>NC_138882.1:150382168-151730565 GCF_965194825.1 Balaenoptera physalus | reverse complement strand
CAGATGTACTGGGCTACCTCAAACCCACAGGGCCACGAGTGAGAGCGGAAGCTAAGGGAAGGTCCTGTTCCTGGAATGGAATTCTGTACCTCAAGCCAGACAGCATGATTTTGTGTCTTTTGATACCTCCTTTTCTTCTGTAAAATGGGAGCAAAGCCTGCTTAATCCTAAACTGCAGTTGAAAGCAAGAATGGGAGTGTGGTGGGGTTGCTTTGTGATGGGTAAGGGCTGATAGGTCTCTATTCAAGTTGTATAATCTTAGAGTCGGAGTTGGAAGGAAACTTGGAGGTTATCTGTGGGGACAGGCAGCCTCATGGGGTCCACTGAGCATGGAAGGCTTCCTAGGGCCAGAGGCAGAGCCTCCTGTCTTTGGAAATGTTCAAACTGAGAAAGGATGTTCTAGCAGAAGGGATCCTGCTCTAAAAAGTGTTTTCTGCACAGAAGTGGTGGCTGGATGGGAGACTCCATGGTTTCCGGCTTCTGCACACATTTTCTCTATTAATTTTTTTTTTTCCTGCCGCTCTGCATAGCTTGCGGGATTTTAGTTCCCCCACCAGCGATTGAACCCGGCCCACGACAGTGAAGGTGCGTAGGTCCTAACCACTGGACTGCCAGGGAACTCCTGCACACATTTTCTCTAATACCGGCTCAAGTGAGCTCGAAGGGCAGCTCGGCGGGGCTAATCACGGTATGTCAAAAATCTTCTGCTGGGCAAACTTGACGGGTGACTAGTAACGACAGCAGCCACCATTTACTGCTTACACCGCCAGGCACCGTACACACCAAGTTGTTTCATTTCACATCTAGGAACGTGGGGGCTGGGTTGAATATCATACCTCTACTTCTCAGATGAGGAAAGAGAGGTTTAAATTTTTTCCCACGATCTCCCAGGGACAGAGTCTGGATCAAATTTATCAGATTCCAAAAGCTTTTTTCGGTTTCTCTTTTTCTCCAGTTCAGTTTCTATCTTGTTCCAAAACAGGAGAAGGGTGTGGCTTCGGAGCTCGGTTTCCTGCCGCCTAGAAAGCAGAAGAGAGACCAACAGAGCTGGGAAGAGACCGCCGTGCTAGTCCTGCAGTGGGCTGGACCCTCTGAGCCTCGGTGGGCCTGTGGGCGGGCCCATCTGTGGACGGGCCCATCTGTGGGCGGGCCCATCTGAGGGAGGGGCCTTCCGTGGGCGGGGTCAGAAGGCCGGAAGTTGTTCCGCGGACGGGCGCAAACTGAACGCGAGTCCCTGACGGGCACTGAGGGTGGCGGCCTGGTCTTTGTAACCAGAACTCCGCATTCTCCGCGTTCTCGCTGCTGCCGCCTCCCGGGACGATGGTGGCCGGCCTACTGCTGCGCGCCTGGCCCCGGGGCCTTGCCTTTGGCCCGGGAGCCCCCAGTCGGCTCCTGAGCACAGGCTTCGACCCAGGCCAGTATCTGCAGCTGAGCATCGTGCCCACTATGCACTACCAGGACAGTCTGCCCAGGTGAGCCCGGCCTCCCGGCCCCCGCCGTCCACACGAGCTGGGGTTCGGCCCCAGCCTCTCTCCAGTCACTCACGCCTATTCTACTGAACCCTCTTCCGCTTCCAAAGTTTTACCTGGGACGCTGCCGCATTCTCCAATCTGAAAATCCTGTGACTTTCAGGATCTTATGGCACTGGAACATCAGAATGCCCAAATTCTCTTCCAGAATCCCCCGCTCCCCCACAGGCATTATTCTCTCAGATTTTCTCTCTTGAACTCTTCTCCAACTCCTCCAAAAAACCGACTTCCAATCAAATATCTAATTGTCCCTCACATTTCTCCCTGAAAAATGTCCAACCTGCATATCGCCAACACTACCCTTAGCCCTCCAACTAGGTTGTCTTCCCGCATTCCTGCACAGAATATGGATGGGTCAATTCCTGATATATAATAGTTCCTCTCCCTCAATTTCTCCCAGCACGCCACCTTTTTCATGCCTGTTACTCATAACCCTCAGCCCCACTCCCCATGCCTCCAGTCCTCTTGTATTTTAGCACGCTGTCCTCCCCCAAGCAGATTCAAGTATTCATCTTACCCTCCAAGTCCTCAGCATTCTAAGTCCAGTCTTCACCTGGAAACCTTTCACCCCTACCAAACCTTCTTCAACACTACCCCCACCCTCCTCCCTAACCCACATTACCCCCTGCAACTTCAGCCCACCCTCACAGAATTCTAGGCAGCATCCTCAGTACTCCTCCCCAAATCTTACCTTATTCACATTAGATACAGAGCCCACCCAAATTCTGTGCCTCCTCACCATAGCTACTCCCCCCCACTCCACCGCTTCTAAAACACTTCTCCCAGAATCTACTTCCCCTGTGAAACACAGCTCCCATACATTTTCCTCTCTCCTTCCCTCATCCGGTATTTTCTTTAATTCAGCTTCCAGTTTGCCCAGTCTTTGAACTCCCAGCCTTACTCTAAGCTGCCAGGTCTCCTCCAATATTAGAAATGTCCCTAAATTCCTTCACCCCCTAAAACCAAACTTTAACTTCTCTACCTACTCACCAGATAGTTCCTGGTGCCAATTTCCAAATTTGTTTCAAAGAGCCTTTTTACTTCCTTTCTCCCCAGACTGCCATCAGGGATCTCCCTCCCAGTCCAGGGGCTGGAGACCCTACCCCATGAACAGAACAAAGATTGTCACAGGCATCAACCCCAACTACTAGGTTGCTGTTTTTCTAAGGAACCCCTTAACCCATTGTCATCACTGCCCACCCCCATCCTCTCAGGAGTATCATCTGAGGGATTCTTGTGAAATTACAGTGTGCAAACATCTAAAACAAGTTAAAATGAGATTATCTAGCCCCAATCCTACTGTTTAAATTTGGCAGGAGGATGGGGAAGAGAAAGAAAAAGTCTCTGTGCCTGTGAGATACGCCTTGACCTCCTGACTATGAGCTGAGCCAGTATGTGGGGGAAAGGTGAGGAATGACAGAGCCTATCTTTACTTGCCAAGCCCAGCAACAGATGGCCTTTAACTTTCAGACAGTCCCAGGCCCCACCCAGGTGTAAGATCAGAGGGGTTTTCTCCATTTTCAAATTGGAAAGCTGGGAAGAATATTAAGAATATCAAGGAATATCAAGATCATTTCCTCCAATCCACAGCACAGATATCTTGGAGCTACAAACAGTAGCGCTCATCACCTGTGTATAACTTTAAATGATGACTCCCTCCCCAGGCCTCCAACACCTCACCTGTGAGTTGGAAGTTAGATAAGATGAGATTCCTTTTATCTGAGATTCTGGAGAGGTAAAATGAATTGTCTTTCACACTCGTTTTGATGTCACACTTGGTGAAAAGCCCTGGCTTTGAAGTCTGGTAGAACTTAGTTTCAGATTCCGGATCTGATACTCTTTCTGTATAGCTTCAGGCAATTCAGTCAACCTCTTTGAGCCCTAGTTCTTAACTGTAAGGTAGGAACAGAACACACAATTCATAGGACTATTGTGAGGCTAGAGTGAGGTAAGATGCCAAAATAGGGAACTGTCCTTATTAGTTGGCATGGGAAGGACTAGTCCCTTAGTATTAAGTGGTCCAATTGGATCTCCCTTCCTCCTTCCCTCTTCCTTTTCCTATTATATCACTGCCTTTTAATCAAGTGGCTTTGGACTTGCTTTCCTCTAGGAAGCTTTGCACTATCATTTGCTTGGTTTTTTTTTTTTTTTTAAACTTTTGGGTTTATTTATTTATTTATTTATGGCTGTGTTGGGTCTTCATTTCTGTGTGAGGGCTTTCTCTAGTTGCGGCAAGTGGGGGCCACTCTTCATCGCGGTGCGCGGGCCTGTCATCGCGGCCTCTCTTGTTGTGGAGCACAGGCTCCAGACGCGCAGGCTCAGTAATTGTGGCTCACGGGCCTAGTTGCTTCGTGGCATGTGGGATCTTCCCAGCCCAGGGCTTGAACCCGTGTCCCCTGCATTGGCAGGCAGATTCTCAACCACTGCGCCACCAGGGAAGCCCCCATTTGCTTGGTTTTTAGGTGTTACGTTTTTATCTTTGCTCTTTTTCAGTGTAGTCAAATATACAAAACATAAAATTTACCATTTTAACTATTTTTAGGTGTACAGTTCAGTTAGGTGTTTTTTTTAGGGTTCTATTTATACACACTGAGCAGTTAATCTCAGAATATAAAACTGCAAGTCCAAAGGAGAGAAAGGGTGGAACAACCTGACCTACACATTCACATTATTAATTTGATAAACATTTATTAATAGGGATTTGGAGACCAGTCAGTCATGGTGAGGAGCTTACTGTATAGTGGGGGAGATTTAACAGGTAAACAGTTATGATATAATGGATAAGTGGCAAGCAGCATCTCATGGTGGTTACAATCATGAGATAGGAGTCAGATTTGATTTTTTTTAAATTAATTAATTAATTTATTTTTGGCTGTGTTGGGTCTTCGTTGCTGCATGCGGGCTTTCTCTAGTTGTGGTGAGCGGGGACTACTCTTCGTTGCAGTGCGCGGGCTTCTCATCGCAGTGGCTTCTCTTGTTGCGGAGCACAGGTTCTAGGCATGCGGGCTTCAGTAGTTGTGGCACGTGGCCTCAGTAGTTGTGGCTCACGGGCTCTAGAGCTCAGGCTCAGTAGTTGTGTCGCACGGGCTTAGTTGCTCTGCAGCTTGTGGGATCTTCCCGGACCAGGGCTCGAACCCGTGTCCCCTGCATTGGCAGGCAGATTCTTAACCACTGCACCACCAGGGAAGTCCCAAAGCATGGAGTCTTAACCACTGGACTGCCAGGGAAGTTCCTCTGACCATTTTTTAAATCAGGTTGTTTATTTGACGTTGAATTGTATGAGCTGTTTATATATTTTGGACATTAGCCTCTTATTAGTCAAATCATTTGCAAATATTTTCTCCTATTCAGTAGGTTGTCTTTTTTTTTTTTTTTTGGATGGTTTCCTTTGCTTTGCAAAATCTTTTAAATTTGATTAGGTCCCATTTGTTTTTGTTTTGTTTTGTTTTGTTTTTGCTTTTGTTTCCTTTGCCTTTAGGAGACAGATCAAAAAAAATATTGCTGTGATTCATGTCAAAGAGTGTTCTGCTGATGTTTTCTTTTAGGAGTTTTATGGTTTCCAGTCTTACATTTAGCTCTTTAATCCATTTTGAGTTTATATTTGTGTATGGTTTGATAAAATATTCTAATTTCACTCTTTTACACGTAGCTGTTCCATTTTCTAGCACCACTTAATGAAGAGACTGTTTTTTCTCTATTGTATATTCTTTTTTTCTTTTTCTCTTTTTTTCTTTTTTTCTTTTTTTAAAAAATTTATTTATTTATTTTTGGCTGTGTTGGGTCTTCATTTCTGTGCCAGGGCTTTCTCTAGTTGCGGCAAGCGGGGGCCACTCTTCATCGCGGTGCGCCGGCCTCTCACCATCACGGCCTCTCTTGTTGCGGAGCACAGGCTCCAGACGCACAGGCTCAGTAGTTGTGGCTTACGGGCCCAGTTGCTCCGCGGCATGTGGGATCTTCCCAGGCCAGGGCTCGAACCCGTGTCCCCTGCATTGGCAGGCAGATTCTCAACCACTGCGCCACCAGGGAAGCCCCTCTATTGTATATTCTTGCCTCCTTTGTCATAGATAAATTGACCATAAGTGTGTGGTTTTATTTCTGGGCTCTCTATTATGTTCCATTGATCTATGTGTCTGTTTTTGTTCCAGTACCATAGTGTTTTGATTATGCTAGCTTTGTAGTATGATCTGAAGTCCGGGAATGTGATATCTCCAGCTCTCTTCTTTCTCAAGATTGTTTTGGCTATTTGGGGGTCTTTTGTGTTTCCATACAAATTTTAAAATTATTTGTTCTAGTTCTGTGAAAAATGACATTGGTATTTTGATAGGGATTGCATTGAATCTGTAGATTGCTTTGGGTAGTATGGTCATTTTAATGATATTAATTCTTCCAGTCCATTAACAAGGTATATCTTTCCATCTGTTTGTGTCATCTTCGATTTCTTTCTTCAGTGTCTTATAGGTCTTTTACCTCTTTAGTTAGATTTATTCCTAGGTATTCATTTTGATACGATTGTAAATGGGCTTGTTTCCTTAGTTTCTCCTCCTGATAGTTCATTGTTAGCATGTAGAATGCAACAGATTTCTGTATATCAATTTTGTGTCCTGCAACTTTACTGAATTCATTGATGAGCTCTAGTAGTTTTTTAATAGTGTCTTTAGGATTTTCTATGACGTAGTATCATGTCATCTGCAAACTCTGACAGTTTTGCTTCTTCCTTTTCAATTTGGATTCCTTTTATTTCTTTTTCTTGTCTGGTTGTTGTGGCTAGGACTTCCAATAGCATGTTGATTAAAGGGACAAGAGTGGAATTCCTTGTCTGGTTCCTAATCTTAGAGGAAATGCTATCAGCTTTTCATCATTGAGTATGTGTTAGCTCTGGAGTTATCATATGTGGCCTTTATTATGCTGATGTATTATTATTATTATTATTATTATTATTATTTCTTGTAGTTGATTTCTAGTCTCATAGCATTGTGGCTGGAAAAGATGCTTGATATGATTTCAGTTTTCTTAAATTTTCTGAGGCTTGTTTCGTGGCCTAGCTTGTTTTGAGGCTTGTTCTGTGACCTGTCCTGAAGAATGTTCCATGTGCACTTGGAACAGTGTATTCTACTGTTTTGGGATAGAAGGTTTTTTATGTATCTATTAGGTTCTCTGGTCTAACGTGTAATTTAAGGCCAATGTTTCCTTATAGATTTTTTGTCTTGATGATCTGTACATTGATGTAAGTGGGGTGTTAAACTCCCCTACTGTTATTGTGTTACTGTCAATTTCTTCATTTAGGTCTGTTAATATTTGCTTTATGTATTGAGGTGCTCCTATGTTGGGTGCATATGTATTTAAAATTATTATACCTTCTTCTTGGATTGATCCTTTGATCATTATGTAGTGTCCTTCTTTGTCTCTTGTAACCATCTTTGTCTTAAAGTCTATTTTGTCTAATATAAGTATTGCTACCCCGGCTTTGTTTTGATTTCCATTAGTATAGGATATCTTTTCCCATCCCCTCAAATCAGTGTGTGTCTTTAGATCTGAAATGAATCTCTTGTAGGCAGCTTATATATGGGTCTTGTTTTTGTATCCATTCAGCCAGTCTATGTCTTTGAATGGAGCATTTAGTCCATTTACACTTAAAGCAATTATTGATATATATATTCTTTTTTTAATATAAATTTATTTATTTATTTATTTTTGGCTGTGTTGGGTTTTCGTTGCTGTGCACGGGCTTTCTCTAGTTGTCTCAAGCAAGGGCTACTCTTTGTTGTGGTTCACGGGCTTCTCATTGCGGTGGCTTCTCTTGTTGTGGAGCATGGCCTCTAGGCGCACGGGCTTCAGTAGTTGTGGCACGCAGGCTCAGTAGTTGTGGCTCGCGGGCTCTAGAGCGCAGGCTCAGTAGTTGTGGCGCACGGGCTTAGTTGCTCCATGGCATGTGGGATCTTCCCGGACCAGGGCTCAAACCCGTGTCCCCTGCATTGGCAGGCGGATTCTTAACCGCTGAGCCACCAGGGAAGTCCCGATATGTATATTCTTTTTGCCATTTTGTTCATTGTTTTGAGATTGTTTTTGTAGTTCTTTTTTGTTCCTTTATTAGTTTTGTTCTCTTCTCTTGTGATTTGGTGACAATCTTTAGTCTTACCTTAGGGTTCCTTTCTCTTTTCTGTGCGTGTTATCAACTATAGATTTTTGGTTTGCGGTTACCGTGAGATTTAAATATAGCCATCTGTGTATATACATGATTGGTTTTAGTTGCTGGTTTCTTAATTTCAAATGCATTTTAACAACCCTGCATTTGTACTCTGCTTCTATATCATGATGACGGTTTTTGACATCATATTTTAGATCTAATTGTTTTGTGTATCCCTTAACTGCTTATTGTGGATATAGATGATTTTACCACTGTTTTCTTTTAACCTTCCTACTAGCTTTGTATGTGGTTGATGATCTAACCTTTCTGTATATTTGCCTTTACTGGTGAGCTTTTTCCTTTTCTAATCTTCATGTTTCTAGTTATGACCTTTTCTTTTTTGCTTAGAGAAGTCCCTTTAACATTTCTTGCAAAGCTGGTTTGGTGGTGCTGAACTCTTTTAGGTTTTGCTTGTTTGAAAAACTTTTGATCTCTCCATCAAATCTGAATGAGAGCCTTGCTGGGTAGAGTATTCTTGGTTGTAGGTTTTTCTTTTTTATCACTTTAAATATATCATGCCATGCCTTTCTGGCCTGCAGAGTCTCCTGAAAAGTCAGCTGATAACCTCATGGGAATTCCCTTGTAAGTAACTTGTTGCTTTTTCCTTGCTGCTTTTAATATTTTCTCTTTATGCTTAATTTTTACCATTTAATTACAATGTGCCTTGATGTGTTCCTCTTTGGGTTCATCCTGTATGGGACTCTCTGTGCTTCCTGGACTTGGATGTCTGTTTTCTTTCACATGTTAGGGACGTTTTCAGCTATTATGTTTTCAAATATGTTCTCTGCCCCTTTCTCTCTCTCTTCTCCTTCTGGGACCCCTATAATGTGAATATTAGTACAGTTGATATCGTCCCAGAGGTCCCTTAAACCATCCTCATTTCTTTTCATTCTGTTTTCTTTTTTTTGTTCAGCATGAGTGATTTCCACTACCCTGTCTTCTAGCTCATTTGATCTGTTCCTCTGTATCATTTAGCCTACTGTTGATTCCTTCTAGTGTATTTTTCATTTCAGTTAGTGTATTCTTCATCTCTGTTTGATTGTTCTTCATATTTTCTAAGTCTTTGTTAAAAACTTCTAACTTCTTGCTTTGTGTATCCATTCTTCTCCTGAGTTCTATGATCGTCTTTACAGTCATTACCCTGAACTCTTTCTCAGGTAGATTGCCTATCTCCACTTCACTTAATTCTTCTTCTGGGGTTTTATTTTGTTCCTTCATTTGGAACATGTTCCTTCATCACTTCATGTTGCCTAACTTGCTGTTTTTATCTCTGTGTATCTGGTAGGTTGGTTATGTTTCCCAATCTTGGAGAAGTGGCCTTTTGTAAGAGATGTCCTATGCATCCCAGTATTGCACTCATCTTTTGTCACCAGAGCTATATGCTCTAGGGGTGCCCCTAATGTGGACTGCGTGGGTCCTTCTCCTGTGGTGGGCTGACTACCATGGGCAGTCTGATAGGCTTGTTTGTCCCCTGGTCTGGTTGATTGCCAGGCCCTGCCGTGTGCAGAGGCTGCTGGCTGCCGGTTGGCTGGGCAGGGTCACAAGGTGGTTGGCTGCAGAGCTCCGGCAGTCTCAGGGCTAGTGCTGGCTCACTGGTGGGCAGAGTCAATTCCTGGGGTCTGGCTACAGGGCCCGGGGGGCCCAGAGGTTCCGGATCTGGTGTTGGACTGCTGGTGGATGGGGCTGGCTCCTGACACAGCTGGCTGCGGGGTCAAGGGTGTCCCGAAGTTTGTGTTGGCCTGCTGGTGGGTGAGGCCAGGGCCCAACCAGTCCCAGGGCAGGTGCTGCTGGCCAGCTGGAGTCTGAGCTGGGTCCTCCAGCTGAGGGGCTGTTGTTGCCCTGGGGCTGGTGTCCACCAGCTAGTGGGTAGGCTGGTCCTGAGGCTAGAGCAGGCTTACTGGTGGGCAGGTCAGGGATTTGAGGGCTGGTGCCTGCTCACTGGTGGGTGCATCTGGGTCCTGTGGTCTCTGGCTGCAGGGCCCTGGGGGTCCTGGGTGTAGTGCCTGTGCACTGGTAAAATTCATACTTTTAAAGTGTACAGTTCCATGGGGGAGGGTTATATAATCACAGAGTTGTGCAGCTATCACCACTATCTAATTCATCACCTCTCCCCGTCATTAGTAGTCATTCCCCATCCCCCCAACACCCTTGGTAACCACCAGTCTACTTTCTGAAAAGTGACTTGTTTAAAATTTGAACTCGGGTTTGTTTGGCTTCAAGGCTTAGGCTTTTCCAGCATCACATACTGTCCCTAAACAAAGAACGAATTCACAGTTGACAGGATTATGCTCCCTTGCATACCTTCAGTTTTCTTCCTCGTTGCCTGCTTGGAAGAGCCTCTGTAAGTGTCAGAGTTGATACTGTCAGAGCAGGGGGGATCACCGATGGAGTATCCAGTCAGAAGAGGGCAGAGGAGCCAGTCTTGAGAAAACTGGCACTTTTAGGGCAAGAGGACATAATGGAGGAAAAGAGAATCAGAAGAAGATGTCAAAACCAACAGGATGGGAGAAGAGAATCTCTAACTCCATCTTCTGCATCCTTAAAGGATCTCATGGTCTTCAATCTGATGGGGAAGAGAGACATAAATACATAAATGCCACTAAAAATGATAGAGAAGAATATAGGGCCCTGGGGTGCGTAGGGGGATAAAGGAAGGTAATCAACTAATTCATTTAACACACATTGAGTACCTGTTCTGTGCCAGCCCATGTGCCAGTGGAGGTGAGAAAAGGGGATTCAGAGGAAGAATCCTAATGAGTGGTGAGCTCCCCTCTCTATACATCACCATAATCATGCGAGCCAACTCTGTGCATTTCTTCCCAGCTCCACATTCGGTGACATCATGTTGGTAGCTTGAACTTGGCCATGGTGGGAGATTTACAGAAATTGGTAAATGCTACAAATCAGGGCTTCACCCCCCTACCCACCAGAGAGCTGGTTTACTAACCCAGCATTCCTTGGAGTGGATAACAGAGGAGGATGGGGAGAAGGTGGTACAATTAGATTTGAGAGGAAAGAAACTTGTTTGATGTTGATGGCAGGTTGTGGAGGTTAGGAGGGTGTTGGTCCTTCCTAGAAGTTGGGGAGTGGCTTTCTTTGAGGAGAAATCTGAAGGCAAGTGGTATTTACAGAATAGTCAGATTTTGAGAAAGGTGAGGAGGTAGAAGAAGTTCTGGAGAAGAAGTTATAGAATATAGGGTAGTTTATTCGGAATGGAATGGGAGTGGCTTTCTTTGAGGAGAAATCTGAAGGCAAGTGGTATTTACAGAATAGTCAGATTTTGAGAAAGGTGAGGAGGTAGAAGAAGTTCTGGAGAAGAAGTTATAAAATATAGGGTAGTTTATTCAGAATGGAATGGGGGTTCTGCAAGATAGAGTGGAGGTGGCTAGTGAAGAATAATAGCTATGTTATTAAACTGGATGTTGCTGAGTGGGTCGAAGGGAATGGTTGGGGACAGGGTTTGTGCCTAAGGTGGGAGGTGTCAAAAGAGGAGGGAAGCAGGAAACTAGGAGGGAAATGAAAAGGAGATGGAAAGAGCTGTCTATAGATATCAATAGGTATCTGGGTTCTACAAATACACATTCCATATGTGCTATATGTTTAGTGCCTACTATATGTCAGGTACCTTGTTAAGTTCTTTATATAGTTGTTTCATTTAATCCTCATAATGGTCCAGTGAGGTAATATTTAACACATGGAAGAAGAAGGGCTGGAGAGGTAAGAAATTTTCCCAAGATCACCTAGATAGTAAGTGACAGAATCCTGGATGCAAACTCTGAGTTATCTGTGAGAGTCCAAAGGCTGTGAACCTAACCTCTCCATATACCAGCTGTGCTGGTGATAGACTTGTGCTGCGTGGGGCTGGAACTTGGCAGGATTTCAGATCTTTCTGTGAGGCAGTTCTTCTCTCCAACTTCCTGTGAGGCAGGAAATGGAGTCTGAGGGACATGAAGTAATTTGCCATCTATAACCATATCAGAGAGATTAAGTGACAGAGCTGGGACTTAAGCCTAGGTCCGATTCTAAATCTCCTTGTCTTTTCACCGTCAGTGGTTCTTATACTTTTAGATTTCACAGATCAGTAAAATTATAGGGGAAAATACTGTTATCAACATTATTTCTTAAAAAAAAAAAGACCTTTAATGACTCTCACCCAAAAAGGGGGGATGGGACAATCTCAGAATTAAGAACAGACTTTTCATGTAAGCAAATTTAGCTTTGTGAAAAGCTCACTGTACTATCCATGTTTGTTTTATTTCCTTGTGAACCAGTAACTTCACAACTATGGCCATCTTCTGCTAGTATCAGATAATCCAGTGATATGGACAATGTTGTTATTTGACATTTACATTGAGGGTATTTTATAGAAGGCAAAAATATAGACTTGGTAAGTTTAGCATATTCATTAAGTGATCTTTGATAATTTGTATCCATGATAAAAATTTTTTTGTAGAATCTATACTGCCTTAATTTAGTTCCATTGAGAAAATTCAGTTTGTTGTACTAATAACTCCAAAATAAATCATCACTCTGAAAACTTACTTTACCCCACTAAAGTAAGTTCAGGCTAGAGTTAACACTCCAGAATCTTTTTAATAAGGACCGCTTTTATAAAACTGCCATTGCCTCTAATTTAGAATTGTTTAAAAAGAAGGTAAATTTTCCTTAATGTCCTTACTGTATCAAAACAAAGTCTTGAGAAAGGTAAGTAGGTAACTTTGTACTTAAGAGGTAGTTGAGGGCTTCCCTGGTGGCACAGTGGTTGAGAATCTGCCTGCCAACGCAGGGTACATGGGTTCGAGCCCTGGTCTGGGAAGATCCCACATGCCACGGAGCAACTAGGCCCGTGAGCCACAACTACTGAGCCTGCGCATCTGGATCCTGTGCTCCACAACAAGAGAGGCCCGCGCACCGCGATGAAGAGTGGCCCCCCTCCTCGCTGCAACTGGAGAAAGCCCTCACACAAAAATGAAGACCCAACACAGCCAAAAATAAATAAATAAATAAATAAATAAATAAATAAATAAATAAATAAAATAATAATAATTTAAAAAAAAAAAAAAGGTAGCTGAGGTAGTGTTGGGGATTTTCTGCATAAGTCCATGTAAGGGGACCTACAGTGTTAAAGTGTTGTGAATGGTTACTCAGTGCAGCCTAAGTCCATGATGGCTGTAAATTCAGATTTATTTTTTGACATTGTATTTTGGATAAACATGCATTGAAAAATAAACTGAAGAACTACAGTGTATCTTATAGTAAGGTCTTAAACTGTGTTTTATGGATAACTTTTCAGTTTTCCTAAATGGCTGCTATATTTAGATAGTTTGAATGTATCAGTGTTAATTTTGAGTTGGCAGAGGTAACCTAACAAACTTGGATTAAGTTTTGGTACTAGGGGATATATCTTTCAATAAAATTATTAACATGAAAAAAAAAAAGTATGCCTCACAACATAGCCCTGGTGTTTTCATTTCACTGTGGACCTGTAACTTCATCGCCGTAGCTGTCATTGGGAATCCACCGGTAGAGAATGATGAGTACGTAAGCATGGAGGAAGATTTGGTTCTTCCTCACAGGACTCCTGTTGAGCTGGGCATGGCCTGATGGTCGATCCCATGGTTGGCTGGCCCATTGGACAGACCTGTGTTTCCCTTTTGTATGATTCTCTGTCATAAAATACACTAGAAAATTTAAAAATAGAAGTTTTTTTTCATCTTGGGAGAGAAAAAGACAGTCATTCAAACTAAGGGTAGAAATAAACTCAGTGCCAGTATAGGGTTAACACAGGTATTATAACTGTGACAGGAAACAGGAATTTTGGGGCAGCTTCTGCTTCCCCATTTTGAATCTGTTAGTATGTTTACTAATTCAGCTTATGAAATTCATCATTAATACATTAAAAAGTTATTATTTTACTTAAAAAAAAAGAGCTACCAATGATACTTAAATTCATCTATTCTCATTTGTAAGTGGCTTCCTTTTGTTGTTTTTTTTTTGGAAAGAAGTTAATTATCCAGTAATTATTGGTTAGTTTGGGTTGGGAAGCTAGTTAACCTCTTCCACAGATTGTCACCCTTACACTTGACCTTACTTCCTTCCCAGGCTGCCTATTCCCAAACTTGAAGACACCATTAGGAGATACCTCGGTGCGCAGAAGCCTCTCTTGGATGATGGCCAGTTCAGGTAAAAGCTGAGAACCCTGAATGGCCATGGATGGGTGGCTCAGGGGAGGCTGGCAAGTGCTGGTGAACCAAGCTTCAGGGAGTGTCTGTGATTTGATTGGGTCACCAGACACCTAGGACCTAGTCTTTACATTTGCAAGTTCAGGAAATAGATTTTCACTCATGAAGGGCTGACTAAGCCCTGAGGTGAGAGTCTCTTTAACTAGACTCAACAGGCAATGGTTTATAAGCCAGAATGCCAAATTTGTGCTGTCTTGGTGGATGTTACCTGGTAGGCTAGCTGGTACCAGTCATTTACAGAGGGCATGTGCTCTTGGTAGGGATGTTCATTAAGGAGAGCATGTGGCAGACCAGAAGTTTGCTTGGTGAGCATATGTACTGGGTTGGATAGTGTGCCCTCCAAATTCATTCCCTTTTGAGAACCTCATTATGTGACCTTATTTGGAAATAAGGTAGTTGCAGATGTAATTAATTAAGATGAGGTCATACTGGAGACAGCTGAGTCCTTAATCCAATATGATTGGTATACTTGTAAGAAGAGGAGAGACACAGAGACAGCCATGTGAGGACAGAGGCAGATTAGAGTGGATTAACAAGCCAAGGAATGCCAAGGATACCTGGTAACACCAGAAGCTAAGAGAAAGTCCTGGAACAGATTCTCCACTGGAGTCTTCAGAGAGAATATGGTCTTGTCAGCACCTTGATTCTGTACTTCTAGCATCCAGAACTGTGAGAGAATAAGTTTCTATTGTCTTAAGCCATCCAGTCTGTGGTACTTTGCTATGGCAGTCCTAGGAAACTAATTCAGTATGGAATTGGAAAACAATATTGGATATTGTCAAAAAGCGGATTCCATCAAGCTCTTGTATCCTAGTATAGTACTCTTTTTCCACAATGGGAATTTGTTGTGCAGATAACTGGCCTTCTCATTAGAATCACGGAGTCCTTCAATGGACAGTGATGGAAAAAAAAGTTGAACCATTCATAATGTAGTCCTCTGCTTTTAAATATTCCACATTAGTCACTTGAAGCTTCTCTTGACATGGTAATGATATAATAGCTACCTGTTATTAAGTATTATGTTTCAAACTATCCTAAATCCTTAGCTCTATAAATATTTTAAAAACCATGTAAGGTGGTGTATTATCTCTATTTTACATATAGAGAAACTGAGACTGAGAGAGATCAAGTAACTTGTCCAAGGTTACACAGTTTGAAAGTAACAGAGCTAGAATTCAAACTTAGCTCTTCTTGGCTCCAAAGCTTATATCATTTTCTCCATGCCAAGCTGCCTCCCAGATTACACATTGTTTTATGAGATGTGGATTCATCTTCCTGATCAATCATTTTAAGATATCCTAGATTTATCTGTTTAGATTGATTCCTGTTCTTCTGACCAGAGGTACTTTCTGATCTCAGTCCCTGGTTCTAGGGATATGCTTTGGGGACCCAAAGTTCTGTGATGAGTTCTTGGCCATGAATCTAAAAATCATCTATTCTCCAGCCACATAGTACAGGGAGATCAGCTCAGTGCTCTGTGACCACCTAGAGGGGTGGGATAGGGAGGGTGGGAGGGAGATGCAAGAGGGAGGACATATGGGGATATATGTATATGTATAGCTGATTCACTTTGTTATAAAAGCAGAAACTAACACACCATTGTAAAGTAATTATACTCCAATAAAGATGTTAAAAAATAATAATAATAAATAAATAAAAATCATCTATTCCCTGCCATGGTTTGATTCTATCTTTTCTTGAACATTTCAGGAAAACGGAACAGTTGTGTAAGAGTTTTGAAAATGGGATTGGAAAAGAATTGCACAAGCAGCTGGTCGCTCAGGACAAGCAGAATAAACATACGAGCTACATTTCAGGTGGGTAGGCAGGGCTGTGGGCTTGATATTTCCAGAGCCCTCCGTAATGGAAAGCAAGTCATCTTCTCTCCTGTTTTAATCTCACAGATATTTTTGGTGAGACCAGCACTGAAGTGTTATCTCATCCTCTCTCCCTGAGGTAAACATTAAGGTTGAGTGAGTTCATCCTCCACTGAGGTGCTGCCTGGAGTCCATGCTCAAGAGCAGTAGCTTGCCTGCTCTGTAGGTGGGATCAAGACAGAACCTAATCATTGGTTCTGTCTGTAAAGGATGCAGGATTTAGTCCTATGTCCTGTGTGTATCATTCTAGGTCCTTCACGGTCTGGCCCAACTGTCCGCTCCAGCCTCATCTCTTACCATCCTCCCTGACACACCCATGCTTCAGCAAAACTGAACAACTCCTTCCCTCAACCCGTTAGTCTTTCATTCTTCTGTGCCTTTATCCATGTTGTTCGCACCACCATTTTTTACCTGGCAAATTCTTCCTTTAAGAGCCAGTTAAGGTGGTTATCAGAGGTTCGGGACAGGGGCTAGGCAAAATGGGAGATGGGGATCAAAAGGTACAAACTTCCAGTTATAAAATAAGTAAGTCCTGGGGATGTAATGTATAACCTGGTGACTATAGTTAATAATACTGTATTGTATATTTGAAAGTTGCTGTGAGTATAGATTTTAAAGCTTCTCATAGGAAAAAAATTTTGTAAGTGTGTATGGTGATGGATGTTAGCTAGACTTATTGTGCTGAGCATTTTGCAGTATATACAAATATCAAATTATGTTGTACACTTGAAACTAATATAATGTTGTATGTCAATTACATCTCAATTAAGAAAAAAAAAAAGATCGTGTAGGATGATTTTTCTATGAAAGCTTTCAGCCCTTCTTCCCATTCAGAGTTGGTTGCTTCCACCTCTGTTCCCACAGCACTTCTTTTAACTCAGTTTATATTTTTAATAAGGTTATACATGCATATAGTTTAAAGAATCAAATAGTTTTCTCAGGCTTGTTAGGAGAAACGGAAATTTCCTGACCTTGCCCTAATTTCTCACTTCTCATTTTCCCCCATTCTCTAAATTACTTACTCATATTAATGCATCTTTTGTAGTTTTAGGCATTATCTATTGACGTCTCACTGTAAAAGATTAGGATTTATCAGTCTCTTATATCCTCACCACATTTCCATCCCCTCATTGTCACAGTATAGTTATTTGTAATTTTCATTTGCTCAATACCTAGTGTTTACACTATTATAATCATGTAAACAGTATTGTCAGCTGAATTGTGTAGCACATTGGAATTGTTTTTCCTTTCCCATATGAACTTTGTTTTCTCTGAAGTTAATAATTATACTTTCTTTTGTTTTGCTTTCTATGTGCTTAATAATTTACCTGGGATTTTTTTTTTTTTTTTAATTCTCATCTTCCTTCATAATCTGTCTCGAATTTGCTTTTTGCTGGTTTGTTTTACCCTCTTTTCTTTCTTCAGATGTTTCATAATCCTTCTCTGTTGTCTTAGATCTGAATGAGATATTTAAAAGTTGTGGGAAGCTCTGTAGATGAGGGTGTGCTTGTCAGTCACAGCTTCACTGTAATGTGATCAGCTAAACCATTTCCTCGGGGTACCCCTGCTGTTGGTGTCTTTGGGTTAGACTCCCAGGGAAGGCTTTTCCAGTAAACTGCCAAAAGGTATTTTCCTGTTTGCTGCTGTTGTAGGAGTGGGATAAGGGAAGAAGGCTTGAGCTCTCATATGTGACTTATGTCCCCCAATTTTACTTTCTCCAGTGAATAAAACTTAAGTCTCCTATTGGAGTGGGGAGGGAATCTGGGGGGTGAGGTGGGGGTCTAATTAAACAGCCCTTCAACGAGATATATCTAGGCTGCTACTTCCTGAGCCCTCTGGGGGTTCTGCTGTGTAAATCATACTGTTTCTTGGCTTTCTCTGCTGCCAGGTTAGGGTTGGCTTCCTTGAATTGGCTAGAGAGCTTTCCAATTTCTAATATTTGCTCTTTTCTCCTCTCTCATTCTCTTTGCCTTATTGGTTTCTGTCTCTTTAAAATTCTTTTACTGAAGGGATCAGAGGCATAAATTCGTGTCTTCTTTTGTCAAATATGTCTTGCCCCCATTTTAGTGCATTGCATTATGTTTTAATTCTATTTGTCTCCTTCATCAGAGTTCTGAATTAAAGTCCATGCCCTATTCCTCTCTATATCCCCTGGGCCAGGGCCTGGCACAGCACTGATTCTCAAGGAATGAAATGGAATGAATGGACCAACAAATGAATAATAGATAAATTCATGTCCATTAATCCTTTCCCAATACTTTATATGTAAAAACTATTTCCTTGAATCAAAGATAGACTATATTTGATTAGGAAGTTCCTAATCCCACCAAGAACTTCCCTTGAAAACACATTTTCTGATAAGATACTGCCTCTGGAATTTTTACAAGCAAAACATCCACAGGAATACAGAGGGCTAGTTGGATTGGTTCACTCGCACTGATAGTTATTTCTAATTGCTTTTCAAGCATTTCCTAAAAGAGGGAGTGCAGTAATGTACATAGTACACAGAATGATGGTGAAGACTTTTTGCCATACTAGGGAGACAGTCAGGTGTGAATGTTGTCCCTGAAAGGAGATGAAGCACGAGAAACCTAAGCTGATGGGGTAGGAATTAACAACTATTCTATTTCAGCATGAATGCCAGTGAGGTATTATTGTTTTTTATTTCTGTAAGTGTCAAAAAAGGAAACGGAATGAGGAGGAAAAAGCAATTAATAAACATTAGGGAAATGTAAGTCAAAACCACAATGATGGTTACCCACCAGAATGGCTCCAATCAAATAAGACTTACAGTAACAATAACAAATGCTGCTGAGGATGTGGAGAAATTGGAACCCTTGTATACTGCTGGTGGTAATGGTTCAGCCACTTTGTTATTTTTTAAATTTATTTATTTTATTTATTTATTTTTGGCTGCGTTGGGTCTTTGTTGCTGTGCGCAGGCTTTCTCTAGTTGCGGCGAGCGGGGGCTACTCTTCGTTGCGGTGCACACACTTTTCATTGCGGTGGCTTCTCTTGTTGCGGAGCATGGGCTCTAGGTGCGCGAGCTTCAGTAGTTGTGGCTTGCGGGCTCTAGAGCGCAGGCTCAGTACTTGTGGCGCACAGGCTTAGTTGCTCCACGGCATTTGGGATCTTCCCGGCCCAGGGCTCGAACCTGTGTCCCCTGCATTGGCAGGCGGATTCTTAACTACTGCACCACCAGGGAAGCCCCGGTTCAGCCACTTTGGAAGACACCCTGGCAATTCCGCAAAAGGCTAAACATAGAGTTCAGTCCAAGATGGCAGAGTAGAAGGACGTGGAGCTCACCTCCTCCCATAAATACATCAGAAACACATCTACACGTGGAACAGTTCTCACAGAACATCTACTGAAAGCTTGCAGAAGATCTCATACAACCAAAGCTGCAAGAAAGATCCCCATGTAACTGGGTAGGACGAAGGGAAAAGGGAGAAGAGGACGTGGGACAGGACCTGCACTCCTGGGAGGGAGCGGTGAAAGAGGACAGCTTCCCTCACGCTGAGAACCTCCTTCACTGGCTGGGAGGTCCACCAGGACAGATAGGGAGCTTCAGAGGCTGGAGAGGAGAGTGTGGGAGCTGGCTTGCCGCCCTGCAGGGTAGAGATACACCAACACAGATGGTCCTTGCCATGTTGCCGCATTTCTGAGCCCAAGACGCGTGCCTGCTGGTGTGTTCAGTGACTGGGTGCTGAAACTCAGGTTTCAGAGGACACACCCAGGGAGAGGACACGGTTTGGCTGTGGGGAGACATCCCAAAGGGCCTGGAGTGTGACCCAGGCTGCGACTGGGAGTGTACACAGGATGGAGCATGGGTCTGCCATAGGAGCCCCATTGTCAACACACGAAGGGAGGGCTGTGGGTCTGCCATAGGAGCTGCATTGTCAACACACGAAGGGAGGGCTGTGGGCCTGCCGTAGCAGCCTCACTGTCAGCATGCTCACAGCAGGGTGTGGCTCCAATCACCACAGATGCTGTGAACTTTGTGGGCAGCACACGTGAAGGCGGGCCTGAAATCTGAGCTTATCTCTGGCGATCCCACTGCAGGTGCTGGGTTGCAGCTTTGGCAGGTTGCCGCTCTGGCAGATTTTGGGTTCAGGACCGCACGTGCCTGCCTGGGGGCTGTCTGAGCTGATTATCAGCAGTCCCACTGTGGGCGCAGGGAGGTGGCCCCAGTGAGTTCTCACTCTGGTGGATTTGGGACCAGAACCATGCGTGCCTGAAGGCCATCTGGGTTGATTGTAGGCGGGCTCAGGGAACACGGCTCCAGTGGGTTTATGGAGCAACCACTTTGTGAGTGCGCCTGCACTCCTAAGGGACCTCAGGTTACCAGAGCCCCCAAGCAAAGGTGTCCCCCAAGGGCAGTGCCAGGCAATAGTGGTCTTTGTGGGTGCTCACACCAGGGGGCAGGCAGCATCACAGAATCGCACGTCCTGCGTCACAGTTCCTGGGGAGAAACATGCAGCGGCTCCTTTCCCAGAGGGAGTGCTCCAGTCCCACCTGCTTCACACCACAGCTTAGAACCAGATCTGGGGACTTCTACTACAACAACTGGGGAGCAGACCCTTCCCCCCTGCAGGGCTGTGACATCCACAAAGCAAAGAGGAGGCCCCACCCAACATCCAGTGCAGGCTCTGGTCACCACAGCACCAAACACACCCCCTATCAAGGGGACAAGGGCCACCCTGAGGAAAGAGATGGCAAGCATCCATACTAAAAACAGCCCTCACACGAGAAATTCTGGATTCAAGCAGGCTACACAGGGACACTCCCACATAAAAACAGCCCTTCAAGACCACAGTAGATAACTCTTTCTCCTAAATTCATAGAGTCAAAGAAATATAAGAAAAATCAAAAAGCAGAGGAATTACTCCCAATTAAAAGAACAAGAGAAATCCCCTGAAAGAACAATGAAGCAGATGACCTCTCCAGTCTACCAGACCACAAGTTCAAAAAAGAAGTAATAAAAATGCTGAAGGAATTAAGAAAAGCTATTGTTAGAAATTCAGATCATTGTAACAAGGAACTAGAAACTACAAAGAGGAGCCAATCAAAATTACACCACTCAATTGCCAAGATGAAAACCAAGCTAAAGGCAATAAATAGCAAAGTAAATAATGCAGAAGAATGAATAAGTGATCTGGAAGATAGAATAATGGAAATCACCCAATCAGAACAGCAGACAAAGACAAATGAAAAAAAGTGAAAGCAACATACAAGATCTATGGGATAATGTAAAGCATGCCAATCTACACATAATAAGAATCCTAGAAGCAGAAGAAAGAGAAAAGGGGATTGAAAATGTACTTGAAAAAATTATGGCTGAAAACTTCCCAGACCTAAAGAAGGAAACAGATTTCTAGGCACGGGAAGCACAGAGGGTCCCAAACAAGATGAACC
The DNA here is from genome assembly GCF_965194825.1 of Balaenoptera physalus. Classification (NCBI taxonomy): domain Eukaryota; kingdom Metazoa; phylum Chordata; class Mammalia; order Artiodactyla; family Balaenopteridae; genus Balaenoptera; species Balaenoptera physalus. The sequence goes on along the minus strand of NC_138882.1, from coordinate 151,709,318 downwards.
CAAACAGACCTACTCTAAGACATATCATAATTAAAATGCCAAAAGTTAAAGATAAAGAGAGAATTCTAAAAGTAGCAAGAGAAAAACAAATGGGCAGTTACAAGGGAACCCCCATAAGGCTATCAGCTGATTTCTCTACAGAAATTTTGCAGGCCAGAAGGGAGTGGCAAGATATATTCAAAGTCCTGAAAGGGAAAAACCTGCAACCTAGGATACTCTACTCAGCAAGATTATCATTTAGAATAGAAGGAGAGATAAAGAATTTCTCAGACAAGCAAAAACTAAAGGAATACAGGAATACTAAACCTATCTTAAAATAAATATTGAAAGGTCTTGTCTAAATTTGAAAATAAATAAATAAATAAATTGTATATCTTAAAAAAAAAAAAATGGGCCAGAAGACCTAAATAGACATTTCTCCAAAGAAGATATGCAGATGGCCAACAGGCACATGAAAGGATGCTCAACATTGCTAATTAGAAAAATACAAATCAAAACTACAATGAGGTATTACCTCACACCAGTCAAAATGGTCATCATCAAAAATTCTACAAATAATAAATGCTGGAGATAGTGTGGAGAAAAGGGACTGCTGGTGGGAATGTAAATTGGTGCAGTATGGAGAACAGTATGGAGGTTCCTTAAAAAACTAAAAATAGAGTTACCATATGATCCAGCAATCCCACTCCTGGGCATATATCTGGAGAAAACGCTAATTTGAAAAGATACGTGCTCCTCAGTGTTCATAGCTTCACTATTTACAGTAGCCAAGACATGGAAGCAACCTAAATGCCCATCGACAGATGAATGGATAAAGAAGATGTGGTATATATATACAATGGAATATTACTCAGCCATTAAAAAATGAAATAATGCCATTTGCGGCAACATGCGTGGACCTAGAGATTATCATATAAACTGAAGTAAGTGAGACAGAGAAAGACAACCATCATATATCACTTATGTGTGGGATCTAAAATATGATACAGATGAACTTATTTCCAAAACGTGTTTGAAACAGATGCACAGACATAGAAAACAAACGTATGGTCGCCAAAGGGGGAAAGGTTGGTGCTGGGGAGGGATAAATTAGGAGTTTGGAATTAACAGAGACACACTAATATATCTAAAATAGATAAACAACAAGGACCTACTGTATAGCACAGGGAACTATATTCAGTATCTTGTAATAATCTATAATAGAAAAGAATCTGAAAAAGACTAGGTATACGTATATGTATAACTGAATCACTTTGCTGTACACCTGAAACTAACACAACATTGTAAATCAACTGTACTTCAATAAAAAAAGAAAAAATTAATAAAAAATCAAACAATTTCAGTCAAAAAAAAGGGGGTTAAACATAGACTTACCATATGACCTAGCAATTCCACTCCTAGCTATATCCCCCAAAAGAACTGAGAACATATGTCCACAGGAAAATTTGTATGTACCAGCATTATTCAAAATAACCAATAAGTGGAAACAACCCAAATGTCCATGTACAAATGAATGGATAAACAAAATGTGGTACATTATTGGAACATTATTTAGCAATAAAAAGAAATGAAGACTGATATGTGCTATAGCATGGATACACCTCCAAAACATTATCGTAAGTGATAGAAATCAGATGCACCACATATTATATGATCCCATTTACCATTTATGAATTATTGCAGAGCAAAAAAATAATCAGAAAATCCCATCCTCTGGAGGTTAATGTCACTTCTGAATATGCTTGATTTTTTTTTTCTTTCTCAAATTTTATCTTTAGGAACTGCATTAACTCTTTATCGTTCTTTTTTAATTTTTATTTTTTAGGTCCCTGGTTTGATATGTACTTAACTGCCCGAGACCCCATTGTCCTGAACTTTAATCCATTTATGTCATTCAACCCTGACCCAAAGTCCGAGTACAACGACCAGCTCACCCGGGCAACCAACTTGACTGTCTCTGCCGTCCGGTTTCTGAAGACACTTCGGGCTGACCTTTTGGAACCAGAAGTGTTCCACTTGAACCCTGCCAAAAGTGACACTGACACCTTCAAGAGACTCATACGCTTTGTGCCTTCCTCTCTGTCCTGGTATGGCGCCTACTTGGTCAATGCATATCCCCTGGATATGTCCCAGTATTTTCGGCTTTTCAATTCCACTCGTTTACCCAAACCCAGGCAAGATGAACTCTTCACTGATGACAAGGCCAGACACCTCCTGGTCCTAAGAAAAGGACATTTCTATGTCTTTGATGTCCTGGATCAAGATGGGAACATTGTGAGTGCCTCAGAAATCCAGGCTCATCTGAAGTACATTCTCTCAGACAATAGCCTGGCCCCCGAGTTTCCACTGTCATATCTGACCAGTGAGAACCGGGACATCTGGGCAGAGCTCAGACAGAAGCTGGTGAGTGGTGGCAATGAGGAGGCCCTGAGGAAAGTGGACTCTGCTGTATTCTGTCTCTGCCTAGATGACTTCCCCATTAAGGACCTTGTCCACTTGTCCCACAACATGCTGCACGGTGACGGCACAAACCGCTGGTTTGATAAATCCTTTAACCTCATTATAGCCAAGGATGGCACTGCTGCTGTCCACTTTGAGCATGCTTGGGGCGATGGTGTTGCAGTGCTCAGGTTTTTTAATGAAGTGTTTAAAGACAGCACTCAGGCCCCTGCTGTCACTCCACGGAGCCAGCCAGCTAACACTGACTCTTCTGTCGCTGTACAGAAACTCAACTTTAAGCTGAACGATGCTTTAAAGACTGGCATTAGTGCTGCTAAGGAAAAATTTGATGCCACCATGAAAACCCTCACCATTGACTACATCCAGTTTCAGAGAGGAGGCAAAGAATTCCTGAAGAAGCAGAAGCTGAGCCCTGACTCGGTGGCTCAGCTGGGCTTCCAGATGGCCTTCCTGCAGCAGTACGGGCAGACAGTGGCCACCTATGAGTCCTGTAGCACTGCAGCATTCAAGCACGGCCGCACCGAGACCATCCGCCCGGCCTCCATCTTCACAAAGAGGTGCTCTGAGGCCTTTGTCAGGGAGCCCTCCAAGTACAGCGCTGGAGAGCTTCAGCAGATGATGGCCAAGTGCTCCACGTACCACAACCAGCTGACCAAAGAAGCAGCGATGGGTGAGACAGGGTTTGGGGAGCATGCCCTTAGGCCTTGTTGCCCTCAGCACTGGGGTAAGCCTCAGCACTATTCTACCCCACATCTGATTTCCACCTCTTCTCTAGGTTTAATCCACCTGCCAACTGATTATTATTTTTTTCTACCTTAGCAGTCCAAACAGCCAGACTAGCCATTAGGGTTCAGAATATTCTGTCCTCCTAAGCAAGGATGGGGAAATGCATCTAACTTCGTCCTCATTTAAGGTCACTTTTATCCGTGTTACATACTGTCTTCCTATTATTTATTGGTCATCAGACTCACTTCTGACAACGTAGGATTTCTAAGCCCACGGCCCCTCTTACTTCACTTCAGTTGAAGTGCATTGGCTGCCTGTAAATAGGCCATCTCAGAAGCTCTTCCCAACCTAAGTGTCATCCTTCTTTGCCTCTTCATAGTAAAATTCGAGACCTAGAAAGGACCTGGAGGATCACACAGTCCAGTCCTTTCATGTAGCCGAAGTCCTGGAACTGAAAGGGACCTCCAAGACATTCTAGTCTCATCCTTCTGTATTTTATAAGTATGAAACTGAGACCACTGGCTCAGGGTCACACGGCAAATTAGCAGGAAAGCGGAGATTAGAACCCTGGTCAAATACCCCTTCCATTTTGTTCCACTGACTCAATCTTGTCTTTTACACTTGATTTGGGCTTTGGCTTTTACCTTAGTTTTTGAGTCCATAGTGTGCTCTCCACGTACTTTTCTTGACTGTTTGACTAAACTGATTCAATTTCAAAATTTTAAAAATCATGTTCATTTTAGGCTGATTTTTAGCTCAGCTGTTCACAGCTTTTTTAAAAGGAATATTCTAGAATAAACTCCAGAGGTTAGCAAGCTGGAGGTGTGCATGCAGAGATAAACAAACCCTTCTTCCACTCTCAAGGATGCTGTGAAGGTATTCCTACCATGGGTGGGAGGTTTTACCAAGTGAGGTCCCTTTCAGTTCTGAGATTCTGAGACTCTGGTTTTCCATTTTGTCTCTGACAGGCCAGGGCTTTGATCGACACTTGTTTGCTCTGCGGTACCTGGGAGCAGCCAAAGGGATTGACCTGCCTGAGCTATACCTGGACCCTGCATATAGGCAGATAAACCACAACATCCTGTCCACGAGCACGTTGAGCAGCCCAGCAGTGAACATCGGCGGCTTTGCCCCCGTGGTCCCTGATGGTTTTGGCATTGCGTATGCTGTTCATGACAACTGGATAGGCTGCAACGTCTCTGCCTACCAAGGCCGCAATGCCCATGAGTTTCTCCAGTGTGTGGAGAAGGCCTTAGAAAGCATGTTTGATGCCTTAGAAGGCAAAGCCATCAAATCTTAACTTCTGGGTGGATGAAAAGCCTCTACTGCTTCATCAACATGAAAATTGGGGCCTCTGTAGCCAGTATGCACTGTTCTGTGACTAACGAAACTAATTGTGAGGTGCCTGAGCACCAGTGCTATAAGGTTTGAGCTTTAAAACCGTGGTTTTAAAGCTAAACATGTAATTTCCAAGTGGGACTAGATCACAACTAAAGATAATGTGAGATTTCAATTTTAAGGACATTTGATCAGGAGGTAAGACTTAGAAAATAACTCAGGTGTATTTATTGTTGAAGCAGAAATAAAATGCAATTCATGCTTAGAGGTGGTTCCTCTTAGGTTTTGGGTTTTTTTGTTTTGTTTTTTGTTTTTGTTTTTAATTGTTTAACCTCGTTGCCTAATCTCCACAAAGAACTTTCCAGTAGTAAGTTCAGGTGATAGTAAGTTCATATTGGCTCCTGGCTCTTTGGGTGATGGTAGGAAATGCTCTTTTATCTTTCCTGTAAACTTGCTTCTCTCTCCTGGGATATCCTTTGTTTAAAAACCCTCTTCATTTTTCTAAGGAGTAAACCACTACTGATCGATTCTGATAGTCCTGCTGCAACAAAGGGTTATACCCATGGATTTAGGGAGTTCTATGTCACTGTTCTTCCAGCCAAATGAAGATTAATAACTGGTGTGTATTTATTTTTACCAGTTGAATCTTGTGTGCTAATTGTGGAATAAGGTAGAATTATTGCTCTGTACATTTTGCCCTTGAAAACTTCCATTGAGTGAGCACAGAATTTATTGTTAGAACATTACTGCTCTAACAATTTATTGTTAGAATACTGCTGTAACGTGAAAAGGAAGCATATTCTGTTTTGTTTTTGAAAAGGAAGGGTTTTTGTTTGTGATTAATTTTACCTGCGTTTCCAGTGGCTTGCCCAGCAAGTTACTAGACAGCTGGGTTGAATTCTGGTATGAGCCAGTCACAAAGCTCTTCCAATGCATTATCTCATTTAGTCCTCCTTACAGTTCATGTAAACACTCCTGCATGTCTTCTTAGCCGACCCTGTCCATCCTTTGCTCATTAACCATTTAGTGAATACCCAACAGGTCCCAGGTCCTCCACATTTCATGGTTTGATCAGAGAGAGGCATCTGTGGCTGCCAATGCACATCAGCATATGCTGCTCTCGTTTAGGAACCATGATCAGGAACACCTGAACTCTGGTATCTTGGTTCCACCATGTCCTCACTTTATGACTAGAGGCAAGTTCTTTTGCCTTTCTGGTCTGTGAGTTCCTTTGTAAAATGGGGATAATCCCTATAGCATGGGGATGTCATGAGAATTAGCTGTAACGATATAGGTAAAGCACCTGGCATACAGCTGAAGCTGAGCCTGTGCTCTCTTGTTCTGTGATGTCTTGCTGCCGCTGTTCCATTCCTTATTGAAGTGCTGACCCCTCTTGGATAGCAAGTTCCCCATAGCAGGAGCTCTTAAGACCGAAGCCTCAATTGAAGCTTGGTGGAAAAGTATATTTCATGCTTATGTTCAGGTGGATGTACCCTTGGGCAGTACCTCTTGGGTGCGAGCAGTCCCTTAAGGGGAACTGCTGGCCTGTCCCAGTGTTCGGCATTCCTATTTACAACTTCCTCCACCCCTCCTTCTGATCTTGGATTCATGCTATGAAGGGTTCTACGAGGTAGCTAGGATGGCAAAAACAGTTAAGTCTCAATCCAGTTGGAGCTCACACACAGGTCTTGCACATTTGTACAGAACTCAACTATTTGTAAAGCATCAGCCGATTTGATCCCCTCAGCTCTGAAATAGAAGTTATCCCCATTTTCTAAACAAAAGATGGACAGGTTGGGGGAGCTTGGTAACATGTAGGATTAGGACCAACTCTCTTGATTCCTTGTCCAGTGCTTTTTTTCCTGTATTTGTTTGTCTAGGCTTCCGGTAATTAGATCTTAAATTAGCTGGCCTCCCAACTCAGGAGGATGAGTTTTGTTAAATTAATACCTGTTGCTCCTGACCCTAAAGCAGCTCCCACGTGGAGTTTCCCACGGTGCTTTGGGAAGCCAGCAAGCTCTGTCCAGGTGGCTCTTTTCCAGGACTCCTGAACAAGTATGGCACATCTCCAGATCCACAGTCACACCAGCCTCTCTGGAAGTTATCTGCTACTCTTTGAGGTGCCTCCAGGATCCCCAGAGTGAGTTTCGTGGATACTATGTAGGTTACATTTTTTAAGAGACAGCTTTATTGAGCTATACTTCCCATACCATATATTTCACTTATTTAAAGTATATCATTCTGTCATTTTTAGCATATTCACAGAGTTGTGCAACCATCACCACAATCAATTTTAGAACATTTTCATCTCCAGTAGAAAGGCTGTACCGATTAGCGGTCACTCTCCTTTTCCCTCAACCCCCTAACTTTCCCCAAATCCTAGACAAAACCATAATCTACTTTCTGTCTCTATAGGTTTTTCTATTCTGGACATTTCATATAAATGGAATCATACAATATGTGGCCTTTTGCTTAGCATAATGTTTTCAAGATTTATCCATGTTCCAGAACATGTCAGTACTTACCTTCTTTTTATTGCTGAATACTATTCCAGTATATAGATGGATCACATTTTATTTATTCATTGATCAGTTGATAGTCATCTGGGTTTTTTCCACTTTTTAGCTATTATGAATAATGCTGCTATGAACATTTGTATATAAGTCTTTGTGTTGACATATGTTTTCATTTCTCTGGGGTATTTACGTAGGAGTGGAATTGCTGGGTCATGTAGTAACTCTATGTTTAATCATTTAAGAAACAGCCAGGATATTCTCCAAAGCGGTTGCACCATTTTACATTCCCACCAGCAGAGTGTGAATGTTCCAGCTTCTCCACATCCTCACCAACACTTGTTTTCATCTATTTGGATTATAGCCATTCTGGTGAGTGTGAAGTGGTATCTCATTTTGGGTTTTATTAGCTTATGTTTTAAATTAGACCACCTCGAACATATTTTCCAAATCTAGTGACACCTATCCAATTATCTTCATGTGACAGAATAACTGACAAAAAAGGAATGGGAGCCAGGATTGGAGGAGGTAGACATGAGACAGTGGGGTAGGTGCTGGAAGGGAGAGAGTTTAGGGTGTTTCAGGAGACACAACTGGGGCTTGATAAACAAAGAGATGAAGGGAGCCTCCAGCAGAGAATGGAGCCTGGGGGACTGCTTGAGCGGAATTGGTTACAAGTATATCTTCTTTCTGGGAGTCTTCCATTGTAAAGAAGACAGGGCCACTGAATAGGCAGAATCACATTTGGTATTTATGATATTAAGTGGAAAACAGTTAAATATAATCTTAATGCTGCTAGGATTATAGCCATATAAAAACATGTCTGTGTGTAGATAGGCCCTGAAAGAGAACAGGGGAAAATAAACACACTTCTGTTAGGGAGCTAGGATGGTGGGGTTTAAGAAAATGTTTTTCTTTTTCTTTTTTCCTTTATTGATATCATACTGTTTGTGCAATACCAAGTTGTTAGGCAGGAACAAAAAAAAATTCATGTTAGCAGCCCCTCACTTCCTTACCAGCCCTCCTCATGCCTCATGCTTCAGCCACACTAAGCCTCACATTGGTCTCAGACATGTCTGAGCTTTACTGTGACGCTGTACCTTGCAAATGCCATCCTCCATCCTCAGAATGCCCTTGGCTCCATCACATCCACTGCCAATTAGTCCTTGTTCTTTTTAGCCCAGCTCAAATGTCCCCTCCCATGAAGCCACGCTCACGGGGTCTCCCCGGAAGAATGGGTCATCCCTTCCTCCATCCTCCGCTGCTCCCAGCTTTGGCTTCTGTTTTGGCCAGCGAGGGGCCTGACACATAATGTGCTATTGCTGGAGACTGCGTTGTTCCCTCCCGGCACCCGCACCTTTGCAAGGTGACTTTGTAGCGCCTCCTGTCAAGAGGCGGAGCCTATTTCTCCCCTCCTAACTGGCCCTCCTCCTGCCTCTAGACTCCACTCATTGCCTCCAGTCCATTCTCCTCACTGTAGCCAGTGATTTTTTTCATGGACAAGTCTGATCATATCCCTGCTTAAAATTCCTCAGTGGTTTTCCATTAACTTGGAAAACAGTCCATACTCCTCAGTGTGACAGTTGTGGCCTTGATGGAGCTGGCCCTGCTCATCTTGTCAGCCCCACCTCTCTTAACAGCTTACCCTGAGGAAGTTGCCTCTGCTTGGAGCATAAGCCCCTCTCCACCCTCTCAGCTATCTTCTGCTCAACCTTCAGGTTTCAGATAGACCGCACCTCCTCTCACCCCACCCCTCTGAGACTGAGTTAGTTGGTGCCCCTCCTGTGTATGCCCAGAGCATCTGGACAATCTAACCTTTATCGCAGTGCTTTTCAGTTTCTGCAACTGTCTCCATTACTAGATTGCTGTGCTGTACAATACGTCCTTGTAGCTTATTTTATGCATACTAGTTTGTACATCTTAATCCCCTACCCCTATCTTGTCCCTCCCCCTTTCCCTCTCCCCACTGTTAACCACTTAGTTTGTTTTCTGTATCTGTGAATCTGTTTCTTTTTTGTTACATTCACTAGTTTGTTTTATTTTTAAAATTCCTCATATAAGTGATATCATACAGTACTTGTCTTTCTCTCTCTGACTTACTTCACTAAGCACAATACCCAAGTCCATCCACGTTGTTGCAAACGGCAAAATTTCATTTTTTTCCTTGTTCTTTTTTGTGTATCTGTTATAGATTTTTGGTTTGTGGTTACCATGAGGTTTATACATAGCAATCTTTATGTATACGTGATTGTTTTTAGTTGTTGATCTCTTAATTTCAAATGAATTTTAACACCCCTGCATTTGTACTCTCCTCCTATCACAGTGACTGTCTTTGACATCATATTTTACATCTAATTGTTTTGTGTATCCCTTAACTACTTATTGTGGATATAGATGATTTTACCACTTTTTTCTTTTAACCTTCCTATTGGCTTTGTGTGTGGATGATTTCCTACCTTTATAGTATATTTGCCTTTACTGGTGAGCTTTTTCCTTTTGTAATTTTCATGTTTCTATTTGTGGCCTTCTCTTTTTCACTTAGAGTTGCTATAACATTTCTTGTAAAGCTGGTTTGGTGGTTCTGAACTTTTGCTTTTGATCTCTCCATAAAATCTGAATGAGAGCCTTGCTGGGTACAGTATTCTTGGTTGCAGGATTTTCCCCTTTCATCACTTTAAATGTATCATGTCGCTCCCTTCTGGCTTGCAGAATTTCTGCTGAAAAGTCAGCTGATAGACTTATGGGAATTCCCATGTATGTTATTCCTTTCTTTTTGCTTTCCCCTTTCCGCTTTTAATAGTCTCTCTTTATCTTTAATTTTTGCCATTTTAATTACAGTGTGTCTTGGTATGTTCCTCTTTGGGTTAATCCTGTATGGGACTCTCTGTGCTTCCTGGACTTGGATGACTGTTTCCTTTCCCAGATTAGGGAAGTTTTCATCTATTATCTCTTCAAATGTGTTCTCTGCCCCCTTTCTCTCCGTCTTCTCCTTCTGGGACTCCAATAATGTGAATGTTAGTATGCTTGATGTTGTCCCAGAGGTCTCTTAAAACTGTCCTCATTTCTTTTCATTCTGTTTTCTTTTTTCTGTTTAGCATCAGTGATTTCCACTACCCTGTCTTCCAGCTCACTGATCTGTTCCTCTGTATCATTTGGTCTACTTTTGATTCCCCTTAGTGTATGTTTCATTTCAGTTATTGTATTTTTCATCTCTGTTTGGATCTTTATATTTTCTAACTCTTTGTTAAAAACTTCTAACTTTTGCTCTGTGCATCCATTCTTCTCCCGAGTTCTTTGATCATATTTATGATGACTATCCTGAACTCTTTCTTGGGTAGATTGGCTCTCTCCACTTCACTTAGTTCTTCTTCTTAGCTTTTACGTTGGTCCTTCATCTGGAACATGTTCTTCTATTGCCTTACTTTGCTTAAATTGCTGTTTGTATTTTTATGTATTGTGTAGGTTAGTTGTTTCCTGACCTTGGAGAAGTGGCCTTCTGTAGACGTCCTATGTGTCCCAGCACCCCACTCCCCTCTTGTCCCCAAGCTATATGCTCTAGGGTTTCCCCCCATGAGGGCTGCATGGGTCTTTCTGTTTGGCAGGCTATGTGGGCAGTCTGGTAGGCTTGGGTAGCCCCCAGTCCAGTTGGTTGCCAGGCCCTGCCTTACGCAGAGGCTGCTGGCTCTTGGTTGGCAGGGCTGTCACGAGGCAGCTGACTGCACAACCCCAGGCGGCCCTGGGGCTAGTACTGGCTCACTAGTGGGTGCAACCATGATCCAGAAGACTCCAGGATTGTAGTCTGCCCACTGGTGGGCAAAGCCAGGTCCTGAGGTTAGTGTCAGACTACTGGCAGGCAGAGCTGGGTTCTGGAGTATGGTTGCAGGGCCCCAGGATCCCAGAGCTGGTGTCGTATCACTTCGGGGGTGGGGGAAGGGAGATTCCTGACATGGGTGGAGTGTGGGGTGTCCCAAAGCTTTGTTGGCCTGCTAGTGGGCAGGGTCAGGGCCCAGCTGGTCCCAGGGCAGCCTGCTGTGGGCCGACTGGGTCAGCAGGCTGTGGGATTGCTGATTTCTTGCCTCTGGTATCTGTCCCCTTGTGGGTGAGGCTGGTCCGAAGGTTAGAGCAGACTTCATGGAGGACAGGGTTGGGGCCCAGGGGGTTCTGGGACTGGTGCCTACCCACTGGTGGGTGGAGCTGGGCCCTGGGCCCTCTGGTGGGCAGGGCAGTGTCCAGAGGTTTCTCTGGGCTCGTGAGGTCTTCAGCTTGTGTGCTGACAGGTGGGGCTGTGTCCCCACCCAGTTAGTTGCTTGGCTCAAGGCGTCCCAGCCCCGGTGCCTAGAGGCTGTTGTATGGGGCCAGGTCTTGGTGCTAATGAGCCAGAGGATGGGATCCACAGTGGTGCCCACCAGCGCCAGGGTCCATGTGGTAGAAGCAGCTCCCAAGAATGGCTACCACCAGTGTCTATGTCCCCAGGGGAGCCACAGTCGCCCCCACCCCCACCCCGAAGACTCTCCAAGACCAGCAGGTAGGTCTGGCCAAGGCTCCTATCAAATTAGTGCTTTTGCCCTGGGTCCCAGAGCATGTGAGATTTTGTGTGCCCTTTAAGTTTCTTCTTTCCCCAGTTTTGTGGGACTCCTGAAACCAAGCCCCTCTGGCCTTCAAGGCCAATTGCTCTGTGGGCTCTTCTTCCCAGTACAGGAACTCCTGTGGGAAGATCCTCTGCAATATAATTACCCTCATTTGTGGGTCATCCAGCTGGGGGTATGGGACTTGACTGTATCATAAGCCCGCCTCTCCTACCCATCTTGTGTGGTCCCTTTTTTATATCTTTAGTTGTAGATCTTTTCCAGGAGGTTCCTATATTTTTCATTGATGGTTGTTCTACAAACAGTTGTGATCTTTGTGTGCTCGTGAGAGGAGGTGAGCTAAGGGTCTTTCTACTCCTGCCATTTTGACCAATTGATCGGTCATGAACATATATGATAGATTTAATTCCCAGTTACCTTTGGGGGTGGTATATTTTTGGTTGCTGTTCCTATTGTAAATGGTATTTTCTCTTGAATTGTGTTTTACATGTTGCCAGTGTACTGAAATGCATTTGATTTCTGTATATTGATCTTAAATCCAGCACCTGATAATGCTTTTGGATTCGCTAAGTGGAAAATCAAAATCTGTGAAAAGTGAGTTATTTCTTCCTTTTTAGTCCTTGCACCTTACTTTCTTTTCAGTCTAAGTGCTGCGGCGGGGGCGGTGTAGGGACAATGATGAAGAGTGATCCAGGATATCCTCCTCTCACCCCAATCGTGAATGCAATACTTCAAACATTTCATTTGCTCTGGGTTTCCTGTAGATATCCTTTGTGAGGTAAGGGTAGTTCCTTTCTGTTCCTAGTTTGCTAAGTGTTTCTATGGTTTGTTGCTGAATTTTACCAAATACTTTTTCTGCATCTATTGACATAATCTATTTTCCATCTGTTACTGATTATTTGGGTTCCTCTACTCCCTACAAGATGAGAAAATACAATATAAAGAAAACCTTGAGATCCTTTTAGTCCTTGCCTTTATAACACATACTGGCTAGTACGGAGACTAAAACCCAGAAAGCCTGTTTATCCAGCCTGACGCTCCCTTGTTTGCTTTCAGGCCAGGCAATGGACCGTTCTAGTCAGTGGGGGCTGGTGGAGCTGCTGGCCGAAGGAGGCCAAAGAAGCCCTGTTCTGTCAGGTGCAGAAAGCACAGGCCCAGGGGCCGGGAACATGGGGGACCCAGAGGACACGTGACAGCTGCCAGACTGGAGAGGGGACAGGGCAGGCATCTCTTCCCCGCCCTTGGACGTGGCCAGCTGTACCTGCCTCTGAGGATCCCCTTCCTAGAGCTCCACAACCAGCCTTGGAGTGGGCAGACCCTTTCCCAGAGGGCCACGCAGAAAATGAAGGTAGTAATTCTTACTTCCAAAGAATTCCAGGCTCCAGCAGAACACTGGAGAGGAGTAAGGTCTCTCGTGACAGGTTTTCCGAATGGTGGAGTCACCGGTATGAAGATGTGAGCTCGCCCTCATGACTTAACTGTGCACTGAACAACTCTATCCACTGTAGGAGGATCTTTAGACCCAGGGAACCAGGCCAACGAGACACAGAGGCTGGGACTGTTGTCTTCACACCTCCACAGGGCTGTCCAGGGGCAGAAGAATACAGAAGTGTGACCACAAAGGAGACAAACCAGGACCATCAGGAGGAGCTAAAGGAAGCATAGAGGCTGACTCAGCACAAGGAGGAGCTTTCATAGGGATTCCCTTGGTGGGAGGGATTGCGCCATCACAGCAAGTGAGCAAAGACCTGATGACCATCTGGCAGGGATTGTAGAGAGAAGATTCATGCCAGGATGGAACTGCTGACCTCCAAAGTCCCTTCTGGCCCTGGAATATGCAGTGAGACCAGTGAACAGAGTTGCCTGGGTTTACCCAAGAGCCAAGGTGGTCAATGTGACATTTTGGCTCAGGACTACTGGGCTCGTGACATCATTCCGCAGGCTCCACTGCCCTCTGTACCAATGAGTTTGACACCTCTGGTCCCTTGGGGTGGCCTGTGCACTCCCCAAGAGCTTGAGTGCCCTTAGGAGCTCTGTGCTCCTATTTTGCAAATTGGATCAGGCTAAGATTCTGTACTGTGGGAAGGTGCCAAGAAGCCATCAAAGCCCTCCAACATGAAGGGGAGTGGAGGGAGGAGAGCGGCTGTTCATCCACCAGTGTAGCACAAACAGGGGCTTTATTGGTGGGGCTCGGGAAGCTGTGACAGCCCAGCACGCAGGCTGTGAGGGCCTGAACAGCTGCCAGGAGACGAGACATGAGGGGACCAGCCTCTGCACTGTGCTGCTTGGGGCACATTGTCCCTTTTCAGTTCTTAGAGGTAAGTGTGCAGGAAGAGGGTTCAGGACTTCACAAACTGGTGGGTGACCTCGTAGATTCCCACAGACTCCTGAGCCTTTTCGTCATAGTCAGTCCAGTCCTGTGGGAAAAAACGGCAGTGTTAGCCTCACGAGGCAGCCTGGGACAGCATGGGGAGTGGAGGACTAGGCCTTAAAAGGGCCAGCTCAGGCTCTGGCTCAGTTCTTCAGGAACATGTCAGACCCAGGACAGAGCCAGACTGCTCAGGCCTGAATTCCTACTCTTCTAGCTTCGTGATTTTGGGCAAGTCACTAACTTCTCTGAGCCTTGGTTCTGTCCTCTATTAAAAAAAAAAGAGGACAGCAATAGAGTTTACACTGAATGTTGAAAGAATCAAGAGTTAACACATGTAAGAGTATTTAGCCTAGGGCCACGCACATATGAGAGCTCAGTAAATCCAGTTACTGTTACTAGGTGCTATGCAAACTGAATGTTTTTGTCCTTCCTTCCTCTGAGGCCTGACTACAAGCCCTCCTTATCTGCAAGGCAGTAACATGTCCAGTTGATTCTTGGTATTCACAGTAGTTATGTTCTACAAAGTCCCCACAAACACTGTATTAGTGAATACTGACTCACTGCTCCCAGGGGAAATACAGGGTTAGGTTCCTGGGAGCATCTGATTCTGTTTAAAAACACCTTATTTAACATATATATATATATATATATATATATATATATATATATGGCTGATTCACTAATACTGAACTCACAGCCAACAGTGCTGTATCTCACACCTGAACAAGCTTGTCTAACATGCATCTTCTCTGTAAGGCACACCCAGCTTTCCTGCGTGTGAACACTAGGCAGCGCTTCAGCACTACACTTGGGGCTATCGTAAACGCCAAAATCACCAACAAAAAGCACGAAAGTGTGGAGTCGGCTTCCCACTGAAGAGCCTTGTTCACCAAAAGGGTTATTCCCACCAGGTGCCCTAGAGCTCCCCGCAAGGCCCGCAAGTCTCGTACCTTTTCCTGCAGATTAATGTCACTGAAGACTGTCCCGGATTCCACACCCTCAGCAGCAAACCCGGCCTGCAGGTGACAGGAAGGCAGCAGTTAATCTGGGGGAAAGGAGGCACTGGTCTGGCCTGTGGGGCCTGGTCAGGGAACTGGCCTTTCTCACAACACCTTTGGCATGGGAAGACAGAAATACAGTGTGGGCTACTCTTCTGGAATAAGTACTGAGCTTCCATGCCCTGGCAGCTGCCCTGGGACTAGAGTGGTTTCTCCAAATTAGAGCCCTGGCCCAGAAGGCAGGAGGTGTGGGGTAAACCCTTCCATTACCCTTGATTTTCTGAAACACCCTGGCCGTGTCACTTCCCTCTCTGGACCTCAGTTTTCTTACTTATGAAATGGGGATGACAATACTCTCTCTTCTGCCTACCTCACAGGGTTGTGAGGTGAAAATGCTACACAAATAAAGTGGCCTGAGCACTGGCTCTGGAGTCGGATAGATGTGGGTTCAAATTACAGCTCCATTGCTTACTAACTGCGTCACCCTGGGCAAGTGGCAAAATCTCTGAAGTTCTTTTCTCATCTGAAAAATAGGATGTATAACTTCACAGGGTTACTGTGAGGATTAAGTGAGGTAACATTAAAAGTGACAAGCCTGGTGCCCAACATATATTAGATGCTTAATAAATAACAATTGTTATTCTTAGAAATGAGAATTCCTAGTCCACAGTCTCTGTAGGAAGCACAGTTCTGCTGTCACTTCCTATATGCCCTCCCCAAAGATACAGGTTCCCCAGGAAGACATGCACCTGGGGCTGGAAATCGACTGGTTCAAGTCCTCGGCACTCAAACTCCACTATCGTCTTGAACTTCTCGTTGTCTTCGGCCTAGAAAGGAAGTGTGTTGAGGAGGTAGGTCCAACTGTGCCCTCAGGATGACTCCACAGCCCCTGAGAGCCCAGAATGGGACTCAGGGGCAACTCATCCCGTTCTGGAAGAAGGCTGCCTTGACACCTGCTTGCCACAAGACCTTCTTGGATGTGGACTCTGGGGTCAGGGTGCCTAGATGTGAGCTCAGACACAGTTCTGCCTCTCTTCTCCTCTGGGCCTAAGATTGTCAGCTGGAGCTGAGGAAACCACTACAGGTTTATTGTGAGAACCTGAACTAGGTGTAAAGTGCCCAGTATAGGACCCGACACTATGCTCAATGAATGGTAGATAAAATTATCAAAATAAAAACTATGAAGAAGAATGTTAAGCTATAAGGTTTCCAGGTCATCTAAAAGGCCCCAGTACACCTCGCTGTGGCCTTTTGCTAACCATCCGCCATGCTGTCAACGCAGGGGCTGACTTAAAAGCCTTTGAAGTGGGATATGCATGTGGAGGAGGCACACTGAGGGGGGTGGTACAGCCACGAAATTCATGCCTCCCTGACCCCTGGGCCCACAGACCCCAAGGACACACCCACACATTCATTCTCATTCTGTCATTTACTGTAGAAATGCTTCCTGCACACCAACCATGTGCCTGGCCCTGGATTGGTTTTTGTTTGCTGGTCTGTCTCTTCCAATAGATTATGATTTACTTGAGGGCAAGTCCTTATGTGATTTTTCCCTTTAACTTCAGGACAAAGCTGAGAATTTAGCATAAATCAGACATTTTTCAAAAATACCAAATAAGGAATGGATGAAGACAAGTAACTGCCCTTCTTTAAAGACACAGACCCAAAGCATACACTCCCTCCCTCACCTTTGGACTAATCTGTTAATGCAGTAACGTATAAATACCTAATAAAATTAAATATCAAGGGTGGATGCACTGTCTCACCCATGGATTCAGAGAAGGCTCACTAGCCCTCCAAGATGTAGACAAGGCAAGTGTTCCCAGTGATGGAAACTGAGTGGCCAGGTTGGCTCAGAGGTCCCCTAAGCTCCCACAGCCCAACACTTATAAGAAGGCAGTACAATAGCCTAGTTATGAGTCTTTTTCCTACTGAGCACTCAGTCAGGGTAAGGTGAATAAATGACCGACAGTGAATGAATGAACAAGTAAGCACATGAAGTCAATCAGTTCCATGGTGGGTCACTCTGGTGCAGATGTAACTCTAGAACCCAGGCCTCCTAGTTCCCAGCTGGGATCTAATCCCACCATGCCTGCCACTGAAGCAGGAAACTTACATTGTAAGGTTTGATGGTGCTGCTCAAAATCTCTGAAATGTAAAAGAGAAGACAAAGTCGATTTGAGTCCATATCCCAGCCCCACCCAGGTACCCAGGTGTGGCTCTGGGCAAGAGTCTACGGCAGAAGCTTGGATACCTCAGGCCTGGGTCCACCCACTGGTAACATGAGCATGCTTTCGGTCTGGTACCACAAAGCCGTGGGCCAGCGTGGCAGAGGTCAGTACCCATGGCCTACCTACCAATGGAGTTTTCCCTTGAACACAGCTTGCACTTCTGGACCATGGAGGCACTGCCACGGCCTCCCTTCAGTGCCACGTTGTCCTGGCAAGCAGTAAACAGAACCTCTAGTCACATATCAGTCAGATGTAAGGGTCCCCAGGAGACCCAGTCCTACCACTTATTATCAATTAATATTATAACAATATTTAAATACACACCATCTATATCTACCAAGACCCAGACAGGGTGAGCAACTTGCTAGGACAAGAATCGTGGGAAGGCTTCTTGAGACTGAGGAAAGGACTCCCCCTTGATTTTGAACTCTGCCTCACATCCCAAAGCCCATTGTTCCCAGTTGATCACACTCTGCCTGCCCTCTCAAACCACAAAAAGTGGGGTCCAAAGACCGGGGAGGTGAGGGCCACAAATCCCTGCACAGAGGCCTATGTGTGTCTGTATATGGGTATAGTGGTGGGGGGAGCAGTTACCATCAGCCGAATGTACTGCCACTTCTCTGGAATCTCACCACAGTTGCCACATTTCATCTTGGGGAGGGGGAAAAAGAGTATTAGTAAAGAAGTTGGCTCAGCTGGGCAGATGCTGAGGGAAGGGTTAAGAACAGTGTGAGATGGGCAGGGTCATCATCTTGTCAGCAATCTTACCTCATCCTTATGACCAGCCCCACTAAGGACGTAACCAGACTTATCTCTGGGCAAAGTGTTTCTCGTGTTGGCTTGCTCATCCTCCTCTAAGAAGTCCCCAGTCTGGCTAGGGATTCAAGGCTCAAGTAGTACAGAAATGGCTTCAAAGTCCCCCCACCCCCCGCCCCCCCGTTGAGTTAGGAGCTTCCTGTGTGTCCTTACAGGCCCTGTAGGTTCCTGGTAAAAGTATTTATCACTCTGTTGCTACTCCTTTTTTGTCTCCTTCTCTAGACTCTGCTTTTTGAAGCCAGGAAACATCAACTCCTCAAATAAGCCCTGGCACTCAGGCTTCAAAATATTTGGAAATAAAGGTGGGCAGAAAGCTTCCTGAAAGATAGGGCTTTTGCCAGGTACTGAAGGATTCTGGGATTTAGACTAAAAGGAAAACAGATCAGAAGCTCCGGGATCTGGGAGAGTAAAGGGCCTCAAACTGCTCAGTTAAGAAGAGGACCTCTGTAGACCATTCCACTAGAGTACCAGATTTACCAATACAGGATGGGGAATTAAGAATGGACCCATGCACAAAATTAAACGATTTCACAGTAAATAAAACCTAATCAACAAAAGAGAAGGTGAAATTATTCTTACTAAATAATCACAAGATCCCTTCAAGTAGTCTTTCGTTTAGTGTTTGTTTACATACCATGAAATACGTTACAGAGGAAAAAAGTACAAAAGATATTTCAAGATACTGCCAATTAAGAATTAACCAGTAGGGCTTCCCTGGTGGCGCAGTGGTTGAGAATCCGCCTGCTAATGCAGGGGGCACGGGTTCGAGCCTCTGTCTGGGAGGATCCCACATGCCGTGGAGCAACTGGGCCCGTGAGCCACAACTACTGAGCCTGCACGTCTGGAGCCTGTGCTCCGCAACAAGAGAGGCCGCGACAGTGAGAGGCCCGTGCACTGCGATGAAGAGTGGCCCCTGCTCGCCGCAACTGGAGAAAGCCCTCGCACAGCAACGAAGTCCCAACACAGCCAAAAATAAATAAATAAATAAATTTATAAAAAAAAAAAAAAAAAAAGAATTAACCAGTAGGGCTTCCCTGGTGGCACAGTGGTTAAGAATCCTCCTGCCAATGCAGGGGACACTGGTTCGAGCCCTGGTCCAGGAAGATCCCACACGCCGCGGAGCAACTAAGTCCATGCGCCACAACTACTGAGCCTGCGCTCTAGAGCCCGGGAGCCACAGCTACTGAGCCCACACGCCTAGAGCCCGTGCTCCACAAGAGAAGCCACCGCAATGAGAAGCCCGCGCACCGCAACGAAGACCCAACGCAGCCAATAAATAAATAAATAAAAATTTTAAAAAAGAATAAAAAGAATTGACCAATAAACTTAAAAAAGCAAACATAAAATTCCACGCAGAAGAAAAGAGAACATGTAATAAGCATTTCTCATCTAGCCGGAGAGAAAGCTCCCGTTCACCACTGAGATCAGGGTGGGAAACCTTTACGCGGCCTCGGCCCTGGCGCCCCCACCAGAGCCTTACCTTCAGGTACCACCGGAAGTCCTCGCCCACTGGCCGGAGGTTGGTGACATTCTCCAGCGTGGCTTTGAGCTGCAGCGCGATTTTCTGAGAGGAGGAGCAGAAGAAGGATGGGCGCCAAGACGACGGCGTCAACAGCGCCCGGGCAGCCCCGCGCCTAGCCCCTGTCCGGCCCCGCCCCTCTCCTCCCCTCCCGGCATGAGCTGCGCCTCCCCGCCCCTTCTTAGCGCGAGCCCACTCCCCTCCTTCCCTCCTGGCGCGAGCTCCTGCCTCCCAGGTTCTCGCCACCCCCCAGCCTCTGCCCCGGCGGCGGCTCGCCTCCGCTTACCCCCATAGCGACCCGGCTCAGCCAGCGCTGGCTATGGCCACTGCTTTCCGGCCCGTCGTAAACAGCGAGCGCCGCTTGCGCACCCTTGCTGCGGCTATGGGCGGGGCGCGGAGTCGCGGGGCGGGTCTCAGCGCGCCGGGGCTTCACCCGCACACCTGGCTTTTTCTCCTAGGCAAAGTGATCCTGTGGAGGTAGGCTGAGTCCGCAACTAGCCGGTGCTCGGACCCGCGGAAGGCTGCCTCCAGCAGCCGGTAATTCCAGATATTTACTGAACGCCATGCTGGTCTGAGGGATACCGCAGCTAACAAGACAGTCCTGCACGAAACCTCTGCGGGGTCCGATTCCGGCCCTTCAGACTCTGCCTTCCCTCACGCAACCTCGTGCTTGGTCCCTGCCTGCCCTTGGAGGCTTCTTAGATCACGTCCGTTCACCCAGCCCAGGGCCGGCTTCGTAGATTTGAGAGACGGGACCTTTTTCATCTTTAAGCTGCTCCTTCCTCTTTCCCCCAGGGGACCTTTCAGAGGGTTGGCTCGTGTACACGTCCTTCTCATTGTGGTCGCCAAGACTGGACACTCCCTTTCAACTGGCTTTTCTCTGGGCTCCTGGTTTATTTTCTATCGTACATTTACTGAACCTGTGCTCTTGTGCAGGGCACAGCTGAGACCATACAGAAGCTGTGAGCAATATAAGGAACAGCCTGTTGGAGGCTTTTACAGCTTCCTGAGGTCTAGTTTCTTTAAAATTTGGAGTGACTCTTTTGGACGTCTACTTTGCCACGAACTTACCTGATTGCCAGGTACCCTTCTGTAGCAGAGGGTGCACTATAGCCAGGAAGCCTGACATCTCAGGTCCCAGATCTGCACCTAACTTGCTGCCCTGTAATCTTTGAAGGAGGCAAAGTAGAGTGTGTGTGTGTTGTGGAGGAACACTTGCCTAGGAATCACCAGACTTGGGACCTGTCCCAAGCTGGCCTGTCTTGAGGGATGTTGAGCTCAGCCTGATCACCTCCCCTCAGTCAAATGAGATTTATCAAGACCTAGTTCCTTTCAGCACCCACTGTCTGTTCAGTCAGCAATTTGCCTCACTAAGGAAGCCATGCAATTTAGCAGCAAGAAAAAGTTCCTACAGATTTACCTGCTGAACAAATCCCCACACTATCTACAACAACCAGGTTGCTTCTTAATGGCTGCTGGTATTCTGATTTTAAAATGAATTATTGGAAAATTTTTCTGAGACCAGGCATTTTATCCCTTATAATGTATTAAACCAAATATTTCCCCCCATACTGAAGTAGCTTCAGATATATCTATAAAGGTGATTTAAAAAACCCCAACCTCAATTATTAAGCTGGATGAAAAAAACAAAACCCAAGATACCAACCACAATACTATTTCACATCTAAAAAATTAACAATACTTCATTAATACCAAATATCGTGTTCAAATTTCCTTAATGATGTCAATTTTACATTTCCTGAATCATGATTCAAATAGGGTTCAAATGCTGTATTGATTGTGTGTCTCTCAAATCTCCTTTAATATATAGGTTCTCACTCCATCTCCATTTATTTTATGTTTGCAGCTTATGTTTTGAAGAAATCAGATCCCTTGTCCTGGAGTTTCCCAGGACAAGGATATTGATTGGATTTCCACTGTATTTTTTAGCATGTTTCTCTATTCTTTTACTTCCTGTAAACTGGTAGTTATATGTATAGAGTTGATTAGATTTTTGGCAATACTTCACATAGGATGTTAGTCTTAAAAAGTAATTGAGAAGAGTGCACATGTTCGGGTCTTTATAAAATAATAAAAATTGCATTTTGTTACGTATTTATTAAAGACAATCATTTATAGTTTATAAAAAAAATACCGCCCTGATATACACAAAAATGTCTTGATAATGGTAATTAAAAGCAGCACTCCCACCCCCCTTGTGTCCACACCAATATTCAATCTAGATTGGCTTAATCTTGAAGTGTAATCCAATAAGACTGAAGACCAAACACTTCAGGTCCTGGACAAGATAATAAAATACTCGTAAGCCTTCTGGATCCCTAAAATGCAAGAAGAAAAAAATGTTTAAAAAGCTGAGAAAACTCAGCAAAAAAAATACCATTTACTAACCCAGATTATTTATGTACCAGGATATTCCTCATAGAGGTATTTACAGAATTAAAACTTTGAAAACAACCCAGTGTCCAAAAAGAAGAAAAAGCCTATATGCTATATATTAAAATGTATTAATAAATGTATTAAAATGCTATATATTATGAGGTAATTTAAAATGTTAAGGTTTCTTCTTAATGAGGAAATGCTTATATTAAGTGGAAAAAAATCATGATTAAAGTAACAGACTGTTGATCTCAATTACATTTTTTTGTGCTTTAAAAGCCTATATTTTTTAAAGCACAGGAAAAAGACAAGAAATACTTTAAGATTAATGGTTATCTAATTGATAAGTTTACGGGCTATTTTCACCTTTCTACTTTTCTGTATTTCCTATATTTTCAACAATGAGCATGTATTACTTTCAGAATTAGGAAAAGTAGTACTAAGCAGGACCAAGAGGCTGACGATTACTACAGCATAACTGGGTAAGAACAAGACTGTTCACAGGAAGACAGTTATACCGAACATGTACTAAAAGTGAGCCATATCTAACCCCAAATCCTCAAAGCACAAGAGCCAAAGAGGTTGCCAAATTCTAAGGATTCTTTGTGGTATGTAGATTCATGTCTCAACTTTATAATTTACCCTACTGACAAAATGAATTTTTAAATTTATATTTTGAATAATTTCAAGTTTCACTAAAGTCAGGCTTTAAGATGTGCTATCTGAATAGCCAACACTGAGGAAGGTGTTCAGACTCACTGATTCTACAGTTTATTTCCAGCACTTGTTTTTTCGTGTTTCATTTCTGTTCTGGCCAGATTCTTACCCACTTTGGCTGCTCTTATGGCATTACTCTGTGTGTGTGTCACTGAGAAGCTCTTATTAGCAATGATTGACTAAAACACCAAAAGCAAAAGGAGCAAGCCCTTGAAAATATATAATTTGGAGTCTCTCTATTGAGGGGGACAAAGGTGACCAATTCTGTCTTACATTTGTACCAGATCTTACCATAATGGTCCCAATTTGGTTGAGGGTTTCATATCAGCCTGCTCTAAAACAGACACATCTGGATATAAGGATCATGGATACTTACTTGGATTGATTGACATCAATAAGGGAACCAATTTTTGATGTTGTGAAAGAAATATGTTCATCTCCAATGACAATTTCAAGCTCCTAGAAACATGAAATGTCAAGCTGAATTGGATTTTTCATCAGTCACACAGGAGAAGGGTTCATCATCTGCCAAATCACACAAACTCTAATACAGTTGGCCACATTACCAAGACCATTTCAATCTGAGCCCTAAACTGTACTCGGTACTGGAAACAAAGAGATAAATAATTGGTATGAGATAAATACTGGTTTAGCCCTTGAGTAGCTTATACTCTTAGAGGAAGTTGTGCGTGTGAGGCTCCACCATTTAGAAGAATTTACATCATGCTTTGTATAGGAGTTTTCATTGTTAACAATGTGGAGTAATATGTATAAATCTGTTTTACGAATACCAAGAATCTAACTTTTCTGGGCAACATGGGACAAGGAAAAGAATTCCAGACCTTGAGCAGATCTCAGCTTTGTCACTTACTAGCTGTATGCCCTTGGGTCTGAATTTCTAAAGAGTGAAACAAGTACTATAATCTTAAAAAAAAAAAAAAAAATCAACTGGGTGGGGAATTGTGGGGGCGCCTATGGGACAGATCAGCAAAACCAAACAAACATCTCTGCCCTTGTGGAACTTACAATCTATTTTTTTAATATATATATATATATATATTTTTTTAATTTACTTTTCTTTTTTCCTTGGCTGCATTGGGTCTTAGTTGCGGCATGTAGGATCTTCACTGAGGCATGCAGGATCTGTTGCTGCAGCGCTCGAGCTCTTCCTTCGTTGTGGCACGCGGGCTTCTCTCTAATAGTGGCTTTAGCTGCCCTGCGGCATGTGGGATCTTAGTTCCCCCGACCAGGGATCGAACTCGCATCCCCTGCACTGGAAGGAGGATTCTTTACCACTGGACCCCCAGGGAAGTCCCAAACTTACAATCTATTGAGCTCTACTTCTTAACACACAGATTTGAAAATGTTAATATTTTATCATATTTGTGTCAGATTTCTTTTTTAAGAAATATTAGAGTTTAGACCCACCTCCCACTCTATTCTCCTTCCTGCCTCCCCAGAAGTTGGGGTGTATTCTTTCCACTCATGATTTTATATTAGGTAGTATATTTTTAAAATTTTACATAAATGATTGTACTGTATGTATCTTTTTGCGTTTTTCATTCAACAAGGGTGTTTTTTTTATTTGTTTTTTATTGAGTTAACATTGTTTTTTTGTTGCTGTTGTTGTTTTTGGCCACACCACGCAGCTTGTAGGATCTTAGTTCTCTGACCAGGGATTGAACCTGGGCCCACGGCAGTGAAAGCAACGAGTCCTAACCACTGGACCACCAGGGAATTCCCATGTTGGGTTAAAGTTGGTTTAAAAGTTTCATGTGTACAATATTATATTTCTACTTCTGTAAATACTACAGTGTACCCACCACCAAAAATTTAGTTTCCATCTGTCACCATACAGTTGATCCCCTTTACCCATTTTGCAACACCCCCTCCCCCCCTCCCCCAGCCCCTTCCCTCTGGTAACCACTACTCTGATTTCTCTATCTATGTGGTTTTGTTTGGCTTGTTCATTTATTTTGTTTTTTGTTTTCAACAAAGTTTTTGTAGGTAGATCAAGTCCATTAGTTTTAAATGCTTTAGAATATTCATTTCCCTATTGAAGCAGACTTAAGTTCCCAATTTTTGTTTCTATAAACAATGTGGCAAGGATATCCTTCTATGCATCTTGTGTATATATGTGAAAATCTCTCTAGGAAATTCCTAGAAGGTAAACATATTTTCAGCTCTGCTAGACACTAACAAATCGTTCCCTAAATGGTTGTACCAATGTTGTTTCCACCAGTATATATGAATCCCCCTTTTCTTTCTCATATCCTTTTTAAAACTTGGTGCTTTTTTTTTTTTTTGACCGTTCTAATAGGTCTGACATGGTATTTCACTGTTGTCCTCATTTTCACTTTTCAAATAAAACTGTAAATTTTTCATAAATTTATTGCTCACTTGTTTTTCCAGTTCTGTAATTATCTATTCATAACCTTTACACATTCTGCCACTAGTTTACCTTTTTATTATTAATTTGTAGTTCTTTATATATTCTGGATTGAAATGCTTTGCCAGTTATGTTTTGCAAATACCTTCCTCTAACCTGTGGCTTATCTTTCAATTTTATCTTGATATCTTTAGATAAAAAAGTTTTAAACGTAAAGAAGTCAAATTTACTAATCTTTTCCCTTGAGGAGTTTAAAAAACTTCTCTACCCGGAAATAATAAGACAGTCTATATTTTCTTTTATGTTTTAAAATTTTGATTTCTATAAATCGTCTAATTAAAAAATACTCTATAAATATATTGCCAATCAATCAACTTGGTATACTTTGTTAAACAGTCCATCCTTTTTCTACTAATTTGAAAGCCAACCTCTGTCATATACTGTTCCAAGTTCCCATATATTCACGGGTTAATGTTTCTGGGTTCTGTATTCCGTCCCATTGGTTTAGTGGTCAGTTCCTGAGGCAATGTCACCATACAAATGACTATAGTTTTATAAAAAATCTTCAAAATTATCTTGGCTACTCTTGCCCCTTTGATCGTCCATGAATTTGAGGCTCCATCAGGTTTTAGGAAAAATCCTGTTGTGATTTTGATCTGAATTGGAATGAATTTATAAATTATTTTGGTGAAAATCAATATAATATTGAGTCTCCCCATCCATAAAAATGATACATGTTTTTATGTCCTTCTATAAAGCCCTTTCCCATAAGTTTTATATACCTTGTTAAATTCACTTCCAAGTTCTGTATAGCTTTTGTTGCTGTTATGAATGGGATTTTGTTTTTAATTACACTATCCAGTAGGTTGTTGCTGGTATACAGGAGTATGCCTTGCCCACTTCACAGGACTATTGTGAATGCTGAATGAGCTAATGGAGCTGAAAATTTTATCAATCCTAAAGCAAAATACATATATATAGTATTACTAAGATCTCATGAACATTAATTAAAAAGTTAACTTGAGTAAGTACTGAGGATGAGATTTTTTTCACTCTTCCTCAAGAGTTGGCCCATCATTCTGAGGTTAATTAGAATAAGCTTATACGAGTTTCCATATTAATTTAATAAATATAATTATTATTGAGCTTTTACTATACACTGGCACTATTTCAGTCACTAGAGATATAGCAGTGAAAAAAAATAGGTAAAATCCTTGTACTGAAGGAGTATGCATGTGTATGTGTATGTCTGTTGCAGTGGAGGAGGAAGAGGGATGCATAAGGAAAACCAAACAAGGCAATTTCAGACAATGATAAATGCTATGAAGACAAAAATCAGATTTTTTTTTTAAGTGCTGGGGAAAGGCATTTTAGATTGGATGGACAGGCAAGACATCACTGAGGAAGTGACATGTGAAGACCTCAATAATAAAGACAGTCTTGGATAGAATGTTCCGGGCAGCGTGTAGGAAATGCAAAGATCCTAAACTAAGAACCACCTAGGTGTATCTGAGTAACAGAAATAAGACTGGTGAGGTCTGAACACAGTGAGAGATGGTGAGAATAGTAGAAGGTAAGGTGGGAGTTTGGACTTTATTTTAAATGCAGTGGGAAGCCACTGGAGAGTTTAAAATCAGTGGAATAAACAAATTTACATTTTAAAAGATTACTCTGGCTTCAGGAAGGAAAAAATGGGCTGTACAGGACAAAAGAAGAAACAATGAAATCAATTAGAAGTCTGGATTAGGAAAGCAGCATTAAAGTGGAAAGAAGAACCTTTCCTATTAATTCAGTCAAATATGACAGTGGCTTTTATTTTTTAATTGCCACAATGTTTTCAGAATAAATATCTAAGCCATGAATTTAAACAGATATACTTAGTTGCTTGCATGATCTTCCATTAGATTGTTGAAATAACTATGTTTTATTTATCTTTGTATCCTCACAAGGTTTTGTCCATAGTCGTTACTCAATAAGTAATATGGGCAGCAAATACTCTGAGAAGCAAGGGAGGGATCACAAGAGGAAATTCAGGGCTGGGCTCTAGGTGGTGAGCAGCACCACTTGCTCTCCCCGATCCTCTGTGTGGGATTAGTGCTTCCTTAGACCAAGGTGCTGGTAATCTGCTCTGTGTAGGGCTCCATATCGCACATACATACATGAGTATATTCAGTGTCATATGCAGAGCAGTAAACCTCATCTTATTGGTAAGATTTTTGCACTGTGGATAGTTGCTAAAACACCCACCTGCCGGCCCACTCGGTCAGGAGGAGGCCACAGAGCATCATCCTCTTTGGTAATTTCACTGTCATCAATTATTCTCTTCAGTTCCTCCATCACACTTTTATGTACATAAGCCTGAAAGAAAGTTAACAAACAGAATTTAAATTGTATCGCTAAGCAGCATTCTGACTCAGATAGTGATGAAAGATAAAAAAAAAACTACTCATGAAAACTTATTTCTGGCACCTCTGTAAGTGGGAAGACATTCCGGCTTGACCTCAGCATGCCAAGAGGACAGCAAGGTCAGAAGTGCCCAATGACTACACCTCAGTCCCCCAACTAGTTGTTTCTATTTCTTGGTACATCCTGTTCACATGGACCTACTCCTTGCCTACCTACTAAACTCACACTTGAGCCCCAAACAAAAGATCTGTGAGTAACTCTGGTTAATTTTAACTAAATGACATGCTTCTGAAGAGCAGAGATATGTCTTTTACATTTTACATATTAGTCCACATTAAAAAAAATTGTGAGGATGCTGACGTGTGGGTAAGCATAATACTGACTGCTAATTAAATACAATAGCATGAGAATATACTGACTGTTAAGACATTTTCAAATGTGACAAAGTGCTTAAAAGGAAAGAATAACTTTGATGAAACCTTAATGGTGTGGTAGAAATCATGCCAAAATGGAGCACACGGACTTGACAAAGGCAGGCATAGGTCTGAATTCCTGCTCAATCTCCTATTAGGAGGGCTAACTTTGTACAAGCCCCATAATTAATATCTGGGCCTTCACTGTCTTATCTGTAAAGGGTATATAATACCACCCATCACAGAGGCTTACAAAAAGGGTTAAAATAAGATCACAGATGTAATACCTAGTGTCATGCCTGGCATCTAACATGCATTCAGTGATGTCAACTGCTTTCCCATGCTCCCTTTCCCCCATTCAAATGCAAATTAAAAGAGCTCTATTGAGTGCTAAGTACCAGGGAATACATCAAACACTAAGTTAGTGGGGGAGGCAGGTTTTCTGTTTTTGCAGATGAAGCAACTGAAACTTATCAAGTTCAACCAGGAAGTGTGCCCAAGGTCACATGGTTAGTAAGTAGCAGATTCAGGGTTCAAACCAAGATTTGCAAGACTTCAAATGATTACCAGTTACCGACTCAGCATTGTTAAAGAAAATATAAACTAAAAGAAGATTTGAGAAAAACTTTAGAAGCTGTCTACAGACATGTCTATACTTCCCTATTCTTTATCTTTCAATACTACTCACAGAAAGAACAAAAAAAGGACAAAAGGCTAAACGGTAGTGAGTGGAAGGCTCTCAGAAGATACATTACCTCTTTTCTGATCATGACATCATTTTTGTAATTGCTGTTGTTGGCGTATCTCAGTTTCCCTGTGAGGGGCAAAAAACAAATTCAATATATAATAAAAACATATAAATAAAGCCTGCCTTATCAGTAAACAAAGGATGTTGCCGCCATCAAGCCACCAGCCACACCACTCCCAGCTCCCTCCCCACGGGTGGACCCTGAGGGGATTCAGGGTGGGGGAAACAGGATACTGGCCCTAGATAGTTACGTGCATATCAAAGGAATGATCCCAAGGAGCCAAGCATCTTCCTCTACATAGAAAAGTGCTAACTTCTTTAACTTGAGCTGTCTGGTATTTCTTTAATTAATAGTTAATAGTAATATTTTGATCTTCTGACTACCTGTTCTTTTTTGTTTTTTTAGGTTTTTTTTTTTTTTGCACAAACTCCTATATATCCTGGCTCATCCCTTACCTCTTCGGAACAGTCCCTCAAAGCTATCTGAGAGCCTGTCTCCCAGGCTTAAGTCCTCAGTATTTCTGCCGCATAAAACATAATTCTCAATCTTTAGGTTGTGCATTTTTTTTTTCAGTCGACACTATTAAATAGCCTCCCAGCCAAAAATACAGCTGACAATGAATTACAATTCTTGCAAAAGACAGCTCAGGTGTGATAAAAGAACAGACTCTTTTGTGACTGGCAAATCATGTCTCTGCAGGTTAATGTCCTCAGCTGAAAATAGGAGTAATTGATAACTTACCTGCACACAGGGCCTTCTAAGGCTCAAAAGAGTGGTGAAAACTTCTGAAAACTGTAAAATGCTTTTTACAAATATTAACATGTGACTGTGAAACATTCTTATCTACCCCTATGATGGAAAAGCTGTGGATTTATTATTGAGCATATTTGGTATACAAGGCCCTTTGTGCATATGTGCATCTAACAGGCTAATTTGGGTATATATGGTGGATATGAAGGAAAAGATAAAAGGAAATAGAGGAGATAATTATTTCCCTATAGAAGGCACACTAAAAAGAGCCAAGTTAATTGATGCCTCACTGCACTGTCTCTCTGCCTCAAGTCTCTCTCCTTTCAGGTCATTCTCCATACAGTGGACAAAGTGATATAGTAACAGATGGATCTGATTAGGTGACTCTAATACTCTGATACTGACAATGGCTTCCCACTGCCTTCTGGATAAAATCCAAATTCCTTAATGTGGCTTACTGTTAAGCTGAGCCCCTTTCCAGCCTCACTCCTATAATAGTCCTCTCTCACAGAGCTGGAGTTAATCAAACTACAGTTGACCCTTAAACAACGTGGGGGTTAGGGGCACCCACCCTCTACACAGTCGAAAATCCGAGTATAACTTAAGAGTCAGCCAGCCCTCTGCATCTGCGGTTCCTTGGTATCTATGGTTCCTTATCCTAGATTCAACCAACTGTGCATCATGTAGTACCATAGTATTTACTATCGAAAAAAATTTGCATATAAGGGGACCCATGCAGTTCAAACCTTTGTTGTTCCAGGGTCAACTGTCTTGGTTTCTGCCTGAAACATCCTATGCACTTTTTGGGTTTTCAGCCTCCTTGCTGTTAATGCTGTCCAAAATGCCTTCTTGACTCATCTGCCTAACCAACTCCTACACATTCCTAAAGACTCACACCCCCCCTTCCCCGTGTCATCTTCATCTTATGCAGGAAGCCATCTTTGACCCTCAGGATAAGTTAGGTACCTTCTTTCTGCTCCTAGAATCTTCTGTTTCTTTCTACCGCAACACCCAATACACTGTCTTGTTATTGTTAACAAAACTTTCTCTACAATTGGCGCTTGTCAGTTCATCTTTGTGCCCCCATTTAGTGGAATTTTTCTGTCATCTTTGACTCCTTTTCCTTCACCATACTGGCCACGCCCCAAATCCTATCAATTGGCAAAGTCCTTCTGGTTCTGCCTCCAACAGTACCCTAAATCCTTCCCTCGGGGCTTCCCTGGTGGCGCAGTGGTTGAGAATCTGCCTGCCAATGCAGGGGACACGGGTTCGAGCCCTGGTCTGGGAAGATCCCACATGCCGCGGAGCAACTAGACCCGTGAGCCACAACTACTGAGCCTGCGCGTTTGGAGCCTGTGCTCCGCAACAAGAGAGGCCGCGACAGTGAAAGGCCCGCGCACCGCGATGAAGAGCGGCCCCCGCTTGCCGCAACTAGAGAAAGCCCTCGCATGAAACGCAGACCCAACAGTCAAAAATAAATAAATTAAAAAAAAAATCCTTCCCTCTAGTTTTACTATCACTCTAGTCCCAAACAACATCCTTTTTGTCTTAACAACTGTAACCGTCTCCCATTAAGTAGTTGCCATTCTTGCCCATTCTGCACCTAATGGTTACAATACTTTTTCAAGAACAGATTACACCTCTGCTTAAAACTTTCCAATTGCTTCCTGCTGCACTTAGAAAAAAATCTAAACTCTACCATGAACTATAAAGACTACATGGTGTGACCCCTGCATACTTATCCGACATCATCTCCTACTCTTCTCCCCAGAGTTCCGTACTCTTCAGCCACACTGGGCACCTGAAACATGCCTATCTCATCTCTGCCCTACGGCTTTGACACTTGTTTCTCCCTCTGCCTAGAATGCTCTTCTTCCTGAGCTTCACAAGGCTGGCTCCTTCTTGGCAATCAGATCTCAGTTCAAATATCTGCTCTTCAGAGTTCTCCAATGGCCACCCTTTCTAAAAGCGGCCCACCAGCTATTATTTCATCATTTTGTTTTATTTTCTGACCACTCATCACTATCTGGAATCTTTTTTTTGTTGTTGTTTACGATCTCCCAGCACGAGGATACAAGTTCCATGAGAGAGGAAGCGTGTCCATCGTTCACTCCTGCATCCCAGAATGTGGAACAGAACCTGGCACAAGATAGGCGCTCAAGTAATGTCTGTTGAATGAAGCATTATGGTCAAAAACGTCACTAAACAGGAGTCCCTGCACACACAGAGAAAGAACCAGTGGGGCGGACATAGGATCGTTCCTTCCAAATCAGCGTCTCACAGCCATCTGTCCCTTCCTCCTCCAGTTCGTCGTACATTCCGGACCCCCAGCCTCCCCACTCGCCCGCCCCCAGGCCCAGTCCTCGCTCCCGGGGAGCGGGAGGCTTCTCTCACCGTCCGGCCGGAACTCAAACTCCAGGAATTCGTGGCCGAATTTGCCCTTGTGACCCACATAGTAACGCAGATAGAAATCACTCTCCATAGCTGGCAAAAGGCAACCAAGACCAAACTTTAATAGCACACCTCACCGCCGCCGTACGCGCCCGACACTGACGTTTACGGCGGCGCGCGGAAGTGACGTCAGGCAACGGCACGGCCTGTAGCGGAGAGACCCCGTTCCTACCCCGTCCACCCGGAGGTGGGACAAGGCGGCTGCGCCCCTCCCGGCCGAATGAAGCTCCATTACCCCGGAGGCGGGGTCTGTGCAGCCTTGCCGGCTCAGCTCGAGGCGTGAAGGGCCTGAGGCTGGTCGACCTGCCTTCTCCTGGGCTTGAGGGCGGAAGCCGTCCGTGGACTTCTGGGCCCCGCGGCGGGGGGCGGGGGT
Source organism: Balaenoptera physalus (assembly GCF_965194825.1). Taxonomy (NCBI): domain Eukaryota; kingdom Metazoa; phylum Chordata; class Mammalia; order Artiodactyla; family Balaenopteridae; genus Balaenoptera; species Balaenoptera physalus. The sequence goes on along the minus strand of NC_138882.1, from coordinate 151,677,115 downwards.
CTGGAGGCCGCGTTGCCTGAACTCGGGCTTAACACCCGGAATCCTGCGTCCCCCCAGGCTCCACCTCCATTTGGGACACCCGACTGAGTGAGTCGGAAAAGGCCCTTCACCGTCTCTGGACCTAGGTCGTCTCATCAGTAAAATAGGGTTAAAGGGAGACCTCAAGGGAGAACGCAGCGCACCACGGTGAATGCGTCTAACGTAGGCTCCGACTGAACTCTGCCTGTTTAAGGATGAGTTCTAGAAATCCTTCTCAGCGACGCTTTCCCTGAATCCACAGTGGAGCTTTTCATTTCCCTGCAGCTAACTCGGCCGCACTTATCCCCCATTTTCTCTCTTTCTACCTTTTATTTCTTCCTTTCCCTTTCTACCTCACGGGTCTCTAGATGAGGTGCTGTGAATAGGACTTAAGTTGAATATTTGATCTCCCACTCCCCAGCACAGCCTACCCAGCAGTGATTCTCAGCCCGGCCTGCGCAATCGGATCGCCTTGGAGCACCTAAAAAAATACTGGTGCTTGGGCCCTACCCCAAACCAATTCAACCAAAATCTACAGTGGACCTGTGTGTCGGTATCGTTTTGTTTTGTTTTGTTTTGTTCTGTTTTGTTTTGTTTTGTTTTGTTTTGCAGAGCTCCCCGGTTGAGTCAGGATTGAGAATTACTGCCCGAGAGGCTCTTGTCTTTTCAGGCCAAAGTGGTTGACCTCTGTGAAGGCTTTCTGGCTATGGAAAATTTTTCCTCCTTGCTTAGGCCAAGGGCAACAAAACTCCTAATTAGTAGAAGCCGGCTGTAGTTCATCTAAATTCCAGCCAGAGGGGAAAATGGAGTTGGATCTAGAGACAATGCCAAAATGGCATCATTCTTGGCGCCTGTTAACTACACTGTTCTGTATTTGGGCTAGTGGTCTCTGATTCTCATTCCCAGTCTTGCCATTACTACTTTTTTCCCTGAAAGAGAATTGGTAGCAGAGTGTAGAGTGGGTGTGATGGGGGGGAAAAGTCACTGGAGATTTGTATTAAAATAATCCCTTGTGTGATAGGGATTCACTGTGACCAAAGGTGAACTGATTGAATGTTTTGGACCTCAGGTTTCTTATCTTTAAAATGAGCATAATAATGTTATACATCTGGCAGAACTGTTGTAAGGATAAGAAACAATGTCTTGGAAATTGGAAAATGCTTTGTAAACTGTAAATTACTATAAGGCATCTTATTTAAAAAAAACCAGTGGATGTGGGTGGTAACAAGGGACTTGTATAAAAAAGAGAAGGGATCCACTGTGTATTAGGCACCTAATAAATGTCAACCCCTAGGCTGAGTCTGTTTACAAGTGCTTGTTCTTCGAATCCTCATGACACTCTTGAGGTGGTAGTTGGAGTTAAGTATTTAGAGACATTGGGTAATTACCATAAGGTTATTTTCCAAGAGTGAAATTATAAAAAATTATAACGTAATTGATGAATCTGGGCATCTGCAGATATGGCAAATATCAAAAGTGCTGAGAAAATTTAAAGGACACCCGACTCCAATCAGGCTGTAAGGTGATTTCAGGTTTTGGGGTATGAGGCCACATAGTATAGCTGAAAAAGCATGGTCTATGTGTCTGATGTGCCTGAAGTTAGCATAATTTACTGAGCATCTACTATGTGTCATGTGCTGGGAATACAGTGGTGAACAAGACATACCTTTATAGAGCTTACAGAGGAGGCAATCAAGGAACATACAAGCAATTATAATGTAGGGATAAAATTTACAAATAGGGGAAGCACAGAATACTATGGAAACACATGGAGTAGCTCCTAATCCAGTCTAGGGGGTCTAAGGGAAGTCTTCCTGAAGAAAATGTTCCAGACAGAAGGCCCAGAACTGTGTGGTTAGAATACAGAATAAGATTGTGAATATAATAATGAGGTTGGAGAAGGGGTAGAAGACAAATCCTGAAGGGCCTTACAACCCATATTAAGGAGTTTGGGCTAAAACCCAAGGCGACTGGATTTAAATGGAAGGAAAATGGATGAAGGGCTTTAGGCAGGAAAGTGGAAAGAGGTGGTGGTGACATGACCTATTGCATTCTAGAAAGATCACTCTGGTTGGTTGTAGACTGGATTGGAAAATGGAAAGATTAGAAGTATGAAACTCATAGGCAAGGAGATTAAGATGTAGCCAGAGAGGTAGGGGAAAAACCAGGAGTATGGTGTCAATGTAAGCCAAAGTAAGTATTTCAAGACAGGAGTGCCAACAGTGTTACATACTGCTTCCAGGTCAAGGAAGATAAGGACTGAAAATATTTACAAGGTTTATAATCAAGGAAGTCCTGGGTGACCTTGGTAAAAGCAACCTCATTGGCATGGGAGTTAGAGGCAGAGCGAAAATATTGGGATACAAATGGAAAAATTTGTTGTGGAAGCACAGAATTACCTAACCCTATGAGTTAGGTCTGAGTCTGAGAGAATAGAGAAGGCTTCCTAAGGAGAGTACTCAAGGACAAATAGGAGTTAGCCAGATGAAGAGGCAGAAAAGGAAAATCGAGGCAGAGAACACCACATGTGCTACACGTACTTTGGGGGCACTAAACATAACTATTGACTCTGGGCAGTTTCTTCACTCATATATCTCACCTCTAAAATGGGAATTATAATATTGATAGTCTTTATCTCACAATATCATTCACTCCCCCCCCTCATTAAAGCATCACAGTACTTTCAGATTTTAAAAAAATGAATTTAATCTCTCTCTAGAAACAGTGCACTGATTTTACAAATGTCCACATTTGGTTTTTAGTTCACCAAGATGATGTTGGTACAACTAGTGAGATGCAGCACACCACCCTTTGCCTCTGGAAGAGAAACCAGACTGCAAAGGGGACTGAGTACAGAAGCTAACGGAACTCAGAAGGACAAGACAAAAAAGCATAAATGGTTAGTGTGACCCAACATTCTAACATGCCTGTTACATCAAATATGGTCACTGGGGGGTGTTCGGAGGAAGACAAACAAGGAATGTTCATTTGTGTACAATGTGATGGAGTTTGCAAACCAGGAGCTCACCCCACATCAACAACAGCTTGTATAGAACAAAATGCTATTTTAAAACACATGGTTTGTACAGATATTTGTTTTCTGTTGTAATTTTTGTAAAAAAGTATCAAAACCTTCATGTCTTTAAATATATATATACATATACAGGTGGCTTTTTAAAATTACTTTTTATAGCACAAAGTGTTTGCAAATGCAGAGGATTTCTGCTGATTCTTGACTATGCACATGGTGCATAGCCTGAATGAACAAAGCTTCCTGATTTCTTATATTAACTGAAAATTTGAAGCTGTAATTCCTCCACCTCTAAGTTCTCCATATCCTGAAAATCCCCAATACCCTAAAAATAGTGTGAGAAGATTCTGATACTCTTATCTTCATGCATTGCCGGGAAAAGAAATTATTTACTCTGAAGCATTTAACTGATAACTCATTTATATTTTGTGAAATGATGAGTGTATAGCAGGAGTGAGGGAGTGGTGTAGAGAGGCTCACATTCCTGTGCTCTCTCCCCATTCCCCCTAGCACCCGACTGGACAGTGCTTGGGGTCCCCTCTGCAGACCCCACGTCTTCAAAATTTCCAGTTTTCTTTTTCACCGTTGAGAAAATCCCAGAGGCTCTTGACAACATGGAATCCTTCTGTGAAAATCCCACTGCCCTTCTATCAGTCTTCATTGACCGTATCAAAAAACTTCAACTCAAATATGTGAAAAGCAGTCACTGTTTCCCTTTGGCCACAGGAAAGCTTGAGCGAAGACTGTCATGTCTGCAAAGTGCTGGCAACACATTCTGATCAATTTTCCATGATGCACTTGGTGCCTTATACACAGTAAATGACCAAGAAATGTTTCATTAATTGAATCAGAAATTAAATAGAAGTATTCTATAAAGTGCTTACATTGAACCTGTCTTTCCATCCAGCCTCATTTCTTGCTAAGTCTCCCTTGAGCCTTTTGCTCATTACAATGAATTACATGCAGTTTCTTAAGATCCTCATGCTGTTTCATGCTTCTGTGTCTTAGCTCAGTGTGTCCTCTGCCTGAAGCAGCCTGGACACCCCTACTTAATTTCTAAGACTTAGCTTAGGGCCACTTTTCCTACAATGCCTTTCTTGACCCCATTCTTACACCTTTGTAAACTAATAGTACCCCAAAAAATATCTATTCCTTTTTTTTTTGTTTCCACATGTCTTCCTCTAATTGCTACTGTGAGTTCTGTCAGGACAGAAAGCATTTGACTGACCTGTACATCTGCAGTACCTGGCACTTACTTGGTACCTAGCAAATGGTTTCAGTGGGTGAATATACATATTGCAATCACACAGAATTGGAGGGATGAAGAGTACTTATTGCTATACATTTAAATACGATCTCATTCTGAGGTTACAGTTTACCTCAATCTGTTTTATATGTAATCATGCTATCAAGAGTAAATAAATAAAATTTTAGTTTTCCCCATTTCTGGAAGAATATTTCTGCCAGTGCTTTCAAAATTCCACCAGAAAGATAGGCCATAAGATAGGTAGCAGGTTTGATACAATGTTCGGGCAGCCCAAAGTAGTCTCCTGGAAAAGGAAAGCGAGGAAAAGGGCTGGGACTAGTTTCTTTTACACACATAAAAAAATGTCTGATAAATTTTCTGCCCTTCAGGCCTTATCTCTAAGCTTCCTTCCAGCTCTATAGTCCAATGACTCTGTGATCCATTATTGGCTGTAGGTATATGATGACGCAGGGGCAAAAGGCAACAGAAGTGCAACTGTACCTCAAAATGCATCCCAGAATAGAGAAGAATGAACCTGACTCCTCAGATTTCATCTTATTTACTGCCATCCAACACATGAGTATTCCACAGTTTTTTGTAGGTTGCTTCCGTAACTGCCTCTTCCAAACTGCAGTTGTAGCATATTCAGGAAACATGGATGTCTCTCAGAAAGTTGTGTTTCATCATCATTTTGAGATCTCAGGCTGAATCACTGACCCTATTCATTATTTTTTTTCTGTGAAGGACAGGATCTGACTAAAAGTTTAGAAACTGCATTAGTCACTATTATCATTTCCCCAGGAAATTCTATTTCTTTGGAGGCAGGTTACAGAAAAAGTTGCTTGTTTTGTGTAAATTTCAGTGTTTTTCACTTTCATGATTTTTCTTCAGTCAAAAATAATTTTACTTTCCATTCTTGAAAGAATAGTAGTAAGTGATTAAGCTCTGTAGGAGTTGGCCACCTGTTCTTAAAATTCTGTTTGGTTTTGGTCATTCTAGGTCAATTGCATATACCCTCTCAATGAATGTTTCAGGACTATCAACACAGGTATATCATGAAGAAACTGCTTGCTTATGCAAAGCTTATTGCCCAGGCTCCAGAATACAGTTATTTTCTCAGAAGACAGGAGACCACGAGTGATGTAGAGAAAGGTCCTAGGAACAGGGTGACAGAACCCCAGAACGTCTGCCTGGAAATTCAGAGGGTATCAAGCTGGTAAGACATCCAAGCTTCACAGAGTTGGGGGCAGCTGGGGAGTAGAAGGGGAGGAATTTGCTTAAAAGCAAGTCAAGTTCCAGGTATGTTAAGGTTAGATACATGTCCTCTGCTCCTACTTAAACCAAACACTTCCATGTCACACCTTATCCCTGGTTGTCCAGTGGGAGTTAAGTGGCAGAACAGCAGAGTTAAGACCACACCTTGGATAAGAGCCAACGGGGACTGAATTCCTTCTGGGGCTGTAGGATTATCTTTTCAATGGTAGACCCCACAAAAAGAAAAGTGCACTTCTCCCTGCCTCCCCCAAGGCCCAGGAAAAGCAAAGTAAGTGTCCACAATGAAAAAAAAATCTATACATATACCCAGAGTTTCTCCTTTTATTTACAAAGCAGTAAACCAAATCCCTGTGTGAACATATATATCCAATATACTGTAGTATTGTGTACGCCGTTTCCCCCTAAACAGGACTTTAGGTTTGGCCACTTTTTCTAATTTAAGCCAAATATTAGTTTCATCTATGTGAACACACGATGGTAACAAACCTATGTATCACTTTAACTTGTTTTCTCCACCTAAAGGAAATGGTAGAGAGTAAGGGGAAGGGAGAAATAGAGATGTAACAAAACCTATTCCTCCATCCTTATCCTCAACCCATAGCATACTCAGAGGTCAGTGCCTGAGCCAGTCCCAACAGTAAACTTGGGCTGTTCAAGAAACATCTCCATTTAGCTCTCTATAAGTAAGGATGGCACCCTCAGTGTGCTTCAGAGGAAACAGTGAATTCAACCCAAGTGTCCTAAAGGAAAATGAAGTTACTTGAAATGCTGAACTTTAAAACAAGGAGTAGCCAAGGTTCAGGCATGTTCTCACCTGAGCTCGCGGCAACTTTGGGTACTGTGTGAAATCTGTACACTGGCTTTAGCCACAGAAGAGAAAGCCCAGGTAAGAACCACAGTAGCCACGGGTGAGCTGAGGGGCTTTTCCTGACTGATTGGAATCCCAGGAACAGCCAGAGGCAGAAAAGATCTACCTCTCCCCACTGCATGTTTGCACAAACCATGGTATCTCTTTTCTGGTCCAAATTTCCAAAGGCTTCTCTGAAAACTACAGATAACCCTTCTTGTGGACTGTTTTAAAATATATTTATCATTATGTATCTGAACAACAGCCATAGGTGTGCCTCTTCTCTACAGATTTTTCTTTCTCACCCACATACACACATAAACATAAATGCACACAGAGTCCAGGTGGTAGGCCAATCATACCAAAAATAAATACTCTCACCTCTCTAAATTACTTATAGAACTAATCTTACTTTTGAAATATGTTAATAAATAATCTAAATGGGAGAGGGAGTTGAAGTGTTTTCTTTTTTTTACTTATGATGATGGATAGCCACAAAGCATAATCATTCTATTTACAAAAAAACAAAACTCTGAAACCTAAAAAAGCCCCCCAAAACCAAATACCCTCTGTAAATATAATTTTTAAATGGTGAGTAAGCTACTGTACCATCGGCCCCATTTGGTTATGTACATCACGTTAGTCACTCAGCAGTAGCTATTCCATGAATTCCTCATGGGTAGTGCAACCAGTTAAAAAGTGTATAAAACATTATACATATAAAAACTCTCACATCCTTTGGATGTTTGCAGTTCATCATAACTTTGTGGTTACCTTTCCGCAATATAAATTAAAAAAAATTACACACGCACACACACACACAGACACACAGACTCATGTACAGAAACCCTTCCATCCAGGCATACACCATCCAGGGTGTAGTGCATGGGACTGAATTCCATGAGGCACGAAGGGAGTGGTCCCATCCTCAGGGCAGTCCATCATCTTCAAGGCTTAATGCCACTCGCTGGGGGAGACAGAGCAAAGAAATCATCATTAGACCCATTGGAGCTATTTATTGGATCACAAGGTACCAGAAATTCTATTACTTTATAGGCAGTAGCTCACATATTCTTCAAGCTACCTCAGAAGACAGGTTTGTCATATTTATTTTACAGATGAGAAAACTGAGACTCAACGAGCTTAAACAGCATTTGTCCTGGATCATATAGCAAGCGGGTGAACTCAATTTGAACCCAGATCTGTATGAATCCAGAGCTATAGCTTTTTTCATTATTTTGTTCTGCCTCTGTAAAGAGGAGGGCTGCAGAGATCCAAACTTTCTCCATCCTCCCTTACAGGATTTTAGGTTTGCTCAACTTCAGTGGGTTAGCTTTGGCAAATGTTTAATCCCAGGCCATTAGCTACTTGTTTCTAGCATGCTAATCACAATCAGGAAGGTAATTGGCTGCACCCCTCCCAACTAATTATACAGAATTGGAAGGCAGTGGAGATCAATTAAGTTTAATCCCTCTTTCCCTCACCCCAACTTTCTAGTCATTAGATACTAGACTTCCCTCTGCCACAAATGGCTGACCACTAGATGGTAAGCCCACTAACCCTTGAGCCAGTCTATTCCATTGCGGACAGTGGACTTAAATTCTTTCCTATATTGTCATGATATCTGCTCCTTTATATCTTCCGATGTTCCCTGATTCTCTTAGACTCAGAGAGTTCTACACAGACAACCCTTGAAATTTTCAGTGTTTGTGGTCCCTTCCCTTCCTTCTGAGTGTTTTCTTCTCCAGGCTACACATCTAGCTTCCCCCACCTGGTCCTGATATAATGCTGTGTCCCACTCTTCCATTTCCTGGATACCCTCCTTGGATAGACCCCATTGTTTCAAGATCTTTCTCATAGCTATACGAATTTGAGCTAACCACTTCACCTCTCTGAGCCTCGGTTTCATCATGTTAAATGGGAGTAATAATAGGACCTACCTCATAGGGTTGTTGGGAAATCAAATGGGATTATGTATGTAGAGTGCTTAATGTAGTACCTAACACACATGGGGTCCAGAGTATTCTAAAGCAACCTCACCAGCATAAGATAGAACCAGACTAGCATTTTCCATCTCTGAACATTCTATAAACAATAAAAAGTAACTCCACTGCCTTTCAAATCATCTTTGGATTATTTGTGGTTTTGCATGAATGTCACAGCCTTGCTCCACTAGACTATCTTTTTCTAGTCTGTGACCCTCCCACTCTCCTCAAGATAGATCTCTAGGCCAAAGTCAGGTCCCAGCAGTGATGGTGGAGCTACCTGAGAAGGGCTTTTGTGTACATACAGATAGGAGTTTGAATCCTGGTTCTAGCACTTCCTAGTTGTGATCCTAGGTAAGTTATTCAATTTCTCTGAGTCTCAGTTTCCTCATCTGCAAAATGGGCTAATAATATCAAGTATATAGGTTCCTGTAAAGACTAAACAAGAAAATACATGTAAAACACTGAGTAGTGTCTGATACACAGTAGGTTCTTACTAAATGTCAATTTCCTCACTCTCCTACTCTATTTCTCTGCAGTTGGCAGGAGCTTATTCTTCAGGCCTTAGATTCATCCGGAAGAGCTCCTCCTGAGTGGTTGTTTCCTTCTCTGGAAACAATGACACTTTACATGTGCAGAGTGCTTTATAACTCACAAAGCACTCTCACATGTGCTATCTCACTTGAACATTATAAACTTAGGCAGCAGAGAGAATGGGGGTTATTATTCCCATTTTACAAATAAAAGTAATCAGAAAGAAGGGACTGAGATCACAGAGCTGTGGAATAGTGAAACTGGGAGTCATCTCCACTCCAAGCTCAACATTTCTTCCACTGTGCCCCCTCTGATCTTTAAAAACTGGTTAAGCAACTGTCTGCTTGGATTAGCCAAGGTTAAGGATCCTCAAGGCCATCTGCTAACCCTCCTCACTTGCTCGACCTCATTTCCCACGTCTCCCCTTCATGAACAATTAGCTTCAGCGGCAATTCTGTCTGTCCTAACCCGTACTCAGTCATTTCTTCCACATGCCATTTCCTTGGTCTGCAACTAACCCATCTTTCCTTTGCCCCGGCACCCAGCTCACAGTTTGCAGCCTTCTAGAACCAGAAAGCCTTCTAGGATTGACTGCACCTGCCTGGTTCATGCCCTCACTCATCAGCCCCTCAGACTCAGAGTGGCACTGCCCTACCTTGCACTTGACGACAGGCAGCTCGGAAAGAGGGTTCTTCGGGAGTTGGTGCAGCTGTGACCTTGGTTCCCCCGGCAAGACAAAAAGCTCCTTGAGGGCAGGGGCTGGGTCTTCCATTTCTCTGGTCTCCCCAAGACAGGGCTCTGCCCACAGTGGGTGATCAAAGCTGCTGATCGCCTGACAGGGGGATGGACTGGATGACCTATGAGGTCACACCCAGCCCCGACTCTGCTATACAACCATGACATCTGCTCCAGCCACTCTGTGGTCCTTGATCCCCCAACAAGCCACGCCCTGTCGTGCCTCTCAGCCTTTGCACATGCTTCTTTCTGGAATGCCACTTTCCTCCTTCTCTACGTGGAAGACTGCTATGAATCTTCCAAGGACACAGTTCTTCTGTCACCTTTGTTGATGTTTCCATAGCATTGGTTCAACAAATACTTACTGGGAGCCAAATATGCTGTGCTAGGCACCAGGGAAACATTAATCAGACAATCCTGCCCTCAAGGAGCTCACGGTCTAGTGGGGAGACCAATGAGTAAAAAGACAAGTAGACTATAGTGTGACAGGTGCTGTGATGGAGAGAGGTGGTGAGAGAACAGAGAAACCAGGGAAAGCTTCCTAGAAGAGGGGACCCTTGAGCTTCCACCATGGCACTCAGCACACAGCTGTTCAATAGCCAGTGACTCTCTAACTCCCCCACCAGCTCCCTGGGAGCAAGTACATCCCTTCTTTACTTTTGAACACTTGGTATCTTATGTGGTACTTGGCACATAACTGGTATACATTGTTCACTGAAATGAATGCATTTGAACTGAATGGCCACAGTTGCCTTTCTAGGCCAAAGGTTCTGAAAATGTATTCAGCCCAAAGACAGGCCTCTTTACTCCAGGAGAGCCTCTAGGTACAAGGTGGTCCTGATACCCTTCTATCCCAACCACCTACCCCAGCATTCCTGTGTCCCCAGGGCCTAGAACAGTGCCTGGCACATGGTAGGTTCTTGATAAATGTCTGAAGGAGGGAAGGAGGGAGGGAGGGAGGGAAAGAAGGGAGGAAGGGAGGGAAGGAGGAAGGGAGGAAAGGAAGGAAGGAATTCTTCCAGCAAGGAACACTTACTGCTGGATAGACATGGCCAATCTGAGCAGCCCTCCCTATGTGGAGCTCATCCTCATCCTCTTCTTCTGTTGTTTTCCTGTATACGGGGTTGTCGAAATTCATGCTTTTGGTGTTCTTCCGCTTCCAGTTTCTCCAGATCAGGTAGCCACTCATGCACAGCAGGGCTATAACCACTGGAGGAAGAGACACGTTACAGTGGATCTCCAGCAGGCTCCAGCCCATTGCCCAGACATCAGTGCATTTCTCGCCACCTCTCCAACTTGACTGCCCCTTGTTCCCAGGCTCTGTTTCTGCATATTCTTTTTCTGCTGCTGGGAAGCCCTTCTTCTAGCTCTTCGTTCATTAACTACTCATCCTTCAAGATCCAGCTCAAATGTGAAGTCTTTCTCAACCTCTCATGGTACAGTCAGTTGTTCCCTCATGTGTGTTCCCAGACTACAATGTTGTACTTTATATATGTGTACCCCCAACTAGACTGAGCTCTTTGAAGGCAAGGACCGTGCCTTCTTTCTCTCACTGTGCCCAGTGCCCAGTAGCGAGTAGGTGCTCAGTAACATGCTGAGTGAGTGAGTGAATTTCTTCACCACACTCTTGCCCTAATACTGCTACTTCCCTGGATTTCTCTAAGAAACCATTCTCTCCCAAAATTGGAGGGTGGAGGGTGGGGTGGGGTGCTTCTTTCCAAAGCTGGGGCTCTGCAAGAAGAGGAGCATCTCTAGAAGGGGACACAGCAGGGAAACACAGGCTCTGAGTTTAAATCAATGGATATATTAATGAGTAAAGGAGGAATTTCTCAGATAGAGCCGGGAGAAAATGGGGCAAGCAGCTTCACAAGATAGTAAGCAGTCACCCTGCGCATTCAAGTGGAGGCTGGGTGATAGCTATCCAGGATGCTATAGAGGGGGTTTCTACAATACTTTGGTAAGATTATAATAATCAATAATAATTGATATACATAAAGATAAGAACAGGGCAAGGATGCCTGTTATCGCTGCTAGAATTTGTTGTCCCAGAGATCTAGCTATGCAGTAAGACCGAATAAAGAATTGAAGGGCACACATGGGAAAGGGAGAAATCAAACTATCATTAACAGATATTGTATGCTTGGAAAATCTTAGAAAAGCATATGAAAAACTATTAGAAATGATTTTAGTTCATCAAGAATCAACATAAAAAATCAATAGCTTTCTTATTAATCAGCAATAACCAATTAGAAAATGGATGGAATAAGAACACATTCGTAATAGCCCAACAAAAAACTATAATACTTGGGATAACCCAACAAGGAATGTGCAAGTCCTATGTGACCTATACAATTCTACTGAAGGCCATAAAAGAAGGCTCAAATAAATAGAGAGATATGTCATGTTCCTCGATGGGAAGGTTCAATGTTGTAAAAATGTAAATTCTCTCCACATCAATTTATATACCCAAGGCATAAGATTCCATCATAAGTTTTATAGAATTAACAAGATGATTCTAAAGTTCACTTAGAAGAGAAATTGAATAAAAATAGCTAAGAAAATGTTCCAAGAATAATAATACCCTATTAGACATTAAAATATATCATAAAGTTGTGTTTCGAGTGTATAGGAATAGTATATAGGAATTGGTGGAGAATAAACAGCCTAAAAGCAGATCAAAGTATGTATAGGCATATAGTTTACAATAAAGATGACAATTCAAGTCAGAAGGAAAAGATGGACTATTCAATAATGGTCTTGTGAAAACTAGACAAGCATGTAGAAAAAAATACTTAAATCTCTACCTCTTGCTGCATTCTAAATTCCAAATGGATTAATAATTGAATACTAAAAAATGCTTAAAATAGTAGAAAAATATACAGAGAGATATTTTAATAATTTAGAATGAGGCAGACCTTCCTAAGCAAGACACAAAGCCCAGAAGTCATAATGTAGGATATTAACAGATCTGATACTTAAAAATTTTTAATTTATGCATGGCAAAAGAGACCATAAACAGATTTTAAAAATCAAGTGGCAGGATGGGAGAAATGATTTGTAACATATATTACAAAGGTTTAACATTAATTATGTATAAATATTTCTACAAATAAGTAAGAATAAGACAAGGAACCAATAGAAAAATAAGAAAAGACTATGAATAGGCAATTCATAAAGGATGAAATGTAAATGGCCAATACGCTTGTGAAAAGATACTCTGCCTCCCAGGGAAATATCAGGGAAAGAATATTCATCTTTCACCCCTCAGATTAGCAGAAATTTAAAATAATGATTCTATTAGGGCAGTTACATCAGGGAAACAGCATACACATGCCCTTCTATGGAGCAGAGTATGGCAGGAGAGGAGCTGATTTCTCTTTCACTAAACAAGGCTGAGTATTTTCCACTCTACTCAAAATGAGCCTGGAATAGTCTCACCATCATCTTTACTAATAAAGCCTTTCAAGGCCAATTCAAATGCCACCTTCTTTAGAAGTGCCACTCCCTCTCCTCCACAGAGCATCGGGTCTCTGTTATAGCACCTTATAATATGTAGTAACACCTCTCTTGTATCACCTTTTTTATGATTAGGTCTGATTAAAAAGTGAAAGCTCTTAAAGTCTTTTATCTTTTTCTTCCCTGGATCCTTGGCGCCTCGCACAGTCCCTTGGATGGTGTTGAAGTTTTTAAAACATTCACTCGCTAACTCACCACCATATTGGGGATTCTTAGGATAAAAGGGCCAAGTCCTTATCCTTGAGGTACTACACATGGGCAAGTAAGGGAGATAAACCGATGAACGGACAATCGCAATTCAAAGATCCGACCAAGAGAAGAGACTGGTATGAGAGATAGGATGTGCAGGATACTAAGTGAATATCAGGGTAAGAGAGAATGAATCAGCCCACATGGCTCTCTGTGAGGTTTAACCAAATGTTATATTCTGGCCATATTCCAAATCCACCCCACTCCCGCCCCCCCGTGCCATTTCCCATTCCTGGCTTTACCCATGCTGTCTTCACTTGCTTGGATTGCTCTTGATCCTTCTTCACTTGGCTGATTTGGCTCAAATAACTTTTCCACTAGGAACCCTCCCCTGTCCGCTTCCCTCCTCTCCTAATTCCAAGGTAAGTGCCTCCTCAGCACTTCTACTGAACTGCATATGGCTTCATTTTAGGACTTACCATGTCAGTATCAAATTATCTGTGTTATGTGTGTCTCCCCAACAAGTCTATAAACTTTTGGAGGACAAGAACCATGTCTTACTTATTTTTAATCACCTTCCCTCCCCTTATCACAGAATCTGGTACATCATAGCTGCTTGATAAATGTTTGTTGAAAACGAAACAGAAAGAAAGCAAGATAGCACGATCTATTAAAGGAATGGCAAGCAGCTCTAAGAATTTTTTTAAATGTATGTTTTTTCTACTCATTAATTCGACAAATACTTTATTTCCTCCCATGTGCCAGACACTGCTAGCTGGGGAGAGTGGCGAGCAAGAGACACACCAGACCTGTCCCCATGGAGCCTACAGTTTGGCTTCACATGGCTGGTGTGTAGAGTATCAGCGAGGGGTAGTGGGGGAAATATGTGGATAGTTGTCTGGGGCCAGGTCCTGAAGAGCCTTGTGTGCCAAGCTAAGAAACCAAACTAAATCAGGACTGGGAGGTGAGCAGGAAGGCGGCCAGGGCAGAAAAAGTCAATGAGAGAGGTCCGTGTGCTAAGTGCTCTATTCTTCTAGTGCTTTTACCCAGACCCTGGGCAGGGTCTCTCTTTTCTCACCAGTGACTTGGGGCCACACTCACCCATAGGCACAATGATCCCAATGACAGCAGCAGTGACTGTTGAGCCCATCTTGCCACTTTCATTCCCATCTGCAAAACACAAACATTTGCAGAACAATGCTCCATCACTGTGAGTCCCAAGTCCTTGCTGGCCTCAAGCAGTAAAAACAACCCAACTGCTTCTTGCCCCTGTTCCAAAATGATGATCCTGGCTACTGCTTAATAATTTAGTCTTTCCAGATCTTATCAGGACAGAGGTCATCTCCATTTCACAGATGAGGAAACTGAGTCTTCTTGGGGTTTTTGGGGACTCACATAGAAGTGGCAGAGCTGGGATTCAAACCCAGGATTTGTGACCTAAATCCCTTACCCTTTCCACAGTATTGGGGTGGTAGGAAGCTCGGGGCTGAGCCCTTAGGTCTTTATGTTGCTGACTACCTGGGGCAATTGCCTTTTTCAGCCAGAATCTGTTGTTTTGTCTCTCTTATTTCTGGTGGTCTGTCTGTCTGTCCATCTGCATCATCAGTTTTTAAAAATAAATTTATTTATTTATTTATTTATATTTTTGGCTGTGTTGGGTCTTCGTTTCTGTGTGAGGGCTTTCTCTAGTTGTGGCAAGCGGGGGCCACTCTTCATCGTGGTGCACGGGCCTCTCACTATCGCGGCATCTCTTGTTGCGGAGCACAGGCTCCAGACGCGCAGGCTCAGTAGTTGTGGCTCACGAGCCCAGTTGCTCCACGGGCCCAGTTGCTCCACGGCATGTGGGATCTTCCCAGACCAGGGCTCGAACCAGTGTCCCCTGCATTGGCAGGCAGATTCTCAACCACTGCGCCACCAGGGAAGCCCCCATCAGTTTATTTTTAATGAGTAATTAAAATGAGACAGTATAGCATAGTGGAATCCAGAGCACAGGCTCCTGGGTCAGACTTCTAGGGTTCAAATCCAGGCTCTACTACTTACTACTTCTGTAACCTTGGGCAAGTTGTTATATATTGTATTTCTTTATCTTTAAAATGGGGATAATTATACACCTACTTCCTAGGGATATTGTGAAGATTAAATGAGATAATTCATGTAAAATGCTTACTTAGCACAGTGCCTGGCACAGCCTTGCCTAGTTCAGAGAGGCCAGGGAGTGGGGTAGGGGTTGTTGTGAGGCCTGAATAGGGTAGATAAAAGCACTTTCTAAACTGAAAAGTGCTTGGAAATTGTACTATATATTTTTAAAAGTAGGTTGCACCATCTTTTTCACTCTCTTACACTCATCTTCATTGTAACATCTGTACAGAACTTTTTAGTTTAAAAAGCAGTTTTCCCTTGGATCCTCATGACAGCCCTCTGAGGTGTGAAGAGGAGCTATCATTTGCTCCAAGAGAGGAGATGATTGTCTCCTGGCGACGGCCCAAATGCTATCCTCTCAGTGTGTCTGTTTCTCCAAGTTACTCCAAGGGAACCTAATTATTAAGGGGAGAAAAGAGCTGCACTGCTTACAAAGTTTACTGTGGAAATGCCGTTCTCCTCTCCCTCTGGGTCCCAAGCAAACACAGGACAGTGATATTAAAGCCTAGAGTGTGATGAAGCCAGTGGGGAGACCCCCTGGTCGGAGGCTCGGCCCAAGTGAAAGGAACTGGACTTCACACGCAACCCACCTGCCTCTCCGAACTTCAGGGTAAGCGCTCAGCTCTGAAAATCCAGCTCCTGCTGGCAAGATGGGCCTGATTATTAAGGTGCTACCATGCTGCTTATTTTCTGGGCCATGCACATATGGGAAAAAATTTAAAAGATAGTTTATTCTCTTAAATGAACTCCCCCTAGCAGGTAACTCAATTTAAAAGGTATGTGCTGGTTAATGAGATAGAACATTTCTAGCAGTGACAATTACTGCTCCCGATGATTTAATAAGTGGTGAACTTAATTATTTTCATCCCAGGGTTTGCAGAGAGGCATTAACAGACCATAGTTATGGATATTACTATATGGGGAACCTACCGAGAGTGCTGAGAACTGAGATCAGGGCACTTGAAGCTTCCAAATCTGAGGGATGCTCCCTCATCCACGTCAGTAACGTGTGACCCAGACACACTATCAGAGTCAGCAGAGGCTGTGTGCGTGAGCACTTCTGTTTACACGGATGCCTCTGTCTCTCATGGCAACCTTGCGAAGCAGGTAGGGGAAGGGTTATTATTATCCTACTTTGTAGGTGAGGAAACTGAGGCTCAGAGATAGTAAGTAGCTTCCCTCAAGACCCTCTGTAAGGTAGGAGCACCTGTGACTCCTAAATTGCGGGTTGGCACTCTTCCTCCCGCTGCTTCCTCCTTGTAGACAGCCAATATTTAGCTCTGGTATGACCACTTCTTCCCACAGATCCCCCCTTCCTGGCTTCCCTATAGGACCCGCCCGTGTCATGAAAGAAGGCAGAACTCATTTCCTTACAGTGCTGGGAGTGGTTGCTGGTTGCAGGGCGTGGGGTAGACGGGCTGATGCTGGGAGCCCTGGGAACACTAACTGAGCTTGGGACCGCTGCTGCCAGGCTCGGTGTCTCTGTGCTGTGGTTCTGGTAGGTGGGGCTGTGGACGGTGGTCCCAGGGGCTCTGGTGGTGTCGGCTACTGTCCTCCTTGTGGTGGAGGCTAACGTCGTAGTTGAGGTAGACTGAGGTGCTGCGGGGGAAATATCATGAAGGTCACTGTACAAAGAATTTTGCTGTTTTAGTGCCTAAATTATTGCCTCGATGAAGTATACTTATGAACTCATCCTCATGGCTCAGCTCAAACTCCTTCCCTAATCCTACTGAATGGGCTATGATTTTTACTTTACCTGAATGCCAAGCATCTTGTCTGTGTTTATACTGCATTTCGATTTGATAAAGATGAGTCATTAAGACAGTGCTGTAGAATTAGGTGTGGGCAAGACCACGATAAAAGACTGGGAGGAGTGGAAATTATATAAATCTAGAAGGAGTTTGTATGTATACTGGTACACTATTAGGTTCAAATTCTCACTCCACTTTAAACAATTGAAGCTGGAAATAACGAATGCTGCAGAAGACTTATGCTCAAACAAAAGGCCTCGTGCCTTCATCAAGACTGGAGGATGGATATAAATTTATATGGTTGAAGTATTAATTGTTAGTCTCAGTCATATCACAAAAGGGCTGCTAGATAGTGTGTTAAGTTCTGGGTGAGAAACGGGCAAGATCATAGTCACCTGCGTATAAATAGTAATCAAAGCCATGGGGATCAAGGTTTCTTAATTTGAGGTCTTCAAGGGATTCCTGATCCCCCTGAAACTGAATTTAAAATGTCGTACGTATATGTGCATTTTTCTTGGGAGTGAGAAGAGAAAGCCTTGGAGGGACCCTACGGGACACCAGCATTCAAGGTAGGTACAGAAGAGGAGCCTGCAAAGGCAACAAGTAACCAGAGAAGATGGAGGAAGACCAGGCGCTCATGGTTTTCCAGAAGTCAAGGAAAACTTCAGCAGGTGGGGTCTGGCATTGCCGGGGGCCATCCCTCCCAGTAGCTCTGCTCACCTCGGTAGCACCTCTTCATGTCAGGGCCCAGTCGCATTGTGTCAGGACAGGCACAGGTGTACTTGGGGGAGTGGCTGGAGATCTGAGGAGCAGGAAGGCACAGGTACTCACAGCCTCCATTGGGCTGGGCACTCAGCTCGCAGGCATCTGCAGCTAATGGCACAGAGAGAGATGGGGAGAGAGAGTACTGGGGCACAGACGGGACGTGCCAGGCTCTCCCTCCCCCACGTACGAGGCCCTTCCCACTCGTCTAAATCAAAACGCTTTCTCTACTACTTTTACTGGGCACCTTCCGTCACTGTACCTGCTGTTTTATCCCTACTCTTTCTTCCTTTTTTTTTTTTAACATCTTTATTATAGTATAATTGCTTTACAATGGTGTGTTAGTTTCTGCTTTATAACAAAGTGAATCAGCTATACATATACATATGTCCCCATATCTCTTCCCTCTTGCGCCTCCCTCCCTCCCACCCTATCCCATCCCTCTAGGTGGTCACAAAGCACCGAGCTGATCTCCCTGTACTATGAAGCTGCTTCCCACTAGCTATCTATTTTACATTTGGTAGTGTCTATATGTCCATGCCACTCTCTCCCTTCGTCCCAGCTTACCCTTCCCCCTCCCCGTGTCCTCAAGTCCATTCCCACACTTTCATTTAATGCTGATGACAACTCGGAGGGGGGTGTGTTATGCCCAGGTTAACAGATAAAAGACTGTGGCTCAAAGAGAACAAACTTGTCAAAGCTATACCTCTAGTAATTTTGGAGACAATTAAAACTGAGGTCTGTTGGACTCCAAAGTCCATGTTTTTTCCTCCCTATGCCACATGCCATATCTCTTTCTTATTTAAATTTCTAATCTAGAATCAGGCACCAACCTTATCTCCTTACCCCTTTTTGCTTTCCCACCTTCACCCTTCCCATTACAGTTAGAATGAGTACATCCTAGTGACAGAGGAAGGGACAACCTAATTGTAGGATTCCTGGCGTCTGTTGCCAACCAGCAAGCTGACTTACTGATGGCCCTAGGATACGTTACTTTATACCACTGCAAAGTACGAACAAATAGCAAATGAGAAGCAATGTGTTCCTTTATGGCAGAAGGAGCTCTGGAATCAGACAGGCCTAAGTTTAGGCTTTAGCTCTACCACCTGCTAATGTTATTTTACCTCTATGAGCTACAGTTTCCTCAGCTGTTGAATGAGAATAGTAATATCCATACTTTGTAAGACTGGCAAAAATGGGACATTTGTATATTTATTTATTTCTACCCAGCCTTAGTTCACCAAGAGCTTGAGGCAAAATGAAATAAAATATGTGACAGCAAGGCAGTCCACCAATGAGAGGGACTGTTGCCACTACTTCTGGGGATGCTGAGACGTGACATGAATGTGAATACAGCCTGCCTACTAGAAGGAGAGGATGTGGGCAGTGGACTTGGGACCGGGGAAGGCTCACCTCTTGGCTGCTTCAGCTCATGGAAGATGACAATGTCATGTGGGTTATTGAGGTTCTCAGCTAGGATGGAGATTTCCAGGCCATTGAGCCGATTTGCACTGAAAATGGCCTCATTCTCCAGGTCTGTCCAGAACACCTTGTCCTGTGGGGTACAAATACAGAGGATGGGAAGCCTAGAGCTTAAACCCATGACCTCAGCCTGAGGGCTCAGCCTCAAACCATAGTCACAAGAACTGCTCTGGCATCTCCCCTGAACTCTCTTGTCCACAGATTCATAGTGGGACTCTCAGCTCTGATCTGTGGCATATGCTCTGGTTCCCTTCTGTCTCAGAGGGTTATTCAGTGCTTTGGCCTGAAGGCTGCTCATTAACACTGAGCTAGGCCT
Organism: Balaenoptera physalus; assembly: GCF_965194825.1. Taxonomy (NCBI): domain Eukaryota; kingdom Metazoa; phylum Chordata; class Mammalia; order Artiodactyla; family Balaenopteridae; genus Balaenoptera; species Balaenoptera physalus. The sequence goes on along the minus strand of NC_138882.1, from coordinate 151,657,289 downwards.
GCTTCCTGGAGTTCAGCAGAAACCAAGGTTGGGTCTCTGTAGCTGTTACCATTACTAGGGCCTGGGACCAAGATTGGAGAGGATGTATGATCTAGTGAGAACTATCCCTATGGGGCCTCCTACAGCCTCTGGGTATACACGCATACACATCCAATGGTTAGTCCATACAAGCCTAAATGTGCATCTGTAGGCAAATCCGCATTTATAGGTACAACCGTGCAGCCTCATGTACAGATCTAGACACATACCCACATGCACATCTACACACCCAAAGGCACACTTGTACCTAAAATGAACTTGTCTAAGTACTGGTATGCATATTTACACTCACAAGCACTAGCACATACAGGAATGCACATTTTTAAACAGACGCATTTATGTATACACAGGCACATACACATACATGCCACATATACGCACAACCACAAACACATGTGTCTGAACACACCTGTCTTTTGAAGCAGAGGCTGGACTTGGGAGCTGGAGCTTTGCCCACAATTTCAGAGCTGTGCTGGGTGATGTCGCTCCAAGCAAATATTGCCAATGCCCACCACAGGCCACTGTCCCCTTGCTTTCCCTCCCCTTGGTGGCAGAGTTAGTTTTGGGGAAGAGGTATGGGTGTGCGAGAACTTGGTCGCTTCTGGCTTCCTCATTCCCCAAGGAGAAAGGTTGTTAGGGTCAGAACACAGGAGGGTCTTGACTCTTCACCCTCCTGTGAGCTTCTTGAGGACTGGGATGATGTCTGATTCACTTCTATGACCCCAGGGTCCAGCAAAGGTCAGTGAGAGTGTGCTGAATTGAATAGCATCTCTCAGGCCATTTCCAGTAGTAAATGATACTAAGGAAATGTGTATTCCTTTTCCCTTTCTTTATTGGGGTACCTTCTGTATACGTGGGTACAGTGCTGGGTGCTGAGGGTACCTAGTCTAGCAACTTACCTGTGAGAAGTGCTCTGAGGGAGGGGCCTTGGGGAGGAAGCACAGGAAAGGCTGCCAGGTGGACAACGGGCTGCATAGCCTCTGTTTGCAGACAGCTCACATATTGTGTACAAACAAGCCAGTCGGCTTCCCTGTCCCTTTGTTTCCACTTGGACGAGTCTCAGGGAGTTGTCCTATTTGAACAGCCTTTCCTAGGCTTCAGCTTCCTGATGGGGCCATGCCTCCCCTCACGGAGCTCACCTCAAACACAGCTATCCCGAAAGGGTGGCTCAGGAAGTCAGGGGAGGAAATCAGCATCTTCCTGTTGCCTCCGCTGAAGTCAATGCTGGACAGCTGGTGCAGCTTGGAGTCTACCCAGTACAAGCGCTGGTTCAGCAAATCTTGAGGAGGAAAAAGGGACAAGGGGATCGGGTTGTGAGCCTGGGACCACAGCCCGTATTTCTGCTCCTCTGTGCCCCTTCCCTGCCCGCATCTCCAGGCCAGGCCTCAGAAGGAGGCCAGCCCAGGGCAACCATCAGGAAACACAGGCACTGGTACTATAAGGGGACACAGAAACAAGACCCATGGAGCTCCAGGCAGTGGCCAGCACCAGGCGCTAGAACAGGCCCCCCCAATCAGGGAAGGCAGGGCTCACCCAGGGTGATTCCGTTGGGCCACTCAATACCGTCTGACACCAGTGTCTGCCGGTGCATACCGTTGAGCCCAGACTTCTCGATCTTAGCCTCGTACCCCCAGTCAGACCAATACACGAACCTGGAAGAGAGAAGAACCCAATGGGCTTCTTGTCAGGGGACGTGATTGGGGTGGTGTGGGTCACAAGGGCTCGATGGCCCTCTGAATATTGAAGATTATGCTTAGTGGGGACTGGTAAGACCTCTGAAGTTCATGGGAACCATCAAACCTTAGCGCTGGCAGGCGTCTTGGTCTTCGCCTTATCTGAGTGCCTGGAGAAGCCTGTAGTCCCCGAGTCCACCTGACCTCGGCTGAACAGCCTGTCAGCCCATCTCTCCCACTTCAGCAGCTCCAGCTACAGCCCTAGCGTGCCAGAGCAGGAAGGGAAGGGCCCTGTCAACCCACTTACTTTCCTGGTTGACAGAGGAAAAAGCTGATGACCTAGCCAGGGCCACACAGCTAGAACTCTGTCCAGGGCTTCTCTCTCTTTTTTCTTGAACATTTATTGAGTATTTACTAGGTGAGTGGCCTCATCTCATGTACTTACAAATGCAGTAATCACTGCCCCTCTAATCCAATCCCTACAGAGCAGGCAAAATGAGCTTCTAAAAATGGAAATAAGTTGTCATTATCCTGTTTTTTAAAATTGAGATATAATTGACATATAACACTAGTTTCAGGTGTACAACATAATGATTTGATGTTGCAAAATGAGCACCACAAGAAGCTAGTTAACCTCCAGCACCACCCATAGCTACAATTTGTTTTTCTTGTGATAACTTTTAAGATCTATTACTCTCCAGTTTTTAAACTTTATGATGGTTTCTCCTGTTGACCTTAAAATCAGATCCCAAATCCTTACCACATCCGACAGGGCTCTGCATGACTAGGTCCCTGCCTACCTCTCCGGCTGTCTCTCCTGCCACCACTGCCCAGTTCCCTTACAAACTCCACACCCGCCCCCAGGGCTTCTCTTAGATCCTTCAGGGCACCAAGGCCTTCTCAGAGCCTTTGCCCCCACTTGTTTGCCATTTAGAACATCTTTTCAGTGGAGAACCTTCCTCCGACCCTCAATGTAAATAGGTCCTCCCTGTTATTGACTCTTAAAACACCCTGTTTTTTTCCTTCCAGTGCGCTCACACCATCGGTTATTTACGTATGCATGCGGGTGTGTGGCGTATTTGTTTACTGTCTGTTTTCCCCACTAGTCTATACGCTCCACTGAGGGCAGGCTCCTCATCTGCCTTACTCCTCACTTTGTACCTGGCAGGTAGCTCGTGTGTGGCATATAGGCCTTATTTGCTATTTGTTGAACGAAGTAGCCTCACAATTACCCCAGGAGGGTATAATTATTAGTCCCATTTTACAGATGAGTAAACTGTGGCTCAGAGAGGCTGACTTCCCTAAGATCACGTTGTGAATAAGTAGTAAAGCCAGGCTTCAAATTTAAGTTCAAATTAAGTTGGACTCTAAAGCCCGCGTGCTTAATCCTCCCCAAAATGCCTCTGCTGAAACCTGGTGTCAAGCCAAGGCTGGCTCCAGGCTAGGGGGCTGGTTGTTTTCCATCCCTTCCATTTGCCACTTTGAATCCCATCGCCATTCTGCTCCGTATACCAAAAGGCTGGCGCATGTGGGAACCACATCAATGGGCTTGGCTCCCTAGCCGTCTGGCTTCCAGTTGTATTCAGCAAAATATCGGAGGGGGAAGGGGAGAGACTGAGGTCAGGATGTCTATTCCCCTAACTCCCCCCTACAAAGGTGCCTCCAGCTGGCTAATGCCCTAAAGGTGACCCTCTCTACCCCGCTCTTTCCTTCCCAACTCGGGTAACCCTCCCTGCTCCTGCCCCTCAGGCCTGTTATCTGTTACTAGTCCAGGATAGTGCATTAGACCTTACCCGCTCCTTTGTAAATAGTCCCTTTATTAACCGGCCTTAAATTATCTTAAAATGAGTGTGCGGTGGGTTTCCTGGCGGGACCCTGACTGAGCCACAATGGACCAGGAATGGGCTGGGTGTACCTATATGGTTTGGGGGACACGGCAGGTGTAGCCCCAGGTCTGTGTGATAGCAGACAGAGAACAGGGTTGAGGTGGGGGTTAAATGAGATGACTCAGGTCTGCAGAGTGCCTGGATGCACCTGTGCGTGCCTATTAAGCGGCAGCTGTCGGTCACTTCCCAAGGCCACGCACACCTTCTCAGGTGGCCAGCCTCACCCCCAGCTGCCCTCACTGGAAGAAGAGGGTTTTCTTATCCCTGCTTAACAATTAAGGAAACAGCAGTAGGAAGAAGCCGGTGATCCTGGTAAACATAATATGATGCAGCCGCTTAAAAACCATGCCATCTCAGGACATCCCCACTGAGGGAGGGAGGGCGGGAGGGAGTCCTGCTCTGTTCAGAATCCCTACCCCTGATATGGAGGCATGGCCAGAGCAGGGCAGCCTGGGTGGTGAGGGGCCCAGAGACTGTGGGCCACAGGGATGGGGATGGAGGTGGGCAGGCTGGAGCAGAGCTGACCCAGTAATCTCAGTCCTCAAATCTTGCCGGCTGTCCTGCAGGGCAGGGAGTAGACATGCTACAGGTAACTCCGGAGGCCAATGGAGGAAGTCGAAGAGAGGCAGATATGGGAATATGAGAAAGAAACAAACAAAAGAATACTTTCTAATGGGCAGAGCTGCCCCAAAATGAAACAGGCTGTATGAGAAGTAACAAGCTCCTGTCTCTGGAAGTGTGAGCAGTTGCCAGATGCCCACCTGCAGCGCGCAGCAGCCTGAGGGAAGACTTCCTGCCCCAGGAGCATCTATCAGGCAATTTCTAGAGCCCTACTCGGCTCTGAGATGCTCTGGTTCTGTGATCTGGTGAGAGAGTGGCAGAGTCCTGGGAGCGCCCTGGCGACCAATGTGCAAGGGACCCTTGGTCAGGGGTTCACAAGCTGAGGGGCCCGCATGGACTTTCTTCCCTATGGCTTGTGTCTGGGTGGCCCAGGGCCTTCCAAAGCCCTCAAGGTAGCTCTTGTGACAGACACATGAGGGCTGAGCGCCTAGGGCAATCTGGGGTGGAAACACTCACCCTCGCAGGGGGTCAACGGCAATGGCCCGGGGTTCACTGAGGTCACGGCTGAAGAGAGTGCAGCGGCGTCCGCCATCAACTGTGGCCACTGAGATGGTCTTGTTGCCCGAGTCGGTCCAGTAGATGTGCTTGTGGACCCAGTCCACTGCCAGGCCCTCTGGAGAGTGCAGCTGCTCATCAATGAGGACCTCCTGCTCTGTCGGGTCGCTGGCTTTGTCCATGTAGGCGCTAGGAGCAACCAGGGCTGGCATGGGCAGGTGTGCCACCCCCAGGCCCATCTGGAGCTGTCCTTCCCCTCTCTCTTCCCTCTGGGCCACAGCAGTGCACTGGAGAGGAACTTGGCTAATTTCCATTCAACACATTCCCTGGGCCACCAGGGTAAGGATACAGGCTCAAGTCAGCCACAGTCTCTGGCCTGGAGGAGCTCAGTTTAGTAGGCACAGAAATTTACAGCCAGATAATTACACCAATACACTGTGATTACGGAAAGTATCAGAGGCTATAGCAGCAGAGAAATGGAGACTACATCACCCTGGAGGGCTGCAGAAGGCCTTGTAGTTGAGCCCTGAAGGACCAGTTTGTCAGGAACACAAAGAACAGAAGGCAGAGGGAACAGCATGTGCAGATGCCGAGGCGTGTGTTCTGGAACAGTGAAAGATCCAGTGGGGGTGGAGTGGGGTAGGTGGGGTGTAAGACAGGAAGTAAGTGTAGGCAGGGGCCACATCCTGACGGGGTCTGCATGCCACGCTAAAGGCTCAGGATTTCACTGTGGAGGGGTAACTGAACAGGTCGGAGGACATGGCCAGATAGGCATCTTAGATCACTGTGGCACCTGCGGAATATGCGAGGGATTGGAGGAGGAGGGAATGAAGGCAGGGAGACCAGTTAGGAGGCTGTGACCGCATCCCGGTGAGAGACGAAGAGGGTGTGCAGAAGGGCTGAGGCAGTAAGAATGGACAGAAGGGGCCACAATACAGCAGACACTCAGGAGGCAAAATTAGCAGGGCTTTCTCTCTCCCAAATGCTATATTTCCCAAGGTTTTCCTCTCCACATACCCTCTCTTCGGGTGATTAGTTCCACAGTGCCCAAGGCCATCCACAGCTCTGACCCTCTGATCCAGACAACTGTCTAAGTTCCAGACTATAAAGCCAACTGGCCCCTGTCGGACGTCCCATGGACACCTTGAACTCAACACATCCCAAACTGTTCATCCCCATTCCCCTCCTCTCAGCCACACAGACAGACTGCCTACCCCCCACCCGAAACTCCTCCCCTGCTCCCATCTCAGAGAACGGTACCACCGTCCACGAAACCTCCCAAGCCGGAAACTGAAACTCCCAAAATGAACCTGGGAATTCATTTTGACTCCTCCTCCCACAGCTCCATACCCAGGGCATCATCAAATCCTGCCTCTTTCCGTCACAACCATTGGACAGGCACCGCTCAAGCTGGTTCTGGGTGTGCGATTGTGAGTGAGCGTGTCTGTGTGTGCTGGGGTGTGATAGGCATCGAGCTGTCAGCGAGCAGCATCCATCCATCCACCATTCGCTCAACAGCCCGCCCAGTGCCTGGTCATCGGCAGTCCTGCCAAGTGGATCTCAGGACAAAGAAAGGGGGCCTGGGCATGCAGCGGCTCCTAGGAGAGAACCTCCTTGTGTGTGCAAGGAGCCTTCCCAAGCGCCAGAGTCCACTGACTGTGGTGTGAAGGGCTGGACCGCAGGTAGTGCCACCCAGGAAGACTTCCTTGACCGCCAGATGGGGTCAGAGGCCTCCTCTATACTTTTCCCTCATGATCATCACAATGGGTGTCGCTATGCTCTGAGTGGGATCCTCCAGGCAGGACCAGGTCTGAGTCATCTTTGAGTCCCCAGCATCCAACACACATATATGTGAGCTGCTCTGAAAATCCCTACCAAAGCCCAGAGGCTGCTTCCTTTCCGCCCTGGCTGAACATTTCCTGTGTCTCGTACTGCCCCATCAGGCCACCAGAGGTCAGTCAAAGCCCCCACGTGTGGGGCTCAAAGCTGCTCGCCCATCCAAGCCCTCAGCCCTGGAAGGCCCAGCAGGTGGAGAAGTCCTGGCAGTTCCACAACCACTGTGAACCCGCGTGCCTTCCTAAGCCCCATCTCTGTCCTGGGGAAATATAGAGGCAGAAGGGGTGCAGAAGCCACCCTTCCTCTCCTCCTTTGTTGGCCCCAGCCCCGCCCCCCAGGCCTGGTTGCAGGACCCAGGCCTCAACTCACCTGTAGATCTTGCGGTAGGAGAGGTCACACCAGTAGATGCGATTGGTGGCAACTTCGACGTCCAGCGCCACGACGTTCTTGAGCATGGGGATGAGACGCGAGTAGTCCCGCTTCACCAGGTCTATCCTCCGCACTTCGTGACGGTTGGTGAAGATTAGGGACGGGCTTCTGCCAGCTGCCATGCAGGGAGGTTGAGAGGGAAAGGGTCAGTGCAAGAGGCGGGGGATCTGGAGACCAAGGCTCTGCCATTGGTTTGCTGGGGGACTCCTCATTTCCTGTAAAAAGTGGTGACGACTCCTACCTCACAGGTTAAAGAAGCAGGTGAAATGATGGGTACAAAAAGCATAAGATGCAAAGCACCACACGTAACAGAGGGATTTTTATTCTTTTTATCGGACACAAACTCCCCCCAAATCTTTGATGACTCCCCATTTCCTCTGGCCTGCACGGAAGGCCTTCCGCAGCATGACCCCAACTCCCTGTCCAGCCTCATCACTCACCCCGCTAACACCTTGATTCCGGCCACCAGACTACCTGTCATCACCTCGCCACAGCAGAGCTTTGCTGCCTCGGGGCCTTTGCTCAAGCTGTCCCTCCACCTAGAATGCATTTCTCCGCAGCAGTTGCCACCTCCTCTGCTTGGGCCCCACTGCAGTGTTCAAGAAGGGGCAACATGAGTGTTAAATGATTTAGAAAGATGACTGAGGCTGCAGAATGGAGCACGGACCTCAGGGCTAGGGGTGAGACTGGAGGGAGGAGATTCAAGGAGGTCGTTGTGAGTCTTTAGTTTATACAGAGTGTATTGGCATGAGATCAATCTGCAGATGCTGGCAGGGACCAGATCACAAAGGATCCTGTGATCCAGGGGAAGAGTTTGCACTTTATTCTGAGCCAATAGCAGGGGTGGGATGTGTATAATATGACACAGATTATATACGTGCAAAGGGACAACACACAACTTCCCGTGTATACACAAACCCATTTTTAGACTTAGGATTAGATTTTAGGAAGATCTTCAGTGAGCTAGACATTCCTGGCTACTCCATGGGGAGGGTCACTCTCCCCCAGGCCTATGAGGGCCTAGCACTTTGCACAGGCCGCCACTCCTCCAGCCTGTTTTCAGATGGAACGGGCCACTCGCAGGCACCTGCAATACTGAATGGCAACACCTGCCCCTGGAGCTGCCTGTACCTTCTCCCCCTCTTGTTTTCCAGCTGACACTTCTGCAGGCCACCTGGTTCCTCACTGTCCATCTGTGCTCCCTGGGGACAGGGTAGGACCAGCACAGAGCCAGGTGGGGTCTGGGGCTGGGTGTGCGACCTGTGTGTAGATTATTTCAAAGCAGGGTTGGGGTGACAGGGAAGGTGTGGGACAAACAGATACCATGGAAAAATAGAGGTCTAAGCGCAAGGAGAAGGAGGAAAGCTGGATTCAAGGCCCAGCTCTGCCACTGACAAACTGTGATTTTCCTCACCTCAAAATAAGAGCAAAGACACTTCACCTTCCTGAGGGCAGGAGCTGGGTTACAGGGTACCTTGAGGTGATTTTTACTGACAGCTGTGACTGTGACAGGAACCCTGTGTGTTTATGATTTGAGTTTTTGTGTAACTGCACTTTAGATATTCACATGTAGGGGTTTGTGTATACATGGGCCTTTGTATGTTGTCTCCACTGCACGTATGTAATCCCTGTTCTGTGTCATACCTGTCCCATGTGGGGGTAAGAACAGGTTGCATGTTACATGTAATGTGCTAATGTATGTGCTGTACATTGTGCAGTTTGGGTGGTATATGTTTTGGGTTTACGGGCTACATGTCAATTATTGTAGCTGCTGTGTTGTTATAACCTATAGAATGGGTATTATATTCGTGCGTCTGAATTCCAGGTTCATATATCCAACAGCCTACACAATACTTTGCTTAGATGTCTAAACAGTTTTGTTAAATTTAACATGTCCAAATCAATCTAATATTCTCCCAAACCTGCTTTTCTCACCGCCTTTCCCAACTCCATAAATAGCAATCCTATTTTTCCAGTTAGTTCGTCAAAAACCTTGGGGTCATCTTTGACTCCTTTTTTTTCTTTCACATCCTATATTTAATTCATAAGCAAATCTTGTTGCTTCAAAATAAATCCTGACCTTCAAAATATATTCATACTGTCATACTGTCCACTTCTCATTATTCCCACGCAAGGCCCTGATCCAAGCCACCATCACCTCTCTCCTGGCTGACTGCAAGGACCTCTGCAGCAGTTCCCCCGCTCCCTCCCCTGCCCCCGACGGTCTATTCCCAACACAGCCGTCAGAGGAAGTCAGTTAAAATGTAAGGCACACCCTATCCCTCTACTCTGAACCCACAAAGGCTTCCTTCCCCCTGACTGACAGTGAAACCAAGAGTCAGCCCTTAGAATGGTCTCAAAGGCCTTTGTGATCTGCCGCCAAGTCACCTCTTGGACTTCATCTCCTATGCTCCTTGCCCTGGCTGCCCTGGCTTCCTCGTTCTTATCTGAACACAGCAGGCATGCTGCTGCCTTCGGTTCCTGCAGGTAATGCATGGCTCACTCCTTCATCTCCTTCAGGTCTTTATTCAAATGTCACCTTCTCAGTGAGGGCTTTCCTGACCACTCTATTGAAAACTATAACTTCTCTACTTTATATTTCTTCTGAACCCTCATCACCATCTGCCATGCACTGTATTTATTTTTCTGATTTCTTGTCTGTCTCACCAACTAGAGTGTAAGTCCCATGAGGATAGACAGGGATTCATGTGTTTTGCTTACTGCTGAACCCCTAGTGCCTACAACAATGTTAGGTGTTCAGTGTAAAGAACTGAATAAAACAAGTGAATTCCGTTGGCTGACCTGACGGTCAACGTTAGGTCTGCACATGGCCTGCTCTTTGTGTAGGCTGCCCGTGCCGCGTGTAGCCAGCACGGTCCAGCCCGCGTCTGGCACTGTGTGTCGTGTGAGTGCAGACTCTGTGGGCTGTACCGGGTGGCGCTGTGCAGTGTCTGCGTGGTGTTCATGCACAGTGCATCGTGTGCGTGCTGAATATTTACACTCTGAGCACCGTGTGTGCAACCTGCCATCTGTGTATGTATACGCAGGTGTGCACACCTGCTCCTCGCGTACATGAAGCACACTGCTTCCTGGACTCCCTCAGAGCTGCTCCCCTGCCCCCCACCTTGCGGTGTCCATACCGACGGCCTTGCAGTTCTTGGTCAGGGTGTCCATCTCGTAGCCAGGGTGGCACTCGCACTTAAAGTAGCCCTTGTAATTGACACAGATCTGGCTGCAGGCGTCTGGGTCCTCACACTCGTCAATGTCTGTGGGGAGGAGCAGAGGTCAGAACTGGCAGGAGGAGCTGCCTCCTTGAGGGGCTCGGGGAGGGTCTCACCACCACAGGTCTTCTGGTCCAGGAGCCGGTAGCCCGATGGGCACGTGCACTCAAAGCCGATCTTGAGGTCGGTGCAGATGTGGGAACAGCCGCCATTGTTGTGCAGACACTCGTTCAGCCCTGGGGAGGGACGTGGGCTCCTGAGGGTCCAGGAGCTCAGATTGGGGTGGGGGCAGGACAGGGATGGGCCTAGAGCTGAAGCAGAGACCCAGGGCAGCGAGCTTCCCCCAGAGCCTCACTGAGCCTCAGCCTCATTGGCCAGGTGACTGGGCAAGAGGAGGCTCAGAGAGGGCCAGGTCACATAGACAGGACACAGTGGAACCAGAACTCGGGTCCTTTGCCTCCCAGGCCAGGGCTCTGTCCACCACCAGGCTGAAGGCAGCTAGGCTGCCTAAGGTCTTTCCTTTCACAGACACATTTCTTATGCCTCCTCCTTCCTCGTGACCTCAGAGTTGAAGGTGCCCGCAGGTAACACATCCAACCCTCAGGTACCCCAAGAATCCCTTCCGAAATGCCCTTGCTTAAACACCTCCAGCTTCGGGAAGCCTGCTTCCCCCCTGAGGCAGCTGGCTCTGTGTGGGGTTGGCCAGAGTCCAATGGCTCCCTCAGAATCTCCTTAAAGCCCCGATTCCTGGTCCCCCGCCACTCAAGTGCCTTTCTCTGGATGCACTCCATCTGTCTGTGCCCTTCTCCGGCAGGGCCCAGAGCTAGTCCGCCACCCAGAGGAGTCTGAACAACAAGGGCTGCCCGCTACTGAGCTTGTGGTTATCTAAGACTGCCAGGCCTCTTTCTCCACGGAGCTGTTGCTAAGTCAGTTCTCTCCCACCATGAACTACGGTGGATTTTTCTCACCTCCTCTCATTTCAGCACCTGTCCCTATTCCCACACTTAGTCACAGGCCTGGTCCCAGTATTACCAACTGCTGCAAGGGATGAAGGGATGCCAGGAGGTCATCTGGTTCCCCCATCCTCCACTCCCTTACCACCTCCTGGCAGGGTCCTAGCGGAGGTCAGGGAGGCCAGGACCAAGGCTCACCAAGTTCTCACAGCATCTTCTGGGCTATAGAACCACAGAGGGTTAATTCTGCCAGCCAGGGAAGGTGCCGTGCCACCCTCTGCCCATCAGGCCCATGCCCCACCACTCCAGCCAAGCCAGGCAGAGCTGTGCCAGGCCAGCCAGGGCCATGCACACAGCTGGTCTGAGCTGCCCACCCCAGGCCATGCACAGCTGTGGTGCCCCACCTCCAGCCTGAGCCATGCTTAGGGAATGCTCCTCTTTACCCCTGGGCCGCCTCCTGTTTCTCTGGGATGTTGGCAGAACTGAAAGAAGAAGACCATAGCAACCCCATGACTCGGGGGCCTGGGGGTGACTCAGCCAGGCCCAGCCCTGGGAAGCCCCAGCCCCTCGGGGTGGGCTGAGCTGTGGTAGCTTTGCGGTGGTCTCTGTAGGGCACCACCCTCCAGGACTCTTTCTGTCACTCCAAGCCCTCCTTGACCTCTCCGACACCATACTATTCCCTCCCGTCCATTCATCTGTTCACCTGCTCACTCACGGCCTCAGTCACGCGTCACTCACTTCCTACCCCTCCTTCTGCAGGAGCAGCAGCTCAACCATTGTGTTTACCGAGCACGGGGTGGAGGGGCACGTGTAGGATGGCTCTGCAAGGGGAGAGGGGAGAGCTCCACGCGACTCAGGCTTCGATGAAAGACCAAGGAACTGAGTCCTCCAGGGCTGAGGTGAGTCGGGGTCAGAGAATGGGTAGCGGGTCCCGAGCTGTCTATCTCCGTCAACCCTTCCCTGGAAGGCCAGCGCTGAGGCAGAGGCTGAGGGGAGCCTCCGGGCCTTCCCAATTCTACCTACCCTGGAGGTGATTCTGCTGGGGGGCCTGCAGGGTGGGGAGAGGGGAAGGTGGCCCAGAAAGGCCTGAGGAGCATTGGAGGTCCCCTGTTGAAGGAAGGGGCAGTGCCCTTCTCCCAGCACTCACACCCACCTGCATGCACACACCTGCATGCACACACCTGCATGCACACACACACACCAGCTTACGTGCACAGGCAGGCACATTCACACAGACGTGGGAGCCGCACAGAGATACGTGATGCAATTCCCTTGCCTTCCTCAGAGAAGGAGCCATGGGTACAGACACTGGCCTCTCACCAGCACAGAGACACAAACACATGCGTACATACGTCTCTTTGGTGTGTCATGCAAAAGACAAGAGAGAAGAGAGTTTAGCAGGTTAGTAGTCTGTGGGTAGAGGGCGGGGGGGGCGGTGGCTAGGCTCAGCTGCTCCTGCTTCCTTATCCTCTTTTCCATAACTTCCTTCTTCTGGGACTTCCCATGGCAGGGCCTGGGGGGAGTCTGTCACCTGCAAGCTCAGGTGAAGGCCAAGTGACCTTCACCCAGCTATTCTTCCTTCCGAAATCAATTTCTTAATCTTCAATAGGGGCAGAAACGTGCTATTCCAGGGAGCTCCAGGGGATGAGGCTCCCCTGAGGGCCCAGGAGGGGAGGAACTGGGTGGAAAAGGGTCTGCCAGGAGGGTAGGGGAGGGAGGGTCTGACCTAGGCTCTGTCCCCCAAGGGATTCTCTGTCCCCTGACCTCAGAAATGAACCTTCCTGGAGCCCACGCTGGGTTTCCTGCGTGCTCTCTAGGATGCCCGCCCACCTACAGTCCAGACTCTCCTGTTCTTTTTAGCCTGGAACCCACCCCCTACAGCTCTGGCCGTCTTTCCACTCCTAACTCATGTCCAGCCTGTGAGTCTGCTCTCCCAGAAAGCTCCTCAGGGCTCAGGATGGTGCCACCCTCTGCTGCTGGGTCTGCCCTATGCTCATCCGGGCCTGGCCTGAGCCCAGTGGCCTTCAGATGTGCCTCGTCTGCCCACTGCCAGCTGTTCCCCACCTCTTCCTCTGCAGGGTCTCCTGCAGGGGGCTGGAAGGCCTCGGAGGCCAGCGCCCTGGCTAGGTCGGCAGGGCAAAAATAACGAGGAAGAGAGAAAGTTCCAGAGTGAGCACACACTCAGAGGTCTGAATCTGGAAGAAGTGAGGAGAGCCTGCATTTGTGAGAGGAAGCATAATTTCTGAGCATCTGGAAAGGAAAGGCCCTTCGATTTGCAGAGTAGCAGAACAAGAGGCCCCAAAGGCAAAGAGCCCCGTCTGAGACCACGGGACAGCACACGAGTCCAGAGAGAGGGTCAGATCAGAATGTGTGCAGAGGGGCAGGCGAGGGCTGAGGGCCGAGGGCCAGGAGGGGGCGTGGCAGGGAGGGTTAGTCCAGCAGTGGGGCGGAGACAGGTACTGTACCACACTCTTTCAGAGGCTCATCTGACCAGTCCCGGCAGTCCCTCTGAGCATCACACACTTTCCCGCCGTCCACGCACTCGCCACTCTTACACTGAAATCTGCGGGGACCCTCACATGTTGACTCTGTCGGGCCGGACAAGAGAGTGGACAGCACCTGTGAGACCTTGGGCAGGGAGGGCTGGGGTGGGCTGGGCCCATGGGAGGTGAGAAGAGCTCCAGCCCCAGCCCCCGCTGGTCTCCAGAAAGTGACCCAGGACAGACAGCTGAATACAGGGCCAGTGGGAGCTCTGCTCACAGAAGGACAGGACCCCAGGGATAATCGGGATACCCAAGCATCATCTAGATGGGCAGGGCATGGGGGTCTGTGTCTGATCTGTCAGTATTAGGGAACTTGGAGGGAAAAGCAGCAGCTCTACAGAGACCCTGGTGGCTGCACTGACCATCTCCTGAGCGGGACCTATGCTCCAAGTGTCCTAGACAGAGGAGGCCACCTCACTGCCCAATCACTGATCCATTTCTCCAGATGACCAGTGGGTCAGGGTCCCTGATGCTGCTGCAGGGTGATGACCGCAGAGCCATCTGAGAATTAAGGGGGCTCCCTGGGAAGCGGGACTCAGCCTCTGCTCAGTCTGGGAACCAGTGAGGGAGGCTGTTTGGAGGCGTAGATGCGGACAAATGGTGGGGGCTGGACTTCCTGCAGTGCCTTCATGTCCCCTCCCCCTAGGCCTCTTTCAGCTTTTGCAAAGTCCTTAAAAATCCAGTTCTAGTGCCACTAGGACCCCAGGAAGGGGATCTGGGTGGTTTAGGGGCAAGTAGTGCTCTGAGGGAAGATGCATCTTAGGGACCAAGGGGTGATGTCTCCCTCGCTGCTCTCTACGGAGCCAGGGGGAGGAGCTCAGGCATTCGCCTCAGAGGATGCTGCCCTTTTGCCGCTGACCACACGCACCCTGCAGGCAGCCAGCTTCATCACTCCTGTCTGGACAGTCCTGTTCCTGGTTGCAGCGCTTGACGGCAGGGACACAAGTCCCATCCCCACACTGGAACTCGTCTCCACGGCAGGTGCCCAGCGCTGCCGGGAGAGGGCAAGGGGAGAGAGTCAGGGCCGTTGTGGTGCTGGGACAGCTCTCCTCCCCCAACCTCCACCCTCACCCCCACTCCATATCCAGCCCTGGCAAAAACAGAACCGGTCGCTGAGCTTGGGAGTCTTCGGAGGACACCTGGCCAAGGCACAAAATGGGGAGACTGAAGCTCAGAGAGGGGGAAGGCTCACCCAGGGTCACACAGCACTCTGGCTGGCAAAGGCAGGACTACAACTCAGGTCTCCTGTTTCCCACTCCACCGTCTCTCCCCAGGGCCACCCCTCCAAACAGACACGTGGTCTTCTTTGGAGTCTCCGTGCTCATTACTTAATGACCTCATCCCTTCAGCAAACCCCTCCTGAGCGCCCAGTGTGTGTGCAGTGCTGTGCAGGGGTGGGGAACACAGAGATTACTGAGAGCCTCCCCATCCTCTAGGAGCTCAAGGGTGCACAGTGGGGCTGAGGGGCGAGCAACGAGGGCATCACGGTGTGGATGTGCTGTAAGAGAGGGCGCCAGGGACCTGCAGCAGCTCTGGGGAGAGATGCAGCCCAGCTGGGTCCATCAGAGGAATCTGGGCGAGGCCTTGAAGGATGAGCAGGCCCAGCAGGTAGGCAGGGTGGGGGGCTTCCTAAGTGTACCAAGGTGTCTGGCATTGGAACCACTGGGTGACTGCTTGGGGCAGGGAAGGGCAGGGATGGGAGGTATGGGGTGGGGGGGAGCATTACTGAAGGTCACAGGTACCTGTGAAGACCCTGAGCTCCGCAGCTTAGCAGCCACGTGACCTCACACAAGTCACTTCACTTTTTCCAAGTCCTGTTGCCACCGTTAAAACATTACTAGGATCAGAGTAGAGCAAGGAGAGGTGGCGCAGTGGTTAAGAATCTGCCTGCCAATGCAGGGGACATGGGTTTGAGCCCTGGTCTGGGAAGATCCCACATGCCACGGAGCAACTAAGCCCGTGAGCCACAACTACTGAGCCTGCGCGTCTGGAGCCTATGCTCCGCAACAAGAGAGGCCGCGATAGTGAGAGGCCCGCGGACCGCGATGAAGAGTGGCCCCCGCTCGCCGAAACTGGAGAAAGCCCTCACACAGAAACGAAGACCCAACACAGCCAAAAATAAATAAATAAATAAATTAGGGCGAGGAGACGCGGCCCCTCCCCGAACAGTCGCGCATCCGCGGCTCTGGGCGATACGGAGGGGAGGTGGCTTACGGCAGTCGGCCTCGTCCGACTTGTCCTTGCAGTCGCGGTCGCCGTCGCAGCGCCAGCCCAGGTGCACGCACTCGCCGCTGCGGCAGGCGAACTGGGCGGCAGCGGCGCAGGTGGCGGGCGCGGACGTGGCCCTGGGGCCCGCGCGGCCGCAGAGCTCGGCCGCCTCGTCCGAGTGGTCCTCGCAGTCGAACTGGCGGTCACAGACCCAGCGCTCGGGGATGCAGGCGCCGCCGTCGCCGCCGCAGCGGAACTCGCGGGGCCCGCAGGCCGGGTCGGCGCAGCCACGCTCGTCGCTGCCGTCGCCACAGTCGTCGTCGCCGTCGCACACGAACACGGCGGCCAGGCAAGAGCGGTTGCTGCACTGGAACTCGTGCGGGGCGCACACTGCGCGGGACAGAGAGCCGGTCGGCCCGCCGGACCCCATCCCCGGCGCCCCGGCCCGCTGGTCCCGCTACAGGGGCCCTGAACCTCACCCATGGGCCAGAATGAGCCCGGCTGGGGGGCCGAACAAGGGACAGCAAAGGGGGCCTCCAATCCGGGTCCTGCCAGGGTCATGCTGGGCGACCTGGGGCAGCACACTTGCCTCCCTGAACCTCCCCAGCCTCACTGGGAGTAGGAATTCTTGTGCTGCTCCCAGCAGGATGGTGGGACTAGGAGAGTCTCTAAGGCTGCAGAACACACCCTGTCTTGAAGGGCTTTGTGATGTTCTCAGGAAATGTTATGTAACATGACACTGACCCTTCCAGGAAACAAGGTCTGGACCTGCTTCTTTACAACACAGCTCAGGTCCCTCCCCCTCCCCAGTTTGCCCAGAACTATCCTAAGTCCCTTGGCCTAGCATCCAAAGCCACTGGCATGGAGCTACTGCTCTGCCCCATCACCTCACTCCCGCACATGCTCCGGCTTCACATCACACACTGGACCATTTGTACACTTTCCCACCTCCCGGCCTTTGCCCAAGCTGTTCCATCTGCTGGGCGCCCATCTCTTGCCCACCACTGTCTCTGTATATCGCAATGATGAGTTCGCATCCTTCAAGGGCCCAAATTCTACCTCTTTCATAACACATTTTGTGCTCCCCTGCTTGGCAAGTTTCCACCCACCTCCACTCTCCTTTCTGGTGCCCTTCACAGCCTGCTCAGGTGTCTGGGTCTTGTGTCCTTCTCTGTCTGCCTCATGACCACAAACTGCATGGGGGTGGGCTCTGAGACTGATCCACTTTTGTTCTGAAGGCCCGGCACAGAGGAGCTCCCTGCGGTGAGTGGGTGTGGTGTGGACGGAGGCTGGAACGCCCAGGTGTGAGGAGTAATTTAGGAATGTGCAGTAGTTAAGGGCACAGGTCGCTGGCCCTGCCTGGGGCCCTGGGCTTCCCCTCTCTGGTGGGCTGCTCTGAGCTCAGAGGCTGGGAGAGCCTTAGTGACCACCAGCCCAACTACCAGTTTACAGATGGGGAAACTGAGGCCCAGAGAGAGGAGCAGTTTGCCCAGGGTCACACAGTCAGTCCATGGTGATGAGGGAACCAGAACTCAGGTTTGGGGCTCTTCCTACTCTGACTCATCTCAGCTTTCTGGTTTTCCTCCCATCCTGCAGTGTAGGCTGTTTCTAGAGCAGCGACCTGGCCTCCTTCCCTCCTTCATTCCTTACACAGAGGTCAAGAACAGGCCTGGGGGCCCAGGCAGGGTGTGGATGCAGGAGCTGTGGCCACAGGTAACTCGGTGGTGGCAGCACCAGATCTCTCCACGTGGGGGCGCCAAGAGTCTGTGTTTTTATTTTCCGATGGGGAAAATGTCCTTTCTCATCATTAGGGAACATAAAAGAGAACGATGTCTTCAGTTTCACAATTTAGGCAGCTCGCGTCATGTGTTGCTGACAGCGCTACCAAGTTTCTGACAGATGCATTTTTTTTTCCCTTTCTGGACTTTTGGGATGTTGGGGCATTGGTGGGAAAAGCACACCCTACCCTGTGATGTCTGCCCCTCAAGATTAAGCTGATGTCTAGATTAGCTCCCCTCCTTCCTGTCCAGACAGGGAGGGAGGACTCATTACGATCAGAGTTCTGAGAAGTGCTATCTTTATCCTGAGTTCGCTCCAAGGTTTCGAAGCTGACAGCACCTTGAAGATCTATATCCTCAGGCCTGTGCCCAGGGACCCCCCACGCCCAGCATTCATGAATGGAAGAAGCTCTGAGGGATGAGAGAAGGGAGAATTCTTTTTGTTTCCCCCGGTGGTTGGGAGCTGAAGCAGAGCAGCCCCACAGGACCTTCGAACACCACTATCTCCTATAATTAACAGGAAACAGTCCTGCCACAACATGCCCTTGTTAGAGCTACTCCTACCCCCTGCAGTAGTGGCTGATGGCCTGATGACTGAGGAAATATCTGATTTTCAGGGGGTTGGGGAGGGAAGAGGATTCTCACTGGCCAGTGAGGCCCCACAAAATTATCACAGCTGAAGAAATGAGCCAATGCCGTCAATGGGGCTTTGAAACTGCTGGACCCAGCCAGGATCTGCCCCCATAACCAGATGCTTCCGGCTTCAGACATATCCAAACTCCAGACTCAGAATCCTAGAGTGCTGTGACTCAGAAGCCCCCAGAGGAGATGGCATTCCCCTGGGCCAGGAAGGATGGATAGGATGAAATACAGAAGCTGATGAAGGAAGGGGGTGGGAGACAGTGGTGGGCAAATGCTTGGCAAAAGCCCCCAAGGGATCGCCCAGATCTCAGCCCAGCCTCACAGCCTAGTAATGATAGCCAGTCGGTCTACCCCGTTAATCATGAGCTCCCAGAGGGAGGACTGTGTAGCAGTCACCTTATCGGCCCTTTCGGAGCCTGGCTCCGGGCCTGGCACACAGTAGGTGCCCATCAAATATGAAACATGCATGGTCAGGTTGTGCTCCCCACTGGCCCAGGCCCTGCTGGCCCGCTCCCTGGGAAGGAGATAATCCCTGTGTTTGAAGCTCAGTGATGTGGAACTGCCCCAGTGACCACTTCCATCTGTCCCTGCCGAGGCTGCTGGGAATGTCTTCCTGCCCTATGGCGCCGGGGCTCAAATCTGAGATTTTAGCAACAGTCCTCCTTCCCACCTCAGGAATCTGTCCCCCTCCCCACCCCCGACACTGCCAGTGCCCTGGCCCGGGCCAGCACCATCTCTCACTACGGTCCCCACCCTGGTCTCCCTGCCCTTGCTCAGAGATCAGTACAGACGTATGGAATGGATGAGCAGATGTCAGGCAGGCGTGGTTTAAGAACGCATGGATTTTGTGGTCCAGACCTGAATTCGAATCTCAGTTCCATCACTCAGCCGTGGGCACTTTTCCTCGCTCGTCTGAGCCTCAGTTTCCTCACCCACAAATGGGGAATGATAATGGCTGTTCGTGAGGTGGTTGTGAGGATGAAAAAGAATGTCTCTCCAAAGTGCCCGGCCATTCCTAGTGTCCTGACCGTTACCTTTTCCTCTCCACCTGCCAAGCCCCCTGGAGAATCTGGCCCCTCCCCACAAGCGGCCACTGCTCCCCGAGGCTGCCTGACTGTGCTTGGCAAACCCTGGGGACCTGACCCCGGACTCACAGGTGGCACAGCCGGCCTCGTCCACTCCACTCTCGCAGTCCTTCTCCCCATCACAGCGCCACGAAGCAGGCACACACTTGTGGCTGGTGGGTCCACAGCTCAGCTTCTCTGCGGGACACACCTGCTTGGCTGTGGAGACAGACACACATGCATGGCTTAGCCGAGGGGGACACAGGGCATGGTGCCAACCGGTCCTACTGCCTGGCTTCAGCCACCGGGCCCGAGGCCCTGGGAATCCACCAGGGCCTTCCTGCCCCATGTCTCAGTTTCTTCGTCTGAGAAGAAGCCTCTGTCTTCCCCTAAGACTTCCTGAATCCTGTAACTGACCCCACCACTGCCCTGCCTAACACCCTTTCATGGCCCCCTGGCCCCTGGCCCTCAAGGCCCTCCTTGATCCAGCCAACCCCCGCCTGCCTCACCAGCCCGACCTTCCACCCTTCCAAGCCTTCCCTTTAGGCTCCTGCAATGTGGAGTCGCCTTGCCCTTCATGAGTCTCTGCCATTTCCAGCTGTGTGCCCTTGGGTGAGATATGCCCCATGTGGGCCTCAGTTTGCCTTCCAGATCAGTGACTCCATGATCTGAACCTGCAGATGTGAAGGGCTCACCAAGGCCCCAACAGCTCCCTCCAAGCCCCCTCCCCTGGCGACGGTGCTGAGGCCACTGCTGAGAGCGGCCGCCGAGTGGCAGGGCCCAGCGGGACCACATAGCGATAATTACTGCAGCTGCAATCAGAGGCTGACTCAATCAGGGGCTCGAAGCTCCAGGGTTGATTCTCAATTTGGAAGAAAGAATGAGAACCCTGATCAGGCCTGGGGATGGCTCTCATCTTGAGCGTCCCAGAATGGCCCACGTGACAGACCCAGCTGAGGCAGATACATCTCAGACCTCCGTGGCTGGCTCCCTCTGCCTTTCAGGGTGTACACGAGGCCGAACTCAGTGGTCTCCAGGATGTGCCAGGCACAGTGCTAGATGCTTCCATTTAATCTTTACAACAACCCAGCAGGGTGAAGATTATGTCGGGGCCTCCAGCACGAAGGTCGAGGCCATGGGATCTGGAGCTTTGCTGCCTGGGTTCAGCTTGGTCACTCACTGGCTATCCACCTTGGCCAGCAATCCTTATCTCTGTGCCCATAAAGTGGGGACAATACTACTCTCTATCCCACAGGATTGTTACGACACCTACGTTAATGTCTGTAAAGCACTTAGAACGCCCAGCCAGTGCTCACCAATGATATCTACTATTACTCTCCACGCGGAGCAGCTGAGGACTTGTTTATTGTAACCCTCAGTGAGTAGCTATTGAGCACTGCTGTGTACCAGACGTGGCACCCATCACCAGGTCCTAGTCACACAGTTGTAAAGAGCCGAGTGAGGATGCAGTCAGCTGTGTCTGATGCCAGAGGCTGGACACAGTCCACTGCACCCTGCAGGTGGCAGGTTACTGGTGCCTTACCCTCAGTTTTTCTCTCTGATCTCAGACCAGTTTTTCTTCCTCCTCCTTCCATAGCTGGGGTGAGAGGCCACAAGAGATGGAGAAAAGGGCACAGACAAGGTGGGGTTGGGAGCAGGTATCTGAGTCAAGGCCCCCAGACACTACTACGCTGTGGGAGAGGAGTACCTCGGACCCCTAACTGTGGACCCCAAAGTTATCCCTAGGAATACATTTCACAAATATAAGGCAACCTGTTGGGAATACGGGATTCACAGGATTCATTTTACAGAAATTTCCCTTTACAAATACTGTCGTGTAGAGCCCTGGAAAGCACTGACACTCAAAGACCCTTTACAAAGGCTTCCTCGGGGCGGTAGAGTAGGGTGATGAGGGGCCTGGGAGTCAGGAGAGGGGCCCAGAGCACCTCCATCACCCACTCACTGCAGGACCCGAGAAAGCACTTCCCGCTCTGGGCCCAACAGAACACGAGGGGGCTGCAGCGACCAGCATGTCCTAGAGTCCTGACTAAGGGTGGGTGTGTGAGGGCTGTTAGAAGTGCAGGTTCTTTGGCTCCAGCTCACTCTAGACTGAATCCAAACTTCGAGGGCAGAGCCCAGGCATTTTAGCCAACTCCCCCCACTCCACCTCCCCTGGTGATTCTCATGCACCCTATTTGAGAACCCCTGAGTTATCATTCTACAAGTCTAAAAGATATAGGATATTTCATCTCTTAAATTCACTCCCAGAAAAGTGATAGAGGAGGTTCTGTATGTTTGCAAGCCCCTGAGGGAACCATGGGCTGGAGGGACAACGCAGCCATATATCCCTGCGCCAGGCCTTAGGAAACAGAGGAGTTGGCAGGGAGCCACATTTACTGAGCACCTACAGTGGGTCAGGCTGCTTCATTCTGAGGAGTTGATATTTTCCCATGTCATCCTGACCCTCATCCTGCCAGGTAAGCAGGCCCTGCCGGCTGTGAGTGCAAACTCCAGGGGCACCATTCACAAAGATCATCATGTCAGTGGCACCCCTGGAATGGAGCAGGGCAGTGGTCCTGCAGGTAAGCACTCCATTTTACAGATAAGGAAACTGAGGCTCAGACAGACCAAGTAACTGGCCCCAAATGCACAGCAGTGAGGGGCAGAGTCCCAGTTCCTTTGACTAAAAACCCTGCCCTTTTCCATCAAACCCCTCCTGCTCCTGTGGGTAGAGAAGTGGCCCAGAACCAGCCCCAAACTCTCCGCCCAAAAGCCCAGGTGACTGAAATGGCCCTTGACCTGTCCACACCATCTCCGGGGGCCTGGTTCTGCATACCCCAGTGCAGCAGGCAGCTGCTTGAATTCTGAATGAATATTTATACAGTTAATTGCATAACCTTTCAGCAAGGACAATGATTAAACAATGCGTCTGCTTCCTTTCTTTATAATTAATAAGACATTTGCTGTGTCCCTAAATAGACAGCTCTAATTACAGGCTCTCGAGGATTCAGCAGTGCCTGACACCAGCCCTCCTACCCTCAAAGAGCCAAGGCACCTTCTTGGAACACCGGGACACAAGAGGCCTTGGAGGTCATGCTGAGGAGCAGCCACTGGAGTGACAGGAGGCAGAGGCCCTGAGAGGGGAAGTGACCTGCCCGGCTACTAGAGGCTGGGTGTTCCAACTGCTGTCTCTCCTAGAACCTTGCCATCTCTGTTGGGATGCAGCTGTTCCCCAAAGCAGGACACAGACCTTGCCCCGCGGGCTCCTGGGTGAGGCTTCTCACCGCCCAGCCCTGGGAAGTGAGTCTGGGGAGTGTTGATGTGCAGTATCTCCTCACGAGGTGGGTGCTATTATTACCTCTATTTTACGGATGGGGAGAGCAAAGCCCAGAGAGCGAAAGTCATTTGCTTGAAGTCTTGTGGTGAAGGGCAGAGCTGGGCTTCCTCCCCAGGTCCCTCAACTCCAAATGCACTGCTTAACTTGTGGCACTGGACACTGCACGTGAGAAAAGTAGGCCCCACCGGTCTCCTGGCAACCCTGGGCTGCAGAGGGGTCACTGGAGGGAGGAGGCTCACTGGACCTTGGCTCAGGCAGAGTCTGCGAGATGGCAGATGGCCGTCTGATGTCCACTTTCAGGATAACTAAAGCTAAAGGCCCCAGGCAGCACGACGCAGGAGACAGAGCATGGGTTTGGAGTCGGACAGGCCTGGGTCTAAATCTCATTTACTAACATGAAGGTCCTTCAACAAATCACTTAACCTCTCTGCACCCTGGCTCCCCTCACCTGAAAAAGGGGCTACATAATCTCCCAGAGTTGGTGGGTGGTTTAAATGAGGAAACATGGAAATCCCTACACTCAGGGCCTGGAGCAAACTTGGAACTCAGCAAACAGTTGCCCTAGTTTTATTTCATGAAGTGCAGATACAAAGGGCTGGGAGGGCCCTGGTCTCACCCCTGGGGATGCACATTACACATTATTAGAGTCCACACGGCCTGCCACGACGCAGCGTCCACCCCTGAACTGAACACCTCTCCCTCTCTCCACCTCTTGTCCTCTCTTGCCCTCTCCCTCTCCCTCCCTCCTTATCTCTCTCTCTCTCTCTCTCTCTCTCAGAAACAGATGCCGTAAGGGATGCCTCTGGCCTGCTGTCCAAGTAACCCCAGGTTCTCCGAGGCAGGAGTGACAAACCCCACTGTCTCTCAGACATCAGGAATCCTCCAAGTCACCAAGGGCCTGCAACTGCACCCTGGAGTGGCCGGAGGCATTTATAAATTCCCAGAGAAGCCTGCACCAGAAATCCAAATCCAATGGTACTTTCTCTAATTTATAAGTTCACAAATTAACAAAAAGGGAAATGTCTGTTGAATAAAAGAATGAAAGTGCTTCACAGCTACTTATTGAGCAAGCACATCTGCATTGTCAGGTCACGAGAGGCATAGGGGCAGACAACCTCCACATGGGGACTGCCAGCGCCGAGGGGACCAGAGGCTCAGGCAGTGGGAAGTACAGGGTCTAGCTGCTGCCCCAGGAAGCATGACATGGGACGTCCCACTGTGCAGAAGGGGGCAGTTACACCAAGCTTCTTCTCACAGGGTCAGCTGGGTTGGCCTCTAACTTGCTGGGATCTCAGAAAATCTCTGGTCTCTGATAGGAAGGTGTGCTTGGTTAATATGTGAGGTCCCCCTTTCAGATGGGAAGGCTCTAAGATGCATGAATAAAACCTCATTTTCAATAAGCAGCACCCAGAATTGTAACTCATTCACCTTGAACTAACTTCCCCACCCCCATCCCGCGCCCCTCCCAACAGATGTCTGAAGGTGGATCACAAACGGCCCCAGTCAAGTGAGCTATAATTAGAGCTGAAATGCTACTTTCATTAGGCACATGTCTGGGCTTTCCCACTGTGACTCCAGGCTCAATTTGATAGACACAGAATCCAGAACCAGAAGGAAACAGAGCTGGGAGAAACCCCAGGCAGCTAGGGGCAGATGACATAATGGGGGAACACAAGACGGGGGACCTGCTCCCAAATCCCTTTCCCTTCCATGCAAACTCCTCTCACTTAGACTATTCTAAGTCTTTAAATTGGGGAGCGGGCCTACAGTCAAAACGTAACCATAAAATAACACTGCCATTTGCTCCAGCACTGACACTTTGTGTGCATTTTTTTCATTTGATCCTCATAACCCCCCGTAAGGTAGGTACCATTACCCCATTTTGCAGACGAATGAACTGAGGCTCAGGGAGACTGGACAACTTGCCTGAGGTCTCACAGGTTAAAGGACCTAAACCCAAATATATCAGACATCAAACCCACTACCCTTTACTACTGCCTATAATCTTTCTTTGCAGGTGGGCAGGGGGCTCTATCCTGGAAGCTGGCACAGTCCCCAGGAACCTGGTAGGCTGTGGAGGTTGCTATGACAACGCCAATTAAATGGGCTGTGAATTGGCTGCTGGGTTCTCACTTGGTCAGGAGTCTGTGAGCAAGCCTGTTACCAGGTCCTGAGGCTGTGAGCAAGCCTGTTACCAGGTCCTGCTCCCGCAAATTCTGCCTGACCCTCAAGGACCCACTCTGGCTGCCCTCCCCCAGGCAGCCCTCCCCACCCACAGACCTTGCCCACCTGTGACCAATGTAACTGTGCATGGAAAGTGGGTTCCTGGGCCTTGTGCCCCAGCTGGGTACAGGCAAGGGAGAAAGAAGGCCTCAGAATCCTAAGAGTCCAGGAGTCTTAGAATCACAGTCTTTGGAATTCTGGACTGCTAGAAACTAGGGCCCAGGGAGGGGCGGGAAAGTATGCAGGACCTCACAGTGAATCACTGGGAGAGCCCAGAGGAGAGCTGGGCCGCTGACTCCCAGGGTGTGGCCTTGGTGGCAGCTCCCACGGAGCCCCCTGTCAAGCCTCAGAGACACTGCGGAGCCTGCCTTTTGTCCTGGAAGGCAGACCAGCCATGAACCACCTGTGTGTCTAGGAAGCAGGGCCCTCAGCTTCCCTAAGCCTCCAATTACTCAACGGTCAGATAACCGTGCTCTACAGCTGAACACAAAGCAGGCCTGGGAGGCAGGAGGCGTGAGGCCTGAGGGCACCCGCACAGCCCAGAGGATGGGAAGGCAGCAAGTGCTGGGACGGCGAGAGGGAGGAAGACAGAGGGAAACGTGGGCAGGGCAGCAGAGAGAGAGCCAGCAAGAGGGAGGGGGAGGAGGGGCAAGCAGGGAAGGGAGGCAGCCCGACAGTGCAGGGCTGGGCAGGAGGGAGATGAAAAGGAGCATCAGTGCAAAGAGACAGAGACCCGGGGAGGAGGGGGAGCCCAGCTCTCAGGCAGCAGGACAGACCCCGGTAACGACCCTGATGGTGCTGCCCCTCCCCTCCCACCTCCAGTGTCCAGGGAAACCGCAGGCACGGGGTCTGGATGACGAGCTGATTGCCATGGTGGCCACAGCCCCCTGCCCAAACACACACTCTGGGCTGCACACAGCTCTGCCCTATATTAGCCGGGCAGCCTTGGGCAAGTGGCTGAACCTGTCCCAACCTCAGTTTCTTTCTCTCTAAACAGATCCACGCCCCCCTCCCCAAGGTTGCCAGGAGGATGAGTCACAAGTGGGCGTGGCTGGGCTTTGTTCCTCCCGAAGCGAAGCTCAGGACAAAGCACTGGGCTGTCCTTGGGCCCAGACACCTGGGACTGCACCAGCTTTGGCTACTTGGTGGGGTGCGGGAAGAATAGGGCCTGCAGCAAGTCCGGGGAAGGCAGGGCAGCTGTGCAAGGAAACGAGGGGGTGCCCTGTCTCGGGCGGGGATGGCTCCTGCTCTCCCTTTCTCTGTCCCTTTCTCTTTCTCTCCCACGGAGACTGGTAGCTCTGTTGCTAGGAGACAAGGAAACCCAGTTATCACCAGCCGCAGCCCTAGATGGGACGCTGGCCTCCATTGTCCCCACCTCTGCCTCTGGGGTGACTGTGACCCTTAAGGAAGATCTGGGACTGTGACTCGCAGGTCCCTGCCAGCCCCCCCCACCCCCAACCAGGTCCCCCCCGCCCCGCCCCCTGTCCTCCACGTGCGGCCCCCACCCCAGCCTTTTGTCTCAGGCTCATTCTGCTGAAGCTCTGCCTCCGGGACCACCGGGTCCTTCCCTGCCCCCATCTCATCTCCTCTTCAATTTAACAAATGTCACGGAATGACCTGGCGGGTGTAAGTTTGCTCTGAGGATTAGGGCCTGGAAAAGAAATCGTGGAGAGTCAAAGCCTGAGTATGGGAGGTGGGCCTGGGGCTCCGCTCTGGCCCTCACCTCGCCCCTGGCTGTCTTCGCTGCCATCAGCCGGCCCACAGCAGAGGACAGAGCTGGGGCCTCAAAGTCCCGGCTGCGTGGCCTTGGGCAAGTCACTCAACCTCTCTGAGCCTCAGTGTCCACCTCTGCAGAAGTCAGAAAGTGACAGTACCTGCCTCACGAGGCCGCTGTGGGAATAAGACGAATGAAAGCATACACCGTGCTTAGCACACTGCCCACTACACAGTGAATGCTTGATAAGCGCCAGCTGCCATTAGCACTGTTAGAATTATGATCAGAGTCCTCAAAAAAAAATAGTGGGGGAGGCTGAGGGGAGGCCTGGAGGATGTGCTCTGGCTGCTTCTGGGCAGCAGGGCACAAAGGGGCTGTTTCTAGCTCCTGGAACTACAGGAGCGGGGCCCAAACCGCCAGAGGGCTGGGAAGAAAGTCCAGAAACAGGTCACCAGAACCAGCAACTAGAGGCACCGGACTGTCAGCCCGGAGCTTGCAAGGGCTCAGCACAAAGTGAGTCTGAGGCTGTGCATGACAGATCACCTCACCCGAGCCTCCCAACCTCCCAACCGGGATTGATGAGGAAACTGAAGCCCAGAGCCAGGTCCCCTCCCCCAGCCTAGGGGCAACACTCACTGCAAGTGGCCTCGGACTCGTCGGAGCCGTCGGGACACTCCTCCTCGCCATCGCACTTCCACCGCTCTCGGATGCAGTGGCCGTCGTCACAGGTGAAGTCGCTGTCCGCACAGGTCTTCTTAGCTGCGGGGCAAGGAGAAGAGCGTGAGGGGCCTGGTGGGCACAGGAGGCTTTTCTAGGACATACACTCAGGTGGCTACGGGGTGACCAGAATGTGCTGGTCTGCAAGCTGGACCACGTGACCTCCCATGGCCCCAGGAGGCCACGAGTGCCTCCCTGACCAAGAGGAGAGGACAGGAGAGAAAGGCTTATTCATTCCACACCAGGAGGAGACGGGCAATCCCTGGCCTTGCTCTCCAAGTTCAACAAGGGTGACAGGATCCATCCATCAAGGGAATGCCCATTCCCATCACACCTCTCTCTTCCCCCCAAGTCCAGGTCCACTGTCACAGCCTCCAGGAAGCCTTCCCTGATCATATACGGTAGCTGCCTTAGCCCCTTCAGCCGGTTCTCAGTCCCTTTACCTGCCTTTCCTGCTCCCCACAACCAGACTGAAGTCGAGGCTCCTTCTGCAAGCACCAGGGAGCTGGTGATAATAAATCATAAAAGTAAATGATCACCTTGTGGCAAGATTGATGAGGTGTGTTTTGTTTAGAGCGAGGGAAAGAGAATCTGTGGGCAAGACATCCAAATCAGTCTCTGCTCCCAAGGCGCTTATGGCCACACAGGGGGTTGGAATCCCAGCTCTGCCTCTTTCTATCTGTGTGACCTTGGGGATGTTACTTAAGCTCTGAGCCTCTGTTTTCTTATCTATATAATGGAGAGAAAGAAACAAAGGGCTCCAAGGAGAAGTAACAATAAGTTATAATGTATGAAGA
This sequence comes from Balaenoptera physalus, assembly GCF_965194825.1. Taxonomy (NCBI): domain Eukaryota; kingdom Metazoa; phylum Chordata; class Mammalia; order Artiodactyla; family Balaenopteridae; genus Balaenoptera; species Balaenoptera physalus. The sequence goes on along the minus strand of NC_138882.1, from coordinate 151,629,113 downwards.
TCAGGCAGCAGAGACCCTGGCACACAGCAGATGCTCAGTAAGTAGCAGCTATTGCTGTTTTTATGGTTTGAGTCTTAATTAGAAGCAAAGGAAATGGGGTGTTCTGTGCCCTCATAGGGGATGTATGCAGCAAGTCGGACTCTCACAGCTGGGAGCAGAACTGGGACAAGAACACAGGGACCAACAGGGTTTGCTTTTCTCCCTGTCCCTCCACTGGCCTGATACTCCCCCAGTGCAGGGATTGCATCACATTCAGCACAGGACCCAACTCAGGGTAGATTTCAGTGCAGGGCATTGAACCCAACGGAAACGTAGCTGCCCAGCCTCTGCTCCCACACCTCCAGGGCCAGGCTCTCCCTCTCCCCGGGAAGCTCCTTCCCAGTGACCAGCCTTGGGTCATGTAAATCCTCCCACAGGCCCTCTGACCCCCTCTGGAGCCACATGACTGCTCCCCCTGAGCAGCCTAACAGGGATTTGGGGACAGACGCTAGGCCTCCTGAATCCGTTCCATTTCTGCCTTTCTTTTCAATGAAATCCTTGCAGTACATCTGCATTCTAAGCTGAGCTTTCTTCACACTTTCCTTAGAAGAACATCTCTGCCTGTGCAGGGCTGGAAGAAACCAGAGGAATCAGTGTCTACCTACAGATGGGGGCCTGAGACCCAGAGAGAGAAAAGGGCTGGTCAGGGAAACACAGGAAGGAAGGGACGAGAACGAGCTCACTTGCCTCCCAGTCCAGGACCCCCAAAAAGCCCTCGCTGAGCCCTGCACTGAGGGGTCAACATGGGTGATAGATACCAATGTGGTACCGCCTTTGGTAAATCACGGCTTATAATGCATCAGAAAGGAAGTATAGTTATGAACCACGGCACCTGGGGCATTTCCTAATATGAACACCACAGTGCTCCTTCCACAGGAAGCTCAGCATCCAAAAAAGAAACATATATTCCAGTGCTTTCCTTTTCCTGTTCTAACATTCTCCAAGTGCATCCTGTGTGCCAATCTCTGTGCTAGGCACTTTACCAGGAAACCCCAGGACAAAGGGCCTGTTCTGTCCTCACTTGACATGTGGGGAAATTCAGCCCCAGGGTGTTAAGTTACCTGCCCAAGGTCACACCCTGGTGGCAGCAGAGCCACAGTTGGACCTCACAGTCAGACGTCCCTCTTCCCCACCATGGCTCTCCAAACAAAATGCCCAGGGGCATCAGATACGGAAGAAAAGCCCAAGAATATGTGGGAAGTCCATGGAAGCTTCAGCTCAGCGCTCAGTGAGCTTGTGTCTGTGCCCTGAGCACACTGATGAGAAGTCCACCCAGCCTGTCAGCACGAGTGCATGACCAGCAAACCCCAGGAGAGCAAGGCAGGCTTGAAGAAGAAGGGGATGGAGGGCCTCCATCACTGGGCCTCAGCCAGCCAGATGCTCACCACGGACCCTTTCCTCCCTGGCATCCTGGGAGCCTGGGAGTCAGCTTGGCCTCCCACAGTGTGCCAAGTCCTGACAGGCACTAGGTAAAGAGGCCAGAGCAGCCACAAGCAACATCACAGTCCTGAAGGGCAGCACTGAGGCCAGGAAATGGCAGGCTCGGCTGCATGTCCCATGGTGGTGTTTTGGGGAACAGACCTGTTTCACTGTCATGACCAGTTTGGACATTTTCCACCCTTGCTCTGCCCTGGCACCTTTCATTCAATATCCCAGTGATTCCTCGTAGCAATCCTGGCAGCTGTTGTTAATCCCATTTTACAGAAGAGGAAATTGAGGCTCAAAGAGGTGAGGGTGGTAGGTGGCAGAAGTGGGATTTCAAGTCCATGTGGCAGCTTCCAAAGCTTGGACTCTTTATACTAAGTCCCTTAGCCACCTCAGCATTATCGAGCAAAGAATGAGGACCCCAGAGAGGCAAATGCAGTTGGACTAGATCCCAGAGGCTGCAGGACAAGGCAATGTGGCAGATCCACCACAGACCAGAGGCACCTGCATGAAGGGCTCCCCTGGAATGTGCCCAGAAATGTGTGGTAGAATAAACCTGGGCCTGTGACAACTTATGCTTTGCTAATGGACCACCCTGGGGAAACTGAGGCAGCATGGTCAGTTTCAGGCTGGGGACTAGACTAAACCACCATGGCGGACCCTGTGTGAAGTGTAACCACGTGGAAGGCTTTGGAAGCAGAGCTGAGCCTGAACCCTGGCACGGCCACCTCCTCTCTGGGTGACCCTGGGCAAGTTCCTTCTCTCTCTGGGCAAGTGAGGATGGTGGCTTTCCCAGGCAGCACTGCCACACAAGGTCAAAAGGCAAAAAGGGATCTAAGCAAGCATCCCAGTGTCAGGTTGTGCAGTGTAAAGAGCCCAACAGCCCCTTGTCAAGAGGCTACATCAGCCCCGCCAAGAGATGAGGGCAGGGCAGTCTTTTGAAGCCGTCAGAGCAAACCATGCCAGCCCCCACTCTCCTGGCCTTGGCAGCCTTGGCTCCAGCTTCCAGGGTGATTCCCAAGCTGGGCTCGAGGCCGTGGCTCTCTATTTCCAGGGATTTATGTCCCTCCACGCCAGTCACCCCTTGGACAATTCCCACCTCTGTGAATCCCTGTACTCCACAGCCCAGGAGCAGTACACAGTCATCCAGGATCTGCGACATCATAATCTGGTGCCATGGCAACAGATGGGCTGCCACAAAGGACTTGGGATTCCTAAGGGCAGTGGGGAGGGGCCAACCCCAGTGCAGAGGGGGAGAGAATGGGAAATCCAGGACAAAAGAAGGGGGAGCTGCTAATTATAACAAGAACGCAGGCCAAGGAAAGCATCAGACTGCTCACAGTTGATGGAACTCTGTTCTGCCACTTGTGGGCTGTGTGACCTTTTGCAAGTTACACAATTTCTCTGAGCCTCACTTTCTTCACCTACATTCAGGGATAAAATCTCTGCTTCAACACACAGGGTTGTTGTAAGAAGCAAACGGGCTAAGGATGGTGCCAGGACCTTATGAACTGAAAAGCAGAAAGGTGCAAGTTTGCGGCGTGTGAAGTCAGCAGCTCCAGCTACTATGTGTGTGACACTGGGCTCATCAGCCACATGGGCCTGCCTCCTCATCTGGATATGGAAGTGTGGAGCTGACTGAATCTTCAGCCCTCTGTGCCCAGAGTCTACGATCTTGCAAAATTGTTATGATCACTCATCACCTCCCAGCTTCCCCGTCCCCAGAAGCGTCCTGCCCTGAGACAACCTGCATGCTTCATGCTGTTATTCCCCACCCATGCTCATCCTGCAGCCCCAGTGCAGACAGGAGGCTTCAAAACAAAGATTAGCCAGGACTGCCAGGTGGAGCTGCTTGGTGTGGCTTCGTCTTGGCAATCACAATGCTCCATCCTGTCAGAGCCCAGGGCTTTGAAGTCCACTCTGTGGCTCTCCTGTTCTAGAAGCTGAAGCCAGGCCCAGGGAGAAGGGGCTGCTCCGAGGCACAGCACGTGTCTCTGGGAGGGCTGTACTTGAGCCCAGGTATTCTGACCCCCAGTCCCACTGTGTGGCCAGGAAGCCAGGCGAGGGCTACCCAACCATCCCAGGGGTCAGGGAAGGCTTCCTGGAAGAGGGGACTGTGTTCAAGGAAGAGAGGTCATCCAAGCCGTGGGAGTGAGGAGAGCAGAGAAGGGTGTTCCAGGGAGAGGGATAACAGGCCATGGGGTGTGGAGGAGCCAGTGGAATGGCCGTTTGGGGCTGGGGAGGAGGCAAGTGGCAAGGGACCTGGGAGCTCCACTAGGCCAGGGGCCAACTCACCCCGCATGGCACCAGGCTGCCCCTCAGAGGCCCAGTGCAGGGACCTGGCTTTCCCTGAGCTCACCTAGGGACTCACCCCGCCCCTGCTAAGCACAGGGCAGCTGACAAAACCCACGGCTCCAAGCTGCCTGGGCCTCCTTCAGGATTTGGCGTGTCCATGTACACGGACCATCAGGCCCTGGCAGAGGAAGAGAGAGGCAGAGGGCAGGGCAGAGAGCTGCAGGACCGACCATCCACCCAGATGTTTGGGTTAAGATTTATTACCTTCCCCTTGGAGATTCATGTTGTCCACGGCTTACTAAGGGCCCTGAGAGGCCTACAGTAAAGATATCAGATTGATTTTGTTTCCTCCAGCACTTCCCAAACTTGTTTAGCCAAGGAATGTCTTTGTTGGATGCCACGTGTATTAATTTCCCAAGAAACAAGTGTCCAATGAACCACACTTGACCAAACACTGCTGTGGTGCCAGCCCCTCAGATCAGAAGATGAGGCCCAGAGAGGGGAAGGACTGGCCTATGGTCACACAGCAGAGGCTGGTACCCAATCTTCTGTCTCTGGGCCAGCTCCACCAAGCCATGAAAAACAGGAGAAGGCATTCCCGGAGTACTTGGGGCAAAGTGAAGCTGAGGGGACTCCACTGGGGAGACCGCAGTCCTAAGAGCAGGGACATGTCTAGAGGCAAGCCCAGGATGGGGTCAGGGGGGAATTGATACCAGGCCACACGGGACAGGGAGATGCGAGAGATGCAGGCTCTGCCTGCCTTCAGGTTTCTGCAGACAGGTCGTGGGCCCCAGGGAACATTCTTTGAGGGCAGAGCAGAGACCCACAGACAGGTGATTCCAGCTCAACATTGTTGCGGAGCCACCTGGGGCAGGTCCCTTCCCTCCCAGGGCAGTTGAGAGTCTGGGAGAGCAAAGATGTAAACCCTCACCTTGGAGCCCTGTGCACAGAGGGGACTCGTCTGTTCCCACTTCCTCTCTCAGGCCCGGACCAGCACCGAGCGGCCTGGCTCTGGCCCCGCCGCCCAGCCCTAAGGCAGCTGGGCCACTTGTACCCGGGTCGGGGAGATGAAAGAGCTGCTCCCCCCACAGTTACCCTTCTGCAGAGCTCGCCAGGCCCTGGCGTTGCCAAGACGACCACTGCCAGCAGAACGAAGATCCGGGGTGGGGGCAGGGGGCGTGCCAGGCGGCCCCGGCCTACTAACCTGGCAGGCAGATTTAAATGACAGCCCAGGAAGCTACTATTAAACTGTCACCCCAGTCAACGGCACGACAGACCCGGAGTGTTCTCTGGCTGCAGCAACAACACAGCAGGAGCGAGAGGGGGAGGAGCCAGTGGCCCAGAGCAACCTGCACCCCCTCCCGGGAAGCCCGGTCTGCCTGCCTGTTCACCCACCGGCCAGAGCCACCCTCTCAGGCTGAGGCGGGTCCTGGCCCAGAGCTGCAGCACAGCACAGGGCCTGGAAAACTTTATTTTTAAGCAGAGGGATGCTTTTCCTAAGTGAAACCCCAGCATACAAAACAGAGTAAAATGGAGCTGCACTACTGGAAGCAGGGCGAGAGGGGACCCCATCACTCCCTTAGCAGCCCTGCTGGGGCCATGAAACCCTGGGCTCACAGCCCAGCAGCAGCAGCTCTGGGGTCCAGCAGCACTGGGTTCAAACCTGCCCCCGATCCCGCCCCCGACACATGATGTTCCTAAAAACCCTCAGTTTAAAGATCCCGTGAGTCTAATACAACATTTAGAATAGCTTTTGTGGGTTTAAGGTTCTCACTCTCTAAGGACCCAAGTTTTCAAGACTGCACCACCCTGACCCACACACCCTCAGCCTCATGACGGGACGCCAGGACAGCTACTGCATGACACACACGTGTCGACAAGCTGTGGACACCCCTGATCCCATCCTGCAAGGGACTGTGTCCCCGAGTCCACGCTGACAGTCAGACTCGAGGCTCTGGGTGGTGCCAGAAAGGCAACCCATTCCCACAGTGTCCCGACACCCACAGAGCGCGATGGGAGGGGCTCAGCTTGCGGCTTTGTGCTGCCCAGCGGGCTCCGGGGCTCAGGCCACCACCATCCATCAGCAGGTGACATCTGAGTCCGCTTTCTCCTCCACCCTCGCATCCCACTTGGGGAGTAAGAGGAAACGAAGCAGCAGATGCTGGCGGGGAGGGGTGGGCATGCGAAGGGCTTGAGGCAGAAGATGAAACAATGAAGGGGGGTGGGGGGGAGGATCACTCTTTGGGGAGGGCGCCTTTGCTTTTAAACTGGACAATGTCCTCAGCCGGGTGTCCACCTGACTCCGCACACCAGCACCTGCCAACATTTCCTTCATCTCAGCGTCCCCCTCACACAGGGTCTGATGCCAAGCAGGTGCTCAGAGAATACCTATGGTCCCACACCTCTGACAGACCGTGTGACCTCTTCCCCCTTGGCCTCAGTTTCCTCAGGTGAACATATCGTTAAGGACCCCCTCCAGCTGACATTCTGGGTCTGTGACTCTACGACACAGGTGGGTCGTGCTTCACGGTGCTGCTCCAGGGGATCACCTGGGGCTTCCCACAGCCAAGTCCCTCTTCCAGGCCCTGGCACATCCCAGCTGCTCTCGGACGCTGCCCGACCCCGGCCCCGCTGTCACCAAGGGAGGTCCAAGCCATCACTGGGATATGTGGGACTCCCTGTCGCCACAGGGAAGATGCACGTCTCCGAGGGACAGACGACAAAGGGGTCTTCCTGTCGCAGTGATTTGTGGACAGAGGGGTATTAAGCCAGTGACAGCTGTGAGGGGGTCGGGGGGAATGGGTGTGGGGGAGAGGTGGATGGGGTCAGCAGGGGTCCCCGGCGGGCGCCTGCACAAGGACCAAGCACCACGCAAGGGGTGCTGTCAGAGGAGCAGGCAGCATGGAGAGGACGGCCACTCCCCGACCAACTTCCAGGCTCAGGACTGCCCACTCCGGATATGGGACACCCACTTGGCGCTGGGATTTGAGGTTTCAAGGAAACAGCTAGAGGGAAACTCACAGTATCCTCAGGGTAGGAGCCTCCAGAAGGCAGAAGGCGTGGCTAGGAAACCCTCCACGACCTCCAGCCAGAGCCCTGCCTGGTTCCCAGCTACACGCTGTCCCTCTGCTCAGGTGAGAGCACTTGGCTGGCCCCAGTGGGGACTCAGCCTCCTCTGAACTTGGGGACCTTCCTGTCTAACCCCAGTCAGTCACGGCTCCGCCTCCCAAGAGCAGACCTCAGAGCCTGCCAAGGACCCCACCTTCCAGGCCTTGTTCTCCCATCACCAGCCCCAGCGGGAAGAGGGACAGCTCTTCTGCAGGCTGGGAACCAGGCTCCAGGTCTCATTCCAGCCGGGCTCTGCCACCAACAAGCTGCGTAACACCGCCAGGCCTCTCTGGGCTCTGTTGCTTCCACCCCGCTGACTTCGAGTGGGAAACCCAGGGATCCCTGGACAAAACTCTGCCGCGGTGGGCGAGGAGGTCGGGCCAGACGGGCCTGAGAAGCTGCCTCAGTCAGCAGCCTGCGTCGGGTTCGCTAAGGGAGTAGGAGCCGGGTGGCCAGTCGTTCCTACCCAAGCAGCCAGGTGGCACGAAGCAGTGAATGACGGGATGATGACCCCCACCTGTCTGGGGGAGGGGCAGTCCCTCCTCACCACCCCCCACAGGCAGTAACGGATGCCGCACCCTCTGCCCACAAGGCAGCGGCTGGGAAGGAGCCCCACCTGAATGGAAAATGCAAACGCTTTCACCAGTTAGGCTGGTAGGAGAAGCGTTTTGAGAGGAGCCCCACTGGGCTATCCTGGTGATAAATGGGCAGCGACACCCTGTTATTGGGAAATCCATCCCCTGGGGCTGGCTGGGCTGTGGCCTCTCTGGGGCACCCTCTCTGGGGCACCCCCTCTGTGCTGGCCCTGGGCTTCTTGCCCAGGAGGCTGGTATGGGCTCTCTGCCACCCTCAGCCCCTCGCCAGCCATCCAGGGAGCCTTGGCCCACTGGGTGCCCAACAGGAGGCCTGAGGGTTAGGGCACTGCTCTGCAAAGTAGTTGAGGCCTGTGTCTGGGAGGATGCTGGCTTTTATTTGGAAAGAGGTTAAGACCATTTCACTGCAAACAGGGTTGGCACTGGGCTCTCCCCACCACTGGCCTGGGGACCTGGCTCTACTGTGTGACCTTGTATAAGTCCTCTGCCTGGCTCTCTTCCTCCATGACAGGACTGGATTGGACGAGATGACCTCTAAGTTCCTTTTCTTTTTAGTTATGGTGCTAAAAAGAGGTCCAGAGTGAGGCTGGCAAAGGAAGGGATCTGTGGCTCAGTCCCCAGGCCCTCCCAATCCACCCCTGTGGCTCCAGGTAGGGGGCTGGAAATCCACAGCCAGTAGCCACTGTCCCGCTGAAGGCCTCTCCATCATCAGAAAGCCACCTTTCCTGGTCCTGCTGGGTTCCCATCTCCCCTAGAATCTGACCAAGTGTCTTAGTAAGGTGCTCAGGGACACTTCAGGCTGCCCCACTAACTGCTCTCGCCCACCCCTAGCTACCAACGCCTCCACACCCACCCACGGTCATGGACAAACCGTGGGCTTGCCTACCTGGTGTCCCTACTCGTGCAGCTCCACCTGCAGGAGGTGCTTCTTCATCTCTACCTGGCAAAACTCTCCCCACTCCTCAAGGCCAGTTCAAGCATCAGCTGTTGATGGCGTCAGACAACGCCCTCTACCTCCAACAAGGCCCAAAGGAGTGGAGTTCCTGCCTGGGGCCTGCCAGGGCCCAGACACTAGCAAGCTCGAGTCACCACAGGGTGCTTATTTTGCTGCCATATTTTTGGCAGGTCAGACCTACCTGGACAGTGCCCGCAGCAAGCCTTCCAGGCTGTGCCCACCCTGGCCGTCAGGGCCGAGGTGAAGCTCTGCAGCTTGGCTGGACATCACTCATCTCCCTGTTGACAGCCTGGGAGGCCCTGGGGGGCTCCACCAGACCAGAGTGGGCTCAGTGAGTCATCCCAAGGCTCAGCCAGCCTGTGGAGCTGGCCTCAGGGAGATGCAAACCTTCCCCTCCCACTGTAGCTGGGCCCTTGGCTGTGGGAAAGCCCTTCACAGGGCTATTCTGGGGGCATTCTGCAAACCCAGGCCTGGGTTGTGGCGTGGGGGAGCTGGGGAGGAGCCTCTGAGTGGTCTGGGCTTCAGAGCCCTGGGCACTACTCCAGGTTGCCCCGACCGCTGGGGTGACCTTGGACGAGTCCCTTGCCCTCCCCGTGCTTTGGTCTCCTCATCTAGACATCGGAGGAGAAAGGAGTCAGGTTTTCCATGTGCACCATTCACAGGCCTGCCTTGGTACCCCTCCAGGTGGAGAGTGGAAGGGACAGACGGAGGGCACTCCCGGCGTGCGGGCAGGGCTACCTGCCCTGAGCCGGCGCAGTCAGCACCCGCGTCTCGAAGGGGAGGCAGGTGTGCAGCTGGGTGGTGAGGACAGCAGAGCACGTGCGTGGCTCGACGTGTGTGCTCCATGGAGAGGGGGCAAGGGCCCTACAGCAGGGGCCACAAAGCAGCAGCAGCTCAGACGTGGGGAACCGTGGGGCTGTTCTGGGGACAAGGAGAGTCTCTGGCTGGAAACTCAGCGGAGGCCAAAGGAAATCTGGCAGAACTGGGATCCTGAATGAATGCGGTGCTGAGCGGCAGATTCACGACCCCAGCCCCCCACCCCTCAGTCTGGCTCCTTACAGCAACTCTGTGAGGCAGGGGGCATCACCCCCTTTGAGAGATGAGGAAGCAAAAGCCCTTGAAAGGCAACGGACTGTCCCAAGGTCACAGAGCTCAAGGCAGGACCGGAACCCAGGGCATCTTATCCCTAATGCTTGACAAGGAAAGCAAAGGATGAGAGGTGGACCTTCCCTCACAGATGTTACAGCCAAGCTGAGGAGACAAGAACTCAGATATAACGGCTGCAACCCAGAACAAGATAAGGTAGTCCTGATCAGAATCGAGGGTGGCGAGGTTGCTGTGTGGCCTCAGACAGTCATCTCCCTCTCTGGGCCTCAGTGCCCCAGCTGTAAACAAGGATGCTGAACTCAGCCCTGGGGAGCTCTCACCAGTGCCTCTCCTCTAAGGGGTGAGGGGTGCTTGGGGGACAGGGGCGGTGAGCTAGAAGCCTTTTGAGTTGGACCTCAAAGAAGGGGTGATTTTGCACCAATGGGGAAGCAGTGGGGGCTGAGGAAGCCCGCCCTGAGAAATGCCGTTTGATCCAGAAGGAAAAGGTAGATTCTAAAAGCAGATGAAGAAGGCAGTTTCTTTTCTGGCTTCTTGGTGCATTGGGAAGGAAACAAGGTCCATTCTCTGAAGCCCTTGAACATCCCAGGGGTGGTTCCAGGGGAGAAGCACGAGTGTGTGGGTGGCAACCCCACCCTGTCCCAGATTCTGGGGAGAGATGCCCCCGGGCTCCCTCATCACACTGACCACCTCGGGCTGCTCATGCCTCGTTCAATCCAGCCTGCATGTGGCCAGCAGCTGTGCAAGCAGCAAGCGACTCACGGTCCTGGAACTCACCAATACAGGTGAGTTAACCTCTCAGAGCCTCAGTTTCCCCACCTATAAAATGGGGCTAACAATCAGTAACTACACCCCTTGGGGGGCAAGATTTAAAGGCGATTGTAGATGTTGAAATTGTAGACTGAATTGTTCAGCCCACAAAGAAGATGGAGCTCTTGTCAATGATCTGGTTTATTTCTTCTTAGCACCCCCACCGGCTTTCCTGCTGGGACTTTGGAGGAGAGCTGGGCCGCCTTCCTGCTGGAATGCGAGAGGGCTGGGGGCAAGTGGGCAAGGGGTGTGGCTCAGATGGGAAAAGCTTCTGGGTTCCCAGAGGTGCCGTGGGGTGGCCAGCGCTGACGGGGCACTGTGTGGACGAAGCTCAGAAGGAGCCAAAGGAGCTGCAGGCAGAACACACCTGCGAGGCAGGACCTGGAGGCCCTCTGGTCCAACCCTCGAATTTCATAAATGGGGCAACTGAGGCCAGAGAAGGCCTGGGCTTTTCACACTCCCAAAGCAGCCTCGGCAAAGCAATTACACTCCCTCCTGAGACCCAGTCATGGAGCAGAACTGCAGCTTAAGAGGCTCATGGAATCGTAAAATAGCCTAGAATCACAGAACAGAATCTCCAATTCCAGGAGAGTATCTTAGAATCTTAAAGCACACGATTTAAAAGTACTTAGACCCAAATGGCTCAATGGTAGGATCATGGATTCACAGCTTCTTTTCAACTTGGAAATCACAGAGAAAATTTTAAACTTACAAACAACAGAATCCTAGAAGCTTCAAATCGCAGAATCTAATCCAAGCGCCAGGAGTGGCAAAGGCCTGTCCCTTCCCCCACAGCAGTGCAGGAATCCTCTGTTCCCACCGCTGACATATGGCCATTCCGCCCTCTTGAATGCTCTCAGCGACAGGGGACTCAGTCAGCTGTGCCGGCTGGAGGCTGGACACGTTCCTTCCTCTTGAACAGGGAGGGAAATAAGTTCTCAACAGGAGATCCCCACTTCGTACAAATGGATTTTTCACCCCTCCTTGTTCTTTGGCTCTGGTCAGAAAGATTCCCAGGGAAGTGGAAAGGAGCCAAGAGCTGCCACAAAATGACTTTAACCAGCAGACAGGCTGGTAATGTGTTTCGGTGGGAAAAAGGAAGGAGAGGGGCGATTAATTCCAACTTGCTATGTGATAAAGGAAATTAAGGCATAATGCAGAGGAGACAGCAGTTCTATAAACCTGTGTGGAATACCAATTACTCAGGCTTCTCAAAATTGCTGGAAATAGAGAGAAAACCCCTAAAGAGAATGTGATTGTGGCCCAGCGCTCATCTGGATTAGGCTGTTTGTTTGCCCTGGCACCCTAATAATGGGAATGAGGGAAAATTCCACGTTTCCTGGGAGATGGCTCTGCCAGAGTGGGGGAGAAAAGGCATGCCCACGTGTTGCCACTGGACCGCTTGGCGAGTGCTCACAGCGGAGGGGGTCCCGGCCCACTTAAGGAAGAGTTTGGTACAGTCGGGGTCAGCACACACCCTTAGTCCTGCACTCTGGGACAGACCCTGGGAGGGCCAAGCTTCTGATGACCCTTGTTCCCACTGAAAAGTCTCAAGTCTCTGCTTCTGGAAGCTGAATGAATCAAGTAGGGGGCCTGCTGTGTGCCAAGTACCCTGCTAGGTGCTGGTAAGCCCTGCCATTAGGCAAGATCTTCAGAGGTGGCCTTGTCTCAGGTGCTGGTCCTGCTGGGCTAGCGCCCAGGGCTCTGGCCTGCACCGCTCACCTCTCTGCAGCCAGCCAAGGGACAGGCAGCGTGGGCAGAGTTAATGGCCAAGGGCTGCATCTCGGTGTCTACGGCCAGGGCCCCAGCAGGACTTCTGGGAGGGCTCCCGGCCAGAGCTGGGCAGAGGAGACAGTTGCGGCCGTGGGAAGTGAGCTGAGAGAGGGAGTGGGGCAGGTGCCCAGCAGAGCCTCACGCCCCATTGGCATCCTGGCCTAGACCCTTGCCACTTCTCAGAGCCCCTCTGACAGGGGGCCGTCACTTGGGCTCTGAGCCAGCATGGTTCCTCCAACAAGATAGGTCCCACCACAGCCTGGCTGAAAGGGAAGCTGCCTCTGAAACAGCCTGCTCCGTGAGCACGTCCACCACCCATGACAAGTCCATCCTCCTCAGCCTTTTCTTCAAGTGGACGTTTTCTCCCAGTACAGAGATTTGGAAGATGCTCGTCTGCAGCCCTCTGTGGTCCTCCTCCCACGAGGGGCAGGTTAAGGAAGCAGAGCTCACATCCTGGCTTGGCCCCTTACTAGCTGTGTGACCTCAGGCAGGTTACTTGACCTCTCGGAGCCTCTGTTTCCCTCATCTAAAATTGTGATGCTGCATCCTGACTTGCAGGGTAGTTGCTTGTAAGATAACACAGCAGTGCCCGACGTAGTGATGCAAGTTCCTCTCAACTTTTCTTTTTCGCTCTCCCACCCCCAGGCTCTGTACCTAGTAGGCCCTCAGGAAGTTTTTGTTACAATTATTAAAGGGCATCAGGAGGCCTGGCCATTGTCATCCTGCACCTCCTGGTTCTTCCTAACATGGTTTCTCTGTGTATAAAGTAGAAAGAAGGGCTATTCCTTGGAGAAAAAGGTCCAGGTGGAATCATGGCCAGGCAGCCAGCTGGGCTCAAAGGACAAGCTATTTCAGAAGTGGTGTCGCCACTACTCCCACCGTGATCATAACCCTGAGTGGGGCAGAGTCAAGACTGGCCCACCTAGGCATACAGGTGGCGAGCTCCAGCCACCAGCACGCCCTGCCATCTCCACCCGTGGACCCACAGACAGCCAGGGTCCTCTAAGGGAGCCTCTCTTCCATTACTGGGTGTGGGCCCGAGCCCAGGGAGAGCTGCATGGGGGAGGGGAGGGGAGTGGAGCTGGAAGGTGCCCAGCGGCCCATTTCTGGGTGAATGGTCAGCCTGTCCAAGGTCAAGCCCATGTGAGGCCAGGGTGTCTGGTGGGCACATCTTCCTCATTCTTTGGGGTTCCCCCATTCTACTGAAAAGTCTTCCATGACCCCACATGGAATCTGAGGCCTGTTCTGGCCACAGCCTCATCACCCCGTGTTCCTGTCACTCAACTACCCTTCCCACCAGACAAGCAGCTCATTGGAGGCAGGATAAGATCTACATGGTGAGCACCAAGGGGATGCTTAGGAAATGGATGCTGGATGAATGAATAAATGAAAGAACATGTGCAATCTTGAGGCCTGGGTCTTTTCTATCTATACAGAACTTACAGCCCAAGATACAAACCATCTTTACCATCCAGCATTCTGCATACACAGTAAAAACAATAAACATTGAAACAATGCTTTAAAAATCCTTCATTCATGCATAATGAACTGGAGCTTCAGGGGATCCCAAGTTCTCTCCAGCTGCCTGGTACCCCCACCTCCCTCCCCGCAGGTACAGGAACCACCTCTCTGTTCTCCTTCTCCCTTTCCAAAGACACAGTACCAAGGAGAACAGAGCCAGGGTCCAGGAGGCCTGCATTCTGGTCCCAGCTGTACTCCTGAGCTGCTATGTGGCCTCAAGCAAGCCACTCACCCTCTTTGGACCTTAGTGTCACCACCTGTTGGAGGAGAGGTGGGTCCCACTGCTCTCTGAGCCCTGTTCCTGCTCTAGTTCATCATCACAAGCCACATGTGGGAGATTGGAGCTGGAAGACAGTAAGTGCCAGCACTCAGCACCCAGGCAGATAGTTCTGGGGAAAGGTTCACAGTCTGCAAGGCTGGGGAGGGCACCAGCCTCCGTCCAGGGCCCCACCTCCTACCTGCTCCTCAGGGAACCCTGGAGACACGTGGCCCTGATCATAGTGTGACAACCGCCCCTGGGCCAGGCTCTCGTCTATCTACCACACCTTGAGGTTTACAAAGCCCTTTGCATGCATCTCCTTATTTAGTTCTTACAACACCCATGAGGCTCAGAAAGGGACAGGATGGGGCTTCCCTTGTGGCTCAGCGGTTAAGAATCCGCCTGCCAATGCAGGGGACATGGGTCTGAGCCCTGATCCAGGAAGATCCCACATGCCGCGGAGCGACTAAGCCTGTGCGCCACAACTACTGAGCCCACGTGCCACAACTACTGAAGCCCACGTGCCTAGAGCCCGTGCTCCGCAACAAGAGAAGCCACTGCAATGAGAAGCCTGCGCACCACAACGAAGAGTAGCCCCTGCTCACCGCAACTAGAGAAAGCCCACGCACAGCAACGAAGACCCAACGCAGCCAAAAATTAATAAACTAATTGATTAAAAAAAAAAAGAAAGGGACAGGATGGGCCCAGGCCACACAGCAAGTCAGTGACCATCCATCGGCCCAGTGTTCTGCCCTGACTCCACCCTCCTCCACACAGTAAGAAGGATGCAGGATCTGCAATGCAAGTCCTGACCTTGCCCCCTGAGCAACCCTGAGAAATGTGAGTGGTACCCTCTCAAGAACCTCTCTGAGCCTCCATGAAAATCCAACAGCATAAAAGAAGCCAAAGGTGTGAAAAGAGCACTGCACAGGGGGCCCCAGAGCCAGGGGGTCCCAGAGCCAGGGCTCCAGTCTTGGCCTCTCCACACACTGGCTCAGTGCTTGGGCAGGCCTGGGTTTCCCCATCTATCAAACAGGGGATGAGAATCCCACCCTGCCCGCCCCCTGCAGGCCTGCTGTGCACTTGCCAAACCTACCCCTGTCCCACCTGTGCACGGCCCACCACCCCTTCTGTGAGCATCACCTCAGCCAGGAGGGGTGGCGAGGCTGCCCCCTCTCTGCACACAGCTCAGTGTGACTCACTGCCCCCAAAAGCCAGGCCTGGGCACAGAAGTGTGCTCAGGCAGACATGCAGACCCTCGGGCGCATGCACACAGCACATGCAGATGGGCACACATGCACACAAACACACTGCCCACTTGCACACTCAGATGTGCACCACATACCAAACACAGACACACACGCCATGCTGTGCACACACCGCAGCACACGGGCCACACACCCACACATACACAGGTGGCTTCATATGACGCTCACACGCTACAGACAGATATGCATAGATTTTCCTGCCTCTCCTGTGACAGCCAGATGGTGGGATTCTCCCAGAGGGCTACCATTTAATGCTCTAATTAATTTTTAAAAAGTTCTATGTACCCAGAGCCTGGGTTTGTTCCAAATGTCCCAGGCATGGCCCAGTTAGAAACCAAGGAAGGAAGCAGACCTTAGGGGGAAGGACGGTGGGGCGGGGGAGGGGGAGGGGCTCCCACTGCCCGGGAGAGCCTGCATCCTCACCTGGAGGTCTGATACCTAGCCTAGTAAGCAGGGTCCGGACTCAAGGGTCATCTGCCCAGATGTGGTCCTGATCCTGCTTCCAAGAGCACCCTATGACCCAGGACAGGGAGAGACCCCTCGCAGCACCCCTGGCCGGGTTGTCTGGTCCTGCCTGCACACTTCGGTTCCTCAGACTTCACCGCAGAGGAAGGTGTTTACAGACACCAGGGCGGGCTCTGGGGCTCACGTCCAGATCCCAACTCACCCTTTACGAGCCCTACTGTGTGACTCCAAGGCACTGTCAGAGGAAACAATGCACAGAGCCAGCGCAGTCTGCCGGGCGAGATGGAGGAGGCGGGAAGATGACGGGCCAGCCCAGAGGGACTCGCAATGCTCCCTGCCTGCCCACTTACATGCCTCCAGTGAGGGGAAGCTCACTCTGTCTCCAGGCAGCCTGCTCTGAATGGACCAGAGCCCATCGTCACCCAGGTCCCCTGGTGAACCCCGGCCGTTATGTGGGTCACGGTCCCTGGCGGTCCAGGCTGGCAGGAACCATGCAGCACTTGCCCTCCAGGCCTTTCCTCTGCCTTTCCCGGGGGCATGTTCTTTGCTGCTGAGTGTTTGGGAAAACGCAGCAATAAATTTACCGCCTCACTTATGAGTAATTTGCTGTCAGGAGTTCTGCATAAGCAGAAGGCTGAATTAACGAGGCTTAATTAACATGAATGTTGTGACAGATTTCAACCCAGTGGGGAAATCCCCCATCCTCGAAGTCCAGGCCCTCGCCTGCCACTTCCCAGCTCACGCGGGAGATGACAGGCCCAGGGAGAGCACTCAGAGCCGCTGATGGATGTGACCCGGGGCTGCCTCTTTCCCAGGATTAGGAGGGATTTGGGATCTGGGGGATGGAGGTTTGCAGATCAGCACAGGAAGCCGGGAGCCTTTGCAACACCAATTCCAAAGGAGTTTTCAGGCTAAGCCCTTCGTCCCTACCTGGCTCAGTGACAAATGCATGGGCCTCGGAGCCTGAGAGACCAGGGTTCGGATCTGCCACTCACATGCTGAGAGGCCTTGGGTGAGTCACCCTACCTCTCTGTGACTCACCATCCCCGTCAGCAAAGGAACAAGACAAATCCCCCCTCACAGAGTTGTCAGAGGATTCCTGAGGTCATGCGTGGAGAGCAAAGGTGCTCCGAGATCTTCATTTCGTCCCCCCACCCCATCATGAGCATAAGAACAAACATTACTGAGTGATTACCGTGCGCTGTGCTCATCATCCATCTCATTTAATCCTCCTCATAGTCCTTCGAGGAAGAAACTACCATGGCCCCATTGTACAGATGAGGAAACCAAGACACTCAGAGGGGAGCTAATTTGCCCAAGGTCACACAGTCAGGGGGGTGAGGGGACCACAGTCACCCATGACGCTCACTGAGAGCCCCTGGAAGGATCTCAAGAGCCAAGGCAAGGGGTGAGGTCAGGCAGTGGGGGCCATGCTGGGGTGGGCATGGGGCCTGGCAGTAATGTTAGTGGAATCAATCTGTGAATGATAGAGGAAGGGGAGAAGCAGGCCCTTGGGCAGTAGGTGTCCCATCAGAGAGGTATCTGTTTTTCAACCACTAAGACTTTATTAAGTTGCCCCCCGAGGGCCCAGCCTGTGTCAGGCTCTGGGGAAGAGAAAAATGCAGTGGAAGGTGCACTCGCTGCTCTCAGGATTGGTCCCCCCTTCTACTCCCCTCGGTTTTCCCCCAGGGCACCCAGGGCAGCCCTGGCATGGGGCGGGAACACCATAATTTATCATTAATGATTGTCATTATTAATATTAATGTGGAGGACACCTCTGACCAGAACCAACTTTAAGGAGCAGCGGGAAGGAGGCCCAGCTCCCACCTACCCATCCCAACACCTCGGGCCCCCAGCCATCACCCTGCACACCTTAGATCACCGAACAGGACAGGCCATGTTAAGGTCCTGGGGCTCCCCCTGGAGCACAACCAGGGGAACAGGAGGGGCTCTGGGCCCCAGGTCCCCAGGGCTCACCTGAGGGACACCCAGTTGGAGTCTTGGTGTCAAGGACGTGTCTGGGAACAGCGTAGGGAGGAGGGAGTGGACAGTGTGTGGTGCAGGGTCAGATCTACCTCCAGAGTATAAACCTCCTCAGCCCTGCCAAGCCCCACACACCCCCCAAGTCCTGCCCCAGGAGGCCTTCCCCTCCCTCCAGCTCACCCCCCAATTTCCTGACTCAGACACTAGCCCCATGACCTTGGGGAAGCTTCTCATTACCTCTGCCTCATTTCTCTCCTCTGCACGATGAAGGATAAAAACAGTACCTATCTTATTGGGCTGACCTGAGGGTTGAGTGAGGTACCACCTGGCACTGAGTGGCAGCTCAGTAAACGATGGTTATGATTACTGACCCCCCCCCACCGGAGGTTAGTGGAGACCAGCCCTGTCAGGTGCCCCTGAGGAGCCGGGTGGGCTCGGGGGTTCTCTGGTCTCTACAGGGCGGCTCCAAGGCAGCAGGATTAGTCAGGGGGCTCTGTACAGCCCCTGTGACAGGCCTGTGACCCACAGGGCCTCTCAGGACAGAATCAGAAAGAACTCTGTTTTTGGAAATAAAAAGAACTGCCTTATAAAGAAGTGAGGTCTCCGTCCCAGGAGGTGTGCAAGCAAGAGATCCATCCATTCATTCAACAAGCATTCACTGGGCCCCTCCGCTGTGCTGGGTACTGTGTTGGCCAACGGGAGTTGGGAAAGAGAGCATGAGACACAACCCTGCCTGGAGAAACCCACGATCTAAAAAAGCAAGAGCTACTGAAGTTGCCAAACTGACCCCGGGCCAGGGCTGCCCACCCCTGTACACGTGTCAGAGGCTGGAGAAAAAGCAAGAGGCCCTTTGGCATGAAGGGGGCTTGGGGAACACCCGGGGCAGCTCAGTGAATGCGCTCTGGCCCTGCAGACATGAGGTCAGGCCCCACCTGCTCTGAGCCACCTCGTGGCCCTGTGATCCTGATGGCCTCCTGGTGCCTATGCTCTCCTTGCCCTGGTCCACCTTGACCACAGCTCAGCATCAGCCTCCAGAGCCCCCACCCACCCCGAAACCCAGTCGGGGGGGTAGGAGGTGTCCTTGGAGGGAGGGCCCTGCTGGCAGCAGGGAGCAGAGGAGAGACAGGTGGCTGTCTGCCTGGACAGGGGCGAGGGCACGGCCAGTCCCAGGCAGGTGGCAGGCTCACCCCTTGCCCACTTTCCTGCCCCCCCAGCATCTACAACCCTGCCAACCACAGTTCCCGGGGAGCAGGCTCCAAGGAGGCCCAGCAGCCAGACCACCAGCTGCTGCCCCCTCCCCGTACAAACACTAGCCACAAAGCACCCTCCCCCAGCTCTGCCCGCCTGCGGTGACAGCCTCTTGGCACCAGCTCTCCCCTTCCCTCCATCTGTCAGGAATCGGTGCAGACAGACTGTGAGAACCACAAGAGGAAGTAGCGATGCTGCTTGGACCCCACCCCTCCCCCCTACCTCCCCAGCGCTCTCCCCCACACCCCACGTCCTCTCTCTCCCCACTCCTCTCTGTGTCTTCCTTTCCCTTGCATCTGTCTCCTACTGATGAAGCCATTGACAAAGTTGGGAGTGGGGAGGGGAAGAGGACCAGCCAGCCAGTGACCCCCACTTACTGGTAATCACCACACACCACGGCCACAGCACGGCCACCCACCCAAAAGTCTTCCTCCTTTACGTTCTCCCAAACCATTAAGGAGTCGAAATCCTGTGCGACTGTGGGCTCAGTGTCCCCATCTGTACAACTGGTACAGCAAATCCTGCTGAGCCCACCTCCCAAGGGATACCAGGAGCCCAGAGGCAATACACGGAAAGGGCTCTGTAAACCACAGAACCTTGTACAAGGCAAACGGCCTGTGTCCCCAGCTTCTTCCTGTCTGATGTGGGAATAAAGATCCTAGTGCTGCCCTCCTCCTGGGAGTAGCAAGGCCAGAATGGGACATGAACAGACAGAAAAATGCCTTGAAGAATATAAAGGGCAGCAGGAACGCAAAGGCAGGGCTGTCGAGGTAATGATCCTCACTGTATTGATGTGAGGTGAGCAGGGCAGAGCTGGGGAAACTGAGGCCCAGAGGGAGCTGTCACACAGCTAGCTGTGTCAGAGGCAGGGTCAGAACAAAGGCCAGGCCTCCTGGCCACGTCCACACCAGCACCCCAACCGGGATGCTCAGCCCTGGCTCCTCCAGACCTTCCAAGGGGGTCTATGTCTCCTTGAATTCTCCCAAAACATGGGGAAGAAATCAGCTTTTTCCTTTTTTTAGAGTGAGCCCTGCCCGACTGGCAGCAGAACCCACAGGTAACGGGGGAAGACCTGTTGCAGAGCCAGGGGAGCAGCGACGGGGGTGGGCAGGGTGCAGGCCGGCGGGCCAAGTGTCCCATTGGACATGAGACTTTTCATTTTAAAACGGGGGCGGTTCCAAGCCAGGCACCCTGCGTGGGAGCAGGTGCTTGGTAATGCCAAAGTGCGGGCAAACATGGGGGTGGGTCTTTGCACCGAACAGAGAGCATAACCCCTTTCCCCCTTCATCCCGGCGAAGCTTGGCCCAAGGCCCCACAGGCCCCAGCGGGGAGGAAGTTCTGGTCTAGCTGCCGTCTCAGGGTCCTGTGAAGCCACGTCTGCCCCCAACTGCAGCACAGATGTGCCCAAGGAAAAGGGGAAGGAGACATGGGTCCTCCACCCCTTTCACTGCCAAGGAAGCTTGAGGTTCAGAGAAGCCAACTGCCCAAGGTCACATATTGAGTTGGGCGGCCAAGGCCTGCTTTTCCATCTGCAGATCCTCCCCAGATCCCAGCAGGGCACTGGCACAGAGTAGGCCTGCAGTGGATGCTGGCGCTCAGACTCGAAGGCTCCAGTCCACACCAGGCACTTCTCGGAGGCTCACAGAAACACCACGTGCGAGCGGGCACGTGGCACAGGAGGGTGCAGCACGAGGGGCAGAAACACAGCCTGGGGTGGGAGGGGCGCTGGGCGTGTGAAAAGCCAAAGACCCCCACCCGCTCTCCTCCCTTCCCTGCTTCTCCACAGGCCCTAGCCAGGTCCCCCTGCCCCATCCTCCTGAGGCCCGTGGTCTGGTGTGAACCACACACTCTTAATCGGACCATCGTGATGCAGAGTGGCAAGGATGGAGATGGAAGGAAACACAGGGACGGGGGAGCCCAGAGGAGGCCCTGACTCAGCTGGGGTGTGAAGGTTCCCTGGAAATGGAGACTCTTGAAGCAAAGTGGGGCTGGACAAGCAGAGGAAGGGCCTTCCAGGCAGAGGGACCCACATGTGAGAGTGTGATGATGCCCCTGTGACATCAAACACATGTGGGGTGTGGCTGGAGCACAGAGCCATGGGGTTTGGGGGGACAAGTGGATGGTGAGGTCTGCAGCAGGAGAGATGCCAGGTATGTGTTTGGGCGTTGAAGGGCCCTGAATGTTAGCAAGCAGACTATCCTGTGAGTGGGGGACGTCCCTGTAGGACGCTGAGCAAGGGCAGGACAAAGCTCCGCGTGTCTGAGCCCTCGGGGCAGAGCGGAGAATGGACGGGAGGGAGGGAACAGAGACGAGGTTGGTGCTGCTGCCGTGGTCTGGGGAGGCTGAAGTGGGATGGGGAAAGGGCCTGGACCGGCAAGTAGGAGGGGAGGATCAGGCCTTGGTGGCCGTTAAAGGTAAGGGAGACGGGGGCTGTGATGACTCCCAGGTTCCTAACCAAGGCCAGGGCAGTATCCATGCTGTGGACTGGCCTCAGGGCAGAAGAGGTCCAGGCACAGCCCCCAGTGCCCGTGTGCCCGGCCACAGGTCATCGCAGGGTCTGGGCACTGCCACCTTGCTGACCCGGAGACAAGCTGTCTACAGAGGTGTCACCTTTACTGCTGGCCATGGCACATCTGTCTTCAGCCCCCCACTTCCTTGGGAGGTAGGTCACGGTTACAGAAAGCAGCCAGTATTTATAGAGCCCAGAGTGTGCAGCCCACCAGGCCCCAAGAAGCAGTGGCCAGAGAGGGGATAGGCCTTACCCGAGGCCACACAGCATGTCAGCTATCACAGGCCAGGAAGGGACACTGAGCAGGCTTGGAGTGAAGGTAGGGGGCAGTGTTTGTCAGCAGAGGTCCCAGAAACAGAGCTGGGAGCTGGGTAGGGCAGGAGCGTCACAGGAGACAGATTTGAGATTGAAAGGAAGACAGATTTTGTAACAGGAAGGGCTATCCAGGGACAGAAATAGCTATCAGGTTGCTTAGTGAGCTCCCTGTCCCTGAAGGTATTCAAGCAGACAATCCCCCCCTCCCCAACTCCAGCCCCTGGGTCTGCTGAGGGGATTCTTGCATCGGGATGGGGATGGGGAGCCTGCTTTGGCCAAATGAAGATGCTGCTCCAGGGCTTCCCTGGTGGCGCAGTGGTTGAGAGTCTGCCTGCCAATGCAGGGGACACGGGTTCGAGCCCTGGTCTGGGAAGATCCCACATGCCGTGGAGCAACTAGGCCCGTGAGCCACAACTACTGAGCCTGTGCGTCTGGAGCCTGTGCTCCGCAACAAGAGAGGCCGCGACAGTGAGAGGCCCGCGCACCATGATGGTAAGTGGCCCCCGCTTGCCGCAACTAGAGAAAGCCCTCACACAGAAACGAAGACCCAACACAGACAAAAATAAAAATAAATAAATAAATAAAAATTAAAAAAAAAAAAGATGCTGCTCCAGCCCCAAGAGCCACAGCTCACTCATTCATTCACTCAACACACATTCACCAAGGCTTGCTCTGTGCCAGGCCAGAGGCAGCGGGCACCAGGGGCAGGTGGAGCAGAACAAGAGAAACCTCATCTCTCAATCTTCCCCACCCCCATCCAGGGGCGTGAGGCCAAAGCTGGGCAGGGGGCAGAGGACGGAGGCCCTGGCTGCCCACACTCCGTGTCACAGGTCTGAGGGGCTGGGCTCCCTTATCTTCCTGGGCACATTTGGGGCACGGGGCCAAGGGCTGGGCAGGATCAGACACAATGCAACCTCCTCCTGCACCCCACCCCTCCTGGAGGTCCCCAAGGCTCTGGGCTCATTTCCTAATGAGGTCCCTGGAAGGACTCTTCCTAATTAAATTAGGACAGTAAGTTATGGCCTGTGGCCGCGGGGTAAGAAGCAGGGACAAAGGTGACTTCTGGGGGCACTCCCTGGCCCCTCCCAGCCCACCCAGCAGTGCAGCAGCCTGGCATGGGAGGGGATTCCTAGAGGACAAATGGGAGATGGAGGTTCAGAAAAAGAGGTCAAAATAAGTGGAGCAAATCTTGAATGGAGCACTGATCACGTCCAGACACTATTCTTGGTGCTTTTCCTAAACAAACTCATATAATCGTCCAACCACCTAGAGGGTTAGGTGTTGATGGCTCCATTTTAGAGAGGAGACAAGTGCTCAGAGAGGTGAAGTAACTTGCCTAGGGTCCCACAGCTAGGAAGCGGTGAAGGATGGACTCGATCCCAGGCAGCCTGGTTAGAGGCCCTGCTGTTATCTGAGTCACAGTGGAGTCGCTCATGGATGAGGCAATGCAGAAGCAGTCAGACGTAGGGGACCTGGGGGGCTTCCCACCCCCATGTCTATGGCTCCCACCTGGCCGCACAACAAGCAGAGGTTTGGAGTCAGACCTAGACAGGGGTCAGGGAATCTGAATTTCAAAAGCTGTCCAAAGTGACTCAAACTTCTGATCCAATCCTCACAGGTGGGAAAACTGAGGCCCAGGGAGGAGCAGAGACTTGCCCAAGTCCCTCAGCAAGTCAGCGACAAGGTGAGGCTACCTGGCTCCTGGTGTGGTGAGGGTGAGAGCCTGGGGGGACTCACTCGTAACGGATCAACAGCGACAAGGGCTCAGGCCTCTGCTTCCAGGGGGAGAACTCAGTGCAGCATTTGCAAGTGTGGGAGAGGCCAAAGGCCAGGGAGAGGGAGGGCGAGGGGTCTGGGAGAAGGGGTGGCAGAGAGAACAGGGGCTCCAACCACACGGCTGGCAGACCTCTGTGTCCTGGTATGGCCCAGTTCCCGGTGTAGGAAGAACCGACTGGCTCTGTGAGACCCAATGAGGCTTCAGATACTGTACCCAGACCAGGAATTGCTCATTACCCGCGTGCACAGAGCAGGAGTCTGGGGTTCAGATTCGAGCGACTTGTCCCAGGCCTCCAGCTAGGACGTGGAAGGACTGCAGTGGAAACCCCAGTCTAGCCGACACTGGGAGGCCATGTGTCTGCCTTGTCCATGCACCTCCAAGAAGCAGGCAGTTGTGCAGATGGGGGACGAAAAGAGGGGGAGACATGAGAGCATTACATATGCAGCATATTTAAAGCCTGGGGCTACAGGTATTAAAGAATTGGCCTGGTCAGACTCAGCAAAAAAGTAAACAGGAGGAAACCCCCGAGTGGATATAGGTGCTGCTAATAAACAGTTGGTTCCGGCTTTGCAAATACGGTTTAGCCACATCCCCTGTGTGATGGGTTGGATTTCACAGCCCTTGCTCTCTGCTCTGGGCCTTCTGGGCCTCAGGGAACGGGGGCAGCTCCTTGGACCGCCACGTCTGGGTCCTGGCCATGGCGGAGCTCCTGCGAACTCCGTGGTTCTCAGGGGGAAACAAAAGAATCCCAGAGAATTGGGGTTGAGAGGGGCCTGGAGATGCCCCGCTCCCAATGAGCAGAGACCCAAGAGGGGCAGAGACCTGCTGATGGCCATTAGGTAAGGTAGGAGCAAGGGTGGAGCTGAGGTGGGCCTGGTCTCTGGGCCATGGCGTTTATATCAACCTCAGCCCTCTGGGTGGGGCGTGGGTGGGTGCAGACAGCGGGCTATAGGCTGAGGCTTGGAGGGGAGAGGCTGCCATGGCAGGGGGCAGGCTGGGAACAGAGACTGCTGGCACCTCTCCAGCTACAAATAATTCCCCGCCACAAACAGCCCAGTGGGGGGCTTTGGCTTTGCCTTGGCTGGGCGGCCTTGGCCAGCATGGGAGGAAGAGCGTCACCTTGTCCCTGCAGCCTCTGTGCATCCAGAACAGTCACGTCCCTCCTGGTGCACACCCGCTCTCTGCACACGCACACCCCATGCACACGCACGTGTGCCGGTGCACATGGCCGAGTGCGGCTCTGAGGGTGATGGGGGCAGCAGATGGCAGCTCGGGGTCCAGGAAGTGGAGAGGGAGGGAGGGCGGGAGGAGCACTGGCGTGAATATCCCTGGATTCACGCCACCAGGAAAGCCCACCCCTGGCCTCCAGCTATTCATACCAGCAGCTTAACCTGGGCCAACGGGCCCTTCCTGCCTCTCATCAGCTGCCAACTCTCTGATGTTAAACTGGACCCACTGGTGAACCAAGGCCCCCTCCTAGATAACTAACTATGCCAGGCCCGGATGGTTAACCAGCTCTCCTTGGTTCTCTCTGCTTAACCAGCTCCCCTAGGCCACCCAGGAAGCAGCCACCCTGGGGCCCCCGGTGCAGATGGCAGCGGATGAGATGATTCCTAAGGTCCCTCCCGGCCCGAGAAGCTGCTGTTCTCCCAGGCAGCCGAGTCCTCCCAACTGGCCAGCTGACCTACATCTCTCCTGCTGCTATTTCAGCAACTGCCCTCTTGTTATGTCCTTGGAGGAGGAGAAGGAAAGCTGTTGACGGTCGCTTCTACTTGGCGGGGATCACGGGCTGGGGAAGGGGAAAGGGGACGCTCACTTCAGGGCCAGGTCTGGGCAGAACACTTTACATCAGCCTGCACACCTCTGAGAGGTGGGCTCATCACCCCCATTTCAGAGACCAGGGATCTAAAGCTCAGAACATAAGACCCATACCAGGGACCCTGGCTAGTGGGTCACAGGGCTGGTGGCCTGACTCCATTTTTCTCCATCACTCCACTGCATCCAATGCAGTCACGGGCACAGGAAGAAGACAAAAGGGAAAGTGGCCCAAGGAACCTGGGTCTTAAGGCTGAGTTCTGGAAGTGGACCCTAAAAAGCCCAGCTACCCTCCATCTGCCTGCCTGGAATCCACCCACAAAGCCAGGTACACTCCTACCAACCCTCACCAGGCATTAAGGAGCTCGAGGGCCACAGGTCCCCCTCCCCCAGGCCAGGACTGGTCCTGAGCCCAGCTCCAGGGAGAAGAAATCTGCTCAGAGTGCTGGTTCCAGTGCAGGTGGAGCAAGGACCAATGGGTAAAGGGGAGATGAAGTTCAGAGAGGGAGAGCCCCTCACGCAGGGTCACACAGCAAGTTAGGGGCAGGGGCAGAACAACTTTTATAAAGCTGTGGAGGAGACAGATTCTACAAATATCTTGAGAAAAATGAAGACCAGTTATACTCCCTTCTGTTTTCTTTGGTGGGGGTGGGGAGTCCTTGGGGCCAGAACACAGTTGTCCCTTCTCTTTGCTTTGTTTTGTGAGGCCTGGATCTGGCTACTTTGTCTGCCCCACGGGGCCAGGGTGAGGTGGCCCTGTGCTCAAGGAAGAGGGAGGTCCTGCGGGCCGCCAGCCTGGCTGGGAAGGGCCATGGGGAGTCAGGGGGTGTTGTGAGATAGGAAAACATCTCCTTGAGGGAGAGCGACAAGGTGAGGATGAAAACGCACATGCTCAGCCATGCCTTTCCTAGGACTTTCTCTTAAGGGAAGAACCAGACAAACGCACAAAGGTGTAGTACTGATATTCACCCCAGCACTGTGTAGAACAGGAAAAAAAAAAAAAAAAAATATATATATATATATATATAAAACCAACTAAACACATGTCTCTCAATAGGAGACTGTGTCATTAAATTAGGGAAGATTCATGCAGTGGACTACTATCTAGCCCTTTAAAACGATAATACGTATCTACTGTTACTGACACTGAAAGATGTGCATGATGTGGGGAGAAAACAACTGGCATAACACACGCTCGTTTTGCAAAAACACTCAAAAAACAAACAAAAAAAACCCCCAGAAACACACATGTTCATGCACATCAGCTCGCATGCAGAGAATGCAAGAACACCTCTGGGAGGACAGGCAGCTCCCACGGTGGTATAACCAAGGGGGACTCCTACCTTCCTCTTTTCCCTTTTCTGAATTGTCTGTGTGTTTTCTTTTCTTTAAATTACAAGTATGAAATTACCTTTATATAATCGGAAAAACTTACTTCCGTTGGAAAAATAAAGGAAATCAATTGAAGTGAGTTTCAGCTTCAGCACTACCAGTAACAGGCTGTGTGGCCCCAGGCGAGCCCCACGCCCTTGCTGAGCCTCACTTTCCTCATCAGGAAAATGGGGGCGATAATGAACTCCTGCACCACCTTCCTCCCAGAGCAGCTGTGAGGCACAAACTGGAAAAGGCCATACTGTGGTTCGAATAGGCTGAGAGGGCCGGAAACTGAAATAGTCTCCAGAGTGGCTGGGGTAAAGTCCCCTGTGGCATCTCAAAGCCAGTGACCAAGGGAGGGCGGTGGTCACGTTGACCATTCCCGTGTACTCCCAGACTGGCAGACCTCAGAGAGGCTTTGGGCTGCCATATCCAAGGGGCAGGTGCGTGGAGGCCGTGAGGGGTCATGGGAACTGTGTGGATCTAGGAGCCCCATGGCCCTGCCTCTCTGGGTGACTCTCCTAGTCACTAGAGGGTGTTCCAAGGGGCCTGATAATAAGCTGGGTTCCTCACCCCCAAAGCAGCCGGCTTGTGGGCACCTGGTCTGGGCCCTGCCAGGGTCAGGGAGGTCAAACCAGGTGCAGGGGGATGGGGGAGCTCACAGGCAGGGCCCGCTCCTGAGCCACTCCAGCCAAGGGGCTATTCCTAGGGCCTGTGACATACACTGGCTTGTAACAGGAGCCATGGCGAGCACGACTGATGATCAAAACTGCCACCTGGGGCCGCGCTCATGCTTGGGGGCACCCAGGGGCCAGAGCTGCTCAGGAGGGAG
Source organism: Balaenoptera physalus (assembly GCF_965194825.1). Lineage (NCBI taxonomy): Eukaryota > Metazoa > Chordata > Mammalia > Artiodactyla > Balaenopteridae > Balaenoptera > Balaenoptera physalus. Next base: position 151,601,645 of record NC_138882.1, on the reverse strand, counting down.
CCGGTACACCCACTGGCAGGGGCTGGCAAGGACGGATGCCTGGGGTACCTAGACAGGAAGGGCGGTCGCAGCACACCCCAGGCCACTCCCACTGCAGCTGTGACTGGGATGTGTGAACGTGTATCTCTTCCTTTCACCTGTGCCACAATGCAGCCGGACAGGCATGGCCCAGTCCTGCCGCTGACCCGCTGGCCTGCCTGGGGCAAGTGACTTCACCTCTCAGAGCCTCGGCTCTTTCCCTGTGAAGTGCAGTGATGATGCTTCCAGGCACCGGCTGAGGGAGGTCTTGCATGAGAAAGCCCCCAGCAGTGAGCATGCTCATGAACTCTTACTATAGTTAACAATTTTATTTTAGACGAGTTCCCAGCGATCTGGGGGTGGGCAGCAGGCCGCAGCCAGGGGCAGTGTGCACCTGCGGTCCCTTTCTGTGTGCAGGAGCCAGTGCCCGCCTGCAGCCTGAGAACACCTTGCTCCCTGGTCCAGCAGGGAAAGGAAAGGGCGGGAGGGGTGGCAGCAGGTGGGAGTTGGGAGCGTACTGTTCTGACTCAGTCCCACCCAGGAACGGAGGACACCCTTGTTCTGAGAATGGGTCCCCGCTGACACCTGGAGCTGACGTCCAGCCACCAGGGCCTCGGTTTCACCTTCTGAAGCCTGGGGCTGGGAAGCTCCCAAGTTTGCAGGGTGAGCACTGAGAGGCCTGCGTGCCCAGGCCCTGTGTGACTGTGGATGTCACTGGTGCCCTCGGGGCTTCAGGTGACCCAGCTCACAAGAGGGGGCCTGACTATGGTCCCTAAAGGAAGCCCAGCTCCCTTCTCCAGCTTCAAGGACCCCTCAGGGCCTTCTCAGAGGCCCCTGGGTCCCCTACATCTGACCGATATCAGCTTCTCACCCGCAAAAGTGGGTGACATTTCCTCAGTCCATTCATTCATGCACACACCATCCCTCAAATGCCTCGGCTCTGGGCCAGGCCCTGTGGTCCCCCACCACAGACACTCCCAGCAACCACGAGCTCCTACGATGAGCTATTACAAGGGTGCACAAAGCCATGGGCATCCAGACACAGGAGAGGTTAGATCACACCAGGAAGACAGGGAAGGCTTCATGGACGTGGTTATGAGCTGGGTTTTGAAGGATGGGTAGAAGCCAGGGAAGGACAATCCAAGCAGAAGAAAATTATGTATGTATGAGACCTAGAGTCAGCGAATTACATGGGGGTCAGAGAACCAAAGTCCACATTTTGGATGACTTGGGCTCTTGGCCTTTTCTGAGGAAGGATGGTAATATTGGAAACGACACTCCCTGAAGTCATCTGCATCAGAGACATATCACTGGGTCCTCAGTTTTCCTATCTGTACAATGGAAACAGTACTCACCACCCCACAGGCAATGGCCAAGGAAGGCCCTTGGAAACTGTGGAGGGTCACACTCATGGGGGGTGCTGGACAAGGGGGGCCTTATGTTGGGGCTCCATGTGGTCTCCGAAAAAGACGGTCCCTCCTAGACAGAAACCTGTAGCACAGGGAGGCATCACTGGACACTGCAGCCCCTCACCCTCTTCTTCCATGACCTCTGAGCCCCAGGCCCTCTGACCCCAACCAGGTAGACAAAGCTCAGAGAGGAAGATGCTAAGGAAGAGTCCAGGCTCCAGAGTGGACAGGCCTGGGCCAAATCCTGGCTCTAGCACTCAAACATCATGACATTGGCCAAGTCACTTCTCTTTGAGCCTCAGTTTCAATCATCTTTAAAATGGGAATAATAAGAAAACAGCCCTCACAGGGTTGTGAGTAGTAACGTTAATGAATTTAGATTGTCCAACATGGTGCCAGGCATGGGGGTAAGTAGCCAGTATCTGTTATTAGTAATTCCCTCAAGGGAGCTATTTATTTTGGAATCCCTCGTGCTCAGCACAAGGCTAGCAGAGCAGACAATGTGGAGAAGACAGATCTGAGACCGAGGGGAGAACAGGGACATGTTGTGGGAGCTCAGGGGCTAGGGAGCAAGAGGACAAGAGGTCAGGGAAGGCCACCTGGGGGAGGTGGCATCTCCACCAGGCCTTCAAAGACTGGGTGATCTGGGCATGCGGGCATTTGCAGAGCGGGTGTTACCAGTGCTGCTGAGATCCAGGGCCCCGAGGCCTGGCTGCCCAGCCCCTAGAGCAGGGCCTCATACCCTCCCCTAGGCCCAGGACTGGCTTCATGGGGATGGCAGTGGCCTGGGGGTCTGACCACTGACCCTGGGCCAGGAGACTTCCACTTGGTAACAGCCCTGAAGGGTGGCACAAATAAGCCTATACCCTCCTGCTCCATCAGCCCTCTGGGTCCTCTCGCTCCTCACCCTCTCCCTGGGGGCATCTCTCTGGTTTCACCTGCTGTTGCTATTTCCCCAAGGAGGGAAAACTGTCAAGTCAGCTGCCTGCAGACAACCGAGAGGACTAAGCCAACCAGCCCTGAGGCCTATTGCACTCAGAACCCCCAGCAGGCCTGAGAAAGCCCAGCGGGTTCCCAGAGGGGAACTCCGTCCCAGGAGAGCCCCTGGGAAGCCACATGGGAGAGTCTTCAGAAAACACTCCCAAGGCCTGCTGGGGCCAGCCGCGGAGACACTGACCTGGCCCTAGTGAAGGGAGAAGCTTAGGCCCTGCGGGGCAGAGCCATGGGGGCTGTAGGGCTTCCTCCCCGTCCCAGGCACAGACAGGTCTGGAAACCAGCCTTGGGACAAGCGTACGGCCTGAGGGAAGCCTTCCTCTGCCCCACCCAGGGCCCCGGCCACTCATTCACTGAGACCAACCAGGCCTGTTTGATTCATTTCTTCCCCCAGGCCCTCCCTAGGTACCTTTCTCCACTCCCAGGTCCATCTCAGGGCCGAATGGCCTTGAGACCACCTCCACTGTGGCTGGGGAACCCTCTGGCTGAGGCACGCCTCAGCTGCGGGAGACTTTGGATCTCGGGCTAAGCAAATGTGGGCAGGAGAACCAGGGGGTCCTGGCAGACAGGTATCTAGAGACCTCAGTGAAACTCCTCCTCCAGGAACGGACAGACCCACTGCCATTCATTGAACACCTACTGCTTACCAGGCACATTATCTCACTTAATCCTCATCACTGGGAGGGAGAGACTATTATCACCTCCAAGGCCATTCAGCCAGAAGTCACAGTTGGGATAGAAAACCAGGAGTATCTGATTCAAGGCCACATTGAGTTATTCCAACACACATCTCTAAGTCCCCTCTTTCGACTCCTGTATCTCAGCCCTGGGGAAAGAGGGTAGCAGGGAGGGCTTTCTGGAGGAGGTGATACCTGCACTGATGACTCTAAGATGACAAAAAGAAGGTAGCCAGGTGAGGGCGCAGAAAGTGTTCCATACAGATGGAATGGCACGTGCAAAGGCCTAGCAGTAAGAAGCAGTAGGAGGGCCAGAATGTGACAGAAGTTTGGTGTCACAGGTTCACAGGAAGAGCAGGAAGGGGCTGGAGGGCAGTAGGCAGTGGAAGCTGGTCACAGAGGGCCAGATGCAGAGGAGTCTAAGCTGACCCTATCCTATGGGTACTTGGGAGCTTCAGGAGGACTCCGAATGGTGGAGCTGGTGGGTCAGATGAGGAAACCGAGGTTCAGAGAGCGCAGCATGATCCGTCAGATGACTCCATCCAAAAAAGGACACGAAGCTGGGCCTCGTGTCAGGGGTGTGAGAATGGCCTAGGCCAGGCGGCACACTGAAGACCAGATGCGGGCTTGCAGCCCCAGCTGGGAGCTGTGGCCGAGCTTTAATTATTTACAAGGCTGCTTCCCAGCAGGCCTCAGCACTCCTGCAGCCTGGCCTTGCCAGCTAATGAACTCTCGGCCATGGGAGACCTTGCTGCGGCCACTCTTTATTAAAACTGGAACGGAGGGGTGATGGGGGCTGGGAGAACAGGGCAGCCTAAAGAAGCCTGAACAGGTAGAGGAAACTGAGCATACGACCGGTCCACCTGTCTAAGCAGTCCATCCACACGGAGAAGCGCAGAGTTCTTCCCAGAGCTGGAAGTGGAGTGGGGGGGTTGATGTCCCCTCAAGATGGGGAAACAGAGACCTGGGAGGACTTGCCTGAGGTCGTCAGCTAGTGCTTGATGCAGCACAAGTTCCATTAGTTGGGTGCCTGCATTCACACCCCAGCAGTTTCAGTTTCAATTAAAAATCATACACCTTAACCCCTCTGTGCCTTTGTAAAATGAGGAAGATGCGGGTACTTCCAAGAGTCACCCCATTTTATAGACTTGAGGTGCACGAGGTGATACGTGTAGAATCTCAGCACAACTCCTGGTCTGCAGCAAGTGCTCAGTAAGTGTTCACTGTTGTTGCTGTTACTACTCCGGGGGCAAAGGGCTGGCTGGAGACCAGAACCCGTCTCTGCTCCCAGACACTAGCAGCAACAGGAAACTGAGGCCAAGGCGCCAGCTGGCCTACGTGACCCAGGTGCAGCCAGGAACTCCACCCCTTCCCCTGGCCGGGCCGCCCCTGGGCTTCCAGCCCCTTCCTCCACTTTGAAGGCCCTTTGAGCTGGGAACTGAAACCCCATGAGCCTTTCCCTTCCCCATCCTCGTCAGCTCTATCTGTGTCTCCAAAAGGCCAAGTCCCGTCCGCTGCGGGTAAGTTTCAGCACTTAGAAGGTCTTAGTTTGAGTTCCAGCTCCAACCCTGAGGAGCTGTGTGAATTTGGGGGAGTCATTTCACCTGTCTGAACCCCAGTTCTTCCTCTATAATGTGGAGACTGCATCACCTATTTTTAAATGGTAAGCTCTGAGGGAATGGCATTAGTTACCATCTTTCAAGGCCTGCCTAGCTGTCTCTTCCTCCAGAAAGCCTTCCTTGGCTTCTTCCACATACAAGCTCCCTCCCTCCAACCTCCATCAGCTCTCAGAATTTATGGTCTGCATTCTGGCCCCTTTGGGAGCTTGAACTCATTTTGCCCCACAGAGACTTCACTTACAAATGGCAATCCCCATTTTGCAGGCCGAGAGGTATAGAGACGGGGTGATTCAGGCCCTCTCACAGGGTGGAATGGTTGGAGTGGTCCATAAGGCAGGGAGGATGGTTCCAAGAAATGCAGCTCAGGCAGGTGGCCCAGAATGGAGAGAACTCCCCAGATGGGGAAGGAAGGGGTGACAAAAGACCATTTTCCAACACCACGCCGCCTCATACAGCCACCCAAAGCTCCCACCCCTTTCTTCAAGATCTCTCTTTCTGGCCCCTAGGGGTCCCTTTCTAAAGACCTTGGTGGTGTGAACACTCATCCATTCCCTTCTCTTCAGCAGCCCCATGTGAAGACTTTCTATGGGTATAACTGATGGTGGAGCAACAGCTACCCCCCATTTGGCAGATGAGGAAACAAGCCCAGAAAAATCCAGTGTTGGGGACGGATACTTGACACCAACAGCAAAGCCCTCAACGTCGGTTGCTTTTGTTCACTAACTCTCTGCCTGTGACTCCACCCCATCCATCTCAGAATGAAAGCAGGAGCCCAGAGTGGCCATCAGATTGGCCCTGGTCCCATCTGGGGTCACCCAGCCACCTGCTACTTCACTCCTCCATCTTGCCCAGAGCCTCGATGGAGATGAAAAGCACCCGGATCACCCTCCTGGGTCCTTCTGCCCCACACTCCCACTGGAGCAGACAGTGCCCCTGAGCTAGGAGGCAGGTGGACACCCTGACCAAGTTCTGTCACTCTCAGCTGTGTGACTTTAGGCAAATCACTCAACTTCTCTGAGCCAGAGTCCTTATCTACAAAGGGGGATGACAAGAAACACTTCTGCTCTTCACAGCCACCCCCCCACAAAACTGTTGTTATACAGAGCCAGGGATAAGGTAAAACCAGCCCAGAAATGCACAGTTTCCACTTCCCCGCCTCATCCTCAGCACTCCCACTGTAAGGGAACCACAGAAGAACAACTCCGGGCGAGGAGACTCACTATCACATTTTACCCTGGCTCAGGCATTTTCAGAATTTCAATAGCATTGGGAAATGGTTAGGGTCATAATTAGGCTAAGAACTCTGGAGTCAGGTGCTTAAATTTAAGCTCCTACTTAGCAGCTCAACAGCTGTGGAATAACTAACTTAATCTCTCAGTGCCTTGGGGTTTTCTTGTTTTGTGTTTTTTGGTTTGTTTTGGTGTATAAAATAGGACTGCTCTGAAGGTTACAGGAGTTTATATAAGATAAGCACTTACCACAGTGGTTGGCACACAGCTAACAGTCGGCACATGTTAGTCGCATCACTTTCAATTACATTCTAGAACTGGTCTTCAAAACCAGGGCAGGAATCATTAGCCCAAGTGGTCAGGAGAGGAAACTGAGACAGGAGGGAAAGATGTGCCCATGTCACACAGCCAAATCTGGGTTGGTCTGAGAATGAACCTGGAGGCTGACTGGCAAACCCCGAAAAAAAACACTATAACTCAACAGACAATGCCTGTCCAGGTGGTCCCTCTACCCTTCTTGCCACTGCGTGGTGCTGCGGGCCTGTCCACCTGTTGCCCTCCTCCCACAGAACCTGCACTCCCTGGCCTGCGGGGTGGGCCTGTTCTCCAAAGTGTTCCAGTGCCTGGCATACAGCAGGTGCTCAGTAACGATGAATGAATGACTGCCCGCGTCTGTGTTTTTGCAGAGTCTTGTTTATCTGATCCTGGAACTATACTCCTTCCACTGTGGCAACTGCTTGCTAACTCGCTTCAGGTCCCACAGACATCAGAAACCGTATGCACCTCACGAAACAGCTTCCAAAGCAGTCGCGCCCGGGTGTACAAACACCACACTCAGCAAAGGCGGCCGGCCACCTGCATGTGACCATGGGTTCACGCGCGGCCTTGGGATCCTCACGCCCCTTCCAGGAAACAAACTCATCCTTCTGGCCCCCTCCTTCCTGCTCTGCCCCATGACTCATGCCTCACTCTGGCTGGCAGGAGAGAGCAGTCAGCCAACCAGGGTGGCACAAGAAAGGTCTTCACCATGACTATGCAGAAAAGCAGCGGGCGCCAGTGCCCCGCCTGCACCTACTACCCAGGGGAGGCGCGGGGGTGTGGCCAAGGCGGGGCCAGGGCAGGGCCCCAACGCCAAGGGCGCCGGAAAACTGCACACCGGGCCGTTCCACGATTGGCCTGCTCCGGCCACAGGGACCTATGGGGTGGTCCTCGCACAGCCAATCAGGAGCCCCGGGGAGCCCATTCATTCAAAAACCCAGCAGGAAAAGGAGTGAGTCTAGGCCCAGAGTTGCCTGGAACTTTGAGACACGCGCGCGTTCCGTGGGGCCTAGGCAAGAGTCCCGGAGGGCCTGATCGCAGAAAGCTAGACGCTTGCAGGGACCGTCGCGTCGCCGCCCCACAGTTCCAGCCCAGCAACCCGGGCGTGGCGTGCCCTCCTCCCGGGCCTTGCTGCGCCGGGCTTCGCCCCCGGCTCCATCAGGACCTGCCGGCTGCCCAGAACCCTCTGGGTCCCTAAGTGCCTGGAGGGAAGGGGCTCCCGGGAAGGTTCCCGGCTGCAGGCTCCGGCAGTAAAGGTCCAGGCAGGTGGGCCGGTGGCGGCTGCAGCCACGTGGACGCTGAGCAAGGCGTCCCCCACCTTTCCCTCCCTTCCCGGCCGGCCACTCACGGCAGTCATCCTCGTCGCTGTTGTCCGAGCAGTCGTCGTCCTCGTCGCATCTCCACACAGAGGGAATGCAGCGCTCGTTCCGGCACCGGAACTGGTCCTCTTCGCACTCCTTGACCGACCCTGTGCGGGGGAGAGGGGACGTGAGCCGGATCCCCGGAACAAGCGATCCCGGCCGCGGGGAGGGGTCTACTGAGTGAAGGAGAGGGCCCGATGCTGAAGCCAACGACCTGGAGGCCTCTGGCACCCTCGATCAGGAAGGAGGGCAGGATGGTAAGGGTTCCTGGGATGACGGGCTGCTCTGTGGCAGGCACACACAGTCGGTGTCCCACCACTTGGGTATGCCCCCCATTCAGAACACTCAACCGCACACACGGCCCTCAGTGAGAGATCCACGCAGACACAGCCCACAGGGAGCCCCTGAACACGCCGCGACACGCGCACTGGGCGCTGCGGGCACATCCGCCTCGCACGCAGCCCCTCTTTCTCTGCCACACGCAGGGGTCGCCGGAAACGCATTGTCAGGCGGGGTAGTCTCCGGGCTCCGCTCATCGCCGCCGCGGAGCGCGTGTGTCAAATTAACGCCAACGGCGAGAATCACACAGCCCTCCCGAAAGCATCAGTGATCACCCCCAGCAAAGTTCCCGGCCTGCCCGGCCCCCACGGCGCCCATCCCCCAAGAGCAGGTGCCGGAGGGCAGAGCCCACCACACTGGGAGCCGCGGGGGCGGGGGTCTTGGGCAAATTAAGGGAGAGCTGGGTCCCGAGGAGCATATCCCACCCGGGCGCCTCCCTGCCAGGCCCAGGCTCGGGGGCCCCGGCGCAACCCGCCCCCCGGCCTCCGTGCCGTGCTTTGTTGGCCGCTCCCGCGGCGCAAAGCCGGGCCGGGGACCGGCCGCACGCACCTTGGCCGCCGCGCAGTGGATCCGCCGCCGCCTCGAGATGCTGAAGCTGCAGCAGCAGCAGCAGCAGCGCCAGCGGCCGGAGCGCGCCCCGTTCGGGGCGGCCCATGGCGGGCCCCGGGCTCCGGCCGCCGCGCCCCGCGCACCCCGTGCCGCCGCCGCGCCTCAGCCCTCCGAGTCCTTGCCGCGGCGCCGGGGCTGCCGCTGCCCCCGCCGCCGCCGCCGCCGCCGCTGCAGCCCGCCCCGGCTCCTCGGCTGCATTTCAAGCAGGTTCCGTGACGCTCGGCGGCGGGGCGGGCTCAGGCTGGGCGCGCGGCCCCAGGCCTGGGCTGCCTCAGCCTGCGCGCGCGCCCCCTCCCGCTGCCGCCTCCGCCCCGCGCTCCTCCCGCTGACGCCTCCTTTCCCTCCTCCCTCATGCCCTTGGTCCACTTCTCCCTAGGCCCGCGCTCGGTGACCCTGCTCAAGGCCCGCCGCGTGCTGGGCGCTGCAGACGCTGGGATGAGCCAGGCGAGGCCCCTACCCCCAGAGGTGGCAGACGGCCCAAGGGAAGTAGCACAGGCTGCCTGGAGGAGGTGACATGCTGATGGGCGGCTGAGAGAGGCCTAGGAGTGAACCTGGGCGGGAGGGGAGGTGATGTTCCTGGGTGCACAGGCCTGGGCATGTGCACACGGAGCAGGGATGGTAGTGGACAGGGATTGGGGTGCCAGGATTCGTGTGATCAGGGAGAAGCTGGGGGAGCAGGAATGGACCTCTGCACTGCTCCAAGACTCCAACCCGGATATTACACATCTGTGTAGCTGGTTAACGTGCCTATGTTGCATTCTCATGTGAGAATTCCCACGGCCAAGGATGTGAGGCAGGTGGCTTGGGTCTGGCGCACAAACTTGATTCATTCATTCTCATTCAGCGTTCTGCTGGGCCAGGCAGAGGGGCAGACCATCAGGGGGAACTGCAGGGACGACAGGGTAGTCCTTGCTGTGATGGAGAAAGGCAGAGACTGTGGGACCCCACAGAAGGGACGCCTCATCCCTGCTAATAGGGGACGCACACCCAGGGCTGCTGTCTGCTTCTGGCATGAATAAGACCTCTCCCCTGGAAGGTCTCAGCCCCATCTTATCCATGCCAGGGTACAGGTGACTAGATTTTAGCTACCTGCTGGTAAGCAAGGCCCAACCAGCCCAGCCTTTTTGGACAATGAGTTCTGAGGGCACTGGCCACTAAAAGAGACAGACTGGAAGGTGGCTAGGCCCAGTGTAGGTCCACCCTCCCCTCCTCTCTTGCTGCCTCACCTCCATGGCAGAGGGGCAGAAGAAGGGGCTTCAGGAGCTGTTAGTCTCAGGCCTGGAAGCCACTCTGTCTCATCAGCAGTCCTGTTACTGAGCCTTGTTTCTTCCCACAGAGGGCAGCCCCTTAGCAATTCGGTCATCCAACAAGCACATCCCAGCTCTGCTCTGTGCCAACCCTGGGCCTAGGAGTGCCAAGGTGAATCAGACATGGTACCAGCTGGATTGGTGGGGAGACAGACCATCCACAGACAGACAATGAAATGCAAGCATGCTTTCAACAAAAACTTATGGAGCACCTCCTATGTGCCAGGCATTACCCAGGGATACAGTGTAGAAATAGATGACGTCCCTCTTTGCTCTCCTGCACCTTACATCTTAGTTGGGAGAGACAGACACAAAAGCAAGAAAACAAACAAGAAATGATAATAATTTCAGATCATCATAACTGCTATGGAAAAAATAAAGTAGGGTGATGTGAGAGTGATGGGAGGTAACTTTAAAGAGGTGACCAGGGAAGGCCTCTCTGAGGAGGTGACATTTCACTGAATGGCAAGAAGGAGCCTGCTGTAGACTGAATGTTTGTGTCCTCCCAGAATTCATATGTTAAAACCTAATCCCAAATGTGAGGGTATTTGAAAGTGGAGTCTTTGGGAGTCAATTAGGACATAAATGGGATTAGTGCCCTTATAAAGGAGGCCCCAGAAAGATCTCTGGCCCCTTCTACGATGTGAGGACACATCGAGAAGAGAGTCATCTTTGAAACAGGAAGTGGGCTCTCACCAGACACCAAATCTGCTGGCATCTTGATCTTTCAGTGCCTTGATCTTGGACTTCTCAGGCTCCAAACAAATTTCTGTTGTTTTTAAGCCACCTAATCTATGATATTTTGTTATGGCAGCCCATGTGGACTAAGACAGAGCCCAGCCATAGGAAGATTGGCTGGAAGGGCATTCCTGGCAAAGGGACCAGCAGGACAGAGGCCTTGAGGTGGGCTGGAACCTGGTGATGAGAAGTTGGGTGACCAGGTGAGGTCAGAGTCAGCAAGGTTCTGATCACATGAGGGCTTTGTAGGCCCCAGCAGGAGGTTTGGATTTTGTTCCAAGCACAACGATGACCACTGTGACAGCAGGATGCCTGGGACTCTGGAGCCCCTCCTGCAGCCAAGACTGACTGCTTCATCTCAGCCTCTCCTTCACTCTGTGGTCTCAAGGAAAGTCAGTTCCCACCTCTGAGCTTCAGTTTCTTATCTGCAAAATAGAGATGGGGAATTTCAAAGGTCTATTCTAGTTTTAAGATTGTGTGGATTAAAGTTCAGAGGCAGCAGGGTAGAGAGATTAAGAGCATGGGCTCTGGGTTAGACTGCCTGAGTTTAAGTCTGTTCCTTCCCTTCCTAGCTACATGATCTTGGATAACTCACTTAACCTCTGTCTCTCAGTTTCTTTATCTGTAAAATGGGAATGGTGACAGTACCTCACAAGGTTGTGAGGATTGCATTAGAGGAGATGCATAGCATGCACTGTACTGTAGGTGCATAATAGCTATTAGTTATGTTGCTGTTATTCAAACATAATTCCCTGTCAAAAACCCCTGATAACTTCCTAACACTCAAAGAATAAAGACTGAGCCTTCCTTGACCTCCCCTCCAAGGGGGTCTTTGCTCATACTGTCGGACACACATCCAGCTGCCAAAGTGGGCAACTCCTTGTCTCTCGAAAACCCCCTCATTGGAGGTTCTCCAGGCTCCTCTCAGCCCCCACCCAATTTGGGCCACTTCTCTCTCTCCCTAGTCAGCCTGTGACCTTCCTGAGGACAGGAACCAGCTCTCCTGCATTTCTGGGTTCCTGGCACAGGGCATGTTTGATCAACGTTTGTTTGTTGTTGCCTTTACCATGGTTTCTGTATGCCTAGGAGGACTATGTCTTATTCATCCCTATTTTCAGAGGATAGATACAAGGCTTGGCATATAACAGGCATTAGATAAATGATGTTTAAATCCTTGAAAAGGTTAAAAGGAAAACCATACCAAGTAATAATAATAGCTAATACTTATTGTACACTTGCTGGAGGCGGGGAGGGGGTCAAGCACCATCTAGGTGTTTTAAACGCTTTAACTCATTTAGTCCTTACAGCATCTTCATGAGGCAGGTTTTATGTTGATCCCATTTTACAGATGAGCAAACTAAGGGGTGGGGAGGTCATACAGCTAGTAAATGGCAGGCCTAGCATTTGAACCCAGAGGGCAGAAATGGGAATTTTTCAGGGCACCTAAGTTGGTTAATTCTAGTGAGGGGCAAATGAAGAAAGCTTTGACACACACCATACACCAAATGGACACTGAGGTCCTTGTACAACTTGTTCCCAAGTGACTTCTTGTCCTCACCTGTCCTCTCTCTCCATCCTGGGCTGACTCAAGCATACAGGCCTCGCCCAGTCCTGGGTTTCCAAAGAAAACCCTCAAGCCCAACCCCAAGTGCAATGAATTCCCCACGAGACAGAAACAGGTGACATTCCACCTGCTGTCAGCATGTCACCCTGCCCATCCCAAGTCTCTGTGTCCTGCTTTCAGAGCCACCAGAGGCCAGTGGCCCACCCCTTGCACATTCTACTCCCTCACCCTGTCCCCAAGAGAGCCTCAGGCCTCAGGCCTCTGCCAGGCTGTACCCTCTGCTGAGAACACTCTTGCTCTGGCTGACTTCTATGCATCCTTTGGGCCTCAGCTCACCTTCCTCCTCCTCTGGGAAGTCCTCCGGCCTCCTCTAGAGAGGTCCTCCCTACCCCTCTGGCCTCCCACAACACGCCGTGTCCCAATCTCTCTGATCGCACTGGGCTATCATTGTTGTATCCTCCATCCAATAAGGAGCTGCTCAAGTCAGAAACTGGGTCATCCTGGTCCCTTCTGTGTCCCCAGTGATAATTTGTTAAAGGGTACTGTGACCATATGAATTCTCTCCAGGGCCAGGGGCAGAGGGCCTTCTGCATATACACCTCCCCCAGCCTGCTCTGGCTGGCCTTGTACCAGGCAAGGGGCACAGATGAGCAAGACTCCATCTCTGCCCTTGAGGATCTCTGGTCTGGGGGCAGACAGTGTCAGTGCAGGGTGATAAGAGCCCCAGAGAGGGGGTGCCCACAGGCATCACATCCCCACCCCACGTCAACCACGCAGCCGGGGACAGAGACCAGTGGCCCCAAGCTAATCACAGCTGAGCTGCAAGGGCAGCAGAGCTCTCCCACTGTCCACTATCATCACTTTACAGAAGTCTAGCCTAAGTCTGTTATGCTGTACTGGGAACCAATTGCCAATTTCTCTTTGCCACTGTCCCTGTGTTTCCCTCTCTCGCTCTCTCTCACTTTCCCAGCAGTGTCTTCATTCCTGTAAAAGGGATTCTAATTTATTACATGAACTTTATACAGATCCAAACCACCATGGTTTAAATCACTTGTTAACTGTGTGATCTGGGACAAGTTACATGAACTCTCTGTGCCTCAATTTCCTCATCTATAAAATGGGGATGACAATGTTACCTAAGAGTATTAATTACCTATTGCTGCATAACAAAATACCCCAAAACTCAAAACAATAACAAATATTTATCATCCCCCACATTGTGGGTTAGGAATTTGGGAGCAACTTAGTTGGGTCACGATGCTGGCCAAGCTGTAGTCTTCTGAAGGTTTAACTGCAGCTGGAGGGTTTGAGTTGGCTCACTCACATGGCTGGCACGTTCATATTGGCTGTTGGCAGGATGACTCAGTTTTTCACCACACAGATTTCTCCACAGGACTGCTTGAGTGTCCTTATGACATGGCAGCCAGCTTCCCCCATCCAAGAGGGAGAGAGAAAAAGCAAGGAGGAAGTCACAATGTCTTTCTTTTTTTTTTTAGAAATTCACGTTCTTTTATTTATTTATTTATGACTGTGTTGAGTCTTCGTTTCTGTGCGAGGGCTTTCTCTAGTTGCGGCAAGTGGGGACCACTCTTCATCGCGGTGCGCGGGCCTCTCACCATTGCGGCCTCTCTTGTTGCGGAGCACAGGCTCCAGACGCGCAGGCTCAGTAATTGTGGCTCACGGGCCCAGCTGCTCCGTGGCATGTGGGATCTTCCCAGACCAGGGCTCGAACCCGTGTCCCCTGCATTGGCAGGCAGATTCTCAACCACTGCGCCACCAGGGAAGCCCCACAATGTCTTTTATGACCTAACTAGGGAGGTCACACTCCATCATTTTGGCAATATCCTATTGGTTTCACAGGTCAGCCCTATTCCACTTGGGAAGGACTATATAGGAGAGCGACAGCCAGGAGACAAAAATCACTGTGGGCCATCTTGGAGACTGGCTGCCACACTATCTCACAGGGTTAGTGAGGATGAAATATGTGAATATAAGTAAAGTATTTAGAAGAGTTTTCTGTACATGGTATACCTTATATATGTGTTTGCTATTATAATTGTTGCTGTCTTTTTCTGGTACACAGTAAACACTTCATAAAGACTATCTACAATTATCGTGAACATTACTGCTATTAGCTGCAGAACCTCATACAGAGGAATACACCCAGGAACTGAGAGGATGAAGGCGTTTCAGGGTTTCAGAGCTGACCAGAGCAGAGCAAGACAGACCCAGTGTTGGTTTCCTGCCTCCTGGCTGTGTGCTCTCAGGAGAGTCACATCAGTCTCCTTCGCTGCCTTGCTAGAGGACACTGGGCAAGTCCTTTTTCCTCTCTGGGCTGGGCTCCCCATCCCTAACATGAGGGTTGGACTAGGTCAGTATTTCCCATGACCAGTCAGTCATTCTTATCGCCGGGGAATGACTTTTTCCATTTCCCCTTACCTGCTCTACTGCCATCCTAGTATTTCCCTTTAAATCCTTTCACTTAATAAACTTCGCTTCATCCTAAGCAATAATCTCCATGAAATCACAGGTTTGATATGCTAATCATATTTTCCAGTACACATTAAAATAAATGTGTGCTTATTCAAATAAACAATGATCCTCCGTCCATCCAGATGTGTCTCGCTTCTCTCAGGGCCGCCAGCTCTGCATCCCCCATTTAATCTGGGAAAAAGGATGGAGGGCAGAAGCCCTGGCCACTCTGCCCATGACAGCAGGCTCCTCAAGATGACTTAGAGGTCGTCAGGCCCTGGGTCCCCATCGCCTGAGTCACAGGGCCTTCTAGGGGAGGCTCAGCAATTTTCTGTTTGCTTTTGTTTTGGTTTAGTTTTTATTTTATTTTTTCTTATCAGAGTTTTACTTCACATAGTTTAAAGAATCAAATAGTTCTGCACACTTTGTTATGAGAAACTTAAGTCGTTCACGCCCCGCCTCCATCTCCTTCTCCCCAGAGGCAAACACTTTCAAATCTTTTAGCTGATTCTTTTGGTATTTACCTCCCTATAGTTAAATAACACACATTTCTATTTCTTTTTTTTTAAATAAATTTATTTATTTTACTTATTTTATTTTTGGCTGCGTTGGGTCTTCGTTGCTGCACACGGGCTTTCTCTAGTTGTGGTGAGCGTGGGCTACACTTTCGCTGCAGTGCTCGGGCTTCTCATTGCAGTAGCTTCTCTCGTTGCAGAGTACTGGCTCTAGGCATGCGGGCTTCAGTAGTTGTGGCACGTGGGCTCAGTAGTTGTGGCTCAGTAGTTGTGGCACATGGGCTTAGTTGCTCCGCGGCATGTGGGATCTTCCGGACCAGGGCTCGAACCCGTGTCCCCTGCATCGACAGGCAGATTCTTAACCGCTGAGCCACCAGGGAAGGCCCACATTTCTATTTCTTGATCTTTCGGTTTCAGGCACTATCTTTTGACTTCCCACCATGAAGACAAGGATTTAGCTCTCTCACCACCACCCCCCTGCACCCCCAGACACATACACACACGGACTCTCACACATTCACTCTCTGAGTCAACCCTCACCCATCCTTCCAATATGGTTGTGATTCTTTGATTTTAAAAAGTTTTCAAATTTTTAAAATTATTTTTAGTTGTGGTAAGATATGCATAACATAAAATTTACCTAACCATTTTTAAGTGTACAATTCAGTGGCATTAAGTACATTCACACCGTTGCATAACCATCACCACCACCCATCTCCAGAACTCTTTTCATCTTGCAAACAGCAACTCTGTACTCATTAAATAACTCCCCATTCTCCTTTGTCCCCAGCCACTGGCAACCACATTCTAACTTCTGTCTCTATGAATTTGACTACTCTAGGTACCTCATGTAAGTGGAATTGTACAGTATTTGCCCTTTTATGATTGGTTTATTTCACTGGCACAATGTCCTCAATGCTCATCCATGTTGTAGCGTATTGCAGAATTTCCTTCCTTTTAAGGATGAATAATATTCCATTATATGTATGTTCCACATTGTGTTTATCTATTCATCCGTCAATGGACACATATGTTGCTTCCACCTCTTGGCTATTGTGAATAATGCTGCTATGAACATGGGTGTGCAAATGTCTCTTCAAGTCTCTGCTTTCAGTTCTTTGGGGTAATATACCCAGAAGTGGAATTGCTGGATCATATAGTAATTCCATTTTTATTTTTTGAGGAATTGCCATACTATTTTCCATAGTAGTTGCACCATTTTACATTTTACCAACGGTGCACAAGGGATCACATCTTTGTCAACACTTGTTATTTTCTGTTTTGTTTTGTTTTTTATAGTAGTTATCCTGACAGGTATGAGGTGGTATCTCATTGTGGTGTGGTTTTTTTTTGGCCGCACTGCCAGCATGCGGGATCTTCCCCAACCAGGGATTGAACCCATGCCCCCTGCAGTAGAAGCACCGAGTATTAACCGCTGGACCGCCAGGGAAGTCCCCTTGTTGTGGTTTTGATTTGCATTTCCTTCTTAGTGATATTGCACATCATTTCATGTGCTTCTTGGCCATTTGTATATCTTCTTAGGAGAAATGTCTATTCTAGTCCTTTGCCCATTTTTAAATTAAGTTGTCTGTTTTTTGCTGTTGTTGGGTTGTAGGAGTTCTTTATATATTCTGGATGTTAATCCCTTACTGGATACATGACTTGCAAATATTTTCTTCCATTCTGTGGGTAGCCTATTCACTCTGTCGATTGTGTCTTTTGATACACAGTTTTTATTTTTTATTTATGTTGTCCAATTTATCTACTGTTTCTTTTGTTGCCTGAGCTTTAGTGCCATATATTGAAAGGATTTTTATGTGATCATAACAAAATAAATGCTATTCACAGTGTGCCATGGTTAGTATCTTTTCCTGCATAACTGTGTTTTTCCTGGAGTTAGTAATGGATATTTATTTATCATTTTATTTTTTGCTTCATTTCTAAGTATTCATCCCTTATCCCCAAACTCTCCCTCATTTGTGTAAACTCCTATTAATACAATCACCCATATTAGTGCTCTACCAATTTACTTGACTGGGAAGTCGCTGCAGATTTCTGACTCTCCATCCTGGACTGGTTGATAGCAAGACCAGCTGCTCAGCTCTCCTTGTGGGCTTTCCCTTCCCCATCATCTGGAGGCTTCTCTGCACTGTTCTCCTGTGTTGAATCTCCTGCTTCCGACATCCCGTGTCTTCCTCACTACCTTATTTGGGACAACATCTGCTCATAGCTTTTTTTTTTTTTTTTTTGTAATGCAGTCCACTGGTTAAGACTCCATGCTCCCACTGCAGGGGGCTTGGGTTCGATCCCTGGTCAGGGAACTAAGATCCCACAAGCCGCACCATATAGTCAAAAAAAAAAAAAAAAGGATAAAATGAAGTATAGTTGATTTACAATATTGTGTTAGTTTCAGGTGTACAGCAAAGTGACTCAGTTATATATATATGTATATTTTTCAGATTATTTTCCATTACAGGTTACAATAAAATATTGAACATAGTTCCCTATGCTATACAGTCAATCCTTGTTGCTTATCTGTTTTATGTATAATAGTTTGTCAATCTCATATACCTAATTTATCCCTCCCCCTTTCCCTTTTCCCTTTGGTAATCTCAGGACATGGAAACAACCCAAGTACCCATCAATAGACAATTGGTTTAAGAAGACTATATATAATGGAATATTACTCAGCCATAAAAAAGAATGAAATAATGCCATTTGCAGCAACATGGATGGACCTAGAGATTATCATATTAAGTGAAGTAAGTCAGACAGAGGAAGACAAATATCATATGATATCACTTATATGTGGAATCTAAAATATGACACAAATGAACTTATTTACAAAGCAAACAGACTCACAGACATAGAAAACAAACTTATGTTCATAGCTTTCTGAGAGGAGGTATCTGAGGTAAACTTTTTGAGACCTTGCATTTCTAAAAGTGCTTCTCATTTAATTGGTGGTTTGATGAGATATAGAGTTCTAAGCTGGAAATAATTTTCCTTCTGAATCTTGAAGGCTTGCTCCATTGTCTTCTAGTTCCTGTTGAAAAGTCCAATGCCATTTTGTTTCCTGTTTACAGAACCCTGTTTTTTCTCTCTGGAAGTGTTTAGACACCTGTGTCCTCAGTGTGTCTTTGAGTAAATCTGTTTCCATTCACTGTGCTGGGCGTCCAGTGGGTCCTCTCATTCTGGAAACTCATCTTCAGTTTGGAGAAAATTTTCTAGAGCTACCTCTATAACAGAACGATTTCCTCGCCTCCATTTTCTCTATTTTTTACTTTCTGGATCTCCTTAGTTATTCCAATATTGGCCCTCCTGAACTGGTCTTCTACATTTCTTATATATATTTTTTCACCTCTTTTTGTTTTCTATCTAGAAAAATTTTTCAGCCTTCTACAGAGGTTTTTATTTTTATTTTTCCTCTGATCATATTTTCAAGAGCTCTTTGTTTTTTCAATGTCTATTCCTTTTTTATAGTACCTTGTTCTTTTTTCATGATGCAATATTTTCTCTTATTTCTTTCAGGATGTTAATAATGTTTTGTTGTTGTTTCTTGTGAGTATTTATCACCATGTATAGTCTCTGCTTCCTCCAAGTTAATTTTTTTCTCATTGACTAGCCACAGATTGGGAGAATACATTACAGCACAAATAATGAACAAAGCATTCTACCCAGAATACATAAAGAACTCTTACAAACAAATGCTAAGAAGACAAACAACTCAAAAAAATAGCAAAAGATATAAACAAGCATTCACAGCAGAGGCAATGTGAATGGAAAATAAACCTGAAGAAAAGATGCTCAACCTTATAGTAATCAGGAAAAAGCAAATTTATATCACAATGAGATTTTCCACACCAAAGGAATCTGACAGTGACAAGTATTGGTGAGGATGTGAAGCAACAGAATTTTCCTATGCTCCTAATGCAGTGAAAATTGCTGCAACCACTTTGAACTTGTGATTTCATTACTAAGTGTAAACCCTAGAGAAACTCATGCATACAAGCATCAGGAGACCCATACAAAAATGTTCATAGTAGTGCCATTTATAATGGCAAAAACCTGGAAACTAAGCTAATGTCCTTAGAAGGAAAATGAATTAATAAATTATGCCATCTCCATATAATGAAATCCTATACAGCAGTGGAAATGAATCAAATATAGCTGCAGACAACTATGCGAGGAAATCTTAGAAACAATGCTGAGGGAGAACAGCTTGTTGCAGAAGACTTCATAGGACAAAATCCAACATTTAGAGGGCTCAAAAACAAGCAAAAATAAACTATATTGTTTAGGTTTTCATACATATATGATACAAGTTTAACTGAGGAAATGATTCAACAAAATTCGAGATAATGGTTACTTCTGTAGGGAAGGCAAGGAAATGGGATAAGGAAGAAGCCCATAGCATTAGTCATGCTCTCACGTTTAAGTTGGGTTCAAAGGTGTTCATTATTATGCTTTATACCCAGGGTGGCCATACATCCGGGGTTTCCAGGACAGTCCTGATTTATACCTGTTGTCCCACATAATTATTCACTGCAATCCCTTTCTTTCTCAGAAAGTTCTGGTTTGGATAATAAAGCATATGACTAGTCTGTTTATTTCTTATAAAAATGCAACACACATCTATTTTATATATATCTATTATTAGATAATATGTGTAATTTTTAATGCCAGGGCCACAGCCTGGCCACGGTCTAAAGGGATGTTTGTGGTTTGGCCCTGGCATCCTTCTGAATCAGTCTGGGTATCTGTCCTTAAGGCCTCAAATGACCTCCTCCAGCCACTCTGATCTCCCTATGCCCTAGGCCTCACACCACCCCCCCACCCTGGGTCTTACCCCGGACTCCTCTCCACCTGTCACTCTGTGTGGGGCCATCCTCCAGAGTTCTGAGACCTTGCCTGCAATCCAAGGTCACTGAAGTCCCCTCTGTGCCAGGCCCTGTGCTGGGCAATGTTGGGGTCCCAGCCCAGGTCCTGCCCTAGAGGAGCTGTTAAGGTTCAGACGGAGATGGAGACTGTGGCAACCCAGAGGATCAGAGGAGAGACAGCCCCGGGCTACAGCACTGCAGAAGACATGGCCAAACCTGGAGACCCTGGGACGGCTGCCTGGAGCTGAGTGAGCTGGTGGGAAAGGTGGGGAGAGAGCTCCAGGCAGAGACAACATGGAGCGAGACGTGAGGTGGGAAAGAGAAGGCTGGGCTCGGGGAAGGCAGTTCACACAGTTCAATCTAAGTAGAGCACAGGGCACAGGACAACAGGACAGTGCAGCAGCAGGAAGCAAGACTGGAAAGAGCACCTCCTGGGGCCTTGAATGCCAAGCCTCAGATCTTGGGCTGTATCCTGAGGGCAGCGAGGAGGCTCTGAAAGAATTAAAGTGAGGCAAGGAAAACTATGAAGTCGGGAAGAGTGGTATCAAATGAGGTTAAGAAGGAAACTGGGGAGAGAGTCAGAGAGACAGAAGGGGACAAAGCAACAGAGAAATTTTACTATTCGGCTTAATCTTGGAAGCCCACTCCCCGGACAACCTCCCCTCCTCCATCCTGCATCTGCCACCCAGACACCGATGCTACACATGCTAAGAGATCTGAATAGCCCAGAGGTCTTGTGTCCAGGCACTGCTGTAGGACTTCCTGGGTTCAAATCCCAGCATTGCCCACATCCTACCTGTGTAACCTTGGACAAGAGGCTCAGTCTCTCTGTGCCTCCAGTTTCCTACTCTGTAAAAGGAGGATGAGGAATGTACCTGCCTCAGTAAGGCTTAATTGAATCATTAAGGGCCAGGAACATAGTAACCTCTTAATGAGGCATCACTGTGATTAGGTCAGATACCACCCCCTCCTCCAAGACAGGGAAGATACAGCTGAGAAGAGAGACGGTCTCTCTGCAGAGCCTCGCCTTGTGGCCCAGGGCCCCACACAGGGCTGGAAGTGTCCCCCAGCTGAATGAATGAAATTTCATGCCTTCTTGAAGTCTCTTTCCCCTGACCTTCCCTGTGGTGGGTGGGATAAGCATAATGACAAACCGTCAGTGCATTCCCTGAAGCAAATCTCCCCCCTTTACAGTTTACAGTTCCTCACTGATCTTAACAGCAGCCCTGTACGTGAAGCATCTTCGCCTCTACTTTATAGGTGAGGACACCGAGGCTCAGAAAAGTGTGAAGCTTGCCCAAGGCCCATAGTAAGGGTACATGACCAAGTTCAAGCCACCTGACTTCCACTGTCCACAGCTGTCTAAATACAGAATGTCAGGACATCAGATCTGGGAGACCCTGAGAGAGGACAATTTGGATGTGGGATTTTAGTCACAGAGTTCTTTCTTCAATAAAAATCTTTGTGCAACCTCAAGATATAAAATCCATCCAAGAGGAATATATTAGCCATGCTAGTCTGGGCTCTGCTGAGATGACAAAATAAACCCTGAAATCTCAGTGGGGTAACAATAGAAGTTTATTTCTCACTCACACAAATACAATGTGGGTTAGTGGCTCTCCTGAGCATCTCTCCTCCACATGATGACTCAGGGATCCAAGTTGCTTCCATCTTAGTGTCCCTATCTATGACGTAAGTTCAATACATTGTCACTATGGGAAGCAAAGAAAAGAGCAAAGAGTGTCACATTAGGAGATTTAAAGCTGGGCCTCGAAACAACATACATTACTTCTGCTCACACTCTTTCCAAAGAACCCAGTGACTGGCCTTTGTCACCTTGGCAAGTTAGGCAAGAAATGCAGTCTTCCTGTGGGCCCAGGAAGAAGAAATAAGACTGGCGAGACTGTGGTCACACTGAGTGCTTCTGCTGAAGGGTGGAGAGGAATCCTAGAGCCCCAAAGCTGGCAGTACTCCACCCAGGCCCCCTCCCCAAGTGGGGTACATAGTTTGAAAATCTCTGCTGGAGTCCAGCGCTCTGGGAGGCCCAGGTCTAGAGCAGTTTCATGCTTCCTCTAGATCTGAGCTCTGTCTGCTCCTGGCTGTCTTACCTAATTTTTAAAGGCAATCAGCCTGGCATGAAGGTTTCTTAGCTATAAGCTTTTCCTGTGGTAATTTCTGAAACCCTTGGTGCCAGGTCCAGCCGTTCCCTTGCAGTGCCCACAATAACCTGAGACACTCAACCCCTTCGGGTGAGGGGCTTCAGGAGCCTGGGGTCCCACAGGAATCTTCCAGGGATGCTGCCTCTACCTGGTAACTGGGTCACAGCCTGTTAGGACCCAGAAATGGGGCTGGGAGCACAGGTAACAGCAGCCACTGCTGTTCCAGCAATGTCTATTGCTTTCAGGCCTGGAGTCCCTCTCCTGATTTTTCAAGGAGTTGACCTCTCAGAGGCAGAAAGTCCAGGCTGTACCACAGCAAAGTCTAACTCATTGCCTCCCCAGACCCCAGAAAAGACTCCACCTCACCCTGGGGTCTCCCCGCTCCTGCTGCTTCCCTCAGGAGTAGGTGAGGGTGACCCAGTGCTGTTCTGGGAGCCCAGGGACCAGGAGCCCCCTTGGGAAGGCTGGTCCATTTCTGCCCCACCACCCCCTGGCTGTGTTACTTTGGGGAAGTCCCTTTACCTCTCTGAGCCTCCATTTCCACTCCTTTAAAATGGGCAGAATAATCCTACATGTCAGGTGTCAAGAGGATCCCTCTGGATGGTGTCAGTGCTGTCAGGGTAGACACCAGCATGAGCCCTGTGAGGCCACTGGGGTGGTGTTCTCCCAGTCCAGCCCTGTGCTCAGAGAATGCTGGTAAAAGCTGGTTCCTATTATTTAAGGACAAGGCTGCCAAGGGCGCCTAGAGGAACAGCTTAGGCCTGACCTGAGGGCAGGGGCTTGCTGGTCTGAAAGCACGAGTGGCAAGTAGGAAACAGGAGCCAGGAATCAGCCTAAGAGCCCCCCTCCCGCACAGGACCCTCCACCCAGGAGCCCAATAGACACATCGTTTATCTTCCCCTCCAGTCGCGAGCTCCAGCGGGAGGTGGTAGCCTGGTTTCCAGGCCCTGCTACCCAGGCTCCAGACTGTCTCTGAGGAGATATCCTCACAGCCTCAGGCCAGCCTACCCAGGGAATGACTCCGGAATGTACGCAGTTCGGCATCCCCATGTGTGATCCCACTGGTGGGTGTTGTTGCATGTTTCTGCATGATTGAACATCTATGTGTGTTCAAGAGTGTAGAAGGCTGACTATTTCTGCATATGTGATTCTCTGTGGGTAGCTTGGCCCTGTGTGCTTGGATTGTGTGCTGTGAGTGTGTATGTGCATGTGTGTGTGTGTACATATGTAAAGTCACAGATGTTACCTTGATACTTGCTTGAGTATAAGCACGTACATGGGTGTCTTGGTTAGAAGGTCATAGTGCATGCATGAGCCTTTGGGTGTGGGAGTGTACCCTATGAGAAGAGACTGATATATTTCTATGTGCTTGCATGTTTCTGAGTTTGTTGCTATGTGTGTAGAGGGCATTGTGTGCTTGAAACGACACATACACAATCACAATGGTGTGTGATGGGACATGAAAGGGACCATGGGGGCCATAGGGTATCAGAGGAATGTGGGACAAACTCTGCTTACAGGGAAAAGGAGGTCTTTCCAAAGGGGTGTGAGAGAGCCTTCAGGCAGAAGGAGTAGTCCGAGCAAAGGCCCAGAAATTGGAAAGGGCATCATGAAACAGCGTCATAAGTGTCCTCACTTAGGAGGACCTGGAGGGGTGGGATACAGGACAGGAGAAAGTGGAGAGTATGCTCATGGCTCCCAGATTGTGGTGCCTGCTGTAGAGTTCCCTGTCTAGGCTCAGCGAACTGAGACGGGGAGGCCCCGGGTGAGGATAGAGAACAGGAGGCAAATACCTCATCCCTCCCGGCATCAGCTGGGCCAGCACTGTCTTGGGTTTCTAGGGAGATAGATGGTGCGGCTCCTGCGTTGTTCCCAGGCTGTTGATTCTTTGTCCTGGTGGTTATGGCCTGTGTACCCGACTAGACCCTGAGGTGGGGCTGGAATGATGGGGGTGGGGAGCAGTCTGGGGCAGGAATCCCTGGGGCCTGCATCCTCATTGCTGGTTCTGCAGCTGACATACTGAAGACAGAGCTGATGGGGAGAGCCCCTGTGGGTTTGGGGTTCAGCACATGCCTCATGCATGGTGCTCTATGTTCACAGCATAGTGGGTGAAAGCAAGGACTCTGGACCTGGAAGGCTTGAATTCAAATTCTGATTCTAGCACTCACTAGTTTGTGACCTTGGGCATGTTAACCTCTCTGTGCCTCAGTTTCTGGATCTATAACAGGGAGATGATAATAGGAGCACTGATGCCTGCTGATACTGTTGATGTGTGGGTGAAACCACTTAACATGTGTAAAATACTTAGAACAATCGTACCAATGTTTTCTTAGGTCAGTCTCCCAAGGCGATAGAAATAAAAACAAAATTAAACAAATGGGACCTAATCAAACTTACAAACTTTTGCACAGTAAAGGAAACCATAAAAAAAAAACCCAAAAAACAAAAAGACAACCTATGGAATGGGAGAAAATATTTGCAAATTATGCAACAGACAATTGCTTAATCTCCAAAATATACAAACAGCTCATACAACTCAACAACAAGAAAACAAACAACCCAGTCGAAGAATGGGCAGATCTTAATAGGCATTTCTCCAAAGAAGACATACAGATGGCTAGCAGGCACATGAAAAGATGCTCAACATCACTAATTATTAGAGAAATCCAAATCAAAACTACAATGAGGTACCACCTCACACCGGTCAGAATGGCCATCATTAAAAAGTCTACAAATAACAAATGCTGGAGAGGGTGTGGAGAAAAGGGAACCCTCTTGCACTGTTGGTGGGAATGTAACTTTGGTGCAGCCACTATGGAGAACAGTATGGAGGGTCCTCAGAACATTAAAAATAGAATTACCATATCATCCAACAGTCCCACTCCTGGGAATATATCCAGACAAAACTATAATTCAGAAAGATACATGCACCCTTATGTTCATAGCAGCACCATTCACAATAGCCAAAACATGGAAACAACCTAAATGTCCATCAACAGATGAATGGATAAAGAAGATGTGTACATATATACAGTGGAATACTACTCAGCCATAAAAAAGAACAAAATAATGCCATTTGCAGCAACATGGATGCAACTAGAGATTATCATACTAACTGAAGTAAGTCAGAAAGAGAAAGACAAATACCATATGCTATCACTTATACGTGGAATCTAAAATATGGCACAAATAAACCTATCTACAAAACAGAAACAGACTCATAGACACAGAGAAGAGACTTGTGGTTGCCAAGGGGGAATGGGACAGGGAGAGGGACAAACTGGGAGTTTGGGGTTGGCTGATGCAAACTGTTAAATTTAGAATGGGTAAACAACAAGGTCCTAATGTATAGCATAGGGAACTATATTTAATATCCTGTGATAAACCATAATGGAAAAGAATATAAAAAAAAGAATGTAAAATATTTAGAACAGCCACTGGCACGGTAATTAAAGGCTATGGAAGCTTTAACTACTATTTTATTTTTTATTCTATGTTCTCATGATGACCAGATGAGGTACACATCACTTTCTTCATTTAAAGAACTCAGGCTTCAGACTCACCCAGACCTGACTCTGAATCTACTCCCAGCTTTGCAACTAAGGGAAAGACTGAGCTTCCATCCTCCCAGCCATGAAACGGGGCTGTCATCGGGAATACGTGGAAGGATGCATGCAAGGCTCTGAGCCCAGTGCCTGGCTCAAGGCAAACACTTTTGACGAGTCATAAAAGATGAGGAAAGGAGAATCAGAGAGGTTAAGAGAGTTGGCCAGGGTAACAGAGCCGGTAAGTGGCAGGGCTGGGATGAGTGAAACCCAGGCACCTCCACCCTGCCAGGCTGCCTGTCTCCAGGCCTTGGTTCCCCCATTTGGAGGGCGAGGAGCTGGGCTGAGAGGGTGGGTGGGTGAGTCAGCCGGAGGGAGGGCACTGGGTTCAGGCTGCAGGGCGGCAACCTCCAGACACCAGCTGCAAACCTGGGAGGGGAGGGAGGAAGCCCAGAGTGCCAAAGCCAAGCCAGGGCCGGAATTATGTTGCTGAAGTCACGTGTCTCCCCATCTGAGAATCCTCTCCAAGCCACTTGCCCTGTGACCTTGGGCAAGTCTCAACCCCTCCCAGCTGGGGGGGGCTCATCTGTCCACCACACGAGATCACTGCTGTGAAAGTGCCTGGCTTGTGTGTCAATGGCCAGTGCTTACTGAGCGCCTGCTGTGTGCCAGGCTCTTTTCCAGGCACTTTACCTTCATTAATTCAGTTAATCCTCCCACCAACCCTATAAGTGGCATACTATTCCCTGTTACCCTCTCCTCCCCAGGATGGAGAAGGTCCCACTTCACAGGGGCATGGTGAGGGACAAATGAGATAATGGAAGAAAATTGCTTTGGACAGAGCTAGGCACCTGGTATGTGCTACCTACATATTTGTTATTGTTATTCCTGGGACTTCAAGGTTTATGAAATGCCAGGACCTCCTTGTGCTCCTCTGGGAAAGTGGGGGGCAGGGAGCAGGCATTATTATTATCATTTTTGCTGTGTTCATTTATTTATTCATTCATTCATTCATCAACCCAGCACATATCCAATGACCAGGCCTGGGCCAGGAGCTCTGGGGTCGCTGAGGCAAGAGGCTGGGGGCTCCCAGCTTGACTCAGGGGTAGGAAACCCACCAGCTTCCAGGGGCTGCCTGGCCTGTGAGGACTGGAGAAAGTGACTTACTCTAGTGGGTTATTATCTGGCAGGGATGGGAACCCAGTGAGCCCAGACCTTCTGATTTTTCAAGGAAACCTGAAAATCTGTATTTTTTGTGTGTGAAATTTCCTGATCTTTTATGTTTTAAATGTTGGCAACCGATTTGATTAAAACAAACAAACAAACTACAGTACAGGCTGTGTCCTGCCCTTGGAATGTTTGAACCCTCTGGGAAATTGAGGCCCAGAGATGTGAGGGAACCTGCCCAAGGTCACGCAGCTGGGGGGAGAGCTGGGATTCAGACCCAGGACTCTTGAGACTGCATCCCCTTCATCAGGTCTGGAACATGTAGAATTGGTGGAGTGGACTCAGGTCATTAGCCCTCCAGTGGGGACTGGCCACCTGAGAGGTGCCCCTGGGACTAAAAGAGAAGCTGCTTTAATGGGTGGAACCCCAGGCAGCCCAACCCTCAAGCCATGTTAAGAAATAAAATGCTCTGGCCCCACCCACACTTTCAGCTTGCACACCTGTGCAGGCGCATGCAGAGTCCCCAAAGGCCGTACTGGGGACAGGGCTGGGAATCACAGCAATTCCAGCTTCCTGGTTCTTCTGAGAAGCTCCGACCAGCAGGCATGTGTCCAGCAGCTGGGACAATCATGGTGGCCAGGGCAGGGCTGGGCCCAGTCGACTAGACAGTGGCCAGAGCCCTTGGACACCACTGAACAACATGTTTGGTCCAATCCTCCAGGGGCATAAATGTGACTTGGGCCAGCCCCATTTCCTCTCTGGGCCTGTGTTGCAGGGTTGATGGTTCCAGGGCTATGCGATAGAGAGCAAGCAAAAGTGGCAGGTCCGTGGCTCTGCAGAGTATCAGGTCTAGCCTGAGGAAGGGGGCATTTTCTCCTGGGACGGGGGTCTGCGGGGGTCTGGGGCAGGGGCAAAGCTGTCCTTCAGCTCAGGCCTTCCTACCCCATGAGGTGCCCAGCTAGAGGGGAACCCAGAAGACAGCTCGCTCTCCCCTCCGCTCCGTGCAGACACTGCCAAGCATTCACTCAATCTCTAACTGTACATCTTAGGACGGGTCACCTACCCCTCCCTAAGCAACCCCTCCATTGCTGGGCTGCTGTGTTGATCATAAATTCGTTTTCTGTGTGCCTTCTGCCTGGCTTCCTTTCAGAAGGCAGCATGGTGGAGTAGAAAGAGTTCTGCCACTGTGTGATCCCAAAAATTACTTAGCTTCTCTGGGTCTCATTTTCCCTATCTGTAAAATGGGGGTAATAGTACCCGCCTTGCTGTTTGTAAGGATCCAATGCATATAGAGCATCCATCCCATGCCTGGCACAGAGTAGGTGCTCAGTCAGTGACGGTTCCCTTCTCCCACAGGTGCACACCCGAAACCTCAGGAGCCAGGTACGTGGAGTCAGCTGAGCTCCCCACACTGGTTTAATTTCCCTGTTCCACACTCCACATGGCAGACACCAGGTGGGCAATGCTGGCTGCAGTTTCCTGCCATTAACAGAAGGCACCATGCATCCCTGGAGTCCCAAGAGTCAGGGCCACACTGGGTCCCCTGGCTCGCTGCCCCTCGTGGGGCAGCCCTGCGGGGTGAGGCTAGCCAGGCAGAGCCGGTCCCAGAGGATGCTCCCCACTGCCAGTCAGTCTCTGCCCAGCCCAGGCCACCTGCTCGCCCTCCAGGTCCCACCATGACCCTCCCCCTGGTGCCCGCCCTGGGCCAGGTTGCCCACCCTCTCTCGCCTGGCTACTTCCATGGCCTCCTCACTGTTCTCTCCACTCCCACTCTTCTCTGCCCCACAGTCCTTCCTCCCACCCAGCCAGAAGGGTCTTTCTAAACCCCGATGTGACGCTGTTGCTCCCCCATCTAACGTCCTGCCGTACCTCCCACCCGCCTCTAACCTTTGGCCTGGCATTCAAGACCCTTCTCAGTTTGGGTCTTACTACCTTTTCCCACCTCACCTCGAGACCACCCTCTAGGAATCCTGCATTTGGTGGCGCCTTCTTACTTCCCACGCCCTTTCACACCCCTGAGTCTCTGCATGTGCTGTGCATCCTTCCTTTTATTCATTCTTTGTTTAACTAATACTTGAGGCTACTGCACACGGGCACTGCTTAGGCACAGAAATATAAAAGCAAACAAAAACAACAAAGACCCTCCCCTCAGAGAGCTTACATGCTAGTGGGAGAGCCAGAGAATTAACAAATCAGCAAATTTAAAGTGCATCAGATAAGGACCATGCTCAAAGGTTAAAGCAGAGAAAGGGGACTGGAAATGCTGAGGCAAGGAGGATGCTGGCATTTTACACAGGGTGGCCAGGGATGATGTTGCTGGGCCCAGCCCAGGACCTTCCCACCT
Organism: Balaenoptera physalus; assembly: GCF_965194825.1. Lineage (NCBI taxonomy): Eukaryota > Metazoa > Chordata > Mammalia > Artiodactyla > Balaenopteridae > Balaenoptera > Balaenoptera physalus. Next base: position 151,572,382 of record NC_138882.1, on the reverse strand, counting down.
TGGGAGAAGCTTATGTGCCTGGGAGTTAGGGGGCTGAATCTGAGCCATTCCAGCAAGGCTTCCTGGAGGAGGCGTCCTGATGCTGACCTTGAAGCATGGGAGGTTAGTACACAGGGTGTGAGAATCCCAATAGGAGGGATTCCTGATGGAACCTGGGAGTTGATTCACTCCTAACCCATTGGATGCCAGGCAGGGGGCAGCCCTCACCCTAAAACTGGGCCTTGAACCTCGACTACTGGCTCAGGTATTTCACCCCCAGGAGCACCTCAACTCCCACCAGACCCTGTTCTCTGGATCAGGAACTGTGGGGCTGAGCTAGTCAGGGAGAGCACATCAGGCAGGAACACGGCCTGAGCAAAGGCCTGGTGCCCAGACTCAGCGTGGCCTGTGGAGGGCAGGCGGACATGGTAGAGACAATGGGCTGGGTCTTCCAAGGGGCAACCATGCCAGGTCCCCAGCCAAGGTGGCCAAGGAGCACAGTTTGTGGCCAAGTTGCCACAGCCCACTCTGACTTTATTTATGAACTTAATTTGTCCCATACATCACGCCAACAGCTCAGAATCAGGCTGCCGCGGGAGCCACTTGCCTGGTTCTTCTGCTACAATTCTGCCTGTGCTTAGGTAAAGTGGGCCCCGTGGTGATTCTCTGCTGCTGATTTGTGCCTGGAGCCTCTGGGGATGGGGTGGTTCGGTTGCTGTTTGCAGAAGGCCCCTGGGGCTTGGAAATCTGACCTAGTATAGTTTCCTATCCCTGCGCTCAGAGCAAACTCGCTGTCCCCATTTTACAGGTATGGAAGGTAAGGCTCACGGTTACACAGTGAGTCTGTGGCAGAGGACCCAGGCCTGCTGCGTCCCAGCTGGAGCACTTTCCATTGCCTTGTCCAGTTCAGGATTTTGTCAACAAGTTTTCTCAGGTGAGAGGATGATGTTCCCATCTTTCCACCAGTAGGGAAGTGTAGGGGCAGCGTGGACCCCATGGACCCAGAGCCTGACGGGAAACTGGGCTCTTACTCAGAAATATGTGTAAATGGGGGTCAGGAGAAAGCAGAGGGGCCTTGCCCTCCCTGAGTCCCTGGTAGGCACGAACTCCCTCTCATTTCCTCGGGGCGTTACATTACTGTTTGAAATAAACATAAGTCTCAGTTTTGGGGGCAACATAAAAAATCATATCTGTGGGAAAAACCTAGAAAGTAACTCTTCGAATGTGGTCATCTTTCAGGAATGTAGGGACTGAGATCCCCATCACTGAGGGCATGCAAGCAGAGGCTGGATTTCCCCTAGTGACAGCACCAGGCCTAGAGTCTGAATCTGAACCCCAGGCCACCGATTCATTCATTCATCTGCTCATTCAACCCTCATTTATTTAGCACGTGCTAGTGTCAGTCTCTGTGCCAGGCATGGGAGAGTAGTGCTGAGTAAAGAGAGCCCTTATGGAGTTGACAGACTAGTGTAGAAAACAGTGTCGTGGTCTGAAGTGTTTGTCTGAAGAAAAATTAAGCAGATTGAGCGGGGTGGGGGAACTGTAGCTAGGTGGTTAGCAAGGCCTCTCTGAGAGGGACATCTGAGCAGACACCCACTTAAAGGGAGGGAGGGTGCCTCCAAATACACAGGAAGAGTGCAGGGAACAGCCAGTGCAAAGCCGTGACTGCACTGTCCTACTTCCCTTCCCAGCCTGGGTGGTAGACCCCCAGGATGCCTCTGCCTTCCCCACCTAGACCCCACAGAATCTCCCTACACAGCTCCCAGCCCTGCCGCCAGAGGGAACTGGTGAGTTTAGGTGGCATCCTTGCTGAAAACAACCATGGAGGTCCATGCAGATCCCTCCCACATTAGGTACTGATTTCCCCAGTGTGCGGCGGTCATATCAGGAGGGAAGCACAGGGTGATTTTAGGAGGTACATGGCCAAATATCTTCTTTTCACAGTAATGTATTTATTTTCAAGTGTATTTAGAAAAAAATAACAAGCACATCAAACCTGTTATTATTGCCAAGGACACATGAAGAAAGGCTTTGTTTCAATTCAAAGTAGAAGAATACACACAGGTAGAGAGAGAATGCTAGCGATTGTTGAATTTTGGATGAGGATATAGGGTGTTCATTTTCTAGTCTTTCACCTCTTCTATGTAATAGAGGAATTTCAGAGTACAAAGTTGGTTGGGGGAGAATAAAACTGAGGAGTGGTGGACGTCACTGTGCAATGTTGAGCAAGGGCAGGACAGAGCTCCACATGTTTGAGAGCGCTTGGCTGCAGAGCAGAGAATGGACAGGCGGGAGAGAACAGAGGTGAGTTCGGTGCTGCTGCCGTGGTCCGGGGAGGCCGCAGTGGGATGGGGAAAAGGCCTGTTTTCTCTGCTTTCAGTAACAGAGCACAGCCATATGCAGACTTGGGAGCCTGACTACCCCTGCGTGGCTCTGGCCTGTGGCCTTGAACAAGTTCCTTAACCTGCCTCAGTGTCTCCATCTAAAAAGTGCGGTAATAATAGTACCTAGTACCTCATCAGGTTATTCTGAGGCTCTGACAAGTTAATAGATGTAAGGCATCGGAACAGTGCCCCACCAGAGGCGGGACTCCATAAACGCTGGCTGTGCTATAGCTGGTCCATTCCTCAGAAGACTCTTGGCAGGGCACTGACATGGGTCATGGTGGATAACAGCCTGGTGCCCGGTGATGGCCCTGCACTGGGGAGCGCTTCATGACACACACACACAGATCCCAGCCAATTCTGCATGCAAAATGCATTATACAAATCAATCAGATTTATTAATACTTCTATTGGGCTGTTAATTTTTTATTTTAATTTTGAAAATTTAATAACATTGTTTTGTTTTCATTGTTCATTTTTAAGATTAAAGTCTATTTGAGGCACATCATGCTGGTTTCATTTGCAGGAATAATGAAAAGTTTCCTTTTCAAATAAAGTTTAAGAGAGTTGGTCGATCTCTGAACTAACTTCACAATATTCCTGTAAATCTAAAACTGTTCTAAAATTAAAAATTTATTTTAAAAACTCAGATTCAATTTTTTTAAAGGTTTTACAGAAAAGAGAGTTGATTAAAGTGAAATATTAAAGACTGGCTTTGGAGATTTGCAGGGACCAATGGGTGGGAAACACTTCTTTGCTGGGAACCAGCTTGATCAGTCTGTTTTCCTCCCAACCCTGTGTCCACAGGGGAAGGCCTTGAGGGGCAGGGAGAGGGGAAAGGAGGAATTATGGGTGTCAGAGCACAGGGCACTTTGGGGGCAGGAGCAGCCTTGCAGGGGTGTCTGCCAGGGTCCTTCTCAGAGTCAGGATGGAAATGAGTCCAATGACAGGTTTAGGGGTGGTGAAACACCCTGAGCCTAGCAATAGTGGGAAGCAGTCAGCGCCTGTAGGGCTGTGAAGGCAGCCCTGCCCAGGTCCCTGAGGGTTGAGGCTCTGGGGAGTGCCACCTGACAGAGGATGCAGCCTGGCCCAGCAGGGAGGGGCCCGGGGAACAAATCCCCAGTCTCTCTCACCTCCACCCTCCACCCTCCGAGCTCCTGCTGCTGCTTCCCGGGGGCTGAAGGAACCGGAAGTCGGAGGCGAGGGGGCTCATGTGATGCAGTTGGTGGAACAGAGGGCAAGGCAGAGGGTGTGTCTGCAGGGCCAGTGGAGCACATCCGGTTTAATCCCGGGCAGGTGGAGGTGGGAGGGTGGCTGCAGACATTCAGCAGATTTGCGGAGAAAGCCAGGAATCCGAGTCAGACTGCCCGTGCTTCACACCTACTGTGTGATACAGGGCAGTTGCTTCCCCCGTCTGTCCATCACGGTAGCAAACACCAACTCCAGGAGTGCGGAGAAGCTGAAGTGAGTCCGTGCAGACTACGTGCAATTGGGCACACAGTAGGCTTGCTGGTCAAAGAAGAATATCACCTACCCTTTCCAAGAGAGGACAGAGCCTCTCCCATCTCCTCCCCACTCCACGGGCCACCCCGCTCCTCACAGCCACTCTGGGGCCCGTAATGTCCTCTGCACAGCTCATGGTTGTCCCTGCCATCTCCAGGTCTCCTTGCTTTCTCAAATCCCACCACACTGTGTCTCCCCTCGTCCCCTCCTTCGCGGTACAGACCAGGAGCCCGAGGCCCAGAGAGCAGAGCAGCTCGTCCAAAGACACACAGTAAGTTAGTGGCAGGTCAGTGGATTTGCAGGGGCCTGGTTGGCCAGTTCATCAGCAGGAAGACCCTTTCACCGGAACTGGGCTGATTTCCTGGCCTAGGGGGGGCCTCCCCAGGAGGTGGGAGAATCATGGTCAAGGCCTCCGGCTGTCTTTAATTTTCCAGCCTAATTAAACACCTGTAAATCCATTTGCTACTACTGATATAGAGGGAGCCCCAGAGAATATCTGGAGGGGAAAAATCCAGTCATTCAAATTGAAGGAATAAATAAGCACAGTCTTGCAGAAGTGTAGGTGCCAGGGGGTTTTGGTGATTTCAACACCCAACCATCTCCATCAAGCCACCCCTCCCCACTCTTTTACGAATACTTGATGGCCTCTTGGTCTTAAGTAGGAGATTGCAAAAGCACCATCAAGCCCCCCTTCCTCCCATGGCCTCCCTTGGCCCAGCAGGGAAAGCCCTGGTTCCAGTCCCTACCCATGCTGTGTGGCCTTGGGTATGTGCCTGCCCTATCTGGGCCCCAGTCTTTCTCATCTGTATAAAGGAATCCTGGTCCCTCTCCTGTTGTCCTCATTTGCCAGTCCAGGAGATGAGAAAACACACAGACCCAGCCATTCTTCTCTCTCTTCCATCTTCTGACAGCCCACTATGCTCTAGCCACACTGAACCTCCTGCCCTTCCCCAAATATACCCCATGAGTTGGGGGTATATCAGTTAGATTTTGCCGCGTAACAAACCACCTCCTAAATTCAGTAGCTGGTTTCAAACAATAACCATTTACAGGTCAGCCGGGCTTATTGCTACACCTGAGTCAGGACTTCCCTTATGTGACAGATTGATTATGAAATTGGCCTGTTTCCCACAATTGTTCCCATATCCATGCCCCTAGCAATGTGCCGCTCTCATAAAGAGGGGGAGGCTATTTTCCTACCCCTGGTCTTAAGACTTGCTTTGATCAATAGAATGTGGCAGAAGTGACGATGCGCCAGTTTTGAGCCTTGGCCTTAACAGGACTTGCATGTGTCCACTTGCTCTCTTGGACCCCTGTCATTGCTGCCATGAGAACCTGGGCTAGCCCACTGGAGGATGAAAGACACCACAGAGAGAGGCGCCAGCCATCCTCACCCAGGCCCACCTAGACCCGACAGCCCCAGTCAACTAGGGTGACCAACTGTTTCAGTTTGTCCAGGATTGAGGGGTCACCGGGGAGGCGGGTCCTTTAGTGCTATAACTGGGACAGTCCCAGGCAAACCGGGATGGTCGATCACCCTACAGCTGACTCAGTAGCTGACTCAGGTGCAGGAATAAGCCTGCTTGAGATCAGAACTTGCCAGCTGACCTGTAAATGCTTATTGTTTTAAACCAACTGCTGAATTTGGGAAGTGATTTGTTAGACAGCCAAATCTAACTGGTGCACCTTCTCCATTTCTGTGTGAAGAACTCAGAGTTGCCCTACACAACTACAGGGGGAGCCAGAGACTACCTTGTGAATGGCAGCACTTGAAATTGTGTGGGATAGAACCCTGGATAAACTTCAAGGCCCCAGTTCAAATGTCACCTCCTCTGTGAAGCCTTCCCAGACTTCCCCAGATCTAGTTTACTAGGGAAAAGAAGTCTTTTGAGCTGAAAGTGATAGGGATAGAGTAGGATAATTAAATAATTAGTTTAGAAATCCCACTAGGGGATTAAAGACAGAAAGGGAATTTTAAGGTAGTTTGAGAGACTGCTGTAAGCTAATGACCACTCAAGAAAAGAATCCAGTAACCTAGCAACAATCTACACTACCTTGTAGGAAGACCAGGTGCATCCAAGCACCAGGCACACTCAAGCCACAAACCCTGATAGTTAAAACAAAAGACAATAGATATGGGGTCTGAATCTTGTTACATGAAATCAGAGAGGTAATAGTCCTTGAAAAGTAGCATTTCTGCATGTAGCCAAAACAGGAATATAGGTGAAAGGTAAAAAAAACAAAGTAGGGGAAAGGGAACATTATACTGAAACCTGAGATAAATGACCATATTTTAGTACATGTTGCAACACTTTTGCTAAAATACATATTATTTAAATAGTGCCATGACAGTCCCGTTTAGACCATGCAGGGTCAAAGGAGGAGCTAATGATGTGAGTCTTGACATCTGCCCAAGAACGAGGAAGAAGGTGGTCTTCTCCCCTCTCCATTTTTTCTTTGATTATAAAAATGTACCCCTCCTTGTTCTCAGGGCTGCACTCCTTTGCCAGCTTGCTTGTATCTCTCACTAGCATCCTTTGCTAATAAACCCACTCTTTGCCCATCGCTTTGCCTCACACTGAATTCTTTCTGCCATGAGACAAAAGAACCTGAGCTTCAGTAAGTCCTGACACCAGGTGAATGGTTTCAATTAAAAGACAGTGGGTTCAAGTCCCCTCCTAAGTCAGGGATTGTGGGTTCAAGTCCCAATCTGAGGTGCAGCTGGGTTCGAGTCCCACCTGAGAAGGAGTGCGGTTTCAAAAAGAACCGGTTTTGGAGTCAGACCTGGTTCAAAGGCTCTGCCACTTATACCTTGGGCAAATCACTTTTACCTCATCTGGAAAATTGGGATGACAAAAAAATAACCATCATCCTCTGGGATCGTTATGAGGAGAAAGCGCACCGTGCCCAGCAAACAGTGTGTGCTAAATCGGGGTGTATTCCATAAAAGAATGGAGCACAAGCCTTTTTCCTCTACACTTCTGAATTCTTTCCTCTCTGTCCCCACCGCTGATGCTCCTTCCGCAGGTTCTAAGAATTTCTTTTCCCCTAAAATGCAATCAGCTCCTCACTGGCCTCCTGGAGGACCAGGCTTGCTCTGTATTATGCATTAGAGCCAAAGGGACATTTTTTTTTCAATTTTTATTTTTTAATTACCACACAGAAAAATTTACTTTTATCTTTTTATGTACAGTTCTATGAATTTTAACACATGTATAGATTTGTGTAACCACCACCGTAATCAGGACACAGACAGTTACATCACTTCAAGGGAATTTCTTTTCAAAATATACATTTTTTATTTTAAAATTTTGGAATAGATAATACACATACTTTGTAAAAAATACATTTAAAAGTATACAAGTTAAAAAAAAAAAAGTATACAAGTTATTCGTTGAGAACTCTCTCCCACCCCAATCACTCCCCAGATGCAATCTCTAGTTTCTAGTGCCTCCTTCTAGAGATATTTTATGCATATGCAAGCATAAATATGTAGAACTATCCTGCACACCCTGGTTTTATACAACTGGAACTGCATTTTGTTTTTTTGTACTTAATATATTCTGGAGATGGTTTCAGATCAGTAATAATTCTAGTCTATCCGTACATGGTACTTACCATGTGCCTTACTCATTTACTCTTCAGCACATTTTGAGGTAGGTGACATTATTATTACTGCTACTTATCCCATTTTAGAGATTAGAAAACTGAGGCACGGAGAGGTTAGGTTAGGTAACTGGCCCAAGGTCAGTCCCACAGCCAGTAAGTGGGAAAGCTGGGGTTAGGACTCAGGCATTCTGGCTATAGAGTCCATGTTCTGAGGGACCACATTAATCTACTTCAAGCAGTGTCATGGAATCCCATTACATCCAGACACGGTCATTTATTTAACCAGCCTCCTCTTGATGGCCATTATTTGCCACTGTGAACGAGGCTGCACTGGATATCTAGATCATTCATCTTTCTGGACATGTGGAAGTGTATCTGTTGAATTCATTCCTAGAAGTTGAATGTCTGGGTCACAGGGTATATGCAGTTTTATATTTGATAGATATCTCTAGATTGTCTTCTCAAGAATTGTAACAATTTTTACTCCCATCAACAATGCATGAGAGAGCTTGCTGCCCTACACTGTCACCAACACAGCACATTATCAAAAATTTTGGTCTATGCCATCTATTAGGGGGAAGTGGTAACTTGATGTAGTTTTTGTTGGCATTTCTCTTACTGTAACTGAGCATGGGCATCTTTTCTTATGTTTAGAAGCCATTTGTATACACTTTCTGTGAACCATCTGTCCATGTCCTGTGACCATTTTTCTTTTAGATTTTTGATCTTTAAAAAAAATTGACATGTGGTCTCTCATGTTTATATGATAGTTTATTCATTTTCTTTAAATTTTATTTGTGGGTTTTTTTCAAATCCGACATGTTCAATTTTAGTGTTCTTATTTTCTTCTGTGGCTTCTGGTTTGAATCATTTTGAGAAAGTCTTTCCCTTTCTCAAACTCAGAACCACAAAAGAATCATCAATGTTTGCTTCAGTACTTTCATGGTTTCATTTATTTACCTTTAAATCTTTGATCCATCCAAAATTAATGTTGGTGTGAACAGTAATATGTGGTTCCAAACTACTTTTTTCCAGTTATCTCAATATCATTTGTTAAATAATCCATTTTTACCCACTCACTTGAAACGACACCTGTATCAAATTAAAATCTAATATGTGTTTGTGTCTAATTTTGGATTCTTTTTTTTATCATCTTCCCAGCTATTCATTTTGTTATTTTTTGTGATATCACTTACATATAATAAAATACACAGATCTTATGTGTTCAGTTCACTAAATTTTGGCAGTTGCATACAATGTATAACTACCACTCAAGAGAAGACAGAACATTTCCATCATCCCAGAGATTCCTTCATGCACCTTCCCAGTCAGCTTCCCCCCTACCATCCCAGAGGCAGCAGAATACACGTTTTTTTCAAGTGCACGTGGAACATTCTCCAGGATAGATCACATGCTGGGCCACAAAGCAAACCTTGGTAAATTTTTTTTTAATTTAATTGATGTTATCTAGTATTTTATTTGTAATTTTTATTATTTATTTGGCTGCACCGGGTCTTAGTTGCGGCATGTGGGATCTTCATTGTTACATGCAGGATTTTTAGTTGCAACATGCAAACTCTTAGCTGTGGCATGCATGCAGGATCTAGTTCCTTGACCAGGGATTGAACCCAGCACCCTGCATTGGGAGCGTGGAGTCTTAACCACTGGACCACCAGTCTTGACCACTGGACCACCCAAGCCTTGGTAAATTTAAGAAAACTGAAATTAAATCAAGTTGGGAAGTGCTCATATTATTTTTCTCCATAGATAATAAAATTCAACATTCACTGCTGATTTTTTAAAATATTTATTTATTTATTTATTTATTTGGTTGGGCCAGGTCTTAGTTGTGGCAGGCATACTCCTTAGTTGTGGCATGCGAACTCCCAGCTGCAGCATGCATGTGGGATCTAGCTCCCTGACCAGGGATCCAACCTGGGCCCCCTGCATTGGGAGCATGGAGTCTTAACCATTGTGCCACCAGAGAAGTCCCTCATTGCTGATTTTTAAAAGCACTATTTCCTGAAAGAACCTGTGTAGAATCACTATTATTTCTTCCTTAAATGTTTGAGAAAACTTACCAGTGAAGCCCATCTGGGCCTGGAGTTTTCTTTGTGGGAGGGATTTTTATTACAAATACCATTTTTAAAATAGATATGGGGCTATTTAGGTTCTCTATAACTTCTTTTGTCAGTTTTGCTACAGTTGCCTTTTTAGGGATGTTGTCCACTGCATCTAAGTTGTCAAATTTTGCATAAAGTTGTTTATAATGTTCCCCATGCACATTTTTCATGTGAACTTAAGAATCTGTCAATTTTCCCATGACAAGGAGTGCTTTAAACTCAGTTCCTCTATTTCCTGAGCACTCGGACAACATAGCATAGCCTCTTGTAATTAAATGTAATTATGTGATAGAGTTCTAGCCAACGGAATGCGAGTAGAAGTGATGTGTATTACTTCTCAGACTGGCTCATGAAAACTTGCCATGCTTAATCATTCATGTTCCTCTGCCAGCTTCAGGCAGATGAGCATAGTCACCTTGGAAACCATGTGTTGAAAATAGCAGAGCCAAAGATTAAAGAATTCTGATTGAGAAAGACACTCACATAGATGCCCAAAATCAGGAACATCCATTTTGGGATTTATGTAAGTTAGAAATAAACATCCATCATGTTCTGGCCATCATATACTCAGAGTTTATTTGTTAAAGCAATTAGCTTACTCTAATAAATATACACTCCTAAGAACCCTATTTTTATTTTTATTGGAAACATTCTAAATGTATATAATAATAGAGGGAAAACTGATTTATTTTTACTATCTTCCTACACAGAACAAATTATCCCTTCCATTTATTCCTGTTTTGTTTTAGGTATCCAGTAGCATTTAAATTTTTTTCATGTATATCTTGCATTTTTCTTATTAAATGTGTTGCTAGACATTTTATCTTCTGTACTTTGTCTTCTTTTCTATTTTCATAGATGGGATTTTTCCTTTAACTATCTTCTATAACTCACTGTACATGTATAGGAAATTAGTAATTTTTATGTTTTAGTTATGTTTTAATTTTGTATTACCAAGTTATCTTATTTGTAATAATTATTCTATTTTATTGGGCTTTTCAAGTGTATAATCATATCATATACCAATAACAATACTCTTGTCTCTTTCTTTCCAATATTTATGCTCCTCATTTCTTGTGAAATTATAGTGGCTAATATCTCCAGAGTAATGTTAAACAAGACTGGTGAGAGGGGACATCTTTGTCTCGCTCATGAATTTATTGGAAATGCTTCAAGTTGTTCACCATTACACATGCTGATGGATTTTGCCTTGATATACATGATCCCATTAAGGAAGTATCCATCTATTTCAATTTTATCAAGAAGTTTTTAAAACTCAGGAATTAATGTTGAATTTTATCAAATGCCCTTTCAGCATCTATACAGAAGATAACAATTTTCTTCCTCTTTTGATCTATTAATGATGACATTTTATAATATTACATTATTGATATTAATATACATTACTAGGTTTTCTAAAATTGAACCATGCAAAGATTAGTTACAGATGTGTGCTATTTTCTTAATGTGTTTCTGGATACTGAATGATATTTCTGATTAGTCAGGGTTCTCCAGAGAAACAGAACAAATGGGATATGTGTGCATGTCTATGTGTGTGTGTGTGTGTGTGTGTGTATATGTATGTATATATATATATATATATATGTGTGTGTATGTGTGGAGATATATATATATATATATATATATATATATATATATATAGAGAGAGAGAGAGAGAGAGAGAGAGAGAGAGAGAGAGAGAGAGAGAGAGAGGGAGAGATTTATTATAAGGAATTGGCCCATGCAGTTATGGAAGCAGAAAAGTCCAGAACCAGGAGAGCAGATGGTGTAGTTCTAGTCTGAGTCTGAAGGTCTGAGAATAGGAGAGCTGATAGTTTAAGTTCCAGTTCTAGTCCAAATCTGAAGGCAGGAGAAGGTCTTCAGACCTTCAGGCAAAGAAAAAGAATTCCCCTTTCCTCAGCCTTTTGTTCTACTCAGGCTCTCAACAGATTGGATGAGACCTACCCACATTAAGGAGGACAATCTGCTTTACTCAGTCCACCAATTCAAATGTTAGTCTCATCCAGAAACACCCAGAATAATATTTGACCAAATATCTGGACACCCCGTGGCCCAATCAAGTTGACACATAAAATTAACCATCACAATTCCTATAATTATTATTTTACTTAGGATAGTCACTCCCCCAATATTTATGCGAGATTGATTTATTGCTTCTATGTTGCGCTTTGTTGTGTTTTGTTATCTGTGTTAAACAGTCTTCATGGTAATAATGGGAAGCTTTCCTTCCTCTCTGCTCTGGAACAGTGTACTTCGATAGAACTTATCTGTCCCTTAAAGGCTTAGAAGAAGCCTCTGTAAAACATTTAGAGAATGGTGGTTTAACAATGTCCTTTGTTTATTCTCTGCTATTTGGCCTTTTAAAATTTTCTTTCAGAAAAGGCAAATTTGATCCTATCACACACCTGCTTAGTCACCTGCAGTGACTGTTCCTAAAGGTAACCTAATATTTAATAAAGGGAAGTTTCTCTTTGGAGAAATAGTCTAGCTGAAAGATGATAATGGGATAATAGAATCAGAATATCTTCATTTTGCAAACCCTAATGAACTATGGCTCTAGTCAATGTTGATCGATGACCACTAATAGCACAAAATGAGTGCACGGATTGCAGGAAGCCCGCCCCGACCCAGCCCTGCTCAGTGCTCCCTGGTGCTGTTACTCCTCTCCCTCTACCTGGTGAATCGCCCCCTCCCATCATTCATCATTGGTAAGTCCCAGCCTTCTTCAGTTCCAGGTGGGTCAGGGGCTCCTCTGAGACCGCAGCCACTGGGTATCCCTCATTGGTATGGGATGGGGTGCATCATCTCTAGTCTGTGAGCTTCCTGAGGGGTCTACCCCATACCCCAGGCCTGTGGGTATTTGTAAGTGACTGAGCACATTTCTTCTGGCTAGGACACTTGGGTCTGCAGAAATCTCACTTCCAGGAGGCAGCCCCACTGTTTCAGGTGGGGGTGGACCCAGAAGCCCTTGGATCTGTCATCTCTTGCTTGGGTGCCTCACACTGCCCCAGCCCCAGGACAATGAGGGAGACAGTGACCAGCAAGCCCCAAGTCATGCCCATTTGGCAGATGGGAACACTGAGACTGGCAGTGGGAAGGGACTTACCCCATGCTATGTAACTAATAAAGGGATTGGCAGGTTGGGAACATTGATCTACGATGGGTCTTTCAATTCTCTCCGGGGAGAGGAACAGTCATCGTGAGCAGGCACATGTCACACATCTTGACTATTTAGGGTGACATCCAAGCTCAGAGAGGCCCCAAGGGCACACAGCTAGAAAGTGGGCAGGTGACTTCTTTGCCAAGCCTCAGTCTCCTCATCTGTGCAAGGGGGTATCAAGCTGGGAGAGGGTCCCAAGGAGCAAAGGAGGGGCTTAGGAACCTCTCAACACTTGTCCATGAGAAGCAGCTCCTGAAAGTCAGGGTTCCAGTGATACCAGGTCCCAACACCAGGCCAGAATCTCCCTGGGGAAGAGGCAGGGAGCAACCTCTTCCCCCCTGTATACACCAGCGCTCCTTAAAAGTCACCCTTGCCCTCAGTGGCTGCCCATGGGCTGCAGTGAAACCTTCTTGTGTTGTCACAAGAGTGACAACCGCCACATGAAGGCCTGCGTCTCCAGTCATCCCCGCTCCCCTTGGCCACATGCTCACCTCACTGGGACCCAGAAACCTGATCAGATGAGTCGCAGTCCTCAAGGAGTTCACAGGCTTCCATGTGTGTGCGTGCGCGTGTGTGCACGCACACGTGTGCGTGCGTGCGTGTGCGTGTATGTGTTGCGGGGGAGGAGCACGTGCATGCATGTGGATGGGGGTGGGGAGTGTATGGGGGTCAGGGAGTAGAGAAGGAGAAGAGGGAGGAAAGAAACCAATGGTGACTGCATAGGTGGATCGGCACCAGGGAACATGGGGGTGAGGAATCACACAGGAGGTAACCTTCCCAGCCTGGAGATCAGGGAAGACTTCTTGGAGGTGGGAACCCTGGAAGAGGAGAAGAAAAGCAGGGGAAGGGCATGATAAGCGAAGGGAAGAACAGGAGCTAAGATGGAGAGATGAGGGCCAGCCTGCTATGTCTGGGGAACTGCAGGGAGTTTGGTGGAAGCTGTAGGCTGAAAAGCGGTTAGGAAGCAGACAGGTGGAATGAAGGAGTCCCAGGCTAGGAACTTGGAGGTTACTCCATAAATGATGGAAAGCCACTGAAGGTTAGCATTTTTTTAAAAAAACGCTTTATTGTAGACAATTTCAAATCTGTATACAAGTAAAGAGAATAGAATAATTCACCCCCACATACCTGTCTTTCAACTTCAACAATTATCTGCTCATGGCCAAGTTTGTTTCATTTTTACTTCCACTGCCACCCTCCCCCACAAACTGGACTATTTAAAAGCAAACCCCAGATAGCATATCATTTAATGCATTAACATTTCAGAATAAAATATTAAAAGATACGGATTCTTAAAAAAACTTAATCGCCACTGTTATGGGTTGAACTATGTCCCCTCAAAATTCATATATTGAAGTCCTAACTCCCAGTACCTCAGAATGTGGACTGAATTGGCAATAGGGTCTTTAAAGAGGTAATTACATTAACATGAGGTCATTAGAGTGACTCTAATCCAAAATGACTGGTGTCCTTATAAGAAGAGGAGATTAGGACACAGACACATAGAAAGGGAAGATACGAAGACACAGGGAAAAAAGGGCCAGCTACAAACCAAGGAGAGTCCTCATAAGAAACCAATCCTGTCAACACCTTGGTCTTGAACTTCCAGCCTCCGGGACTGTGAGAAAATAAAATTCTGTTTGTTTAAACCAACCAGTCTGTAGGACTTTGTTGTGGCAGCCTGAGCAAACTAGGGAAGACAGAGTTATATTTATTTACTTAGGTGTAATATTATTATAACACCTAAAACGTTAAACAGAAATACTTAATATTGTCAAATATCCAATTCTAATCGTCTCATGATTTTGTTTAACAATTGGTTTGAATGAAGATCCAAATAAGGTCAACACAGTGCATTAGGTCCTGAGATCTATGTAAGTCTCTTGATCTAAAGGTCCTCGCCTCTTTTTTTTTTTCACCATCTGGGTTTTTCTTATTTGCTTACCAGTGACATTATTTAATATGTTCCTCTGTCCCCTGTATTTCCTGTAAATTGGTGGTTAGATCTAGAGACTTTATCGTATTCATGCTCATTTTCTAGAAAAAAAAATTCATAAGTAGTACTGTGAACTTCCATCAGCAGGAAACTGCAATCAGAGGGCTTACAAGCTCTGCAGTCACCATCATCTTGAAATTCTTAATAATGTTCGAATGAGGGGCCCTACATTTTTATTTTGCACTGGGTCCTGCAAATTATGTACCATTCCTGTGGGGGCGGATGAGACTGTCACCAAAGGGGACAGGGAAACAGCAGACTGCAGAGGAAGGGCAGGATTGGGTCGTGACTTATCCCTGACACTGTGGACCCTGACAGGTCCCTTTCCCTCTCTGGGTCTCAGCTTCCCGATATGAACAGCGAGGAGGGCAATTAGATGGTGAGACATGAAAGATTTAGAAACAGCGCCGGGTGGGAATAGGAGAGCTCAGAGTGGAGGCCTTTTCCTCGCCCACTTTCTCTCCCCACCCCATCTTCTCATCCCTCCTGGGAGCTAATCTGATTATAGAATCCTGTGGATGGAATGTGCTGATAGTGCCAATGGGTGCCTCATTTTCCCTGCAAACACCCTGTTTGCGCTGTTCTGGGGTCTTCATTCCTATGAGGATTTGGCTGCCATCCTCGAGGATCTCCAGTCCCCTACAGGCTGGTGGGATAATGCCCCCCACCACCACACGTCTCCCACAGCTGACCCCTCCACAAAAAACCAAACCCTCTTTAAAGATCTCCCCCTACCTGGGGACAATAGTGTGGCCCAAGACCTCCCAGCCCGAGGCTGGTCTGAGCAAGCTGTGGGTACCCCCCTGCCCCCTCCACCAAGCTTAACCCAGCCCCGAGGCCCTGGATCCCCAGGCTGCCTTCCTAGGGTCTGGCCACGCCCACAGATCCCACGGGTCACCCAGCAGCCGTCTTGGTAACGCTGCAGAACTGCGGGAAGCCCAACACCCCTGGTGTGTGCCCCCCAACAGAAGTCCTCCTGAGTCCACCCTCCACATTCAGGCAGGAGCCTATGTGCCTGGGCAGAGCTCCAGGCAGGTAGGCGGGGAAGGTGGGTGACCTCGAAGGGTGCCAGGGGAACCATCACAGGAAGCTAGACCATTTGGGATCTAAGCTCTAACCCAATATTCCACCCCACCCCCCAACATATTTGGGGCTGTTTGTCATGCAAGCAGCCCATGCTGGCTGAAATAGACCATAAATGGAACCCTGCATCCTCCTAAAATCCTGCTCCCCCTTCTGTGTTCCCCGTCTCCAAGGGGCACATCCATCGATCAGGCACCCAAGCCAGGAGCCTGGACATCAACCTAGACCCCACACTCTGCTCGCTGGGCCCCTTCCCGCCCTCCTCTACCCTGCTCTGAACTTGCCCTCCGGCTTCCAGGTGGGTTTAGCCAGTGGGAGGTACCGTCTGCAATGGCAGTTGGGAGAGGCAGGAGCGAGGTTGGGGTATTTGCTCCCCAGGCTCTCTCTGCCAGGTTACAGGCAGGCTGGTCCCTCTGCGCCTCAGCTCCCATCAGGCACCCTGCCCCGCAGCTGCCCTGCCCAGTTCCAGGGACCCTGCCCTTCCTGTGCCGTAGGCCTGGGGGTGGTGATGGCTCCCAGAAGTGCCTAGCCCGGGTGTGGCACCACCCCTCGCTTGCTTCCCTTATCCTGCCTGGACTTGTAAGCAGTCCCTTTGTTACACCCTCCTCCATAACCCACTGTGAGGGCACCATCAGCTTCCTGCCGGCATCCTGCATGAAACACCCTCTCCCCTCTCCCACCCCTCCACCAAAAAGTCACCAAATCCTCTCATCTGTACCTCGTAAGTAACCCCCAAATCCACCCTCTTCTCCTGCCCTTCCTCGAGCTGTCATCTAAATGCCCTGAGAGCTCTGAACTGGTCTCTCCACTCCACCCTGGTTCCCCAAACTCATCCTTCACAAGAAGCCACAGTGGACTCCTTAAAATGCAAATCTCCAAAGAAATATTTTTAATATTAAAAATATTTTATCATGAAAGCCGTATTTGCTTATTGTGCAAAATGTCAGAGAGGTCTAAAGTGAAAAGTAACAGCCCCTCCTCCTCTACCCCTTCCTCAGAGTCACCACGGGTGATGGCTCCTCATGGGCCCTGCCACACATTTTCCATTCCTATGTGCATATATAAATGCACATCATTTTTATTCATGCAAATGGCTTCATTCATGCACATGAGCCTGCGAATACTTTTTTCACTTGTAATATATCTTGGAGAATTTCACGGGTCCACATGCAGGGATTTACCTCTTTCTTTTTGATGGCTGTTTGGTATTTTGTGAGATGGATCTAGCCCATTCTCTCATCCATTGCCCTGTCAGTGGGCGCTCGGTTGTTTCCCGTTTCTGATGGCTACCAATAGCGCTGCCATAGACACTCCTGTCCAGGCATCACTGCACCCGTGGTCAGGCACATGTGCAGTGTTGACTTGCTAGGCCTAAAGGTATGTGCATCTAACATGTGGACGGATGTGTCAAACTGTGCCTCCAAAACACTGTTCTGATCTCCACGTCCGCCGACAGAATATCAGGGTGTCTATTTCCCCACATTTTTGTCAAAACTGGGCTTTAAGAAGAAAACCTGACTATGTGAATTTCCTGCTTAAAACCCCTCACCTTCAAGGAGATGGAACATTACCCTCCCACCCCGTAAGGTGGGTGGGCTGCGCAGAATGACCTGCTGCTAAGGAAGATATTATGGAAAGGGGGAAAAAAGAGTAACTTCAAAGTTATAGCGGAGAAGCCTGACAAACACTATCTCAGCCAGGGGATCAAGGTCAACAACAACAGTGGTAAGTCCTGCTGGCAGCAAGTACAGTTGTTATATCATGAAAGTGGCCCTTTATCTCTGGGCTCTTCCTCCCCAAAACCCACAACCCCAGTCTAATCATGAGAAAAGCACTAGACAAATTCCAACAGAGGGGCAGTCTACAAAATACCTGACCAGTTCTCCTCAAAACTGCCAAGGTCATCAAAAACATGGGAAGAAGAAGAAACTGTCACAGCCAAGAGGAGCCTAAGAAGACATGCAACTAAATGTAATGTGGGATCCTGGATGCGCTCCTGGAACAGAAAAAGGATATTAGGTAAAAACTAAGGAAACCTGAATAAAGTATGGACTTGACTTAATGTACGGAATAATTAATTGTAACAAACGTACCATACTAATGTAAGATGTTAATAATAGGGGAATTTGGGTGTATGGGAACTCTCTGTGCTACCTTTGTAATTTTTCCAGAAATTTGAAACTGTTTTAAGATATAACATTTAGAAAAACAAGCTTCACGTGGGCACCCAGTGACCTCTGAGATGGGGCCCTTGCCTCCCGTTGAGTTGTGTCTCTCTCCTCTCTCCTCTGGGAATTTTCTACTCCCACGATATCTACAAGTTGAATTTTCTGGAACGCACTATGATTTTCAGTTCTCTGGGCTGTTGCAAACCGTGTTTCTCTCCCTGGCTTGTCTTCTCCCCTCCCTGCCTGAGGAGTACTTCCTACTCAAGGTCAAAATCCAGGATAGACAAGACTTTCTCTGAAGAGCCGGCCTCCTCTCTTCTGACCCCCAGCCCAGGCCGGGAGTGCCCAACCTCGGGGACCTCCAGGGATCTCCTGGAAAGTTTCCCCAAGCTTCCAACTGGATATGAGGCCTGTACTCCTTTTCTGCAACTGTGGTACCAAATTACCACAAATTGAGTGGCATAAAACCACAGAAACATATTCTTTCCCAGTGTAGACGCCAGAAGTCCACAATCAAGGTAGGACTACACTCCCTCCAGGGGCTCTGATGGGGTTCCTTCTTTGCCTCTTCTGGTGGCCGCCAGCTTCTTTGGCTTGTGGCCACATCACTTCCATCTTCAAATCACCTTCTTGTCTATGCATGTCTCTCTCCTTTGTCTCACTCATTCAAGGACACATCACTGGATTTAGGGCCTACTTGAATAATCCAGGATGATCTCCTTATCCCCAAATCCTTCACTTAAATGTCTACAAAGACCCTCTCTCCAAATAAGGCAAGACCTACAGGTCCTGGAGATTAGGACATGGCAGTATCTTTGGGGGCTACCATTCAGCCCACTACAGGGCCCAGTGTGGCTGGCTCCACAGGCATCTTCCTGCCTCACCTTGCACACAGGTTCCTCATTTTCATGGGTTCATCCTTGCTCCTCCTAGAGTTTTTTGGGGGGTGGGGCTCGAGAACTGGCCACCGGAGCTGCGCTGCTCACAGAGGAGTCTGTGGGCACAGCCAGGACTCAGCCACCCCAGCTGGAATATAAATGCACCTGTTGCAGGTGGGGTTGTCCAGGAGCAGAGCCCGAGATGGAGTCTGATGTGGAGGATATTTACTAGGGATCAACACCTGGGGAAGGGAGGAGGCGGAAGCAGGATTAGGTAGAGAAGCTAAAGGGTGATGCTGGTCCAAAAGAGCTTCAGCCACCCCTGGAGCCGATACGACCCATCTAATTTTCCATGGTGGACAGAATTGTCTGGACCCTTACATCCTAGCCATGATCAGTCACCAGTTTGCCCTCCTGTGAAATGGGGGAAATGACAGCTCCTACCTCCTAGGTTGGAAGGGAGAAATTAAAAGCCCTGGGTTCACGGCTGCCATCTACAACAACCCCAGGAGGCAGTTCTTTATATTGGGGGAAGTCAAGGTTCAGAGAGGGCAAGCAACTTCCAAGGCCACACAGCAAGTAAGGGCAGAGCCAGGACTCAAACCCAAGTGTGCCTGATGCCAGAGCCTAAGCCCAAGACCACTGGCCCAGCTGAACCCAGGAGCCCTACCCACAGTGTCTCCCTCCACTTCCAGGTCTTCCCCTCTTGCTTCTCTGTGGCCTGTGCCCTGTTTCTCTTCCTCCCAGCCATTTCCCATAGGCCTTTCCTTCTCCAAACCTCAGCGAGACTTCCATTCTTCATGGGACCCCACCAGAGGGCCACCTTGCCTCCCTCCCCTCCCTACTCTCTTGGCCAGTGCTCCAGCCTCCCAGGCCACCCCACAGTTCTCCAAGTGGCCCTGACCTGCTCTGCCTCCAGGACTTTACCCTGCTCCTCCCATGCCTGGAGTGCCCTCCCCCATCTTGCCATTTAAACTGGTGCTCAGCAGCCCAGATGTCCCACTCAGACACTTCCCTCTCCTTCTTCACTAAGTACTTTTGACTGGCACTCTCCCTCCTGTCTCTGTCTCCCAGGGGAGTTTATATCTCAATCACAGCTCAGTTGCTTTTGGTCTGGTATGAATCTGTTTCCCTCAACAGACTAAAACTTCCAGGAGGGCAGAGAACTGTTGTTAGCTCTGACACAGCCTGCTGCGTGACCCAGGGCTGGCCACTTCCTTTTTTCTTTTTTCTTTTTTTTTAAAATCATGCTAAGGAATTTTTAATTTTAATTTTAATTTTATTTATTTATTTTATGGCTGTGTTGGGTCTTCGTTTCTGTGTGAGGGCTTTCTCTAGTTGCGGCAAGCGGGGGCCACTCTTCATCGCGGTGCGCGGGCCTCTCACTATCGCGGCCTCTCTTGTTGCGGAGCACAGGCTCCAGACGCGCAGGCTCAGTAATTGTGGCTCACGGGCCTAGTTGCTCCGCGGCATGTGGGATCTTCCCAGACCAGGGCTCGAACCCGTGTCCCCTGCATTGGCAGGCAGATTCTCAACCACTGCGCCACCAGGGAAGCCCCCCACTTCCTTTTTTCTGAACCTCAGTTTGCCTGTCTATAAAACGGAGCTAATGGCCCCAGGCACAAAATAGGTGCTCAGCAAATGCTGGCTCTGAGCCCTTAGCCTGTGTGCAACTGTGCATCACCTGCAGCGCCTGAGAACTCTCCATGCTCAGCTGTCCCCTTTGCTTTCAGTTACATATTTTCTTCCCACACTCTCTAGCCCTCAGTTTCTCTGGTGTTAACTGGGCTGTCATACAGTTGCATGCTGCAGGTTGTTGTGCGGATGAAGTGAAAACAAGGCAGTGCTTTCTGGGGCCAGCCCAGCAGAAGTTTTGGGGGGGAGTGCTGCTTTCCTTCTTCTCACCCTTCCAACTTGGAGCCAGGTGGGCCCTGATGGCTCAGCCTCCCATGTGGCATCAGCAGCAGGCATCCCTCCCAGGGCAGCAGCTGCTCTTCACCTGGGAGACATTGCTGGGTTTTGGCAGGGGGCGGGAGGCGGCCCCAGTGTCGGTGACGCAGATCTGCTCCTTGAGTGGGGATGGGGGCGAGGCTGCTGCCGCAGCTGCCGACAGTCTGTCCCCCCACCGCCAGACCTCCCCTCCTTCCTTCTCCCACAGTCCCACCCACAACTCCAGCAGCCTGAGTCCTTGGGTGCAGCCTCCTCCAGGTCCACTTTGAAGGGAAAGAGCACAGCTCACCACCAGGCTCTGGGGCCTTGGCAGGTCCTGCCAGTGTCTGGGTCTGGGGGGCGGCAAGGGTCAGCTTTGACAACCCAAGAACTTGGAAAGCAAATCCTCCCCATCCGTACCAATGCACGGTGTGATGGTTAACAGTGTTGACTCCGAAGACAGCTTTAGCCACTATTGGCTGTGTCTTTGGGAAAGTTATTTAACCCTCTGTGCCTCTGTGACCTCATCTGTAAAGTGGGATAATAGTACCTACCTTTCAGGACTATTGTGTGGGCTAAATGAGATATACATGAATGGCTCTTAGGGCAGCAGAGCCCCCAGGAAGCACTCGGTAAGGATGAGTTGTTATTATTTATCTGTGTCCTGTGAGTGGGTAGGGCAAGGACTATGATTTCCACCCACAGGTGGGAAACTGAGGCCCAGGAAGGGGCCACGGCTTCCTGATATCACACAGCACCATGCACTGTAGCCAGGCCTCAGTCCTGACCACCTCATTCCCCAGACTAGCACCTCAACCACCACACCAGCTCTCTACCTCCCAGTCCTCTGGGACTCAAAACACATCCTGTGTGCTGAGCGCTGGAGGGACTCTCCCCAGCCAGTGTAGGGCCACGGGAGGTGGAGCCTGAGGGTGCTTTACATTAAAGTTACAGATGAGAAGGTGGAGGCTCAGAGGGCTCAGAACACTGGTCCAGGGTCACAGCTGGCACATGGCAGCCAAGTCTTGAACCCACTTGGCTTGAGTACTTTGCCCCAAACCATCCCCCAAACAAAGCTTTTCAGGGATACCCTGAACAGAGCCCACCAACTAGGCACCCACTTTTCCTCAGACTTAGAAAGAAACCCAAGGCTCAAGTACCCATTCCCCAGCCAAGAACCCCCTCCTCCCACCATTACTCCTGGGCCCTCCCCTGCCCCGCCCCTTGCAGCCACCAGCCCGCTCTGTCACCCACCTTAGAGCAGAAGAAGAATCCTGGCAGCCCCCAAGAACGCTGCTGCGACTTAGGATTACAGAGGGCACGAATATCATGTGAGATGCCAGTTTATGTTTTTCTCCTGGTATTTCTCCCCTCTCTTTCCTCTTTCAAGCAAGGGCTCTGTGCTCCTGGCTCAGGGGAGGCTTACAGCAGGCCTCTTCTGTTCATGGTTTGGATTTCAAAAGGTCATTCAGGAAATCATGCTTGTGAGGGGCCCTCTGGGGGAAGCTTGGGGAGAGGGAAGGAAGGAATTTCCCCAGAGGGAAAAGACAGCAGCCCTCACTGGGGGGGGGACACACAGGCCCTGAAATAACAGGACCTCAGGCAGGACTGGACACATGATTCCAGCCCTCCAGACACCCGAGTGAGGCCTCAGAGCCAGAGGCCTGCCAGCACCAGGGGCTGGGGACAGTAGTGACTGGTGGGGACCAATCTGTGCTTTAGCCTAAGCCACAAGCCCCTTCTTCTCACGACCTGGGGCAGATTACGTTTTCCTGGAAAAAATGGGAAGGTATTACACACCTGGGCATGTGGGCTTGACCCCTGCTTCCACTCAATGGTCACCAGACCATGCTTTACCTCACCTCCCCACACTGGGTGACCTGAGGGGACTGTGCTCTTATCCTCCATGGAGGGAAAACAAGCGACCTGCCTGCAGCGCCCTGCCCTGGTTAGGACCCCTGTCTAGTCATGTGGAAGGGGGCTGGCATCCCACAGGCACACCTGGGTCCCCATAGTGACAACACAGGCCCCTGAACGGTCCAGCCTCTATTTCTGCCCGTGAATCAGAGGTGCTTCCTCAGGCAACAACCACATCCCTGTCTGAGGTCTTCCACTCTTCACAGGGCATCCCTACCCCACGCCTCCTTGCCCGCCATTCCCGCCATTTCCGCAGGGGCGCCCCATCCTGATTCCTGCCTGTGTCGGGAACCCTGTTTTTCCCGTTTGGGGGGCTTCTGAGGGGCTCTCTGCAGTCCTCTCAGCCTGTGACCCCGGCCTGTTCTCCCTGCCCCGTGGTTCTTCGATGGTTCTTTGAGCTCAGGAGTGAGACCGTCCCCATCCCCCGCCGCGCCCGCGGGTGTAATTAACACGCTAACGCGGGCGCGGAACCACCTGCAGGGGGCGCGGGATGAACCGCCACGGCCCGCGCAGGAGCCCTGAACCTCCCCTCCCGCCCCCACCCGCTTATCAGCCTGGAGCTTCATCCCCGCCTTGCGGAAAGTCTCTTAAATAATCTATTCGGACGTTATCAGAAACCCACTCCTGGCGCAGTGGGAAGCGCGTGAGCAAAGGAAGCCGCGGCCGGAATGACAAGCAGGGCAGGCGGGCTCCCGAAGTGGGAACCGGGCACCTGACTGAGAGGAGGGGCCGGCCCAGAATGCTGGGGGAGGGGAGGAGCTGGCCTGTCTTTAAAGAGGCTCACGTGTAACAAGGGCAAAGACACACCTGCCCTATTCATCTCTTGAGATAAAGAGACCCCGCAGAGCCCAGTGGGTCCTGGTACATGCAGCGTCCTTCCCTCCCCCCTCCCCCACGCCCCCACCCCCCGCCCCAGTCTCTGCTTTCTAGGCTCAGAGCCGGCACAGAGGACCTGCTTGGTCTCCCTCCCTCCCTCCTTTCTTTCTTCATCAATGCCAGGCATGAGTGTGAACACTCAGGGTACAGCCAGTAAACAAGACAAGGCCCTGTTTTCATGGGCTTTGAAAATCGGAGTGAACAACAAACAAGTAAATTACTAAATGAAATAATTTATTGAGAAACGAAAACAGGGTGACGGGGTAGAGGGACCCCATGTAGGTAGGCCACCTCAGGTGCCAGGCCTGCCAGGGAGGGGGTGTTGAGCTGAGACTGAAAGATGATGGGAAGATGTTTCAGACAAAGGGAACAGCAGATGCTAGTGGAGAAAGAGAAGGACGTGGGAGAGGTAGACCAGAGTGTGTATTACTCAGGGCCTTGTAGGCCAGGTGAGGAGTTTGATTTCTATTCTAAGTGTGATGGGAAGTCAGTGGAGGATTTAAGGTAGAGGAGTGATACTCTGCCCCTCTTAGCATGTCTGGTGAATGAATGAATGAGAGAATCAGTGATTGTGTGCGTGAATGGGTCTAGTCATACGGATATAGCATTACTGTTATCACCACCACGATGAACACCAGTGTGACTAAGTTTACGCACCCCCTTGATTATTTTCACAGAGTAATAGTATTCTTGGGACATGCGACTCGGTGTTACAGAGAGAACTGGGAGAACGTGGGAAGCAGGACACATCTGTCAGAAGGCTACCCAGAGCAATGAGGTGGTGGGTGACCCTTAGACCTGACAGGTGAGTCTGGCCCCTACCCTTGGCCCCTGCACAGGGTAGACCTTCACTCTTCACTGGCGTGCGGGACAAGGCTGCTCCAGGTGGCCTTATCTCAAGGTGCCAGCTCTGTATTAGTGTCACATGGCCAAGAGTGTTCCTGAGGGCCAGCAGTCTGCCTTGGGCCTCCTCCTCCTTCACCATCCTCTGTGCTATATCATCCCCCAGTCACCCCTGCAGCTCACTTCTGTTCTCTTTCCAGGCCCTTGTCACCCAGGCCTTGGAGTTCCATTATGAGTGAGAAGCTAGATGTCAGCTTGAGAGGAGGGCCTCCTCCATGAATACCACTGTCTTCTCCCCTCAGAGCCATGCCTGTCCACTAGCCCGAGGAGTTTGTCTGTTCCTCTCCCCCTGTAGCCAAGCTGGGCAAGGAGCAGGTGCCGGAGACCTGGGGCTGAAGCCAGGGCGGGAGGAACCTGGATAGACAAGCGTGGAGTCCCAGGCAGCCCCGGAGCCTGAGCTAGAGCCATGGCATCCAGGTCCAGTTCTAGATCTAGAATGAATGGTCAAGGTCTGTGGTCAACCTCCTGGCTCCTTAGCTGAGTCTCTGGGCCTCTGTTTTCTCATCTGTAAAATGAGAATAGTGATCACGCCTCCGTCACACAATTGAGATAATAAATAATAATAACAAATAAGTAATAGCATTTTTGTTATTATTATAATAGCTAACCCTTTAAAAACACTATGGGTAGGGACTTCCCTGGTGGTCCAGCGGTTAAGATTCCACGCTCTCAATGCAGGGGGCCAGGGTTCGATCCCTGGTCAGAGGACTAGATCCCACATGCCGCAACTAAGAGTTCTTATGCTGCAACTAAAGATCCCACATGCAGCAACGAAGATCCCACGTGCTGCAACTAAGACCCGACGCAGCCAAATAAATAAATAAATATTAAGAAATAAATAAATAAATAATAAAATAAAAACACTATGGCTAGGCACGGTACTAAGTGCAATTAAAATAATCACTACAAAGTACATAGCATGGAGCCTGGTACTCAGTAGGTGCTTAATAAGTGGCGAGTGAATGAACTGAATGAACCTTCCTAGTTTCCAAGGACAAGTCACCCACTCACAGACAAACATGCACAGCGACCTAGTGTGCACCAGGCCTTGGCTGGGGGTCATGGACCCTGCCTTTCCCTCCCATCCAGATTGCAGAATGCTATTGCAGGCTGTCATAATGAGACATAAAGAGTGAATTCTGGGCTTCCTAGGTGGCGCAGTGGTTAAGAATCCACCTGCCATTGCAGGGGACACGGGTTCGAGCCCTGGTCCGGGAAGATCCCACATGCCACGGAGCAACTAAGCCCGTGCGCCACAACTACTTGAGCCTGTGCTCTAGAGCCGCGAGCCACAACTACTGAGCCCCTATGCCACAACTACTGAAGCCCACATGCCTAGAGCCCGTGCTCTGCAACAAGAGAAGCCACTGCAGTGAGAAGCCCACACACCACAACAGAGAGTAGCCCCGGCTCGCTGCAGCTAGAGAAAGTCCATGAGCATCAACAAAGACCCAACGCAGCCAAAAATAAATAAATAAATTTATTAAAAAAAAAAAAAAAGGAGTGAATTCTGAGGCTGCGGTAATTAATACATGTCATTATTGTTTTACCCTGTCTTCCCCATAGTGATTAGCTTTCCACAGACAACTGACCGAGTTGTCTGAGGGTGGCCAGGCCTCACGCCACTTTGGGAGGTGCGGAAGGGAAGGACGGTCTCATTTGCCCTGAATGTGGCTCACTGACAGCCCAGCACACGATCTGATCAAATATTTAGGTCCTCAGGAGCCCTGCCTGCAATATTAATGTGGTGAACCAGAGGCCATGGCTGCAGCCATGCCGAGGCTGGGGCTTCAATAATGAACGAGGGCCTTGCCCGGAGAAACGTGAGCCATTCTGGCCGTGAATAGGACAAAGACACCACAGGAAAATATCTGAGATGAGTCCCCCTGCCACACACACACACACACACACACACACACACACACACACACACACACACACACACACACACACACACACACACACTCGGAACCAGTCCAGTTGCAGACGTCAACATGGCATTTGGTAACAGGCATCCAGAGACTTTTCTTTAAAAGTTTGTACAACTTTACCCCTGGGTTTTCCTTTCTTGACATCTAGATGAAGGAAATAATCAAAAATATGGGAAAGCTTTATGTTTAAGAATATTCATTTATTATTTATGATAATAAAAATTTAGAAATATCCAAAATTCTAAATGATAAGGGATTAGTTAGGGAAATAAGAGCATGCTCTCTGGCAAGAATATTCTGTAGCCAATTAAAAATTATGTTTACAAATAGTTTTAATGACATGGGGACATGATAATAATATAGTTCAGTGAAAAAGGCAGGATAAAAATTGCCATGTCCAGTACTAACACAATTGTTATGATAATTGTTTAAACTTGAGAAAATTTCTTCATCCCTCTGGGCCTCTGTTTCCTCATCTGAAAGTTACGTACAGTACCTACCACATGGCTTGTTGCGAAAAAGAATAAGACGATATTTGGAAATGTTCTAGGACAGGGTCTGGAGTAGACAAGCAATTCATGGTTCTTGCTATAAAAACTTTAACAAAAGGGACTAGAAGACACTATCCCAAAACATTAATGACAAGCTGTGTTCAAGTGGTAAACACACCCACTGGATGTGGGTGGGAGAGACAGAGAGTCTTCCAGGATGATCCCAAGGTTTCTGGCCTGGGCAACTGGAAGGGAAAGCTGTCCCTGCAGATGAATTAGGAGATGAGGAAGGAAATAAGTATATTTAAAAATAAAACCGAGCGCAGAGAGAGAGAAGCTTTTGATGTGCAAGGAGGAGTGGCCCCAATGCCCGTGGATCTGGGGGAGCAGCCCGGGCCTGGTGAATAATGGAGGAGGCTGAGCCTTTGATGAGGAGAGGCTGCTGGAAGCCAGGGTGGGAAACAGTTCTGCGTTGGCCACTCTGGGACTCCCAGGGGACCCCTTCCCCCAGGTGGAGTTCTTCTGTTCCGGCAGAAGTGATGCTGTGACTATTCTAGAAGCCTGGGGCCTCTCAACACGACTTCCACAAGGGCAGGACTTCCTGCCAGACGGTCCCTCGGTCCCTGGGCAGCGGGGGCCGGGGTTGGGGGGGTCGCAGGCAGAGGGAGAGCCCTTCCATGGTCGGAGTGGAAGGAAGTCAGCCTTCTCTACTGTTCTTGCCCCGCCCCCCCTCCCTGGAGGCCCACCCAGGCTTCCTGGAGACCCTGCCCAGGTAAAGGCCTCTCCTGCCTGTGACTAGGGGCCCAGTGAGGCCCAGACTGGAGAATCTAGAACAATGAGCTAGCTGCAGGGATGAAGCCTGACTCCATCTTTTGCTGGTAACTTATGGCTTAACCTGCATCCTCCTAATCCCATCCCTCACCATCCACCACCCTTCCACCCGCTACTTACTCTTCTGTCTGTCGACATGTCCAAGACCATGTAATTCTCCTCGTTCCCCCATCCACCACCCCCACCTCAGACAGAGCGGATCTGAGTACTGGCTTGGCCACCTCCTAGCCTTGTGGCTGGGACGTGCTCCCTGCCCTCTCTGGGCCTCGGTTTCCATCCCTATAAAACAGGGATATTAATCCCTACCTACCTAGCAGTGGTTGTGGGAGCATCACACGACACGTTGTGAAACACCCAGTGTACATCTGGGAACAGCTGGCCCTTGTGGGGGTCGTTTCCCTTCCCTCCCATCCTCCCCCGGGTAGAAGAGCCAGCCTCCTCTGTGGCATCCCAGACCCCCTGCCCTGGCCCTTCCCCCCACGGGGAGGCCTCCAGCACCTTCCTGCTCCTCACTAAACCTGCCACAGCAAGGATGGAAGGAGACGGCAGGGCGCAGAGGCGAGCACTCTAGCCGGAAGCCAGCAGCTGCTGCTTCTCCTTCTCGAACATTCCATCCTGGAGCAGTCAAAGCGCTGCCCTCTGGGAAGGGGCAGGAGGGGAGCAATAACAGATTAGGATCAAGGAACTCCAGTCTCATGGTAGAATTTTAGGCAGCAGTTCACAGGTGAGGGGAGAATATTCACCGAATTGTATTCCTGGCAAGGGAAGGGCCTTTGTTGACTGTAGCGTGCTGTACAAATGCAAGCATTGTTATGACTGCTGTGACTTCTGTCTGATCCTCAGAATAACCCAGTAAAGTGGGACAAGCCATTGCACTCATTTTAAAGAGGAGGAAACCAAGGCTTGGAGCGAGCAGCGGGCAGTTGGCACCGGTCTTTTCAGGTCACCCCACCCAGCTCCACCTGTGTCTCTACTGACATCTCCTCAGTGGAGCCCCACTGGCTGATGCACTTAGCCCCAGGCCAGTGCCAGGGTACAGCAGCCCACCACTGCTGCGGGTTCTCCATGCCAGGCAGCCCTAACCCTGCCTGCGTGGAATGAAGATTGCACCTTACGAATGTCACTCATCACGAGGCAGAGGCTCCCCTTGGATTGCATCCTGCCTGAGTTCATGAAAAGCAATTTACTGTGTGTCAAGTGACCGCAGGAGATACACAGGAAGGCCCCGCTCTGTGCTGCCTTGGGCATCTGAGTGAGACAGTAGGCTGCCCAGCAAGCCTTTGATTAAAGCTGGGAAGGAATGATGCCCATGGGCCCAGCTGAGCTGATTCGAAGAGGCCCAGAGCCTCATCCCAGTCACACTTGCCTGCTGGGCCTCCTCCCCAGATGCTTCAGCTCTAACTGCTGAGCCCAGAGCAGAGCTCCCAACACCTCCGAGAGCCAGCCCTCCCTCCATGAAGCACCTTGCTGTGCCTAGCTCAGGGGGTGGGTGGACTGGTCTGGCCACAGTGGTCTCAAGTGCTAAGTTAAGGATTTTGGACCGAATGAGGCAGAACAAGGCAGGGGCAGGGTGGAGTCTCTGTAGTTCTGCTGAGGATCTGGGTAGGTTTGGGAAGAGTTTAGGGAAATTGTCTAATGGTGGGTGAGTGATGGGTTACTGAGGGGAGCAGGACATGTTAACTTTGAGATAGCCATCAAGGAGGCCAAACTTGGGCCTTCTCAAATCCCTGCTTTGATGGTCTCTGTGCCAGAAACAGAACCTATTCGGACATCCTTCCATCTAGCTATTCACCTGTCCATCTAACCACCTATCCATCCATCCACCTATCCACCCACCTATCCACACACCTCTCCATCCACCCCTCCATCCATCTATCTATCCATCCATCCAGTACATGCAGAGTCCATCCTCTGTGTCTGGCGGGGGGGCTCTGTGAACCTTGGCTTGTAGGGCATCTCAGATGGGCCCCAGGGTGGGGGGAAAGGTCCAGCATCCTGTCTGGAGAGTAACCAAGATGTTAACTCTCATACTCAAAGTATTAACTGGGTACCATGAACTGTACAAAGTGTCAGACACATATTCTCAGCATGGCCTGCCCACACCACCCCACGAAGTAGATGTCATTAGCCCATTTGCAAATGTGGGCACTGAGGCTGCAAGAGATTAAGTGCCTTATCCGAAGTCCCATCATTCACAGGTGTTGGGGTTAGGACTGAAATCCAAGTCCACGTGACCCCAGAGCCTGTGCTCCCAACCTGTTCTAATGCCTAACGTGTGATGGGGCTTTGGAGAGGAGGGTGTGGGTATGGGCTTGTGGGCCTGTGCCTAACACAGACCGCGTGTCAAGCGCCCCCTCTGCCAGACTCGTTCTCTTGTTCAGTCCCCAGAGCAGGGCCGCGGTGTGTGTGGGGTGCGGTGTGGAAGCTCCCATGGGAACCAAGCCAAGTCTTGAGAAAGACTCTTGGCGTATTGTAGTGTGAAGTGGTTCTTCAAGCAGCCGGATTTAGTGTTTCCCAGGTTGGAGGGAGGCAGACATGGCGCATTAAAAATGACAGTGAGGAGTGTAAATTATCAGGCACGGCTGCTTAGGTTCATGCACTTTGTCCGCAATTCTTGCTCCGTTCCGGTGTGATCAGAAATGAAATCCGGGCAAGCTGTGCCCGTTACCGTGTGTGGGCCTGGAGTCTTCCGGCTTATCTATCCCTCCTAATCCACTTGGCAGTTTACAGGCCCGCTAAAAGGCCGCTTGCCACAACACCTCCTAGTTTTTTTTCAGCTGAGGATCATCCCTCCTCCCTGCCTGGCACGGGGCAGAAAACAGAGGAAGACGAGAGTCGACGCCGGCGGTGCAGGGCGGCAGGGGGAGAATCGCACAGTAAACTCTGACACAAGCTCTCTGTGGGCAGTTCCCTCTGTGTCTAAGAGCAAGGGGTCCAGAGATTAACTTGCTGAGTGACCTTCAGCGCCTCTGAGCTTCTCTGAGTCTCCATTCCCCACCCGGGTTGGACTTGATAACACACATGCCAGCTCTAGTTCCCCGGTAGGGCTGCCCAGCACAGAGTGCAGACGCTGACTCAAAGGTGCCCCAGGTTCACGGGGAAAGATGCCTGTCTGATCAGTAACGTTTGCCATGGTCAATTTGATTGGTGATGCTACATATGCCACATATTTACAGTTCCTAATAGCTGCTTCTAAGGGCCTTCTAGCTCTGACATTGGGGCCTTTATTGTGCTTCTCTGTATATTGGAGGGATAATATTTCTCTATTTGTAAACTGGAGGGTTTGGCCAGGAGACTCAAAGTCTTCCCCTGTGCTCCTGTAGCATTTTGTAAAGACTACTGTTAGCCAGTACGTGTCACATGCTAGACTGGGATATTTTGAGGGCTGGCATCTGATTTATCTCTGGGTCCCTGGCATCCAGCACAGAGCTTGGTACAGTGCAGGCACCAGTGAATGTTTGATGAAGGGATGGAAAGATGAGTGCCTGTGTGGAAAATGAATGAATGAATGCACAAATGCGTTCCAGCCTCATAGAGTGTTAGTGAAGATTAACTCCGTGTTGTTAGGGTCATGGGCACAGGGAAGGGAGATGGAACGTGAAAGATAAGATGTCCAGAGTGTCCAGGGTGGTGAGCACGAAGAACAAGGACACAGCCGAATGAGGAGGGAGTGTGCGTGGGCTGGAACCCGTCTGGGCGATAAGCAGGACCGGGCTCCAGAAGAGGGCCAGCTAGGCGGTGGCCGCTGCCTCTATCTGAGGACACTGGGCCAGGACACAGGCACTGGTGCTTCTGGTTTTGTTGAGCAAATGGGATTGCCCTCGTTGCTTTCTCTGATGCTCTACGCAATGCATTCTCCTGGTAAAAACATTCACTCAGAACAGAAAGTAAACAGAAAAAATTAAAAATAACTCCAAATCCTACCACTGCAAGATTTAGGTGAACCTTTTTCAGACATCTGTGCACCTAAATACATACGCACATGCATATATATTAAATATGAATACAAAGCTGCAAAATGAAACACTACATGCTGCGCCATAACCTAATTTTGTCACTCAACAGCATGTTGGAATGTATTCATCTGTGTCATCATTTTAAAGGTGAAGAAATTTCAGAGATGTGAGCCTGTTTGCCCACATGTCCACGCTTGGGGTTCTCTCTCTGCCTACCTTGTTTCCTTCTCTCCTTCCTCCCTTCCTTTTTTCCTTCCTTCTTAAAGGAACTAATTCACTGGAAGCACAGAAGCAAAGAATTATAAGTCTTACCATGGAGTATGTGAATGGATGATATTTAAATGACGTTTTCATTTGACTCTAAACCCAAAAAGCAGTCTGCATGGAACGTGCAGAGCTGCTGTGCTGATTATGTAGGTCTGTGTCTTTTCTCTTCTTCTGAAAAGCCCAAAGCCTTAATTTAAAGGGCAACAGTGCATCGCCGTGGCTTGGGAGTTGGCAGGTGTGGTACAAACAGGGGCTTGAAATGTGCTTGGCGGGGAGCGGGGGGTGCGTGGGTGGGGTTTGCGTGTCCCTGCCACTGCTAGGAAAAGAATGTGTCCCAGCTGGCCTGCTGGCCTGGGATGAGGATGAGGATGAGAGTGAGACCTATGGGGCAGAGCCACTCTAGCCAACCCACAAACTTGTGAGTGAGTGAGAAATAAATGCTTATTGTCTGGCACCACTGCGGTTTTGAGGTTGCTTGTTCTGCAACTGTGGTTGACCAACACATCAGGGATACAGTGCTGAGTTACTCCAGTTCCCTCATCTGAAAAACAGGGATAGTGATGATCTACCTAGTAGGGCTGTTGTGTGAGTGAAATCGGTTCCTAGCTACAGAGTTGGTAGTGAGCATTCCATTAACATTAGTTGTTATTAATGTGTGACCTTAGAGTGAGGCTTTTCAAGTCATACAACCCACTCACAGGCCGTGGAATCAACTTAGTGCGTCACCACTAGCGTTTTCTTTTGATAGAACAGAAAGTTATCACAATACTCACAATTAGAAAGGGTAAATATTGTCTTGTAGGACTTGTTTTAAAGTGTGTGTGTAAAACCAATTTCTTTCCGTGGGTCACAGTCAAAAGGACTGGAGAGCCTCTGCCTGAGCGAGGTCAGGCTGTTTCTTCCCTGGAGGCCGGCCAGTGTTGATGGGGCAAGAGCAGAGGTGGGGGGATGCCAAGGGCACCGCTACACTCTGTGTGCTTCCCCCAGGCCCCCGCCTCCTGTCATGGAGCTGCCAGGCAGAGCAAGCCCAGGACGTGGACGGCAGAAACGTGGAGGCTTTCCCGGGCTGGCCTCCTAACCTCCACTGTCTCAGCAGCTTGAGGGGGTTCCCGGGGCAGGATTGACGGGGACACACCCCCTCCAAGTTCTCAGCTGCCCTCTCCCTGGTCCTTCCAGAGCACGTAGGCAGAGTCCAGAAAGGACAGGATTTAGAGTCAGACTTGGACACAGAGCCCAGCTCTGCCCATTACTAACAGAGGAAACTAGGGAACGTTCTCGCCTTCGTGCAATGAGGCCGTGGGGGTCTTACCTGAAAAGGGTAAAGTGCTGCATGAAACATGTATTACTGTGCCCATTTTCAACCAGTATTTACTGAGCTCCTCCCAAGTGGCGGGAGGGGGATCAAGTCCAGCACACAGTAAGTGCTTAATAACTGGCATTATTATCATTATTATTGTGTAGTTCCCAGCATTTTTCTTGTTTTCACTTTATTCATCCACTCAGTTGCTTCGTCTACAAACACATATTGAGTGCAGAGTGCTGGGGACATGAAGATGACCCAGGTGTGGCCCCCCTTTCTCTCCAGAGGCTGGCCCTTTGTTGACGAACCTACACTGCAGTGAGGGGTTAAGAGCTCTGAGTCTAGAACCTGGCGGCCTGAGTCTGAATCCCGACTTCTCCACTTACAGCTGTGTAACCTTGGGCAAGTTATCTATCCAGCCTGGCTCCTCCATAAGATGGGGCCATTGGAACACGCACCAGTTTGTTGAGTGGGCCAAATAAGTACTCACATGGGCCAAGCGCTCAGAACACTGTCTGGACCACGGGAAGCGCACAGCAAGGTCTGTCGGTTGCTGCTACTACTCTCAAAGTTGAAGTGTGTGACCTGGAAGGGACCCAGGAGACTCTTCTAGCCCAGAGGTGGCAGCACACTTCATCTCAGCGCCAGCTGCCTGAAGTGTTGTTTTGAGAAGGCTTCTGAGACCAAACCTGGGCTCAGTAAATAAAGCCTTGAGTAATTAGAGCTGTCAGCATGGGCAAGGGAAGGAAGAATGGGGGTGCAAGGTTCACGTACTTGCCGCCCCTGATCCAGCCCGATCTTCTGATTTTACAGAAAGGGGACTAAGCCCCAGAGAGGGGAAAGGACATGCCCTGGGTCTTAGCTGGCATTTGAACCAGACCATTAGACTCAGTCCAAGGCTCCTGGTGACTTCCTTCTGCCTCTGTGTTTCAGGAGGCATTGTAGCATCTCCCCTCCACACCCCCTCTGCTGGGGTTCAGTAGTTTGCACCGGGCTTAGTTGGGCTTGGGAACATTCGAGGCGAAATACAGGCCTGCGGAGAGCGTTCACTTGAATGGCACTTTTCGCAGTGATGAGTTGCTTGTTTGGATTTGAATGAGACCGAATCAGCAGATACAGTATTGCACTGGAAACTGAGGGGGTGGAGAACTCTCCTTTTTTCCCTTGGAAAAGCATGATTTTTTATATTGCAATTAAACAGCCCTTTGGGCTGATTTTTCTTCTCTGCTGCTGACATTGAAAAATGCCAAACAAAGATAGCAGCCCTGCTCTCCTTGAGATGTGCCTCCAGGGATGGGCAGGCAGCTGCCGCATCTCTCAGGAAAATTGAGTGAGGGATGACGACACCGTCCTGGGAAGCGTGGCTTCCCATCCTGTGTGGAAAAAGGCCCGCGAGCATCTGGGGAACCCCAGCCCAGCGGTCCCCATGAAGGACCACTAGCCCATGCTGCAAGTTGCCCATTCTTCCCTGGAACCCGGGAAGACCCTACTTGCTAAGGAGCCCAAAGTCTGTGTAACTCAACCCCCAGCTAGGGGGCCGAAGGTTTTGAGGACCAGACATGGCAGACAGTCCTTATTAGGAGCTATCTCAGGCCTGTAGGGGTCATTGGCATTTGAGGGTCACCCCGCATCTGAACCCCTCCCACATGTGGGGGAATCTCAAGACAGTTGAGATGCAGGGCCATACCTTTCACTTTGGAAATTGAGGCAGAGAGATGGTCTCCTCTCCTCTCCCTGAAAGCTGGGCCATGGCCTTAGCTCAGAACTATGCTGGGACCTTGGATCCTGAAGGAGTGACACAAAGCAGAAGGAACCAACAAGGATGGTAGCAAGAAAGCAAACCATGGTGGTTAAGAGTGTGGGGTCTGGAAATTACCAGCATGGTGGAATCCTGGCTCTTCCATTTACTGGCTGTTAATCTTGGGCAACTTGCTTCTCCTTTCTATGCCTCGGTTTCCTCATCTGTAAAATGAGTAAGTACAGGTAAAGAATTTGGCACATGCCCGCACCTGGTGAGGGCTCAGTGAAGGTTAGCTGATGCTGCTATTTGTGATGGTGGTGATGGCAAATTCCTGCCAATGGAGGCACGTCTTCCATGGGATCCCCAGTCATGCTACAGGGATACCCTAAGCACACTGATGCCAGGCACGGTTGTGGCTGGGTCCTTGGTAGCCTGGCCCCCTTGGCTCAAAGCAATATCCTTTCAAAAAGCCTCTTTTCTGCTCAAGTTGCTTAAGTCTATTTTTGTTGTCCTTAACCAAGACCCTGAAGGGCCATAATTAATCCACAGAATGGTTTAGAGGAAGCTTCAGAATCCATTTGTGTGGTCAGGGTTGCCTCGGATTAAGAGTGTAATATCTGTTATCTGTCTAATCCTCCACCAGCCCCCTGGGAGGGACAGAGCGCCTTCTGTTTTCCACTTGCTACATAAGTACTTGTAGATTCACAAACGAGATAAGGGATATGAAGGCTCGTGATAAATGAGGAAGAATTTCACCACCAGTGGTTCATATTTCAGCAGAGTATGGTAGGATCTGCAGCACACCCCAGTTCAAGTCTTGTTTCTTTTGCTTTCTTTGGACATATCATCCTCCACACCCTTGCCTTGGTTTCTTCATCAGTAAAATTGGAAGAATAACACCCAGCAAAGTCCAAAAGAGAATACTGTAATGCACCACAATGGGAATGTTGGTTGGCAAGACAATGGCAGACTTTACTAAAGAATTTTCTAGGGGGAAGGGCAAGATAGGGGTAGGGGATTAAGAGGTACAAACTACTATGTATAAAATAAATAAGCTACAAGGATATATTGTACAGCACAGGGAATATAGCCATTGTTTTATAATAACTATAAATGGAGTATAACCTATAAACATTTTGAATCACTATGTTGTACACCTGAAACTAATATAATATTATAAAACAACTATACCTCAATAAAAAATTTGAGAACAAATATATGTGATAATAGTAAAAAAAACTCTAACAGTGCATCGCATCTTTTTGCTTGTTAAAAAATAGAACAAAACCCTAAACAGCATTCTGGGAAGGCAACCCCAGAGACCAAAAATACCCCCCCCCTTTTTTTTTTAATCAGGGACTTACACACTCTTATGCCTATGGTAAAAATGGATTAGATTATGTAACAAATGCAAAGTATTAGATTAAATTGGAAGAAGACTTAAAAAAAAAAAAAAAGAATTTTCTGGTTCTTTCAGGCCTCGGGGCAGGGTGTGGGCATGGGGGCGGGAGAGACCTGCGCTGGGCAGAGGCCCAGTCGGCTCCCTCCAGGATGGAAGCATGGCCTCTGTGTGGCTCTTGGCTTTAGGACTCCTCAGGTTCCTTGCAGTCAGTTCCCAGGACTGCATTTTCTTAGGGGCTCAGCAATTCTCAGGCTACCCCAGCCACCCAAGCTCCCCTGGATTTTTGTGGAGAGAAGGGTGGATAGGTATTGGCGGGGGGGCTTCTGTTAGCTAAACAAATCATAGCAGTTAACAGAAAGGTTTTTGTCGTTAGAGTGTCCAGGTTAGAATCCCAGTAATACTACCAACTTGCTGTGTGACCTTGAGCAAGTTAATTCACTGCTCTGAGCTGTAATTTCCCAATCTAGTGCTCACAGGGTTTGGGGGAAGAGTAAGTATTTAGCACTGAGTCTTAATAAATCGTGGTAATTAGTATTACATTGTTGCTGAGTTTATCTTATCAATCACCTCCTAACAGTTTCCCTTTATCTGCTACCCCAGGTCTCTACCAGCACCAGAGGGAAGAAAGATTGGTCAGAGCAGAAGTTCAGCTAACAACAGACCTTGGCCTGCTCTAGGCTCCCAGGCGAGGCCTCCTTGGTGTTCACCAGTATTTGGAGCAAACCACTGCCTGGCTCTGGTGCCCAGGAATGTGCCTGGTGCACGGACAGAACTCCCCAAATGAGAGCTATAGTTATTATTTTGGGCACAGGGTTTCATTCAGAAAGTCGATGAGTTTAATTACAGGAAATCTGTGAATAATGTGATCCTTTTCATTCCTGTAACTGTGACTTACAGACACCTGCTCCATTCAAGAAAAGAATAGGTTTAATTTGAAAAATGCTTCTTCTGCACTCCTTAATCACCACCTCATTGAAGTTTGTGGTACAGAATGTCTTCCATTGAGGAAGTGCATCAGAGCGATGGGAAAAGTCTGGGAGGGAAGGTGGAGCCCCTGGTGTGGGAAGAGCTGCACCTCCTTTTACTTGGCTGGGATGGGCATTGTCCAGACTCATGGGCAGGGTCAACGAAACTTGGCCACACTCTTGACAGAATATTTTGCATCTCTCACAGTGACATCTATGGAATGTTTAAAGTCCCATGAAAATGCTGATGTTAAAATATTGAGTGAGAAAAAAGATGATGCTGACTTCCTAAAAACTGACAAAATTTCTCACATAAAAAAAGACTGGAACTTCACTTTCATCCAAGCTGGAGTATTAGGAACTAGACTTACCCTCCCACCCAAGAGAGATAAAACACTATACAAAATATATGAAACAATGGATTGCAGACATTGAACAAGAGGCAGTGCAGGACAGTCACCCTGAGAGAGGAGACAGCCCTAGGAGTGAGTCTTTGATTGTCCCAGCTTCCTGTCTGGAGAGTTGTCTGGCTTCGGTGCAGGAAGAGGAACCCAGGTGGCACCTGGTCCCCCTGAGCTAAAGAGACAGAACAAAAGTCTATGGAGCTGAGACAACCAGAGTTCTCAGGGCAGAGTACCAGAGGAGAGGGGGCCGCCCAGAGAGAAAGCTCTGCAGATCTGCCTCGCTCATGCCTTCAGCTGAGAACTGATCAGGGCATGTGTGTGAGGAGACTATATGAGTCTGGGGAAGAGCTGCCCCAAAGGAGCAGGGGACACAACATCCAGAGCTCACACAACATAGGGAATCATTTGTGTTCCTACCAGCCGTAGGTGCAAAATTCTTAGCAAAATTTTACCAAATGGAATCCAACAATATATAAAAAGGACAACATATCATGACTAAGCGGAGTTTATCCTGAGAATGTAAGATTAGTTTAATATTCAAAAACTGTAATCAATGTAATTCACCATATTAACAGACTAAAAAAGAAAAACATATGATCATTTTAATAAAAGAAAAAAAGTTTTGACAAAATCTAGTCTCCATTCATGATAAAAATTGCTCTCAGCAAACTAAGGATAGAAGGGAATTTTCTCAACCTGATAAAAGGCATGTACAAAAGACCAAATGCTTTCTAGGAGAAAGCTGAATGCCTTCTAAGATCAGGAACAAGGCAAGGATGTCCTATCACTTCTATTCACTTCTATAATGCTGGAGGCTCTAGCCAGTGCAATAAGGCAAGAAAAAGCAATAAAATGCTTTCAGATTGAAAAGGAAGAAGTAAAACTTCTTTATTCACAGATTACATGATTATTTATGTAGAAAATCTTAAACCTCCTTAAAAAAAGCTACCAGAAATAATAAGAGAGTTTAACAAGTTTGCAGGATACAAGGCCAATATACAAGAATCAACTGTATTTCTATATACTAGAAATAAAATATTAGAAATTGATATTTTAAAAGTAATATCATACTATAGCATCAAAAATATAAAATACTTAAGGATAAAAGTGTTAAAAAGATATTCAAGACCTAAACATTGAAAATTACAAAACATTGCTCAGAGAAATTAAGACTAAATAATATGAGAAATAGACCATGTTAATGAATCATAAGCCTCTATGTTGTTAAGATGTCAGTTCTTCCCAAACTGATCTATAGAGTCAATGCAATCCCAGTCAAACCCAGCAGGCTTTTTTTTTTTTTGCAAGTGTGTGGAAATTAACAAACTGAGTCCAAAAGTTATATGTAAATACAAAAGACCTAGAATAACCAAAACAACTTAGAAAAAGAAGGATAAACTTGGAGGACATACACTACGTGGTTTCAAGACTTATAAGGCTACAGTAATCAAGATAGTGTGGTACTGGTATAAAAATAGACAAATCAATGAGACAGACTAGAAAGTTCAGAAAAAGATCCATACATATATGGTCACTTGATTTTCAACAAAGGTGAAAGGATGCTCTTTTCTACAAACAGTTCTGGAACAATTATATGATCAAAATGACCAAAAAATAAATTTTGGCTCTTATCTCACACCATATACAAAAATTAACCTGAAGAAGATCATAGACCTAAATATGAGAGCCAAAACTATAAAATTTCTAGAAGAAAACAGAAAATCTTCATGACCTTGGGTTTCACAAAGATGTCTTAAATACAACACAAAAACTACAAATTACAGAGGAAATAAACCTGTAAGTTGGACTTCATCAAAATGATAAAGGTTTGTTCTTCAGAAGGATATGTTAAGAAAATGAAAAAGCAAACCACAGACTGGGAGAAAATATTTGCAAACATATATCTGACATAGTGATCAGTGCATAACTTTGTGAATATACTAAAAGCTGCTGAATTATACATTTTAAAAGGGTGAACTTTATGTTATGTGAATTGTATGTCCAAAAAACTGTAAACAAAAACAACATATATCCGACAAAAGGCTTGTATCTAGAATATATAAAGAGCTCTTGCAACTCAATAAGATGATAAAAACTTAATTTTAAAAACTGAGGAAAGATTTGAACAGAGACTTCACTGAAGATATAAGAAGGGCAAATGAGTACTGTACATGCAAGGATGCTTAAGATCATTAAGGTCATTAGGGACATGCAAATTAGAAGACACCACGCCCACTGGGAGTTCCATTTTGTCAGCTCCCTGCAGTCCAGGGGGTCCAGGCACAGGGGCAAGGCTGGTTCCCGCTCCCACCTGCAGTTCCAACAGAGGAGCTTGGCAGCCAGAGGAAGTTGGGTAAAGAATGAGCCAGATTCAAGGGCCTGAAGTTGGAAGGGACTGAGGAAAAGTGAAGTGAGCAGATCTGAGAACTTAGCAGGTGGCATCAAAGGCACTGGATGAGAAATTGGATTGGGGCGGGGACAAAGAGAGAAGAGTGAGGATGAGCCAGGGGGCCAGGGTCATGCTGTTCACCGAGCCAGAGAGTACGAGGAGGAAGAGAGCGTACACGGACAGACACCACCTTCCACTGTGCAAATGATCCATTTGGGTGCCTGGGGCATCTGGGCATTTATCCAGCGGGCTGCTGGCTGTGTGGGTCTGAGCAGGCACCTCGATGTTCAGCAGAGGGAGAGTCTGGGAGCCTTGAGAGTGGAGCTGTTGTCCAGGGAGGGGGAGAGGAGGACGGGGAGCCAGTGCCAGGTGCCGAGGGGCACCTATGGTAAGGGAAGGCCAGGTTCTTGAAAAAGAAAAGGAAAGCCAGTGGCCTGTTTCCCTGCCAGCTCCTTCCTGGCTGGGACTTGAGATGGCATAAGGGAGACAAGGGGAGTGGGGGAGGACTCTGGCCCCGAAATTAGAGGCCTTCTCAGAGGTGCCAGACAAAGTGCCCAACCCAAGGAACAAGACAACCTGGTGTCCTAATGTTCCGATCTGATTTTTTTTTTTTTTTTTTTTTTTTGGTAAGAAGTTGGACCAAATTCCTCTCTGTAGTCCATCAGCCCTTCTGCTGTTTTCTTTTTCATTCACTCATTCATCCAGCAAATGTGATGGGGATACTGAGCTACCATCACATGCCAGGCATAGGCTGGTGCTGAGGACACACTGGTGACTGAATCAGACACGGTCCCTGCCCTTAGACAGGCTGGTGGCAGCCAGGTTAATGAGGGGACTGGCAATGACTCTGGCGGGGCTCTCCAGAGTTGTCATCTCCTAACCCTTTCCTTCTCTGTTTCCAGCGTTTCATCCTCCCTTAATGTGGGTGCCCCTTGGCACCCGGCCCAGCTCCTTTGTCCTCCTCTCCCCCTCCCTGGGCAACAGCTCCACTCTCAAGGCTCCCAGACTCTCCCTCTGCTGACCATCGAGGTGCCTGCTCAGACCCACACAGCCAGCAGCCCTCTGGATAAGTGCCCAGATGCGACAGGCACCCTAATGGATCATTTGCAAAGTGGAAGCTGGTGTCTGTCCGTGTACCCTCTCTTCCTCCTCGTACTCTCTGGCTCGGTGAACAGCATGACCCTGGCCCCCTGGCTCATCCTCACTCCTCTCCCTCCCTCTCCCAGCAAATCCAGTCACTCAGGGAGTCCTATAGTTGATGCCGGCTAAGTTCTTCTTGGATCTGTCCAATTTTCTCTCCCTAGCACCTGTCCAACTTCAGGTTCCTTCCCATTCCCCACCTATCTTCCTTTGGCCTTAACCTTCCCTAACGTGTAGCAGAGAGGGGATTTTTAATTGCATGTGACCTAAAGCTAACCGAAATTGGCTTGAGCAAAAAAATGAATTTATTGGCTCACATAACTAAAAGGTTCAGCAGTGGCTTCAGGCCTGGCTGAATCTAAGAGATCACATGATGTCAATAGGACCTGGTCTCTCTGCTTTGTTTATTTTCATCAACTAGTATAAATTTGGGATGGCCTCACTTTCCCTACATCAGGGCCTGCAGAAAGAGATTTTTTTCTTCCCTGCAGATCTAAGAGTCCATTGACTGTGACTGGGTCACACGCCCATTCCTAAACTAGCCACGGGGGCACAGGTGTGGGCAGTGTTCTACCTGGGCATGTTTGGGTCACAAGCTCACCCCTGAAGTTAGGTGTAGGGTCAAGCACTATCAAAATCACATGGACTGCAAGTAGGGGAAGGAAAGTTCCTCCAGGAAAATCACTGTCTCTGTCAGTGTGGGTAAGATGGACATGAAACTGATGTCAACCCTGCCTTAGACAGGAAAGCACTGGCGGAGGACAGGAAGCTGTAGAAAGGTTT
This sequence comes from Balaenoptera physalus, assembly GCF_965194825.1. Taxonomy (NCBI): domain Eukaryota; kingdom Metazoa; phylum Chordata; class Mammalia; order Artiodactyla; family Balaenopteridae; genus Balaenoptera; species Balaenoptera physalus. The sequence continues at coordinate 151,530,253 of NC_138882.1, read as the reverse complement.
GCTGAGCAAAAGCAATGATAATTATAGTCATTTTCGTGACACATGTTCTATTTCTGCCCCATTAATCCCGCTACACAATCGCCTTCACACATGTCTTTAAGTAGGTGTGGGATTAACTTTGTTGTATGTAGTATTTAATTACAGCACTGAACTCTGCTCATATGACGCTTATCTGCACAGCGCATTGCGCGCTCCTGAGCAAGGCTGCCTGCTTTCACCCTAAAATAACCAGAGAAGGTCTCCCCGCAGCCCCACAGCACCCTGTGCCCCGCCAGGGCGGTTCTGAGGTAACCTTGGAACTGACTTCAGGGTGAACCGACCTGAGCCCTTGAGCTCGGTCAGAGCCACCCCTGCCAGCGCAGGTGTCCTGGGAGTGGGGCTCCCCGATCCTGACACCCCTCCCGGCACGCAGAGCCCCTGGGAGGGAGGGGCCTAATGAGGGAACGGGTTGAGTGGGCTCTGAGAAATGGCTCTGGTGAATGCCCTGGGAACCTCTTCCAATCAGCAACCCCCAGTCCTCACCCCGAGATTATTTATCCCCCTTCCTCCATAAATAGGACTGACTAGTTATCTTGGAAAAAGCTTTTCCTGGCGGGGGCTTTTCAAGGATCCCTCACTCAAAAAGACTGGGCTTGGTCTAGGGTGTCAGGTGCAGAAGGACTTGTCTGAACATGATTTACTGAAGACATCTGACCATCTGGGCTTTAGGAAAAAGAGGAAGAGCAGGCACACTGGTTTTGAGTGTACGAAGGACTCCGTTCCTGGATGATCCTTGCGGTCGAGTCCAAAGTCATCTGTCCTGGTGCGCCCCCTGCTGGCCATAGTCGTGAATGGCGTCCAGCCCAGCTCAGGCCTCCACCATGTGGACAGAGGCTCAGGGGGCAGATGTATAGTAGAACTGCTCTGCTCTTCAGGCCTGAGGCCTTCCGGTCCTGCCAGGCAGTCCTCCTGGGTGTGGGCAGGTAGCACCCCAGGGGAGATGGCACCCAACTGCTGAACACAGAAATGCGTGAATGACATTTTCTCCTCTCCCTCTTCAGCGGGCAGGGTGGCGAGGAACGTGCCAGACTCCAGCCTGGACCCGCCACAGGATGGCTGGAACTCTCTACATTATCTGCCCACCCATGAGGCGGGGTTCACACACTCGTGGGTTCACAGGGTTGGCCGAAGGGGGCCATGACAGTTGTACATAAATTCACAAAGTGCCTCTGTAGATGTTGCTTGAGACAGTGCTCACATAAGCATCCTGTAAGAGCCACACACACCCTAAACCTGTTGGTGTGGCTCATGTAAATCCCCTGCCACAGGGACTTTTCTGCCATGAAAGTCTGATGATGTTGCTCTCCTGGGGCCTCACCGTTGCCTCAGGAGAGTCCAAAGTCCAAGAGGTTCCCGAGCCGAGCCGTCAAGACGTGGGAGGGCCCTTACCAGCTGCCTCATTCTTTATTCTCCAGGAAGAACTGATTGCTGCCACCCCCCAGCCTTCCTCCCCAAGGCCAAGGTGCCTCATGCCTGCCTCATGCCTGCCCTGGCTCAGGGCATTCCCCAGGTCTCTCACCCGCTACCCCCTCCTCACCCTTGGCCCAGCTTAGCCTGAATGTCACCTCTGCCAGGAAGCCCCTCTGGCCTTCCATCAGGGCCGGTCCCTCCTCGGGTTCCACAATCCAGGGATTTCCTCTGACCTGCCTGTCATAATCGTCTGCAGCTGTCCCTGCCACCCCCCACCAGAGTGTGAGCCCCTCCAGGGAAGGGCCTGGCACCGAAGACAGGCTCAGTGCGGGGTGGGTGAGAGAAGCAGGCTGTCCTCGGGAACCCAGCCAGGACAGCGTCTACCAGGCAGCCTGCTGGGCGGAGGCCAGGGACCAGCCTCCCGCCTTATCTGTGAGAGCTGTGGTCGGAGGTGCCCCTCCTGGGGGAGCTGTCTCTGGACTCATTCATTCACACGTGTGCGAGTGCCAGTGGGCACGGGGCCTGGCGAGGGCTCCCCACATGGCTGCGCCTCCCCAGAGGGATGCTGAAGGCACCCCTCCCACCTGCATGAAGGCAGAGACTGGGACCCAGAAACAGCCAGTGGCTGCTACCCTTCATTCATTCATTCCCTCATTTTTCAGTGATTTATCAGCTGTGTAGGGATAAAATTTACATACAATACAGTTTACCTATTTAACACAGTCTGAGATGTTTTGACAAAGTGTAGCCACACCCCACAAAACATAGGGCATTTCCGTTATCCCCTTAAGTTCCCTGGGGACCCTTTGCAGTTCATGCTCTACCCACCCCGAGCCCTGGCCACACTGGTCCCCTTCTAACTCTCTATCCCTGTAGCTTTGCCTTTTCCAGAATATCATAGAAATGGAATGATACAGCATGTATCCTTCTGAGATTGGCTTCTTTCACTTAGGATATTGTTTTTGAGATTCATCACTGTTGTTGCACGTGTTCATGGGTCACTACTATTTATGCTGCGTAGTATTCCGTGATGAAGATGTGCCACAGTTAGTCCAACCCAGGCCCCGGTGGAGGGACCACCCAACCCCCTTCCTTTTTAAGGGAGAAGGATTAAAGGTCCTAAAGAACTGTGTGGATGTGGTTCTGGGAGAGAAGGGGTGGCAAGGCCCCTTCCAGAGGGGACAGTCAGGACAGGCCCTTCCCAAGGGCTTCTCTAATTGGGTCATTGTTGCCTTTCCCAGCAAGGCTGTGGAAATGATTTTTTCTTGGCTGCATTCCCAGATCTGATCAAGAGCTTTCCCCAACCGAAGTCTTTTGAACAGAGCATTCATTTAATTTTCTCTGTGTGGATGTTCTTTTTTTCAATGTGCAGGTATTAAAGGTTATGAAAAAGCTGCATGCACTCTCCTGGATTATGCCTGCCCTTCCTGAGCAGAGCAGAGAAAGCGGGGCCTCAACTGGGCCAGCCGACACGTGAGGACCCCTGCTTGCCCAAATGGGTGGCAGCTGCAAGGGTCTGCACTTCTCTTCCTGGTGTGGGTGACCGTGGTGGGAAAGCCCCTCCACCCATAGTGACAGCGCCTGGCCTTGGGGGAGCCAGGCCCATGTGGAGGAGACAAAAGGACAGGATGAGAGAGACAGAGAGACACCGAGCCCTGTCTCTGGCCAGCTGGGCCCTCAACAAGAGCCTTCGCCTCCCAGGGCCTCAGTCCTGGGGGCCTGAGTAGGAGGGGACTCTCACAGTTCTTAGCTGTAGGCGAAGCTAGCACCTGGAAGACCCAAGTTCAAGTCCAAGCTTGTACTCATTGTGGGGACCTGGCCAAGTTGTTTAGCTCCTCTGGACTCAGTTTCCTCATCCGTCAAGTGTGAGGTCACTCAGAAGTGTGTGAGCAGACAAACAGAGGAATCACCCCATGCCTCCTGCTTGGCCCTGCCCTTACTCCTCTTCTGAACATCATTTAAATGGGGATAATAGGCATCCCACACACACACCAGTTTAGTGTCCCCAGGCCTGTATCCTTTTAGGGATTAGGGAGTCTATACCCTTAAAATCAAAATTTTAGATGACTGGTCCATTAACAAGAATACCCCCCTATTAATTCTTCTTGCTGGCATCTCGACTCCCCCTCTCTCCCCGACCCTGCATGCAAGACTTTGAGCAAGTGACTTAACTTCTATATGCCTCAGTTTTCTCATCTGTAAAATAGGGATAATAATAGTAGTAACCTTCATAGGACTGTTGTGAGGATTCAACAAGACAATCATGAAAGATGGGAAGTGTTTCAAACATTGCCTAGGACAAGGTGAGCACTCAATATAAGCTTGCTGCTGTGGTGATGATTATGATGATGATGATGGGGGGCAGGGGTTTGCCCTTCTGCAACTTGACCAGACCCAAGATGGGGTCTGCTCCTTCATGCAACTACCTACACATGGGCTATTGCGTGAGGCTGGAAGGAGTGGCCACCAGCCAACATGCAACTATACCTCTGCCTGTCGCTGACCCAGTGCAGCCTCTGAGGGCGCCTGCTCGCACCATATGGCTGGTCTCTGCCTCCACAAGGGATGGTGGTGTTGATGAGGGCCTCAAGCCCTCCAAAATCACAAGGACATTAGTATGTATGCTAAAAGTTAAAAACTCAACGAACAAAACTTGTTTTTAATGTTTCGCTCCCTCAATGTCATGCTCTCCTTTGCTCTGGATTAATACTAACTTACTTTCTTATCAAATGCATAGGTGAATTTCCTTTCAAATGTATGTTTTATTATCCTGTGTTTATTGTTACACCCTGCTTTCAAAATGCATATTTGAAACACTTTTCTAACAGTTGTTAAAATATGTTTGCTTGTGAGAAAAGGCCTCCCTCCCCTGGGGGATCCCAAAACAATTTCTGGGAAGCTGGTGAAGATGGATCTTGGGCTGGACTCATGAATGAATAAAAGAGACCCTGAAAAATCAGTGTGCTGAGGACTGAGGTGGGCTGGTCTCTGCGTCCAGCGGAAGTCTTGTTTTTTCCTGCACATACACTCTTGCAGGAGCCATGTCTCTCCTCACAGGATCCGGGTTGCCAGGTAATACTGAGCACACAGAAGGTTCCTGGAGAAAGTGTGAGGAATAATCCTTTTCTCATCGTTACCAGCTATGGAGGCTCTACTTTGTCACAAGCACCTCACTCGTATTACCTCTCACCCTGACAACTCCAAGTCTGGCTGTGACTATCCTCATGCCACAGTTATTATCCTCATTTTGCAGAAAACAGGCTCAAGGTCCAAGCACAAGTGGCTAAGTTACGACCACAGGCAGAGGTAGGGTGAGAACTCAGGGGAACTTTGGACTCCAGGATCCACTGTCCTGGAACAAACCTGCGTGGGAATGACTGACAGGGTGATCACTGTATCAGCCCATCTGCCATGTGCCTTTCCATTTTATGTCTCGACCCCTTGTACCAAGTCTTGTACACTTGGCCACATTAAAAGATTTCTTAAACGTAGAATCATCTTTGATCTCTTTTTGTATGCAATTTGATATTTTGGCATATGCATACCCTCTGTGAAACCATCTCCCATCACGAGAGTGAATTTATCTATCACCACCAAAAGTTTCCTCATGCCCCTTTGAAATTGCTTCCTCCTGGCCCCTTCCCGGTAACCCTCTCCTCCAAGCAGCCACCAGTCTGTTTTCTGTCACTGTTGATTAGTTTGCACCTTCTAGAGTTTCCTATGCACTCATGTTTTGTCCGGCTTCTTTCACTCAGAATAATGATTTTTTTGGACTGGAGTTTATTTATTTATTTATTTATTTATTTATTTATTTATGGCTGTGTTGGGTCTTCGTTTCTGTGCGAGGGCTTTCTCTAGTTGCGGCAAGCGGGGGCCACTCTTCATCGCGGTGCACGGGCCTCTCACTATCGCGGCCTCTCTTGTTGTGGAGCACAGGTTCCAGACGCGCAGACTCAGTAATTGTGGCTCACGGGCCTTGTTGCTCCGCGGCATGTGGGATCTTCCCAGACCAGGGCTCGAACCTATGTCCCCTGCATTGGCAGGCAGATTCTCAACCACTGCACCACCAGGGAAGCCCCAGAATAATGATTTTTGAGATCAGTACATGAACCATGTATTGATGGTTCATTTCTTGGAATCTTCCTTGAATTCCTGCGATAAGCCTTATGTGGTTATGGCCTATTATTCTTTGAATACTCTTGGTTTGCTAATAGTTTACTTAGGACTTAAGCATCTGTATTCCTTAGTGAGGGTGGTGAACCAAGATTTGGACCCAGGATAGACTGACCAGATAGCCAAGAGCAACCTAGAAAAAACCTGGTAGAAGCTTCAGGGCTCCAGCAACAAGACTTTAGGAAACAATGTGATTGCATGAGCCTGTATTCGTGTGCAAACCCCCATGGGGCCCATGATGGGCTCCTATATATTAACGAGAAACCAACGGTTGTCCCCTCACTGGGCACAGGGTGGACTCCTGCTGAATTAACTGACCCATCTCCATTTGGGGCTTCTTTTTAGAAGGAGGAAACAACCAGTGGGTTTTTAAATTTTTATTTTCTTAATTCCATAGAGAATTCAGAAGGGTGAAAAAGCCAAATGATTATTATAAAATGCTTGGAAAAAGCAGACCCAATCCATGACAAGTTTGGGAAAGAAAGCCATTGTGTGGCCACTAAAGCAAAACAGAGACTTAGGATTTTTATAACAACTGAGAATATTCTTCCTGCTCATCACATCTGAGAAAAAAATGGTGTCCTCTGGGCAGATACTTGAGCAAGGAGGGTGGGGTGGGAGAGGGGCCGGGATGAGGAGAGTGGGAAGTGAGGGGAGAGAGAGGCAGAGCAGAGAGACAAAAACCTGGGAGGACAAGAGAGGGGGGAGAGGGAGAAAAGAGAAAAGAGACAAAGAGAGAGAGAGAAAAGGTACTGGGAAAAGAGAAAGACATTGGGCATTTAAAAAAGCATCGGACAAGGGGAGCCAGTTAGCACCCTTCCTGAACCTTCAAGCAAAGTAATGGTCCCTGAGCAGCTCTGAGGGCAGGAGGGCAGGGGCATATGGAGACGGGGCCCGTTGTGGGTTGAACTGTGTCCTCTAAAAAAGATATGATCAAGTCCTACCTCCCAGGACCTGTGAATGTGACCTTATTTGGAAATGGGGCCTTTTTTTTTTTTTTTTTTTTTCTGCACCGCGCAGCTTGCGGGATCTTAGTTCCCCAGTCAGGGATTGAAACTGAGCCCCGGCAATGGAAGCGCCAAATCTCAACCACTGGACCGCCAGAGAATTCCCTAGAAATAGGATCTTTGCAGGTATAATCAAGTTAAGTGTGGTCAGACTAGATTAGGGTAAGCCTTAGAAGAAGAGGGAAGTTTAGACACAGACACACAGAGAGAGAACGTCACGTGAAGATGGAGACAGAGATCAGAGTGATGTGTCTACAAGCCAAGGACTGCCAAGCATGGGCAGAAAACACCAGAAGCTGGAAGAGACAAAGAAGGAGCCTCTATGAGAGCCTTTGGAGAGACAGTATGGCCCTGCCAACACCTTAATTTCAGACTTCAAGCCTCCAGAGAAAATCAATTTTGGTTGTCTTAAGCCACTCAGTCTGTGGTAATTTGTTCCGGCAGCCCTGGGAAGCTAATACAGGGTCCCTATCAAACTAAAGTATCAGCAGCCCCCGGTCATGTGCGGAATCATGTTTCCCTCCACAAATTTATATGTTGAAGTCCTAACCCTCAACACCTCAGGGTATGACTGTATTTGGCGATAAAGTCTTTAAAGACGTGGTTACATTAAATGAGGTAGTTAGGGTGAGCCCTAATCTACCTTATAAGAGGAGGATATTTGGATACAGACAGACGGAGGGCAAACCATGTGAAGACAGAAGGAGAAGGCGACAGAAGAAACCAACCCTGCCGACCTTGATCTCAGACTTCCAGCCTCCAGAACCGTGAGAAATACACTTCTGTTGTTGACGGCACCCCATCTGTGGCACCTTGTCATGGCAGCCCTAGCGAAAGGATACACCCCCAAACCCCGACTTTCACCAGCCCCGCTGGAGGGAGGGCAGCTGGAGCTTTTCCCGGCTGCTTCTCAGGCCGGCCTCAGTGGCTGCCGTGAGTGGCTCAGGCTGGGGTGGGGGGAGCCGCGCTGTGCCGTGGGCTCCCCTGGCACCTGCCCAGCCCTTCCAGGAGCACAGAGTCCTCATCTAGTGCCCAAGTGACCAGTCCAGGGGGCACCTCTGTGCCAGGCTTCCTGCAGTAGCTCAGCCTGGGCCCTTCCTCCCGTGACCTGGAGACAAACAGGGGGCTCCATACCTGGGTAAATGGTTTTGACGTTTCAATTCTGTCCCTAACCCTTCATTTTCTGCCAGGTCTGGGGATTTATCTTTCAGGGCTGCCTGCTATTGAGTGGACGGCATTCCTGAGGAGAATGTACGAGCAGAAAGGTTCAGCTTCCTTGTGTTTTGTTTTGAACACATGAGGAAACTAAGACCCAGAGAGGGGAAGGGACTTGTCCCAGGGCACATAGCTATTTGGGGTCGAATTGACCAGAACACCAGGCTCCTGAAGCCAACCAAGCCTTCAGCATGCTCAACACAGGTACCTCATGAGTTCTCAGACAATCCAATTAGGTCACTGTTTTTTCTGCCTAACAGTCATATTAAGATTTGGGGTGGGCTGTAGTTTTTTTTTTTTTTTTCAAAAATTTAAAAGCACTTCAGCATCTTATATATTACAGCAAAATCCAGTTCACGTCACTGTTAATAAAACTGTGATTTAACAGAGAGCTTTTATTACAAAAATAAATTTCAGTAATAACTGCTCAACCAGACATTTTGCAATTAAAAATAAAACTGTGCAGTAAAGAGAAATGCAATTCACAATAAACTAAGTTGTTCCCTCTCCCTGCCCTCCACCTGCTGGGACTCCACAATATTGCTTCCCAATTTCAAACCATTTGCTGGCATTAGGCTGTTTAGTACTTCTCTGTTCTCCAAATTATTGGACAATTTCATATTTTTAGCTCTGGATTGAGTCCCCAACAGATAGTCACACATCCTTTCAGTCCATAACAACCAGCTCTATCAAGAAAATAGGGAGATGGCGGTACCCACCCCTACCAGCCTGTCAAAGGCAATAACCTCACTGCCTACATAGTCACTGAATGTGGCTCTTTGCTTAATGTAATCCTGAATTTTTATCTCATCACTGTCTAAGATGAAAGCTGAGAGTGTAAGAACTACATTGTATTAGTCTGCTAAGGCTGCCATAACAAAATACCATAGACTGGGTGGCTTAAACAACAGATGCTTCTTATTTTCTCACAGTTTTGGAGGCTATAAGTTTGAGATCATTGTGCTAGGATGTCAGTTTCTGGAGAGGCCTCTCTTTCTGACTTGTAGACAGCCACTATCTCATTGTGCCCTCACATGGCAGAGAGAGAGGAAGCAAGTTCTCTGGTGTCTCTTCTTACAAGGGCACTAATCCCTTCATGAGGGATCCATCCTCATGACCTCATCTAAACCTAAATACCTCCCAAAGGCCCCATCTCCAAATACCATCACACTGTGGGATAGGGCTTCAACATATGAATTTAGGAGGGGAAACAATTCAGTCCATATACCCAGATACTAAAACAGCTGACTGGTTATATGCATAGTGCTCATGTGTAAATTTGCACTTGGAATCATATTAGTGAGAGTAGTTTTTTCTCTTGCATGTCTCTTATCAAAAATGTTTTTTCCTCCAAGCAATTTCCCTTTTGGTATGCTGGTGAGGATAATTGAAAAGGAATGAACTATGTTTGAATCCCATTAGTTAAAAGCAAATGGAAGGGTTAATTGCTGTTCACAGGTCTGGAACTGCTCTTTTTAGCTGCAGAGGCTCTGAACTACTCCCAGTAGGAGACCCCAGGGATCTCTGATAATTTTCCCCTGATTATTGCTGTAATAATTCCTCACTCCTCCAACCTTTCTGTAATTTATGGGTGAAATAGCTCTTAAAGAAGTAAAAAAATTAGGCAAATGCTTTTGATCATAAGTGCAGATAATACACATCCCACAGACTCTCTTTTGTGAGGGTTTTCTATACATATTGACACAGCTAATCTTTGCTTCTGCAGCATGTACATAAGTACTAACTAAGATGACTGGCATACAGTACTGTTATGTGTCTTTTAAGAAAACCTCCAACCGACTCCAATATCTCCCATGTGGCACCTGATACACTGTGGGCGTGTGACATTTATAGAGCAGTAATAATGATATTTGAAAACACTGTAATGTCTGAAGGCTTTATTTCCCTGCAAATTTCATCTAGAAGGCTGTATTTTGCAGACATCAGCTTCTGCCAGCCCTTCACAGGGACTGCTGGAATGCTGAGCTTTGTTGGGATTCACAAATGGCCATTTTGAGCATCACTGCCTCTGAACCCCTCAGGAGGAAAGTCACCTTCTCATGTGGGTGGGAAATATTTGTAGGTAAGGACTTGCCACCTGACTTGGCCTTCCAATGCTGGTCTTTTGCCCTTCAATAGAATTAAGTTTTGAATGCATTTCCCCTTAAAAAACCTCAATAGAGCCTCAGGCTACACATGGTAATTCATAAAATTGTCGAATCAAAGAATCTTAAAATCAGCTGATCTGTGAGCTGGGAGTGAACCTAGTTACCAATTTAATCAAATCTTCCCCCCTTTTGTTAAGCCATGGAGAACGTTGGTTTGGTGACAGAGGTAGAACTAGGATCTTTTTTTTCCTATCCCAGTGCTCACTCCATCACCCCCTGGTATGTTTCTATAGCTAATGCAATAATACAACAGTCTTATTGCATTTAATTTTAAAGTATTTACCAAAAAAGCCACTGGGATAATATCCCCCACTTTAAAGTATCTACTATGTGCAGGACCTTACTAAGTCTTTATTTGCATCACCTTATTTAATTGTTATCAGAACCTTACGAGGCAGGCATCATCAACTCCACTTTACACATGAGATAACTGAGGCTCAGAGAGTTTAAGTGTCTTGCCCAAAGTCCCCAAACTAGTAAGTCATTGAGTCAGTATTTGAAGCTAGATGACCCTGCAGCCCTGCTCTTGTCACCAGAGTTGAAGAGGAGTAGGAGATGAAGTTGGAGATAGGGTCCTTTCACATGAGCAGGGCACATCATTCTGTCTGCCCAGGCCAGAAGCATGGGTGTTGGGTATTCACATCCTAGCCTGAGCTCCATTGCAAGTTAGCCACTGACTGCCCATCTGTTAGGCTCAGGGGAGCCAGAGGTGAAGGGGCATGGCCCTGTCTTGGAACAACACTCTAGCTGTCTGGGAGACATGTGTAGACAGACAGCAATAGCGCCTTAAGATCCAGGCTAGAAAGAAGGACAGTTAGGGGCTGTGACCTTAACCCCAGAGGTTGAGGTTGGCCCCAGAGATGGCAATGCAGGAGCTGGGTCTGGAAGGATGGTGAGGAGTCAGCCAGTTGAAGAAGGAGGCTGGGAGGGGAGGTAGGCCTGCAAGACAGGGAACCTGCAGGAGGAGGGACCCAGGAAGTCAGAGGGGTAGAAAGGGAAGACCTAGGCTAGAGTGGTTGGCAGAGACCAGATCACAGAGGGTCATGATATATTGCCAAAGCCAGGGGTAGATTCCCCCCAGGGGGATAGGGGAGCCCTGAAGTTCATGGATGGGGGAAGGAGGTCTGACTTGCAGAGATAACCCATTCAGAGTAGAGGGAGAACTAGAGGAGGGGGTGAGGCTGGGGGCAGGGTGCCTGGGAGGCTAGTGTAGGAACCAAGACCAAAGGTGACCGTGACCTGAACCAGCGTGATAGAGAAGGTAGCCCATCAAGACCTGTTCAGAAGAGAGAATGGATAGCCTGTGGGAAGGGACTCCCGGAGAGTGGCTGGTGGTGCCAGCAGTTTAGCCCTGGAACACAGAGGTTGAAATTTCCCAGGGAGAGCTGGAGCCAGGGGACAGGGCTGTGGACAGAAGGTTCAGGAGAGGAGTGAGGGGTTGAACTGGAGGTTGGGTGGAATGGGGAGAATGACAGTTCTGAACGTCCAGAAGTGCTGAGAAGCCAGCAGTGCTCAGTGACCCGGGTAGGCATGGAAGAGGGAGACCCTTGGACTGTCCCAGGGTCTGGTTTGCCAGGAGGGTGCGGGGAAGGACTGGGGCACAGGTGTGAGGCTGGAGTCTGGGCCTGGTGAGGAGGGAGCATGGGGCCAGGACACATTCACAGACAATAAAATTTCCAGGATCTGAAGGAAGCTACAGATGAGGCTCATGTCATTAACTTCTCCAGACAGTAACTGTTGATGCCAGGATGACCCGTGTTCAACCTTAGGGGGCTCCACAGTGAACAGGGGCCAGACCCCAAAACAGCTGCTTTAAGCACAGCGTTTGCTGCCCCTCTTCTTTCCTGCGAGAGGCTGGCTGTGCTGCTGGATCAGCAAGGGCAGCTCAGCTGAGCAAGTGTTTCCCTGGGCAACCACACTTCAGGACACGCATGCCCAGGACCGAGTGGAGAACAGAAGGAGTGCTGGACCAGGAGTGCAGGGATATCACCCACAGCTCTGCCACTGCCCTTGTTACTCTGCCCACGACCCAGGTGATCACCAAGGTCCCTTCCGGCTCTTTGAAGCCATTAATGCCAACTATGAAAGGAGAACACACAAAAGGAGAGAAATTTTAAGAGAAGTGGTCATAGGGCAGATTGCAAGCTCTCTCACAGGGCAAGTGAAGCTCACCCACGATGGAGTTTAGGTCCACGTGCCAGGGCCTGGTTGGGAGTTTAAATACTGTTGGAGAGCTCAGGGAAAGGAGAATTCCCCGTGCACTCGGGAGTAGGGGAGGCCTCTCTCCCTGATGGCCATCTCTGTTTCTGTTCTCAGGGCAGTGTCTCAAATGTGTCACACTGGCCACCTTTTTAAAGATCTTGACAATAGACAAGTCCAGTAAATAGGACACCTGGAGTGTGCCAGGTGCCATGCTAGGTGCTGTGCGTGTGCACTTCTCAGCTTCAAAACCACCTCTGGAGGTGAGTACTATTATCCCCACTTTTCCTGTGAGGAAATCGAGGCTTGGATGGGTTAGGGAACCCACCCGGGTGGCTGTGCTGGAATCGGAACGCACAGCTGCTGACCCCAGGTCTATCTGCCCACAGGGAGGCCCAGGGACCGTCAGTCTGTCCAGGCAGAAAAAAGGATCACTGCTATTGGGCCACAGAGGTTTCCATGGACACACGAGATGTTTAATTCACCCCGACGGGCCAGGTAGTTACCCCCAAGGAATTTGCAATGTGCACAGCAACCTTAGAGAAGTTTTAGGGAGACTGATTTTATGGGGTTTAGACCCCTGGGAGAGGCAAGCCCCCTAAACAACCAGCGGCAGGGCCAGGCTTGCAGCTGCTGAGACACTGTTACCCTCTCACAGGAACACGGCCCGGGAGCAGCTCCGCTGTGACACCGTCTCTGTGGTCTGAGCACCACACATCTGCCGGCTGCTCTGCTGCTGACAACAGGATGTGACAGACCAGCCCGAGGGCGCGTGAGCCGTAGGGTCTGGGAGGAGAGCAGCGTGAGCTGTGAAGGCTCCTCCTCTCCTCCTGAGGCCCCCAGCGCCAGGCGTGGACCTCCATCTGTGCGGGCCTCGCTCACTCCTAACGCAGGCCGGCAGGTGCTGTGCCGAGGGGAAGCGGGATGAGGAGCCGGTCGCAGCCCTGATTCATTTTTGCGGCAGGAGATTGATAAGCTGTTCGAGGGGGACTGCACGTGCTCTGGTTCACCGCCTTCAGGAAAGGCTCAAGCTGGTGGAAACGAATTCAGTCATCCCGATTTAGGGAAAGGCGGCTTGAGGCCTTTCCCTTCCTTTTTGGGTCACTCCTGGAGTCTTACATCTTAAATCGCTTTTTATTCAAAACAAATTTATTTCTAAAGCATTGGCCCATTGTCGCTTGAGAAACTTTATTCAGAGTGGAGTTGAAGGAGCTGGTCGGGTACCTTCTAACCACAACTCGGGCCTGCAAAGACATGGCGTGCTGTGTCCCACTGTACTGATATTTTGCTTTTAGAAGGATGGCTTTAATGTTCAGACACTATCTGACTGCTGTGCCCACTACAATTATGGATAATTATGATGTCTTGCTGAGAAATCACAGTGGGATACGGGCTCTGCAGAAGAAGACAAACTGACACACACGTTCTTGCCTGGTAGCTTCAGAATCTAAATAGTCGTATTTAGATTTCAGTCATGGCGTGAAACGTGACGAATTCTCTCATGCTGTGTGTGTGGGTGTGTGTGTGTTTGGGGGTGGGGGGGGTGTCACTAAAAGTACCTCTAAAGAAAAAACCCTTTCCCAACAGTGCAAGTGGAGGTAATCAGTAATCTAAAAGGAGGTAAGAAATGGGGAAATAAAAGACTAATATTTTAGGGTATTTTAAGACTGAAAATGAGGCTTTGTTTGTAACATACTCACAAAGAGAATGTCAATCTTTCAATAAAGGCTGCAATTACCGGAGTGACAGTCCTCTGGTTCTCATTCCTTAATACAGCAAATATTGATCACGTGCCACCATGTACAAGATTCCAAGCATGCCAATCTTGAAAAATAATAGAAATCCCTAAATGTCAAATTCTATTGCTATACATGTTACAATTACTCATTGATAAGACACATTTTTTTTTAAATTAGGACTATTAGATTTGTAAAGGTTAATATGCTTTTTTACTCAGTGATTCAGATCCTGGAACAGACCCTCGTAAGGAGAAACCGTTTTTAAAATATAGTGGAAGAATTCATCACATAGAATTAATCCTGGCATTTGATGTCCTAGTGCATTTCCAGAGTGGGCCACACACTCTTTTGAACGAGCGTTAAGTAAGAGAGGGGTCCTGCATAAACAGATGGGGGCGAGAGCCTGGATAGACAAGGTGGATGAGGGAGCAGGTGGGCCTGGAAGCAGAGCAAAACACAGGAAGGAGAGCAGGTTAGAGGAGCAAACTGGGTGAGCCGGCTTATTTGCGAGAGGCTCATCTCAGGTGAGGTTTACACGTAGCTTTCCAGAGCCTCTGCGGACAGTGACTGACTTCTGTCCAAACCCCACGGTGAGGCTTAACTCACAGTTCCGTGGCTTCCTAGCTGCGAGGGCTTCGGCATGTTAACTCAATTTTTCATGTCTCAGTTTCTCCTCTGTAAAATGGAGCCCTTTCTTATGGGCCTGTTGTGAGGATTCAATGAGTTCATCCATCTAGACCAGGGGTCCCCAACACCCCAGGGCCGCACAGCAGGAGGTGAGCAGCGGGCGAGCGAGCTAGCAAAGCGTCATCTGCCGCTCCCCTTCGCTCGCGTTACGGCCTGAACCACCATCGCTCGCGTTACAGCTTGAACAAACCCCACCCCCAGCGCAGTCCGTGGAAAAATGGTCTTCCATGAAACCAGTCCCTGGTGCCAAAAAGGCTGGGGACCGCTGATCTAAAGGGCCTGACACAGTGTTCAGAACGTGTTAGCCATTATTATTCAGAAGAGTGAGTGGATATTTTTCATTGTTTGACCATCCAACCTCCAAATCTCTTCCTTTTGTGTGGGTCCTGGTGGCAGGCAGGGCTTACCCTGCACAAAGAAGGCGGAAGCTGGGTCTGGGGGCAGCCAAATGCATGCCCCCTCCTGGAATCTTAGTCCTGAGGGAGCCAGACAAATGTTCTGACCATGCTTAGAGATGATTTGCAGAGCTGGTGGACTTGAGGAAGGGGTGGCTGGGCTGTGTGATGGGGCAGCCA
This sequence comes from Balaenoptera physalus, assembly GCF_965194825.1. Taxonomy (NCBI): domain Eukaryota; kingdom Metazoa; phylum Chordata; class Mammalia; order Artiodactyla; family Balaenopteridae; genus Balaenoptera; species Balaenoptera physalus. The sequence continues at coordinate 151,515,041 of NC_138882.1, read as the reverse complement.
GACTTTGCCTGTGGTAAGTTGGCATGACCCCGGCTGCCTAGCCTGCCTAGCTCCTGCCTACTATTCTTCCAATAAATACCTTTTCTGCTGAGTTAGCCAGAGGTCGTCCTGTGATTCGCAACCAAGAACCCTATGAGGAGCCATGCTCACCGGTGTTGTCAAATAACACTGCCCTTACAGACTGGGGGAGGGAGCACTGCCCTCTGCAATCCCCCCAGACTGTGGAGAGAAGCCAGCCCCCAAATCCACCAAAGAACCCAGGATGACCTCAGAGTTGCCCAGCAAGACCCCAGGGCAGAAATCCCGCATAGGGAGATCTTGGCAGACTGCTCTGAAGGGCCGAAGCATCGTGGCAGAACCCTTAGGAGGGCAAGACTGGGATGAACCACACACTGTACCTCTGAACTTGGAAATGGCAGGGGGCTGGGAGGCTGGGGTGTAGGGGAGATGAACAAACATTTACTCAGGACCTAAACCGTGGCTTTTGGGTCTCTAATCCTTTATTACTGTGTTCCTGCCAACTGCTTCTTTGCAGGGAGCATCAGAGTTTTCTGCAAGTGGGGCAAGGGTGTGTTTATCAGCTTGTTGCAAATTACATGGTAAACACCATCCCCCTGGTTGAGGCACTTACTGAGTCTCTTTGTTAGATTAATAAGATTACAACAATCTGGGCAGACTTTCAAGTGTTTATTTTCAAAACCTTATTTCAGAGGGTGGTAGTAACATAGTACCAGGCCTGTCTGAATTCTGCATGTTTCTGCTCTAAGCATTTATTTCTCCACATATGGGGCAGAAAAGGTCATTAATCCTCAACCTCTGACAATTTATAGTCAGTGCCCTATAGCCCATTTTTTGATCGTGAACTTAATGTTTATTTTAACACCTCCATGGTGTCGCCCTTGTCCCACAGACTTTAAAGGGCAGACTGTCCCTCAGTTTGTAACTATATACATTTCAGCATAATTGACTCAAAGCAAAATTCTGTAACACAAACCCTATTTTCCCATTGACTCATATTATTACACGATGGATGTTGCAGCTCCTTGGCAAAAACACGCCACCTCCACCCTCAGGGCCGTGAGGGAGAGTTCTGGGGGACCTGGGGGCACAGCTGGCATGGTGGCCGGGGCGGCTTTTCTCGCTGCACTGGGGAACATCCCATCATGACTTACTGCGCAGCTCTGGGCCCTGTGTGCTGCAGGGACTGCGGGGGGATAAGGATGACTGAAAGCCATGCCTGCCTTCACCGCAGTTCCCCGACACCCTAAGTGGTCTCACACTCCCGGCCCAGGTTGACCCAGTTCCCTCAGCCTGCCACACCCTTCCCCAACTCGTAACATCCATCCAGACCCAAGCACAGGGTTGCTCTTCTGGAACTCATCCCTGAGCTCTCAGCCTTCCCATATTCCATAGTCATATTGGTCCCTGGGTTCCCCACCTGGTTTTAGATGTGACTGCCTTCCTGTCTGATTCTCTCATAAGGCCTGTACTCTTTGGGGGCATTTCAAATTCATCTTTATATCCTCCATGGTGAGCTTACAATGTACCAAATATTGGGAATTTACTTACTGTTAAATGAGTAAATGGAAGAATGAATTAAAAGATGAATGAGTACATAAATGGAGACACAAATAGTAGATAAAAATCCACTAATAGGAGATAAAAATCATAATTAGCTTTATCTAAGGGCTTTTCAGTTTACAGAAATTTCATACTCATCAGTTTATACGATCCTCGTGGCAAATTAGAAAGGTAGTTACGGGACTTCCCTGGTGGTCCAGCGGTTAAGATTCCGCGTTCCCAATGCAGGGGGCCAGGGGTCCATCCCTGTTCAGGGAACTAGATCCCAAGTGTTGCAACTAAGACCCAGCGCAGCCAAATAAATAAATAAATAATTTTAAAAAGAAAAAAAGGTAGTTACAATTGTTTGAATTTCACAAAGAGGTTAAATTATAACAATAATAATAGCTCTAATGTCTGAGGACTGACTGTGTGTCAGTCACTCAAACAATGTGCTCTGTTAATCCTAAAACCACTGTGCAAGGTAAACCATCATCTTTTACAGTTGGAGAAACTGAGTCTCAGAAACTTGTCTAAAGCCAGAGCCAGGATTGGAACCCACATCTTGGGACTCCAAAACCTGTTTAGTCTCTGACACAATATTGGCAGACAGAGGATGGAGCCAGTTCCAGCCAGCCAAAGTGTCCCTGAGCTAACTCTTGAAGGACTAAAGTGAAGATCAGTGAGGGATGGACAGCCTGGTCAGTGGGACTGATATGGGCAAGGAAGGGAGGTAGAAGCAGGCAGGTCAGGCTTGGAGCCTGGGACCTGAGAGACAGTGTGAGGCATGGGCAGTGGCGCGGGAACGATCAATGCCAGGGGCCAGGAGGAACCATGTCATAACAGGTCTCAGATGGTCTGGGGTAAGGTGCTTGGGCTTTATTTTCTGCCCAGTGGAACAGACGTGGGTAGGATGAATACTGCAGGGCCTTTGAAGTATTCTTCTGTGTTAAGGAAGGAAGAAGCTAGAGGCAACAAGACCAGCCTATGGCAATAATTTGGACAAGCCATAAAGTAACTTGCACGTGTAGTGAAGTAGAAATAAAAGGGGGAAGCAGATCTACGAGATGTTGAGAATATTTGCCATACCTCCCTCCTTCCCTGTTCTTAAGCCAAAGAAATTTCTCTGATGAAAATCTTCCCCATCTTTTGCTGGTTCAGGCCTCCGTGCTTCATCCTTACTATTCCCTCTACCTCAAGTGCTCTTTCTTCTCCACACTCCCACCGACCTGGAGAACACCTAGTCATCCTTCAAAATCTTGTTCAGATGTAACTCTTCCAAAAAGTGTTTCCTTACTACAAGACTGATGGAGTTAATGATCCCATTTTGTACCACCTTTATATTTGTACATAATTCTGTTGGGGAATCAACGCCAGTGTCGGTTTGTTAACACATATCTATCTTCCCTGACAGACAGTGAACTCAATGGTTGGGACTGTTTTCATCTTTGTGTTCCTGTGCCTAGGGCAATGCCTGACAGGTGCTAAGCACGATGTTGAATGAATGAATGCACGCACGCATGCCTGAATGTATGAATGAGTAAATGAGTGAGTGAAGACATTATCTCCTCTCTCTTTTCCAGCCATTCGGATGTCCAATAGAAGTAAGCTACACTTGTCATTCTCTCTCTGATGAGGTACTTTGCTTTGAAAAATGCCTTTAATTTAGACTTTGTTTTTGTAAAATTAATGAGTGTCTCATTTGGCAAGTTTGAAATTTTCAGAACAAGCAAAAAATGGTTGGGGGAAGGGAAAGGAAAGAAGAGGAAAGAGGGGAAAGTTGGGGCCACTGGCCTGCAGTTGCAGTTTTCCCTGAGCATGATCAGGAAAAACAAAATGCCCAGCCCTGGGCTTGTCTGTTAACACGTGACCTCAGACAAAGGCTTTGCTTCACCTCCTTCCATTAGCTCACAAGAGGAGCCAAAAGGAAAAGACTCTGAAAATGGTGAGAAACACCATAAAAGAGACATATTATTATTCTGCCTGGATGATAAAATACGGCCTTGTGAATGAAGTGCTGGATTCCCATGCTCACCCAAAGAAAAAGATGATTTTAATGTTAAATGTATTCCTTTCACTTACTAAGACATCCATTAATTAGGGAGAAAACATTTTCCAAAATATAAACTTAAATCTGTTAATAAGCACAAATCTACACAGAAAAGTAGGAAGTACATGGAGACTAGCAGCCTAACCTCAGACAGAAGCCATCTGTGACTTCAGAACAAGCATTTTTACTGACTGGAGGTGGCACACTGTTGTGAAATGCTAAATTAAATACCACTAAACATTATTATGCCTTCAAAACGTAGTTGCAGGCTTCAACAAACACACTTTTATCACAAGAACACACAATCTAAAGCCAAAATAATTCAGTTTAATGTGCCAAAAATATGCTCACCCCATACATTGTTAGAAAGAGCAGTAGGAAAAGGAATCTAAACTTTGCAGCTAATTCATTTGATGGCAGCCAACATCTCCTATCTCCCTTGGCAAGAGGGCCATTTTCTATGTTGTATTTTGCACACAGAAATCTGCATAGAGTGATTTGCATACCAAAAACACACTTGTGAAAGAAATTGTTTGCCTAGGGGCCAGGGAGACATGGGATTGCCCCCGTCGGCTTCTATACTCACAACAGACTAGGCTACTTGCTTTTCATTTCCCTACGCACTGCATTTCCCACAAAGGGTTATGTACTTTATGATGCATTAAAAATTAAAGCAAATAAATCCTGTATATAACCAAGAACAGCCATAACAACAATACAACACAACACAGGCTAAATCTTTCCATGCTAACCGCCTTCCTTTACTAAGGGACTGGTAAAATAATAAGTGCTATAATATACTGAGCTTTTATTTTATACCATGTGTTTTACATGATTTATTGCTAATTCTCACAATCAGTCTTCAAGGTAGGTGCTGTGGTTCCCCATTTTCCATATGAGGAAACTATGACTTGGGGAGGTAAGGTAACCTGTCAAAGCCATGAAAAGCCAGTGGTGAAGCCAGGCTTGGAAGCCTGGTCTGATTGCTCCACCCTTTCCTGCCACCCCGCCCTCCACTGTCTCTCTTTCCCCAGTTTTGCCGCAGACCATTGTTCCATTTCCGAGGGCCAAGTCCGGGCGTCTGAGGTGGTGGGGACTCATGCAGAGAAAGGTGTACCACTTCAGTTTCCTGCCATTGTTTCTGACTAGAACCTGGAAGCAGGACAGCCAGTCTCAAGGCTCAGTGAAGGTGCCCAATAAGCTTGCTCAGTGACAGACACGGGGTGAATGGGCAATGGCCTGTGATTCAGAGGATGTGTGGGGGGAGAGACAGATTGGTCGCTGCACAAAGAAGGTACATGGTAGTTGAGATGCAATGGAACGCTGCCACTCGGTGCCCATGCGCTATCACCGATTCAGGGCCAGCCCAGCTGTATTCTTGGAAACACAGAATGGTTTTGTGTGTGCTTAATTATAATGCTACTTACGGAGAATTTATCAGCAGCAAATTGGATGCTTGGTGTATTTCTTTTTTTTTTTTTTTAACATCTTTACTGGAGTATAATTGCTTCACAATGGTGTGTTAGTTTCTGCTTTATAACAAAGTGAATCAGCTATACATATACATATATCCCCATATTGCCTCCCTCTTGCGTCTCCCTCTCACCCTCCCTATCCCACCCCTCTAGGTGGTCACAAAGCACCCAACTGATCTCCCTGTGCTATGCGGCTGCTTCCCACTGGCTATCTATTTTACATTTGGTAGTGTATATATGTCAATACCACTCTCTCCCTTTGTCCCAGCTTACCCTTCCCCCCACCCCGTGTCCTCAAGTCCATTCTCTACATCTGCGTCTTTATTCCTGTCCTGTCCCTAGGTTCTTCAGAACCAATTTTTTTTTTTTTTGGTGTATTTCTTAAGGAAAAAAAATTGGTAGTGGCTCTTTGAAATTTGTTCATCTGATGAATCCTTTGCATTTTTCTAGTACGCAGCATTTGAAAGAAATCGGCCATTTCTGGAAAGTCAATGGGGAGAAAAGTGCAGAAAGAAAAGACTGAAGGTGACTATAAAAAAGGTTTACAAACATTTGCTTTCTTTTAAGATGTTTCTTTGTGTGTTTCTTCTCACCTGGTTTCTCTTTTTCAGAGCATGATGATAGCAAACTTTAGATTTAATCATATCTCATTATCCATGGACCACCATTGCCCAGATTCCTGGTTTTGAGACTTCATTATGGATTAGTCGCTGTTAGAAAGCAGTTTTTCTGACACTTTCAGTAATAAATCCCTTGTGATATGATCTATAGTAGCTCTGTCTCAGAGCAATTTCCAAGCTAAAGCAAGTAATGTGACAACAAAACTGTTTTGGGGGCAGACAAATCTGGTTTGAATCCTGGTTTTGTCACTATGGTTTTACCTTACTTTGAGCCTCAGTCGCCTCGTTTGCGAAAAAAGGAAAAGAATATAAGGGTAAACCCTGGTTGCCTACCCAACAGCCATTTACCTCGTCTTCCTTGCTAACAACAATGACAACAGAAAATCTTGGTTTTGTTCAGGACCCCATGTGCCTAATCCCCGCAGATGTGTCACACTGATCTAAGTCCTCCGTTCTTGTTGTCAGTGATTGGTTTATAGGGGCTACAGGAAAGCATGTGACCTAATTCTGGCCTATGAAGCCAAAGGGGAAATCAGCCAGAAGCTTGTGAGAAAGATTTTTCTCTCTGATAAGAGAGACACATGAAGAGAAAGCCCATCTGCCTTTGCCTTCCTTGCTTCCTGATCTGGATGCTGTTGCTGAGACGTGATGTTTGGTACGGTGGCAGCCATCTCTTGAACACAAGGGGAAACATCACGGACACACTACAGATGGCAGAGAAGAAGGACCAAGAGCGCCTAGGTCCCTGGGGACAACACTGATCTACTGAACCAACCTTGGTGTGCCTGTCTCCAGATTTCTTGTTACAAATCAATCTCTTGGGCTTCCTTGGTGGCGCAGTGGTTGAGAATCTGCCTGCTAATGCAGGGGACATGGGTTCGAGCCCTGGTCTGGGAAGATCCCACATGCCGCAGAGCAACTGGGCCCGTGAGCCACAACTACTGAGCCTGCACGTCTGGAGCCTGTGCTCCACAACAAGAGAGGCCACGATAGTGAGAGGCCCGCGCACCGCGATGAAGAGTGGCCCCCACTTGCCGCAACTAGAGAAAGCCCTAGCACAGAAACGAAGACCCAACATAGCAATCAATCAATCAATCAATCAATAAAAAATCTTTAAAAAAAAAATCAATCTCTTTATGGTTTAACCTGTTGTGTAATAGATTTTGAGTTGTTTGCAGCCAAAAAAAAAAAAAAATCCTAACTTATACAAGTAAGAAACTCACAAAATGGTTGTAAATAAATGATACATTGTATGTAAAGTTCTTAGCACAATGCTTGGTACAGTAAATGGTTGCTATAAATATTAGTAACAGCATTTATCAGATATAGGAAATGATCTAAAAAAGCAAAAGTTTCAAAATACAACACAGATAAATAAGATGAATGATAACTGATTTAGCGCAACCAAAAAGCTTTATATTCTTGGTAAGGGTCGGGGGAGACATTAAGGTATGAGAAAATGATTACAGTGACAAATCCTCATATCTAGCAGTAGGATGTAACTACAGCCAGAATTCGAGCACTACTGGAGATGAAGGGACCGTGGTTCTTTGCCAGGTTTCCATCCATCCTCTTAAAAACGAACAATCACCCTGTCAGCAGCTCCGATTCCTGTCTGAAGCCTGACAATTACGTGTATTTGTGACAATTACATGAATTACCAGCCTTGCAAAGGGGCAGAGTTCTTTCAACTCACAGAATCTCTTTCCAGAATACCAATTTTTACTAGTATTTTCTGAAAACATGTTTTATGTCTTTATGGCAGGAAAGATAGAAATACTGATATACATATATTAAAAATATAATAATTTAGAAATATCATTTCCTTAGAAATAGCCTACCATTTTGGAGCACTGTGGTAACTCACAGGACTACCTATAGTTTAGACATGAAATCACCAATTTTTGAAACAACATACTAGAACACAAAGTAAAAATACAGTAAAATAACATGTGAAAGTACCTAGCTAACAGAGGTAATATCATATAGTAGATACTCAATAAATAATCTTAGAGTAAACCAGATATTTTCCTTCACTCTATGTTTTAGTAGAGGCAAATGACAAGATTTCAAACTAACACTGAGGATTAAACACACCCACACGCATACTCATATCCATATCCATTTATATCTAGAGTCTGTGTACATCCATCCACAAAAGCCCTACGCCTTCTATAGCTATTCAACAAGCATTGATTTTCATAGCTGATGGCCCATGAGGCTTTACAAAGCTTTGTGCAGAGGCTTTACAAAAAATTATTTACAAAATAATCCCTAAATTATTAATCATATTCAGTATATTATAAAAGAGAAATTAATCAAGGATTGCAAACAAAAGGGGATTTTAAACCACCAATTCCTGAATGTTTCTGGTTAACTGAGATTTTCCTGGACACTATACACACACCTGCTTTTCTCAAAATCCATCTGTTCCCCTTTCTTCCTTACAATAGAGGGCAAAATTGTTGGTGGCTCAACACCTTACATTGTGAGATGATTCTCCAAAATTAATCATCTCTGCGTCACTAGAAACCAAGAGATTTTTCATTCCTTAGAGGCAATTTCCAGCCTTCACAACATGGTGGATTTTTTCCTACTCATTTATATAGAATTTAACATGTCACAGACAGCAGTTTACATTTGGAGCTGTAGTCTTAACTTGATTGAGGAAGATAGAGGTAAGGGCTGTACTTTAAGGAAGAAATAGATATTTAAGGTGCATTTTATAGTCTCATGATATTTTTATAACAGCTTTATTGAGATATAATTCACATACCATGAAATCCACCCTTTTAAAGTGTGTAACTCAACAGCTTTTACTATACTCACAAAATAGTGCAGCCATCACCACTAATTCCACAACACTTGCATCACTCCAAGAAGAAATCCCATACCCATTATCAGTCACTCTCATTCCTCCCTTCCATTCCTCAACTCCCACTCCAGCCCCTGGCAACAACTAATCTACTTTCTATGGGTTTGCCTAATCTGGACATTTCATATAAATGGAATCATAAAACGTGTGGCTGTGTCTAGCTTCTTAGCATAATGATTTCAAGGTTCATCCATGTTGTAGCATATATTTTATTCCTTTGTTTCTTTTTACGGCAAATGGTACTTTATTCTCTTTTTATGGTGAAAATATTTCATTGTATGGATACAACATTTTTATCCATTCATCAGTTGATGGACATTTGGGTTGTTTCCACTTTGGGGCTATTATGCATAAAGCATCACATGATAGCTTTTTTTATGAAGATGAAATTCATTTAACACACAACCATTTAAAAGTATACAATTAAGTGGCATTTAATTTTTCACAATGTCCAACCACCACTTCTCTCCACTTTCAAAACTCTTTTATCACCCAGGGGAAAATACTTCATATCCATTAAATAAGCACTTCCCATTCCCTTCACCCCGACCCCAGGTAATCACTAATCTGCTTTCTGTGTCTATTTTGATATATTATATAAAAGGAGTCATACAATATGTGACCTTTGGTGTCTGGCTTCTTTCTTACCCAAGTAGTAGCATGTATCAGTACTTCGTTCCTTTTTATGGTTGAATAATGTTCCATTGCATGCATATATCATAATCTGTTTATCTCTTCATCCACTGATGGACATCTGGGTTGTTTCCACCTTTTGGCTTCTCATGGTATTTTAACATTTCACTTGTCATCATCCTAGTCCAGGGTACCATTCTCTCACCTGGATTACAGCAAGAACATTTTTTTTTTAAATTTATTTAATTTATTTACTTTTGGCTGTGTTGGGTCTTTGTTGCTGCGCATGGGCTTTCTCTAGTTGTGGCGAGCGGGTGCTACTCTTCGTTGCGGTGCGTGGGCTTCTTATTGCTTTGGCTTCTCTTGTTGCAGAGAGCGGGCTCTAGGCACGTGGGCTTCAGTAGTTGTGGCACGCAGGCTCAGTAGTTGTGGCTCGTGGGCTCTAGAGCGCAGGCTCAGTAGTTGAGGTGCACAGGCTTAGTTGCTCCGCGGCACGTGGGATCTTCCTGGACCAGGGCTCGAACCCACGTCCCCTGCACTGGCAGGCGGACTCCTAACCACTGGGCCACCAGGGAAGTCCCCAGCAAGAACATTTTAACTAACCTCTCTCCCTCTGCTCCATTTCTCTCCAGACAGCAAACTGAAGGTCATTTCATGCTCATAGTCCTTCGGGGATTTTCCAATGGCTCTAAGAACACTCTAAGTTCAAATCTTCAACAAGAGCTACAGAGCCTGCAGTGAATGTCTTCCTGTCTACTTTTCCTATTTCACTTCACATCACGCTGTCTGCCACTGAAGGGCTCCAGCCAAAGTGAAGTCTTAGTTTCTCAAAACCATCAGTCCTTCTCTTTCTTCAGGGGAAATGCACATACTGTGCTGTGTATCTTCTCTTTGCTGGTCTACCTCCTACTTATCCTCTAGGTATCATCTCAAATGCCACTTAGATGTACAATCTTACAACACCCTACACTTCTTTGCAGCATTTGCACAACTGTAAATTTTTTTCCACTAGACTTGAAGCTCCACAAGGGCAAAGACCATGCGTTGTGCTCCTCATGAGAACTCTTCTGCCTAGAACAATGCTTGGCACATGGTAGATGTTGATCAACAGTGTTATAGACTGGGGTATGGGCAGAATTAGCAAATTGCCTCTAAAATTTTGGATACTCTATAACTGATGGTCTCAAAATATGCTAACTAAAATGGACACACATACAAACAAATCTTAGTTATAATTACATCGTTAGCATCCTCTCTACTCACCGACCCATCCAAATAATAGCATTCAGGAAAACAAGACAAAGCTTTATAAATAATACTAAAATTTAAATTTCCTTTCAAATAGTTCTTTGCTCATGATTTAAAAAATAACTGATCTTTAAGACCACATAAAACAAGCATACTTTAATTGAATGGTTGCCTGTCAAAATGTGATCTTCTGACTTCAGAAAATTCTTCTTGCCTTTGAAAGGATCTAAAGGAAAACTTTCTAAAGACACACTTGTACAGCAAGGAAAAATACTCAAGATATTAATACTCTGATTCTTTCCAATCTTTATCAGTGTGGTTTAACATGTAAATATGGCCTTTGTTTTTCAAGATTTTACCTACTCTCTTTATTCACTTCTCAAAAGACAGATCAATGGATGAGATTACAGCTCCCTATCATGAAATTAATCTCAAATACTTGAAAAAGCTACTTTTAATCCGCACCTGGGGAAAAGATAAATAGCCCAAGCTAGCTTTTTTAGCTGTAGGAACTAAAGCGTAGAGGAAAAAATTAGAGAATGTGATAGGGTAAAGCCTCTTGTTGAAACTGCAGTACCACAAATTTTTTAAAAATTAAAATCACTGTTTTTATGATCATCAGTCCCTTCAAGTTAGGGATGAGGCACTGACCTGGTGCAGGAAATAATTTAAATATTAAATTAAATGTATTTAAGTATTTTGCAGTTTGATTACTTCTAAGTTATTACACAATAGGTTTTTCACAATTGAGACACATTACAAACTTTCCATTAGTGCAAAATTAGTAAACTTTTATAGTATATACAAATAGAAGATTTAAAAAATATATTTTTTGAGGTATTAGAAAAAGCAATTTATGAAAAGTATAGTCATTGGTTATGTCAAGGTGCTGAGCTAGAGTGATGAAGAAAATATGGACTCTGATTCAGACTGTATCAATTATTAGCTTTATGAGCAAGCTACCTAGCTTCTGAGTCTGTTTCTTTATATATAAAATGGACTACTTCAAAGATTGAGATTACATGGAAACGAATATAAAATGTCTAACAATACCAGACATAATCTATGGCTTTTCTAATTCTAACAGATATGCACGATTTCACAGAGTGGTAATTACAGACAAGGTAAAACACTGAATAGAAGTTTAAATTGTTTCAAAGGAATAGTAACTAGAAAAAAACACCTCATGACTCTGAACTCACATTATCTTTCTTAAATTATGTTTTATTCTTTATTGTTAGCTACCATGGTCCCTATTTATTCAGACATTTGTAAACTACCATGAACAAAAAAAGGCAAATAGAAATCTAGGGACTGGGACTTCCCTGGTGGCGCAGTGGTTGAGAATCTGCCTGCCAATGCAGGGGACACAGGTTTGAGCCCTGGTCCGGGAAGATCCCACATGCCGCGGAGCAGCTAAGCCCATGCGCCACAACTACTGAGCCTGCATGCCACCTACTGAAGCCCGCGCGCCTAGAGCCGGTGCTCCACAACAAGCGCAGCAAGAGAACCCACTGCAATGAGAAGCCAGCGCACCGCAACAAAGAGTAGCCCCCACTCGCCGCAACTAGAGAAAGCCCGCGCGTAGCAACGAAGACCCAACACAGCCAAACATAAATAAATAAATTAATTAAAAAAAAAAAAAAGAAATCTAGGGACTGAATATGAAAACTGCTGACCCAAACGAAGTAAACCCATCCTCTCAACCATGTCCATGACAGTAAGAATCATGCCAAACAGTTCTCCTTAGATTATACTTGTCTAAACATACACGTTGTATATTACAGAAATTATCTGGTGTTGTCAACAGAACAATCATGAAATACCACAGACCAGAATAATCGGTCTCCCACTTTCTTGAAACTCCATAGATTTTGTAGCAATTCCTTAAATTACATTACATTAGAAAGCAATTTACTTAATAAATTATTGACCAAAGAAACTTCCTACAAACATTTTACAACACTAGTCAAAAATATATGTTTTAAAATTTTGCAAAAATGAAACTGCACAATTTATTTCCTCAAAATTTATCATTCTCCTTCCTTGAGAACTTTTCTTTTCCACAAACATGGACACTAACTTCCTAGGGAAAGTGAAAGTATCTTAAAAATACATAATGACCTGTCTCCTGCATCCTCCCTAAGAAAATAGGAGTGCTAAATATAAATTTCATTGCATCTCATTCACAAGTTCTGACTTTTTTCCTCCAAGCTCTTTATTATCCAGTCAAGACAGTTCAAACATACTTAGACACTTTTTTTCTGTTAACCACCAAACAGTTTACTATTACATAGTTAAAACATTAACATATCCTAAGTTTGTGGTTTTTAATACAAGTTGTTAGGGCAATTGTGTAACATTTTGGTAAATCATATCAAATATCATATTGAAGTTTATTTCTTACTCACATTCTACAAACATCTCTAATTCACAGAATTTCACTAATTTTATAGTTTCCCCAGTCAGAGACGTGAAGGCTACAGAAAACTGAAAACGTGCCTTATAACTTCAATAAATCTTATGAACCTCAACCACTGTAAAGATCAGTGAAATATCTACCAAATTAAATGAATGCCATTTGTTACATTAAAAGTGAGATTTTTTCCTTTCAAAATCACAAAAACCATTCTTTAATATTTAACCAAAATTTGTTGGAATTTGTAGGGTTGTGTGTGTGTTTAAATGTCAGGGTGGTATGATTTTCTTTGGATGTATGGCTGTTGAAAGCTGAGTTGTACAAAAGAAATCTTTAGAGAACAGAGACTTTTCTTTACATACGTATTCCCAGAGCCTGCCCTTCATCTCATTTTGGTTTTCCACATTGATCCAATTGTAGCACTTCCTGGAGTGAGCTAGGTTCTAATCAGCAACATCAGGAAGAGAATAGGACAAAGCCAAATGAGAAAATGCAGATTTCATGTCATGCTCTTTGAAAACAGTGAATGCTTTCTAAGCTATCAGGCAATGTAAGTCACAATTTAACGTTTAATAATTTTTACCTGTAATGGACATGAACAGGAAATACGGAATGGGTCCTTTATTCAATAGGTGCACGATTTCTACTGAGTTGAGCACCATGTAGCAGAATTTTACTTTGCTCTCTGTCCCACATAGTTGTGCTGACCTTAAAACCTCAGTAGTAGGCTATTCAGTAGTGATGCTTGGATAATCTCCACCGAATGATGAATCGAAGAAGGTGTAATCTAGAGACACGAAATCACCTAACATTACTTCCTGTTAAGAATTTTTTCGTTATGATTGTTGAAAAGCTATTGAGTTAAAGCAACCATGCCGACTCCCCAAAGATAATGGTTCAAACCCCCAAAAGAAACGGTTGCAATTCTCTTGGATTGCCAGAAAGAAGGAATCAATCACTTAAAGTCGGTCTGCACGTTAAGTCACCTCTCCACAAACGTTAACATCCTACACACTAGTATTGTTTGAATGCAGTCCTGCACTGAATTGAAATACTGGCCAACGGTGGCCACAGGAGTCGTCCAATCCACGCCTACTTCGCTTCTTTAGGGATTCGGGTGTTTGAGGGACCGGAGGGCGAGGCAGCTTGAAACAGACCTTGACCGAGTCACAGATGAACCACTGCAGCGCGGTCAGGGTGCCAATCATGATGATCCGGGCGAACAGGCCCTTCCACACGGCCCCGAACCCCAGGTTGCGGAGAACCTCAAAGGCCATGTTGCCTTTCTCCTTATTCATAACGGACACGACGGAATCGGCCGGGTGGGACACGACGGCGCAGAATACGCCAGCTATGTAGCCGGCCGCAAAGGTCACGGCCAGCTGCTCAGCTTTGGTGCACTGGCTCTGCGGCTTGGGCATCACGTACTCGTAGAGCGCCTCGACGGTGCGCTCGAAGCAGGCGAACTTCATCATGGTGTAGGGGATCTGCCGCATCCAGAGCGGCGCCACGCCTTTGTAGAAGGCCCACCGGCCCTCCTCACCGTACATCCTGGGGGCCGCGGCCCGAGGCGGCCAGGTACAGGCTACTTCTCCACTCGTAGCCCTTCTCCTGGCCCAGGAGCTGCGCGTAGCGGATCTATACGAAGACATCGTATAGGCCGAACTTGAAGAGGCCCTGCAGGGAGTAGCCCAGGAAGGTCGGGGCCCAGCCTCGGGCCAGGCCGCGCAGCCCGTCGTTCCGCACCGTCACGCCAAAGCCGCTCAGGATGCCCTTGTACTTGCCGGGGTCCACCTGCATGCGGCACTTGACCAGGTCCAGGGGCACAACGGCCGTGTGCGTCAGCCCGCAGCTCAGCATCCCGCCCAGGCCGCACAGCTGCAGGTACTTCGTGGAGCCGTACTCATAGCTGGGTTCCTCCGCAGCCGCCGCCCAGGGCCTGCCCTTGAGTCGGTCCGCCCTTCTCGCCTTCAGGGCTCGGTAACTGCCAGCGTCACACATGGCCGAGCTCGGTCTAGTCACACACTCCCCTCAGCCGGAGCTCCTTCCTCCCTCAGGGACCCCGGTGCATTGCGCATGCGTCTGAACTTACCCCCGAGAGCCCGCCAACCCAAAGGTCAGGGTGAGGGACAGGCCGGCTGGCACCCACAGGGCTTCAGTCGCGTTCTCCCTGCACCTGCACACCCCCTACCATCGGCTGGACTGTTTGGGGTTGCAATCCCGCTCCTGAAATTTTAAGTAGGGGCATCGCCCCGCCCCTCACCCCCAGGACCGCCCTTCGCCCCGCCCTCATGCCGTCGGGTGAATGGGTTTCGGGTAACGGCAGGAATCCCGCCCCTCAGCCCTTCTTAGCCAACGGTCAGTGGTCCCTAGGTCTCACTTTTGCTGATGGGTCAGGCTTTCGGTGCCTAAAGTGGCTTCTGTCCGGCTCAGCGGCTTAGTCTTCTACAAAGAGGCTAAAAAAATAAATCAACAAGTACAAACACGAGTACACACATGAATAGGCAAGTAAATAGATAAGGAGGTGAGTGAGAGGGCCAAGAGTCGCCATGCACCGTTGCCTTCCTGAAAGGCTTTTCTGGAGTCCTCACTCAACTGCCCGCTTATGGTAATGGTCATCTCCATGGCCACAGAGTGTTCTATGGAGGGAATGGGCAGAGAGAACCAGGAACCTGGCGTTGGAGGCCCAGTCCCTCAGCTTCCGGCCTTACCGAACATTCTTCTTTTGCAGATGGGAAGGATATCTCCCCTCAACACCCACGCTCCACTCTTGTTTCCCTCCAAGAGTTGTGAAGGTTTAGGAAGCATGGAGGTTCTCACTAAATTGAGAGAAGGGTGCTGATTATTTTCATTCATTAGGTATTTTTTTCATTGACTACTGAATCCCTGCCATGATTCTGGAGTTTACGAAAGTCAGAAATCCTCTCTCCTCTTAGGGAGCTTGCAGTCTCATTGGCCTGGAAAATGAGAACTAAATGACTCCACGTGTAAATAAGTAGCATATATTCATTCATTCACTCACTGTGTGCTGGCCCCTATGCAGGATTAGGGGTTTAGCAAAGAGCCACACATATTCTTGCTTACGTCTAAACAAGGAGATTAAAAATTGGTATTGTGTGATAAGTATTATGACAGGAGTTTGAATAAAGTTCTGGATGAACAATAAGGGGCAACTAATTCTGCCTGATGAATTTAAGAAGACTTCTCAGAGGTCTTGAAGGATGAGTAGGAGTCAGTTATATAAAGAAGAATGGAAAGATAATTCCAGGTTAGGGGAAACATGAGTGCATGACCCACTGAGGAGAGGTGAGTAATTTGGCATGGTGGAAACCAGCAAGGGTTGAGTCTGAAAAAAATAGAATTGGGTCAAATTAGGCAAAGCCTTAATACCTGTTCAGGACTTTGACTTTTATCATGTAGGGAGGCCAGTGTTTCTCAGAAGTGTGATCCATAGACCACCTGCATCAGAATCATCTGGAGAATTTTATTTAAAATCCCTGATCACACCCTAGACCCTCTGAATGAGAATCTGAGAGTAGGACTATGCAATTTTAATAAGCTTCCTTGGGTGGATTCTTCATTAAACTTCACTAAAGTTTGAAAGCCACAGAATGTGGATGATGGGAGGTCAAGAATATTTTTTAAAGTTCTCTGATTAGTAATTCAACACATATCCTGGATGTGTATACAACTCTGAAAATTCATCAAGCTGTACATTGAAAATTAGTGCTCATTACACACTTTACACATCTTATATCATAATTATTTTTTAAAAAATTGGCTGGTGTAAAATTCTAACCACAAACTAGGGATGATGGCCAGAGGGAAAGCAGAGGCAGATACAAGACTCCTCAATCAACAAGTCTTATTGAACTCCTTTCCTTATTGTAGTCTTTTTTTAAAAATTAATTTATTAATTTATTTATTTTTGGCTGCATTGGGTCTTCATTGCTGCCTGTGGGCTTTCTCTAGTTGTGGTGAGTGGAGGCCACTCTTCGTTGTGGTGCACGGGCTTCTCATTGCAGTGGCTTCTCTTGTTGCGGAGCACGGGCTCTAGGCGCACGGGCTTCAGTAGTTGTGGCTCACAGGCTTAGTTGCTCCGTGGCATGTGGGATCTTCCCGGACCAGGGCTCGAACCCGTGTCCCCTGCATTGGCAGGTGGATTCTTAACCACTGTGCCACCAGGGAAGCCCCTATTGTAGTCCTATATCAATGTTAATTAATTAAACAAGGCCCTTAGACTGAGAGGACTTTAATGCTTTGACAATTTATGTAAGGAAACCAACTAGGCTGTTTGTGATTGGTTTTGATTTTCCAAATAAGGCAAACGCTTAAGCTATAACCAATCAAATAATTTTTTTGCTTTGCTTCAGCATCTCTATAAAGTCTTTCCCCTAGTTCCTGTCACCGGAGCACTTCTAAATACTTCCTGTTTGGTGCTGCTAAACGATGCTGATTTAAGATCCACTTTTGTTGTAAAGCAATTATACTCTAATAAAGATGTTAAAAAAAAAATCCACTTTTGTTCAAATAAACTCCTAGAATATTTAATATGCCTCAATTTATCTTTTAACACCAGGAATTTCAGTATTAAAGAGAAGACTCTCTCCTTGAGTCATAAGAGAACAATGAAGCGTTAAAATATCCCATGCTGACAAAATCAGGGCTTCCCTAAGTATGTTCCTGAGTATATTGGTCCACTTGAAAAAGGTCAGTGGTCCAACAAGTTCGAGGGGCATTTCGTACTAGAGCATTCATTCTCAACTGAGGTGATATTATCCCCAAGGCGGTGAAAATTGGTTCTTAAGGGGCAAAAAAATCTTAGTACAGTGGTTTGAGACCTTCCAAAACTCAACTCTACCCAGCAAAATCTTATTCCTTGTTATTTAATTTCCAGGTTGGGGGAGGAGAGCAGGGAGGGTCAGGGGGATAGAAAAAGGCCTTTAGGGAAAGAAAGTCTAAAAAGGATGTGGGAAGGGAAGGCCAATAATGAATAAAAGGTTAAGGAACGCTAGAGCTTCCTCTTGCAGATTCCCTTCTTAAAGAGACGTTCCATAGTAAAGAACTTTACTTTGTTAACTTAGGGTTCCCTAATCTTACTGGATCTCAGAAGCCCTTTTTTATATTATACCTATTCACATTTCACAGACGTAGTCTTCCGTGGAGCATATTTGGGGAAATGCTGGACTCTATCCAAAAATGAAGTTTAGAGAAAACAAGGAGTAAAGAGGACCAGAGTAATAATAGCAATTACCATTTACTTAGGCCTCTGTTTCCTAAAGGTACAACTTGTATGTTTTGCTAACATGTAACACAGGTCACCAGCTATTCTGTGAAAACTGAGGTGAAATCAACTTATCTCATTCACATGAGATACTTGTTCTTTACCGTTAAGATATTGCTAAAGAAAATGTACAAGTTGAAGAAACCAATCTAGAAATCTTCAGGACCAGAATTTTCTTAGACAATTCTTAGTTCAATAACTAAGCCATAAAGTCAGAAACAACTGGAAGTAGCCTATAAAAGTATTTTGGCATTACAGAGCACAAAAACCACCACTATTAAGTTTATCTCCTTGGTACTTATGTAACGTAGGGCAACATTTCTGTCTTGAAATCATTATTACACTTTTGCTGTATTCTCCCTGCTAACTTGAGTTGAACAGTAGACCTTTCCACAGGGCCAGATGTAGACTTTTATGTTTTCTTTTTTGTTATACTTAAAGAGAAGAAAGTTAAAATGTATTCATTCATTCAACAGATTTTTACTAAACTTCTATTATGTGCCAGGCATATTTTGAATTAATATACCAAAGCAGAACTAATAATTTACATTGTCCTCAAACAGAATTTTATGAGCTCTAAAACAGAATCACAGAGTTCCCAGATAAAACAGCAAACACTTCTCAAATGCCTGCTCTTTTCCAGGTGATGTAAATATCTCTAATCCTTACAACAACTGTACAAGATAGATATTCTTCCCATTTTATAGATATAAATGGCGGACACTGTTGTCTACCCAAAAGCCAATTGCCTATTCCTCTTTGCTACAGAACCTCTGTTTGTTCAGGTATCTGGCAGATATCCTGTGATCTCTACATCATATTTGCTCACTTTCTTCTCATGACATTTTAACTTGCAGGTAGGGTATTTGATTTTCGGCCGTAAATACTTAGGCCCATTGATGGTTTCTCTGCTCCAATTACACAAGTATATATCTGTGCACGATGTCCTTACCCCTATATCCACGTGTTTGTGTATGTCTTTCCACTTTCCTCTGCCGGTTCATGTCGTTTTTCAGAATCAGAGGCAAAGTATGTATGTCAGAAAACTTTCCTTTATTAACCTACCTCCTTTGTGTTTTTCTGGTAATTACAGTTTAGTTTGCCAGACATTCATTTGTATTTAATCTAGACTGGTAAATTGCCATTTTAAAAAACTGTAAAGGAAATACTTCAGATGAGACTGTAAGAACACAGCTTACTTTGTTTATGTATCAGGTCATGATTCGGTGTTCTATCCAGTCTCCGTGGGCGTTGGCCAACTCCCTTATCAGTGAGAGTGAACTGGAGTAGTTGCTTGAGTTATTTTCTTAGCTTTAACATATACAATGAACTTAAGCAGGTAACTTCATCCCCCATCGTGAATCTCTATATCCATCATAAACATTTAGAGAATACAAATTTTGGTATGTCATTTTTTTAAAAAGCACATGAAGGACATTGAAATTAATAACTTTAAGTTCTTAGGAACTGAATGGGAAGGGGAATTCAATGTTTATTAAGCACTACTATGTGTAAGACACTATGTATAGTGGAAAAAGTCGCATGCTTTGGGCAGAAATAAATTCTGAGTTCACTTTTTTTTCTAGCTGTGTGGCCTTAGACAAGTTATTTAGCCCCTTTCTGAGCTCCATTTATTTATGTATTTTTGACACCTGTAATTAGGACTAATTATAACCTTTTAGAGTTGTTATACGAAGAGATTATGCACACAAAACACCTAGCCCAGTGCCCTGTGCATTAATGAGCATCCCATGAGTGTCAGTTCTGTTACTTGTCCCCCTTTTCTGGTCCTTCTTAATCCTCTCAGCACCCATGTTTCTGTGATGCCATAGTCTCTGCTCTTTCCCCTCCACTTGAGTGGATGATTTATTCTGTTAACTAAATTCCAACTGACTTAGACGGTTTAGGACAGGAACTGAAGAAATCCTAAGTGACAGAAGTGTGAACTTCTTTGACACTGCCCCAGGACATGTCATGGCATAAAACAAGTAGAACAGAGGTTGCTCTCCTGTGGCACAGCAGGGGGGGCCACAGAGAGGAACAGGACAGACAACCGGGCGGCCTTTTTCCTCTTCCAAAGTGACTCTTCCAGCCTAGTGCCTTATTCAATTGAATTCTTCCTAGGGCTGCCACCTCATCCCAGTTTGTCCCAGACTTTCCTGGTTGTAGCACTGAAAGTCCAGTGTCCCTGGAACCCTCTCCGTCTCAGGCAAATCAGGACAGTGTACTTATAGGAGTCTGAGCTGTGCTCGTGGCTTCCAGCCACTACTAGTGTGCTGTGGCATAAGAATCACTGGCTTTGGAGCCAGGCAGCCCTGGGCCCAAATCCTGGCTCGTTGCAACTCTAGCTATGAATCTTGTAAAAGTTATCTTTCTTGAATCGCAGTTTCTATATCTGTAAACTTCATCCTATTCTTTCCTGAATTTGTAATGAACTTCATATTATTACTAAATTAAATGATAGCACAGTGCTTGCAATGTTATAGGCCCTCAATGAATGTTAGTTCTTTCCTTCCTGACTTCCACATACTTAAGAGGGTTTCATTATCCCCTGGGGTACCATGTCTCTAAAAATCCCTGATTCAAGGAAGAGAGGTGGCCCATTGGACAGCAGGGGGCACTGTTGCCACTATTCCTCTCTTTCTACCCGCTGCTCTGCATTCCCCCCAACCTCACACCAAAGCAATGAATCTTTAGTAAACCACTGATCAAAGATGGCTAAACTCTAAACCCACACTTGGTTTTAACTTATCTAAATGTGTCCCACATGCCTGCAATAATGTTCAGGGTGTATCTGGACCATTTTAAATCTTGTACATTTAATTTATAATCCTCCTCTCTCCAGGAGGTTTGTGATGTGCCAGGGGGTCAAATGTTTATTCTTAGAATTATTTAACCCCAATCAACTAATTATTCTGATGAATTGTATACTTTTTCCCCTTTTTTGCTTGACCAGATTGGAAACAATGACAGGCATTTAACTGAGATTTATTTGTAAAACTCCGTCAGATTGGGAATTACGGAGTTCTTTAAATTGTCTCTTAAAATAAATATTTCTGATTTATCTGGCAAGTTAAAGGGGGAAAAGCAACAATCTCCAGACTCATTAAACTCAGTCTAACCATGTTTAAAGAGAATGTTGTGGGAGGTAATAATCCCTGTATGTTTGGATGAAAATCGTTCATAACAGATCTTCATGCCTTTTTGTTTGTTTGTTTAAGGAATTACTTGTGTGAAGCAACATTAGTGCTCCTAGTGGTAATAACTGTTTACCTGTGGTGGGTTCTGGGGAGGGAAGTACATACATCAAGTACTTTTTAAGTTTCTAGAGTTCTTAACAATGTTAAATTTCCAAAGAACTCCACTGATCAAGCAGCATGTACATAATCTACCTGTGTCCTTTGATTGGAATCTTAGGAGAATCTGATGGACTATGTATCACAGTAATGGTGTAACCTTAGTATATAATGACACCCTTCTTTCTTTCCGAGTTTACCCAGCAGTTTATTGGTAATTTATAGCTAACAAGATAAATATGAAAATATTCCTATGAAAATAACATCGATGCATCTGCAGATTCAAAATGCAAACTAGAGCTTTATTAGACTCTTCTAGCTAACATATTCTAGTAGTCAGATAAATATTTCCAATTGTAAAGCATTAGTGTTTTGATCCCATTGGAAAGGCCCGAAATGACAAGGAGTACATTCAAGTTAGTGAAGGTAATGTAGCCAACATGAGGAAGGGATGTATGAAAGCGGTGTACTCCTCATGACAATGGCAAGACAGCTTGAATTTGAGCTGCTGTTGAAAACCTGGTCTTCAGAAATGGAAGGAGGATTGAGCAGGCAAATCTCTCTTTCAGAGCTGTCCAATAGAAATATGTGAGACCTATATGTAATTTAAAATTTTCTGGTAGCCACATTAAAAAAGTAAAAAACCACATTTCAAAAAAAACCATGTTACCTCAATACATCCAAAAAAATCATTATTTCAATATATAATCTATAAACAATTATTAATGATACTTACATTCTTTTTTTCATACTATGTCTTTGAAATCTGGTGTGTATTTTATTTTCAGCATATCTTAATTTGGACTAGCCACACTTCAAGTGCTCAATAACCACATGGGTTCATAGCTATGGTACTGGACAGCTTGGGTTTAATCTGTGCTTGGAGAGCCTGACACCACAAAAAGGTTGTGCAGCTGAATCGAATCTTCTGGTTAGAGGTAGACTTGGGTAAGCCAGAGGTACTACTTCTTTCTCCTCATTCTCCATTCCCTTGCCCCTTCCTCTTCCTTGACATCGCATAACGCATGCTAACCATGTGTCAGATACCAGTTGCTGTGCTGGATATTCTAAATGCCTTATCTCATTAATCCTGTAAGAATCAGAGATCTTACTTTATAGTTAAAGTAAATGAAATAACTAAATGATGGTACTATAGTGTAGTGGCTAAGATACAGACTTGGAGGCTATTCATACACATTTGTGACACTTCCTGTATACCTTGGGTAAGAAATTTCTTAATTTCTCTAAGCTTCAGTTTTATCATTTGTCAAATGGACAAAATAAATGTACCTCCCTTATAGATGTTGTTCTATGGTTTAAATGAGGCCACATTTTGCACTTTACATTTTGCATTGCCTATAAAGCTGTAAGCATACATTAAATCTTAATATCATTAAATGGGATAAATGTGGGACACTTCGGAATTTGCAGCAATTATACAAACATTACTACCGCTACTACTACTGAGGTGCAAAGAAGTTAAATGACAACCAAAGTAACGCAGCTAATAAGTAATGATCAGGTTCTCAACCCAGTTTGCCTGTCTCTAGAGCAGTATTTCTTGTCATCTGTTTACAGTTATAACATGGACTGAATTTGTACTGACGTTATACATAAAACGAAAAGGTCTTTTGAAAGATAAATTCCTGATGTCTGCTTGCTGTTCTCATAGAAGCAGAATTCAGGGAAAAACACTGGGTGTTTTGTGTGTTTTTTTTTTTTTTGATAAATAGGAATTTACTGTTCTAAGAAACTAGACAAGGAACATACATAGAGAAAGGAAGATTAAATTTTTCTTTGTTCTTTTTTTCTCTCATATAGTTGATTTACAATGTTGTGCTAGTTTCTGGTGTATACTTTGTTCCTTTTTACTCTGATTTTACTAGGGAACAGTATCCTGCATATATTGGCATTAAATTCATGCATGTTGTATTAAACCAAATCTGCATTTTAACAAAGGACAGAGATATTAAAGCTACTAGCCCCTTTTAACACTGTACTTATAGGGACATGTCACCCTTTAAGACAAAAAATTTCTTGAAATTTATAGAAATTGGATAGTACTATCAAATGTACAAGTGATCAGTTATATATACTGTGAAAGTTTCTGTGTGTGTAAAAATACTTGTTTCCATCAAATTAGCAAGTAAAAACAAAACAAATGTCAGTGCTATTGAGTCTAACTCAGCTAGCAATGCCACTGTGAGCATGCCCTCTCTGCCCAGGTGTTGTACTTCTTATCTGCTCCACAGAATTGTTTGTTCCAGTCTTTATCTACACAATCTCTTCAACTGCTTTCTGTTTGATTTCATCTCATTTTTCTTTTCTCTCACTCCTTTGTCTTCCATCCCTGCTGCTTTGTGTTTCGTCTGTTTAAGATTCCTAGGAGATGTCATATGAATCGGTCAGGGACCCAGGGTTAGGAGGAGCAACCCTGCCTAGCGTAGTGCTAGCTCAGGGCCATGACTGGCCTCAAGTGTGTGCCCCACCTGGAACAACTGCCCCAAAGAAAACCCCACTCAGCTCCATTTTAATCTTGCAATACCTATGTGAGTCCTAGTTACTTATTGTTCCACCTTCTGAAAGAAAAACCAAGGACAGAGACTAGATGTCTGGACATGTGGGTTCTAGTTTGGCCTGGCTCTGCCATGTCATTTCCACTCCTTAGTCTTAGATAGTGATTCTGAACCGAACTTGGGTCTGCTCACCTGCTGTGCAGCAAAGCCATTTTACTGGTGAAGGAAAGTATGGTGTTTATTTATAGGGTGCCATGCAAGGAGTACAGGCAGCTCATGCTCAAAAGACCTGAACTCCCTGATGTCTTTCAGGGAAGGGCTTTTAGAGGCAACATTTGGGGTGAGGGTTGCAGGGGGATGACTTTCTTCTGATTGGTTGGTGGTGAGGTAACAAGGTGGTGTTTCAGGAATCTTAACCATTAACTTTCTGATTCCAACCAGTCTGGGGTCTAGTGCTCCTGCTCAGCTTGTGATCACCATCCTCCACTCGGGTGGGGGTCTTAGTTCCAGTTCCTACAGAATAACTCAAAATACGTGTCAGATTGTTGCGTATATCCCTTGAGGAGGAACTAGGACTCTGTTTTACTGCTGAACTATTGTTTCTTGACTGCTTTTCCTTTGTTTCTGCATTCCCTCACTTTCCTAATTAGTAACTGATTGCATCTGTTCTTTGGAACTCTGGGAAGGCCTAGGAGACTATAAAGCCTTTTTCTTTATAAGAAACGGGAGACATGGAGGGGCTATTGTATGCCGGAGGGCCCTGCAGGGTCCTGCTCAGTTTCAAAAGTGACTGCTCAGTTTCAAAAGTGACTGCTATAGTTTCCTCTAAGGACTCCCTCCACATGGTTACTGCTCAACCTCTCCATCTCCTCTCCCTCCAGTCTCCTGACCTCACTGTACGATAGCCACGCTGCAGCCTTAAACATGCTGTTCTTTCTGGGACACACCTCTCCTGCTCCTGTACCTGGCTAATTCCTACTCATCCTTTAGGCCTGAGCTCAGGAATCAGCCCCTCAAGGAAGTCTTCCTTGACTTCTTGATCCAGATTAGGACCCTCATATGGGCTCCCATAGCATCCTGGGTCTCCCCACTACTCCTCAGCTTTCATCTGGAATTGTTTGTTTACTGCCTGGTTTGCCAGCTAGGAAGTATACATAAAGGTAAGGATCCTATCTTTTTATTTACTTCTGTGTCCTTTATGCTTAGCACATAGTTGGCACTCAATGAATATTGGCTATGGGTAAAGAAAAGCAAGTAAGCAGGGCATCCTAGGAATTTTCACCAAGTTGCTACACCTTCATCCTCCTTTGCCCCAACTGTAATGGGGTATGTAACAAGACAAACATTTCTATTAATCACCAATGCTTTCTTGGGGAGAGCACTCTGTTGCTTAGAAGAAATATTGAGCTAGCAGATATATGGTTAAGAACATGGAGTTTGAGGATAAATTTCCTGGTTCTGAATCATGGCTCTGTCACTTAATGGCTGAAAACCTTGGGCAAGATACTTAACTTCTGTAGGCTTCAGTTTCATCATGTGTAAAGTGGGGCTGAAAATAATAGTACCTACCTTAGAGAGTTGTTTTGAGTATTATATGAATTAATACACATAAAGGACTTAATAATTACTGGCACATACAAACACTTAGTAAGCGCTAGTAGGTATTATTACTGTTATTAAACCATCAGGGATAAGGGGTAAGCTCAAGGAACCAAAGTTGATCCTCAGATTCTGCTTGTCGGGAGAGTAGTCCTGTTCACTCTGGGTTTTCTGTTTTGTATGATGTTTGGGAAAAGTTGGTGGATTCAAGTTGATTTACTGTGCCGGTGAGAAAGGAGATGACTTTGACATTGGCAGGAGAGGGAGGTAAGATTCATTTATACATTCAACAAATATTTACTGAATGTCTACATTGAACTAGACATAAAGAAAAGTAAGATAGTCACATCCATTACAGAACTCTAAAAAATCAAGGAGAGAAAAACTAGAGAGGCTGGGTACTGGGGTGGGGGTGGGAGGTGGTGGAGATTGGGGGGGGGACCAGACCAGTTCCTCTCCAGTGGGCGTGGCACAGCAGAGGAGGATCTTGAGAGAACAGAAATGCTAAGGCAGGATTTTAAAGCATCTGCTGTAGGATGTGTCATGTAAATCCTCCCCTCTATCCCCTACAAAATCTTCAATAAAGTTTTCATTGCTCACTAGAGAGAACCTGAAGAAGAAGATAGAAGATATCTAGGTTATAGCCGCTGAGGGAAAGATGCTGTAGGCAAAAAAGCCCTTCCTTACTCTTGTGTGCTACCAGTGAGGAAACATTATAGTGCATGCAATATTTAATGATTAAGTGATACCCCTGTGTACTGCATAATACAGGGCTCTTTAAAATGAATATGAATTAAACAGTACGAATAGCAATCGTATTAACCGAAGAGAAGAGGCATCATTCAAAGCAGGAAATTTGGGACTCCGAGGAAAAAGTAGCCGTATCTAAACCTGGAACTCAGATATGACCATCAACCAGCCCCTTTGTGGTTAACTAGTCAAACTGGTGATTCCCCAGCAACTATAACTTGTCATTTTATAAACTACTGCTTACGATGATGCAGACTTTCTTAAACATAACAGCCAAAGGTTTAGGTGTGGGGAAGGAAGGGGTCTACTATGTACTTACTTCTGTCATCCTTCTTTGACTTCCAGTTTTTCACTTTTACATCTTACCATCTTTTTAAATAATAATTTAAAGAAGTATGTCTGTATCTATTTCTATATAGCAGCAGCAGCCTAAGAAGTAATCAGTCATCAACCTAAATAAAACAAAACTATCAATTTGCCTGAATTTCCAAGAGTGAAATAAATAAAGCTCTGTTGGAATTTACCTACACAGATTGAGACTTTGCGGGGAAGAGAGAAATAAACTAGTATTTCTTTTTTTCTTATTTGTTTACTGTATAAACCCTGAGGTTTCTGCATCTTATAATGTGACTACTGATTAAAAAGATATATGGTTGTTTATTAATTCAAAGCACTATGCAAATTCACATCACCTTGGGTAAATTTTGCCCCTAAAGTTATGAAATAAATATGGAAGCATTTTGTCCTTAACAAGGCTAAAATAAGTTAATTCAAATAGTTGTCTTTGAATAGGATTTTCCTTTAAATCATTAATAGGAAAATGAAGAGAGCTTGGGTGGTCAAGCATGAAATGTAAATGAGAGTAGTTTTCTTGTTTAGGCCTTATCAGCTGATGTCACCTGATGTTAAAATTTAAATTTGAGGGGCTTCCCTGGTGGCGCAGTGGTTGAGAGTCTGCCTGCCAATGCAAGGGACACGGGTTCGAGCCCTGGTCTGGGAGGATCCCACATGCCGCGGAGCAACTGGGCCCGTGAGCCACAATTACTGAGCCTGCGTGTCTGGAGCCTGTGCTCCGCAACAAGAGAGGCCGCGATAGTGAGAGGCCCGCGCACCGCGATGAAGAGTGGCCCCCGCTCGCCGCAACTAGGGAAACCCCTCGCGCAGAGACGAAGACCCAACACAGCCAAAAAATAAATAAATTTATATAAAAAAAATTTAAATTTGATAATGCAGAAAATGACCTTATAATTTGCAGCATAATGAAACAATGCAGCTTATGCCCCAGATTTTTTGACAGTAGTATTGAAAATATGATTTTTAAGTAACATTTTCAATTGACAAGGTCGGTGAAAAAGGTAGACATACTGAATTGAGTAGAGTCAGAAAAAGAGCTTGCCTGTCCTTGTATCTATGGGACCATATTTTATTTTTTAAATCAAAAATTAAGATACAGGGTGTTAGAACAAAGCAGAGACAAACCTAGATCTCTTTAAATGGATTTAAATTACCAGTGAAATTCCTAAAGGGCCAAATAATACAGGAAGAATATACTTTTTGCCCTCTTATTAAGATGAGGAATATATTTCTTTAAAGCAGAAAAAGATTTTAGAAACCTCTTTCCAGCTTTCCAGTACATAATCAGCCTCAGATTGGCAACCACTTCCTACTGTCAGGCAGCTGGTGAGAAATGCAAAATACAGCTGCAACCAGAGGCTCAGGAAGATCAAGGTGGACACCAGGCCTTGGCTCTCAGCTTCTACCATTCTGCTACCCGAAAGAGAGAACTTCAGAGAAAGGGCAGTTAAAATTACACACGTTTTCGCCAGGTATTAACCATAACTACCTCCTTAAAGAAAATGATTGATCCTATGATCATAAGCTTTTTTCTTTCTTTTTTGGACCTAAGGGGGGAGGGGGAAGACCTCAGGGAGTCACAAATTTCTATAAAACAAAAAAATGAATTAGTTTAGTAGTCTTGGGAAACTATGAAGTTTGTGGCAGCTTTTTAGGTGTCCCGAGATTTGGGTTGTTTTACAGAGGTAACTAAATTCATGGCACAGTTAGGCAATGGTTCAAGCTCATGCTAAAATATCCTAAGTCTATTTTACTTTAAAGCATTCTAATTATGCTTGACTTTGGAAGGCATCAACAACAGCAATATGCCATCTTCCAAGAATGCATTCCTATACCAATAAGACTCTTAAAAAATGGGAATTACTATAGGGCACACCCTTGAGCAGCTATCACACTGCACTGAGCTCTTGAGAATATTCTGGAAGCATCACTGTGAACGGCTGCTTCCCTGCAGGGGAGATAAATTAAATTCAGCAGAAGCAGCAGCTTTTGGAAGGAGAAACACGGTTTGCCTCTTGGAATGCTTTTCTACCGGAATGGGTTTATATGTTCCTCTGGAGCTTTAAATCTGTGCACCGTTGAATATCACTCCGCCTTTTTTTGAAACTACGAAATAGCTTCTGTCTGTGGGATGGCGGGAATAAAGAGTTTGGAAATTAAATGCCTAAAACGTCAGATAATCCAGATGACATATATGCAATAGCATTCCATGAAGAACTTATTCAACCCAATCCCTTGCATCTTATTAACCAAGGGATAGAAACTCCAAATTTTGCACCCAAAAAAGGAAGGGAAAATGCAAGGGTCTTGCTGCAGTTCCTGGGACGCACTGAGAGCCGCTTTGTTACAAGTGTATCCAAAGTCCCCAGCACGAGCGACTCGTGGGGCGCTGCTCATCGCTGCTCCACTCGCTGTGCAGCTCCCAGAGGTAGCGGTTGTGCTATGCAGGCAGACCTTGCCAAGCTGGCCGACAAGATGCTGCGCGCCCCCAGGTGCTGCCGGTGCCGGAACCATGGCTTCCTGGTGCCCCTCAAGGGCCACGCGGGCAAGTGCCGCTGGAAGCAGTGCACCTGCGAGAAGTGCTACCTGATCACCCAGCGCCAGAAGATCATGGCCGCGCAGCAGGTGCTCACGAACCAGGCCTCCGAGGAGGAGCAGGAGGTGGCCCTGTGCGTGCAGGGGCCCCAGCTGGCCTCCGGGGCCGCGGCCGCGGCCGCTGTCCTGGGCTCAAGCTTCCGCACGCTGCCTCTGCCTGCCGCTTCGGGAGTCGCGCACCCGGGCCCCGAGGGCCGCGCGGCCGCCTTCTTCCCCGAGAGACGCCCGCGGGGCCCGAGCCCTGGCCCGGGTGCCTTCCAGCCAGTTCTGGGCGGCCGCGGCCACGTGGAGCCGAGAGAACGAGCCGCCGCGGCCATGCCCAGTTCTCTGAGGCCCCAGCTCGGGGCGAAGGCCGCAGGCCGGGGTTGCCCCGGACGCCTGGAGCTGCGCAGGTCGCTTCGGCCGGCGCTCAGCCCGCCGTTCGCCGACTTTGGTAAGATTCCCGGGCCCCGCGCGGCCTTGCCCTGCTGTTGGTTCCTCTCCGGGCTGCCGCCTCCCCGCTCCCCACGCCGGCGTCCCAGGCCTGCTCGGATCCCGCGGGGAAGGGGTGGGGGTGGGGAAGATGCTTTCTAGAGGTAACCTTGCTTTGGGATACCATTTTCAGAGTAGGCATTTGGGTTCGGTGCCTTTTTTGCAAGAAGGTAAAAGAGAGAAAGGAATGGATGGTTCTGAGGGCTTTTAACTTTTAGCTACAGCTTTTTGCCTTTCCATCCTGAAAGGAAAAAAATGGCCTCCAGTCGACCTAGCTGCCCCTCCCCCTCCACGGAGAGGCCCGAGGGAGCCTGACCATACTGCGCTTGCGCGCCTCTTCCCGCCCTTTTCTTGGGCTGGAGGCTCCTCCCCCAGGACGTCCCTGTGGGTGGGCTAGCGCAACAAGACTGCGCCTGCGCACCGTCCCCTCCGTTTCCGTGCCCTAGAGGCCCCGCCCCTCAGCCATGCCCTGCCCCAATGGGTCTATCTGTGCAGCCCTTCCAGCCCTTTCTCAGGCGTGGGTGGGAATGCCATCTCTGCTCCCTACAGGACAGTCTATTGAGATGATTGTTGTTGCCTATTTTTTCTCCCCTCCCTCCATATGCATAAATTACATTGTTCCCTAGGTCTTGTGGCTTTCACTATTACAATTTCAAGTCACATGTAGATTTGAAGCTTTTTTAAAGGGGCTCTTTTTGGGTGCAGACACGTATTTTCTTGGTTTTCTCTATGGCAGTGTGGTAGAAAGAGCACAAGTCTGAGTCAGGACGCTGGGGGCCTGCTCACTCTGTAACCCTAGGCAAGCTCCTTCCTTCTGTGGCAGTCTCTCCCCTCTGCATGCTAAAGGGATTGGCCTGATGCTCTCTGAAGCCCGTTTCTGCCTTCTGGGACATTCTAGGAAAATATAGGTCCCTAGAGAACTAGATGGGGCAGACAGATCTGAAACAGCAATTCTAGGAAAAGGATACCTTTCCATGGACACAGTGCCTTCCTTCCTTCCTTCCATTTATTTATTTTTGGCTGCATTGGGTCTTCGTTGCTGTGCCTGGGCTTTCTCTAGTTGCAGCGAGCGGGGGCTGCTCTTCGTTGCGGTGCGTGGGCTTATCATTGCGGTGGCTTCTCGTTGTGGAGCACGGGCTCAGTAGTTATGGCATGCGGGTTCTAGAGCACAGGCTCAGTAGTTGTGGCACACGGGCTTAGTTGCTCCGCACCATGTGAGATCTTCCCGGACCAGGGCTTGAACCCGTGTCCCCTGCGTTGGCAGGTGGATTCTTAACCACTGTTCCCCCGGGGAAGCCCCACAGTGCCTTTCTTTGTTTCATCCCTCAAAGAACAGGGACTGAGCCCTGAGCACTATGTGCCAGACACTAGTGATGAAAAGGATGAGTCAGATTCCTTGCCCTCAAGGATCTTGTCCTTGGGAGAGGGACACCACTGATCAAAGAGTCGCACAGATTGGTGTATAGAGCTCTAATAATCAATCGATGGTTTAGCTGTGGTCAGAAGGAAGATTAGGAGCTGAGTACTGAGGACTTCAAGAGGCAAAGTGGGGTCAGGAGAAAAAGCCTTCCAAGCTTAGGGAACAGCATCTGCAGAGGCCCTGAGGTGGAGGAGAAAGAAGGAGCTGCTAGATTTTCGGGAACGAGGAGGCTGGAGTGGAGGCAGGAACCAGCCCACATGGGGCTTCGTGGCTGTGCCAAAGGACTTTTCCTAAGAACAGTGAGTGGAACATGGGTGAAGGGTTTAAAAAGCAGGGAGGGTCAAAAGCATAATGGATGTGGGAGTTCTCCGTAAATGGATATGAGCGTTTATTGTACTGCTACCTTCAGACAGTAATGTGATGCCCTGTTTCCTAGCTCCGTGTGTTCTTAACACTTCCCTCTTTGTGTCCCTTTTCAGGGCCCCCTCTGAGTGTCAACTCAGATCATGTGGTGGGGTCTGAGTACCTGGAAAGAGAGCCTTCCAAGCTGTACCGCAGCTCCTCCAGCATGCAGCCCTACCACCCGTTCCTGCTGGGCTACCAGGATGCATCCCTTACCCCAGGGGTCCCCCTGCAGCAGGACTTCCGGCACGTGTCCTGCAGCCACTACCATGGAGCAGGCTTGGTGAGTCCCATCCCTGACTTTTCGAGGTTCCGCCTTATCCCAGTTACCCTGGCTGCTTTTACGGACCCTCAGTCCCAGGAAGCCAGCCGTTGTGCCCACTCTGTACCAGGTCCTGGGCACTGGTCGGAAGGATACAGCACTGACCTTGTACCGTGTGTGCCTCTGGGAATGCACGTGTGTAGCCAAGTCTGTACACATGTAGACAAGTCAGACTGGGCTGTGGAATGTGTTAAAAGGCTCCGGGAGCTCAGGCAAGAAGGAATACAGACACATTTCAGATGAGCCCAAGGAACCGCCACACAGTAACACTGAGTGACCACCAGCCTTGACCCATGGAATGCCAGTGCTAGAAGGGCCCTTCATTTTGCTGGGTACCAGAAAGGAAATATCACTTTCCTGGAGCCACACATTTGAGGGCAGAGCCAGGAGCAGACGTAGGTCCCCTGCCCCAAAGGTACATCCCACTGGAGACGGCAGAGGGCCTTCAGAAAGAAATGGCATTTAAGCTTAGTCATGAAAAATATGGAAACCTTCCCCAAACACCAGTCACCTTAGGAGATATTTGTTGAAAGAATGGATGAAATTTAATCCTTTTATAAGATCAGTGGTTGGCTACTAACTGGTGTGCTTTTGAGCCTGGAGTTTTGAGTGCTGGATGTGTAAAAGTCAGAGCTGTTGTGTGAGATACGGGTGGGGTGACCAGGTTTTGTGACCTTGGTTACCAGCTCCTTCCACCCTTCTCCCTTTTGGCAACCACTGAGGGCCATCAGGACTGCAGGACAGTGAGAGGCCTGGGTGACCAGTCCTGACTTTGACCCCATAAGGCTGGACCTGTGGGGGAGGTTGGCTCAGACGCAGTTCAAGTTCATGGAAATGTAGACCACTGTTACCTTTACTCTCTCCCTGAGAGCTACAAGCCTAACCCTGGGTGTTACAGAGATGTTTCCCTTGGGTGGAGGGTGGAGAAGAGTGAGTAGAGAGTAGGCTTCTTTGGTTTAATGTGGGAAGTAAGAGAAAGGATAAAAGCTTGGCATTTAATAATGAGGTCATTAGCCACAGGTCATTCGCCAGTTCAGTGGGGTTGCAGCTGTGACCAGGCAGGTCAGGCGCGCAGGGGCTGGATCCCCACTCTTGCTTCACCTCAGCAGCTTCTCCTCTGTCTGTTCCAGATCTTTTAAAGTTTTATTTAGAAATCATTTTCCATTCATTCAAGGGGGAAAAGTTTGAACACCCCTGGTCTTGATAATTTCCAGAGTGCCTACTGGCCCTTATGTCAGCCCTCGAGGTGAATGTTATTTCATTGTAGGGCAGAGGAAGAAGGCTCCATGAAGTTATGTATTTGTCCAGGGTCACAGGACTGGGGAGTGAGGGACTAGGATTCAGATTACACAGCTGGTCAGTGACAGAGCCAGGACAGAGGCAGGGCAAACATGGCCCTTGACTCTCACCACCACCCCTGCCCTGCCGGAAATTTGGGGGTGCCGGCCACCCCATTGCAGCCCAGGGAGAGCACGGCGTCTCTAGCCTCCACACAAAGAGAGGGACCTTGGCCAAATGGAGCACACACCCACCGTCTGCTCACACAGAAGCCGGGGGCCTGGCGTCCAGGGCAGGGCTCTGATTGACAGGCCTGCCAGACGGCCTTTGTTAGGAGTGTGATCTCAGTTGGCTTATCTGGGCCTGAGCTGCCACCACACGCCGCAGGCAGGAGCTGGGATCCAGGGAGAGACTCCGCTGAGCAGCTTGGAATTAAAGCACTAATAATCCCCCTTCGCACCCCCTTCACGTGTGGAGAGAGGATCAGGCGTTTATTTGTGAAGCTGCTTCGAACCCAAGAGCCTATGAATTGCCTTCATCCTTGTCCTGCTGCCCCCTGCCCAGCCTCCTAGATACGCCCCGAGCCACCTTCCACCTTCTCTTCCTGTCCTGCCCCACCTGCTACTTCTTTCTTCCTCTTTTCTCTTCCCACAAAAGAGCACAGGCCTGGAATCGCACAGACCTAAAGACCAATCCTACCTCTGCTGTTTACTGGCCACATGGCCTGGGGATGTCACGTAACCTCTGAGGACCTCGCTTGGGTTCTTAATCTGTAGGACGGGGGTAAGAGTCCTATCTCGTAGGGCCATTGATAGATTCCAGCAATAAGGTGTGAATGCGTACAAAGTGTCTGGCACAGGGTCTGGGACATGGCAGGTACTCAAAAGTGGGCTTATCTTCCCTTCCTTGTGGTCAAATTAAGTTAGGAAGTGCTGGGTTAACCTAAGGAGATTTTTGCAGACTGCCTTGAGGCCTTTAATATGCTTGTGTGCGACTCACCAGTGTGGAGGTGGTATGCAGGGTTTCTCAAACTCCCTGGACAAAGAACACTGTTGAGAGCACTTTTGGAAATACCTTGTAGGACACCAGAGTTCTCTGGAACACAGCTTAAGAAGGGCTGCTCTGAAGTATCTGGATGGAGAAGTAAATAATAGGACCCACACCTGAAATTCATACTTTTCTATTCCATTCATGTCTTTCCAGTTAAGTTTCTCTGAGTTTTTCTGTGTAGTCATCACCCCTCCACGTCCCCTCATTCCAGCCTTGGGGTCCTGTGGTGTGGGGTGAGCTTCCGTCTTCCAGAGAAGGAACAGAAATACAGAAGGGCTGATTGCTGAAGCCACTTTCCTGAGGTCACCCAGCTGCCCTTGCCTCAGTAACGGCTGCACTACACTGTGCGGTTAGAAGGGGGACACCCCCCAGGCCCAGCGACCCTGGAGTCTGAGTCATCACACGTGCGGAAGGTGGGACCACAAGTAGTCGGGATGCATGCAGATCCTTCTCCGTTGCAAAGCGGTGGGGTCAGGCCGACTTGGGATTCAGTGCTGCCTCTGCCACTCACCAGCTCTGTGGCCCTGGGCCTGTACCTTCATCTCACTGATGCAGTTTTTGGTCACCACAGTGAGGACAGTAGTAGAACCTCCCTCCTAGGGTCGTAAGGATGGAAGGAGGTTGTGGACCTGTGCAAGTGCGCCTGCTCCCGGGCTTATCTGAGGTGTGCCTGTGTTCCTTCTTGCCTCAGTCATCTATGGCAGGTGCTTGCTGAGCGCCCTGTGCCCCGGTGTCTGGGCCACGGAGGTGAATCTGTCCCATGGGGAGCCCCCCGTTCAGGAGAATGAACGTTGGGTCGGCCCTTCTGGCCAACCCTCTCCCCTCTGGCTCTCTGCTGTGTGTGCCCCACAGGTGGTGGAGCCAGTGGAAGACCTCCAGCCCGGCTACTACCTGCCGCCGCCGCCGCCCCAGTTCCCCCCGCGGTACCTCTCCGTGCTCCACTGCCTGCCCCCGCCGCCGTCCTTCTCGCTGTCCATCGTGTCTGACGTGGACACTGGTGAGTGAGCCCCCATCTTCCAGCTGCCGGGGTGCCAGGGAGACTTTCTGGAGGAAGGGGGCCCTATTGTGAAGTGGACATGCAGAGAAGGGAAATGGAGAACAGAATTTTAAATGTGCTGGGCCCTGGGTAAGCTCTTCCTTGCACCCCTCCCTAAATTCCATCCGTGAGCATCTAGGGGAGGTGGGTCCCCATTCCCAGGTGAGGAAACCGACAGAACCCTGAGAGCTTCTCCTATATGTCCATGGCGGAGCTCAGATTTCAACAGAATTCTCTGTCTGGCTCCAGGTCCAATGCTAATTTCCTCACCTTAGTAGTGCCCGTGGACAGAGACTTGGAGGATGGCACGCATGTGGTGTGTTCAGAAGACCAGAGGTGCCAGGCCTCTCTGGCTGGGGAAACAGCACGTGCTGAGCCTGGAGCAGCAGCTGGAGCCAGTTTGGGGGCTGGTGGGGATGATTCCTCTCCCCCAGGCCACTCTGGAGAGAACCTGCCCTTCACAGCTCTGCCACTGGTGTACTGGGTGATCTTGGGCACTCACACCCTCCTCTAGATCTCAGTCTTCTCACCTGTAAAACGGGCCCTGTCACAGGGTTACTGTGAGGGTCAACTGCAACTCTGGATGTGAAAATGCTTTGGGTTTTCTTTTGAGGGCCCTTGCAGCTTTAAAGGTTCTAGGATTTTTTTTTTTTTTTTCCCTTTCCATCCTCCCCTGAGGCTCCACAGGAAAAGAAACTGAGGCCTATTGTACACTTGCTGTGTGTGCAACACCTAGATCTGTTAGCTGGGGAGATGGTGCAGTGTGGCTTGAAGTACGCTGGCCCTGGTGCCGCACAGCCTGGGTATAAGTCCTGACTCCAGCACTTGCCAACGGTGTGACCTCGGGCCTGTTAATTCACTCCTTGGTGCCTCAGTTTCAATATCTGCACAAGCAGACTAATAAGGGTCCCTTACTTCATGAGGCCATCCTGAAGATGGCTGAAACGATGAAGGCAGTAGTAAAAGTTAGTTCTCATTTACTGTTTCACCTAATCCCCTGATGCTGCAAAGTATGGCCTCATCTCCTTTGACAGAAGGAGAAGCTGAGGAGAAGGAGAAACTGAGGTTCACAGCTGGGAGTAGCTTGCTTCCTCCCACCCAGCTTGTGACAAGCAGAGCTGGAGTTTGAACTTGAATCTGTATCATGTGGCCAGGGCTAGAATTCCAGTGTCCTGACTCCTAGCAAATTAAAGGTGGCAGTGGGAATAACTAATTCTCCGTAGGGACTGGGAATGATGAGAATGCCTTAGAGAAAACTTACATCTGAAAACAGGTAATTTTCCCTCTTGCTAAATCCAGCCCCTCTTCTCTGTCCTTCACAGATGACCAGTATGCGGAGGGGCCGTGTGAGCCCAGCCAGCCTTCGTCCCAGGAGCAGTCCGACTAGGCCCAGGCCCTCAGGCCAGCAGAGTGGGGCCTTGGGGGCGTTACAGCAATAATTTTCTTGTCTCTGTTCAGTGATGTGTAGGGAGGAAGGATAGTGATAGGCGTAAGATGGCAGTTAATTCCCGTTTCAAGATTGGAGGAAGGAAGGTGATTGCTTAAGTTCTGTCAATCCTGAGATAACAGGGGGTTGAAAAGGAGCTTGGAGGATGAAATCACCAGGGCAGAGCCAGGGCTGTAAGGAGTGGGGGACTGGCGGAAGCTCACGTTAAGGAATGAATTTAACCATCTCTGAGTTGTGCTGCTGTTATCAGACTCACCCCCAGAGGCAGCCTTTCATTCCTTAGGTCCCGCTCCAGGACAGGAGGCATCGTCTACTTCAGCCTTCTGGTTTTGCTGCCTCCACCTGGTCCCCAGCTGGGGGCCACACAGACATCAGGTGTCCAGCACATCCAGGTGGATGGCACAAGCAGCCAGGACTAGGGTGCTGACAGCAGGTTCTGCAGCATCCTTCCTTGCTGCTCTGTCCCCCAGGGTCAGCCTGGCCACTCCCCCTCGCCCCTTCTCCAGGGGCCTTTACTATAAGCATTCCGGCCGCTAGGGCTGCTTTACTTGTCCTCCATGAAGTTTAAGCCATTATAGGCATCATTTCTGGTTTTAAAAAATCTATTAAAGTTTGACTGTTTGGTGTTTTTATAGTGATTGCCAGCTTTAAAAAGTAGTCTGTTTATAAGCATTGATGCAGTTCTCAGAGAATAGGATGATTCTTCCACATCACCTGTGGCACCAGCAGTTTCTTCTCTGGGAACAGTTGACTATTGAAATAAAATTGGCAGTAGAAATCCTTGTGGAATGTTTATCCTCTCTTTAAATCTTTGTAGAAGGCAGCATTGGGTAGGGGAGTCGGGAGCTGGGGTTTGTGGCCTGTTGGCCTGCTCTTTCTATGTAGTTAGGCAAGGCCCTTCCTTTACTTCGGTTACCAAGTGAGAGCCTTGGACCAGGCTAGTAGGTTTTTTACTATCAGTATTGTTGTTATTATTTTAAGCAGTAGAGACCTTTTAAGGAAATTTGATGCAGACACATAAAATGTAAAGATTTCTTGTAGTTTCTCTTCCCTAGCTCCTTTCATGGTCCCTGCTGAGTGACATGGTTTTAAAAAACAGAACTTGATCCCATTTTTGTGTTTTAGGGTCCTGGTTCTGTTCCCTCGTTTTCGCTTCCTCTGTCATTTAAAAAGCATCCTGCATCTCTGCTGGATTCAGAACCTGGCAATCAGCTCTGCCCATGAGGAGCATGGAATCTAGTGGGACAAATAGACAGTCCAGTGGGATTGCTATGGGACAGAGAGAGGTAAAGGGGCTGTTGGCGGGGGCGGGGGGGGGGTGGTCAGAGAAAGCCTTCTGGAAAAATTGGGGCTTTGACTGCATCTTAAAGTGCAAGAATGAGTTAGGTGAGGGTAGGCACTCTCAGTAGGGAGATAGAAAGGGTAGGAGACCTGGAGTGACAGATTTGAGGGTGAGGGACAGTGTCCTGTTCTCTGTCTGGGAAGGATTGGCACCCAGGAAACTAGGCCGACCTGCCTCCTGTCTTGCCTGTGGGCCAGGCGTCTTAGGACAGGTGGCAGGAAGAACACTGAGAAGTGATATTCTAACTGTTCTCTCAACATCAGTGTGGTGGCTGGAGGTCAAGGGCCTGGGCCTGTTCTGTTGGAAGGTACTGGAGCAAGTACAGTCATAGGAATTTTTCAGTTACTGCTTTACAGACAGTGCTTTCAGCAGAGCAGAACCAGGCATACTGAGGCGTGCAGGTCACACTGGCTTCAGTCTGGACCTGATGATGCAGCGATTTTGGACTAGCCTGGCTTTGAGGCTAAAGCTATCAGCCACCCCAATGCTGGTGCTGCCCCTGGGTCCATAGGGCTGTAGGAACCCCAGGAGGGTGGGGGAAGACCCGGCGTCTGGTTCCACTTGGCGTAACTCTGCCCTCACTGGACCTGTGACCTTCTGACAGTATGGCCAGGTGGGGCTGGATAAGTGACCCTAATTTTTCATCACTTTGCTTTATCTTAGACCCCATGCTTTGAAAGATTTTTCAACCAAACTGCATTAATCCGTAAAGCTGTTTTTGCATTTCTGATCAACACACGCAAGTAAGAGGCAGTCTGTGACCACATGGACTCCACACCATTCCAGACCAATGTTTAATTAGCCTGCAGGGTTGAGATGGGAAGCTCTGTCCTATGGAGAAGAGCAATGTCCCCTTGTCCTCTAGGGACCCATGTCCATAGGACTCCTGGAAGGGGAGGATCGCTCAGTTGTCCTGCAGACCTGTGAACCGATGAGTCTCAGAGACTGGTCAGCATCTTTCCTGCAGCCTTGAGGGTGCCTGCTGGGGCTGAAAAGACCAGCTGTGGGGCAGGGTGGAACCCTGCCTAGCTCCCTTCCCCTTGATGTGAACCCCAAGTTCTGAGAGCCCCAGCCTGCCCTTTCCTGTGTGCCATCACCATGGTTACTTCCTGGTGGGCTCAGTTGACCCCTGCCGCCTGTAGCCTTTGCAGTCAATTTAATCTGTGCTCCCTGAATGCCCTGCTCCACAAGGCTGTCCTCCAGCAGCTTCAGCATGAGCATTGCAACACCAGATCCGCTCATGTTGCTGTCCAGCTCACACACCTTTCATGGCTCCCTACTGCTCTGAGACCAATGTTCTCAGCACAACCTGCCTGCCCCCCTCTCTGGCTGCTTCCCTCACTGGCTGGCCCAGCCCAGGTCCTGCAGGGGTGGAGTCAGCCAGGTCCAGGCAGAAAAAGATTGGAAGCAGAGAGACCGTCGGCGGGGGCAGCATTGCTCAACCCAAATAACCAAGGCTTGGCTATGAGTTGGGAGAACGTTCTGGAAGGCAGCAGGCGGCATTCCCTGACGCCGGATGCAGTGGCAAGGGGCCGCCAGGAGAGGGCGCGTGGAGGCGAGACAACTGCAGGGGCGGGGCCTGTTGCTCAGCGACTGGCCTCCGCAGAAGCGCACGGGTCCATTGCTGCGCCTCCGCAAGCACAGCTGGAGGAATAGGCGTGCAGCGCCCCCAGGAGACCTGGGATCTCCCTGGGAAATCAAAATGATGAGCCTCTAGCCCGGGCTGTATGATCACCAACCTCTCAGCAATCACCTTTGCTCTGCCCTGCTCTTGAAATAGATGCTCTACTATCTTTGTGTTCAGACACCAGCCACAATCCCCGTGTCCCATGACGTATCCCCCCACCCCTTTCTCTCCTTTCTGCACTTTGGCTCCCGCTAAGCCTTCTTCCTAGACTTTCCAACTTCAACTAACTCATCTTTTACTTATCCCTTTCCGACTTGGTCCAGGTGACCTCTCCTCCAGGGCTCCTCAGCCTGGGTTAGGAGGATCTCTGGGGCCTGCCCAGGCCCTCTATCACACTGATCCCACCGAGTAGATGTCCCTCCCACAAGCCCGTGAGCTTCCTGGGGGCAATGACAAGGTCTCATTTGTCTCTGTGTCCCCACTCCCTGGTGGGCTCAGCATTCGTTAGGACTACAGTTATCCAGCACCAGTTGCAGAATTTCAGGGTCATTTTGTGCATTATTGGGTGGAGGGTTGAGTTACCCTGCCTCTGGCCACTCACTCGGCGTTTCTGCCTTACACTTGTGCTCTGTCTGCTCGGGCGTCACACGGGGGCAGAGGAACAGGGAGTCAGCCTTTACCGAAACTCTACTGTGTGCCAAGCACTGCACCACTCCCTCATTTAATACTCACAGCAACCCAGGGAAGAGGTATGTTATCATCCCTGTTTTATGAAGGAAAGTGAGGCATAGAGAGGGATAGTGATTCGCCTAAAGTCACACAGCTTATAAGTGGCTAAGGGCATACAGAGGATGACATACATCCCTGGGCACCAGTTACAGAGTTGTTAATATCCATTTTGCCCTGACTTACCATCTTGAGATATTTTTGAACACAGACTACCTGAATGTACCCTCGTTTCTCGGCAGATTCTAGCATAGCACAGAGAGAGCAGCCTGAGGACTTTTGCCTCCTAAAACCACTGCTCACTCTATTCACTGACCCCAGCATGCAAAGCCTCCTGAGAGAATGCTAAAATAGGCATTGTTGTGACCAGTGTGGAAAGGGCCCTTGGGGTCTTTGGGCCAGAAGGCAGTCAACACCTCCTGTTGCTCGAGCCCCTGCTGTGGCCTCGGCTTCACCTCAAGCCCCATGGTGTGAGCTGGGACTGACAGAATGCTTGTTCTTGTGGCCAGAGTGGAGGACAGAGGTGTGTCTTCTAAGGCTGCACCTGTAGGTTTTGGCCCCCCAAACCCTACTGGAGAGAAGCCCTCCCTCCTTGACCTTCCCAATTTTCCTGGAGAGTGGGGTGGGGATCCTCTGCAGCCTAAACATGCCCTTCTGGGTCTAGGGCAGGAGACGAGGTCCTCTCCCTCGTCTCCTGCCGTCCTGGGGATTCTCACAGCTCCTTCCACTCCTGTACGCCGTGGTCTTGGTGGGCTTGGACCTAGCCCCTCTTACTAGAGAGCTGCTCAGAGGCCCTAGAATGAGCCATGGCTGCTTCTCCTTGGCCAAGACCCAAGGTCTTAGGGCCCCACTCTTCCTCCTTACCTCTTCCTAGCTGTGTGCACTTGGGCACATCACATAACCTCTCTGAGCCTCCTTTGCCCTCTTAGCACTGGCTCAGGGGTGTGCTGAGGATGCAGGGAGCTCTCATGAGAAATACGCCTTCGATGCCACCTCTCAGTATACGGTATATGGTACTCGTGGGGTCAGATGATTGAAGGCAGCATCCTCTTTGAGTCTGTGTTGGGAGGCTAAGAAACACAAAGGCTAACAGCTGTGGCTCTTTACTTCTTGATGCTCCCCATGTGCTAGGCACTGTATGAGTGCTTCCACAAATTCTCTCTGTGAATTGTCACGGCGACTCCTCCAGGCAGGCACTGTAATTCCTCCATCTTACAGATGGCAAAACTGAGGCCCACAGAGGTTAAGTTCCTGCTCTTGGTCATACAGTCTATAAGTGGCAGAGCCAGGATCAAATCTGAGTTCCATCTGAGTCCAGAGCTAAGTTCCCAACCACACTGGCCTCTCCTGCTTCTCAGCAAGGGAGAGTTGTGAGTCTTGGGGAAGTCATGGGCCCCCTGAGACTTGCTGCCCAATGGTAGTCCACCCAGCCTAGCTGCTTTTAAGGCATGTGGACAGGCTGAACACAAAGAACAACCTAGCTCAGGTCTTATACAAGGAATAAAATTATTTTAAAAATTAAAACCTTTTATTTTCATTTTGAAAATGAACAAAGAAGCATGAAGTTGATTTTTAAAAAATGAGGTATATTAAAATTTAAATATATACCCTTCCGCAAGGTAGATAGGAAAATTATCAGTAATGGTACTTTTAGTTCAAATGTAACCTAGGAAACAGTTTTGATTTTCATCGGGATGATTTCTCGTCATGCTCATTTCTTCATTTTTCTCCAAACTTTTTGTTTGTTTTTGTTTTAAAATAATTAATTAATTGTGAACATAAGAAA
Organism: Balaenoptera physalus; assembly: GCF_965194825.1. Lineage (NCBI taxonomy): Eukaryota > Metazoa > Chordata > Mammalia > Artiodactyla > Balaenopteridae > Balaenoptera > Balaenoptera physalus. The sequence goes on along the minus strand of NC_138882.1, from coordinate 151,472,860 downwards.
ACGGTAAAAGTATAAGCCAGAAGCAGATATTTTTTTCACCACCTCTGTTACCCATTCTCGTTTCTTTCCTCAGAGACATCTCCTCTTTTTTCTGTCTCCTTCCAGAGATGATTTGTACAAGCTTTTTTGTTTGTTTGTTTAACTAAACTTTGATTTTGAGATAAGTATAGATTCACATGCAGTTCTAAGAAATAACACAGAGAAATCTCACATGCCCTTTACCCAGTTTCCCTCAATGATGCAGTATCATAACCAGAATATTGATATTGATACAGCCTACTCAGGTTTTTTTCAGATTCAGTGTTACATTTTACATCTGAGTTAATTTTTGTCTGAGGTGTGAGGTTGAGTTTCATTTTTTTTCCTGTGGATGTCCTATTGCTCCAGCACCAATTGCTCCAGCACCATGTGTTGAAAAGTCTGTCTTTCCTCCATCGAATTGTTTTTGCACCTTTGTCAAAGATCAATTGAGCATGTTTGTGTGGATCTATTTCTTAGTTCTCTAATCTGTTCCACTGATATGTTTTTTTAAAACACACGAATGGTAGTGTGTGATCCACACTGTTCTGCACATTTCTCTTTCCGTTAACACCAGATCAGATTTTCTGAGCTTTTTTTGAGCCATGGACCCCTTTGTCAGTCTGGAAAAGCCTATGACCCCTTCTCAGAGCAGTGCTTTAAATGGATAAAATAAAACACATAAGGTTACAGAGGAAACCAATTATGTTTAATATACTTGTCAAAATAGAGAAATACATTTGTGGTTTAGTAATACGTGTACTTCTTTACTAACACATTAAATAACAAAATCTATCGGTGGGTCTAATCACTATTAACCATTTTTAAGTAGTGATATAATTGATATTTTGAGTTATTTGCAACCACTGTAAAGTGATATGAGGAAATCTGTGATTTCTATTGGTGACCAAGTCACTGCTAATTCTACTGGGATTGGTGGCCTGAACTCATAATTGACAGAAACACTGAATTATAGTTAGAGGTTAGTGAAAATCAAGATGTAATTTTCCCCCAGCCAAGTTCACAGAGCCCCTAATTCTCTTCCGGACCCTGGTTATGAACTTCCGCATCAGAGCCTGGAGATCCTCCTGGCCTCATTCTTGATAGCAGCTGAGTAGTCCTTCACTGCATGGATGCACCTTACTTTATGTAACCAGTGCCCCGCTACGAAACTTTTAGGTTGTTTCCAATATTTTGCTCTTACTGCTAACTTAAAATTTTAAAGGTTTCTCCGGCTAAGATTTTCTTCTCAAGCAGGGCCACCAAACTGACCCCTCCGCCTTCAGAGAAACCCTTGGCTGGGCACACACACACAGCCGATCTGCAGAGGGCATCTGGGTGAGCAAGTTCAAGCCCACCTCTCACTCCTTCTGGGGCCGTCCAACCTCCAACCATAGAGTCCTTCACCCCCGCCCTCAAGCCCAGGCTGGGGAGTCCACGCCAGCCCCGGTGAGTGAGCGGGTAGGCGGGCCAGGAAGCGTTCCCCGAGCCACGCGGCATCCTGTGAGCAGATGTACGGCTCCTCTGCGCCTTTGTGCTACGTTTAATTAACAGCAGATCGTGAGATGCTAACATTCTATCATGTCAGCTCTTACATTCGAGCTAACACAGGCATTGGTCTGTCAGTAATTAGGTGCTGGGTGGTGTCTTCATCTTTTTTCTTCTTTTAATTGGAATCAGGACTTTCTTTCTTTCTTTTCTTTCTTTCTTTCTTTCTTTCTTTCTTTCTTTCTTTCTTTCTTTCTTCCTTCCTTCCTTCCTTCCTTCCTTCCTTCCTTCCTTCCTTCCTTCCTCCCTTCCTTCCCTCTTTCCTTCCTCCCTCCCTCCCTTCCTTCCTTTCTTCCTGGGAGCAGATGCTGTCCATGGAACTCTGTGTGGACTTGGCTGCGTTTCCGCATTCATGGACAATTAATTCCCAGCTATACTCCAGGTACCCAGCAAACACTGAGTTGCCTCCCAGTGTTGTCAGCCATTTGCTGGTAGAGTTTCTCCCCCCACCCCCCGACTTGGGGAAACAAGAGATAATAACACCTCGTTCCGAAATATGTGAAACACACCTGGTTTGGAAACCCTGGCCATTTCACTGTCGGTCTTTGTCAGTGTTTTTGAACATCTGGATTTTGGATTTTTTTTTTTCCGATTTGGAATGAATGTTTTGCTAACACAGTGTACCAACCTAGTCACAGGGTGATGCCAGCCACCATCTTTAACACCAGCAGCGGCCCGTATTCTGTCCGCAGTGCCAATGAGCATCTATTGCGTGCCTGCAATGGGCCAGGCCTTGTGCTGGGCTCCTAGGATAAGGTGGCTGTTTCCCTCCCACATCCTGGCCTGGGCACTCCCCAGCATGAAACCCTCCTCTTGCTCCCCACTGCTGCAAGGCCCAGTTCTTCAGGCTGACCTACAGGGCTTTCACAACCCACAGTCCAGCTGAGCATTTCAGAGTCTTCTATGCCTCCTTGCCCCCATTGCACGAGAATTTCCCAAAATGCCTTGCTCACACAGCATCCTCTGCCTGTGCCACCCTTCCCCTGGGCCTCATCAGCACCTCCATGGAGCCTGCTCTGAGCCTCCCAAGGAAGTCCAGGCTTGCTCTCCTTTGATGCCAGGTGTGTCCTGTACCTCTCCCTCCAAGACATTACTGCACTCACTTGCCTCTCCAGTGGGATCGTCACAGGTAAGGATGACATCTGACTCATCCATCCAGGTCACCAGTGATAGCCTCATGGCCAAATCCAGTGGTCAATCCTCTGTCCTCTGCTCCCTCAACCTCCTGATGCATTTTACACACATTTCTCTAGATTCTGGGACGCTATTCTCTCCTGATTCCTGCCTCACCGCTGCTCCTTCATGCATGGCTGCTCTGCCCCCTGCTCTGCCTGCTTTCTGGATGTTGGCACTCCTCAGGCAGGCCCTGGACCCTCCTTTTTTCCTGACAATGCTCTTTCTCTGCAGTTACTCGTCCAGATCCACGTCCTTACACTCAGTCTAGTGCGCTGTAAGGGCTGGCCCGGGCTCCACACTTGTGTCAGCTTTGTCTACGCACCTCTCTCCCTGCATGTCTAAAAGGTGTCCTGGCAGGAAACAGAAGTCAACTCGGAAGGTTCAGGATTAGACTAGAAAATAGTGTTCCCACAGTGAGCTGGAGCCTGTGGATGCGGGTCTGCCTGCAAGGGCTGCAGTCATGGAGGGATATAACTTTGGCCCCACAAAATAGCTTAGACCATGGAGGGAACTGGGTAGAAACAGCCCTACCTCACTCTCCTCCCACCCTCCTCTGATCTCCTGCTGGTGCTTTCCATTGGCCAAACCCAACTGGAAGCCACAGGGCAAAGGACCTGTGGGCAGCGGTGGGGTTGGTGGTGAGGGTGGGATGCAGTCCACAGTGCTCTGGCTTAGCCCCTTGGGCACAGAATAGGGCAAGAGGGCAGAGAATAGTTGGGGGGAGGCAAACAGAGAGTCACTGCCACAGTCCGCCCCGTGCCACTCAGTGTCCTTACCCTTCTCTCAGAGCAAGAAACTCTTATCTTCAAAATCAGAGGAGGGACACAAGCCATCAGCCTCTGCATCGTCCTGGTGTGATGTCACTTCAGTCACACTCCAGCCTGGAACCTAAACCAGAGCATCAGCTAGATGGCAGGAAAGGGGAAAGAAACTGACCAGTCAGCATAAGACGCGGATCGTGGCGGCAGTCGCCACGTCTGTAGCTGGTTGAGAGGCAGAGGCGAATCATCATTAGTGCTTCTTTCTAGCACCCGTTCTATGTTCCCCTCATGCTCTGCCAGCCCCTCGGCTGGTGGGAGCTCTGTGCCTGGGAGGGTGACCCAGCTCTTCCTCCTCATGTGGCCCGAGTCCTTGGTCAGCCCGTCATTGTCATTTGCTGCAGCTTTCTGCCTACTGTTTTAGAGGATATGGAAGCATCTGTCCCCGACCTCAGTAGCTCTGCAGGTTCCAGGCCCAGTTTTCTTTTCCCTGTGTGCAGCAGAGCCCGGTGGCCCCTTGGTAGTTGCGGTCACCCACTCAGGACAGCACGGCAACGCTTTGCCTGTCAGTTCAATAGCACAAGGAGCCCAAAGTGGCCAAGAGGCAGCCTCGCTTCTAATTTAGCGGAACCATGTCAGTGTTTTCTGGTGGAAGCCTTGAGAACTAGCACCCCCCAGCCTGCTGAGCCCAAGGCCGCTGTTGTAGTTTGGATTCCTCAAAGCAGACCCCAAGGTGAGGTTAGTGTAGAAGTGATTTATGAAGGAGGTGCTCTTGGGAGAGACCAGTTAGGGAGAGGGGAGAGCAGGACAGGGAAGGGGGAGAAGCCAGGAAGGATGCCATTTCAGGCAAGCTCTCAGCCTCAGCCCGGGAGCTGAGGCCAGAGAACTGGGCTGTCACACTCCTTCACCCTCAGTCACTGGTTAAGGACTGCCCTGGGGGTGATGTAAATGCCCAGGCACCTCCAGCTGTCTGAGCTTGTGGGCCAAGCAGGCTCTGGAAGCCCAAGGGATGTTCTCTGAAAAGGTCTCAGATGTGCCTGTTGGAAGCAAAAACACGCCGAACCCAGGAAGGGCCCAAACATGGACAGCAGGAATCGGAGGGAATTTGGGCAGAGCTCCAACATGGTCTGTTATGTTGCAGAGACGGGAAGCCAAAACTTCGCAAGTGGGTTATGAAGGGATAACCGTGAGTGGGCTGTGGTAATGGCTGCACTACTATGAATATACCAAAGCCCATTGAATTGTACACTTTAAATAAGTGAATAATATGGCATGTGCATTATATACAATAAAGCTGTTATTGTTTTTAAAAGTGAGTGGGGACGCTCCTGGTGGGAGACAGCACTGTACATCGGTCACTGATTAAGGCACACGCCCCATCCTAAGCGGTGGATCCCCTACGTCGTCACAGGGTGCTGACTCCCAGCTGGTGCTGTAACTGAGCCCTCAGCAGCCATTCCTCCATCCCCTCAGGCTAGCTGCTGGGTGCAAGCCCCCTGTGACACTTTTCTCCCTATTAATTGCGCTTCTGGGTTGAAGGCAACAGTGCGGCACACCATAGTGATGGAGAAAGCATTCTGTATGACCACAGATGGTGGTGCTGGCAGAAGTATCCAGCAGAGAAGGCAAATCTATACCCAGATTCCATGAGGATGAATTGATGCAGTCCTCATGGTGGAAGACATCCAAGGTAATCAACTTGCCATCATCGTGGTTTCCTGGACAGTGGTGCCATTTGGGCACCATTGGCCAGCACTGGCCTGTTCTTGGCAGACTTGGCACTCAACAACGGCCGCAGCCAGATCAGCTGTGGTAAGGGGGAGTTCATGTTGTTGAGCCTATGAAAAGCCTTCCTCCCCGCTGTTATGGGTTGAGTGTGTCTTCCCCAAATTCATATGTTGAAGCCCTAATTCCCAGTGTGGCTGTATTTGGAGATGGGACTTCTAAGGAGGTAATTAAGGTTAAATGAAGTCATAAGTCTGGGGCCCTGATCCCATAAGAATAGTCTTCATAAGAAGAGACGCCAGCGAGCTCCCTCTCTCTTTCTCTCCATGCATGCAAAGAAGAGGTCAGGTGAACACACAGCAAGATGGCACTGCCTACAAGCCAAGAGAAGAGCCCTCAGAATGAAACCTACCTTGACGGCACCTTGATCTTGGACTTCCCACCCTCCAGAACTGTGTGTAGTAGATTCTGTTGTTTAAGCCACCCAATCTGTTACGGCAACCCAAGCAGACGAATACACCTGCTGTCACACTCACTTTGTTCATGAGCCCACTGAGCTGGGGAGAGAGATTAACTGACACCTGCAAGATGGGTCCTCTTGTCCCTCTAGCTATTGAGAGCCTCACCTGCAGTGGTTACCCTCTGGTGCACATTTCCTGGGAGTGAATATCTTCACTCACTGCCTCTTTTGAGAGGTCCAGCCACATACCCACCAGTTTTCCAATCTTGTTCTTTCCAAAACCCTGAGCAGCCAGCTAACCCATACGCCTCTGCCCATGAATCAGTGTAGATCCACACCTCAGGCCGTCCCTCCTTCCTCTGACGTGGGCATCAGGTACAAGTTAAGCCCTGCGCATAGGAGGATCTCCTTTCACCACTCGCAGGGAAGCCCCTGAATGGGGTTGTAATGCAGCCTCCATCCACTCTGGCTGGTGGTGACACACCATGCACACCCATTTGTAAATCAGGCTCCTAGTGGCTTCTCTTCTGCTAACTGGTCACAGGGAATTCCCCAAAGGAGATGGCAGAGTCCAGCAGAAGTTTCCATGGGCGTGTAAGCCAAGTGTTCGCGTGATTTACTTCTGCCTTTGGACCTGCTGCAGCCCAGTGTTGTGCACATATTTGCTGCTCACGCTCAACCCTATGGTTTGGAGGAGCGGATAAAATCCAGCATGTTTGTTTTCTATGACTGCATAATAAATCACTACAAACTTAGTGGCTTAAAACAACACCCATTTATTGTCTCGTAGTTCCTGTACGTCAGAAGCTGGGTAACTGCATAACTGGATTCTCTGCTCAGAGTCTCATCAGGCTGAAATCAAGGTGTCGGCCAGGGTGGCAATGTCGTCTGAGGCTCAGGGTCCTCTTCCAAGCTCATTCAGGCAGAATTCGCTTCCTTGCAGGTGTTGGACTGGGGTCTTCTTGCAGGCTGTTGGTGGTGAATCACCCTCAGTTCCTAAAGGCCACCTTCAGCCCCAGGCATGTGGGCGTCTCACAACATGGCAGCCTACTTCTTCAAAGCCAGCGGGAGAATCTCTCTCTAGTCTGCTATGATAGGGTCTTATATAATGTAGTCACAGGAGTGACTATCCCATCATATTTAGACTCATGGGGAGGGGTTTCTACAGGACATGTACACCAGGGGGCGGACTCCTGGGGTCATTTTAGAATTCTGCCTACACACCTATCATACGGGGTCCCCGTAAGAAACAGCATGTTCAAATTAAGATAATTTAAGGGGGCCCAATAAAGGAATTAATAAAAAAGCTTGGTGAGGAGTGAGAAACCACAAGGATAGTGCAGTACCTAGAGAGCTTGGGTAGCATCCCTGGGGTGGCTGAGGGGCGAGGGGACAGAGCAGCTAGTGGGACATGGAAGGAGTCGTGTAGAGAAGTCTGCTATGACAGAGCAAGGACCTCTCCCAGGGACACTCCACTCTGACCCCTCTCCCCTCCCCCCTCCAATCTCCTGCTGGGGCTCCTCAATGCTGAGCTCAGCCAGAAGCCAGAGGACAAAGGAGCCCCTTGATACAGTCCACACAGGTCAGGCTCCGGGGCACAGAGCAGGGGAGAAGGCAGGGGCAGTGGAGGGTAGGCAGCAGGAGGACATCCAGCCGGCAGCTCAGGTCACCCAGCCCTTCAGTGTCCCGGCATGGGGTCCAGTCTCTCCTAGAGCCTGAAGAGCTGTCAGTGGAGGAGAGCAAGCTGGGCTCCCAAACCTCAGCGGTCTGCGCTGCGATTCTGTGGGGGCCATGCCAGGGACACCAGCCCACGCCATTCGGCCCCCATCACCCCAAGTCCCGTTGGATCTATTGGGTCATAAGGCCCGCGTGGCAGGACAGCTTGCACTACAGTCTGGACCAAATGCAGAGCCCGCTCTTACTATGGGCCCATCCAAAACTGGCAGGCGTACCAGTTCCCCAGTCAGTAGGTCAGAGCTGCACCCCCAGGTGTGGTGTATGCAACCTCCAAAACCCAGAGGCCCCTTTAGCACCGTGCCTCTTATTTAGTGGTCGTTGGTACCACACGGAGCCACATACCTTTCATTGTAGAGGACATATCCGAAGTTCTATCTCCTCCCATCCTCTGGTCTCCTACTGGAAGCCAGAGAGCAAAGGAGCCCAGGACATGCTGTCCACAGGGGTCGGCCCCTCTGGACACAGGGTGGAGAAGGGATCTGTGTGCGAGATGCAAAGGGAGAGTAACCAGCTCCACATCTCAAACTGGACATGGCAAAACAGAGCTCTCAGCTTTATCAGCCACCACTGACCCCTGCCCCCAGCATTACCTCCTGCCTGGTGGATGGCAGTGGCCTTCTAACTGGACGCCCTGCCTCCCCTCCCCACTCCATTCTCTGTAAGCAACTAGAGTGATCCTTATAAAATATGAATCAAATCAGGTCACTCCTGGCCCCAAACCCTGCAGTGGCTCCCATTGCTCTTCCAGTAAAACCCCAACTCCTTGGCCTGGTTTCTGAGGTTCTGAATCAAATGGTCACCACCCAGGCTGGTACATGAGATAAATTCATCATTGGTCCATGCACGGCCTACTTCCATTTGCTTGTTTGTTTTTAATAATGTGATAAGCACCCATCAGTCCATTGCTCCAGACAAAAGCCAGGCCCTTGACAGTATCCATCCAGCCATCTGGTCCCCAATTCTACCCTCACTTCCCCCACTCACTGTATCCAGCACCCTGAATCCCGGTGTCTCATTCACTAGCTTTCCTTTTTTTATTTCATCACATCCATATGTTTTCCTAAATGTTTTTTAAAAGTTATTTTAGGCTGTAGTCTTCGGGGTGAACTTTTTTCACCGAATATTACAATATATCGTTCACACTCATCCACATCATTGTGGGCTGCTGTGGCCCTTTTGTTTTACCTGCTATGTGATATTCCTGTGTGGTGTCCCAGGTTTCTCACATTGTCCCTCTTGCTGGCACTCGGTGTGCAGGTTTGGCTGTGGGGGGCAGTGCTGCTATGAACCTCACTGCCCAGGCCCCTGCCGGCCCACCTTCTAGCACTCTTTCCCTCACCCACCTCGTGCCAGCCACTCTGGCCCCTTAGTTCATACTCCCAGCTCATCCCTGCCCCAGGGCCTTTGCACCTGCTGTTTCCTCATCTCAGAATGCTTTTGCTGGTCTGGCTCTTCTTCATCATTCTGTTTTTGTTGCAATGTCACTGTCTCACATATCTGCCCTAGCCCACCTGGGTCTGCAGCCCTCCCCTCCCAGGAACTATCCCCATAAGACCAAAGTCTTCCTAGGGGGTTCAGGGAGGGGCTGCTGTGGGTGTGGCTGGAGCACGGAGTCAGTGGTGCCCTGAAAGAGGCCTAGTGCAGCCAGGGTGCTCCCCCAGGCCTCTGGGGAGGGGCAGCTACCGTACACGATCAAATATGAGGCAAGTGGGTGTTCCCCCAAATTTATCCCTCCGAAAAGAGAGGTTGCCTCATATTTGAATCTTTACGTAGTGTCACATTTTATGGGGCACTTGTTCAATCACTTTATTTTGAAAAACCAAGCTCTGTTTGGAGAATGCTTGTGAGACTAAAACAACCTCCGTTGTTTTGGACACTTCTGAAGGGTTACCTGTAAAATTGATAAAAAAGAGATAGGGAGAGTCTTTTCACTGACAGAGTCAGCATTCAGAGGGGTGGACCTGATGATTGTGAGGGCTGCCTGAGGTCACACGGCCAAGCTGTTTCCTTGGAAGTGTGGGGGTCTGCAGAGCTCTGTGGGCCCATCCCCCTTGTTCTTCAGAAGGAGAAACTGAGGCCTGAGGAGGTGAGTGACTTCCCAAGGTGCAGAGCCAGGCCTAGACTGCAGCGCCCCTGCTTCCTAGAGCTTCAGGCTTTTCCAGGACATCATGCGTGGAGTACAATGTGCCAGGTACAAGGGACACAAAACCTTTCGGCTAACCAGCTGTGTGACCTTGGGTAAGGCACCTCCCCTCTCTGTACCTCGGTTTCCTTCCCTGCTGAGTGGAGATGACAGCAGTGTTGTGAGGTTCCGGCTGCTGCAGAGTGGGGTTGGGGGGCATTCCTTGGAGTGTGGGAGCCATGGATGTGAAGGAGATGCTGGCGGGGGGTGGAGTCAGGGAGCTGCGGAGATGAAGCTGCGCCTCTCTCTCCAGTGGTCCAAGGGCCTGTAGGTGCTTGAGGGTGTCCACAGCTCTCGGAAGAGTAGGGACAGGAAGAGCAGGGCTGGGTGGCTGGGCCGTCTGCACTCACAGCCCTCTGCCCAGCAGGTCCAATGACTCTCACCACGGGAACATGTGTTTGCCACCACAGGCCTTGAATGTCTTATAAAACTCACAATTTGTTCAAAAGAATAAACAGCATGAAAGGGGATGCAGACCCTTCATCCAGGGCTGGTTTGGGGGTGGTGGTGGGGAGCTGCTCAGAGGCTGGTTTCCATTTAAACCAGATTTGGAGGCGTCGGTTCTCAGCTCTAGATCTGGGAAGCTCTGCCTGGTGCAGACTGTGTGCTTGGCTCTGGCCTTAATGAAGGACACAGGGCCTCACTTTCTCCACCTGTGAAACAGGGATAGCGATAGGATTATTCTATACAGTATAGGATTAATATATACAAAGTGCTTCGAACGGTGCCCAGGAATGACGAGCCATTAAGCTTACAGGAGGCAGACATATGCATTCCGTGACCCCAGAGGGGTCAATGCTGTGACAGAGGAAGCCTGGGACCTCAGGAACCCAGGGAGGCCTCTGAAGAGGCAGAGAGGGTTTCCTGGAAGAGGAGACACCAGTTTTCCAGATATAAGTGGGGGACAGGGTGGGCAGATATGGGTCCTGGCAGAAAAGTAGCACAGGTAAAGGTTCTGAGGTAGGAAAAAGGTTTTCATATTTGAGAAACTGAAAGAAATTCCCTGGGGCTGAGAGGACCAGGGGCCAGGTCACATGAATCATGGGCTGCCTTTAGAGGGTGTGCCAGACCAGGCTGGGGCATCAGAGAAGGCTTCCCAAAGGAAGTGACACTCAGGCTTGGTGCTGAAGAATAAGAAGGTATTAGTATTGTGAGGAAGGGAGGGAAGGGTGTTCCAGGCAGAGGGAACAGCATATGCAAAGGCCTGGAGACCCGAGAGGACAGACATAGTGGGTGAACCTGGGTCAGCTGGTTGAGCTGAATGGGTCAAGAGTGGACTAAAGAGTGTCAAATGGATTTCAGAACAAGAGGGCTTTGGAGTGATTGTGAAGTGGGAAGGGGGAGATAATGAGTGTAACTGCTCTTTTGAAGACTGGGCTCTGAAGAAATAGGAAGTAGCTGGTGAGGGAAGGGAGTCTGTGAGTGTGTGTGTTAAGATTAGCTGAGAACTTCTTTAAGTGCTGACGAGGAAAGAGCAAAGAGGCTACAGATGGAGGAGGCAGAGGATGGGGGGTAGTTTGTGGGGTTTTGGGCCAGCTGTCACAAGAGGGCCCTCTGATGGTCACAGAAGGCCATCAGCACTCCCGACTCTGGGGGAGGAGGAGGGGGGCCTGTGGGTGGGGTTCTGGGAGGGAGGAAGGAAGGGAGGTTTGCCTCTCCAGGAGAGTCTGCCGCTAGCACCTGGACAGGACTGGCCCGTGGGGTCCTCAGTGTGAGCACTGCATGGGTGGAGGGGCGTGGAGCTGGGAGGGGGCCCCAGGGGCAAGGCTGGGGTGGCACTGAGGCTGGACGTGAATTCCAGCTTGCCCCCAGCCTGCCCAGTGACCGTCCTGGCAGTGTTGAGGGTCTGGGGCAGGAGGAGCAGCCAGGAGTCAGGCTGTGGGGAGGGAGGACAGTGGAGACAGTGAGGGGGGAGGGGAGTGGCTGACCCAAAGACCCTGGGCCCTGGGCTGGGGGTGAGAGTGGGGAGGGCGCATTCTCCTGGTTCTGGAAGCCCCCCTCTCCAGAGCCAGCCAGTGCATGATGGTGCACCTTCCCCAGCACCCCTGTGTCCACTCCCGCATCACACCTGCCTGGCATCTCTAGGCCCGCTTGCTCCCCTGTAAGATGAGTCGGGGGAGGTTAGTAGTCTCCAGGGTGCCTTCTGCTCTAATCTCCCCTGACAATTTGGTTTGGCTGCGTTCAGGAGCTTGTCCAAGGTTGCACAGTGAATCCAAGAGGCATCCAGGCCTCTGACCCCTTCCTCCACCTGGGATAGCCCCCTGCAGCTGGTGGGGACCCCCGGGTCTCCTCCCATCAGCAATTCAGGCAGCTGGACTGCAAAGTGCCTTTGGGGAAAGCTGAAGGAACGGCCACGAGGGGGCGCCAGGACCCAAGCCAACCGGCTGTTCCAGCAGAGAGGGCTCCATAGTCTCTACTTAACTATATCTCGAAGGGGCTATTAGCTGCAATGAGAATTTGAAAGTTTGTCTTGGGGTAGGGCTTCTCCCGTCCTGGAGAGGAGGCAGGAGGCCCAGCTCGGTTCCCAGCTCTGCCAAAGACCTTGGGTAAAGTCCCCGCAAGCGCTGTCAGGCCTGTTTCCCGTTGGTCAATGGTGGTGCCTTCTTCACTTGGGTGGGTGTGGGAAGTGCAGGGAGGTGGGCCCAGAAGCGCCTGTGCCTCCCTAGCCCCCCACCCTGCAGTGATTTGTGCCTGGACCCACCTACCCACTGCCCACTGCGGCCTCCGCTAGTGTTCTCGGCCGGGAGGCTGCCTCCCGGCTCTGAAGGGCTTTGAAGTTTGCTGAGGATGTTTCCACACTGGCCCAATCCCCACACCCCTCTGGGAAGTCGGGGCCCTGACTCGGCTGGTGTGGAAACTGAGGCACAAGGAACTGAATGCTTTCGAGGCCACCTGCCCCCAAATGCCCCCACCAGGGGAGGGTCTTGGGCCTTCGGCTCTGTTCTCACCCTGCTCTGTGAGTAGCCAGGAGGCACAAATCCCTGGGACCAGGGTTGGGGGCTGCAAGTAGACCTCTCAGCCCAGTAGAAGGCTGCCACAGCTGGAGGAAGGGCGCTGAGCCCTGGGGCGCAGGCTGCAAAGCTCAGAGCGCCTGAGAGGGAGCCGGGAATCTGCATTTGTACCAGTGGCCCCCAGTGGCTCTGAACCAGGGGCCCCGCAGACAACCCTATGAGACACCACTTTGCAGGCGAAGGCAGCTTGTCCGGGGCACCAGGCTGGATGCACCTCCGAGCCCGGCACTCACATGTTCATTCCTTTCCTCCCTCCGTCAACATTAACTGGCTTCCAGTCCGGGCGAGGCCCGCTGTGCCCAGGGCGCTCACAGAGCAACCACACCCGGTCCAGCCCTGGCACCCCCAAACCCCACACCCTATATTTGAGCTGCCCCCATTTGGAGTGTAGGTTGAGAGGGGGCTGCTGGGAGCTGAGGCTGCAAAAGTAGGCAGTGGGGTGGGGTGGAGGGGGTGGGCATTGGGGAGGGGTAGGCGGGAAACAGCTGATTTGTTTTAGAGCAAGAGGCTCTCGGCTGCTTTCTAAACTCAGCTTCAAAGGCTGCTTGGAAGCGTACACAGAATAAGGTGGAATATTATGGAAATTGTCTCCTCTGCTTTGTGACCTGGGAATTCACGGTCACTGAGAAGAATTTCCCCTGGTCCCATATTTCCCCCTCTTTGAAAGTCAAGCTTTTGGATCAAATAAATACAAATTCTGGTCATACGTTTCTCCTGAACTCAACTGGCTTCACCAACCATAACATACATGGATTGAACTTTTTTCAAACTGTCCTTCCAGCGTTGGAAGGTTGAGGTTCAACATGGTAACGTTCCCGTTTTCATCTTTCCTGTGACCATGGCTTACAGTCATTGGTACCCGAGAGCCACCTGGCAGTGGGGGACCCAGCTCCTGTCCTAACTTGGCCATGCTGGGGTCTTGGGCACGCCCCTTAGACTTAGTGAGCATCAGTATCTTCACCTACCAAGAGGATTAATTATTCCTACTGCTCCTTCATTTTAATTTTTCTCAAAGTAATATAAACACATTGGTTTTTTTTAAAAAATCAAGTAGTGTACTATGGGCTGAGAACAAAAATCAACAGTCCCCAAATTATCCCAGTCTCAAGAAGCCTCAATTCCAGTTCCACTTCCCAGGGGCAGCTACAGTCAAATACTGAAGCTTTTTCCTCTGTATTCACTTTCACACTTCAATACAATATGTTAAGTGCTATTTCTTGCCTCTTTACTTTGAGATATTTTCTGCTGGTTTCCTGGGGGACAGTGATGGCCTGGTTTTCTTCTGATGTTCCCACCACTTCCCTCTTCCCCAAACTCCCAGTAGTTATAGCACATAAATTTTCATTAAATAGATATTCTGGAGTTTTGTTATCGTGACTGTGTAACTATTTACTAATCCAAGTACTGTACTCTGATTAGTTTCTTTTTCTCATACTTCTACTGTTTTCTGAAATTAATAATTGCCTTGTTTTCTCATTTGTCTAGTTTTCTATGTTCCTATTGCTCATCCCTCGCAAACCCTCTGATGGCCACGTATATCACCTCTCCATAGCACTGTCCACACTGCCGGATGCGTCAGAGGCTCCAGTTCAGCCCTCTGCTCCTCTAGCCCTGCTGCGCGGCTGTCCACTTAGCCTTGGCTTTGACCTCTCCTGCACTGGCTTCCTTGTTTGCAAGATCCAATTCCTTCCTCGTTCTTGCTTTATTTCCTTAGTTTAGTGGAGCTTGTCCTCTGGTAGCTTTTTGAAAAATGGTGCATAGAAAATACTTTTTTCTGTAGCTCACGTCTGAAAATATCTTTATTCCACACTCACCTTTGATTACTAGTTTAGCTGGGCATAGAATTTTATGGTGAAAATTGTTTCCATTCAGAAGTTTTAAGACTTGTCTCTACAGTTGTCTGTCTTCCAGTGTTACTCTGAGAAATTCGCTGACGTTCTGACCCTGTATCTTTGTATGGGGCTCTCTCGCTCCTTTTAGCCTCCACTTCCTCCTCCTCTTTTTAGGACCCCTCCTTCATCCCTGGTCTTCCGACGTTTTCAAATGACTTGTCTCGGTGAGGCTCTTTTGTTCATCCATTGTCCTGGCCTCCCAAGTTGGAGGCTCATATCCTTCCATTATGAAAATTTTTTCTTTTAATGCTTCTTTTGTAGCTTCCCTTCCTTCATTTTCTCTTTTCTCTCTGGAACTTTTATTAGTCAGATATTACTCCCAGGATTGATCTTCAAGCCTTCTTATTTATCTTTTCCTATTCTCTATTTCTATACTTTTTGCCTACTCTCTGAAGGGTTTCCATAATGTTACCTTTCAAACCTTCTGTCCAGGGTTTCATTTCAGTTCTCCTTTGTTTGTTGTTTCAGTTTTGCTCTGCTGCCTGCATTGTCTGTTTCCTCCAGGGTTTATTTTGTCCCTGTTTGTTCCTGGTGATTGTTACAGGCACTAAAAAAAAAAAAAAAAGAAGCTGTGTGCCTGATTTCAGGATGGCGGGGGGCACAACTTGTTGACTGTGGGCTCCATTGGGGTGCTCTGGTAGCAAGTCAGCTTTTCGAGGAGAGGGTTCTAGAGACCAATTACTGCGGAGAGGACTCTCCATCCTCCTGTCCTTCAGGATGTTTCTGGGTCAGGATCTGCCCTGGTTCTTTGTCTCTGGAGAATGAACCTTCATCTCCTGGTCTCCTGGGAGTGGGAGGTGAGTGGTAGGGAGAGGACTAGTTGCCTGGCTTTAGGGTTGGGAAAGGGGGTACCAGGAAGTCTAACATCTCCCACACTGACTTTCCACCACCCCCCTTCTTTTTAATCCACCCCTAGCCCCCACCTTCTTCAATATCTGGTGCCTCTGAGTCCTGGGCGTTTCTGGGGCTCCGTGGGAGACCCTGTTCATGTCCAGCAGTGCCCCCTCCGCAGACGTGGAGCTGCTTCTGCCCGGCTAGTGCAGTCTCCACGGCCCCATCAGCCCCGTCTTCCACTGGCTCTGCTCCTGTTCCCACGGTCTTTCTTATTTCTGTCCCATCACCTTAATGGGGTTTTAGGAGGAGATGAGATCAACGCTTATCAAGGCTCCCTCTCTTATTTCACTTAGACTTTCCCTGTGTCAGGCAATCTGGGGAAGCCAGAGAAACATCATCGTCCTTGTAACAGCTAATATTTACTCAGTGCTTGCTCCTTCCAAGAACCTTCTTAATCCTGTTACAATGTATTATCTCATGGGATTCTTACTACCACCCTCCGAGGACACTTATAGATGTGCAACTGGGCTCAGAGATGTCGATGACTTGCCCAAGGTCACCCAGCTAGACCATCCAAACTCATGAGCTGGAGTCAGAGCCCTGGGTGGTCCTGGTGCACTGACCTCTCCAGCCTCCCACCCTCCCCACCCCGCCCACTGCATCGGCCTGAACGACCTCAGTGCTCAGCTCACCCCACTGTCTCTCTCCCACTTCTACACCTTTGCACAGGCAGTTCCCCTGGAGAAAGAACAAAAGAAGTTGTGGGAAAACTTGCTTGTAAGAACAAAGACTACCCAGGCTCCCGGCACAGCTGTAAAAGCACCCAACTCACCTCCTATCAGCCCTTGTGCCTGTAAGAGCATGTTTTTCCATGGTGTTTCTTTGAGGTTTCTTTAGAGATCAACCCTTGACTTTAATTCTTTTAGTTTGTATAAAAGGTTTGCTGCAGAGACTTCCCTGGTGGTCTAGTGGTTAAGAATCTGCCTTCCAATGCAGGGGACGTGAGTTCGATCCCTGGTTGGGAAACTAAGATCCCACATGCCTCAGGACAACTAATCCCACAGGCTGCAACTACTGAGCCTGCAACGAAGAGTCCGTGAGCTACAGTGAAGGCCCAGCGCAGCCAGAAATTAAAAATAAAAATAAATAAATAATTAAAATTAAGTTCAAAAATAAAATATAAAAATATTTTTAAAAATAAAGTAATTTTTTGTTGTTGTTGTTGTTGTGGCTGTGTTGGGTCTTCGTTTCTGTGCGAGGGCTTTCTCTAGTTGCGGCAAGTGGGGGCCACTCTTTTTTTTTTTTAAACATGGGGCCACTCTTCATCGCGGTGCGCGGGCCTCTCACTATCGCGGCCTCTCTTGTGGCGGAGCGCAGGCTCCAGACATGCAGGCTCAGTAGTTGTGGCTCACGTGCCTAGTTGCTCCACAACATGTGAGATCTTCCCAGACCAGGGCTCGAACCCGTGTCCCCTGCATTAGCAGGCAGATTCTCAACCACTGCGCCACAAGGGAAACCCTAAAGTAATTTTTTAAAAATTAAAAAAAAAAATAAAAGGTTTGCTGCAGTATGTACCTGGGATGCACATGTTTCCCTGTTGTTCCTTTCTTCTGCTCAAGGAGAGTTTTTTTTATAATTAGTACCTGACCTGTTAGTTTTCTGTCTCTGAGGTGAGACAGCTGACCAAGCAAGGGACAGGGCTGCATACTGATGAGAAATGCAGTGCCAGTGGGAAAAATAACAGATTAGTCATTTGGTGCTGCTGCCAAGACGTCACTTAATTAGACTGCATGGGTTCTGCCATCATTTCTCTAGGTTTATAAGAACAAATTCCACACACAGACTCTCTTTTTCAAAAATAATGGGTTTATTGAGACATAATTTACATACCATACAATTCACCCATTTAAAGTGTACAATTCAATGGTTTTTAGAATTGTGCAACCATCATTATAATCAATTTTAGAACATTTTTACCACCCCCGCTAAGAAACCTTATAACCATTAACAGTTACTTCCCATTCCCCCCAAGCTCTCATTCCTGGACGAACACTCATCTATTTTCTGTCTGTATGAATTTGCCTATTCTACACACTTAATATAAATGGAATCATACAATATATGGTCTTTTGTGACTGGCTTTATTCACTTAGCATAATGTTTTCAAGGTTCGCCCATGTTGTGGCAGTATTAATATTTTATTCCTTTTTAGGGCTGAATAATATTCCATTGTATGTATATACCACATTTTGTTTATCCATTCATCAGTCGGTGGACATTTGGATTGTTTCCATTTTTTTGGCTATTATGAATAATGCTGCTGTAAACATTCATGTACAAGATTTTGTGTGAACATGTTTTTAATTTCTCTTGGGTATTTATTCTATGGAAGAGTAGAGTGGCTAGGTCATATGGTAACACTATGTTTAACTGTTCAAGGACTTGCCAAACTGTTTTCCACAGCAGCTGCCCTATTACATTCCTACCAGCACTGTATGAGGGTTCTGATTTGTTCATATCCTCACCAACACATGTTATTATCTGACTTTTGATGACAGCCATCCTAGTTGGTGTGAAGTGGTATTCCACTGTGGTTTTGATTTGCATTTCTCTGGGGCAAGTGATGTTGAGCATCTTTTCAGCCATTTGTAAATCTTCTTTGGAGCAATGTTGATTCAGATCTTTAGCCCATTTTAAAATTAGGTTGTCTTTTTATTATTGAGTTGTAGAAGTTCTTTATGTATTCTAGATATAAGTGTCTTATCAGATATATGATTTGCAAATATTTTCTCCCATTCTGTGGATTGTCCTTTCCCTTTCTTTTTTTTTTTTCACATCTTTATTGGAGTATAATTGCTTTACAATGTTGTGTTAGTTTCTGCTGTATAACAAAGTGGATCAGCTATATGTATACATATACTTCCATGTCCCCTCCCTCTTGAGCCTCCCTCCTACCCTCCCTATCCCATCCCTCTAGGTCATCACAAAGCATTGAGTTGATCTCCTTGTGCTATGCAGCAGCTTCCCACTAGCTATCTATTTTACATTTGGTAGTGTATATATATCAATGCTACTTTCTCACTTCATCCCAGCTTCCCCTTCCCCACTGTGCCCTCAAGTCCATTCTCTATGTCTGTGTATTTATTCCTGCCCTGACACTAAGTTCATCAGTACTGCTTTTTAAAATTCCATACGTATGTGTTAGCATATAGCATTTGTTTTTCTCTTTCTGACTTACTTCACTCTGTATGACAGATTCTAGGTCCATCCACCTCACTACAAATAATTCAATTTCATTCCTTTTTATGGCTGAGTAATATTCCATTGTATATATGTGCCACCTCTTCTTTATCCATTCATCTTTTGTTGGACATTTAGGTTGCTTCCATGTCCTGACTATTGTAAATAGTGCTGCAATGAACATTGTGGTACATGACTGTTTTTGAATTATGGTTTTCTCAGGGTATATGCCCAGTGGTGGAATTGCTGGGTCACATGGTAGTTCTATTTTTAGTTTTTTAAGGGACTTCCATACTGTTCTCCATAGTGGCTATATCAGTTTACATTCCCACCAACAGTGCAGGAGGGTTCCCTTTTCTCCACACCCTTCCCAGCATTTATTTTTTCTAGATTTTTTGATGATGGCCATTCTGACTGGTGTGAGGTGATACCTCATTGTGGTTTTGATTTGCACTTCTCTAATGATTAGTGATGTTGAGCATCTTTTCATGTATTTGCTGGCAATCTGTATGTCTTCTTTGGAGAAATGTCTATTTAGGTCTTCTGCCCACTTTTTGGATTGGATTGTTTGTTTTTGTGATATTGAGCTGCATGAGTTGCTTGTATATTTTGGAGATTAATCCTTTGTTAGTTGCTTCATTTGCAAATACTTTCTCCCATTCTGAGGGTTGTCTTTTCATCTTGTTTATGGTTTCCTTTACTAT
Organism: Balaenoptera physalus; assembly: GCF_965194825.1. NCBI lineage: Eukaryota > Metazoa > Chordata > Mammalia > Artiodactyla > Balaenopteridae > Balaenoptera > Balaenoptera physalus. The sequence goes on along the minus strand of NC_138882.1, from coordinate 151,453,575 downwards.
TCAAAAACTTTTAAGTTTCATTAGGTCCCATTTGTTTATTTTTGTTTTTATTCCCTTACTCTAGGAGGTGGGTCAAAAAAGATCTTGCTGTGATTTATGTCAGAGTGTTCTGCCCATGTTTTCCTCTAAGAGTTTTATAGTGTCTGGCCTTACATTTAGGTCATTAATCCATTTGGAGTTTATTTTTGTGTATGGTGTTAGGATGTGTTCTAATTTCATTCTTTTACATGTAGCTGTCCAGTTTTCCCAGCACCACTTATTGAAGAGGCTGTCTTTTCTCCATTGCATGTTCTTGACACCTTTGTCATAAATTAGGTGCCCATATGTGTGTGGGTTTATCTCTGGGCATTCTATCCTTGATCTATACCATTGATATATATTTCTGTTTTTGTGCCAGTACCATACTATCTTGATTACTGTAGCTTTGTGGTATAGTTTGAAGTCAGGAAACCTGATTCCTCCAACTCCATTTTTCTTTCTCAAGATTGCTTTGGCTATTCCGGGTCTTTTGTGTTTCCATATGAATTGTAAAATTTTTTGTTCTAGTTCTGTGAAGAATGCCATTGGTAGCTTGATCAGGATTGCATTGAATCTGTAGATTGCTTTGCGTAGTATAGTCATTTTCACAATATTGATTCTTCTAATCCATGAGCATGGTATATCTCTCCATCTGTTTACATTATCTTTGATTTCTTTCTTCAGTGTTTTATAGTTTTCTGAGTACAGGTCTTTTGCCTCCTTAGGTTTATTCCTAGGTATTTTATTCTTTTTGTTGCAATGGTAAATGGGATTGTTTCCTTAATTTCTCTTTCTGATCTTTCATTGTTAGTGTATAGAAATGCAAGAGATTTCTGTGCATTAATTTTGTATCCTGCAACTTTACCAAATTCACTGATTAGTTCTAGTAGTTTTCTGGTGACATCTTTAGGATTTTCTATGTATAGTATCATGTCATCGGCAAACAGTGACAGTTTTACTTCTTTTCCAATTTGTATTCCTTTTATTTATTTTTTCTTCTCTGGTTGCCATAGCTAGGACTTCAAATATTATGTTGAATAATAGTGATGAGAGTGGGCATCCTTGTCTTGTTCCTGATCTTAGAGGAAATGCTTTCAGTTTTTCACCATTGAGAATGATGTTTGCTATGTGTTTGTTTTATACGGCTTTTATTATGTTGAGGTAGTTTCCCTCTATGCCCACTTTCTGGAGAGTTTTTATCATAAATCGGTGTTGAATTTTGTCAAAAGGTTTTTCGGCATCTATTGAGATGATCATATGGTTTTTATTCTTTAATTTGTTAATATGGTGTATCACATTGATTGTTTTGCTTATAGTGAAGAATCTTTGCATCCCTAGGATAAATCCCTCTTGATCATGGTGTATGATCCTTTTAATGTGCTGTTGGATTCTGTTTGCTAGTATTTTGTTGAGGATTTTTCGTCTATGTTCATCAGTGATATTGGTCTATAATTTTTTTTTTGATATTTTTATCTGGTTTTTGTATCAGGGTGATGGTGGCCTTGTAGAATTAGTTTGGGAGTGTTCCTCCCTCTGCAATTTTTTGGAAGAGTTTGAGAAGGATAGGAATTAAGTCTTCTCTAAATGTCTGATAGAATTCACCTGTGAAGCCAGCTGGTCCTGGACTTTTGTTTGTTGGAAGATTTTAAATTCCTGTTTCAATTTAATTACCTGTGATTGGTCTGTTTATATTTTATAATTCTTCCTGGGTCAACCTTGGAAGGTTGTACTTTTCCAAGAATTTGTCTGTTTCTTCCAGGTTGTCCATTTTATTGGCATATAGTTGCTTGTAGTAGTCTCTTATGATCTTTTGTATTTCTGCAGTGTTATTTGTAATCTCTCCTTTTTCATTTCTAATTTTATTGATTTGAGTCCTCTCCTGTTTTTTCTTGATGAGTCTGGCTAAGGGTTTATCAATTTTGTTTATCTTCTCAAAGAACCAGCTTTTAGTTTTATTGATCTTTGCTATTGTTTCTTTCATTTCTTTTTCATTTATTTCTGCTCTGATCTTTATGATTTCTTTCCTTCTACTAACTTTGGGTTTTGTTTGTTCTTCTTTTTCTAGTTGCTTTAGGTGTAAGGTTAGATTGTTTATTTGAGATTTTTCTTGTTTCTTGAGGTGAGCATGAATTACTATGTATTTCCCTCTTAGAACGGCTTTTACTGCATCCCATAGGTTTTGGATCATCGTTTTCATTGTCATTTGTTTCTAGGTATTTTAAAAAAATTCTTCTTTGATTTCTTCAGTTATCTCTTGGTTATTTAGTAGTGCACTGTTTAGCCTTCATGTGTTTGTGTTTTTTACTGTTTTTTTTTTCCTGCAATTGATTTCTAATCTCATAGTGTTGTGGTTGGAAAAGATGCTTGATACGATTTCAATTTTCTTACATTTTCCAAGGCTTGATTTGTGACCCAAGATGCGATTTATTCTGGAGGACGTTCTGTGTGCACTTGAGAAGAAAGTGTATTCTTCCACTTTCAGGCGGAATGTCCTAAAAATATCAATTAAGTCTATCTGGTCTATTGTGTCATTTAAAGCGTGTGTTTCCTTATTTATCTGCTGTCTGGATGATCTGTCCATTGGTGTAAGTGAGGTGTTAAAGTCCCCCACTATTATTGTGCTACTGTCGATTTCTCCTTTTATGGCTATTAGCATTTGCCTTATGTATTGAGGTGCTCCTATGTTGGGTGCATAAATATTTATAATTGTTATGTTTTCTTCTTGGATTGATCCCTTGATCATTATGTAGTGCCGTTACTTATCTCTTGTAACAGTCTTTATTTTAAAGTCTATTTTATCTGATATGAGTATTGCTACTCCAGCTTTCTTGTGATTTCCGTTTGCATGGAATATCTTTTTCCATCCCCTCACTTTCAGTCTGTATGTGTCCCTACGTCTGAAGTGGGTTTCTTGTAGACAGCATATATAAGTGTCTTGTTTTTGTATTCATTCAGCCAGTCTGTGTCTTTTGGTTGGAGCATTTAATCCATTTACATTCAAGGTGATTATTGATATGTATGTTCCTATTACCATTTTCTTAATTGAATTGGGTTTGTTTTGTGGGTCTTTTTCTTCTCTTGTGTTTCCCACTTAGAGAAGTTCCTTTAGCATTTGTTGTAAAGCTGGTATGGTGGTGCTGAATTCTCGTAGCTGTTGCTTGTCTGTAAAGCTATTGATTTCTCTCAAATCTGACTGAGATCCTTGCCAGGTAGAGTAATCTTGGTTGTAGGTTTTTCTCTTTCATCATTTTAAATATGTCCTGCCATTCCCTTACAGCATGCAGAGTTTCTGCTGAAAGATCAGCTGTTAACCTTATGGGGATTCCCTTGTATGTTATTTGTTTCTTTTCCCTTGCTGCTTTTAATATTTTTTCTTTGTATTTAATTTTTGATAGTTTGATTAATATGTGTCTCTGTGTGTTTCTCTTTGGGTTTATCCTGTATGGGACTCTCTGTGCTTCCTGGACTTGGGTGACTATTTCCTTTCCCATGTTAGGGAAGTCTTCGACTATAATCTCTTCAAATATTTTCTCAGACCCTTTCTTTTTCTCTTCTTCTTCTGGGACCCTTATAATTCGAATGTTCGTGCATTTAATGTTGTCCCAGAGGTCTCTGAGACTGTCCTCAATTCTTTTCATTCTTTATTCTTTATTCTGCTCCCCAGCAGTTATTTCCACCATTTTATCTTCCAGCTCACTTATCCATTCTTCTGTCTCAGTTATTCTCTTATTGATTCCTTCTAGAGTATTTTTAATTTCAGTTATTGTGTTATTCATCACTGTTCATTTGCTCTTTAGTTCTTCTAGATCCTTGTTAAACGTTTCTTGTATTTTCTCCATTCTGTTTCTGAAATTTTGGATCATCTTCACTATCATTACTCTGAATTCTTTTTCAGGTACGTTGCCTATTTCATCTTCATTTACTTGATCTTGTAGGTTTTTACCTTGCTCCTTTGTCTGCAACATATTATTTTGTCATTTCTTTTTTTTTTTTTTTGATGGGTGCGGCTGTATTCCTGTCTTACTAATTGTTTGGCCTGAGGCATCCAATGCTGGAGTTTGCAGGCAGTTGGGTAGAGCCAGGTCTTGGTGCTGAGATGCGGCCCTCTGGGAGGCCTCACTCCGATTAATATTCCTTGGGTTCTGAGATTCTCCATTAGTACAGCGGTTTGGACTCTGTGCTTGCACCACAGGAGCTTGGGCCCAACCTCTGGTTTGGGAACCAAGATCCTGCAAGCTGCATGGCATGGCAAAAAAAACCACAAAAAAAACCAAAACCAAAAACCAAAAACAAACAAACAAAAAAACAGAAAGAAGAAAAGGAGTGTACAACAACAAAGAATAAAAAATAAAATAAAATTTGAATGATAAAAAATATATTAGGAAAAATAAAAATATAATTGAATCAACTGCAACAAGGTAAAACAAAACCACAACAGAAAAAGAAAAAAAAAAGGGGAACAAGCCAAAATGAGCAGAACAATAACAAAGTGTAAAGAATAAAATAAAATTAGAAAAATAAAAGATTTATTAGAAAAAATAACAATATAATTGAATCAACAACAACAAGGTAAAATAGAACTCCAACCTAAAAGAAGAAAGACGAAAAAGAAAAAAAAAAAAGGCCTTGTCTATGGGGGTGGAGTTTAGGCGGGTGGTAGAACTAAACTACCTTTAGGCAGGGGTGGGTTTAGGGTGGGGCGGGGCCTAGGCTCAAGACCCACGCAGCCGAAAAGGCCTTGGGGGTGGGGCCTAGACAGGGCAACACTGAAGCGTGGAGCGGAGCCTCTGCTTAGGACCTGTATGGAAGGGGAGAGGCAGCACATCCGAAGGGGGGGCCTCTGGAGTATGGAGTTCTGGAGTTTGGAGGTAAGGCCCTGGGTGAGGGTGTGTGGGTGGAGTTTAGGCCCAGCCTGGTTGGAGAGGGTCTCAGAGGGCTTTTCTCTTTCTTAATGGTATCCTTTGAAGCACAAAAAATTTCCATTTTAGTGGAGTTCAGTTTATCTTTGTTGTTTTTGCTGCTTGTGCTTTTAATGTCATATTTAAGAAAATATTGCCTAATTCAAGGTTTTGAAGATTTACTCCTATTTTTTTCTAGGTTTTATAGTTTTAACTCTTTCCTTTAGGTCTTTGATTCATTTTAAGTTAATTTTTGTATATGATGTGAGGTAGGGGTCTAACTTCATTCTTTTGCATGTTGTCCCAGCACCATTTGTTGAAGAGACTATTCTTTCCACATTTAATAAATGATGCCTATTGTAAATACTAGTTACAGAATGCTAGAACCCAAAAAGGGCTAAAGAAAACCTTAGCAACTATAAATCCCAATCCTCTCATTTTACAGGTAGGGAAACAGAATCTTGGAACTGTTGTCTGGGGGAGAAAGGAAAAAGGAGAGTGACAAGCTGACAAAGCCTGAGATGTGGCTCCTGTTTTCCTTCCCTGGGTTCTACACTCAGTGGCAAGTCCCTGCCCTTCCCTATCTGTAAAATAGGGGTTCAACTGATTTCCCTTCAAGCCCTTCTGAGAAGGCCTGGTGAAACTCTGGGTCTTTTTGACAGACCTGGAGGCCTTGGGATTCGAGAGTTGGGGCCATCTCCCTGAGTGGAGCCTGACAGCCACATGGGGGTCTCCAGCCAAACTGTGGGCATCCATGCTGTGTGACATACTGAACGTTTGTTGTGTGAAAGGAAGACTTGAATGACCTGGCCTCAAGGAACTCCCATCATTAGGAGATGAGATGCCCTGAGAAAAAGTTCATGGAAAGACTGACCAGCTTGGAGGGGCTGTGTGTATCCCAGAGCCCTGGCTGGGGGTTAGCAAGCTTGTGCATCCAGCCTCTGCCACTCTCCCACTTGCAGAGTGACCTGTGCAGGCCCCACTTCCCTTTGTCTCTCCTGGCTCTGAGCCCATGACCCTGTGAGCTCATCTAGAGCCTTTGCACGCTGTCATGTGGGCTGTTGAGCATTCACTCTGCTCTGGTGCTGGGAGCTGCATTGTGAACAAAACACAAAAGCCAACTTGAAGGAAGTGGGACTCAGAGGAAGAGGAGCGATCTTAGGGTCCAGCAGCCCTGGTCTGGTGCTCTGAGCTTGGATTGTTTCTCTCTAGGTTGTTTGAAGAGTGAATGAGTTAACGTATGTCATGTGCTTGACACACAGAGGGGGCTCAAAAAACTCCTGTTGTCATACACAAGGTCTGAAAGTTGGGGAGACGAAGGCAGGCTCTTTTTTGGCCAGTGGGAGGGAGTAAGCAGTCTGGATTGTAGAAGATGTCTTGACCTTGGAGTGATGGCCTTGCCTTTGGACAGCCCAGGCCCATCAGCTGGCAAGGTTGCATTCTATCTCTGTGTCTGGCAACAGCAAGATTTTCCCTCCTTAATTATCAACCTACTCAGGGAGATGCTAAAAGCAGTGCCTGTTCCTGTGCATATGTCCAGTGGCCATCAAGAGGGCTCCATGGAGGAAAGTCTATTTCAAGAGCACATTAAATGCACAGAGAGAAATTGAGAGGAGAGACTTATAAGCGATGGGAAGGTAGGTCACGTTGCGGGTGCTTCTGGGTGTGGGTCCCTGAAACACCTTTACAGAAGCCTACCTTGCTGGATGAGTGGAAGAATACTTGGAGCATCTTCAAATTCTTTTTAGAACAAATTGATGTATAGTGAATTACTCAGCTGCTGAATTGATAGATGGAGGCTGACGCCTCCTCACCCCTCACCACCACTGTGGCTTTCCACGGTCACCAAATACTGCCGCCTCTGATTTCTTATGTCTTCCTCAGCACAACCTTACGTGTAATCATGGTTTTCATTTTTCAGTTGAGGACACTAAGGCTCAGGGAGAGCATGTGACTTGTCTAAGGCTGCACACCCAGAATTTGAATAGAGGTCCCAAGCCCTGGGTAGAGAGACTGGCGTGTTCTGGCCAGTGAGGCTTCTGCCCAAGACAACATGGGGTGATGAGAGCGCTGCCCTGGAACCCTGAAAGCAGATCCACCACCAAGTTACCATGTGTCCCCAGCCAAGTCAGACCAATTCCTGGGCCTCAGTTTCCCACTTGTACCATGACCCTGAGTTTAGAGTTATGAGGAGAATGCTCAGGGCATTTATCTAAATGGGCAGCCCTCAAATGGAAGAAAATAGTTACATTTCTTAAGATCCTACTATGTGACAATATCACCCCATTTAATCTGCCTACTAGGGGAGGGCCATCGTCCCATTTTACAGAATAGAAGCCCAGACTCAGTGAGGAGACCTGCCCAGGGCCCCAGTCTGAGCAGATCTGAGGACACTAGAACCCCTGCTGTCAGTGCTCCGGGCCTCACCATCTTTTGGGAGCCACAGACTTCCTAAGCCTCAGTTTCTCCATCAATAAAAGTAGAGCTGCGGTGCCAGTCGCATTCCAGGCCTCTCTGGGGCACGCAGGCACCTTGTAAAGCCAGGCTCCATGGAGACGGCTGCACAACACGCAGCGCCTGCTGGGGAGGGGCCACGAGCCTGTGCTCCTGGCAGTCCGCCCCGCGCAGAACTTATGACTTCAACTTGGGGCGGCCCCCCACCTCCCCCTTTGCTTTCTAGCAGGAGACACCCACCACCTCCCCACCCCTCCCCTGGGCCCTGTCTCAGGTTGCTCACCGTCCGGGGTGGAGGCATGACTGAGCCGGAGGAAAGCTTGGGTGAGTGCAAAGTGCCAAACTTCTGTGAAAGCTCCAGCTCGCCCTGGCACAGGCCTTCCCAGTTTGCCAAGCAGATCTCCTGTTCCATTAGAGCCCTTGATTCTCCAGGAGCCAGGAGGGCTGCGAGTATCATTCCCATTCTACCGATGAGGAAACCGACGCCCCAAGTGTGAAACAAGTCAGTGGAAGAGGCAGGTGATAAACTGGTGTTGACTCCCGACCTTGGGATTTCATCTCAACTTGGCACGTGCCATTCACCCCAGGAGTTTGGGGGGAGCAAAGTCCTGGGGCTCGGAGGTTGACCAAGGGTGAGGGCTTTGCAGTCAGAGGACATGAGTCCAAAATCTGGCTTGGCCGTGTGTGATCCTGGGCAACTGACTTCATCTCTCTGGCTTTTAGATTTCTTATCTATAAAACAGGGATGAGAATAGACCTTCGCTGCAGGGCTGCGTGGAGATTAAACAGATTACACACGTAAAGCACTGACGGTGCGGCCCCTGCTAAGTGACGGCCGTTAGTGTAATCTCAGGACCAGCATCCCCAGCCCTCCCTCCCTGGGCACTGAAGCTGTCGGAGGCTCTCGGATGGTCCGGCCGTGCAGTCGGCGGAGGAGGCTGCGCGGCCTCAGGCATCAGGTAGGTGGGTCAGCTGGTCTCTGAGCAGCGTGGTGACCCACAGGTCGTCTGGGCTCCTGTTCCTGCTGCTCCCAGACTCGGCTGCCCTCAGATGGCTCGTTCCTGAGGGAGCTGCTGGGTGCCCAGGCGGGGAGGCTCTGGCCTCACTGCCAGGGACTTGCTGAGCTGCTTCAGGCAAAGCCTTTCCTTCTCCGGGACTTAATTTTCCTCTTTTCAATAATACCTCTCCCTCACCTCCCCACCTCAGGGCCAGTCTGACCTCTCGGAGCCTCGGTTTCCCCATCTGGCAAGTTAGGGCGTTGGTGAGATGCCGCCCCGACTGCGGCCTGCCTGCCCCCAAGGCTCCAAAGGCCGACAGACGCTCGTGTGCTCAGTGTGCAGCCCCTGGGTCAACACTGCTCTTCCCTGCAGCCTCCAGACCAGGTGTAGTCTCCTGATGTGGGGGAACGAGAGGCGGCTGAGAGCAGAGCCCCCGTCCTGGTCTCCCCTTGCTGCTGTCCTGGGCTTGAGGCCTGACAGCCCTGAACCTCTGAGAAATACTGAGGCAGTAACCCAAGCCTCGGCCACCTGCTTTCCCTGCAGGTGTGCAGTTAATCACCTGGACGCGCACTTCCCTCCGTCCAGCCTCAGGGACAGTGACGCTGGGTGGCTGGCCCTGCTGCGGCCTGTGTGGGTGTGAGACAGCGGCTGCCTCAGAGTCCTGAGTGAGCCTGAGAGGCCTTTCGAGATTGTGCAGTCCAGCCTTTGACCGAGTGACAGGACTGCTTCATGGCTTCCTGCACACTCTTGCTTGTACATCCCCAGGGATGGGGAGTTCACTTCATCCCAGAGTAGTCCGTTCTGCTTTCGAGGGCTTTGCCTTTTAGAAATCTGAGATCTGCCCCCAGCCCCACTGCCTGGCATCCCAGTCTTGCTTGCTTGAGCGTCTCCAGCAAGTCAGCTCCCTCTCTCCAGGGGTCCCTGCAGAGCTTTGGGGTTGGGGCCAAGGTCTCCTGAGCATGCCTCCAGCACGTGCGGCCACAGTCGGGTAGGAGGTGAGCAGACCTTTCCCTGTCCTGGCCCAAGTTCTGCACACACATGTATGTCACTGGCAAATTAACCCAAACAAAGAAGCGTTTATTAAATCCCAACTGTGGGCCAGGTCCTGCACTGGGCACTGGGAACACAGGGCCCCAACACGGTCCCTGCAGTGACAAGACAGTCATACAGTGAAGGTGAACTGAGGCTCCAGCCCCTCCCCCAGCAGGGGCCTAGCCTGGACTTGCCTCCTGGACCCATCCAGGCTGCCAAGCCAGCAAGAAAAATCCCAGCCTGGCCACACCAGGACCACATCAGTTCTTTTCTGGAAAATTTCAAGCATACCCAAAAGTACAGAGAAGTAAAACGAACCCCCAGAGAATAGTGGAGTGGACCCTCCTCCAGCTTCAGTGCTTTCAACTCAAGGTGAAGCCTGTTTCTATCCCCTCTGCACCTCCCCCCTCCCCAAATTACGTTGAAACCTGGCTGCTCCAGTTCTTCCTAGGCCCTAAAATCACCCACCAGACCCCAGTCCAAGCCCTGGCCCCGTGGGAGCTCAGGCAGCCCCCAGGCTCCTGCACAGATAGGACACATGTCCTTGGTGGAAGCCTGGCACAGGGGCTGTTTCGTTGGCCTCTTGGTGGCCCTTCTGCAGGGTCCGGCTGCACCACAGCCCCCGGGACCCCTGGGAATAAATCAAAGAAGAGCTCTGGCTCCACAGCCCTGGGGCTGATGAGGGCTGGCAACTCCTGCCCGGTTCACTTTCCATTTGCATTTTCCCCCAGAGGCACGATCACTTAGAAACTTATAAATCCCTGGCAGGGTTGATGACCCAGGAGAGTATATAAACTGGCACTTGTAAAAGCATAATGGTCCCCTCTGGATGGCGCAGAGGGGCATGTGCCAGAACTCCTCTGGTTGCCCCCCAGGACCCGCACTGGGATTCCAGCTCTGTCTGCCCTGACTCTCTTGGCAGCCTCAGGCAAGCCACCTCTCTGAGCCTCAGTTCTTTCCTCTGTAAAATGGGGCCATTGCACTTACCTAGCAGCATGTCACAGCAACGTCATGCAAGTGCCGTAGGAGCCGTAAAACGTGGGCTGCAGCAGCTTTTTTGGTGGGCCGGCAGGGTATGTGGACAGAGCACAGGCTGGGTCCAGGAGGCCAGGGTTCTCCCCTGATGGTCACTGACCTGCTCTGTCACTTTGGACACATCACATCTCCTCTGGGCCTGTCTCCTCATTTTGAAAATGAGGGGTTGGTCAGGCAGTGAATTAACAAGTATTTGCTGTGGCCATACTGTGCACAAGGTTCTGTGCAGACGGGCCCTTGTTTCCTTGCTCCCATCTCTCTGCTCCATCAATGTATGTAACAAACAGGTGTTGAGCACCTCTGTGTGCCTGGTGCTGTCCTAGAAGCTGGGCAGTCAGCAGTGAGGAGGACAGGTCAGGACCTGCCCTCACGGGGCAAACATTCTAGTGGGAGCTTCCCCAATCCTTTCCTCCATGGGCGCGGGCGGGAGGTGGCATCTCAGATATAAACCTGGCGCATCCTTCCTGACTGCTTCCTTGCCTGGAGCCCCATTCTCCACGCCCTTTAGGCTGGATTAGGGAGTGTGGGTGGAGGCTGGAAGCGGTTGCAGAAATGGAGTCTCTCTGGGTCTTTCCCCATCTGTGAAGTGAGGAGGGTGGGGCAGGTGGCCTCAGCAGGCCCTCTCAGCCCTGATGGTCTGGGTCACAGGGGACCAAAAGGACCACCAGGAACAGAGGATGGGAAGGCAGGGGAGTCCCTGGAGGGCAGATCCAGGTATGTGCCCAGCATCAAGGGGAACCCTGGGCCTGGCTATGAAGGCAAAAGGGGAGGTCCTAAAACCCATTCACCCCAGAGACCCCTGGCAGGTGGAATTCAGGCTGAGGAGGGCATCAATGTCATGGGTTCCGGTCCCGGCGGCAGAAATAGGGCAGCTGGGGCAGCAGTGGCACAGCAGGGGTCAGTGGTGGCTCAGGGAGCGAGAGGTGAAACAGCCTAGAAGCGCCGGGGGCCCGGGAACAGCCAGAGGGACCGGCCAAGGGATGCGGGCCGGGTTGCCGCCACCACCAGGGGGCGGTCCTTCCTGCCCACCCGAGTCCTGCTGCCTCCTGCTCAACCAAATGGGCTGCAACTCGCACTGCTCTGTGCCTGCTGCCGGCGGCGCCGGGATGGATGGACCAGGAATCATGGGCAGAGGCCTGAATGTGGGTGTGGGGGACTTGCAGGCAGAGGAATCCAGAAGCTTTGAAGTCACAAGAGAAGCCCTCACCATCACTGCCACTGTGGGGCATCTGCGTGGGTAGCGCGGCCGGGGACACGCGACTTGACAGGAGACTGAAACAACAACTGGCTGGGGGCTGGTTTTTAACCACAGAAGAAAACAAGTATCGAAGCACAAGGCTGGGAGATTCCACTTCCGACAGAGGATGATCTGAGTTGACACCATGCTCCTCTACCATCCCCACTCCAAACACATATAAATGCTGCATAAAATATTACTGGGGAAAAAACCCAACTGGCCACTGCCCCCAAAACCTCTCCCACCAACCTCCTCTAGGCTTGCCTCTCAGCCCTCCTCTGCCCCTTGGCCATCAAGGCTCAATGGGGCCTTGAGCAAGACCCCCTCGGCCCCTGGACCACAGAGACTCAGACGGGAGTGAGGAAGAAGGAAGCACACACGGGAGGGTCGGGAGAGAGAGAGAAGGAAGCCTCCTTATCTGGGATCAGACCTCGCAATTTAAAGAGAAAGGGAAAGAGAAAATGGAGGAAAAAGAGAAACAAAAGGAATAAACTGGGAGGAGCTGAGAAAGGGAGGAAGGAGAGAATTGGAGGAGGAGGGAGGGTAAAAGGGCACTGCAGAGAAATGGTGAGACAGGGAGAGGGAAACGGGAGGGAGGAGAGCCAGAGACAGACAGAGAACAGAGGGCCAGGGAGACAGAAGACAGACAGGGAGACGGAGGACAGAGGGACAGGGAGATGGAGACAGAGGACAGACAGGGAGATGGAGGACAGATGGACAGGGAGACAGAGGACAGACAGGGAGATGGAGGACAGAGGGCCCCGATGGAGACAGAGACCTGGCCTAGGGGAGGCAGGCCAGTCTCAGCCTGGCCTGGACAACAGCTAGGGCTGCGGTGCTGTCTGGAGCGGCTGCGCTGGAAGGGGAGCGTGGTCAGTCTCTGCAGGCCTGTGTGTCTGCACTCTGGGTCCTCCTTGAGGTTCCCCAGGCTGACTCAGCTCCACTGCCCTACAGATCCCGCAGGGCCCCCAGCCTTGGCCACCCTGGATGGGCTCCCCAAGTGAGAAACACCACGCCCTCCACCTGACCCGGGTCCTCCCTTGGGAGGGTGGGCAGCGGGCACGCCTCCTCATTAGGGGCGGTAACCCCCAAGCCCCCTGTGATGGCGTGACTCCTGCGGCGGAGTCCCTGGCACAGGGTCAGAGCTCAGGAGGGGCCACAGTTCTCCGTGTTTTCTAAATAAGGGATACAAACAGCACTGGCTGGGAAGGCGCTCAGGTCCGGTCTCCCAGAGGGCCCTGCCTGCTGCTGTGCTCCCCTAGACTTGGAGGCACCCTGCGGGCTTGGGGCATCAGGGCAGAGGATCCCCGAGGATGCCAAGAGGAGGAGCGGAGGCTCTGAGGAGACCCCAGCAGGGAGGGGAGCAATCACATTTCTAGCTCATGGTCGCTCACGAAAGCTATGACCTACCGAGCCCTACTGCGTGCCGGCTCTCAGCACCCGCCTGCTCCCCAGCTCACTTGTCTGTCTTTTCTCTTTCTTTGTCCTTTGCTTCTCCTGCCTTTGTCTCCTTTCCTCCCTTTCTCTGGCTCTCTGAAATTAAATAGAATCCAACTGCCAGCTCCCTGTGTGTTCTCCTGCTCACGACTCAGCCCTTTTCATTATTAATAGAAATATGTCCTCATTGTACAGCTTAATTCTGCTTATCTGGAGTGGATTAAGTGCTCACAATGACATGCAGTATTGATTCCTGAGCATCCCTGTTAAAGGAATTCTACCACGACCTAATTAGTTCCATAAAACCAGTGGGGGATGGGACCAGGGGACGAGGGGAGCCTGGGTGGGAGTCAAGAGCCCTGGATCCCCATCCCATAATGTCAATGTGCTGAGTGACATCGTGCCCGTTCCTCCCGATGTCACTGGGGAGGAACTGGCCTGCTCCGGGAGGCTGGAGCTGGGAGAGGAGGTGGGAGCCAGGTCACCCCGAGTCTTCAAGGGGTCAGAGGTGCACTGGGTGAGAGCATGCGTTGTGGAGCCCAAGGCCTAGGTTTGGATCCCAGCTCACCATCTGCTGGCTGTGCCGTGAGGGCAAGTGACTTAACTTCACCGTCCCTCAGTTTCTGCATCTGTAAAATGGGAGGAACTGTCAGTCCGGCTCTGGCAGGAAGCAAATGGCCCTCTCAGTCTTGGGCAGTTGAGGAAGTTTCAATGAAGGGACTACACACAAGGCTGTGAGCCGGGTGTCAGGCAAGCAAGAGACAGTGCACTGTACTGACTTCTCTAAGAGTGGGAGCAATTCCAGTGCCAGCCCCTGCCTGAACAGGTAGGCTGGCGGCCATATGAGAGGGCCCCTGACCTTCAGTGGAAGATATAGCCTGCCGGGGACCCTCCTTCTTGCCCTCACTTCCATGCTGGGATCCTCATTGGCTGCAGCCAGCTGGGAGCCAGCACGAAGGGAGCCCCAGAGATAGGTTGGCCCTGGACACAGGGCAGGCAGAGCGTCTACCTGGGGTGAACGGGCGTCGGCGAGCTGACCCAGGAAGCACACGCAGGCCAGCACAGAGCGGCACTCACAGACCCCCGTAGATTATGGTGGGGGCGGGGGAAGCCAGGCACGCGTCACAGGTTCTGTTGCCACTTGACTGGGTGGCCTCTCTGAATCCTAGTTTCCTCTCTTCTGTATAAAGAAGGGGTTGCTGGATCTTTCCATCTTGCTTTGCCTAACGCAGCCACGCAGTACGAAGAGGTCTCCCTTTGACCTGGCTTTGAATCCTGGTTGCTCGTCTCACCTAAATGGGGATAGAAGGACCCTCCACAGGGCTGTTTCCCAGAGCGGGGGTGGGGTGGGGTGGGAGGAGAGCCCTGCACAGAGTAGGTGCTCAGTAAACATGACCTCCATTGCTTCATTTCACTTCAGCAGTAATGAGGCAGGAATTTTCCCTGAGGATTTGTTTTTACAAGCTGACCTTCAGGATGACATGGTGAGACACAGGACACTGTTCAGGGCACCTGCATAGGCCTGGGCTGTGGGGAGGGCGGCCGCCTTGTGGGAGCCTTGGTGCCCTCCGAACTGGCCTCCTCTTCCCTCCCTCCTGGGCCACTCAGGGTGGGTGGGGCTGTATGTGAAAAGGATGTTCTCTGCACCCCCGCCCGCCTGTAGGGGCCCTGCCTCTGCCCCTTTGTCCGCTGGAGGCTGTTCGGGCTCTGTCCCTGGAAGGCCTGCTCTGCCCTCCCCTGGCTTCCCCTGTTTACCCAAAGCCAGTGCCAGAATTGAAGCACGTTTTCCCACCAGCTGAGGAGTCAGTGCAGAGAGCAAAGGTCTGGTTCATATAGGGATTCCAATTTCAGTCCCAGCCTTGGTCTGCTTGACTGCCAGTGGGGGTGAGCCTGCCTTTCATTGATGTCCGGGGACCAGTGCCGGTGTCTGTAAGGCCCACAGCACGTGGTGGCGGCCCTGTGATGCGGGCCCCCGTCCCTGCCGAGGGAACCCAGGGACTGAGCTGGGCTCCGCACCTCGGCTCTCTTACATACGCCTCCACTGCTCTCCTGGTCTCGGCCTCTAGGCTGAATCGCAAAGCAGAACCGGGCCCCCAAGTCTCATTTCCAGTTTTTAATGTTTTTCTTGTAAAACCAAAAATATAAAACTGGCAGGGGAATGGAAAACAAGTTCTGTACATTTTATATACACGAGGTCTGTGATTTCGAAACCATGGGGGAAACAAAAGGAAGACACAGTCAAGGGATGCCACAGGTCACGGATGCTGACGGGCACCTCTGAGCACCTGGCTCAGGCTCGGAGGCTCAGTCCCGGCCAGTGCTGTGCAGCTGCCGCAGACCAGGCACCCCGCGCTCTGCGGAGCGGTGGCCCGGCTGCTCGGGCTGCGTGCCCCGAAGGTGGGAACAGACGGCGGGGCGGGCAAGGGAGCGTCTGCGGTGGAGGTCAGGCAGGTGTGGGCGGCGTTCCTTCAGGTGTCTGTGTAGATGGAGGGGATGTGACTCAGGCAGTGGTCAAAGGCCCCGTTGGGGAAGAAGCCGCAGTCCTCGGGGCCGCTGGACACGACGTCTTCTGATGGCTGCGGTGGCAGCACTGTGGGGCATGGGGCCTCGGCCAGGGCCTCGTAGCCTGTGGGTGTAGGGGGACAGGGTCCAGACTGGAGAACTCAAGGGCCATGCCTTGTCATCTTTTCCCAGCTCCCAGACCCCACCCTCCTGCCCAGGCTCCCTCGTCACGGTGTCCCCTCAGCAAGGTGCTCTGAGCCCTCTGCTGTTCCAGATGGGGGAGCTGGTGGGCGGGGAGGGGGCTTGGGAGGAGGCTCCTTAGGCCTTGTACCTCCAAGGGGCCCAGGGCAGTTGGGGAGAGAGGCAAGGGCTGGCGTGGGGCAGTCCATCACCCAGTGCTGGACTGTGGGGCGGAATGTGGGGAGGAAGGGGAGGTCGAGGTGGGAACATCACAGCTCTAGCCCTCAAGGGCTGGTTTTCTCCTGGCAGAAGGACCCCAGCCCACCGCCACCCTTTCAGGTTCCTCTGACCCAGCAGACACAAGAAACCCAAAGAAGGGGGCCAGCACTCATTGGGCGTTTACCAAAAGCTCATTTAAATCTTGTCTCACTTAAGCTTCACAACAATCCTATGAGGTGGGATTCATTATCCCATTTTACAGGTGAGAAGACAGGCTCAGAGAAGGCAAGCTCCTTGCCCCAGGTCATAGTAAGCAGGGGAGCTGGGATTTGAACCCAGGTCCATCTGGCTCTGAGACACCTGGCTCTTCCATTGGACACACTGTCTCTGGGGTGGGGGCCTGAAACCTAGAAGGAGCCTAGAGAGGTTGTCTTATCCAGTCCCTGACTTAAGGACTCTGTCCCTGAGCTGCTGTCATGAATTTGTATAACCTGAGACAGATGGGTCTCAGTCTTCCTGTCTGTGCAATGGGATCTGACCAAACTAATCCTGAGGCCCCATGGCCCTACCTTGTTGGTCCGGATTCAATCCTGTGAGTCTGCTCTCAGCTTGGCAGAGGAGGTGTGGGCAAGGGCACTAGATGCTGGGCTGCCACCCAGACAGAAAGGGAGAGGGGAGGCCAAAAGAACCCCCTACCCAGGTGTGGGGGCATGGAAGCTGCCTCTCGCCCCCCCTCAGAGCTATTTATTTCAGGGCTTGCTGCTAAACCAAGAAAATCCCGCCTAGAGCTGGATGGGGCCGGGGGAGGATGGGGTGGTGAGAGCTGGCAGCGCTGGAGACGGCGGCGGGTGCCTAATCACGCACCAACCCATGTGCAAGCAAACACGGAACACGCCCCCCCGCCCCTCGCAGACCTGTGGTCAGGTTCACATCTGCCTCTCATGCATGCGTGTGACACATGTCCACTCACAGAAGTATGTACACCGTACCCGAACACACAGGCACACACCTGCACACAAGCATGCTCATATGAAATGGCCCAAACATGCTAATACACAACCATGCACACACACGTGTACACACACAGAGGGGAATCACAGGAGGAGGACACATGTGTGCACAGACACGGCATGAACATCAGCACAAGCACGATGTGGAGCACATGTCTGCAGACACAAACACACGTGCCACCGAGCTCCTTACACACATGGGGGGCTCACACTGCCGGGAACTCACCGTGCTGGCCCTGCATGCACATGCATGCACATGGCCACACAGACGTGCCCCACAAACACGTGTAGAAAGAAGACACGCACAGACCCGGAGCGTGTGTGTGAGCAGGAACACGGGTCCACACGCAGGTGACCCACAGGTTTGTGTGTGCTCGGCTGTGGCCTTGGTGCTTGTCCCTGGTCCTTATCCCTCCACCCCCAGCCGCACACACCCAGAGCTGCCCAAGGGGCCTCTGGGAAGGGTCTCAGGCTCCCCTTTGTCTGGGGCCCCACCATCCTGCCCAGGCCTTGCAGCTTCCAGCTAGATCTGAGCCCCGAGGCTGATCTGGGGTGGGCTTGGCTTGGGGACTTCCGGTACCACCCATCTGATGCCCCTGCTCTGACCAGGCCTGGCCCTGGGGTCTGAGACCTCCACTCGGGCCGTGCGCAGCCCTCCCCTCTCACTGGGTTCTCCACCCCGGCTGGGGGCATTACTCGAGGAAGGCCCAGGGCCCTGAGGGGGACACAGATGCAGCATAAGGAACAAGCACAGCCTCTAGGCTCTGTCTCTTCCTACAGTGTGGCCTCTGTGGGCCTCGGTTCCCTCATGTGTTAAATGGGGATCAGTATTTGTCTCATTCCCTGCTGTATTCTCAGGGTTTACAACTGTGCCTGGCACACAGTAGGTGCTCAATAAATATTTAAAGGGAAGCATCAATTAGACGGGGAGCTCCTAGTCTGATTCTTCTCTGTGTGAGAGTGTGGAAGGAACACTGAGGCTGGGGTCAGGCAGCGTGCAAATCCCCACTCTGTGGGGTCCTGGGACCTCCCTGCGCCTTTAGCTCCACCTCTGTAAAGTGGGGATGACCCTACCTCATAGGGCCGTCCCAAGGCTGTGGGACAATATGCACGAAGCACGCGGCACAGGAATGGAAAGGAGGCATGCAGGCGGGGCTTACCTGTGGCAGGTAAAGGTGCACTGAGGCCATGGTAGCCATTGGGCCGCAGGGGGTTGAAACCGTGGGCCTCCCCGGCCAGTCCGTCCCCACTGGCGGCCTGCTCGGCTGACCGGTAGCAGTCACCATAAGGGAAGCAATTCTGGATGGAGTGGAAACTGCCCTGGTAGCCTGCAGGGGGAGTCAGCGGGGGCTGCATTCAGAGGGAAAATGCCCAGGGAGGGAGGGGACGGTCCCCCACTGCAGTGCTCAGCCCCCCACACTGTCCTGTGGGCATGGGGGGTGTGAATGAGTGAAGAGAGCCCCAGGGTGGAAGAGGCGTGGGGGGTCCTGCCCTGCATGGGGTTGGGCAAGGTGGTCTCACGTGGCTGTGCCCGACAACAGTGCTTGGGGGGAAGGGACTGTGGGCCCTCCCCCGACTTCCGCTCCGAGATACCCCATCACTCACTGCTCCTCCAAGCAGCAGGCCAGTCCCACCCCCAGCCATCAAAGGGAACGCTGTTCCCTTTGATGTCTGGTCAATGGAACAAACTCTTACTCAGCCCTGCCTCCCGGCTTTTCCCAGTGTGGCCCTCAGTGCCCGCCATCATTCCGAGTACCCACCTGCCACCCCCAGGCCAGTGTCTCCTGCCTCTCGGGCAGCCTGAGTGGAATCGGTGGGTACATATGGAGAGGGCCCCCTGGCCAGAGCTTACCTTGTGGGCTGGGCAGAGGCTGGGGCGGAGGGCTCTGGAAGGGCGGGTAGGGTGGCTTGCTGGGGAGCGTGGGGAAGGACTGGCCCCCTGGAGAATGGCTCTGGGAGGATGGTGGCAGCGGCGGTGGCGCAAGCCCCTTCAGTGGGCTGACCATGGGCGAGAGGAGGCCGGGTCCCAACCTGGAGAGAAGAGACAGCCCTTAGCAGGATGGGCTCTGGGGCATGTGGGCGCCACACCAGCAACGGTGAGCTCACTCACTGACCTGCTCTAACTTACAACAGTGCAGTTAGAAGAGGAAGCTTTTATTTCTGATTATGTTCAAACCGGAATTAAAATTTTAAATCCTGTAAGCTTTAGAGTCCAAAGGAACCACTAAAGAAAAGCTTCTATTTGGTATTTAGGACTGATAGTCAAGACCACTGGTTATAACCACAACCTCTGGAGTCAACAAAACTGTTTAAAACCCCATCTGCTCTCACTGCCCATGTGACTTTGGGCAAAATGCTTAATGTCTCTGAGCCTTGGTTTCCTCACAGGGTTGCTGTGTTCTCCACCTCGCAACTCCACTGCAACTCTTTACCCAGGGCTAAATACCAGCCACCCCTGCTGGATCCCCACACCCTAACTCTGTGCAAGCCACTCTGGTCACCAGCAGGATGAGTCCAGGAACAGCCCCACTGAAAGCCGGGGCAGTTTCTCAGCAGGAAAACATCCCAAGGCACTAACAGTCACCATTCACCCATTGAACCTCTGCCTCGCTCCAGACCCTGTGAGAGATGTTCACAGATCAGAAAACCAAGGCTCAGAGAGGTTGCCCAAGTTAGTCCCAGCCACACAGCACTGACCCCATGGGTTATGGTGAGGATAAAATTAAAGCAGTGTAGACAAAGCACCCAGTATGATGTCAGATACATTCTTAGCCACACTGTGAATCATCAGCATTATCATCAAGGTGAAAGGAAGGAAAACTAGCACTTAGGTCTGATGTCCAAATTGGCCTCTAGTCCTCTGCATGGTGTACTTTTAGGGACCTTCTGTCTCCATCTCTGGCCATCTCTCCTCCACTTGCACACATCCTGTGATGGGGGACTCACCACCTCCCTTCGTATGCAGCCTGAAGGGGTGCGGGCCTCAGCCCGTACTCTCTGGAAGCTCACGTTCTGAAATGAGCCTGCAGCCGGCCTGAACCCAGCTGAGCCCCAGTGGGCTGTGTAACTAGGCTTCATGTCACTGTACACCAGGTTCCTTCCTCTTGCCGCCTTCCTAAGCCTCTGAGGTCTGCTCACAGGAACCCAAATGACCCTGGGGTCAGGGGGACTTGGCTGAAGGCTCACAGCCTATGAAGCATTTATGTGCACTGCAGAAAGAGGACGAGTGTGAGGGCTCAGAGTCTTTATTTTCTTGTTTGCATTAATGGTTATGTTGGACCATTCACGTTAGAATACTCTATGAACTCAATGTCACAGCTCCAGGTGAAGCTCCAGGTGACCTTTTCAGGCTAGGCATGTTACCCCTGCCCACCCTCCAACACATGAAGAGGTGTGAACAGACAGATCAGTGTCTCTCTCTGAGGGGAGCAGGACTGTCTCAAAACAAGGAAAGATTTGGGGAGAGGTTGGTGGGCTTCACGTCTGTAGCTCTGCAGGGTCCCCATGTGCTCTAACTTGAGCATCCTGCTGTCACTGCCCCTGTGATGACACTGCACTGTCATCATTCCCATGTCTGGGACCCCCACCACTGTGTGAGTACGCTGAAGACAGCAGAAAGGGGCTTCCACGCCAGGTCCCTGGTCCCCAGGCCCAGCATCTAAGGCCCTGGAGGTACACGTCAGCCTCCGTAAGCTGATGAGCTGATCCTCATCGTGACTCCATGAATTAATTGTCATTATCATCAACATGTATATTTTTAGACCTGTCTCACAGGGCCATCAAGCGGGTCTACAACTGTGCTCTATAAACTGTGCAGGGCTGTGCACAAGCCATGGGTCCCCATAACCAGTTCTCTCAGGTGAGGCTGGTCCAGGTGTGGCCAGGAGGGTGGGTCTTCCTCCTTCCAGCCTGCTGAGTGGTACCGTCCTGTCTTATGCCCACCCCATCCTGGCACCCACAGCCCAGTTCTTCCGCGACTTCCTGTCGGTCCCCTCCCCTGGGAGCCCCTGCGGGGAGGGCCAGGCCTGGTCCTCTCAGTCACTCCCTGCTCAGCACCGGGCCTGGCACATAGCAAACAGCTGATAAATACTAACAAATGGGCTTCTGAATCACTCAGCTACAAAATCCAGAGATTAACGGCACTGCAGACTTAAGGAGAACCAGATCCGAAGGGGAAAAAACATGCATTTTCAAAGTTTGTTTCTCCTGTCTCAAACCTGCCATAAATTCCCATTTGCCACCTTCACAGCCAGTGAAATTAAACAGAACACGACTCTCCCCTCAGCAGACGTGAAGGCTGAGGTTATACTGCTCTACCTGAACTCTTTAAAAGGAAAAAAGATCATCTGGAGCTCCTCTTCTGAGTCATGCAAATGATCCCTAAATCAAATATTTTTGCTTCAATTGGAACCTATAAAAATTAATATAAAACCTCACTGGCCTGGCAGACTAGGGCTTCATACCTCGTACAGGGCCGGGGAGAAAAAACCACCCTATTGAGAGTCTTCTCTTAGCCAGGGTAAACAAATTTGGTCATGAAGTCAGGCCCTCTTAGCATATTTTTGAGTGAATCAGATAATTCTGTCAAGCTATTTAACGTCCCAGCAAACCACCAGGGAGCTGCGAGTGGCCTTCCATGTTGACTTTGGCAGGAAGGGGAGGCTGAAGGCCTTCCCCCCTTCCTCGCCTCTTCTCAGGGGCTGAAAAAAGAAACCCATTCAAGCTGGGCCTGGGCCTGGTGTCAGGCGTGAGGGCCCTTCTCTCGGGCAGCCCATGGGAGCCTGGGCACCTGGCTGGTGGGGATGGCTTGCCCGTTGCTCCTGCAGGCACAGGTGGCCGAGAGGGCCTGGGGTCCTGTCTCCGTCCTGTCATCACTCTGCCTCTCGCTGCAGGAATTCTTGATGGGCACTTATGCAGGCGGCAGGGAGGTGATGAATGAGGCGGAGCAGAGTGCACAGGCCTGAGAGGGGAAAGGCCTCTGGTTTATTTTTCTTTGGTTGGCGATGTTTTGGGGCTGGCTGTGGGTGAACAGGTGGCCTGAGCCAGTGGGTGGGGGACAGGGGGGTAGTGTCCAAGGAACCTGTACCGGGTGACACATACATTGTCAGGCATGTGTAGCTGATCCTCACCACCTTCCTAGAGGAGGGTATTTTAATGCCCATTTTACAGAAGAGGAAACTGAGGCTTGGGGAGGGCTTGGTTTTCTGGGTCCCCCTTTGCACTCCATCATGCTGCCTCTTTGTGGCTCTTCCCCTACTCATAGCCAGTCTTCCCTGCTCACCCAGGGGTTCATCTCTGACCAGCCCTCCTCTCCCCACCCAGCCAGAGTGTCCTCAAGTCCTGCTCATTCCATGGCACTCATGCCTTCTGAGCGTTCCTCCTCCCTCCCACAGGTGCTGGCTCAGGCTGCCATCCACCCACCTTGGACGCTGCAGTCCAGCCCCACACTGCAGGCTGTGCCTTCTCATCCCCAAACCTGACCTGCTCACTGCTCAACACCCTTCAGACAGAGTCCTGTCACAGCTCCCGTGATCTGGCCCTGGTGACTGCTCTCCTGAGCCTATCACCCCACAAGAAGGTTCAGGCTTCTCAGAACACACCAAGCTCTCACCACACCTGCCCACCCTCTGGCTGCTCCTTCCTCCCAACCTCTCTACTCGGCCAGCTCCTACTTAACCTTGGAGGCCCGGCTTAACACCACCTCCAGGAAGCCTTCCCTGACATCCTCCCCCACCACACTGGGTTCTTCTCTGGGTTTCCACAGTCCCTTCTGCCTTCTTCCCTGAGGGCACTTGCCCCGCATCATCAATCCCTGTAGGTCTATCACAGGGAGTTTCACCAGGGCTGGCTGGGGGCATCAGTGGCCTCAGCACCAGGCCCAGGGCCCTGCCCTCATCAGGGGCTCAGTAGCTGGACACTGAATGAACGGATGAGTGAGTAGCAAGAGGAGCCCTGGACAGCGAATTTGGTAATGAACTCAGGCTGATGGCCCCACGCACAGGCAGGCCACGGCTGCAGCCTTGAGAAGGAAGGGCAGGGGAGGAGGAAGGTGATGGGACCAGGCCTTGGGGGACAAGTTTGATCAAGTCAAACTTGGGGGACAAGTTTTGATCAAGCAAAAGTGGCAGGGAGGGCAGGCGGTAGGGCTGTGAAGCTTCCCTCTGCCCATTTGCAAGGAAAACAGATTTCTGAAGCATTAGGGGCCAGCAATTAGCACATTCCTCGTTTCCAGCCAAGTAAATGGCCACAGTGGGAACCACCCTGGATGCAGAAAGAGGCCTCCTCCCTGCAGTGATTCTGCAGTAAGGGCTTCTGGACAGCCCTGGCGGGCCGGCCAATGGTCACAGCTGCATCGGCCGGAAGTGGGGACGAGACCAGGCGGGCCTCTCTGGAGTGGGCGGTGGGCAGTCTGCTCCCCAGATACACGGTGCCAGCCAAAGAGAAGTCAGGGTGAGGCTCCCAAGGAGGCCTGGCTGTGGAAACCCAGAATGCAGGGTCGGGTGGGGATGCAGCATCTTCCCAGGGTCGCCCCCCAGGGAGTGAAAGGGGCACGAGGTGAGGCACTGAGAAGCCCCAAACTGATATCGTCCACCTGGTAGGGTTACTGTGAGGCACTGATGAAATCGTGCACGGCTAGTATTTGGTACAGAGCGCAGTACATGTAGGTGCTGCATAAACGCTGGCTCTTTTCATTATTAGTAACAACCATTTAGTGTGTGGGACGCCTGCCCTCACCTGCTGCGTGTGCAGGTGCCCACCTGCTGTCCCGGAGGAGGACTGGCTTGCTGTACATACCCATCCCTGGTGCTCTCAGCCGTGGGCAGAGGGGACAGATGGTGGTGGGAACTGGTGGTGGCGTCCAGTGGGTGGTGCCTGGAAGGGACGTCGTGCATAGGGGGCAGGATGCTTGATGCGAGCCCATTATGGGGGGTGATGGAGCCGGGATACACGCCTGCAGGAAAGCAAACAAATATCACTGGGCTTCGGCCACTCCCCAGAGATGGCTGCGGATGCCCCAGAAGCCGTGAGCCTGCGGAGAGAGAAAGACAAGAAGGGAAACCAGCGAGGTTGTATTCATAGAAGGTTAGGGGCCCAAACGGGGGAGATGATGTACCCGCTCTGCTCTGTTCATGCTGTAGCTGAAGGGCTGTGTGCGGGGCTGAGGCCTGTGCTGAGAGCAGGGGTGGACTGACAGGGGCTGTCAGAGGCATGGGGTGGTTGGGCTGTGTGTGTGAGTGTGTGTTTACTGGGGCAGAGGGGTGTTGAATGGAGCAGGCTGCCTCAAACCTCTGGGGCTGTTCTGGGAAAGAAGGGGCTTGCTCTGTGTAGCCCCAGTAGACAGAGACCCTGGAATGAAGAGAAGTTTGAGAGAAGCAGACTCTAGCTCCAGGCCTGGCCGTTCCTTCTAATAGGCAGAGCTGCTGTAGGGTCACAGGCTGCCTTTGGAGAAAATTAACTACCCAACCCCAGAGATGTGCAAGCAGCGCCGGGATGTCTGCTGTGAGGGGTTCTAGAGAGAGGATGACTATGTAGCTGGATGGCAGGCTGGCCTGGGAGACTTGGGAGGAGGGATACCACAGATGGCTGTGTAGGCTGTACACTGCACAAGGGTCCCGACCGAGGAGAGGTGTCAGCCATGCTCTAGTCTCGGATTCTAAACCTCTAGCAGACACCTGCAGGCTGGTACCACCTTTTATCACCTTTTACTCTCAAGGGTCTTACCCTTGTTAAGAAGACAGGTGGGCTAATGAATCAAATGGGGGACACTAGTCAGTCCAGGGTCCCAACTGAGGGTCTGAGAGTAGTTACTGAGGCCACTGCTTCCCAAATGCCTTCACCAAGGAACCCCAATTAGAGGGGAGAATGAACCCCAACTCTGGGACTAGAGCCTGAGAAGGTCACAGCAAAGGCTGCAAGTTTTGACGTTCCCTATTTCATCTGAAAAAAAAAATGAGGCCAATTTTGCACCCCTTCTTTAATCTGGCCATGTTTATTTGAACGTTAATAGAAATTGACATCATTTTCCCAGAAATCAGTTCATCAAGTTGATGCCCTGGGAGGACTGTGCACCTGGGGGCTGTGCCCCGAGCTGCACTGATGCAGCGTCCACTCTGTCAGCTGCTACGTTTTGAACATCACTCTGGTCATCATGGATCCAGACCCGATGTTCTTAGCACCTCATGGGGACCATCTGAGAACACACCACACTCCTTTCATGGATGCAGTAAAGGAGGAACTTTTACCTTCTTAGGTGGTTCTAAGGCTAGCCCATCCCAGGCCTGCAAGTCAGGGAACTACTACCAGCAACTGAGCAGGGCTATGGCAGGGATTGCAAGCTCAACGCCTTAGGTGGCACGGCAGGGAGCAAAGTAAATGAACCGGCAGGGTTTACGGTAGGGGACTGTGGCACCACACAGGTTGTAGACCAAACAGTTTGCAACCCCTGGCCAGGAGTTGGAGCAACAGACATCCTATGGAAGGGTTACATTAGGTGAAATTCTAATCTATTATTAACAACAGTTAATTAAGAATATACTATACGTCAAGCTCTTTTTCCACACTATCAAGTTTAAGCATCTCAACAACTGTCAATCGGGCAGATAATATGATCTCATTTAAAGATGAAGAAACTAAGTCTTAAGAACTTCAGTGATTTGTCAAAAGTCATGCAATGGGCAGCTAATCAGGCCTCCCATTTCCCAAGGAAATGGCCTGGGGCTCCAGCTCAGGCTGCAGCCTGGATGTCTGGCTAGGGCCCTCTGGTCCAGGCTTCACTGTGGGCTGGCTGTGAGACCCAGGCTCTGAATGGGCTCCTGGGAGCCTCCGCCTCTCAGCCCCAGTCCCTCCCGCTCCGTCTCGGGGACCTCTGTTCCCACGGGCAACATCCATTGGCCGTCTCCTTCGGCCACACATCCCTCCCAGCTTGGTCAGGAAGGCGCAGGAGGGGGTTTCTGCGGATGGGGCCTGGCTCAGTGCTGCCCACGGCCTGCTCCGCTCACCGCTCTCTACGGCACCTCCTCACCTGCCATCTTGAACCAATCTGGGAGTCTGACAGCTGGGAAGGCCTAGAATCCTGATAAATCCTGCTCCCTCTCCCTCAGCCGTGCTGACCTCATGCTTCTCATGTCCTCACTGCCCATCACGTTACCAGGGTCAGCTGAGGGAGGCCTGCCGGGTAAGCTCCTGAGGGTTTCCTGTAAAGAGAGCTGGTCCTCCCTGATGAGAGACAAGCTAGAGGGAGCTTCCCATAGTCAGACAAATGAAGATTTGAGGCCGCCCTCACCAGCCCCTCCCTAACCTCACCCCTCTGTTCTGGACTCTTCTGTCCACACTCATCGAATCTGTCCCATTCCCCCTGCCTTTGCCCTGCCTGGTCCAGGTCCCTCTCTGTACAGCCCCCTGAGGATGAACACACGGTAGGCGGCTGAGTATGCGGACCAGGCGTGTTGAACATGTGGACAGACAGCGTGTGGGAAGGAGGGAACCACCGTATCGTGAGGAACAGCAGGAGCGGGGACACCATGGGGCCTGCCCGTTCTCTCCCCAGAACATACCACTTTAGGCTGTAAATCAGCATCATCAATCATCAGCCGTGAGCACTTAACCTCTGGCCCCAACATCTGTTCCCAACCGTGCCTCAGGCATCTGCTGTAGGGTCTGTAGAAGAACCTGACGGTCGAATCCCAGGGGGACCCAGGACTCCTGGGTTTGCCTGGCTGGTCCTTTTCTCCCCACTGTGCTGGAAGCAGCTCAAGGACAGGGACTAGAACAGAGCCTGGCACACAGTAGGTGCTCAGTATGGCGAGATGTAGCACTGGCAGCAGGGAGGCAGCAGATGGTTTGGTTAAGGGCACAGGCTGCAGCCAGATGGCCTGGGCTGAAATTGGCCTCTGCCATTTACTGGTTGTGGAACCTCAGCAAAAAGTTACTTAAGCTCTCAAGGCCTCAGTTGCCTCATCTGGAAAAGAAAGAGCATACTAGCATGTACTTTCTGAGGCTGATGTGAGGATTATGTTAGTTAACACACATATGTATAGGCCCTAGAATGGCTCCTGGCAGCACATATTCAATAAATGTTGGCTGTTGCATTATTAGGAGATGGATGAGTAAATAGTTACTCTTCTCCTTCACCACGAGACACAAAAAATAATGATAAAATTCTCAGTCACATGGGTTCATATAAGGGATCACATCCACAGTCCCATTTGTTGCCACGGCAGGTGTGGGACGGGGCGGGGAACTGAGGCTCAAGGCAGGGGAGACACCCCTCACTCACTGTCGGAGCAGGCCTGGGCAGGCTTGGTATTACCCCAGTGCCCTTCCCGTCCACGATGCTGCCTCAGTGACTTCACTTCTCATCTGCAGCATGGGCTCACTGGTGACTGGATGAGATGATGTTTGTAAAGTGACCAGCCCAAGCAGGTGCTCAAGAGATGGTTGTTGCTGGTTCCGACTGCTCTCGCTGGGACAAGCCCTGGGATAGCATCTGGGAGAACAGGCTTCCAAATTGGATCTGTTGCTGACTTTTCTGGATGACCTTGGGTCAGTCCTTTTCCTGCCCAGACCTGAGTCCTCCCAGGGTAAAAATGATGCAGCTGTAGGACCTCGGCCCCAGGGTAGCCATTATTAATCAGTCCCAGCCCTCTTTCCTGCTGAGCCTCAGAATCCTTCTCAACACACAGCTCCAGCCACAGGCAGCTGGCACTTGAGATGCAAACCTTTATCCTTAGACTAGGTCATCCCTAGGGTCTCTTCTCTACTAGGGTCCCTATTTTAGCAACTCTGACCCTATGAGAAACAGCCATGGCAGATGGGCCCCTAGCTGGAGGGAGGTGGGTGTGGTCCCTCCTCCATGGACCCATCCTCCTGGGGTGTCCTCACCTTTGCGGACCTGTATGAGCACAGACCCTGTGAAGGGCTACCTAGAGAAAGAGGAAACACCTTCTCTTCCCGAGGTTGTTTGGTGAAACGCTTTGACACAGTTTTAAATTTGCTGCAACTCTAAGGCTGAGGGGGGAGAATTTTTAAAAACTAGAAAATAAAAAATGTTTAAAATGGTTGGCGTAATTCAAGAAATCCCGAAGGGTGGGAAAAGCTTTTTGCTCTGATACTGTGGTTTCTTTGGGGGGTGGGGAGGGGGTAGAGCACAAGCATTATCAGCTGGAATCCACAGGCCACACTGCCCTTTTCTGGGCTGGATTCCCAAGCATCCAGGAATTCCTGCCAGGGCCTGAGACCTGCTCCATGGCCCGCGGCAGCTGGGAGGGACACACAGGCTGCCTCGGCTGGACCAGAGGCTCTGAGTGTCCGGATGGATAGGCTGCAGGGTTCCAGGGATTTGGCGGGCCCTATCTTATGATGAGCTGGAACTGATTATGGCCAAGCTGCCCACCCTCTCAGAGCCTCGGTTTTCTCCTCTGAAGCAAGGAGTCGTGGTGGGGAGTACATGGGACTTTAAGTTGGGGTCCAGGCCTGAGCCCTGAGGCAGGTCCTGAAGGAAGTGCAGGAGCTGCCTTCGTGAAGGGGAGGGGTGTGGAGGCTGGCAAGGTGTGTACAGTGGTTCAGAGGCAAGAGGGGTGTTCGGGAACTGCGTCCAACGTGCCAAGGTTGGGGCAGGAGGCGGCCAGGAGTGCCTAGGCCCCGTGAGGCCTGGGAGGCCCAGCTGGGAGGAGCCTGGGCTTCATCCCACGGGCAATGGGGAGCCACAGAGGAGTGTGAAGGAACATACGCCTGGTCAGATAAGCTGCAGAGTCAGTAAGCCCCAAGGAGTGGGTGCCCTCCAGCAGGTCATGCCCACGTGGCCCCCGCTGCCCACAGAGCCTGGCCGTCCTCCTGGAGGGCTGGGTACAGGAAGGGGCCCTTCCGGGCTGTGTGCCTAGCCCTGCCTCCCTGCTTGCGTACCTGGGAGCAGCTCCTGGCTCAGGGTGCGGCCACCCTTCCCGTTGCTGGCAGCCAGCTGTGTGGATGCGTGGAGCTGCTGTAGGGCCAGACACTCGGTCAGGACATCGGCCTCGGCATCAGGGCACATGTGCAGCTGGCGAGTGAGCAGAGAGAGAGAGGGTGTGAGCGCGAGACCACCTGTCCACCGGCAACCCTTGCTTTAGAGGACAGGGCAGGAAGGACAGTGGCCCCAGGGCACGACCCCTCCCTCACTGTACCTCAGTTTGCTCATCTGTCAAATGGAGCTAATTATGTACACAGCGAAGGTTGTGTTAGTTCAGGGCTGAGAAGCAGATGCTAAGGGAAGATTGAAGATGCAAGGGTTTTAATAGGGAGAGTGCCTGTGTGAGAGCAAACAGGGAGAGCTGGGCAGGCTGGGAGAGCCGTCAGACCAAGGGAAGGAGGGAGGCAGAGGAAGCTTCCTCGACTGGGAGCCTAGGGACCAGGGAGTCCTCAGGGAGCCAAAGTCCTCAGGGAGTCCTCAGGGAGCCAAAGTCTGCTGGGAGTCAGGGGGGTCCAAGTCTCCCAGGAAGGGGTCTGGCCTCACATTCCCGCAGGGCCTGCCGGGCTCAGTCTCTGGCTGGGAGCGCCCGCAGGAGGGGTGGCCTCGGCACAGACGCCGAGAGGGCATCAAAGTGCAGCAGCTGGGGCCTCCCAGGTAGCTGGAGCTCTGTGAGGCCCATTCTCCGGGCTGCTGCCGGGGTGACCAATGCCATGGAGTAAGGTACAGGGGGCGCGCAGTTAAGTGTCTCCTCTCTGGCTCTCCCCTCCCCTGCCCGTAATAAGCAGCAATACCCCTCAGGCCAGGCTGCTGTGAGGAGGATGAGAGGATGGGCATGAACGCTTGTTGAAGGTGCTGTGTCAAGGGCTGGCTGGCTCCACTGGCGGAGTCCCCCAGGCTCACATGACAGTGGGCTCGCTGGGTCGATACCTGGCCTTGAGGGTGTTGGCTAAGAGTACGCTTGGGCGGGCAAGTCTTTGGCCAACCGCCCTCAGCTGTCCCTAAAGACAGACTTGAGCTCGACACCTCAGACCATCTTCACGTCTCCAGATGGGGCCAGATGGGCACAGGGAGGGGCTGGTTGGGGCCCTTGGGCAATGGGGGGGGCTGGCATGCACCAGGATGGGAGGGCCCCTTCTCCCAGGGAAATCCCAAAGCTGACCATCAGAGTCCTGAAGATTGACTTGTCCAAACCCTCATTTTATCTGGGACAAAACCGACCCAGAGAAGGCAAGAGCCTTGTCGCATGTCACACAGCAGCTGGGAGTCAGCCCTGAGGGTTTTTCTACCCTCTCAGGCCAGCTGGGCCAGCACCCAGGCTTGGGGAAGGCGTGCCCAGCCTCCCGATGGGCTCTCGGCTCCCTGACCCAGCAGCTGTTTTCCATGTAAGTTAAGTTTCTGGCAAAAGAGGGCCAAGGCATGTTCTTACAGACCGCAATGTCGATCGGATTAGGAGCAGCGGGAGAGGAGAATTAAGGAAGAAAAGCATTTCTAATTCTCTCTGAAACGCAGCAGGGCTGCCAAAGAGCTGTCATAATACAAGGGTCGCTTTACCCAGAAAGATACATCATCCCCGATGGCTTTTAATGGATGCTTATTGTTGGGAAGTTTGCAGATCTGCGGCCCCAGGTCCCTGGGGCTCAATGCAAGCCAAGCACAGGGCCTGGGAAAACCAGGGCAGGATTCTGGTCCTCGGGCACCAGTCCGCTTGGGACAGAAGCCCCCCCTGGTGTGGAGCCTGGGCCATTCCCTGTCCCTGCCCAAGCCCCTGAACCTGAGAGCACTGGAGAGAGCTTGGCCCTGGAAGCAGATGGGTCTGGCACTGTCACTCCCACACTGAACAACTCTGGGCAGATTTGTTACCTCTCTGAGCCTCAGTTTCCACATCTCTAAAATGGGGGGAAAATTGCCCACTTCCTGGTTATAGTGAGGAGTAGATGAGATACAGTCTGTGAAGCACCAGGCTCGTCTCTCCTTTCTCAGGGTGAACGTGTGTTCACGGCGAGCTCGTGGCCCATGCTGTGAACATGTCCCTACTCTGCTCTACTGCTTCCAGGGGCTCCCAAGCCTGCCTGTTCCCTCCTCATTGTCTTTGCCACTGAGGCCTGCTTGCTTCTAGCACGCCATCTCTGTATACACCCATCCCACAGACTACAACAGTCTATTTCTCCAGCCTCTAGGCCTTTCTCTGCTTTATTCATGCCGTATCCACAGTTCTGAGAACAGTGCCTGGAGGACAGGAGCTGCTCCATAAATCTTGCCGAACAAATCAATGGTCTCTTCCCCCTCTGTCCTCCTCTGTCATGCTCATGTCCCCAGATTGGCCCCTGGTGTTTCTCTTCCCCCCCATACCCTCCCTGGCACTCAAGCACCCGTGGCCCCAGTGGTCCTCAGGAGATGTGGGTTAAACCCAGCGGCTCACACACCGCCTGTCCAAAACAGAACCTGCTGCTTTCTTCTGCAAACCTGCTTCTTTCTTAGATTCTCTTTCCTGGTGAAGGGGACCACCACCCATCCGTCCATCCTGCCCCCAAACGTCTGACACTGATGCTCCTTCTGCCAGCACCCCCACTGCCTAGCCAAGCAGTCGCCAAACCCAATCCCCTCCCACCTTGCCCCAGGTCAGCCCCCACTGTCTCCCCTGCTCCCCAGCAGTGGCCTCCCTGCCTTGAATTTCCCTCCAACCACCTCGACCCATTCATTCTCCACTAGGCCCCAGAGCCATCTTTCAGGGTGACAGGTCCCTTTTTTGCTTATAACCCCTCGATGGCACCCCCTCTCCTCAGCCCAGACTCCTCTGCAGGGCTTTGGGCTGTCCTGTCGCCCTGTCCCCACCGCCTCCCCTCCGTGTGGCTTGCTGCTCAGCTCCAAGACAAGTAGGGGGCCCACTGGTCCTCACATAGTGATTTCAGCTTCAGTTGCTCTCTTGCGCACCATCTTCACCGGCCCAATGCTTACTCCTTCTTCAAGACTTAACGACAACACCCACCGACTTGTGTTCTGAACTTTTACTTTGGCCAAGTACTGCTCAAAACCCTTGACATAATTTACTCATTTAATCCTCATGACAACACTTTAAAGCAAGCCCTCTTTGCCCCATCTGACAGCTGAGGACATGAAGAACAAAGGCGCTAAGACGCGTGCGTGCCCGAGGCCATGGGGCTAGTAGCGGTGAGCCCGCAGGCTGGCCAGAGCGCACACCACTGCCCCACCCCTGGCCCCATGTCACTTCTTCCACGACCCTCCCGTTCCCACCCTGACGGGCTAAAGCCCCTTCTCTGTGCCCTGTTCTCTGCACACGTCTATTGCAGTCTTTGTCATATCTCTTTATGTCTGTCTCTCACTGCCAGGTCCCCATTGAAGGTGGGGACCGTGGTTTTGTATTTTTGCATCCTTGATGCTTGACATCAAATATTTATAAACAAGCCATGGCCAGTGGGCAGATGGATGAGAGAGGAGCTGGTGGACAGTCTGTGGGTGGATAGATGCCCGCTGGCTGAGGGTGAGGAAGTACAGATCTTCCTCAACTTATAATGGGACTACGTCCCCAATAACCCATTGTAAGGTGAAAATATCACAAGTCAAAATGCATTTAATACACCTCACCCACCAAACACCATAGCTGAGCCTCACCTACCTTAAATGGCTCAGAACACTTACACGCACACAAAGCCTATCTTATAATAAAGTGTTGAATAGCTCATGTAGCATATTGGATACTGCCCTGAAAGTGAAAAACAGAACGGAGGTCTGGGAACAGAATGGCTGTTAGCGTATCAGCTGTTCACCCTCGTGATTGTGCAGCTGACTGGGAGCTGCGGCCACTGCCGCTGCCCAGCATCACGAGAGAGGATCTACTGCACATCGCAGGGCTGGAAAACGATCAAAATTCAAAATTTGAAGTATGGTTTTTACTGAATTTGTAAAAATACCATCGTACCGTCATAAAGTTGAACAATTGTAAGTTGAACCATCATAAGTCAAACCATCGTTAAGTCAGGGACTGTCTGGACACTTGGGCTGGTGGGAGGCAGATGGAGGGCAAGGGACAGCGGCACCCTTGGGTGTGGAAGGCTGAACGCACGCAAGCAGTGTGCCTTGTACCTGCCTTGATGCTGGACGGGAGGCCGGGAGGCCGGGTGGGGGCATCTGCAGAGACGGGCCTGGAACGGAGCCCTCTTACCTTCTTACGCACCTGCTGCTCTTTGGCTGAATGGGCCTTCACGTGCTTGCGGAGGGAGCTGGGGTCTGTGTAGCGCTTGGAGCAGCCAGGGATCTGGCAGGCGTACGGCTTCTGTAACATCAGAGGGCAGAGGTGGGGTGAGTGAGGGTCCACCTGCCAGGCCCAAGGTACCGCTGCGTGGCCTGCAGTGGGGAGGACGACTGGGCAAGGGGCGGCTGCAGGCTCACACCCTGTCCCTCCCTCCGTGTCCTGGGCCAGGAGGGGTCTGACTCAACCAGGTCTGCCGATGGGTGCGGGGAAGGTGCCTGGCCTGGCGGTGAAGGAGAGGGTTTGTGTCTCCATTCTACCCTCATGCTGGGACCTCAGGTAAGTTGCCTCCCCTCTCTGAGTCTCACTTTTCTCCTCTGCATAATGGGGCCAACTGAGTTCTAAGGATTCTTTCTTTCAGCTCTAACACTAACTCTGAGAAAATATACTCTTTGGGGCTTATGGCTGCAGAGAAGCAGCAAGTAGACAAAGAGTAAAGTGAGGTGGCTGCCTTGGAGAGGAGGAGGAGGAGTAGGGCAGGGAGATGGAGGAGAGCGGGACAGCACAGGGCAAGGTGGGCACAAACATGGAGCCAAGCTGCACAACGGCAGGGCCCGGGCTGGGAGCAACTGACCAAAACTTGCCGTGGGTCCAGAATCACAGGTCCTTGACCCAACAATCACGGGAGACCAGAGGGAACTGGATCTCAGACACAGCCCTGGGGAGGCTGTGCCTCCATCTGTGCCCTTTGCATACCTTCCCCTCAGAGCCCCATCCCTCCTCTAGAACGAATCGATGCCCACCACCTCCCCTCTTTCCTGTCCAGACCCCACCCTGCTCTCTGCGCCTCCAACCTCCCCTCACACTCACAGCCAGAGGGCCTTTCTCACAGGCCTGGCCATGCTCTCACCTTCTAACCCCCCTTGGCTCCCTGGTGCCCTTGGATACAGCCCACGTCCGGGCACTGAAGGCCCTTTGTGACTTGGGCCCTGCTTGAGTCCTCACCCCTCCTCCTGCCCCTGCACACCCACCGCCCAGCCCTCGTCACCTCCTCTCCAACCTCTCCTCGAGTCTTCTTCCCACTGCCACCTCCCGAGCTGCCACGGGCAGCGCTGTCCACCTGCGCTGCTGGGTCTGTTCAGTGGTGAGTTTTCCTCGGGGAGGCTCCCTTCTGATTCATCTCAGGCCCCAGGGTCTGACCCAGGGCAGGGACCCTGTGGCTCTAACTGAATTCTGAGCTCTCTGTAGGGGCCTCCACAAGACCTTGCTTGGGGACTCCAGCTGCTACCTGAAGTCCCTAAGGCGCCCTTTTTGAACACATCTAGTGGCTCCGATTTCTCGGGGCCTTCTGGCCTCCAGCGACTGCAGGGGATGTCATGGGGAGGGGACGTTTGGAGGTGATGCCTATGTCCCCGTCAGACACGCCCACGGGAACTGCCCCCCAAACCTCAAGGTGAGTCAGCCCTGCTGGACCTCGTGGGGAGGGGGAAGCAGAGAGAGACGGCCATACCTTGGTGCTGCCACGGAGAGTTGCCAGGTTAAAGAAACGGAGGAGAGCAAAAAGAGAGAGACAGAGCAGTGAGAGGCTTGCCTTGCTGAAAGGAAGGTATGGGCGGGAGGGTGGAAAGCAGCCCTCAGACCTGTCCCCACACAACCACACAGAGACACAGACACAGACCAACACGCTACAGGGTCCCTCTCACACAGGCCTGCTCCCTACCCCAACATATGCGCGCGTGCGTGCACGTGCACACACACACACACACACACAGACACACACTTTCTCTCATGGGCCCTACCCTGCCCTGCCCCAGGCCCGGTCCCCTGGGGACGCTGATACAAATCCACACGCTTTTGTCAAAAAGCAAACAAACAGAGCTCCGTGTGTGCAGGCACCCTCGCCTGGAAAGAGGGCACAAGGCCCATCTCTGTGTTTGTTTTTCCAGGGCCTGACGTGTGTAGAACATTCCTCTGGCCCAGCTCCCTCATGAGCCCTCAGGAAACCCTGTGGCTGTCCCAAGCAGAAGCCAAGGCCCGGGCCTGGAGTCCCCACAGCAGCTCCGAAGCCTCGTTAACAGCAGGACGCTCACGGCCGTGCTGTGAGCATGGAGCACCTCACAGCGCCCTCACCTACTGAGTCCCCAGCGTGCAGGCCCTGCGCGCGGGGCTGGCCACCCACGATCTCCTTTCAGTCTCACACCCACCCCGGGAGAAGCATCCCCGCTCTGCCGATGAGGATATCGAGGCTGATGCTTTGCCCAAGACCTCACAGTGAGTGGGGTGCCCATGACACTCTGCTAGGGTGCCCCCTCTCTTCTGCAGCCCTGAAGGGTCCAGGGAAGTGGGCAAAGGAGAGATTATCACCCCCTTCTTCCCCATAAGGAAATGGAGGCCAGGGCAGGATGGTCTGTGGCGGTTGGGACATGAACCCTACATGGAGTGCCTGGGACATGGCAGGATTTAGTCAGCATTCAGTCAGTGAGTCATAGGTCAGGAAAGGAGGGACTCAAGTTTGCTGTGCAGATCCTGTGTCTGGGCTCCACATCTGTCACCTCAGTTGATCCCCTACCCCTCTCATGTGAGGTAGGTGTTTGAGGAAACTGAGGCCAGAGAGGATGGGTGGCGGTCCTCGGACCTCCGGGACCAGGTGGAGGGCCAGGGTTAGAACCCAGGCTGGTTCTCTCCAGTCTGTCCCGCTGCTTTCCTGCCCATGGAGAGAATCCCATGTTCTCTGGTGTCAGAGGGGAGCTGGGGACACGACTGGGTCCTCTCTGGAAAACAAGGCCCAGCCTACATGGGGCTGACCCAATGGGCCTGAGCCTTGGGTGCTGGGAAAGCAAACTAGCCACGGGGGGTCCGCCTGCATGTCTCCATGGGGCTGGAGAACGCGGGGGCTGCGCTTGGTGGCTGCACCTCCCGGGCTTGACCAGGACCTTCTGGGGAGATGCAGGCCTGAGACAACCCTACGGGCTCATTCTGGGCCTGACCCAACCCAGCCCTTGGAGCTCTGTTCACACACCAAGTTGGGGCCAGAGGCGTGTTGCTTTGGGGCTGGGTCCAGGAAGTGCAGTAAGGGGAAGGGAGGAAGGGGGTGAGTCAGGGTAGGTGACCCCGAGATGCTGGAGGGACGTCGCCCAGGGTGAGGAGGGTACAGAGAGGCCTTGTGCTGTTGAGGCTGCCTTGTGGCCTCTGGGAGATGTAACCATGGTGCTGGGGCACAAGCCATGCCTCTCAGGGCCGGGACAGGTGCCAAGGGCCCCAAGGGCTGGGCATGTGAGGAGGTAATGAAGGCAGAGGGATTTGTTAGCATACCTCCTCACTTCATGTCCCCAACCCCCGTGACAGTGAGCCTGAGAGGGGAGGGGTGGGGACAGCGGTCGGGCTCAGGTTGGGGGGGAGGGCTCTCCCTTCCCATCCTCTCCCCTCGGCTCTTCTCCCCTTTTCCAGCAAGGGGCACCGGACTTGGGGTCAGGCAGACTGGGTGGCATCCCAGCTCTGCCACTTACCAGCTGTGTGACAGTCAATGACTTCATCTCTGACTTTGTTTCTTTGTTTGCAAGATGGGGATAGGCCCCTACACCTTGTGGTTTGTCACTAGGATTAAACTGGGGGACAGTGTGTGTGATATTAGGGGAGAGGGGAGATGTGTAGAATATTCTGCCCAGGGCCTGGCCTGGCCCCAAAACCTGACTTCCCTGCTATTTTCTGCTACCCACTTCCCCCATCTTTTTTGGGTCTTGGTTTTCCCAGCTATAAAACCCCAGAGGGCCTCTAGCTCTGACCTCTATTGTTATGTGGCTTCCAACTTACCCTGGAGGGGTCAGTCGCCCTCCTGGGCCTCTGTTTCCTCATGTGTATGTCTGTATACTGGACAGGCTGGGCTGGACAGCCACTCAGGTCTCCCAGTCCCCGACCAGCAGAGTTCCCCAAACATTTGCACAAAATGCAGAGACACAGGCCAGTGGCCCAGACGTGGAATCTGGCTACGGACCCGTCTCCTGCTGCACATGGGGGCTGGGGGCCTCCCAGGCTGGGTGCATCCCATCACATAGGCCCTATGAGACTGGGGTGAGGCCCAGTTCTGAGTCAGCTCTGCCACCTTCCAGCTGAGTAGTGAAATGCCCAGAGCCCCGCTTCCCTCATCTGTCAAATGGGCTAGTGACCCCCTGACTGGCAGGGTCACTGTGAGATCGTGGGAGACGATGTCCTAGGAAGTGCTCTGCTAACCGCTGAGGTCTGTATGCACAGGAGAGAATGCTTGGACCGATGTCATGATGGAGCTGCAGGTTATCACACTGGCACAAACAAGGGAAAGGAGGTGGACACACGGGCATCTGGGGCCCAGGCCACTATTCCAGGGGCCTGGAGTCTTAGGCCCTGCTCACCTCAACTCCTCACCCACCATGCCCGGGAGATACAGAATGGCCCTGGAGAGCCTCTGGCCTGTCTCCATGGAGGGAGGGGGTGGGAAGAGCAGGGAGGACCTGCTCTGGGGGTGACTGACAGGCCTGGGGATAGGATGCAGGATGTGAGCCCACCCTCTCAGTGCGGCCCACACTAGTGCCTGGGCCGGTACCCCTGGGCTAAAGCAGTGGTTCTCAACTAGGGGAGAGTTTAATTCCTCCTCCCCGGGATTTTTGGCAACGTTGAAGGACATTTTTGGTTGTCATAACTGGGAAGTGGGAGATCGCTCCTGTCTAATGGATAGAGGCCAGGGATACTGCTAAACATCCTATAATGACAGTACTTCCCTCTCCCCGCAAAGAATCATCCTGCTCAAAATGTCAACAGGGCTCAAGGATGAAGGCAGGGTTTCTGCCTGGAGCCGCCTGCTGCCCTGCATAGGCAAGTGGGGGCAGAGTGTGCGTCCTCCAACCCCACCCTCGGCCTCTGCCCTCGGGCCTACCGTGTCGAGGTGGGTGCGCTGGTGCTTGGCGCGGTCGCTGGAGTTGCTGAAGGCCTTCTGACAGCCCGGGTGCTGGCACAGGTATGGCTTCTCGCCCGTGTGGCTCCGCAGGTGGATCTTGAGGTTCTCCAGCCTCGAGAAGGCCTTGCTGCAGCCCTCAAACTGCAGGAAAGGCTGGTGAGGGGTGCTCTGCAGCCCCCCGAAGGCCCACCGCCCAGCCTGGAAGTGGGCCCCAGCATCCTCTGCCCCCCAACCCCCTGACCCTGCCCGAGGCCTCCAGCTGCCCCAGTTCAGCTCCCCATGAAGTGCTCAGGACCCAAACTCTATCTGGGAAGCCCTGGTGGGTCCAGAAAAAAATACACCCCTGACTTACAAATGGCCACTAGGGCTTGAGAAAAAAGTGGTCTTTCCAACTCTGGATCTGGACAGGTTTGCCCTCCATCGGCATCTGGAAATGACGTGCTGCTCTAATGGCAGCACTGCCCTGAATGGACAGGATGTAGGTACACATCTATTGCAGACAGCCCTGGATTTGGAACCCAAGGCCTGGATGTGAGTTGGGCTCTGTCCCAGTGAGGCTTTGGGCAGTGCCCTTGACCTCCCTGTGCCTTATTTCCTTGCCTACAAACTAAGACTGTGTGGCGACCACTCCAGGCTGATATGAAGGTCCCAAGGGGT
This sequence comes from Balaenoptera physalus, assembly GCF_965194825.1. Classification (NCBI taxonomy): domain Eukaryota; kingdom Metazoa; phylum Chordata; class Mammalia; order Artiodactyla; family Balaenopteridae; genus Balaenoptera; species Balaenoptera physalus. Next base: position 151,414,820 of record NC_138882.1, on the reverse strand, counting down.
AGGACACTGACTGTCAAAGGGCTTTGCCACCTGGAACACAGCATCAGTGCTGACTGCTGTCCGAACAATGACTACATTTGTAAACTCAGTGTCTCTGATTTACCATTTGGCCGTTTATCTGTTTAACATCCACCAAGTATGCACTAGGCCCCATGCCAGGCAGTGGGCATTCAGTAGGTACAGCACAGACATGTGATGCCCCTGGTCAGGGTGGGGATGAGCAGAGAGCAACAAATACAGTGCCGATCCCAGCAGCCTCTGCCCAGCTCCCATCTCTCTCCCCAGAATCCTCTAACTTCAAACTCCTCCCTCCCTACTCTCTACACAGCTACCCCAGGAGCCTCTGGTGTAGGAAAGGGACCCTGTTGCTTCCGCCTGAAGTCCTGCGGGCCTGGCATTCAAACACTCGGCCCGACACACGTTCCAGCCCCTCTTGACTCCCCACCAGAAGCTTGAAACAGCAGGGGTCCTCCAGGCAATTTCAAGCCTTTGTTCTAGAAAGGTACTCAGCAAAGAATGTCCTATCTCGTAACAGTGCATCCAACCCCCTTCAGCCTTCAAAATCCTTCAAACACTGCCCGCCGGAGCATGCCCTAGTCCTGGTGTGACTGGCTCCTTCTCCCCACTGTCTGGCCGCCATTCCCACAGTGCTCGCTGTGGGTGGGAGGAGGAGCTACACCGGCCCACCCCTGCTCCATCCATCCAGGTGTGGTGCCGGGTGTTTAACCACATGACAGCCGTGAAGTGTGCGGCCTCAATGTCCCCACCTCAGCGACAGAGGCTTCCAGGGGTGATCACAGTGTTGGGACAAGATGCAGGGCACATCTGGGCCAAAGCCCAGGTGGCTACTCTGTGCCCGCTGCCTTCCCAGGGCAGGGGGGCAGGGGGAGGTGACCCTTGGGGAAGAAGAGATCGGGGAGGCCAGGTTTCCTCTCATGAGCCATTGGTTCCATCCCTCGGGCCAGGGCAGACGTCAGAACAAGGACCCAGAGACAACGGTCTGGGGCGGGCTCTCCTGGAGCCTCTCCCTTGAAGACCCGGCCACAACTGCGGGCCGTGCTCTGCTGGGGCTGGTCCCAGGCAAGCTTCCCGCAGCTGGGTTTTAGAAGCTGTTCCGCTTCCTATTTCCAGATGTTATGGCTCTTCCGTGCATCGAAACCAGAAGGAAATCCTGTGTGGGGAGTAAACAGGCCACAAGCCACGCCCCCCTTGCTCTCCTGCAAGGCCGGTGCCAGGTTCGCCCACAGTGAGGTGGGGCAGCGGCTGAGGAGCAGGCTGCCTCTCGGCTCCCAGCCGGTCCCTCTGTTCCTCTCTGGCCCGAGCCGGGAAGGTGGACATGTGGGGCCGAGGGGCAATAACCCCTCACGTGCCGCGTGCCGCTCCTGACTTTGCAGGGTCCGCCCGACTCTGGAGATCCATATATCGTCTCCCCACCCGGTCTGTGCGCCTATCTGGCCAGCCGTCCGTCTCAGCACCGTTGCCCCCACCCCCATGCCTCTGTTCAGGCTGTGCCCCTCCTGGGACACCTTCCCTTCCAATTCGCTGACAATTCAATTCAGACACTTTTCACGATCTGCAGCTTGGTGTTCGCGGTCTTCCAACACGGCTGGACGCCTCTCCCATCTGCATACACCCCACACGTTATGCTGTAGCCACACAGGAGTGATCAGACCCCGAACGTGTCGGGAACTTGAATGCCCCCAGGCCTGCTGGAGCTGTTCCCTTGGAATGGAACGCCTTGCCTTCCTTCACTCACTTAGCAGACATCTACTCATGGTGCCCAAGCACCACCTCCTTGGAGAAGCCTCTGCCAACCTCCTGCTCCTCCTCGGTCACACCCTGAGCTGTGTTGAGGTTTTCACTGCACACCCTTTGCCCTTTCTCCATGCCTCCAGGCTAAGGGTTTGGGAGTTCCCTGCGGGCAGGGCTAGCATCTCACTTATGGGGCAAAGGGTGAGTTAGAAATGTGATCCAATGGTGGGTAAGAATAGGGGTTCTGGAGCCTAGGGGTGCACACGCCTCCCTCGTGTTCATCAAGGTACCCCACACCTGCGCATGTGCGCTGTGCCCATGCCATGCCTGTGTATGCCCAGCTTGTCCTGCCCACACCTACCCCATTGGAACTTCCCAGAGCTGAGTCCCAGGCTGGCCAGGGCATCATGATGGGGGACCCATTCCTCAAGGTAGAACCAGAGGTAGCAGCAGGTGGGGTAGCAACTGCCCCATCAGGACAGGTCTGGGACGAGGATGTTGCAGGTACACCTGGCAGAGCAACGCCCCCATCAGAGCCAGCATCCCAGGCATGCCAGGGCCTTGAGGGGAGATGGGCTCTGCCTGCAGCTGCTTGCCAAGGTCCCCGCGATCCTCCCCCTTTAACAACCCCAGAGATGGGCTAACAGAGGCAGAGAGAAGAGGACTGAATGCTCGTGGGTTCAGCACCTGTGCGCTCACTCTGCTAGGCCTGGTAATGTCCCTAGCGTGATCGAGTATCCTCTCCATAGCCCTCGGGGCAAATATCTCTCCCACTGTCAGGAGCCAAGGCTCGGGGGAATCAGCACAACAGTTACAGACATGGACCCTGGTGTGGGACGACCACGGCTTGTGTCTTGACTGCTTCACTTGTGAGTGATCCGAAGTGAGTCCCTTCAGTTCTTTGAGCCTGTTTCCTCATCGTAAAACTGGGTGAGTTCTACCAACCTCAGAGGGTGGCTGTGAGGACTGCACAGTAAGTGCTTATCTTGGAACCAGGTTCTTGCTCAATACCATCATTGTAGCTATTATTTAGGATCACAGAGCAGGTAAGTAGTGGAGTGGCATTCTGCCTGGGGTGGCAACTCCCGGGCCTGCTGGCCCTCTGCAGAGTTGGAAGGGTGCGTGTGTATGTGTGTGTGTGTGATGTCCCGCTGGGCATGGTGGGCTCTCAAGTCCCCCCAAAGTCCTGTTTCTACTTCTCACTCCTTAACCCCTCACCTCACTCCCCATCTTCCTCCTCTAGCCTGACATCCAGACTAACCTTCTCAACACAGCCTGGGCTCTCCATCCCGTGGGCTCAGGCATATCAAAGGGGTGTCAGCCTGCTCCTGGGGCCTGGAGCAGGCTGGGGACTGGGCAACAGTCTGGAGGGGCAGGTGCCCCAGCACCTCCTGTGATGGGGAGTTATCCCAGTGCTGTCCTGGCTCCACCTCCAAGGAACAGGTGCCCTGGACAGGTCTGCTCCCCCACCAAGCCCCCCATCTGTACCCTGGGGAGCCAGGACCTGGCAGGGCTCACACAGTGGTGGAAGGGCCTGGTCTGGAATCCTAGAGCTGGGGCACCTGAGTTTCTCATGAGCCCTCCTCTGCTGCCTTACAGCTGGCAGCTTCATCAGACAGCCCCCAAGACCCCTCCAGCTCTAATGCTTTATGAGTCTATTTTTAAATGGTAAATCTAACCAGGTCACCCCTGCTCAGGACCCTCCAGGGCTCGTCGTGCCTTCTGACATCCGGTCAACCCCCTCAGGCTGGCATTCAATGCCCTCCACGGTCTGGTGTGTCAGAGCCTGGGGTGAAGCGTTCAAACTTGGAAAGCAGACGGCTCTGTAATCTTGGCAAGTCAGTGCCCTCTCTGTGGCTCAGTTTCTTTCTCTGTAAAATGAAGATGCGAGGAAGCAGCTCACAGAGTTGTGGCAGTGGGGCAATGTGCATATCTGCATGTCACGCAGGACATCAATGTTGTCACTGTTATCATGGTGGTGGTGGTGGTGTCTTGCCCTGAGGGAGGACACCCCTGTGGGGCAGGTTTTACTGACCCCAGAAGTAAAGAACAGGAGGCCCTGGTTGACGTGTTTGCCATTGATTGGTGTGGCCCTAAAACTCTTTCCATGCCAAGCCCGTGGAGTACCCTTTGGGCACCTCCAAAGAGAGTGAGGTTGCCTTTTGGGAAGGGAGTGGCTTGAAGGGGCCCCATGCACTGAATGTGTGGGGTCTGGGGGGGCAGCAGGGAGAGGTGCCCCACCACTGCTGTGTCATGGGGGTACAGATGCTGCCAGAATGGAAACATGGGTCTTATTGGAACAGAAATGGAGTCGACGGGCACATCCAGGCTTTGGGTCTCAGTTTGCTTGAGGGGGGTGGAGGATGGGCCTTAAGGCAATGCTATGGTGACCCAAGGGTGTAATGATGCTTCCGCAGGGTCTGCACCCCACGGGGTACACGCTAGGGTGGGGCCTTCCTGACATTCCTCCCCCAACACTCCAGTCTCCGGAAGTTCTAGGGCAGATTTTGCCCTGCACAGGCCCCTCCTCTCTGTTGTCCATGTCCAGGTGTATAGCCTGCAGAGCACACCTCCTGGAACAGCCCTGCTCCCACTGCAAGGGGGCAAGGAGGTGTAATCGCCTCCACTGTGCCAGAGGGCACCAAGCCTGGGCTCGGCTGCAGTCAGAACTGCCGTCTCTTCTAGAAAGAAGTGACCCATCCATCTTCAACACAAGGTAGCAATGTCAGACAAGCCCTACAGCTCTGAAAGTCACTCGTGTGCCCCAAGTGTGGAGTCTTGGGATCAAAACATCCCCAAACTCACCTGCTCCAGAATGAATCACCACCCCATGGGTTTGAATGAAGGGACCCTCAGAAACTCCCATTTCTACTTCTAGATCTCCTTCCCTTCCTCCCCTTCATTACGGCTCAGCAGATTCTTAGCTGTTTCCAGAATATACACCACCCCTCCAAGTCTGCCTATGCCCTCCACTCTGTTTGTCCGCAGAAACTGCCCTGTGCAACCATTCACATGGCCCAGCCAACGGTGCAGCACAGGGCTATTCACTTGGGGAACTCTGGTGCCACTTCTGCCGGTTGGACTCCCCGGCCACTGACCTCCCACCTTCCACCTGGACGCTTGAGCCAGAAACCTGTTCCTTCCTCCCTGGCCCCTGCATCCAACCATCTGCTAAGCCAGGGAAATGAAACCTCTTAAACATCTTTCACATCCGCCCACTACTCTGGTCCACACCCCAGCACTGCTTACCAAGGTGACTGTACCAGCCATTCTGCCTCCACCCTCCCCTCCCAATTCATTCCCACATGATATCCAGTATCTAGAACAAAGACAGAAGCCTATAGGTGTGTCTGAGCCCCCTTTCCCCGCCACCCCCGCTCACACCCTGCATGGCTCCCCAGTGCCTCGGCAAGTACAAACCCTCACCCCAGCATTCTGGCTGGTACGACCTGGCCCTGGTAACGGCTTGGTGATGTCTGCCCTCTCCACCCCCCCACCACTGCGTTTCAGCATCAAATTGGCCTGGGTTCAAATCCATTCTTCAGAACTGGATGACCTGGGCAAGTTCATTTCACTTGTCAGAGCTCAGGTGCCTTATCTGTAAATGGGGGCATCCACTTGGGCACACCTGGGCACATGGTGGGTGGGTGCTCTCTGTGAACCACAGGGTATATGCAGCATCCTGTGGCCAGAGCCCTGATGCCACCTGTGTGAATCCAGAGGATTACCCAGGCACCTCTTATTCGGGATGAATTTGCAACACATCAGTTCACATAACCAAACACAACAGATTTATCTGGCCAGAAGCCAAGGCTCACATGCCATGGGCAACAGAGAGGTCACTACTGTGGGTAAGGCGTACACGAAGAGGGGAGAAGGAAGAGAAGAGATATCTAACAGTCTAGAAAAATGTAAGAGTGAGTGCTAGGTTTTTCTTATTTACTTAGAAGGCATAAACATTAAAATATGTACTAAGATGAACCTGGGGTGAATTCAGAATGACCTTAGTGACTGGGTGACACCCTCTCAGTCACCTATCAGGAGCCGGGAGCCATATGTGTTTTGCGTGGTACTTCGTTTAATTGTGACAACATGCTCTTCTGGTGAGGCTCCTTTCTAGCGCCACTCTGCAGAGGAGGAAACTGAGGGTCAGAAAAGTGACATCACTGGCCCTAAGCGATGTCACACAGCCAGTAAGTGGCAGAGCTGGGACTGGATCTGAGGTCTGGCTGATGTGCAAGTCTGTATATATGTGTCCCTAACTGCTCTGGCTACCGCCTCAGGGACCCCTACAGAAAACACCAAAAACAGGCTGGTACTCGGGAACTATGACCGTGATTTCCAACTGGGCTCACATCCCGGGTTCCTTTCCCAGGCAAAATCAGGCCCAGCCCTGGATGCAGAGCTGATGTTGGGCAAAGGGGACACCCTCCTTCCTCCAGGTGCCTCCGAGAGGAGAGGCCACCACACAAAGAGGAAAGCCGAGGCGACAGAGCAGAGAAGGGCGAGCCCGGCTGAGGCACAGAGTCTTGAAAGGCCCAGTTCCCACATGTGGGGCGTGTTACAAAAGAAGATTCAAATAACGGGGGAAAATACCCCGGGAACCATGAAGCCCTAGACCATCTGGAGTTTTATAGTAACAGGCAGGGGAAAATCAGAACCTAATTGAAAAAAGTCCACTGCAATCCATTACCACTGCATGCAGCTCACAGAACCAAGGGCAGGAGATGAAAGACTGAGAGGAGCCGTCCCGGGAGCTGGGGAGGGGACTCCCTCTTCCCTTCCAGACCAAGCCCAAGGACCCTTCAAACTCTGGCTGGGGGAAGGAGAGGGCACTGGGTCTGGCATCAGAATCTGCAGGGCTGGGCTCACGCCACTCAGCAAGCTGCCGTCTCTGAGCCTTTCTCGCACCTGTGAAAGGGCAGAGTGAGTTCATTCAGGGCAGCCCCGGCACGGAGCCAGCTGGTGCCGGGCATGCCTGTTCTCTCCCTCTGGGCCCTGGGGGATGATCAAGGGCCCTGTGTCACATGTGACGTGTGGGACATTGTGCCACAGGCCGAAGGCCGTGAGGTCTCGCAGACAGAAGTTTGTGCCAGGGCCTCGCCACCGACCGCCACGAGCTTGGGCAAGTCATGTCCCACCTCTGCCCTCATTTTTCTCCTCTCTAAAATGGGGCCACCACAAACGGCTGCTAGAAGTAAATAAAAGGACATGCCCAGCACGGGACCTGGCACACAGCGGTCCCTGAGGAATGTCAAGTTTCCTCCCTGTGGCTGACATGGGCCAAGGAGGAGGGAGGCCCTTTTCTCATGCTCTGGCTAAGGATCTGGACACAAAGGGCAAGGAGGAGGTTTGGGGGAACAGGGCACACGGGTGGGGGCAGGAGAGGAAATGCCTCCAGTTTTGGCCTTTGCCAGTGACTTGCTTCTAAACAAACACATTTCTGGTTTAAGGGTAAAATATATTGGGTTTCAACAGTCTGGCAGACCGTTCGGGGATCAACTTTTCATTTTCGTACAAACTTTTAACCTACTTTACAACAGTGATTTGGATGGGAGAACTGCACGGTGCCAGATCCTTCTCCAAGATGTCAAATAATTCTGTGTTTGGCCAGCTTGAAAGGCCAGCCAGCCGGGAGCTGAGGTCCATGCCTCACCCTGCACCCCGGGAGGTGCAGGGTGCACCCTGCACCCCTGCACTTACTGTCCTCTGAACCTCACGGGTTTTCCACGAGCGTCTTCTCAAGGCTTTGTGCTTCGAGGGTCCTCAGAGGTAGGTGGAGGCAATAAGGGGAGGGACACATGTGGAGAGTCCTGGGAGGTGAGGCTGGATGGCACTGGCCTGGACTGTGCCCTGTGAAGGCTGTGAGGGTCTGGTCCAGCCTTGGGTACCTAGTGCCGTCTGAGTGAATGAATGAACGGGCAGATGGGGGCAGGAGGGAGACCATGACTGTAACAGCAGCTATCACATTTACTAGGTGGGGGACTGGGCCAAACTCTCCCTAAACACGTCTCCTTAGTCCCATTAACCAGCATGACAGGTCCCCTTGTTACAGAGGCAGAAACTGAGGCCCAGGGAGTTTATGTGAGAGAGACCCCGAGCTCATGAGGGATGGAGCCTGGGTTTGCCTCCAGTGCCCTTCTGTGCCTGGGCCCACTCTTGTCCTAGGCAGCCAGGACCGAGGGGCGCCATGAGATCCAAGGCGAGCGTCTCTCAGCTCTCTAGGCCTTCGTGTCCACCTAGAGAAGCTGGAGGCACACAAAAGGCAGAGAGAGACTGGGCTAGGGGGCCACAGGCCTCCTTCCCAGAGCCGGTCAGACTGGGCCTGCCCTTGGGAGGAGATTTCTCAAGCTAGCGAGGTGCGGGCTGGAGATTCCCCAACTCTTCCTCACCAGGACTGCGCTGGAGGCTCTGGGCTGGGCCCTTTTCCAGCAGAAAGTCCCTGTCTGGGCAAGAAACAGGTTCCTGTGCCCAGCCAGAGAGAGCCAAGAGGGCTAGGCCACCTTTCCAGGGTATGCAGAGCCCCCCAGAGTAGGAGGTGCACAGGGAGGTTGAGTCTGCTCACCAGTAGACAGGTGGGATCCAGGGGGCTCCCTGTGCTGGCACATGGCTTGAGGTGTGGAGAGAGGCTCGGCTAGGGGCCAGGGCCCAGCAGAAGTCAGACTGCGCAGAATGGCTGACACACCCACACACACATAGCAAGCCACCAGCCGCAGACCCAGAAATGCAGACACACACACACTCTGACACCTCTTCTGCCAACCAAGCCACACATCAAAGACACAGAACCCCAGGACACCAACACACAGTGCGTGTGCACACACACACACACACACACACACACAATCATGACTCATGCCACACACACAGGCCAGCACACACATACACACACACACACACACACACACACACACACACACTCATACATATACCCAAGGACACCCAAGCCCAGACCCCACCACAGGCACAAACATACAAACTCCGCAGACTCTAGATGCACTGACACACAGCCCCACGTACAGCACAGCAGAAACTGGCTCACATATCAGAACACAGATGGCCTCATGGTGGTCTGTGTGTGCACAGGGAGAGACACCCAGAGACAAAATCCAGCAAAGGCTTCCTCCAAGAGCACAGTGGATAAAGACATGTCCTCACACCAACATCTCCACACCCAACACAGCCAGACCCATGGACAGTCACGCTCCCACACGCCTCTCCATGGCTCCAGGCTGCCCAGGAGAGGAGGCTGCAGGTGGGAAGAGCCAGCTGAGCCCGCTGTACCTCCTGATTTTCCCACGGCAGCTGGACTGGCTTGGCTTTGGGGAGGGAACATGTGGCCGTAGAGAACTCCAAGACAGGGCCACAGGCCACCCTTTGGTCCCCCTGACCTCTAGCCCAGTGCCCACTCCCCCTTCCTAAGCTCCAGCCGCAGGCCTTTGCCCATGCAGTGTCCACCGCCTGTCCAGTCCTCCCTGCCCTTCTGGGCTTGGCTCAAGCCTCAGCCCTTCCCTCCTCCTGTGCCAGGCCTTCCCTAATCGCCCCTGTTCCCACCCTGCCCTGCGCACCCGGACACCACCCTGATGCACTGAGGCCAGGACGGCCTGTCTCCCACTGCTCGTCCTCTCTGCAGACGCCGTATACCCCCTGGGCCTTGTCAGATGCTGCCCGGCCTCTAGAGCTCACCCCCAAGAGGGGAGGCAGGCACAGGCAGGAAAGCCACACGGCAGCCCATTCCATCTTCACAGCCAACTGAGAAGCAGAAGCACCTGGCCCATTTGCTGAGTAGACACCTTTCCAGGTGCGTCAACATCTGATCCTAAGAGCTGGGGGTAAGGCAGGTGAGCGCTGCTCCAGGAGGAGGAGGGGAGGGACCGTAATGAATGAAAGGGTTCTCTCCAGCCTCAACCCTCCCCCAAATAAGCCTGCGCCCACAGCCTGGGTCTCAGGTCCAATTCCTCCTCTTCCTGGCCCCTGCGAACCTCAGTGTGCTCCCTGCAAAGGGGGTGACACTCCTGGCCTCAGGTGGATGGAAGGAACGATGACAGCCCAGCTTTCAAACTCGAGCTAATGAAGGAAGGTCAATTGCCATTAGGAACCAAGTACACAAACAACAACAACAACAACAAAACAAATGAAATCCAACCTACGGAAGGACGAGAAGCTGGGAAGAGACAGGGCAGACCTTTCCAGTGACCAAGTGCCTCAGTCTGCAGGACACCTCTCTTCCCTGGTCTAACCAGTATCACGGCCACCCCGCCAGAGGCAGGACTGAGGCTCACAGGCTCGCTCTGGGGCTTCTCGGTGGTTGGGAGCCACTGCTCATGCCCCCCAACCCCCAGCTGGCCCACTGTGCAAGAGACATCCAGCTGTGAGCTGTGCACCTGGCTGGTTCAGCCACAGAGGACTCCCCTGGGCCAGGTGTCCTGGGGACGTCCCTTTCCCTGCTAGGCCTCAGTTCTCATCTGTCAAATGGGTATGTAGTAATAGCATTGTGCCTCCACCCAAGTGCTTCTGGAGGAGATAAGTTGCCAGAAAGCAGAGCAGATAGGAGTGAACTCGTGGCTTTTGGGTTTCAAAATCTCAGGTCTCGAGGCCGAATGGAAAGAACTCTGGAGACAGAGATGAGTCACGCACGGTAAATATTTCAAACGATTTTCTGCCATAAACCCATCTGAGAGTGCCCAGCACAGGCCTGGCACACAGTGAGCTTGTGTGAGAATATCTGTTAATGAATGAAAGAAGCAAGCAACAAACATACGAAACTTGAGGGACGTGTGGAGCAGGGCAGGGAGCCCCCCAAATTAGTGGAGCCCAGGAGAAGCCTAGGCGGGAGGAAGAGCAAAGCTTCCTGTGTTCCCACCCCTGGAAAATGTCTGGCTGGGAAAGGGATGCTGGAGGGAAAGCAAGACACGGGGAGATGGCAGGGCTCCCTCAGAGTGGGGAGGCTCAGAGCTCTGCCCTTTCACCCTGGGGCCAGGCTCTGGTGTGCTGATAGCACCCCCAGTTAGGCTTGTGGGACCTGAAGCAGGGCTCCTCCCAGGCGGGGCCGAGGCCCCCTGCGGGCAGGACTCTGGATCTCTCAGGAGGTCCCACACCCAGATGTTGAGTCCAAGCTGGCCCCAGGGCAGCCTTTCAGATGGATGGGAGACCGGTGGGCTCTGGCCAAAGACGAGGTGGGATGCTGGACGGCTCAGAAGATGCCAGCATGAGAAATGACTCTGAGGAACCCTCGGTTCAGTGCAAGCCCCCCCCCCCCACCCACAGAACTGGCACAGGGGTTTGTGAACTGCCTGAGATTTGCTACCCAGCTACGGGGACTCAGAACAGGATGGGAGTTCAAGGAAGACTTTCAAGTTACATTTCTTTTCTCTCACACTCAAGTCTGTGGACTTCAGGTTCAGACCTGACATAAATAAAATAGAGACCATTGTCTGCCCTGTCACCAGGATGTGGAAAAGGCAGAAGGGAGGAAAACTGCTCCTGAGGTGTGCACCTCTGAGTCGGCCTGTGCGGCCCCCTTTCTGTGCACCGCCATCTGTGCTCTTCGGGGCACCCTGGACAGAAGGTGCTCTATCACCCTCTTTCCCAGGGAGCCTGTGCTCAGGGCGCCCAGGGGTTAAGAGCAGCAGCCGGACTGAACCCAAGGCTGTCTGATGCCAAAGCCCTGTCCCTGTTCTCACATCGCATTCAACAAAAAGCAGACGGGTCTGCAGATTTAGGAAACATTAGGCCACGGGCAAGAAATGACTAGAAACAAAGAATTAAATGTTTCACGTCACCAGAAAATAACAATACTATTGATAATAGCCACCACACTGTTTTTCAGATCCCCTGAGAGTGTTTATTTCCCTTAAAACACAAATTCTCCAGATGTTCAGTCCAACACAGGTTGGAAAGCACTGGAAGGGTCTGGGGGAGGCATCCCACCCCTCACCTGCGCATGGTGCCTCAGGGGTCTGAAAAGGAAGCATGCCTTCTGCTGGGCCAGGGAAGCTGTCCGACTCTCATGGGAACCTTCCATCCCTCGAGCAAGGGAGAATCACCCTGTGGTCACCACACAAAAGAACGACCAAGTAAACTGAAAAAAATTACAACCATATGATAAAGCAGGAAGGGGTCCTTAAGGAGGAACACACTGCGAGGCACTTCTCTGAGAACCGAGAGGGTGGCAGGAGGGGCGTCCTGGGGAGCAGGGCCCCGCCCAGATGGCTGGCTGCACAGCCTGACTCAGGGGGACACCTGGAACTCATTAGCATTATGTCAGGAATAATGTAAAATTAAAACATTTAGCTTTGGATTCTAAAATTAAGGAGGACAAAAAGAGAAGGATGCCATTGTGCTGAGCCACTCAGCTATGACTTGGGCACCAATAATTTACAGAAAATAAAAAATCACTGCCTTGTACTGGGGCCCAGCCGGGGCACCCTGCTAGCGGGGGCTGAGGACAGAGAGCGGAGTCTCCAGCTCCATCCTGGGGGAATCAAGTTGGGAGCCTGGGTGGGGCCCAGGTGAGGTCTTCCGACCACTCACTCCCTCTGGCAGTGCCAGTTATATGCCAATCCTGCCACTCTCCTCACTGTCTCCACCCTGGCCACTGCCCCCAAATCCATCATCTGTCCTGCAGCCAGAGAGACTCCTAAATGGCAACCTGCCCCCAACATTGCTCAGAACGGCTCCCTACTGCCTTCAGGATACAACCCAAGGCCCTCAGCCTGGCATTTCCAGCTTCCCACCATCTGAATCTGCAGGCCTTCCAGCGGTGGCTGGCTCCCCAAGCTCCCTCCTCCCTCTCTAGTCTCCACTTACCCTGACTACTTGGGCTCTTGGACCTTTATACCTCTGTGCTCTCGCATATGCTGTTCCCTCAGCCTGGAATTCCCTCAGACGCCAGGGCTCAGCGTCAATGGTGACTCGTCTGCAGAGGCTCTGGGCTCTGGGGGCAGGTCCTGGGCCAGAATCCTCTCTGGGTCCTCCTAGGCTCAGGGGTAACAGCAAGGTGGCTGGGCTGGGCTGCGTGGGGACCTGAGACTCACACAATGTCAGGACTGGCCGGCCCTCGGGGGCCCCTGTGTTATAGGTGGGGACACCACGACAGCCCAGAGAGGACATGGCTACCCCTGCCCCCAGCTTTGGCCCCCCTGGATTCTCAGGGCGTGCTCATTCTGGGTTAAAGAGTGCTCTGAAGTCATCCAGGCTGAAGTTCAAATCCCAACTCCCCTTCCACTCTGTGAGAGGCACAAATCACCTAATCTCTCTGGGGTTCAGCATCTTTGTTGGCATTGCAAGGATGGAAATGATGGTATAGTGTTACCCACTCCCAGGGCTGTGGAGAATCGGCACCAGGCTCTGCTCTATCACCACCAGTCACTGCCAGTGACCCCCTGTGCAGACAGAGAAACTGAGGTCCAAGGCTACAGAGGACAGGGAATCAATGACAGGATGGAGACGAAGGCTCCCAGCTCTGGAAAGGTAGTCTGGGCAGAGTTCACAAAGCCTGACTTGTCCAGTGGCACAAGAGAGCAGACAAGTCATTCATTCATTTCCTCACTCATTCATTCACTCAGCTAAGTGCACATGGCTAGGTGTCCAAAATCCACTGCAGTGAAGAAAGCAAATTACCAAACAACATATCTAGTATGATTCCATTCCTGTAAAGAGTATAATTATCATATACACAGAGAAGTCTGGAAAAATACTCCAAAATGTTAAACAGTGGTTATTTCTGAGTACTATAGCTAGAGGTAACTTTTCCTTTTTTCTTTATACTTTACTCTCCACTTTCTACCTCTTGATACATTATACTTTTGCTTTATACTTTATACTACTCTGTTTTGTTGAAGTTTAAAAAAAAATTCACAGTGGCCAGTGTGATATTTTCATAGACAGATCTAGGTTGCAGAAGAACTAGACTTCCTTCTTAATTCTGCACGTGGCTTTGGGTGAGTTGTCCTGCATAACAGGACCTGGGGATGTTCCCACCCTCGATGTGGAGCCTGAAAGATCTGAGTCAGGTCTGGATCCGACACTTGCCCCTGTCCTATGTGATGTGGGCGAAGGACTTGCCTCTGATCTCAGTTTCCACACAAATACATGGGAACAACATGATGACCTCCAGAGGGGATCTGAGGATCAAGAAAGACATGGATGGTGACCAACTTTCATGGATGGTGACACAGCCCATGACGATGACAGCTGTGTGCCTGCATCAGGGAACCCAGGCCCACCCCATGGGATGCACTGAGGGATGCCTCCTCACAGAGTGACATCGCCAAGCTGTTTCACACATGGTGACCAGTGATGACTGAGGAGTCTCAGGAGACAGAGCGGCCAGCTTAAGTAAACAGTGGACACAAACAAGCTCACTCCTAGGGCAGAGGACACACAGGCAGGTCCGAGCCACAAGACTGCATGGGGGCGGGCAAGGCTGCATTTCACGCCGCAGCAGTAGCCATGAGCCGCAGAGCACCGTGGGGAGCAAAGGCTCCTTCAACATCCTTCTCTGCAGCCTCAGCTGAATGTCTGGGGACACGTCTCTGAGCCAGGTAGATGGGCTGCGGGCTTTAGAGCAGGAGGAGCTGGGTTCAAGTCCCAGCCCTGCTGCTGACTGGCCCCTGCCCTTAGGCGTGGTACTTAGCTGCTCTGGTCCAGAGCTGTCTTCTGGAAAACAGTTAACACTCCTTCCTTGTAGGTTTATTGTAAGGGCCAAATGAGATAAGAGACTGCATGGGATCTATCATTTCTTACTCCTACAAGTGAATCAGTAATAATAAGTTTAATTTTTTAAATCTATTAAATCATATAGAAAAAAACCCTAATACCCATCAAGTGATGAATAGATAAACAAAAATAGTATATCAATACAATTGAATATTATTTGGTCATAAAAAGAAGTAAAACACTGATACATTCTACAATATGGATAAACTTTGAAAACATTATAGCGAGTGAAAGAAGCCAGATACAAAACACCACATATTGTATGATTCTATCTATGTGAAATGCCAGAATAGGCAAATCCATAGAGACAGAAAGTAGATTGGTGGTTGTCAGAGGCTGGGTGGAGGGGAGAATGGGAGTGACTGCTAATAGGTATAGGGTTTCTTTTTGGGATGATGAAAATGTTCTGGAATTAAGATAGTAATAATGGTTTCACAACTTTGTGAATATGCTCAAAACACTGTATACTTTAGAAAGATGAATCTTGTGAGTTATATTTCAATAATACTTTAAAACATTAAAAAGAGAGAGGGAGATGGCAGGGCCTTCCACCTCTGGGCGTGGACAGGCCCTCGCCCCAGCACTACTGCATGCCAGGCATGGGTGTCATTCTCCATGCAGCCTGCACTGATGTACCTCTGCTCCCATCACCTGCCACTTCACCTGGCAAAATCCTGCTCATCCTCCAAGTTTCAGATCATATGCCACCTCTTCCAGGGAGCCTTCCTTGATTCCCCTACTGTTAGGGCAAGGCTCCCCTGGGGTCCCACAGCCCTGGCCTTCCCTCATCACAGACCCTAGGACTCAGGATCGTAACTGTCTGCCTCTGGGTCCCTTGCTCCCACCACCAGGGCTGTGACTCAGACATGGAATAGTGCTGCTCCCACCAGCTGGCCTCTCACCCAGGGCCCAGCAGTAAACTGTACTCACAGCAGGGGCTCAGGGCATGTCTGCTTACTGAAACAATCTGCTCAATTGGGGTTAGCCACCCATGTCCCATTCCCCCCTGGGTAAGGAGAAAAAAATCACAGGTCTCATTGGAACAGGTGTTAGAATAAGTCTGCCCGTTTTATACTGGGGAGACTGAGGCTGGGGAAGGAGAAGAGACCGGCTCAAGGCTGCCCAGAAAGTCAATGGTGACACCAAGACAGGGAGCCCAGACTCCAGGCTCCCAGCCCAGTGCTCCCTGACCTTTGGCCTCGGGGCACTCTCCTCCTCACACCCAGAAAAAAGGCAGCAGCTCCAGTTTCAACATGGGCTGAAGGTGGTAACAACAGTGGGTCCTCATCTGTGGCCCCTCCCTCTCCTCCTGCATCCGCAGAGAAGTAGCTCTTGACTCCTGGGTCCCGAGCTCTCCTCCACCTTTCACGCTCCTGCCTTTAATGGATGGAAGGTGTTGCTTATCTCTGTAAGGTCCCATTTCTCAGGCCCTAACCCAGGCAGTCCCGCCGACACATGTAGCTCCCAGAACTTCACCACCAGCGAGCCCTCCAGTGGACCCCGCAGGCCCACTCAAACGTATTTGCTAACTGCATGCTACACAATGGGTTTTCATCGTCTTTTGAATGACTGTGCATCTTGGAACACAAACTCGGTGAACCGGGCTCAGACTGGGTCTGGCAAATTCTATTTGTTGCTTCTCCCTTCGTGCGAGCCAAGCCGGGCTGCCGGGGATTACCGGAGCAGAATGACAGTAATTTCTCATTCGAAATATGTTTCATAAAGTCCATTTCCATTTTCCTCAAGGAGCCAGGAACAGCCCAAAGAGGTCCAACTTGAGAGTCTCTTTGTGAGGGAGCCACAGAGAGGACTTTTGTTTTCTTATAAATCTATGATTATTGTGTTTTCCATGTTTTCTGCAACAAGCATATAAAAACTTTTACAAATATTTATTTTTAAAAACTCAAGGATAGAATCCTCCTGCTTCTCCGACTTCTCCCTGCTGGCCTCTCATTGCTCCTTTGTACAGGGTTGGTTTCTGCTGAACACGGGCTGAATCTCTCCCCTCCAGCTGCCAAGCTCTAACTGGACCTTGTGTCTGCTGGCTTTACCTTCTCAGCAACTCCACCTTTTAAAGATGACTCCTGTCCAAGGCCGCCCCAGGAGTCCCTGGCTGACCGGGACCTGAATGCAAAAATGCACTTCCTCTTTTCCACTATACCACCTCGCCTCTCTGGGTCTCAGTTAACCATCTATAAAATAAAGGGGGACTTCCCTGGCACTTCCACTGCAAGGGGCACAGTTTTGGTCCTGGGTTGGGTAACTAAGATCTTGCATGATGCGTGTTTTGGCCAGAAAATAAAATAAAATAAAGGGGAAGGGACTGAAGATGGTCTCACAGACCCCTTCTGGCTCTGGCATGCCACACCTCGTGTGCACCGCCAGGCACCTGAAGGCGAGGCTCAGGGGTGAGTTCTGAGGGCCTCCCTACTCACACCAACACTGGACTTTGCCCTTTCCAGCAAAAGGCCCTATCTGTGCATGTCTCTAATTGGAGAACTGGGGTCTCTGTGCAGCACTGAGTAGGTGTTTATCTGCCAGACCTGTAGCATGCTGCCATTGGCACCGCCATGTCCATCGTGGATGGGGGTGTGGGGGGGGGGACTCGCATGGCAGTAAGGGGCAGGGGAGGAGGGCCACACATGATATGTGGACCCCTGCTCTGGGCCACATGCTTACACCTATGACTTCTGCTAATCCTATGACAATGGTGTCACGCTAACGTAATCCCAGCTCAGGGTCCCACCACTTGACCACACTGTCTTTCACTGCAACCACAACTCTGGGCCTGGGTTTTGGGGACAGGCTTGCATGAGTTCAGAAGTTGCTGACAAGATGAGGATTAGATGGCCTCTGCCCTATGAAAGCAGACCAGGAGGAATGCTGAGGGTGGGCCAGGTTCTTTGGGTGATGTTATTCTGTGTGTCTGCTTTCCTGTGGTCTTCCATGAGCCCTTCATAAAGTCTTTTTTTTTTCTTTTCTTTTTTTTTACAGCTCTGTTAAGATGTAATTCACATAACCATAAAATCGATCCATTTGAAGTACACAGTTCAGTGTTTTGAAGTATATTCACAGAGTTGTGCAACTATTACTACAATCAATTTTAGAACATTTTCATCATCCCTAAAAGGAACCCCATACCCATTAGCAGTCATTCCTCCCTCTCTGTAACCCCTGACAACCACTAATCTACTTTCTATTTCTATAGATTTGCCTATTTGGGAAATTTCATGTAACTAGAATCATCCAATATGTGGTCTTTTGTGGCTGGTTTCTTTTGCTTAGCATAATGTTTTCAAGGTTCATTCATGTTGTTGTGTGTATCAGTGCTTCATGCTTTTTGTGGCTAAATAATATTCCATTCTATGGATGCACCACATTTTATTCATCAGTTGATGGATATTTAGGTTGTTTCCACTTTTTAGTTATTGTGAATAATGCTGCTGTGAACATTCATGTACAAAATTTTGTGAAGACCCATGTTTTCATTTATTTTCGGTATATATATCCAGGAGCAGAATTGCTAGATCACATGGTAATTCTATGTTTAATTGTTTGAGGAACTGCCAGACTGTTTTCCAAAGCAGCTGCACCGTTCTACCTTCCCATCCTCACTGTATGAGGGTTCCAATTTGTCCATGTCCTTGTCAACACCCATTACTGCCCATCTTTTTCATTATAGCCATTCTAGTGGGTGTGAAGTAGTATCTCATTATGGTTCGGATTTGCATTTCCCTGACAGCTAATGATGTTGAGCATCTCTTCATATGGCCATCTGTATATCTTCTTTGGAGAAATGTCTATTCAAGCCTTTTGCCCATTTTTTACTTAGGTTATTTATCTTTTTCATTATTGAATTGTAAGAGTTCTTAATATATGCTGGGTACAAGCCCCTTATCAGAAAAGTGATTGCAAAAGTAAAGTCATTTTTGAGCTAAAACAACAACAGCTAACATTTACTGAGTGCTTACTATGTGCTGGGCCCTGTTTCAAGTGCTTTACATGCAGTAAGTGTTTTAATCCCTACAACAGCTCCACAAGGTAGGTTTTATTGTTGTTGTTATCCCCATATTACAGATGAGTAAAGAGAGTCACAGAGCAGCGCCCTTTTCAAGTCACCCATCTAGGAAGGGGCAAAGCGGAAGTTCTGGGGTACTAAGGGAAAGTCATGGCAAACCCTTGAGCCATGGGACAAACTGGGAAGTGATGCCTCCTTGGACTGATATGGGGCAGAGCCGCCAGGGACCCCTAAAAGGGGACTCAACTCTGGGACAGGAGACAGGGCCACAAGACTGAGCCCACCTCACAAGGTTTTCTGTCTCCTCTGCCAGCCTCAGGGACTCTGGGTTCAATTTTATTCAGGAAGGATTCAGTTTCCTTCAGCCATGCATGCTCAGATTGGGTGGAGATTGCAGACTGCCTCAGGAACTGACCCACTGCAAATCATGGGTGATGTTTTCAGCCATCAGCACCAGAGGGAGCCCAGCCCATTAACACATTAGCAAGCGAGCTTCCCTGGCCTTTCTCTGCAGTAGGCCTGGGCAGGAAGGAGGTGGTGCCGGTGGAACACAGGGCTCAGAGGAGGAAAGCCCTGCCCCAGGGGTTGGAGGGTTAGATGTGACAGTGGACAGAACGAACACTGGCTCACACAGAGCCAGGTTCCATTGCTCTTTAACATCTGGGTTCTGGGCGCCCACCCAGGCTAAAGATCAGACAAACTTTGTGCAAGAAGGTGGTTAATGAAACATTCTTGTTACCAAATATGAATAGTGGAAAATTAGGAACAACCTAAATATCCAACAGTGGGAGAAAAGCTGAGTAGACTGCACCACAGTCCTCATGATAGACTATAAGACGGCTATGAAAAACGATCGCGATGACGCACCTGGAATCAGGGGAAATTTCTTAGCCCCAGTGCTAAATTCATCAACGCTCATTATTGTTAATAATCTTCTCAACAACCCCATTGAGAACTTGAGGCACAGAGAAGTGAAGCACCTCATCTGAGATGAGGCCTGGACTGGTCCATAGCTTGGACCCTTCTCACTCTAAAATCCTGGCAATGAATCTGAAATCACCCCTGTTGAGCACTTACCATGCGCCAGACATTGTGCTAATAAGCACCATGTCATACATGGATGGGCTCATGACCAAAGAAAACATTCCACTCTGGTGGTTTGAGTCATCTGTTCTTTTTGGTTTTGCAAAATTTCTAGCAAATGATTATGTCACACTCAGAGAAATTCAGAACACCCGAAACACCCACCTCTTGGGGATGCAAGGAAGCCCTTGGGACGTCACAACGTAGCACTTTGGAAACTGTGGCAGCCCACCTACACTCAGCACCCAAACCCCAGGCCCCCAGGATGGAGGCCTCTCCCAGCTGGTGGGAGATGCTCAGGTTGGGAAGGAGGAGCCTCAGGCCGCTTCCTCCCTCCCCTCTGGTCCGGTGTCCTCATCCGCCAAACAGGGTAACAACCTCTGCCCTATTGCCTCCCTGAGTGCTGGGAGGAGGCCAGGTCAAGCAGTGATCTACTGCAGGCAGCTCAGAGCCCTGGGGGACCAAGGTGAAGCCTCAGGAAGGGGCTGCTTTTCTCAGGGACCCCATGAGTACCTGAGAGAGTGCTGTTGGCAATACCGCCCCTACTAGGGCCTCTTCCATTTGTGAGCTCTGCAGTCATGCCTGCTCCATCTCTTCCATCCTCTGCCCACAGGATCAAGTCTCCACTCCTGGGCTTGACATTCAGACTCACCATGCCATGGTCCAAGCCTCACTTCCTTCTGCCCTCCCTCCCCCTACACTCCACTGCTTTCCTGGATGCACTGGCTGACCTGCCTCCTGGTCCCTCTGCCTTGAAAGTCCTTGGACACCATGCTCTTTTCACCACTCCAGGCCCTGCTCAATCTCATTCCCTCCAAGATTCTCCCAGATGTCCCCTCCAGCACCTCACATGGTCCTCAACTTGAGGACGAAGTGGGGGCTACAGGCTCCTGGGTTCAAATCACAGCCTGGGCTGGGCAGGAGACTCTTCTCTCCCAGCCAGTGTGAGCCCTACTCCCTCACCCTACATCCGACACACACACACACCCCCAATGCACATCCAACATCCTACCACACACCTAAATACACACACACGAACCCCAGGTCAACACACATGCCCATACCCAATATCTATGCACGTACAGCAAACAGATTTTCAAATACACTCCTCCAAACACACGTGTGCCTTGACCACGTGCACACCCAAAACAGTCAACGCCCAATGCAACACCATACACCTGACACACACACACTGAATGTACAACACTCACCCAGACACTCAAACTACTCCCCTCAAAAAACAAGCACAGACCATGACCACCCACCCCCAAACTTAAACTCAAACTCACACCCCACACAAACATATGCACACTCACACTCACTTAACCTAACCACACACACACGCACGCACGTGTACTGGAGGAGGGTGTTTGAGAGTGTGCTCTGGGAGTGTGCTGGATGTGTGCATGGGCGTGGCATCGGGAGTGGCTGCGTATGCTGTGGGTGTTGACATACAGGGATACACGGGGTGTGCAGTGCGTATATGTCTATCTCAGCCACACACTCCGCAACCATAACCCCAGTACGTAGGTACTTAACTGCACAGACACCCCCATCCCACACCAAACCTCCCCCACACCCCAATCCCAATCCCAAACATGAGCTCTACAACCACACACATTTCAATCACACTGCGAACAACCCGCACACACACCACACAGACCTACTCATACCAACACGCATGCCCACTTGGTCTCCTAATCCCCCCCAGTGCTTAACACACACCCGGGTACAGGCAATCACACGCATACACACACACTCTCACAGAACCGCTGCCCACACCCAAAGATGGAACCCCTCGGACTCTCCCCTACCTGCTCTCCGGGCCTCACCATACACCCCAATCCTAAACTTCTATGGGTGGAGGGCAGACCCCATGGGAGTGGGACCAGGCAGGGACCCCATGCGCCCGCACACAAGCCCTGTGCGTGGGCTGGCTCTGTGCAGAGGGACCCAGGTGGCAGGGGGATGGGCAGCCCCACGGGGCCTGCCTTCTCAGGTCCCCTGGCCACATTCCTGCCTGCTCCAGGGGTTTACTCTTCCCTTGTTCATTGATGATTAAAATCCTTTTAAGCAGACCGCAAAGATTGTTGTCTTCGTCTTTTTTTTTTTTTTTTTTATAAAAACCAAAACCAACAGATGCGTATGGGGACCCTCTGATTTTCCTCCAGGGTGATTTACATGACCACAACCAGTTCTTGGAGAAAAAAGGAAAACATTCCAGCAGCCTAATAGAAACATTCCCCCTCTGCTCACCATCCTCTCAGCCGGCTCAGCTCATTCCCAAGGACGGCTCCTCCGGCCCCCTCCCTCCCGCCTGGAGGCCAAGGGGTGGAGGGAGGACCTAACTGGACCCTGGGCCACAGCCCCACGTGAGACTACCTCTATGAGAGTTTTCTATTTTTATGTTTATCATCAACCCTAGGGGAGGGAGCTGGGCAGGCAGAGACAAACTTCCTCAGCAACAGAACCGAAGACTCCTGTTCGCTTAATCGGTCCTCTTAAACAGTTAACAACCTGGGGGTTGGGTAGGTACTAGTGTTATTTCCATTTTACATATGAACAAACTGAGCGTAGAGGTAATAAGTAACTTGTTCCAGTCCTCAACTGGTGTCAGGCCCCAACCAAGGCAACACAAAGCTGGTATTCGAGCTGAGTCCACAGCCCGAGCAAGGGCACCACCGACCTTCTCTGCCTTTCTTAAGACATTTCCCCCACTGGCTGGTCTGGCAGCTGCAGCCAACCCCACCCCTGGAAGCCTTGGTGAAAACAGGTTGTCCTTCAGACCTGGGGTACACCAGGAGAGCACAGCCAAGGCTGGAGGGACTTGTGGGGTTACTTCATCCACTTTCCCCAAGAATAGGAATCCATTCCATGGCCCCCTGCCCGGGACCATTCCCCTTGGCTTACTACACACCTGCTGAGATGGTACACCGGATCTGAGGCAGCCTTTCCCTATCCAACCACCACCTCTCCATCCAACCGTGACCCTCCACACACTCACCCATCTAATCTAATGTTAAGTGCCTACAAGATGCTGGGTACCATTCCAGCTGATGGTGACATAGTGGTGAACAAGACACACATGACCTCTGCCCTTGTGCAGGTAACATGCTATTGGGGTGACACAGACACTAGCCAAGTAAGTAAATAAGATAATGTCCTGTGACTTATTATGATCTTATTGTGTCTCATCACAAGGCCAAGTGCTTTTTCCCATAGCACTCACATGGTGACCCACACCATGTGAGTGCTATGGGAAAAAGCACTTGGCCTTGTGATGAGACAGAAGTACTGTGAGGAGGTGGCATTTGACTTGAGACCTCAAGAATGAGAAGGAGCCAGGCACACTAAGCTTTAGGGACAGAGAATCCCAGGTAGGACGAAACACCAGTGCAAAGGCCCTGAGGTAGGAAAAGAGATAGAGCAAGGAGGCCAGTGTGAGTGGAGTAGGGAGGGCAAGGGGGAGGACGGCCAGAAGGGTCTAGAGAGGTGGATGGGCCTGCCTTATTGGCCAGATGAGGGTTTGGTCAGTGTTCCAGCAGATGGAGCGGCATCACCCTCCCTGGATGTCCCTAAAGAGAAACCAGTACACTGGGCCTCCCCCAAAGCCTGGCTCAGGGACCCCTGTCAGTGCAGAGAACGCCGTCGGGCACCCACAAGGCCAGAAGACCCTACCTTGAGTTCCTGGACATAACATCTCACCTTCCATTACCTGCCCTTGTGGGACTTTCACATTTGCAGTCCCATCTGAGCATCCTCAAAACAAGGAAGGGAGGGACAGTCATGACAACTTCTTTTTGACAGATGAGGAAACTGAAGCACAAAGAAGGCAGAACTGTCATCTGAGGTCAAACAGTGAGTGGGATTTGAATCCAAGCCCTTTTCTGGGGTATCCAGAGGATCCCACCAACCCAACCACAGCCCTCTGGGGTAACGTTTGGATAACCGAGGTAGGGGCAGGCAGTAGGGACCAGGCAAAGTGCCAGGTTATTTATACGTATTAGCTTATAAAACTAGAGAACCAAAGCTCAGGGAGGGTAAATGACTGCCTAAGGTCACACAGCAAATCTGAGGAGGAGCCAGGACTTGACTCAAGTCTGGCACCACGGGACTAATCAAGCAGCTCATTAGTTCAGGCAAGTTTCCTCTTCTGCTGTCGATCTGGACTCAGGTTTGAGTCTGTTGCAATAGGGACACTGGGGAAGGGAGTGGGTGGGGACGGGTCACATCAGGGAGGCAGTGACACAGGCCCCACCAGTCCTGACCTGTTACCAGGCCCTACTGGCCAGCTCTGAGAAGCTGGGGGACACTCCCAAGAGCCACTGTCTCACGGGGCTCAGGAGGGCTTCCCCACCCGACATCCCCTCTGATCCTGCTGAAGCCACCAGTGAAGGACACTCTGTCATCCTCCCAAGCTTTGTCAGGGCCTGTGAGGCTTGAAGGAGACATTCTCTGGGGTGCAGAATGGAAAAGGCCTCACAAGGAGGGCAGGGGACCTGGGAATCTGAAAGGGGCTGGCAGCTGTCTTTCTGGGCAGACTTGAGTGCCGTGCAGGGGTAGCTTCTCTAGGCGCAGACATAGGAAAGGTTGGCATGTTCTGGAAAGTTCCACGGGGACTCTCAGGTCTAAAGATTGGCCACCCCTCCCCCTGCCTCAGGTGACCAGGTCACTGTCTTCCCTACAAAGCAGTGTGTCAGTGGCCTCTTGGGCCACTCTCATTCTGAAAATCCTCTGCCTCAGACCTCATTTGTGGCTTGGCCTTGGCACAGAGCAGGACTGAAGGGGACCCGAAGAGGGTGTGCAGGTGAGTGCGTGCTTACATGAGGGCACCGGGTTACCCTGCCCCAGTGGGCTTGGGGCTGTGCCGTCCTGCTTTGGGAGAGCCTGAGCAACAAAATCCCCTCAACTCTGAAACAAGGCTCCTTGGGAAGCTGCAATCAGTCAAAACAAGAAGCATTTACTCCCAGGTGTGGGAGGAGAGCACTACGCTGCAGACCGTGTTCATCCATCACTCAGAGCCAGCCTGGAGCGCAGCGTGGTTTGTGCCCAGCACAGGAGCGGTGCGGGGCCAGCGCCCAGACCTGCTCACCTCCCTAAACCCCAGGCTGGGACTGGAAACAAAATGTATCTGTTCGGTCATGCTTGTGCCACCCTGGACACTGTACATTATATCATCAAGTCCCCAGAATGGCCCCAATGGTAGGTGATATCATCATGGTCCCTACTTTACAGATGGAGAAACTGAAGTACACAGCATTATGGAACTTGCCCCTGTTCCCTCAGATGGAAAATACACTCTGCTTCTGCATCCACCAGTTCGCACCTGTGGATTCAACCAACTTCGTATCCATGGTACCCACGGACACAGAAGGTCAACTGTACTAGGCCATTTTATATAAGGAACTTGAGCACCCGCAGATTTTGGTAACTGTGTGGGTTGGCTGGGGAGTCCCTACTACAGGGATGACTGTAGTAGCAGCTAGGGTTTGACTCAGGCAGTCTGGCTGGACAGAGAGGTTTAGGAGTCCGAGTCATCAGCACTTGGTAACCAGCGAAACATAGGGAGGTGAGAAAGCATCCAGAAAGCCTCTTGGGGTTGTGGAGGAAGGGGGTGGGGGCAGCATCAGGTATCCAGATGCAGAGCAACCACATGCCATGGCTGAGGCCAGCTGGGGAGGAACCGACCCTCTGAGCCCATCAGGTCTGCCCTGAAACAGACACGTGGCAGAGCACATGCTCACATGGTGCTGTCCAGCAGCTTCCATGAAATATCTTGTCACTCCAATAACATTTCTGAATACCTCTCCTAATTTACTTCCTGTATAATCAGACAGACGAGGTAAATATATATCTTTTTTTAAGTGAAGCACATTATAGTACCTAAATGGTTTTTATCAAGTTCTTTCCAGTCTCCTGCAAATTTCTGATTTCTAAATAATCCCTTATCCATTCCATATGCCCTTCTGAAGTCATTGTTAACAGAACAGCAGAAAACACATAAATAATCTGCCCTTTTGCATGAGCTTATGGTTGACTCCAGTTACTGCCAATCAAATGTCCTTAGGAGAGCCCCAAATCAAAGCAGGACGGAGCCGCTGATTAGATGGGGAACGGGGCTCTGGATAATATGGGATGAGGCCAGCAGGGGCTGGCAGCACCAGGCTTGCAGTGGGCACTGCTTGTCAGGCTGTAAGGGCTCACTGTCAAGCACACGAGGTGTGTAAGCAGTGTGATGGGAGCCTGGGCTTGGGAAGTGCAACAGCATGCAGGTGGGGCGGAAAGGCAGAGGGACACATTCAAAGGGTCCAGTTCAGCGGGGTAGCTTAATGACCCCTGGAGGCAGGCCCAGGGTCATACTGAGCGCCATCCCCTGGGGTTCAGTCCCTCACCTGTCACTATCAAAGTGATCTTTTGAAAGCAGCCGCTGATGATAGCAGCCCTCAGTGGATCTCCAGGAAAATGTCCCAGTTCCTCTGCATGCGTGGCTCTATGTGATCTAGCCCCAGTCAACCTTCCCATCTGCTGCTCTCCACCCCAGGCCCTCTACTCCAGCCCCGGCAAACCACCAGGCATTCCCAGAACATGACATTGTCCTCCACGTCTCCCCCTAATAAACTCCACCCTGCCTTGGGCCAACGCTTATGTCCACTCCCCTTGCTCCAGTGTTTGGCTTCCCCCAAAACTTGGGACAAGGGTTGAGAAGGGTGGCCCATTCGTGTCATGGTACCCAGCACCAGCCCGGGGCCTGGTCCAGAGGAGCTCTTGGTAAAGGCTGAGTCAATGAGTGAAGGAACACCCACTTCCCCTTGGGTGAGCCATTTACCTTGCTTGATTCAGGACCCTGTATGTGCAGGACACCCTTAGTGTGTATTTCTTTGCTCTTCTGGGCCACCTAGAACCTGTCATAGTGCCTTACGGCCTGAAGGTAAACGGAGCGTAGTCTTGGACTTGTCTGTGCCATCCTGGAAACCGAAAAGCAGGAACGATGCAAAGCCCAAACTGATGAGGGTTTGCTGTAGCAGAGAGAAGAATCAGACCCGGAGCTAGAAGGGCCTGAAAAATTTTCTAGGTCTTAGAAACCCGGGGCTTCTTAGAAAGAGTAACGCACAATGCAGTGGGCTTTGTTGGCCTCTGCCATTTTGTATAAACCTTGTCTTTTCAGACTTTGGCTTCTCTGAAGTCAGGGACCGAGTCTTTCTTGGCTGTGCCCACTCCCCTCAGAGACTGACCTGGCACCGAGTGGACAGGCACTGGGGCCTGCTGACTGGAGAGAGGACCTCAAGGCCCCAGAGCCCACAAGGCCACAACCCTACCTGTCAGGTGTTCAATCCCAGAACTGGCCCAGGACTTGAGACTTCCCAAGTTAGAAGGGCTCTGTCCTCTCCCTTGACTGCTTGTCAACCCCTCAGTCCTGGTAACTGTCCTTCTGAACATCCCTCCATCTGCTTGGCCCCTGTCCTGATCCTCCCGTGCCACTGAAGGTTGAGATGAAGGTTGAGATGACCAGCAGGCTTCTACTGGTACGCAGCTGCCAGGCCTACTCCTCCCGCCCAGTCCCACCCCACGGCTCCCCTTGTCCACAGGGTCAAGCCCGATCGCCTTAATGTGGCGTAAGGGCCTGGTCCTCTGCCCTGTGTCAGTCCCTCCTTTTGCTAATCTTCCCCGTGACTGAATCCCCTCACAGCACTCAGCCTACCCAGGATGAGAGCTCACTCCCTGCTTGAAGGGCAGGGTTTCTACCTGTGGACAGTTTTGATCAGGAGAAACTTGTCCACATGCTGACCTGACGTCAGCTTCCCTCCGACATCCATCGGACAGCACTCCCCCTCCCCACGAGAGCAGAAGCTGCAGTGAGGAGGATGGGGTGGGGCGCAGGGGAGACTGGAGACAGCGTATAGCTGGCCTAAGGACACATCAGCATAGCTGGCTTTACCATGCCTTCGGCAAGTACTGTTGATGGCCTGCTATGAGTCTAGCATGGGGCTAGGCGCTGGGGCAGTAGTGCACGCAGTAAGTGCTTTAAGAAGGCCTCGGCCACAGCCTGCCCAGTAGACTGCTCAGATGCAGCCTGTGATGGTGATGAGTCTTTGGACTCACTCCAGGGTGGACCACCCACCCTGCCCTCAGGACTCCAGGCCTCGCTGCCTGAAGGACCACAGGCAATAGATAACACTCTGCTGCCTGTCCCTGCTCCTGCTCCCGCCCCTGCCAGGCAGCTAGGCAGAGTACCAGAGAAGAGGCCAGCCCCATCTTGGACTGTTGTCCCTTTTAGGAACTCTAATGTACACGCCATCACTGAGCACCTACTATGTGCCAGAAACTGTGATGGGTTCTCTATAGCTGTTACCCAGTTTGTTTGATCCCCACAAAGCAGAGTGTCTACTACTCTTCCCAAGTCCCATCCTGCCACACTAGTCAAGTTATAGATGAAGAAATTCAGGATCAGAGAGACTAAACCACTTTCCAAGGTCACGCAGCAAGGAATAGAGAGCCAGGATTGAAACCAGGTCCCACTTTCCAATAATTTCCTAGGGTCACTTTAACAAGCAGCTAGGCCACGGGGGCCCCGGCCTTGCAGGTAAGGTGAGCAGCAGGGCAGTTAAGAATATACTGCATTTATAAATGGTGCATGAATTTACAAGCCTCCAGCTATAATTTCATCATAAGCCAGGCCCTGGAAAGTCTGCATAATCCTGAAAGGTGCTAGGTTTTGTCTAAAAGACGGCTATGACTGCTAATTGGAGCCTTGACCTATGCTGTAAATGAGATCAAAGTGTGGGCACCTAAATGCAATCTTTTGCAAACAGGCACTGTATATCTTTACATTACTGTTGGCCAACCAGGGCCTTAAATAGTTTCTGTGTGACCAACTTCATAAATCTGCCCTTGCTCCATGGCTGGCAAATGCTGCCGGAGAGGACACCATGTTACCAAGGTAAACAGTTGGCTGGCAGCTGCCTCCCGGCCAGCCAAGAACTAGAGCAATGGGCCTGGGGTTGGGGCCCAGACAGCTCCCAGGAAGCCACAGAACATGCTGGGCTTGGCAGAGGCCTAAGGGAGCCAGTGGGCCCAGCAGTTCTTGGCGTTGTCATCCTAAGGTGTGGAGTAAAGGGGCTTAGGCCCATGGGAGCCACAGCGCTCTGGTTGTGTGGAACACGCCAGCAAACGGGGTAGGTCCAGAGGCCGGCCAGGGAAGCTGGAGGGAACTCACCCTTACCATGAACCCACAGCACGCGAATCTCTCCACACCCCTGGGAGGCTGGCTTCCCCCTCCCCATTTTAGAGGTAGGGAGACTGACGCTCACGGGGTTACACTATTTGTCCACAGAGCCAGCAAGTGGAGAAGCCAGTTTGGATCCAGGGCTGCCGAGTTCCAAAGACTTTTTCCATGTCACACACGAGGAGAGGACTTGGAGCAGACAGGTAACAGAGATCATATTTGCCAAACCAAAAATCTGTCCACCAGGAATGACAAATACGAGTATGGTTATGAGGGCAACGCAACAGAGCATGTTAATGTGGGATGATGCCAGAACACAATACTGGGGAAAGGAGTGAGCGTCCCAGAGATGAATGAACAGAGGCTTACAAAGATTCTGTAGATGGGGTTTGTGCACAATGCGGTAGAGAAGATCCATTGTGAATTCCTGTCATCATCATTTGCTGAACACCTGCGGTGTGCCAGGCCCCTGCCAGGTCACAAAGAGCCAAGTAGAATCAGTGCCTGCCTTCAAGGAGTTCAGCCACTCAAGGAACTAAGTGGTGAACAGAAAACAGGGCACCAAGAATTCTACTGCACACAGAGATGAAACACAGAAGAAACCTGGGGACATCAGAGAAGTATAATCCTACCTGGGAAACAACTGGGGTTGCACCTCCATAGTGACTCACAATGTATGCAAACACTCCTGCACCCACAACGCACCCTTCTGCTCCCAGGAGACGAGCAGGCTGGGATTCTGCAGCCAGCACCCCAGACCATGAGCTGAGCTGGCTCAAGATCACCCAGCAAGAACCCACCCTTTCTCCTGAGTCCCAGCCCAGCACTCCCCATTGCACCACACGGCCCTTCAACCAATAGGCAGGCACCCCGCCCCACTCCCTTGGACCTGCTCTGCCCACAGGTATTCTCATTTCCCTCTCCTCCAACAACGTAACAATCACGATAATAGCAAGGGTGAGGCACATGAACCTTAACCCTTTGAAAGCAATTTTCTCACGGGGGTGATGACAGAACCAGATCTGTTGGAGGATTAAATAAAATAATGCATGTAAAGCACTCAGCACTGTAAAAGATCAACAACGTATCAATAGCTGATTCTTAAAATAACACATTTATGGTGCTTTGCCATATCTGAGTTCCTATGATTCTTGTAACAACTCGTGGGGGAGTTGTTGTTACTATTATTGTTATTATGACTGGTGACCATTTTACAGACGAGGAAACTGAGGTTTTGTTTCTGGGCCTTTCTGCTGCAAAATAACCAGATTATATATAAAACATGGTTTTTGTTGAGTTACTTGTATCCTAGAAGGTAAGGAAAATCTCAGTGGCTAGGGGAGACAAAAGGAGGAAATCATGAGCGAAAAATAGACTGCTGCCGCGTGGGGTTGCCCTGAAGCAGGTGTTGACACCACGACTGCAGCAAAGTGGGGGGGCTAGACCTTCAACTCCTACACTGGGCTTGGGGACCTGGCTGGGGTTTGGGGCAACCTGGTTCTGAGGGCTCCTGGCTTCTGGATTTCCTCCAGGGAGGCAAGCATGTTCATCTCAGGCCTCCGGGGTACCCAGAGATAAAGATCACCCACACGTCCTCACACTCAAAACTACCCGGCACACAAGGGGACAAGCAGAGGAAGAACCCGAAGAGACGAAGGATCACAAAAGTAGCCATCCCTTGCCCCAAGGATTTCAAATTTAAAACTATCAGATCTAGAATATAAACTAATATGGGTGAAATGTTTAAAGAAATAAAGGATGGAATCACAAAATATGAGCAAGTAGTAAGAGACTATCAAAAATAACCAGTGACGTTTGAAAAAGATCAAACAGAATTTCTAGCAATTAAAAATGTAATTGCTAAAATAAATTTTTAAAAACCAAAATGGAGGGTTTCCCTGGTGGTGCAGTGGTTGAGAGTCTGCCTGCTAGTGCAGGGGACACGGGTTCGAGCCCTGGTCTGGGAGGATCCCACATGCCGCGGAGCAACTAGGCCCATGAGCCACAACTACCGAGCCTGCGTATCTGGAGCCTGTGCTCCGCAACAAGAGAGGCCGCGATAGTGAGAGGCCCGCGCACCGCGATGAAGAGTGGCCCCCGCTTGCCACAACTAGAGAAAGCCCTCGCACAGAAACGAAGACCCAACACAGCCAAAAATAAATAAATAAATAAAGAACACTTTAAAAAAGTATTAAAAAAAAAAAACCAAAATGGATAAAACAGCAGGTTAGACACAGCTGAACTGGAAAAGCTGAAGAAATTTCACAGAATTCAGATCAGAGAGATAAGTAGCGGGAAAATAAGAGATTTGGAGGCCAGAGTAAAAAAGGCGTAATATACCTTTAATCAAAGTTTCAAAAGCAAAGAAAAAAATGGAAAACAAGCAATATTTGAAGAGATAATGGCTGAGAATTGTCAAGCGCTACAAGGAGGAAAAAAAAAATTAAAGAAATCCCCTTCTACTTACAGGGTAGTGAAAATTCAGAACACCAAAGTAGAAGATCTTTATATAGAAAATAACGGAGAGAAAACCTGTGTTGTGAGAAAACTCATAAAAGAATGCCAATTATATCAACAGGCTTTTCTACAACAAAATGGAAACAAGGGGCAATGAACTAGTATTTTCAAAGTGCTGACAGAAAATAACTGTCATGAGACACAGATGTAGAGAACAAACGTATGGACACCAAGGGGAGAAAGTGGCAGGGTTGGGGTGGTGGTGGTGGGATGAATTGGGAGATTGGAACTGACATATATACACTAATATGTATAAAATGGATACCTAATAAGAACCTGCTGTATAAGAAAATAAATAAAATAAAATTCCAAAAAAGAAAATAATTGTCAACATAGAATGGGTACTCCAAAAACTATCTTTCAAAATGAAGGTGAAAGAAAAGATATTTTCAGATAAACAAACGAGACAGACAAACTTACTCCCGGAACTTCTAAAGGATAAATTTCAGAAGAAGGAAAATGATCCCAGAAGGAAGGTATAAAATGTGCAAGAACTGATGAAGGGCAAATATATTTGTAAATATGTAAACATGGAGGTGGAGCTAAAAAAAACATTGTTTTATAAAATAACAATGCTCTCTAATTTGTGGAGTTGAAACAAGGACAGAACTAGAATACTGTCCAACAGTAGGAACAAGTTTGGATGGAGGAATTAGAGGTAGTGTTCTAAGGGTCTTGTACTGCTGGGGAAAGGCTTAAGGTATTAACATTAGACTTCTAGAGTGTATAACTTCCACACCAGCAGAGAGAGGGAAAAGTAATATGGAGAAAATAACCCCAAAACAAAAAAACCCAACCTCTTGTAATCAATCAAAAAAGCAAAATAAAGTGAACAACAAAAAAACTAAGGCAAAACAAACAAAAAAGCACAGA
Source organism: Balaenoptera physalus (assembly GCF_965194825.1). Taxonomy (NCBI): domain Eukaryota; kingdom Metazoa; phylum Chordata; class Mammalia; order Artiodactyla; family Balaenopteridae; genus Balaenoptera; species Balaenoptera physalus. The sequence continues at coordinate 151,382,634 of NC_138882.1, read as the reverse complement.
AAAAGCAGAAGTAGAAAGCAAAATGTAAGATATCAGAAACGTGTCCTAATACGTTGGTAATCATAACTGAAAATGGATTAAACTTGAGAGCACATCAGAATGAACTAAAGAAACAAAACAAATCACACCTCCCACTATGTGCTAATTTCAATAAATACACCTAAAGCATAAGGACATGAAAAAGTTGAAAGTTAAAGGATAGAAAAAGATATATCATACAAATGCTATCCAAAAGAAAGATGCTATAGCCTATTAATATTAGATAAAGTAGAATTTAAACCAACAAATTATTAGGTATGGAGTTATCTAATGATAAAAGTTTTAAACTTCTAGGAATCTAATGATGTTGCAAATACTGACAGAAATGCAAAGCCTACCATCTTGGTGGGAGATTTCAATACTTTTCTCTCAATTATTAATAGGTCAAACAGAGAAAAAATTAGTAAAGTTATAGAAATTTTGAATAATACAAGACTTTTGATCTATTGAACATAAAACAAACACATTCTCTTCAAGCACATGGAACATTTACAAAAAACTGTCATAATTACAGTCATAATGGGTGATATTATATAAATAAATGTTCTCCAATGACCGTAAAATTAAATTACAAGTTAATAACAAAAAGGGAAACATATTTCCCTATGTTTGGAAAATTAAAGACTTACTGAGTCAGTCAAAGCATCATAATGGATATTTAAAATATTTACTTAGAACTGAACAATAATGCCAATACTACATATAAGAAATTCTGAGATGCAGTAAAAGTAGCATTAAAAAATTATTTTGCAAATGATTATACTAGAAAAGGAGAAAGTCTGAAAATTAATGTGCTAGGCAATCCATTTTAGAAATTATAAAAGGGACAGTGAAATAAACTAAAAAATATAAAAAGAAGAAGATAATAAATATAAAAGCAGAAATGAATAAAGTTGAAAACAAAGATACAATAGAGAGAACCAACAAAGCCAGGAATTAGTTCTTGGAACAACTAATAACAGAGACAAACCTCTGGTGAAATGAATTAAGAAAAAAAGAGAAAAGGCATACAAGAAGAGTAATATTAGGATTTAAAAAGGGAGACATAACTACAGATCCACCAAAGATTTAAAAATTAAAGGGAACACTATAACCAATTTTATGACAATAAATTTGAAAACATCAGATAAACCCAAAATGGTGCACATCTTATAAAACAGCTGGCCTGTAATCTTCCAATGTATCAAAGACATGACAGTCAAGGAAAGTCTGAGGGCTGGGGGAAACAAAACAGATGAGACAAAAAGGAGCAATGAATGGTTCTGACCTGGATCCTTTTTTAATAAGGAACATTACTGGGACAGTTGGTGACATTTGAATGGGGCCTGAGGATTAGATGGTAGCAGTGTATCAGTATTAATTTCCTGATTTTGATGGTTAACTTTTATCCTTTTTTGTAAGAAACACATACTAAAATTCAAGACTGATAGGATATCATTTGGCAACTTATTATCAAATTATTCAGAAAAAAATTTTTATACTGTACTTTCAACTTTTCTGCAAGTTTCTATTGTTTTAAATTTTTTAAAAGAATGAGGGATAGGGGTAGGGGAACTGACTTCAGAAGAAAAAAAAAGCCTTAATAGTTCTATGCCAATTAAGATAATTGAAACAGTAGTTTTAAATCTTCCCACAAAGATAACACCAGACTCAGTTTTACAGGCAAGTTTTACCAAATATTCAAAGAACATATCATTCCAATCTTATACAAACTCGTCAAGGGATAGAAAAAAGAGAACTACTCCTCAACACATTCTATGAGGCCAATAAAACCCTGATACCAAAATCAAATGACAGAAGTATGTGAAAGGAGAACTACAGGCAAATATCACTCATTAACAAAGATGTAAAAATCCTGAGTTAAGTGATATAAAGAAAAGATAACACACCATAACCAAGTTGGGTGAATTCTAAGAATGTAAGAACAATTTAACATCAGAAAAATCTATAAACTTAACTTACCATATTTACAAGTTGAAGTAAACTATATATGGTAACCTCAACAGATTTAAAAAGACCCTTTGATTAAAATTCAGTGCTCATATATTCTAAAATTCTTAGCAAATTAGGAATAAAAAGGAATGCCTTAAAACAAAACAAGGATGTCCCCTATCACCACTCCTTTTCAACATCATACTGGAAATCCTAGCTAGTGAGATAAGAAAAGGAAATAAAAGGAATACAGATGAGGAAGGAAGAAATAAAACTGTCTTTTTTTGCAGACGACATGATTGTCTATGTAGAAAATACAAAATAATCAGCTAACTACCAAAATTAATAAGTGATTATAGCAGTATACAAGGTTTACATACAAAAGTCAACCACTTTCTTACATGTCAGCAATGAAAAATGGAATTGAAATAAAAAACACAATAGAATTTAGATTAGCACACCCCTGCCAAATAAAATACCTAGGTATAAATCTAACAAAATATGTACAAGATCTATATGAGGAAAACTATAAAACTGTGGTGAAAGAAATCAAAGAAGAGCTTAATTAATGGAGATATAGTCCATGTTTATGGATAAGAAGACTCAATACTGTCATGAATCCAGTTCTTCCCAATTTAGTTAATAGATTCAATACAATCTCAATCCAAATCCCAGCAAGTTATTTTGTGGATACTGATAAACTTATTCAAAAGTTTACATAAGAAAGGCAAAATACTCATAATAGCCAACACAATATTAAAGGAGAATAGCAAAGTTGGAGAACTGATGCTACCTGACTTCAAGACTTGCTCTAAGGATATGGTAATCAAGACAGTGTGGTACTGGTGAAAGAATAGACAAATGGATCAGTGGAACAGAACAGACAGTCCAGAAATAGACCCCCATAAATACAATCACCTGATCTTTGACAAAGGGGGAGAAGGTAATACAATGGCAAAAAGACAGTCTTTTCAAGAAATGGTGTTGGAACAACTAGACATCCACATGCAAAAAAAAAAAAAAGTCTAGACACAGACCTTACACACTTCACAAAAATTCACTCTAAATGGGTCATAGATCTAAATAAAAAATATAAAACTATAGAACTCCCAGAATCTAACATAGGAGAAAATCTTGGTGAACTTGGGTTTGGCAATGATTTTTAAGATATAATACCAAAGGCATGATCCATGAAAGAAATAATTTATTCTAATTGGAATAAATTGGACTTCATTAAAATTAAAAACTCCTGCTCTGCAAAAGACATTGTCAAGAGAATGAGAAGACAAGCCACAGACTGGGAGAAAATATTTGCAAAAGACATATCTGAAAAGCAAATATTATCCTTATTAAAAAATGGGCAAGGGACTCCCCTGGTGGCGCAGTGGTTGGGAATCTGCCTGCCAATGCAGGAGACACGGGTTCGATCCCTGGTCCAGGAAGATCTTACATGCCATGGAGCAACTAAGCCCATGCACCACAACTGCTGAGCCTGAACTCTACAGCCCGTGAGCCACAACTACTGAAGCCCCCGTGCCTAGAGCCCGTGCTCTGCAACAAGAGAAGCCACCGCAATGAGAAGCCCTTGCACAGCAATGAAGAGTAGCCCCCGCTTGCTGCAACTAGAGAAAGCCCACGCACAGCAACAAAGACCCAATGCAGCCAAAAATAAATAAATAAATAATAAATAAAATTTTTAAAAATGGGCAAAATATCTGAACAGAAACCTCACCAAAGAAGATATACAGATGGCAAATAAGCATATGAAAAGATGCTCCACATCCTATGTCATTAGGGAATTGCAAATTAAAACAATAATGGATACCACTACATATCTATTAGAATGGCTAAAATCCAAAACACTAACAACACCAAATGCTGGAGAGAATGTGGAGCAACAGGACTTCTCATTCATTGCTGATGGGAATGCAAAATGGTACAGTCACTTTGGAAGACAGTTTGACAGCTTCTTACAAAACTAATAAATATACTCTTACTGTATGATCCAGAAATTGTACTCCTGGTATTTATCCAAATGAGTTGAAAAGTTATGTCCACACAAAAACTTGCACATGGGTGTTTTTGGAAACCTTATTAATGATTCCCAAAACTTGGAGGCAACCAAGATGTCCTTCAGTAGATAAATGGATAGACTGTGGTACATCCAGACAATGGAATACTATTCAATTCCAAAAAGAAATGAGCTATCAAGCCATGAAAAGACATGGAAGAAACTTAAATGCATATTACTAAATGAAAGATGCCAATCTGAGAAGGATACGTATTGTATGATTCCAACTGTATGACATTCTGGAAAAAAGAAAATTATGAAGATCAGTGGTTGCCTGGGGTTAGGGGGAAGGGAGGGATGACTAGACACAGCAGAGAATTTTTAGGCCAGTGAAACTATTCTGTATGATACTACAATGGCAGATACATGTCATTATGCATTTGTCAAACTCATAAATGTACAACACCAAGCGTAAACCCTAATATAAACTATGGACTTTGAGTGATAATGATGTGTCAGTGTAGGTTCACTGATTGTAACAAATGTACCACTCTAGTCCAGGATGTTGACAGTGGGAGAAGCTGGGGCGGGGGGAGGGTGGTGCAGAAGATAGATGGAAACTCTCTGTACTTTCCACTTAATTTTTTTGTGAACCTAAAACTTCCCTCAAAAATAAAATCTATTTTTTAAAAAAGTAATGCCTTTTATCTGATAGAAGATATGTACAGAAATTCTATAGGAAGTTTTATACTTAACGGTAAAATGTTAGAAGTATTTTAAGTAAGAACAAGACAACAATATCCACTATCATTGTTTCTTTTCAAAGAGATAAAAGTATAAAGATTGAAAAGGAAGAAGTAAAATCATCATTATTCACATATATGAGAGTCTGTATAGAAATCCCCAAAGAATCTATTACATAAAAATTAATAGAAATAATAAGAGAATTTGTCAAGATAGCTGGGTATAAGATACATATAGTGAAAGCAATTGTATTTCTATTCACCAGGAACAAACAAAAAAGATAATTTAAAAAGAGATATAATTCACACTAGCAGCAAAAATCAAAAGAAGCCTATGAATAAATACTTAAAAGAAATACATGCAATACATGTATGAAGAAACATAAAATCTTGCAGAAAATCATTAACAAAGACCATGTTTATAGACAGAAAGAATAAATATCATAAAGAGGTCCATTTCCCCCAGATGATCTGTAAGCAGAATTGCAATAAAAAATGTTAAGTTTTTGAAATTTTAAAGTTGATTCTAAAATATATATGGAAGAGTAAAGTCCCAAGAATAGCCAAGGAATATCTAAAGAAGACTGGAGTGAGAGTAGGGCGATAGATTTTCCTAGTAGATATTAGCAAAAACTTCTTACAAAACTATGGTAATTAAGATAGTGTAATACTGGTACAGGGTTAAAAAAAAAACTGACTAATGGAACAGAAGCACCTAGAAACAGACTAATAAATACATAAAAACGTATATATGACAGGGCAGTATTGCAGATCTCTGGAGAAAGGATGGGCAATTCAGTGAATGGTTACCCAGATGGAAAAAAATTAAATTGGGTTCCTACCTCACACTATACCCTCTAACTCCAGTGGATTAAAACCTTAAATGAAAGTAAGACTTTAAAAACTTAAAAATAAATCCTCTCGTTATGATACAAGAGAATTTACTTGTGACATCAAGGTAGAGAAGGATTTCTTTTAAGAAAGAAAAGATTTAAGCAATTAAAGGAAAGATTGATAAATTCACTCATTAAAACTAAGACCTTCTGTTCAAGAAAAACACCATCAAGAAAGAAAATATGAGTCACCAACTGGTAGAAAATACCAAGAATTCCTATCAATCAATAAGAAAAAGACAAACCAATAGAAAAATGGGCAGAGGACATTAAAGGCATTTCACAGAAGAGGAAACATGAATGGCCTACAAACTATGACAAGGTACATAATCTCATTAGTAATCATCTATATGAGAATTAAGACCACCACCAGATACCATTTCACACCCGCCAGACTGACAGTTATGCAACGCTTTTGAGGCTGTGGAACAACAGAACTTCTACACTCCACGTGGGTGGGAGTGTAAACTGGTACAACCACTTTTGAAAACAATATGGCATCATCTTACATTCTCTGAGCCAGCAATTCCATTTCTAGGCTCACACTCTAGTGAAACTCTTCCATTCGTCCAAAAAGACACATGAAGAGGAATGTTCACAGCAGCATTGTGAGCTAGCACAAAACAGAAACAACCCAAATGTCCATCAACAAGAAAATGATTAAAGTTTACTCACACAATGTAGTATTACACAGTAGTAAGAATGAATGAATTATAGCTACACACAGTAATATGGGTACAATCAAATATAACATTAAGTGAAAATATGGCAAAGACCACATACAGTATGATACTATTTTTGTAAAGTTTTAAACCAAGCAAAACTAAACAATACATTGTTTATAGATATATATGTGTGATGCTAAACAGAAAATAAACAGTGGTTCCAGAAATTCAAGGATGTTCATTTTGCTATGCCTTATTATTTACACATATTTGCATGTATTATTTTCAAAGTATCAAATACGATATAATTTTTTTAAATGTAGTCTAAATCTTGGTTGTCTCTACTTCCTAATGTGTGACCCTGGCAAATCCTTCCCTTTCCAAAGCTTCTGTTTCCTCGTCTGTAAAATGGGGTTAGTGACACCCCTCTCCTGGGGTGTTGAGAGCCAATCCTAATTTAGCACAGTATCTGGCATGTATCAAGCACTAAGTAAGGGTTTGCTATTTTTATTATTACTATTAATAGTGATAAACATAGGCAGTGGCAGGGCAGGGACCCAGGCCACCCCCATCTCCCAATCTAGTGCTTTTTCTATGCTGTCCTTTCTGCCTGGTGCCCCCAGACCCCTGTGGGCTGCAGCAGGGTGACTCTTTCCCGCCTTGTCAGAGGGGCAACTGATTCAGACAGCACCATGGCCAACAGCCCCATGCAATCAGGGGACGTATACATTCCTGCTGGATTGAAATCCTCAGCCAGCACTGCGGTGGCCTCTGGGCCTTACTGATTAATAACCTGGCCTAGTGCTAAGAGCTCTCAGAGGATGGCTGGCAGGGAACAGGCAGGATGGCACAGGCACCTCCTGGATGCACATGAGCTCTGGGGGCAGAAATCAGCCTCTTCTAGGCCCTGGCCAGCACCATCGCCTAGAGCTGGGGCAAGGGAGGGGGGCCTGCAGCTCAAGTCCTCCTGACTCAGGGATGCGGGTTCCACTCCTAGCTGTGCCTCTGCTTGCTGCAGGGTCCCCAGGCAAGCTGCTTCATCACTCGGGCTTCTGTCTCTCATTTGTAAAACAGCACCTGGCCCAAATGTGTTAGCGAGCTTAGAGCGGTGCCCAGCAGTGTAAGGGCTCCATCACTTTAACTGCTATTATGCCTTTTGGGACCCAGTCTCAAGGGTTAATATCATTAGTCTGTGGGTCCCGGAACTCAACCTGAATTCCGTCTGTCCCAGGGCCCAGAGCAAGGCCTGATAAAGAATAAGACGCTTCAGGGAATGTTTGCTGAACGAAATTGCCAAATGGCAGGCCAGCCTCTGCTCCCACAGTTCCCTCCACTGGGGAAGGTCCTGTGTGCTATAAAGTCCTTCCTGGTACTGGGCTTAACCTGCTTCCTGGCAGCTTCCTCCCTCCAAGTTTTGGGAACAGGGGAAGAACAGTGGGGAGGAGAAGCGCCCGCACACCCCGTTTGTACACACTCGCCAGGGCCCAAATCCAGTCTGCACTTCTCAGTGGTGCTTGCCCTGACCACCCTGACCAGGAGGAATGACACCTTCCTCAGGCTTGTAGAACCCACATTCACAGACATATGCTGCACGGACACACAGAGATGTGCAGACACACACCCCAGATACACACTTACAAGTCAACCCACTCAGAGGAACACACACAACACCCTGGACCTTGGGGACACATTCAACAACACAAACGTGCCTACAGACACTAACACACAGGGCTGCGAGGGTGCACGCACGCGTGCATGCGCGCACACACACCCCACAAGCACATAGAGACCTGGCGACAGGCACCCAGAGACAGGCAAACACACATAAGCACGGGCTCTCAGAACTCCAGAAGCTGGGGAGCCAGGGTCAGAGCCCCTTGTGGGGGAGGGCTCTGTGCTCTCCTAGAAATGGACTTGATTTACCCTGGACACGTCCCTGGGGGGCAGCTCAGGCTGATGCCGGAGACCACAGGTCTCCCGTTGGTTGTTCAGCAAGCCTGGCATCTGAGGGGCATTTTTAGAGATGACATAAACAGACGTTCAGGGCATAATCTCTGCTCCATTCCATGCTGTACAAATTGTTGCACAAATTGCAGTACAATGACAATTAGAGCAGCAATTGCCGCAGGCCGGTTAGCTTGTGCAAACAGAGAACCCGCTGCTCCCCACACCGCCCCTGCAGCCCACTCCAGGCGCTCCAGACAGCAGGACGCTGTGACCCCAGCAGGGCCTCACCCAGCGAGCGAGACCATCTGCACTTCTGACATCCACTTCTGTGGTCCTGGCTCTGAGTTGCTCTGAGGTCACGCTGGGTGAGGCCCTGGTGGAGCACAGCTCTGAGCCTCAGTTTTCCCAGAGGTCACCGGGCCTTTGGTCAGCTTCCGCTGCAGCTTCTCCACCCAGCCTGCCTTTCTCCCAGGTCCCATTCACCTCTGTCCCCAGCACTTCACTCAATGCCGGGCATATTTCAAAGACTAAATAAGACTGTGGAATGAATGAATGAACCCCCTTCCCACCCTGGAAGACAGGCATCGTTACCCCCACTTGTGGCAGACCCTCACCCCCGGTCTCCCCTGGGAGATCACTTGTACACAAATCTTCCTCTCAGGGTCTGCTTCTGGGGCATCCACCTAAATGCCATTTTACAGATGAGGAAATGGAAGCTTCAGAAAGGTAAAGTAACTCTCCCAATGTCACACAGCACAGCTGCCCTTGGGGGTTAGTTCTGGGGAGGCAGCCCCCCACTCCTCCTCTGGTTGGGAGGCTGGTGAGGTCCTGATGTCTGCTGGTCCCTAATACGGGTAAAGGAAGCAGCCCTACTTTGCCCTTGTGTCCAAGCCACATTCGTGGTTCCAGCTGTACCATTAACAAGGGGCGCTGTGATCCCCGCCTAGCCATGGGGTCTAGATGTGAATATGTCTAAGAAGAGGAGGACCGAGTTCAGCCAGGGTTTGACCACAGGCCCGCTGGAGGGGGGACGTTCAGCCAGCCCAAACCTCGGGCTCCTTGAGAGGGAGCCTCTCCATAAACAGTGTGATCAGTCCAGGGGCAGAGTGGTGGCCCCCCTCGGGACCTGATATCTTGTCAGGGGCCCTCACTGGACACCCTGGCCCAGCACAGAGGATTCTTGGGCCAAGTTGGAAAACTGCTTGCAAGTGCAGTGCTCTCCAGCAGCCTATATAAATCTGGAGGAAAGGGGTTATTGAGCCCTGGGAAACTGCAACCAAAGGCACTAACTCCGTTCTTAGAAAAGCCTCTAGAATTAAGTCATTACCTGTTAATTAACACGAGCTGGGCAGAGATCTTAGTTGATGGCATGGCTGTGTGCATGCTGGCCCTTGAGAGGCAAAGGAAGCACACACACATCTATGTTCACACGTACCTCAGGCCCCTCCTGCTCTAACTCACCCTCGGGTCTCTGCAGCCCTGCGGACAGAGCCCGAGCTCCTCCATCTGACACACAAGGTCCTCTGTCACCAGCCCTGTTCACCTCTCCATCACTCCATCACTGAGCCATTTGAAACTCTCACCTCCAGGCTTTTCTTATGCTGTTCCCTCTCCTTGGGACACCCTTCCCATCCTTTTGCACCTGGATAACTCTTACCTACCTTCTCTCTGGAGGCCTCCCCACCCGGTATTAAATCCTCTCCTCTGAGTTCCCATTTATTTTCCTCCAGGGGATTCATCATGGCATTTTGTAACTCAGGTTCAAAGACTGGCCCCCCTCTAGATGGCGAGCTTCTCCAGGGCAGGACAGGCAGAGCACAGAGCAGGTGCGTGGTGGTAAATGAATGAACACACACAAGCACAGCTGCACACGCTCAGAGGCTGCTCTGAGCTGGCCCTTGCGCCAGCCTGGGCCCCTGGAGATGGTGCAGGAGCCACCGCACAGGAGGACTTTGTCAGGGCCCTCTGTTATCCCAGCAGGAGGAGGCATCCCAGCCTACTGGCCTGCTATCTCTTCTTGGAGACACGGGCAAGTGCAGTCAGGAGGGTGATGGCTCTCTCCAGCCCCCGCCCCCCATCCATCTCCCTGACCAGATCCTCCAGCCCCTTATGCTCTCAGGCCCACCTCTAGGCTGATGACACCCATCTCCTGTCTCAGGAGCCCCAGACTCCCACATCTCTAGCCCCCTGGGGCCCTCTGGCTGGCACCTCCCTACTCAGCACACCTGAAACCAGCTCACATCTTCCTCCCTCGTGCTGCCAGGGCTTGTACTCACATCCACACAATGAACGCAGGCGGGAGAGTGGAGCACCAACCTGAGCTCCTCCTCTAACCCCACGTTTAACAGGCTTCCCATCCCTTTCTGTCGACTGTCTCTCCGGAATATCTCTCAAATCCAATCATTTCTGTAGCTGCAGATGTGCCAGTTTGATTGGTTGCCCAGTTTCCCCATATTAAAGAATCCTTCAGTGTGGGAAGTGAAGGTGTGAATAGGGAGGACATTTATGCCTCCCACAAAGGAGGGGGGGCAACCCCTGTCAATCTGGGTGCGGGGGACCCAAGACAGGCCTGGTCAGTGGGATGCCCTGCTACAGCTTTAGCCCTGGAGTGAGAGCACAGAGGCTGAGGACCCCAGTGTGGTGTCTGGATAGTCTGGTATCTGGAGAAGCAGGTCTAGGTTCCCTGCTTCTAGGCCCCTGGGGTCCTGGGATCCTGCCTGTCCTCAAAGCCTGCTCCTCTTTCCTTAGACAAATGGTCTGTGGTCACAGGGCCTGCCCATAAATTCTAGGGGGTGGGGAGGGAGGGGATGCAGGGCTCATTATGGCCAGAGCTGGTTTCTGCTGCTTATAAGTAAGAAACTTAGCAGGCAGCTGCTTCTCTCCCTTCTGCCACCACCCAGATCCAGGCTTCATTGCCTTACCTCTCGGCCCACGCTAGTGCCCTTTCTCACCTCCTCCATGATGTTATTCTGATTCCCCCCCCCCAACCCTACGTCCTGGCTGACAGATGCTCCCTCTACTAGGCCCCGTCACCCCTGAGCACCCCTCAAGGCATGGATCACGTGCTGCCCTCTTCTTCTTTACAAGATCTGCAGAGTCCACTAGGCTATGAGCTCCTTGAGCAAGGGGCTGAGTCTGCCCCAAGGAACAGACTGACCCGTGAAGTCTGTAGAGAGAGGCCACTTGCTATAGAAGTCAGCTCCCACTGAGTGGTCGGGGTCAAGTCACTTAACTTCTCTGAGCCTCAGTTTCCTCATCTGTAAAGTGAGAATAATGACGGCTACCTCAGAGGGCTGCTGTACGGACAGACTAAGAATATAACATAGACTATAAGACACAGGTGAGGTTCCTTCATTGTCAGTATTTACTTGGCCCTGGCTTTTCTCAAAGAACATTAGCAAAGTTATTTGTGAAAGCAAGGTCTATGGCTTTGTTCAGTGACTCTGTATCATCATCAGTCATTCGTACAGCCTTCCTCCAGCAATCAACTTGTGTGACTCTCACCAGGCCTCATAAAGATTTGATATCCAGACAAAACTGGTCCCAACACACAAGCTGGCTGCTCTTCTTCCTTTCCCAGACAATAAGAATTCTACAATTCAACAACTTGCCTTCCTTGCCTTGGCTTCCAGGAAGCTCCAGTAAATACAGGGTTCAATCGCAGTAACTAAGTGAGCTTAGGTTTTTCACATATTTATGTCCTTTACTCTATGTCAGTTTAACTGCATATAGATCTTTTGTAGTAAATACCCATGAATTCTTAATGAAAGACAAGAACTCAATGATCAGGAATAAGATGGACTAGAACAGAATGGGACATAGTAGAACATCACAGCAGGATTTTCTGGTGTTTCCTCCACTCATTCCTCTTCACAGAGGATGAAACTGAAGTCTAGAGAAGGGGAGGGGGAGGCAAGGCCTGGACTGCACCTCAAGTGCTCCCAGCCTCTGCAGGCCTTGCTTTTGGGCTGCCTTGTCCACCAGGCACAGCACACACAGTACACAAGAGTCCACAATACTTTTAGGAGCCCTTGAAAATGTTTGAATTTAATTTATAATCAGAAGAAAAAAGGAACTTTTAGGTCAAAGAAAATGTTTTAATACATAAAATTAATATGTTGTCTTTAAACCAATGCTGTCATAAAATGTAATTTTTAGTATTTTTTACGGAGGAAGAGGCTGAAGCCAAAAGTGCTGGGGTCAGCAAACGTCATGACGAGGCCCTGCTCGCCTTACCCACCTCACTAATGAGTACGGGAAGCTTCTACTTCTCACCTGATGGCTCCCAGGGGACCCAGGCCTCCTCCACACTTCCCTCTCTGACGGGATCCAAAGGGAGCGTTTTCACGAAGATTCTAGTGGGAAGTGGGGCCTTGCCAGGTGAATCTAATTTATACCCGGTAGTAAGCACCTCAGAGAGCTCCTGAAAGCCCGAAACCACCTCCTGGCTGCGGGGTGGAGGCGCTTCCCCTGGCTGACTTTGCCAACCAGTTGTCAGGACAAATCTTCCTGGGTTCACAGTGTGGAGACAATGAAAGGGCTGGCGCTTGGAAGGCACGAGCCGCGAACTTCCTGACAGAGGTGTTGACTGCGGGCCGCAGACCCTCTGTTCTGCTTGGCTCAGGACCACCCCTCGTCTTCCCCAGCTCACGAGCTGGGCTCACTGCGGGGGCCACAGCAGGAGCAGAGCGGGCCTGACAAATACCACCATCCCACCTGGGGTACAAGCAGCAATGGAACTCAGAGGAGAGGGGAGGCAGGGGAATAGCCTGTTCTGGGCATCACCACTGACGCACCGTGTGACCCTGGGCACCCTTCACTGGTCACCCTGCCTCACCAGGTCCAAGTGTCCTCACTGGGAAGATGGGGCAATGGTTGTTGTGAGGATGACATGGGATGACGGGCAGTAAACAACCTCCAGCAGATGAAGCAGGATTATCATTCCCACTAAACAGAAGGAAATTGAGACCAGAACAAGGAAATAGTTTGTCTAGCCAACATCATGGTGAATAAGGGATCAGAACTGGATTCCAGAAGCCTTGAAGGTAGGGTTCAGCTCTTCCTGAGGAGCGGTTATGCCTTCAGGCTTCCCGGGATTCGAATCCCGATTCCAACTCTTACTGGCTGTGGGACGTCCCCACATTCTCTCTCCTGCCCCGTGTACATAGTCATGGGCCACAGAGGCCTCCATCCCGACCTGGTTCGCTCACCCAGTCTCAGGGATGGAGCCCCAGGTAGCTGCCCCTGAACCCCTCCCTTCCTCTGACCCCTGCACGCCTCCCCTAACCTGTGAGGTCGCTGTCTCCCTGCACAAGAAGCCAGGGAAGTGGGGCAAAGGATGCCTTGGGCTCGTGGTGCTAATTCTGGATAAAGCAAACCCCACCCCCGACCAGTGTAGGTTAAGTGCAAGGATCCATGCAAAGTCCAGATTATGTGGGATTGTTTCTGAGGAGTCACAGTAACTAATTAAGATGTCTTGACAGGCATTCTCTGGGCTGAGCTCAATGAAAACAGGGAGTGATCAGCTCATGATCAATTACAGAAAAACATGCTGACACAGAGGACAACCCGGAGCAGTGGGTGGCCGGGGATTGGAACCCCAGCACTTAACTTCTCTGAGCCTCAGTCTCCTCATCCATAAAATGGGACAGTAATGCCAACATCAAAAGATTCACTGAGAAAACAAAGGGCTTAATCTGCTATCTGGAGAAGAGCACATACCTAAAAAAATGCCACTTTCCCTCCTTCCTCACACTTTAAAGTAGCTGCTTTGGGGTAGTTTAATCATTTCCTCTGCTGCATTCTTGGCTATAATAGTCCTTTTGTTGTCAATTAATGCAAAATTGTACTCTTACTCTATCTCTGTGCCCATGGTCATAAAAACAGGATCTGTGGAAACCGAATTAATGATAAACAGCTGCAGCAGCAGCAGCAGCTAATTACAGAGCTTCTACTCTGTGGAGGGCTTGATTGTAAATTTCTCTCCAAGCGTGGGAATGTGGACAAGAACTCCTCCTCTCTAGGCCTCAGTTTCCAAATCCACAAACAGGATTGAGCCAGATGGTTTCCAAGCTGATGGTTTCTAAGCTCTTATCTGGGTCTGACATTCCTTGAGCTGGAGGACTTGGGGTGCAGACCCTCCTTTACCCTCATATTGCAGATTAAGGAGGGAGGGAAATCAAGGCGGGGATAGGGTAGGAGGAGTGAACTAACACTGTGCACCGGGTGCTTGGCTGGGCCCCCTGGGCACACTACCCATCTAGCCTAACCCAGAAATGCCCCTCAGACAGCAACCCATGCAGTCCTCACCATGGCCCTGTGAGTTTGCTGCAAAAACCTTCATTTTACAAGACTCCTGATTCTCAGCCTGGGCCCTTCCCAGCACACTCCATCACTTCTGCCCCACTGAGTCCAGCTCTTCCCCTTTTCACTCAATCACATTCATTCAGGAAACAGTTGTCAATCACATACTGTTCAAGAGCTTGGAAATGTAACAGGGAACAAAACATAAAAGGATCTAGACTTTATGGAGCTTATGGTTGAGTGGAGGGAACAGATCAGAGACAAACACACAGTGTTGGGTAGTATAAGGGGCAGAGAGTGGATGAAGATATTACATTAGACAGGTGGTCAGGGAAGGCCTCCTGGAGGAGGTGACATGGACCTCCATGAAAGCCCTCCATGGGCCTGAGTGAAGGGAGGTGGGGCTGGAGCAAGAGAATTTTGGATGGAGGGAAGAGCCATGCAGAGCCTGAGGTGGGAATGAAGCTGGCATGTGTAAGGAACAGACAGGAGCCAGTGTGGCTGGAGCAGAGCAAGAGAGGAGTGTGGAAGGAACTGAGGTCAGAGAGCTTAGCAGAGGCCCACACCTGCCCCTTCCTTGTCCTTCACCTCTTTCCTCCTCCCCTAGGGCCCTGCCAGGAATGTGGAAAGGTAACTGTCTGAGTTCAAAGGATCTTAGGGATTCTGGAGTCCTTTCATTTTATGGATGAGAAAACGGAGGCCCCATAGGGTCTGGTGACTCTCCCAAAGCCATAAGGCAGTCTGATGCAGAGCTGGGGAGGGAACCGAGCGCTGAGCCCTGGCCCACGCTGTCTCTACCCAGACTGCTGGAGTCAGGGTCAGGAGACCTAAGGGCTTGGGACTGATCAAAGTCCTTGTCACACTTGTGAAGAAACTGAGGCCCAAGGCCAGGTGGCTGCATGTGCATGAAGAAGGGGTGGGGGTGGGTAGAGGAACTGCAGACTCTTCTTGGTGCACACCCGTGTGGGCCTTTGCACAAGCCAGGCTTCCTCTGGGCCTAACACCCAAGGCAATCAATCATCGTGCTTTTCTAATGCACGTGAGGAGCTGTGATGTCTGAAACCCACAGCTGATTACAACCTCCCTGGAGCCTGCTGGACAGTGCTGCCTGAACCCGATCCTGCTGGGAGGGAAGGTGATTCTGACACGTGTGGACTGCACAAGCTGCCAGCCATCTCCTCTGCGTGACCTCCAGGGGGTTGTCTCCCAACCCTGGGCCTCGAGTCCTCATTTGTCAAAAGGTGCTGCAGGGCTTGGGAGCAGCATCAGATGAGATTCCCTGGAGGGTTCTTCCCCAGTGTGAACACAACACAAGCCAGTGTTCTCCAGAATTTGGGAGGCAGTGATGGTACAGGTGGAGGCAATGCAAGTCAGCTGTCAACACGGGGCCTGGCACATAGTAGGTACTCAACAGACTTTGCGGCTCTGCACAGCGGGACGAGCACTGCACTGGAAGGCAAGGGACCTGAGCTTTGGTTCTTTTGCTCCGTGATCTCAATGAGCCAAACCCTCTCTACGTGCCTCAGGTCCCACAGCAGCAAACAGCAAAAGTGCAAACAAACACAGGCATTCGGACTTGCGGCCTCCACGAGGCCACCTCCTCTGGTCCTGGATGCCTGGGGAGAAGCAATGGGAGCAGGCAGTGGGGGGTGGGATCTTGGGGAAGTATGGGAGGCACAGCAGACTCATTTTTCTTCCTGGGGCCAAACTCTCTTGACTTCCAATTGCTATCATGTTCCTTGGCAACTAAACCTGGTCAGAAATGACCCCATAGGCCAAACTGCCTCCCCAAATGAGGGATTCAGCAGATTCTGGGGAGCACAGACTTGTGGTTAAATAGGGGTGCAGAAGGCAGCTGTGGGCAGTGGGAAGATGACAGAGCATGGAGCCATGGACAGGAGGCGGGGTCCCAGATGTGACACCCAGCCAGGTAGCTTCCCCTCCGTGGATTTCAGCGAGCCCATTATAAAACAGGGATCCTGCCACTGCCCTGTGCATTCCCTGAGCACAGGAACTACACCCATCAAAACTGCACCCCAGGGCCTGGTCATGCCCTGGGAAGCTACAAATGTTACTTTCAGCTCGAAAACCCTACACTTTCTGGCTCAGTACAACAAAGAGGCTGGCTCATGGAACATCAGCTGAACACTCACAGGACACTTGCCTTCCTCCATGCCCAGCAGAGACCGATATCCCCAAGAAATGCACAGCCCAGGAGTACCACGCTCTCTGCTCTCCGAGGCTTATGCTCCCAATGTGGCAGACTTATCAAGGGAGGCTTGGGGGGTACGTGCAGGAGGCAAGAGCAGGCCGCCCTCCATCAGGCGGCCACCTCCCAGCTGTTTGGAAATGGCCATTTGCAAGGCCATGAGTCTCAGTGATGGACTCTCATTTTATCATTACCCACGTCAGAAGAATGCATCTTGAGGGGGCAGCACTGCACAAGTCAGCGCTGTAATCACTTACAGACCACGGAGGCCCCAGTCCTGGCAGTGGAGGAAGATTTATTGTGGGGATGGACGGAAAACAAAGAACAGTTGTGCAAACTTTACGGAGCCACATTATGGGAAATGCCTTTCCCATTTCCCACTGGTAAATGTGCTGGATGCTGTTTCCAAAGGGGGACTGAGCTCCGGTACCCAATCACTGCGCCCGGCACGGCTCGCTGGGCTGAGCTGGCCTGGCCCGTGGTGCCCAGGCCTTGGCTGGCAGCCAGGTGCTGCTGTCTGCTCTGGTGGACCCGGGAAGAAGGCTCCTTCCTGGGCCTCTGCGTCCTCATCTGCCTACTGCTGCTCCCCCTCGCACGCACCCACCACACGACCAACATTCTAAATGTTAATGCTGATCGTGTCACTCTCCTGCTCAGAACCCTTCCACCACTCTCTCCCTTGCCCTCAGGACAGAGTCCCAGCTCTTCATACTGGACTTCAAGGCCCTTTAAGGTTCAATTCCATCTGCCATTTCTACTCTCAGCCCCCATGCACGGAACACACTCCCAGCACAAGAGGCTACCTATGCTCCCCTCAAGGGCCAAGACTGTCACATCTTTTGCATATGCTGTTCCCTTTCCTTGAAATGCCCTTCCTCATGGTCTGCACCTGGAAAGCTCCTACCCTCCCTTCAAAGCCCAGCTCTCATGACATCCTGGGGGAAGCCTTCTCCCTCCTCTGTGTCTCTGCAGCATTTGGTTAATTCCTTCGGCACCAGACCATTCCTCATTTGATGCTGCGCCTCCTGCTTCTAGCATCAAACCTGGCACAGTATGGGTGTCAATAAAGCTGTGTTGAAAAGGTGGCAGAAGTGAGGGGGGAGACAGCACAGCTGAGCCCAGGGCACTCTCCCGAGGGAGGGGAACAGGTAAGCTGAGTGTCCCCTGGGTCTTGGAGAGGACTGAGGCCATAGCGCTGGTGTGGCCCATCACCCCTTTAACGGATGAGGTCGGTCACTGCAGCAGGCCAAGCGAGGCGCGTGAAGTCGGCTCAGATAACGCATCTGCCATCCTGTGGAGACAGAGCCTATTAATGCTCAATCACGAAGTTTACCATTTCCAGGATGTCCCTCTTAGAAAACATGTTCTGGACACTTTCTTCAAGTCACTGTTGATTTTATCTGACTTTCTCAGTCCAATAAGAGAATCATTTCAATTCCATTTACATTAAATTCAAAAGCTTTCTCTCCTTTTATTATTTTAAATTCAATTCAGAGGGCTGTGTTTTTTTATCCTTAATTTTTTTCATATTCCATAAAGCAGTGTGGAGTTCACAAAACTTGGCCAGTGTTCCTGTACCCTCAAGTTTGGTGCTCCCAGGAATTCTCATCTCTATGAGAGCTTGGGTTTGATGACTCAAAAAAAAAAAAAAAAAAGGAACAAGGGCTCCTGTTTTCAAGCATGGAGTATTTTGCCAGGCATGAGATAAGTGCTCCATATACATGATCTCATTTAATTCTCACAACACTCTCCCTTTTACACAGACAGGAAACTGAGGCTCAAAGAGGCCACGTGACTTGTTTGAGGTCTCACGGCTGGTTAAGGGTCAGAGCAGAAATTTGAACCCCAACAGTTATCCTATACCTTTAGCCATTGGTCCACCCTGGCTCACCAATTTCTGGCTCAGAATTCAAATAAGATGGAGGGCGGGGAGTCAGGGATGGAGATGAGGTAGGGCTGGGGATGGGGAAGTGAATGGGAGTAGGAGGGATGGGGGATAGAGGTGGAAGGGAGAGGGGGGAGGTATGGGGGTACTGTGGAGCAGAGAAGGAGGAAGCTGGAAGAGCTGCAGACAGAGGCCTAAAGGCCAAGCACTGCATTTGGGGAGCATGTGGCTAAAAGATTCTGTGCCGGATGGGAAACCCATCTGGGAGGGACACGCCTATGAGGGTGATTGTGTACTCTGGGGCCGGGTTACGGGCAGGAGCACTGGACCGGGAGTTGGGGACTCAACTTGATCCCCTCTGCAGAGCCCTCTACAGTTTGTGGACCACAGGTGTCCACCCCTCACAGAGACTCTTCTGGGGTGAGCATCAGAAGCCCTATTTTACAGATACGTTAACGGAGGCTCAGGAGTGAAGTGACTTGTCCAAGGTGGCACAGTCAGTGAGCAGCAAAGCTGGGATGAGTCTCCAGCTCCACCTGTCTCCTTCCTCTCCTCTTTCCCAGGCAAGTCTTTTCCATCTGCGGCCTCAGTTTCCCGCTCTGTACAGTGATGAGAGGGGGCCCTCAGGGCTCTGAGTTGAATGCAAAGCTGGAGTTTCCAGAAAGCCTCTCCTTATGAAGGTCCCTGAGTTTGATTTTTAAAAACTGGGGGAGATAGGAAGGCATCCAGTGTAAGCCAAGATCTGTGGAGCTGGAACCTTGGCTTCAAGAGGGGAAAGGGCATTAGCATCTGCTGGGCACCCAAGGAACACAGAGTGCTAGGCATTAATCCCATTTCACAGTTCAGGAAACTGAGGCTCAGCATAGCCAAGGGACCCATCCAAGGTCACATCCATGGCAGAGCTGGGACTTACAACAGCCTTTTCTGTTCCTTTAGGGACACTCATGACTGCATGGCTCCTATGCTTTTTAGACCCTCCCTCTTCTCCTTTCCTAATGCAAACTGCCCAGAGCAGTCAGACCATTTGTTGTGCACTCACTGTGTGCCAGGCAGTACGCAACAGCTCATGTATAGTACCTCATCGAAGCCTCACAACAGTTCTACTCCCTCCACTTTACAGGTAAGAAAACAGAGGCTTACAGAAACCAAGTTACTTGCACACAATCATAGGCTGCTAGGTAGCAAAGCCAGGTTTCAAATGAAGGCTTTCTTGCAGGAAAACTTCAAGCACCAGATTAGGGATGGATGTGACCATCTTTAAGGTCCCTCCATTCTTGTGACTTTATGGGAAATTGCTCTGGAGGGCAGTGTCTGGGCAACCTCACACAGTGTCGGAGCAGAGAGGGCAGATGGCCACTAGGGCAGAGCCTCTGTACTAGGGAGCAGACTCAACTCCTCTGCCTCCAAGGCTAGGCCAGGTGCCAAAGAGCATGTGGTCCCCAAGACACTCAGCCATACCAGGAGCACTGTTATAAATGGGGCAACATGTGCTGGGAGGGCAGGACACACGGAGAAAAGGGGTGCCGAGGAGGGGACACTGGACTGGGTTGTGCAGGATGGTTAGGAGTTTGCTGGGTTGGGAAAGGCATTCCAGGCAGAAGTATCAGCAAAAGCCAAGGCCCAGAGGAGGGACTTCAGTAAGGGTTGTTAACGAGGGCGTATCTGGATGCAACCTAGATGGCTGCCTTTGCTCAAAAAGGTTTTCCTACCCAGACCCTCCCGCCCCCCACCCCCAGAACGAGGTGAGGCTCAGGCCGGTTTCCAAAGTGGGTGGGCTTGACCTGGTTGGAACAGCTTGGCCTCTATGGGCTCATGTACAGCAGGCTCCTCCAGGGCAAGGGGTTTAAAACCATATTCAATTTTGCAGCCTTTTAATCTTACCAGAAGCCCCAGCCTCCAGAAAGGGAGACTGTTTTCAGGTGACTTGTTTATTTTTAAAAAGGTAAAATGTCTTATTCTTCATCCCATGAGTTCTCTCTCCTCTCATATAGGACAAAAGACCCATCATGTCAGCAGGGCAGGGACCTGCAGGCTCTCAAGATGATGGGGCGCTGGCTTGGGGAAAGTAGTTAAATGCAGACGTCTATCTGCTTCCCTGCTCCATCAGGGCTCCACAGGGCCAGGCTGGCTTTGATTCCCTTCTGTGACCCCACGGCCCACCAGGGCCTGGCACACAGGAGGCGCTCGGTGTCAGCTTGCCGAATAAGTTTCAGATCTGGATATTCTCTCGACATTTGCAAGCAGACTGATGATTCTCTGCCCGGGAGGTGGCTTGGGGTCATGGCTAGCACACAGTCTTTGGAGTCAGGCTGAGACCTGGGTTCAAATTTGACCCCATGATGCACTTGGGGCCTGAACTTGGGCATGAACTGGACTATCCTTTCCCCATCTGTAAAATGGGGATAATTTCAGTCTCCAGCAATGTTCTGAGTGCTGAGATCACACATGTGTGGAAGCCCTCAATACTGAAAAACACCCAATGAGTATTTCAATAACGTTCCTGTCCCCCTTGACTGACTCAAACAAGCTTAAGCAGCCAGGCTCAAATCCTCAGCTCCTGGCTTCCCTCCCTCCCTCCATCATCCAGCAATAAGATCGCAAGATTCAAGGGCAGAATCCTTCCCACGGCGCTAGAAGTCTCACATCACATCATCTTCGTCTCTGGACCCCCGACTCCTGGCACACAGGAGAGGCTGCTGCCCCTCCAGTGAGGCAAGTGTCTCAAGGGGAGGATTCTTCCCTCAGTTGAGGGTCACTTTCCCACAGTCTAACTTCCCGGTTTGGTTACCGGCCCCTTCAGGAAACCCCCTGCCCACTGAAGCTGCCCCATTTGCTGTGCCATCCTGGACCCCCATCCTCTCAGGGCCTGTCTTCCCCATGCCCTGTCCCTACGTGATGAGGATGGACTGGTAAAGCTCAGACACCTCGAACTCCCGGATAATTCCCTGGGATGAGCTTGAGATGTTGAGATGAGTCAGGGTGTCAGCTGCCTGGGAACGTGCCCAACCCACTAGGCTGCTCTCAGGACATGGGGGCCGGAAGGAGCAGATGCCCTGGGACCCCACACACTGTGATGTGAGACACACAGAGGACTCTACTCTGCTGAATAGAGAAGCTGGGCAAAGGCAGGTGGTAGAGGGCAGTGTGGCCTGTGGAATGGTCCAGGCAGCTGTGCCCGGTGATACAGAGCAGGCCATTGCGTCTCTGAATGTCAGTTTCTTCTTCTGTAAAATGGGCATGGTAATCCCTGGCTGGAGAGAGACTGTCTCAGAATATATTAGGTCTCTTCTCCCTCAGGACTTCCCATAAGATGCCATCCCGGACCCCCTGTCAAGCCTCTCTCTGAGGTATATCCCTGGTCCCAGGTCCAGTGGCACCTAGGACAGACTGAGCGGGGTAAGGGATGGGAACCAATGGTCAGTGCGGCTGCAGCTGCCAGAGGAACCCGGGCAGGATGTTAAGTCCAGCCTCAAGGCTCCAGCTGTGCATCAGAACTTGGAGGGCAGGGACTAGAGCCTCCTCCCTGTGCCTCTGCCCTGGCTCCCCCTTCTTACCCCGAACAGCCATTGTCTGGCACCGAGCAGGGGCTCTGCATCGCTGGCAGACACCTGACCACAAGGCCACCAGCACATGTGATAGCCCTGCCCACCTCACCAACAGCAGAGGCTGCAGCAGTTAGCTGACCTCAAGTCCAGGTTCCACTCCTGACTGGCTCTTTTGAGCCTCAGGTTCCTCATTTGTAAAATAGCTGTCAAAGATCCTGTCCTAACTCCTAGGGCTAATGTATGAATCTCCTAAGACCATCAGTGTGAAGAGTGTGATTGGGGAAGATGAGAATTAACTAAGCAGTTCCCTATGTCATCTCTTTTAATCCTAATAACGACAGTCCTAAAAGGTAGGTACTATTATCACCCCGTTTTACAATTGAGTATGCTATAGTTCAGAAAGGTTAAGTCACCTGCCTGAGGTCACACAGCTGGTAAGTGGCAGGGCCCGAGGTCGGTGTGACTCCAGACTTGGGCTTTCACCTGCCTTTTACACCTTCATGCTGCGCTCACAGCTTTGGTCAAGCTCTTCACAAAAGTCAGAGGTTGTTGTCATGATTATTTCATAAAACCCAAGGTTATGAGAAGTTTTCCTCTTTCTCCTCTGCCTATCTTTTTCTCGATGTGGAGAAATGCAAACTCAGAGTCTGCTAATTTCTGCAGTCTCAGACAATCAGAATTCCAACCGTCTGAGAGAGCCAACCTAAGAAAGCAAGAAAGTAATCTTTTCAAAGTTAACGTCTTCGAGGCGTCGCGTCAGTATTTGGGTTGGACGTAACCTTGCTATCGTAACACAGATGAAACCCCAAATATAATAAGGCTAAGACAACTCCGACAACGTAAGAAACATAACAGGATATTGCAAAGAGATTAAGGAGCTTCCGCTGGACAGCGTGGAAGGGCCGTGGAAAGGGCAGGGTGGGGGGCGGGCAGTGCACCCTGGGGGCCAGTGAGGCGAGTCCTGAGTCCCTGGCTGAGCCTGAGGATGAACGGCCTGGGCAGAGGGGAGCTGGGCTCCTCCAGGCACCTCTAGGCCCGCCCGGTGCGGGAGCAGAGGCTCCGCAGGCTAAATGTGAACCAGCTGCAAGGATGGGAGTGTTACAGTTGGACGGGGCGGGGAAGGCTTACCTCATGAAAGAACTGTGGAAACGGCTGCTGGAAAGATAATAAAAGGATTAACTGCTATTTTAGTGGGCCATTTACTCTGCAATCAAAGTGTCTCATCTATTTCCTGTTCTCCAGAGGCTCCGGGTCCAAAATTCCTTTGTCTATTACAGCACATGGTAGCAGAGGCCTGTCATGAGAAATTAATAATTTTACAGGGAAGGGAGATTGTATTTATCTGGGGTGCGGGTTAGGGCCCGCCCCTTCCCCTGGGTTACCTACTGCACCAGCCTCGCAGGAAGCGGGAGCACTCCCACTGAGGGCAGGGCGGAGCTCAGAGATCTCTGCTACTATCTCCAGAGAATGGCACCCGGCAGGGCTGGTACCTGGACCCCAGAGAATAATCAGTTTAACAGGAGAAGATATACACAAACAAGAGCATCACGGCTTAGAAAGATGTGAGTTCAACTTCCACTCCAATGGTTACTAGCCGTGTAACCCTGGGCAAGTTACTTTTATCGTTGTTATCAATACTATTATTACTATCATGATTATTGGCCTCTCTTATTATTGTTACTATGGTTTGTCTCTAACTAGCTGTGTGGCCTGGGGTAAATTATGCAGTCTCTCTGAGCCTCAGTTTCCTCATCTGTAAAATGGGGATTAATAGTATCTGCCCCATAGGGTTGTTGTGAGGACCACATGGAGTATGAGGACCATGGGCTTAGAATAGCCCCCGCACACAGTCAGCACTCAGGAGCTGCTTGCTGGTGTTATTACCATAATCCTAAACACCCTAAGAGGCAAGATGAAGTGTTCTCACAGCAGCAGGTGGAAGGCCAGCTGGACCCTACTGAACCTTTGTTTCTTCATCTGTATAAACCCTTGGTTTTACAGGACTCTTGTAAAGATTAAACGCAACCATAGGTAAGTATAGACATGGCTTGAACATCATCTCCTACATGAAGCCCTTCTAGATCTCTCCTCCCTGGGCCGATGCAAACTCCATCCCAGACCCCGTCACTCATCTCCACACCCATCTCCCACGCATCTCTGACTGTGAGTGCCCTCAGGCAAAGATCTTGGCAGGTCCAGGTCTGTCTCCAGAGCCAGGTGTAAGCCAGTGTTCTGTGGAATCTGCTGAACCAAAAGAGATTCTGGCAGGCTGGCCCCAGAGAAGAAACCCTACAGAGAGATCCTGAGACTGAGCTCTGAGTGATTTGAGCCTCTGTGACCCACTCACTGGGCATCAATTTCCCAACCTGGAAAATGGACAGGGAAGGCCTAGATCATCTCCAAGGTCCCTCATGTCTAACACAGAAACTCCTGGATGCTGTGATTCTACACGGGAGCCGGAGTGCGAGAAGGCCACTGACCACGCCACACGAGGGTTCAGGCCAGGCAGCCTCTTCGAGGACCCTGCGTACACCACTGGGATCACCCCAGGAGAGAAGACACGAAGGAGAACTGTAGCCCGGCAGCTGTCAACTGCAGGATCTCAGAGAGAGACAGGACTGTCTGCGGTCCAGGAGCCTTACCCTGCGATGTCCGCTGGGCATCTCTTTCCAGGCAGGGGCGTGCCCTCTCACAAGACACATGTCACAACACCCTAAAGGAACAGGGGCGTCGCCAGGAACCGGCCCAGCCACCAGTTCTCCCTCCAGCACACTCTCGGCCCAAAGACACACGATACAGTCAGCTTCTCAGCCTGCTCACTCCAGCCTCTCCCCCTGACCCCAGCACGCCAACCCTGACCCTCACTTGTCTGCAAAGTGAATTCCTTCTCATACTCAAGACCCAGCCTCCTCAAAGCTGAATAAGTTGGTCCAGTGGGTGCCCAGCTCACAGCTCCACAAGCAGATGCACCCCAAGGGCGAACAGCTAGTCCCAGGAGGATGGAGTTTATGCTGCTGGTTGCCCCTCCCTGGTCCTGCAAATGCTGCCCTGCACTTTGAGCAGGGACAGAGGTGCACCTCTCCCCGAGCTGCACCCCTTCCCAGACTGAGTTCTCCATGAGGCAGGGCCCAGTGACAGCACACAAGTTTTGGAAGAACTCAACTTTGGCTACAACACTGGCCCTGAAGACCAGACACACTGCTTCCTTCCTCTGCCTTACCCAAGCCCCAGCAGCTGGGAAGACAGAGCTGGGCCTTGGTGGCTCCATCAGCCCTTCCAATCCCAGGCAGGCGCCTGTCCTGGTGGGCTGGCTGGGCCTTGTGGGTAGGCACAGTGGCTTGGCTAAAGATATCAGGGACTAAGACTACATTTCTAACCTCTGATACGGATTTCCACCACAGTGAGAGCAGAACATGCAAATGACCACTTAGAAGGGCTGGAGGCCTGGGTGCCTATATTTTGTGTGTGTGCGTGTGTGCATGTGTGTGTGTGTGTGTGTCTCCCTGGAAAGCTTAGTTTCAACCCCAGCCAGAACACTGCAGGTGCTATCCAGGGCCTTATCTGCTAACCCTTGGCCTTACCCCAAAGCCTGCCCTGGGTGCCCACAGCTCTGAAGCCGGACGCCTGTGAGGACCCGGTGCTCTCTGGAGGAAATCAAGCCTGTGGCTGCTCCAGGAGGCCCCAGAGCCTCCCTGAGAAGGGCTCCGGGTGAAGAGCCAGTGCTGGGGGAGAGCGTACTCTCCATGACTCACCTGGCCATCGGCAGGTGTGACACTGAGCATTTGTACGTAAGAGAGAAGGCTGGCCGAGCCGCTTTGACCTCAGAGCACGTGTGTCACCACCTGAACGAGTGTGTGTGACACCAGGCCGTGGAGGGTGGAGGATGGGGTACCTGGCCCTCCACCAAGGTTCCCAGTGACAGGGCACTGACCACTGTGACCAGTGGCCACAGCCCAGCCAGCCCCCAGGGTGAGGAGCCTAGGCAGGGCTCTCCCAGGGCAGTGAGGTGGGTGCTGCCCTGCTGGGGGCGGCGGGGGCACAGCCCGGCGGCCGTGGGAACTCACCATGCACTTGTTGGGCTTCTCGCCCGAGTGCACCCTCATGTGGATGAGCAGCTTGTAGCGGGCATTGAAGGGCTTGTAGCGGCGCACGCACCCCGCCCAGAAGCAGGTGAAGTCCTCGCCCTTGCGCTGGTCAATGTGGCTCTTCTCAATGTGCCGCACCAGCTCCTCCTGCTGCTCGTAGGCTGCACAGCAGTCCACCCAACGGCACGCCTGCCGCCCAGCCACGCCCCTGCCCGCCAGGCCCAGCCCCAGGCCTCCAAGGCCCGGGCCAGGCGGCAGCTGAGACAGTGGGTAGGGGGGCGGCAGGCCCTGCTGGTGAGGCCCGAAGAGCTCTGAGAACTCGTCCGCGGGCTCCTGCTTCAGGAAGCCGGCCTTCCGGCAGGCTTCCAGTTGCAAACTGCCCTCGTGGCTCTCGGTGGACGCAGGGCTGGGCCGGGCCCTCTTGGGAGGGCCCCCCGGGTCTCCCGGCAGAAGGGGGCTCCGGAGTCCATTTACGCAGGTGACCAGAGCTGTCTGGGAGGAGCGGATGATGGAGGTGATGTCGGAGGAGGCGCAGGGTGAGGCGGAGGCTGAGGAGGCAGGGGGCAGGCCCAAGAGGCAGCAGCGCTTCAGGCCACCCTCGGGCGGGTGGGCCTCAGGTGGGGGGCCCAGGCCAGAGCTGGGTTCACTGCCCAGAAGGTAGCAGGAAGGTGCGGGGTTGGCGAGGCCTCGGCCCGAGAGGTCCAGG
Source organism: Balaenoptera physalus (assembly GCF_965194825.1). Lineage (NCBI taxonomy): Eukaryota > Metazoa > Chordata > Mammalia > Artiodactyla > Balaenopteridae > Balaenoptera > Balaenoptera physalus. The sequence goes on along the minus strand of NC_138882.1, from coordinate 151,355,671 downwards.
TCTGTGTGCAGGCCCGTGGCTGGCGGGGCCCGGCAGTGGGCAGACAGGGGTGCGCGAGCTTCCGTCATGGCCCGGTAGTCAGGCAGGGACTCCTGCTTGATGTGCTGTGTGGCCGGGAGGCCTCCGTTCACATAGGTGGCCTGGGGCCTGGGCGACCTGGAAGACAGTGCACAGGGGTCATGAGAGGGTGGGCACTCCACAGTGGGGAGGTCCGGGCAGGGGACAGTGGCGAGCCTGACGACTGAGGGGCGGAGAAGCCCAGAGCAAGAGAGGGAGGCTGAGGGCTGGCAGCAGACAGACCAGGACTGGTTGCCCGGTCAGCAGGGAAGAATGTGGAGGGAGAAGGGGAGAGAGAGGAAGAGGAGGGGGCTGGGGAGAGGTTCAAGAGAGGCAGGAGGTCTGAAGGCATGAATGTGCCGAGGAGGATGCCCAAAAGGAGCGCATTTCATCCTTTTATTAACTCCAGACCACCGTCTCCAGCCCAAGTGCTATCCGTCCTGCCACTGAGGCCTCCCTGGGTCTGCCCTGTCCCCCTCCCCGTGACCTTCTAGTGACTTCTGGAGGAAGAAGGCTGAGGATGGCTCTTTGAGGGACACCAGGTCCAGTTTGTTTTAAACTCTGCTTACTTGTCCCTTAAATCTCTCTTGATTCTTGTAATCTTTCTTAATTTCTCAAAATGTGATGTTTTGCCCCAAGTAATCTGTTCTTTCCACTGTGAACATCAGCGGGTGGGGTTTGAATCACAGTCACAGTGAGGGGTCATCCTAGGAAAAACTGAGGAAAAGTTTCTTGGGGGGAATGTCCAGAATTTCAAGGTCATGAATGTACAAAATGAAGCTGTAGGCAGGCAGGCCAGGTGCGGCAGCAAGAGACCTGGGTTAACATCTCTTAACCCTCAGGTCTCAGCCACTCGCAACTCAGCGAACCTTACTTAGCAAGGTGCTCTGGGCCTCTCCCTGTAGCCCAGCGTCGAATGGTTCTCCTGAGGGTGAGGACGGTGATGGGCAGGGCCCAGCTGGCCAAGATGCTCTCATCATCACACATGCGGTACATGCATTCCTGGAGGGGGCCTCTCCCAAATGTGGGACAAGTAAGTGCAGGAAGAGATATCAGGGCCTGCCGGTCATCAGAGGGCTCTGAGAAGGAGAGAGACCAGCAAGGTGACACTGGGCTCAGGGTCCGAGAAGCCCCAGGAGCTGGCTGGGCAGAGCAGGAGGCCTGCTTATGTGCCCAAAGTCTGACTAGGATACCCCATGCACCCTCATACCTGTCCCCATCCAAGCCTCAGTCTTCTCACCTGTGAAATAAGGACTAACCCTCCCTACCTCAGAGGGAGGCTGCCAGGATCAAGGGAGGAAACAGATGCTGTGACAGCCCTCTGGGAAGAGGACAGCAGGGTGAATGGTGCAATCAGCACTGCCATCATTAACACTGCCCCGTCCTGGGGCTCTTTGCAGCCGGGGGTTGTGGCGCCATCACCTGTCCCTCTGCTTCCCAGCGTGGCCCTGTAGCCCCAGCCCCTCCCTCTCGGGCTCCCTGCAGCTGTGGCATCCTCCGCTCCAGCCCTGAGGTGGAAGGGAGGGGACAGGACAGGGGAGAAGGAAAGTCAGAGCCCGAAGCCCTCCGAGAGCACCGGCTCCAACCCCATCGCTACCAAGAGGGCACAGGGCTCACTGCAGTCACAAGCAGCAAACCAGCAGCAGGGCTGGGACCAGAACCCAGGCTCCGCTTCTTCCTCCCGGGTGTAGAGTTCTCCTGTGTAGACCTAACCTGAAGTGCTCCCTGGATAGGAGGTTGGGGGAGGGGCTCTTCTTCTGTTTGGTTCTCAACTACACTTGAACAATTCTCTGCCTCACTCACCAGAGACCTCTCTTCCCTCCCAGGAACTCTGCTGTCCAGAGCATGGTCACCAGGTGGAATCAGAAGGAGCAAACACATACCCCTCCATCTCTAGGGCTGGGGATCCTGGGCCCACCACTGCCAGCAGAAAGCTCCGAGTGGCTTAAAGATCGGATTTGAAGTTGTGACTTTGTGGAGCTTAAAAAAAAATAAGTGCACAGCTGTTCCTTGCGTGGTCATGATCCTGGGCCTGGCAGAGGTGGGCACGGGTGGGGAAGGGCAGCCAGGTAAGCATCTGTTTGAAGCAACTGCTTTAACAACAGCGCCAGCTTAAAGCAACCAACACCAGAAGAGAACAGCTGTGGTGTTCTGTGACTGAAGTTACCCGAATAATCAACAGCAAAACCTCGAATGGCATCAGGCAGGGAGGGGGCAGCTCAGGCCTTAGGGTTTCCTGGCTCCGGATGCCAGCTAAGGCAGCCCCTCCCCTTGCCCTCAGTGTCCCTGTGAGGCCGGGCAGTGGTTCTGGCCCTGCTCTGCCGCTGAGCCCTGTACACCCCAGGCAAATCCCATCACATCTTTCTAGGGAATGTGGTCCCTAGAAAAAGTGGACAACTTCAGGCGCTTTCCCAGGGGCCGTCTCATGAATCCTAACAGTGTAACGGTGCACGGTAGCTGAAGGCATGGCCAAGTTCTTCAAGGGAGAGACTACTATCTGTTTGACACTTTTGAAAACTGAAGCAACTTGCCCAAGCCCTCAGAGGCAGGCAGTGATAGAGCAGGAATGTGAACCTGGATCTGTTTGAATCAGAGGGAGCCGCATGAACGGAGAGACCCCAAACACAAGGCAATCTGGTGGGAGGGAGAAGGCACAGGATCCAACTGGGTATGGGATAGGGGCTGGGGCCCTCTTTTTCTTTAGGAAAATGAGGGAGTTTGGGAGAGCCAGATCAGCAGCAGAGGTGGCAGCAACTCAGACTGAGGCTGGCATAGGGTTCTGGGTACAGACTCTCCTGTGCCCTGTCAAATGACATTCAAAAGACAAATGATGTTTCTGATCATCTCTACCAAAAGAGAAAAGAAAACAAAAATCCACTTCCTTAGCTTTCACTAGGTTAGTGTAGCTTCTGCCATGAGATAGAAAGAATTTCACTGGAGAAACTGGATGCTTCCAGGGGGGCCTCAGTGAATAATCAAGCAGATAAATGCATTTGACTGTCACCAAACAATGCACAGCTCCAAGTCTAAAAGATGCTTGCTTAACTCCTCATCATGTACTTAATCGTGTCCCCCTAAAATTCACAGATTGAAGTCCTAAACCCCATTGTGACTGGATTTGGAGGTAGGGCCTTCAGGGAGGTAATTAAGGTTAAATGAGGTCATAGGGTGGGGCCCTGATCCAACCAGACTGGAGTCCTTGTAAGAAGAAAAGACACCAGGGGTGTGCACATCGAGAAAAGACCATGTGAGGACACAGCGAGTGAGAAGGTGGCCATCTGCAAGCCAAGGAGAGAGCTCTCAGGAGAAACCAAACCTGCAGACACCTTGATCTTGGACTTCCAACTTCCCTAACTGTGAGGAAATAAATGTCTGTTGTTTAAGCCACCCAACCTGAGGTGTTTTGTTATGGCAGCCCAAGCAGACTAACACACTCCTGTAAATCAGAAGTCTCACTAATACCAAAGAAAGCCACAGGGAATCTACATTCTCAAAGAAAAATGGTTCCATGTGGGAAGAATAAGCATCCTGCTAATTAGTAATATCTCCCACCATGGAGCTCCCACTGTAAAGTAAACTCTGTCGGGGAGATCTCTGCTTCCTTCACCAAGGCACCCACCCCTGATAAATGACTGGTGAAGGAAGCAATTGCAAGCAACCAGTTGCAGGCAACTGGGCCAGTTTTTAGACTCTGTGATCTGTGAGACAGGCCCCAGGCCAGCAGCCCCAGGCACTGGCTCAGGGCCCTAGGGCTGAGCAGGTGGGTGCAGAGGCCTGTCTGTCTGCCTGTCAGCAAACCAGAGGGCACAGAGGCATGGCTTGGATCCTGGGAGAAGCCTCAGGAGGCAGAGTTCAGCCCCATATGCAGTCTGGCAGAACATCTGTCCAGAGGTGAACATCACTGGTAATATGCCAGCACTGAATGATGGTTACCTGGCAGAGTTCTATGGGGTGATGGCTTCCTGGGGCAGGAGACGCCTGGGTGGAGGAACCCCTCTCGGCTCTCGGAGCAGTCCAGGGTTCATCACTACAGCATGCGTGAACCCTGAGCTGGGTCTTCCCTCCCCAGCCTCTCCCCCCATCCTCTGAATCTTTTTCTTCTTCTGAAATGACTGATTCTCTGTAAAGTCAGCTCAGCTTCTGCAACAGGGAAACACACCTCAATAAAGCCACTCCTGTCTCTCATGGGGCCTTGCAATGCTGAGGTCCAGAGCCTAGACCAGGCGGCCATCCATGTGCTACTGGGCTCCGGCTGGTCTCTGGCCCTCCTGTGCCTCAGTTTCCCTGTGTGTCCCACGAACCAGGCAGACCAGGTGAGGTCTGGAGGCCCTAGGTCTGTGGCTTCCAGCTACCGTCCACAGAAGGCAGCTGATGCATGGGGTCGGAGCACATACCTGCTGGGGTGGGGGAAATGCAGCAGCCTCTCGCAGGCTGAGGGGTGGCCCCGGGGTGGTGGGCTTCCTGCAGGGAGAAACAGGCCCTGGCGGCAGGGGGGGCCAGGGCCTTCAGCAAGGTCCAGGTCCAGTAGACTCTTCTCCGAGCCTGGAGTGCAGTGTCCGTAGCTCCCGTTCACTATGCAGAGAGAGACAGGAAAAGGAGACAAAGTGAGTGGGGATGGCCTGCAGAGGGCAGTCACTGGGGTACCGGGTGGGACAGAGTGCCCTTGAGAAACACTAACTGAACCCTTGCTGCATTCCAGGCACTGGGGACACCTATTAATTCCCATAATCACCAGCAGGATCAATAATAAAATCCCCAGTTCTCAGATGCAGATGCTGAGCTCCAGTGGGTAATTGATCTTTACACAAACACAGAGCACTTACAACGTACCAGACACTATCGTGGGTGCAGGAAACATGGTGAGCTAGACACACACGCCTGCCTCTTGGAGCTTACGATCTATGATCCTGGCGCTCATTTGACAAGATGCAAGGCCATGGCTGGGGCTGGCTGCCCAGCAGGCCGGGTGAGCATCACTAACATCTGGAGGTCAAGGAGGAGGTGCTCACTAAACAGCATGTGCCCTTCTTATCACCGAAGCTGAAACCACATTGTTTTCCAAATTGCATTACCCCATAGAAGCACAGTATACAGTTATTCACGCCTCTGTATCCTCCACGGTTCTTTGATAGCCTAACTATCATATGCCCTGCCGTGCCCCACTCCTGGGATTTTTAGGAAGACAAACTGAGGCAGATGTGCCTCAATTAGTCTTGAAATCTAAAGAAAGCCCTTGAAAGCCCTTAAAAACTATATAAAGTATAACAAAAATGTTAGCCATGGTTGTTATAAGCCACTTGCCCTCTCTGGGCCTCAGTTTTCTCACCTATAGTGTGAGGAGGGTTAATCTGAAGACTATCTTCTTGGGTTTTCTGCCCAGTCACTTGGCAGGGCTATGCTAAGGAGGAAAGGGCTTTGGGGCCTGATGTGCCCAATGTGAGCCTCTACTGCCCCCAACCAAGTCTGTGACTCGGACAGGTCCCTTCCGGAGGCTGAGTCCCCCTGTGTCAAATGGGGACAGCCACACCAGTTCTCCAGAGATGCTGTGAGGTGTGGAGAGCTGAGGTGCAGAGCCCCTAGCCAAGCGCGGGTGCCTAGTAGGTGGTGCATCTGGAGTGGAAAGCAGTCGTATTGTCAAAGAGCACTTTGAAAAGTAAAAAGTGTCTGACAGATGCAATAAAACATTAGTAACAGGCCCAAGGATTTTCCAGGGACTGTCAACACTGAGCGAGATAAACCATTAAGATGAGAAAAGAGCTGACACCAGCACACGATCAGCCCTGAAGCTAAGCAGGATGTGCAGGCCCTGACTCCACCGCCTCACTGGGGCCTCCTGCAGCCCTCGTAGGGAGAGATCAGTATTATGCTCATTGTACAGAGGAGAGAGCAGAGGTTCACGAAGGCTAAACTACTCACCCAAGATCACACAGCTAGTAAGAGTCTGGGCTGGATCTCTGGCTCAGGTCCATCAGACCCAAACCCATGTCTTAATCACTATGTAATAAAAAGTGGCCTCTTAGGAAGACAGAAGTCCAACCTCATCCTCAAGGATCCAGCTCCCCCAGCCCTAATTCTATCTTTACCCCACCCCCAGGCAGCCCCTTCACAGAAGGCCAGACCCTCAGTGCTTACTCGCCACGTGCCCAAAGCTCCGAACAGGCACTAGGCATTCACCTGCCGAGCACTTTACAGTTTGCAGATGAGAATACCATGCTCTCAAGGTCCCAGGGCAGGTGACAAGTCTCCAGACAAGTATTTCCTCAGAAGTGGACCTCTGGTCACCTTCCCAGGCCAAGCACTGGGCCAATGTCCTGCTGTGAGGAACGCTCACTCCTGCTGGCTTTGGCTGCTGCTTGGCCAGCCCCTCACAAGCTTATTTTTTAATAACTTGGTTGTTTTTTAATTAAAAAGAAATCCCTGGTAACAAATGTGAATAGCCTGAGTTAATGAGAGCCGGCTGCCGCTCATTTAAGTCCTCCTCTGCAAGGCGGTCTCTGCCTTTTCCAAATTGTTTCTGCTTGTGATTTTATTGCCCCATTGAGGCAAACCCTGGGACTGGGCCTGAGAAAACTGTGGATGATTTTATGACCATTAATAGCATTTGGCGCAAAGAGAGCTTCATCAACCACACGGGGCTGTTCTGCCAGTGTCTTTCTTCCAGCGTCTTTGGGTCAGGGACGTGGTTCCAAGCTTCTTTCAAGGACCCACGAGGCCCGTTGGGGACCTCTGGGTTACCTACCCCTCCTTCCCACAGGAGGATGTATGGAGAGATGCAAGGCAGGGCCCCAGAAAGGCGCCAGGGAGCCCAGCATGTATCAAGCCCTATTCATCAGCCCTTCCTATTTGATCAACAGGAACATTTGATTCTTTTAAGTGTCCATCCCTGTGAGGTGGGCTCATTACAGCCACTTTCCAGATGAGAAAAGTTGAAGTTTGGAGAGATTAGGTGCCTTCCACCAGGCTCTGGGGTCTGTAAGATGCGGGGCCACAATTCAAGCCCATATCTCTCACACACTTCAAAGCTCAAGTCCTGTCCTGCTGCCTCTTAGCCAACTGATGAACGACTGGGGACCCCCAAATAAGCATCCCCACCTTTGACTCCAATAAGATCATGTTGGGGAGCCTTTGGGGAAGTCAAAGTGCAACCGTTACAATGACTGCTAAACTTCAATCTTTGCAACAACTCTGCCAGGCGGTAAGACCACTCCATCTCAGATGAGCATACGAAGGCTCAGAGAAATTTAGTGGGTTACCCAAGGTCACACAGGGAGTAAGGGGCTCAGTTGGGATGCAAACCCATCACCTCTGGGGGAAGAAACAGTCATTACCAGACAAACAATTGGGGACTATTGGCTTCTTTTCCACTGGATACAGTAAGAAGTTTTCCTACAATAAATAAACACACAGCTTTGGGAGGGAGGGAGGAAGGAGCCCCTCAGGTCACAGTTTGGCACTGCTCGGGGATCCAAGCCCATTCAAGCCCTTGTCTTATGTGACTCTCACAGCACCCTGATGAAAGCATTGCCCTCCCCGCCTCACAGAGGGAAGGACATGAGCACCAGAGCTGGCAAGTGGCTACCCAAGGTCACATGGCAATTGCTGGCATAGCTGAGTCCAAACCCAGGTCTCCCCAAACCCATGCTGGACCCTGCTCCAGGCCACCTGCTTTCTCAAAGCCTGGAAATTAAACCAGAGGCTTTGTCCCAGCGGTGCTGTCACCACTGGAAAGATGTGGCTACAGTCACTCTTCAACCCTGGGCCCTCCCACTGCCTTCCTGCCTATTGACATCTTGCCTCTCTGTCCCCAAGGGCATCACAGGACCCACCCTGGCTTACTCTCTATCTCCAGGGAGCAGGGAGGGAGTCTTTCTCTGGGAAGGCAGGGGAATGAGAGGGGCATGTCAGCCCCGCTGCCCTAAGGCAGGCTGGGGGTGCCTTGAAAAGCGACTGGCACCCAGCAGCCATGCCTCCCTCTGTGCCACAGGGGGGCAAAAGCAGACCCTGGACCTGGCTCTCCCCACATACATCAAGCTTCTTTGGAGGCTTGGAGGGTGAGAAGGTCCTCTGTACATTTTTACAGATTGATGAGAAAACCTAGAATGTCAGGGCTGGGACTGAGTGACTATTTCGTTAATAGATGAAGAAACTGAGGCTCAGAGAGGGAAAGACTCTGCTTTAATCACACAGCAAATCCATAGCAGAACCTGGACTGGCACCCCCAGGGCTGGGTAAGAGTTTGGTTTAGTTTCCTCTTCAAGCCTCAGTTTTCTCACTTGTAAAATGGTGCTAACACTTACCTCACAAGGTTGTGGTGGCAATTAAGTGAAATTACAAACACAATGCATTTGGCATGGTGCCTATCTCACAGCAAGCACTCGAAAAGTTATGATGATCATGATAATTACTTCTTCTGTTTATCCTTGAATTCAGGATGGGGCTGGGAGGCAGGGCCTTGTATGAGAAGTATTCTATCCCCAAGAAGGTCAGGTCTGGATGACCCTGAGGCCAGGCTCAGAAGGACAAGCCCCCAAGTCTCAGGGGTCACCAAATGCAGAACTGGGCAGCCTGAATGAGGTCACAGCCAGCAAATCCAAAGCAAATGGCTCCAGTTACACACCACAGAGCTTTGCAAATTACCGTAATGACTTGGCTATAAAGTGGTACCACATATAAGGTGACTCCCCACAGGAATTTTAATTTACACTGAAAACTGCCAAGTCTGCACGAGAGGGACAATGATGCATTCAGCATCTCGGGCCCAGATGCTGCCTCCTTGCTGTCCCAGAAGCAGCCATTGGCTGGGTCTAGGAAGGCCCACACGATGACTGCTCCTCATTCATGGACAAGCAGACCTTTAGTGCTCGCCAGGTGCCAGGCTGGTGACAGGGTACTGCACTTTACAGTCCACGAAACATTTCAGAGCCATCACCTATGAGCTTTGCTACAACCATCAGAAATTGGCCAGACAGGCTCAGAGGGGGCAAGCAATTTACCCAAGCTCACACGGCAAGTGTAGGGCTCAGAGAGCAAACTTTCTCTGTAACAGGCAAGATAGCACATACTTTAAGCTTTGCAGGCCATACATTCTCTGCCACTACTCATCTCTGTTGTTGTACCATGAAAGGCAGCCACAGACAGCATGTAAACAGAAGATTAAGCTGTGTTCTAATAAAACTTTATTGAGAAAAAGAGCTCACCGGCTCTTGGGCTGTAACATGCTGACCCCAATCTAGTGCAGCAGTTAGAGGTGGGCTTTGCAGTTAGAAAGACTTTCCTGCATCTGTAAAACGAGGAGCATTTTACAGGTGTTGATGACATGAAAACCACTGTCGACTCTGACTGCAGGGCCAGCCCCTGGTGGCACCTGATAAATGGAGGTGCTATCAGCCTGGCTCAGGGGTCCCCACAGCCTGGGCTCACCTCCTATCTGGGCATTACCTCCCACTCCCACAGTGCTTTGCTGCTGCACTGTATACACCCCAGCCCTCCAGTCAGGGTGCCTGACACCTCCCAAATCTCTCTGGGCCCTCAGAGCTCAGCAGAAGTGCATTTCCGTCTGGAACGTTCCTTGGTCTCTCCCGCCCTCCCCCAAGCTTCCCCACCTCTGCACACAGCAGCCCCTGCAAATAGCTGCCTGTTAGGGTGCACCTAACCCAGCATCTGACATGTGGTTTCTTTCTTTCTTTCCTTCTTTCTTTCTTCCTTTCTTCCTTTCTTTCTTTCTTCCTTCCTTCCTTTCTTCCTTCCTTCCTTTCTTTTCTTTCTCTCTCCCTCCCTCCCTCCCCCTCCCTCCCTCTTTTTCTCTTTCTTTCTTTCTTTCTTTCTTTTCTTTCTTTCTTTCTTCCTTCCTTCCTTCCTTTCTTTTCTTTCTGTCTCTCCCTCCCTCCCTCCCCCCACTCCCCCCCCTTTCTCTCTTTCTTCCTTTCTTTTCTTTCTCTCTTTCTTTCTCTCTCTCTCCCTCCCTCCCCCTTCCTCCCTCCCTCGTCCTTCCTTCCTTCCTTCCTTCTTTCCTTCCTTCCTTCCTTCCTTTCTTCCTTTCTTTCCTTCTTGCTGCGTTGGGTCTTCGTTGCTGTGCACAGGCTATCTCTAGTTGTGGCGAGCAGGGGCTACTCTTTGTTGCAGTGCACAGCCTTCTCATTGCGGTGGCTTCTCTTGTTGTGGAGCACAGGCTCTAGGCGCACGGGCTTCAGTAGTTGTGGCACGCAGGCTCAGTAGTTGTGGCTCCTGGGCTCTAGAGCGCAGGCTCAGTAGTTGTGTCGCACGGGCTTAGTTGCTCTGTGGCATGTGGGATCTTCCCAGAACAGGGATCGAATCTGTGTCTCCTGCCTTGGCAGGCGGATTCTTAACTTGCCACTGCGCCACCAGGGAAGTCCCAAATACTCGACATGTTTGATCTCTAAATCTCCACAACATCACCACAAGGTGGGGACTATAATACTCTGTATGGCCACATTGACGCTTGTAAGTGCGGTTAAAGTCCCGCCTCATCTAGAGTCTGTGAAATCCTTCAGGACAAGGTCTTGGAGCTCCAGAGCTGCTGAATGTCAGTGCATTCTGACACATGATTTTGTTCAACTTACTCCACATACAGAAGAGAAAACAGGGGCCTGGATGGGGGAGAGGCTGGTCCTAGTCACACAGCAAGCAGTATCTCTCAACACCTGGGCCCCACTGGGGATATTCCCCTCACTCCTAGCACACGGTTAGAACTACAGTAGGTGCTTGGAAACACTGGGAAGGGGGCGGGGTGGCTGGGAGGATTGTCCAAAGTTCACTTTCGTGCTTCCTCTACATCAGACACCGTGACTCTGGGAAACAGAACAAGCTTTTGCAAACACACACCTAGGTTGAAGCCCTAGCTCCACCATTAACTTTCTGGCTGCTTCATCCTAGATGAGCTACCTTACTCTTCTGAGCCTCAGTTCCTTCATCTGTAAAACAGAGATAAGAATCTCAGCTCCAAGGGGTGGCTGTGAGGGGTAAATGAGATAATACATGTAGCAGTCTGGTGCCTGGTGCAGTCAGCACTTTAGTAAAAGTCCCTCTATTGCCTTTTTGACAGGCAGGGGACACACGGTCACAGCACCCTGAGGTGGTGTTTCTCCAGCAACAGTGGCCCACTTTCCCAGGCAGTGAGCCCCAGTGGCCACAGAGGGCAGCCTCAGGCCAACAGGGTCTTGAGTCTGAGCCTGGGCTCTGCAGGCCCCCTCTCTGAGCCTTAGCTTTCCCCTCTGAGTAGTGGGAGTGCCAGGCCCGAGCAGGAGGGGCACTAGAGACCTCAAACAGCAGGGAATATCAGGCTCCATTCTCAGGCCCAGGGAGGTGAGTGCTGGCTCTCTAAGGATGCTCATCAGATGCCAAGCCTGTGCTGCATCCACACTCCAGGGCCCCCTCCGCCTCCGTGCTGCCTCTTCATCCTCTCTCTTCCCTCTCCTCATCAAACCCAAAGGCCTGGCAATCAGCAGGAAGCGGGGGCTTCTGAAAGAGTAGAAGCAGGAAGGTGGACATCCGAGCTTTTTCTCCAGTCTCCACAGCCCAGCGAGATGGGCTGCTCGATGCAGAGCTGTCTTGGGGTGTCCCAGGCCCCATCAGGGGGCCTGTAACCTTGGCAGGGCCTCTGGAGCTATAGAGCCTGATGCTCGAGGCCTCACGCCGGGCTTATGGCCGCCCGGCGTCTCTTATCCCAGGTCACAAAAAACTCCATAAATTCCCCTTTAAAGCTAAGCTAGATTTACGGGGACTCAGGCCAGTAAAACCTGAGCAGGCTCACCTCAGGCTCACTAAAACCTGAGCAGCATGGAGGGGCCACAGAGAAACCAGAGTGAGCCTGCAACTCTGTCCTATCCAGGGCCAGGAAATGAGCAGCCCAAGGCTGGCTGCACGTGGAGATGCAGGTATGTATATAAACACATATATGGGCGAAGTTTTCCCTCAGACTCTCTTATTGCTCTCAAATTAGCTCACATTTGCTATAGAAAAAACTAGAAAATGTATTGAGGCAACAATTAGAAAATAGACATCATGTATAAGACCACAAACCAGAGAGCCACAGCAGACATGATGACACATAAACCTCTATGGTATTTCCCTAAGCATCCATATAATTTTTTGACAAAAAGAAGGACGATATACTTATTTTCTTGTATTCTGCTTCTTTCACTTAGTAATATATCATGAATATTAAAGTTTATAGAGTGCCCATTATGTGCCATGCACAGTACTAGGCTCTTTCCATGCCAGAATTACTAATGCCATTTCCCAGAGGAAGAGTAAGTGACTTGCCCAAGGTCATGCATCTGTTGAATGGTGGAATCAAAATGCAAGTCCAGCTCTCTCAGACTTGGAAGGCAGTGGTGACCCAGACATTGCTCCACATCATTACGAAATTTAGGGTCAACGCAGCTGATTGCTTGTATATGTCTGCTTGGACTGACATTACACAATGCCATAGACTGGGTGGTTTAAACAACAGAAATGTATTTTCTCACAGATCTGGACACTAGAAGTCAATGATCAAGGTTCCTGATGATTTGGTTTCTGGTGAGGGCTCTCTTCCTGGCTTGCAGACAGCCACCTTCTCACTATGTCCCTAATATGCCCTTTCCCAGTGCATGCATGGAGGTGGGGGGTAGGAGAGGGAGAGCACACATGTGCTGTATCTCTTCTTATAAGGACATTAATCCTATTGGATCAGGGCCCCACCATTATGACCTCATTTAACCTTCATCACTTCCTTAGAGGTCCCATCTCCAAATACAGCCACACTATAGGTTAGGGCTTCAACATATGAATTTGGGGAGGGACACAAACATCCAGTCCATAACACCTAATATTCATTCCCTCCTTTCCTAGCCTTAATAGGGTCCCGTATTTCCATATCTATCTATGAGGCTTGAGAAGAAGAGACAGTATAGCACAGCAGATAAGAGTGCAGATTCTGGGGCCTAACTGACTAGGATTGAATCCTGGTTTTGCCATTTACCAGCTGTGATCTTGTCTAAGTCAAATGACTTAACTTCTCTGTGCCACAGTTTATGAAGTTAAAATGGGTTTATATACCAAATGTAAAGTACATAGAACAGTACACCTGGCACACAGTAGGCACTATATAAATGTCTGCTCTCACTGTTGTTCTTATTCATTTTCCAGGGTAGGTTAGACCATCAGCATAGTCTCATCTCCCCAGCCACAGTGCCACAGTGACAGGCTCAGAGATAGGCACGTAATGCAAGTTGGGTTAATTAGACAGAGGCCTGGAACTTCTCTAACACTAAGGAAAGAGCAGCCTCCACTCCCCTACATGCAAAACTGTCTGCTTTGAAAAATTACTAGCCATCATCACTTCAGACATTACTTTTGCCCGTTATCTATCTTTCTGGGGCAACAATGTATGTTAGACCTTTTCACCATGTTCTATATCTCTCTTATGCTCTTTTCTGAATTTTTCATCTTTTTTTAACTTTCATGCTTCTGTCTAGATATTGTCTACTAACTTATTTTCCAATTTATCAATCTTCTCTTTAACTGCATCTAATCTATTAAGTCGCTATGATAAAAATTCTCCAGGAAGTGGGTATAGAGGGACCCTACCTCAACATAATAAGGGCCATATACAACAAACCCACAGCAAACATCATTCTCGATGGTGGAAAACTGAAAGCATTTCCTCTAAGATTAGGAACAAGACAAGGATGTCCACTCTCACTTTTATTCAACATAGTTTTGGAAGTCCTAGCCATGGCAATCGGAGAAGAAAAAGAAATAAAAGGAATCTAAATTGGAAAATAAGAAGTAAAACTGTCACTGTTTGCAGATGACATGATACTATACTTAGAAAATCCTAAAGATGCTACCAGGAAACTACTGGAGCTCATCAGTGAATTCGGTAAAGTTGCAGGATACAAAATTAATACACAGAAATCTCTTGCATTCCTATACACTAGCAACAAAAGATCAGAAAGAGACATTAAGGAAGTAATCCCATTTACCACTGCATCCAAAAGAATAAAATACCTAGAAATAAACCTACCTAGGGAGGCAAAACACCTGTACCCAGAAAACTATAAGATACTGATTAAAAATCAAAGATGACATAAACAGATGGAGAGATATACCATGTTCTTGGAATGGACGAATCAATATTGTGAAAATGACTATACTACCCAAAGCAATCTACAGATTCAATGCAATCCCTATCAAATTACCAATGGCATTTTTCACAGAATTAGAACAAAAAATTTTACAATTTGTATGGAAACACAACAGACCCTGAATAGCCAAAGCAATCTTGAGAAAGAAAAATGGAGCAGGAGGAATCAGGCTCCTTGGCTTCAGACTATACTACAAAGCTACAGTAATCAAAACAGCATGGTGCTAGCACAAAAACAGAAATATAGTTCAGTGGAATAGGATGGACAGTCCAGAGATAAACCCACACATCCATAGTTTAATTTATGACAAAGGAGGCAAGAATATACAACAGAGAAAAGATAGTCTCTTCAATAAGTGGTGCTGGGAAAACTGGACAGCTACATGTAAAAGAATGAAATTGGAACACTTCCTAATACGATACACAAAAATAAACTCAAAATGGATTAAAGATCTAAATGTAAGGCCAGATACTATTAAACTCTTAGAGGAAAACATAGGCAGAACACTCTCTGACATAAATCGAAGCAAGATCTTTTTTGATCCACCTCTTAGAGTAATGAAAATAAAAATAAACAAATAGGACTTAATTAAATTTAAAAGCTTTTGCACAGCAAAGGAAACCATAAACAAAACAAAAAGACAACCCATAGAAAGGGAGAAAATATTTGCAAACGAAGCGACTGACAAGGGATTAATCTCCAAAATACACAAACAGCTAATGCAGCTCAATAACAAAAATAAACAACCCAATCAAAAAAATAGGCAGATCTAAATAAACATTTCTCAGGACTTCCCTGGTGGTGCGGTGGTTAAGAATCCGCCTGCCAATGCAGGGGACACAGGTTCGAGCCCTGGTCCGGGAAGATCCCACATGCCGTGGAGCAACTCATCCCGTGCACCACAACTACTGAGCCTGCACTCTAGAGCCCGCGAACCACAACTACTGAAGCCCACGCACCTAGAGCCTGTGCTCCTCAACCAGAGAAGCCACTGCAATGAGAAGCCCGTGCACCACAATGAGGAGTAGCCCCGCTCGTCACAACTAGAGAAAGCCTGTGTGCAGCAACGAAGACCCAATGTAGCCAAAAATAAATAAATAAATAAATAAATAAATAAATTTTTTAAAAAATAGACATTTCTGCAAAGAAGACATACAGATGGCTAAAAAGTACATGAAAAGATGTTCAACATCACTAATTATTAGAGAAATGCAAATCAAAACTACAATGAGGTATCACCTCACACCAGTCAGAATGGTGATCATCAAAAAACAAACAATAAATGCTGGAGAGGGTGTGGAGACAAGGGAACCCTCCTACACTGTTGGTGGGAATGTAAATTGATACAGCCACTATGGAGAACAGTATGGTGCTTCCTTAAAAAACTAAAAATAGAGTTGCCATATGATCCAGCAATCCCACTCCTGGGCATATATCCAGAGAAAACCATAATTCAAAAAGATACATGCACCCCAATGTTCATTGCAGTACTATTTACAATATCCAGGACATGGAAACAACCTAAATGTCCATCAACAGAGGAATTGATAAAGAGGACATGGTACACATATACAATGGAATATTACTTGGCCATAAAAAAGAATGAAATAATGTCATTTGCAGCAACATGGATGGACTTAGAGACCGTCATACTGAGTGAAGTAAGTCAGACAGAGAAGGACAAATATCATATGATATTGCTTATATGTGGAATCTTTGAAAAATGGTACAAATGAACTTATTTACAAAGCAGAGATAGAGTCACAGATGTAGAAAACAATCTTATGGTTACCAGGGGGAAAGGGGCAGGGATAAATTGGGAGATTGGGATTGACATATATACACTACTATATATAAAATAGATAACTAATAAGGACCTACTGTATAGCACAGGGAACTCTACTCAATACTCTGTAATGACCTATATGGGAAAAGAATCTGAAAAAGAGTGGATATATGTATATGTATAACTGATTCACTTTGCTGTACACCTAAAACTAGCACAATGTTGTAAATCAGCTATGCTCCAATAAAAATTTTTTAAAAATCTATTAAATCCATCTTTTGAGTTCTTAAATTTTTCTATTTTTTAGTTTAAAATTTTCCATTTGATTAATTTTTATAGCTTTCAGATATCCATTGAAATTCTCCATTTGGTAATCTATTTTCTTGAACACATTAATCACAGTTATTTTAAATCTTGTACCCGATAAATCCAACACGTGGACCACCTGTGAGTCTGTTTTTGTATGTTTCCCCCCGCCCACTGGTCCTGCCTCCTCGTATCCCTGGTACTTTCTCCCAACAATGTTGAATGCCCGACATTGTGTATGAAATCTGTACAGGCTCCAGATGATATCTTCCTCCAGAGAGAATTTTCTTTTGCTTCTCAAAGGCAGTTAAAAGAAGGGAAGATGATCTTTATCCACTCTAGGATTTCAGCTTTAGGCTTTGTAAAGGTTGCTCTCTTTCTGGTTCATCCTTTCTCCTAGGATGCTGCCCTTCAGGGTCCCCAGCTGAAAGCTTGGGATGCCCGGACTCCTCCTCCCTGGTTGACACTGAACTTCAATATAAGTTCCCAGAACCTGAGGCTGTTGAAAGCTTTGCTTAGTTCCTCAACCTCTTAACTGCCACACTGTTGATTTCTCAGCCATATAGCCTATGCCACTTAAGAATCAACAAATATCTTGGAAGGAAACGCAACATTTAAGGTTCAGCTCACTTTTCGGCACTTCTTATCTCCAAGGAATCTTGGCCCCTCAAAATCTGCCTATTTTGGTGGCCCTAAACTCCAGTTTTTGTATCTCTAGCATAGTAAGGCCGCAGAAAGCTCTGTTCATTTCTCCAGTTCTTGGTCCTATACAGCTTGGTCCTATACAACTTGCAATCTGGCAAATGCCTGAAAGGAAGAAGTTGCGCAGTGTCAGATACATGTCAGTGTATTTCCTTTCTCTTCAGGGTGTTGGTGCCTCAAGTCTTCGTTGTCTTGGTAGTTCATGATGCTTTCAAACAGCTGGGTTTTATATTTTATTCAGAGGGAAGGTTAGTCTGATATAAGCTTATCTGCTATAAACAGATGCAAAAAGCCCCTTCCAACATATAATTTTAATGACTGCATAGTATTCCATAATATGCTTGTACATACTTTATTTAATCCATCCTCCATAGTTAGGATTTATATTGTTTAAAAAGATTAAAACTAGAAACTATCATGTAATGAATGTCCTTACAGACCTGTCTTCATGTCCACCCATATTTATAGTCTTAGAATAAATTCCTAGATGTGAGATGGCTGAGTCAAAGGACATGCAAAATTTTAAAGAATTTTGCTACCTGCTATTCAAACTGCTCTCCAAAAGGAGTATATCAATTTATACCATCATCAGTGCAGGAAAGCCCCTGTTTCCTTGCACTCTCACCACTCTAGGTATTCTCATTTTTTAAAAAATCTGTTAATTTAACAGTTCAGGGTGATTTATAATAGAAAAGAATAGGATATAGCCTGTATATCAAATAATAGAAAAATGATTACATAAAGTTACTCAACAGAAATTTTATGTAGCCATTAAATATAGTAGAATTCCATCATAATGCAATTAACTGTGGTCCAAAATCTTCAATTACTCTAAAATGCAGAGCTTAAAATGGTATTTTTGGTGGTTTTTCCAGTTAATATATGGGAAAAAGATGTTTTCATTTATTAGATATGTCAGAAACAGCCCACTTATCACAAAGTACACACTACACAAGGAACTAAGAAAACCTCAAATGGTTATGAGGCAGTCACTTCCTAACCCATAATCCCCTGCAATCTCCAGAGAAAAGAAGAACTCTTTTGTGAAGAGGCTGGACAGGGGACAGGAGCTACTGCCATGTTTTATATGAAGGCATCTTATCACAAGGTATCTTATCATGAGTTTTATTGGATTTACTAAAGGTTTTAATTACAAGGGAAAATATTTATAAGAATTAAATAAAAATAAGATTCAAAATTCCACATGCATGAAACTAACTTGAATAGAAAAAAAAAGGAAAATCAATACATCAAATATTAATCACGGACTTCCCTGGTGGCGCAGTGGTTAAGAATCTGCCTGCCAATGCAGACACGGGTTCAATCCCTGGTCTGGGAAGATCTCACATGCCACGGAGCAACTAAGCCCGTGCGCCACAACTACTGAGCCCACGTGCCACAACTACTGAAGCCTGTGCGCCCTAAAGCCTGTGCGTTGCAACTACTGAAGCCCGTGCGCCTAGAGCCCGTGCTCCGCAACAAGAGAAGCCACTACAATGAGAAGTCCACGCACCACACAAAGAGTAGCCCCTGTTCGCCACAACTAGAGAAAGCCTACACACAGCAACAAAGACCCAACACAGCCAAAAATAAAATATAATAAAATAAATTTAAAAAAACATTAATCACTCATTCATTCATTTAACGTACGTCTATTGCATACCTACTTTGTGCAAGGACCAGGCACCAGGCACAGGAATGCAATGATGAACAAGAAAGGAAAATCTCTATTCTCACTGTGTTGGCATTCTGATCAGAGAGAAGACAATTTCAAAAGTAAACACATAAATATATACTATAATATCAAGTAGGGATAAATGTGAATTAAACTAAAGGTAAGAAGCTAGAAAGTGCAGGGAGATGGGGACAGTCGGGGCAGGTCTCTCCGAGGGGCAGACATCTACACAAAGGCCCTAGTGAAGGGAAGAAGTGAGCCATGTGGACACCTGGGGAAAGAGCTTTCACACAGAGCGAGCAGCAGGTACAAAGACCCTGAGGTAGAAGTGTTAGCCAGGGTAGGAACACAAGCAGGCCAGGTGTGGCTGGAGCCTAGTGAGCAAGGATGAGAGAGGCAGGTGATGAGACCCAGCTGGGTCTGACCAGCAGGGTCTTGAGAGTCCTGTTGAGGCTTCAGGTTTTTTTTTTTCACTATGCTTTTTGTTATTGTTGTTTTGTTGTTTTTTTGTTTGTTTGTTTTGGCCATGCCACGCGTGCCATGCGGGATCTTAGTTCCCCTACCAGGAATCAAACCTGTGTCCCCTGCATGGAAGCACAGAGTCCTAACCATTGGACTGCCAGGGAATTCCCGAAGTTCCGGGTTTTGTACCGACATAGCAGAAAGCCATGGAAGGGTGAGAGACCAGACTTGACTTATGGTGTGGAAAGATGTCTGAGTTTGTGTTGAAAAAAGACTTTAGAAGAAAAACAGTAGCTGCGGAGAGAGTGGTGGCTTTATTATCAGAGTGCTTCCTAAAACCTCCATTCCTTTTTGGATTGAGTGCATTATTCTGATTCCTGATTGTAATGGTGATAACATGACAGCATTTATCAAAACTCACAGAACTGTTCATACACACACTGTTTTAGTGATTTTTACTGTACATAAATTTTGAAAGATTTAAAAATCTCTGTATTACATATTTCAAACTATTTCATATTGTTTCAATAATTTAAAAAACTGTGCCAATATCCGTCCTTGAGAATAGACCAAAGATAGAGCTGGGATAGACTGCTGCCCCTAACTCGGCACGGACCATCGTCCAGCACGGGGATCTGTGAACAGGCCCCGTCCTTCCCAGCCCACCACCAGCAATTCCAGGCAGGGGGAGTGTGGGTACTCCCCACACTGGACCAGAGGACCCCTGGGTACCCTTCCTCTTGAAGGCTTACAGAAGAGGACAGCCTAAGGAGACAGGCGCCTTCACATGAGATAAGACGGCGGACAGGAGAGACGCACAGCCCAGTGAGTCTCAGGACCCAGGGCTTCCCCTCCTCAGGCTGCTCTGCCGAAGCCTCTGTCCTCTCTCTGTTCCTACTGCAGTCTCCCAGCCTCCCACCTCCTCCTCCTCCTCCTCTTCGTCTTCCTCCTCCCCCCCTCCTCCCCCTCCTCTCAGATCCTTCCCTGGAAAGGCTGCACCTACACTAGGTGTAAATGACTGCTAGAGTGCCCAGGAAGATACACACACACACACACACTCACACACACACACACCAGATTCCAGGTTGAGTGAGTGAGTGAGTGAGGAGGGAGCAACACAAAGCAGGGGCCCCAGGGGTGCCAGAAGAAAGCACTGCACATATTCAGCATATTTATGTATTTCCCAGGGGTAAGGGAAGCGGGGTCTAGTAAATAAACTGATAGCCCTTAAAACTCTCAGATTCTACATTTCATCATAGTGAGCCATCATGGTTCCAAAATTTAAGATTAGAGATTTCCATGCATCTGGGATTCTAAAATTCCATGACTCTCTCATTCTGAGATGATGTAATTTTATAAAGCTAAGCATTTAAATTACTATGGTTCTAAGAGTCTATGATGTTATGGATCAGACATAAGGAAATTCTCTGATTCCAAGGGTGTAAAAACCCATGCTTCTCGGATCGGAAAGCCTGCCACTTCCTAGGGTGCCCTGAACCCCACATTAGTCCCTGCATGGCCTAAATCATCAGGGAGCAATAGTTATGGTCACCAAAACCCCTTTGTTTTTGTCCAAGATGAAAACAAGAGAGTAATGGGATGACAAGAAATCCAGAGGAAATGGCTGTTAAAATCTATAAAACTTCTCAAAGACAAACATATTCCATCTGTGTTTTTTCAGTAAATACAGGACCATAAATATTTATGTCAGGCATATATTTAACATTTCATGTTTGGCCTTTTTTTTAACTCCCTCCCCTTAAATCAAGCTAATTAGTTAACTCCTATGCCCATGTCAGTTTTTTACCCCCTAACCAATGAAACATCCCCTCAAACTGCTAAAAATATCTATAAAGCAAGAAGGAAGACATACAGGCAATGAGGAGAAATGCCCAGCTCCAGGCAGCTGCAGGCAGGTCTGGGCACGCAAGATGTCAGCACCTTAAAATCCCCTCCCTCCATCTCGCATCCTTGGGGAAGGATCAGTTGTTATGACTGAAAAAATACCACCATCCCAAGGAAGATGTCCCAACCTTCAGAAAAGATTACATCCAGAGATGCAGCACGGAGCAGGCAGTGAGAATGGTTCCTTGTACGTCAGAGAGGCTCAGAGTTTCTAGACTCTTGGAAAAGATCATTTGTTCCACAGTGTGGCCAGAAAGGCTGGCAAAGCTTACTGAGGAAGTCATAGATGTTGATTTGGCTTATGAAAAATCCCCTCTCCTGGGCCCCAGAGCTGAAATCACTCAGCTCCCAGGGCCCCTCCTCCAGGAAGCCCTCCCTGATCAGCCACATCCCACAGGGCTTTCTGCTCTCCTCCTCTGCCCTCCTCGAGGACCCACAGCCAGTGCTCCAGTCTGCACCCTTACCCACAGGGCACAAGGCGCCCTCCCTCAGCCATCACTGCAACAGGGATTCCCCAGAGTGGAGGTTCCGCCCCAGGGGGCACACTGAATAGCCCTGGGGGGGATATCTGGCGTCACAATGACTGAGAGTCACTGTCTTTTAGTGGGGAAGAGCCAGGGATGGCCAACTCACTGCCCAGGGTGGGTCAGCCCCACACTAACTTTTGAATATGTTGCCAGATATTCAAAATATCTGTAAGCAAGCAACCTGGTCATCTAAGTCTAGAACATAGCCCCATTTTACACATAAACACAAAGTATTTTTTTCATTGTTTTAATATACATTGAATTTTCCAGGAATGGAACTATGTACGATGTACATGGAGGAAAGATGGTACTGTGGTTTTTTTTGTTTGTTTGCTTTTTAAATTTATTTATTTATTTTTATTTTTGGCTGTGTTGGGTCTTCGTTTCTGTGCTAGGGCTTTCTCTAGTTGCGGCAAGCGGGGGCCACCCTTCATCGCGGTGCAGGGGCCTCTCACTATCGTGGCCTCTCCTGTTGCAGAGCACAGGCTCCAGACGCGCAGGCTCAGTAGTTGTGGCTCACGGGCCTAGTTGCTCCGCGGCATGTGGGATCTTCCCAGACCAGGGCTCGAACCCGTGTCCCCTGCATTGGCAGGCAGATTCTCAACCACTGCGCCACCAGGGAAGCCCGGTACTGTGTTTTGTTTGGAACTTGACCAGTTGTTCACCATTTCAGAAAATGAGGTCACCCTCAGTCCCTCCGTTTGTGACGTCTATGCATCTGTAGCTGGCAGGTTTGGTCAGGGATGCCGGGCACAGGTGTGAGCAACTGGCGACTTCTCTGGGCGCTTATATGGGGGAGCACACATGACTTAAGGGTTTCTTCCCTTTCATTTCTTCTCTATAATACAGTTGAAATATTATATGGAATTTTTAAGAACTATGGTGCCGACGGGTATCATTATCTACCAGTTTCATTTCAAGAGCGTAAAGGAGGCAGTACAAGAGGGTCCTGTTAGAAAAAGGAAGTGCTGAGAACCACTGACCAGGCCAACTCCTCGTTTTCCAGATGGGGAAAGGGAGGTGTCCTCCAAAGTCACATAGTGAGGTGAGCATGGGGAGGTTGGGATTCAGCCAGGTGTGTCTGACTCTGCAGCTCTGAGACACTCCGAGGATAGGCCTGGTATGATGTCTTTGACTCCCAGGACCTGTTTCTGGATTCAGTGACACACAGAGAGCCCTGGGCCCATAAGGACCCCCAGGAAGACAGGCACACGGTTCCCATGCGGGCTCTCCAGAGAAGGCGAGTGGGCAGCCCAGGCCCCGTGCCAGGGACAGGAGGTGTGGGTGTGCCAGGCTGACTCTGGAAGCCCTGGGAGAGGCAGGCCAGACAGAGGGCCTCAGGCAGGTGAGTCTCCCAGGCCTGGGAGCAGAGTCTGAGGCTTGAGACTTTGGGACCAAGCTCACCTCCCCACTCCCTTTCCCCCCACCCTACACCTTCCCCTTCTCCTGCTGTGCCCCCTGACCCAGCTCTCTCCTCACCCTCAGCCCCCGTGCCCCACACTTGACAGCTCTCAATCCATCCCTTCCTCCCCATCCTCACCATCTTTGCCTCAGTTCAAACCACCACTATCTTTCACCTAGACGTGACATAGTCACTCCACTGCAGCCAGGGTGATCTTTCCAAAGCACAAAAATCTGTCTGGTTTTCCCCCTGTTCCTAACCCTCCATGGCTCCCACTACCCACAAGATACCCTCTGAATGCCAAAGCCAGGCAAATAAAACCCTGTACCTTCTATTTGTTCCCACCGTCCAGTCCCTTTCCTGCAGGTTCCCAACACCGCCAGCCTAGAGCTGCACCCGGCTGCTCACAGCCCCCCAGACCTGCCCTGTAAGTACTGCCCTTGCCCTTGCCATCTCCCTGTGGAGCAGCCTTCACTACTCCCTCTGCGCTACGCCAGCCCCATGTGGCCCCCGTCACAGCTCCCTTTGCACTGCGTGTGTGGCCCATGTATAAGTGCATTAAATGACAATCTGAAGGACAAATGCAGAGAACAATACATCAGGGGAGAGCTGAGCAAGGCCTTGAATGACACTCGAACCTCTGCTACCAGGAAAGAGAGACCTAGAAACACAAGACAGACAGAAGCCTTTTCTCAAAGACATAGGCCCCTGGTGGGGGCAGGGAGGGGGAGGGGGTGTCGGTCAGGCTGTAGACTCCACTCCAGCCATTACAGCTCTACTGGCTGAAACTCACTGATTTCCCTGGAAAGGTGGGGGATGGAAACATAAGGAACATTTCCAAAAACATGATTGAGGGAACTTGAAGCAGCACCTAGAAGTGTTTTCATTCCAAACAGGAGCAGGCCTCGGTGAGGAGTGGGGAGACTGCAGGTCCAGCCCTGGCCCAGCCTGGGCTCTACTCTGGACTGCCCGGCCCACACAGGACCACACTGCCCCGACTTCTGAGGCTGCAAGGGAGGGTGTCTAGGAAGATACAGCTGATGGGGCAGCCTATTCAGGCACATACCATCGACATACGTCACAGAGGAGAAAGGTCCACGAGGTCACACTTCACTCCACGAGGAGGGAGCTGGGTTCTCAATCCAAAATAAATGAATCAGTGCTCGTGTGTTTGGTGCAGTAGCCCCTGAGTTCAGTCCCAAGCCCCTTTTTCACACTTCAGGTTAAGAGTCCGGGGAAAGGCCCCCTGGGCAGGGAAGCTGAGCCCAGTGTTCTGGGCTTCCCAGAAGACTCACTACATATCTTGGGCAGCCCCCAGCTCCTGGGTCTCAGTTTCCTTTGCTGTAAAACAAGGGGAGTGGACTGGAGGTGTCTCTAAATGTTCCTGTTCTCTTCTCACCCCAAAGAGCATCATGAATGCCCTGTCAAGAGGCCTCATGACCCAGAGTGGGGGCCGGTCTTGAACAAGACCCTGACTTCTCCTTCCCGCCAGCTCTAGCATTTGGGACTCCTTACTACCTGACAGGCCTGCCACTTCCCACGGCTTTCTCTGGAATGGGCTGAAGTCAGCACCCATCCACCCCCCGACTCTGAGCACCTATGTGTGCCAGGCCTGTGCACTGGGACACAGAGGTGAGCCAGACACTGGTGCTTCCCTCAGGAGCCCATAGTCTCGTGAGTGACATGACCCTTAAACAGAAAAAGACTCTGGGATGGATCAGTGCCAGAACTGAAGTTCTCTTCCCTCTACAAGGATGAAGGAGCATACCTGCCTCCTCTTATCCTTCCTCTAGCATGGCCACTGCCTCCATGAAGCCTTCCCTGATTCTGCCACCCTCTCCCCACGTGGTTGGCTGCTCCCAGGCACTCTGGGAATCACTCCCCCACAGTCCTTACCATACGATGTAAGTGATGTGTCCATACCTTGGAGGGCAGAGCTAAATGTTTCATCCAAGCCTCTCCACAGTCTTGCTAGATAGATCTATTAGCCCATTTTACAGATGAGGAAACTGAGGCCCAGGAAGGCAAAATGACTTCTGCTGAGTAACACACTTAGAAACGGACCTGGGATTCGATCGCAGGGCTGCTGATTCCAGACTACAGTCTTCAGCCAGGGCTGCAGTGATCATCCCACACCCCACCCACAGGGTTGCCCAGAGGCCCAGAGAGGCCATTCCTAGGGGGAAGGAAGTGCACACTCCCTGAGGAGCATCCCTCAGTTACTCTATTGTAAGATGTCAGGGCTAAAATGGCCCTGAAAGATAATCTAATCTCAGCCTCCTATTTTACAGAAAAGGGATACTGAGACCCACAGAGAGCAAGGGGCTTGTCCACATTTATACAGCCAGTGGCCAAGTCAGGATCAGACCCAATTCTCCAAAGTCTCCATCAGGCATTCACTCCATGGCACCTCACTGCTACCTCTTAAAGTCAGCTGGAGAGGGTAACACTCTCCCTAGTGTTCTGGCAGAAATGGGACATTCACGGGACAACTTGGTTTATGAATGTATCTTAAAGCTTCTCCCATGAGCTCTGCCAGGCAGGGATCATCGAGAGATAAGGAAACTGAGTCTGGGAGGTGATGAGAGCCATGCCCGGATTCAAGCCAGGTCTGTCTGGGGTAAAGCCCCGGCCGTCTCCAGGGTGCTGGGCTGCTGGCCTCCACAACGTGGCACTTCGCGTGTACACAGATGATCTCATCTGTCCTCACCGAGGCCTGTGGCTAGCACTGACCTGCATTCCTGATGCCAGCTCAGTGCCCAGCATCTTTTCTTCAGACCAACCCTGACATCACAGTGTACCATCCTGACGGATGAATCTGGTTAAAGGATGAGGTGAATAGAAAATGGGCCAGAGGGCCTCCTGGGGCTCAGGGCGTGATTTCCCCAAAGCCCTCCTGCTTTCTTCTCACCATCGCACTGCCAGGTTTTGCCTGGTGAGCCGCGGCAGCTCACTGCCAAGCATGGGGACCCCGTCAGCGGACAGGCCGTGAATGAGTGCAGTGTTTGGGACCAGTCAACAAGATGGATGTTGTTTCGGTTCGGCTCCGTGCACCGTAAACATTCTGTGGCAGACGCAGCTCCAGGTGGCTCGCTGGCTCGCGCTCGGCAGCTGGGCCAGCCTGCAAAGGCCCATTAACATGGACATAAACAAGGAGGGCTGGGGGATGGAAGGCAGGAGGCCGCTGGGGTCTGTCCCACTTTTGGAGACAAGAACACAAAGACAGAAATCCAGGAGCCAGGCTGGAGGTGGTGGCAGCCGGGTGGGGAGGAACGAGGCCCCGCCTGGTTCCAATCTTCGCTCTGACGCACATACTGGGTGACTTTTGTTTTGACAAAACTCACACCTTGTCCAGTCCTCAGCCTCCTCATCTGGAGAAACAGGAAAGGGCTCCACTGTCGGCTGCAAGGAGGCCCTCAGAAATGCTTGATGAAGGAGCTGACTGCACCAGCAGCTGCTTGAGGACAAGAACTACATCCGATCCATTTTGGCCCAGTGATTAACAGCACGGGCTTCAGAGACAGACAACTTACCTGGTCTGGAATTCGAACTCTGCCATTCACGCCCTGATGTGTTCTTGGCCAGGTAACCCAACCTCTCTGAACCTCCCTTATCTGTAAGATACAAATGATCATACCTGTTGCACCAGCAGTGGTGAGGGGCAAATGAGACAATGCTTACAGGCGTTTTATAATGCAGTAATAAAAGGTCACTCTCATTCTGTTAGGATTTGTATGCCCCAAATCTCACAGAGCCTTGCCCGGAGCAGGCTCTCAGGATGAAGCGGGTGGCCAAGGCTGGGAAGTGGCCAGGTCTTCTGGATTCTCCCCTCCCGGTCCAAGATGATCTCTGGATCCCTGACCAAGCGCTCAGCCTGCCAGGCGCCCATGTGGGCCTCACAGCCTGGCCCCAGACATCAAGCCCCAGGCCCGTGTGGGAGGCTGTCCAACTTGACGAACATCAATTCTCAAGTGCCAGCTGGCCGAAAATCAATGTGTCAAATGACCAATTCATCAAAAGCCAATTAGCCACAAATTACTTCGCCAAGTGGCTACATTCCCAAATTACCTCAACAGTTACCCAAAACTTATTTATTTTAGCCATTTATAAAGATGACAACCATTTGTGTTGGAGGAGATGGTTTTAGTTTTAGTTAATAAGTTTTGATTTTGTGTTCAGAGCAGCATTTTAAAGAATATTGGGCTTCCCTGGTGGCGCAGTGGTTGAGAATCTGCCTGCCAATGCAGGGGACACGGGTTCGAGCCCTGGTCTGGGAAGATCCCACATGCCGCGGAGCAACTGGGCCCGTGAGCCACAACTACTGAGCCTGAGCGTCTGGAGCCTGTGCTCCGCAACAAGAGAGGCCGCGACAGTGAGAGGCCCGCGCACCGCTATGAAGAGTGGCCCCCACTCGCCGCAACTGGAGAAAGCCCTCACACAGAAACGAAGACCCAACACAGGCAAAAATAAAAATAATAAATAAATAATAAATTAAAGAATATTAAGCTGGTCAAAATCAAGGATCATGGGTTGGTTTAGTCCTCTTATTTAGTATTTACTATTCAGTGTATTTCATTATCAGTTATCAAATGTCAATGTTTCATACAGGAAATCCTGAAGTTATATTGTGCAGTAGGTTGAATGGTGGCTCCTGAAAAGACATGTCCATTTCAAATTTCTGGAACCTGGGAATGTGATCTTATTTGGAAAAAGGGTCTTTTTAGATGTAATGAAGTTAAAGATTTTGAGCTGAAGAGATTATCCTGGTGGGTCCTAAATCCAGTGAAAAGGATCCATATGAGGAGAGACACAGGAGACGACATGACCACAGGGGCAGAGACGGGAGCAACACAGCCACAAGTCATGGAATGCCAACAGCCACCAGAAGCTGGAACAGGCAAAGAATGCATGCTCCCCGCAAGCCTCCAGAGCCAGCACCTTGATGCCAGAATCTTCCACAGCTGTGAGAATAAACTTCCGTTGTTTTTTAAGCACCAAGTTTGTGCTAATTTGTTATGGCAGCCTCAGGAAACTAATACACATTTCTTTCATCATTATTTAATGTCATTTTCTGTTTTGCCTATTACTTTTTTTGGAGGGGGGGATTCTTTTGCTAATTTCTCAAAAAACTTGTTAACTTTAGTTCGTCTGTTTCTAGCAATTAACACACAATGGTGATAGGGCTGCTTACACCACGTCTTAGTTTATTTATTACTTTAAGTATCTTTTAGTACTTTTTATGGTTTACAACCAACTTCTTTTACTCTTTACAATTTCGCATTTATGGTTAAAGTATCAAATTTGATACCAACTCTTTTAAAAAAACTAATGAATCAAATCCAGCAATATATGAAAAGGATGATTCATCATGACCAAGTGAGGTTTATCCTCAGAATGTAAGGTTCTAGATTAATCAGCATAATTCACTAAATCAAAAGAATGAAGGAGAAGAGACTTATGATCAGCTCAACTGATGCAGAAAAAAAATTCACGATAAAAATTCTCAGCACACTAGGAAAAGAAAAGAATGTCCTCAATATAATAAAGTACATCAATGATAAACTACAGCTAACATCAAGCTTAACAGTGAAACACTGAATGCTTTCTCCTAAGATTGGGAAAAAATAAGGATGTCGATACTCACCACTTCTATTCAACATATTAGAGGTCCCACAGCTAGTACAATTAGGGAAGGAAAGAAGATGGCATGAAAATAGAAAAAGAAGCATAACTCTTTACTCTCAGATGACATGATTACTTACATGGAAATTCCTAAGAAATCTCCAAAAAGAAAAACATGGAAAGAATAAATTAATTTAGCAGTGTCACAGGATACAAGGTCAACATGTAAAAACAATTATAATTCTACATACTAGAGGAATTAATGGGGAAATAGAATTTAAAAAGCAATCTCGGGCTTCCCTGGTGGCGCAGTGGTTGAGAATCTGCCTGCCAATGCAGGGGACACGGGTTCGAGCCCTGGTCTGGGAGGATCCCACATGCCGCGGAGCAACTGGGCCCGTGAGCCACAACTACTGAGCCTGCGCGTCTGGAGCCTGTGCTCCACAACAAGAGAGGCTGCGATAGTGAGAGGCCCGTGCACCGTGATGAAGAGTAGCCCCCACTTGCTGCAACTGGAGAAGGCCCTTGCACAGGAACGAAGACCCAACACAGCCAAAGATAAATAAATAAATAAATAAATAAAAATTAAAAAAAAAAAAGCAATCTCACATATAATAACATCAAAAAAACATAAAATTGTTGGGAACAAAGTTAAAGTTTTGTAAGACCTTTACACTGAAAACTATTAACACTGTTGAGAGAAAGTAATCAACACCTAAATAAACAAGGAGAGATACTATGTTCATGGATGGAAGATTCAATATTGTTAAGATGTCAATTCTATCCAAGTTAATCTATACATTTAATGTCATCCCAATCAAAGTTCTAGCTGGTTTTTTGGTAAAGCTTGACTAGTTAATTCTAAAATATATATGAAAATATTAAGGACCTAGAATAGCCAAAACAATATTGAAAATGAAGTACAAAGTTGGGGGCTCACACTATCTGATTCAAGACATTCTATAAAGCTACAGTCATCAAGACAGCGTGGTACTGGCATAAGAATAGATGAATACACATAGATCAGTGGAAAAAACAGAAAGCCCACAAATAAACTCACATTAATATGGTCAACTGATTTTTCCCTAAAGTGCCAAGACAAACCAATAAGGGAAAGAAGTCTCTTCAACACATGTTGCTAGAATAACTGGATACCTATATGGAAAAGATGAACATTGACCCTTATCTCTCACTGTACCCAAAAATTAATTCATAATGCATCATCAACCTGAATTTAAAGCTAAAACCATAAAACTTCTAGAATAGAGTATACCTCAAGACAGGCAAAAGTTTCTTTAAAAAAGCAGGAAACAAAAGAAAAAGTTGATAAACTAGACTGATTCAAAATTTAAAATCTTTGTTCTTTAAGAAACACCATTTAGAAAATGAAAAGGCAAGGCAGATAATGGGAGAAAATATTCCCTACACATATACCTAACAAGACTTGTATCCTGAATATATAAAGAACTCTCACAACTCAATAATAAAAGGATAAATAACCCAATTGAAAAATGGACAAAGGACTTGAATAGATTTCTCAAAAGAAGATATGCACATAGGAAGATCCAAAGATGCTTTGCATCTCTAATCATCAGGGAAATTAAAGTAAAACCAGGGGACAATAGCAACACTGGCTTATTGGAATGTGGGTAACTGGACACTCACTGAAGGGCTAATGATTGCTGCTATAATGAAGGACTGTCTTCCTGCTGGCCAGTTCTGAAGAGAAAACAAAATGCAAGTCCAGCTTCCTGCAGCTCCGGGTCTGGATGACACACCTGGCTTCATTTGTATGGACCTCCTTTTCCTCCTAGCAGGAAAAAGTCAGAAAAACCT
This sequence comes from Balaenoptera physalus, assembly GCF_965194825.1. Classification (NCBI taxonomy): domain Eukaryota; kingdom Metazoa; phylum Chordata; class Mammalia; order Artiodactyla; family Balaenopteridae; genus Balaenoptera; species Balaenoptera physalus. Next base: position 151,325,241 of record NC_138882.1, on the reverse strand, counting down.
CCTAGAGGAGATGACTCGAGCTAAATACTGAAAGATTACTTGCCAGGAAGGCAGGGCATGAACAGCATCAAAAATGCAAGGACCAGACATGCAAGAGCAGGAGGTATCGGGAGCTTTGAGTATTTCAGAGCTGGGATTAGGAAGCCCAGGAATTAAGATGAGCAGGGGCTGGAGCAGGTGGGGCCCGGTGGGCCACCTCAGTAACCTTGGACTTTATCCTCTATCATGATGGAGTCACAGATTCTATCACTTGGTCCAGTTCTGGACCAAGTCCCAACATGCAAACTGTATTATCCATTCGTTCTTCATTGACTCAAGTATTCATTCAACAAACATTTACTGGGCACCTGCTGTTGACATTCTTGTCTCCCCAGCCTAGAGAGAACCCTGCATTCCCAGCCCTGGCTCTTTCTCTGGGATATACAGCCACTATAGAGTGAACTCCTATTAGGTGCCAGGTGCTGGGCCCAATACTATATAAGCAAAATCTTATTTAATTTTCATGTATTCTCCATTTTGCAGATGAAGAAATGAGAGGCTCAGAGAAGAAACTGATTCAAACCTTGGCCTAACTGATTCCCAAACCCCCATTCAGATTGATCCACCCATCTGTGCAGAAACAATACCCAAGTACAGGCTGCAGGCCAGACCCTGTAACCAGCACAGGGGCACAGGTGTTCACAGTGCTGCCCTTGAGTGCTCACACCTGTCTGCCCGTGACTTGCCTCTCCCATCAGAGGGGGAGCCACCTTCCCTCACAGAGGTCCAGGCCAGCCCCCACATGCCCAGGCTGAGTGACGGTGGAGCTGTAGGGAGGGCACCAGCTCGGTCTTATGGACTCCCCTCTCTAGCCGCTCATGACAACAGATGCTCTGTCCCTTTGCCTCCTGGTGGAAACACCAGGCCCAGAGTGCAAACGAGGCATGGTGCCAAGGTCCAGCCTCTTCCACACCAAGCCCACATCTCCCTTTGGTGTAACCAGACCCTGGCCAAATACTGAAGTTCCCAGTACTGCAGCTAGTTGTTAATCCATCTAGAAGTAAGTCAAACAAACAGCAGACACAACCCATAGCTTCCCCAGGAGACAGCTCCCCACACCTCTCTCTGGAGCTCCTGCCAAGTCTGTCCTCCACAGCTAGGCGGCCACAGGCTCTACACACTGCCACCTCACCCCAGGGACCCCCATTTCTGCTCCAAACCCTTTTCAGTGACCCTCATTCCCCAGGCCTGATGGTCACCAGCCTGTGTCCAGAGGATCCCCGAGCTAGCTGGGCTAACTTCTCTGCCTATCAGCCCCTCACTCCTCTGCTCCTGCCACACCCACTGTGACGGACTGAATGTTTGTGTCCCCCAAAATTCACATGTTGAAACCATACCTGCTGTGTGATGGTGTTAGAGGTGGGGCCTTTGGAAAGTGATTAGGATTAGATGAGGTCACAAGGGTGGAGCCCTCATGAATGGGATTAGTGCCCTTCTAAGAGTCAGAAGAGAGCATACTTCCCTCTACTTTCCCCCATATGAGAGCACAGAGAGAAGATGGCCACCCACAAACCAGGAATCGGGTCCTCGCCAGTCACTCAATCTGCCAGTACCTTGACCTCAGAATTCCTAGCCTCCAGAACTGAGAATTAAATGTTTGTTGTATTTTTGTTACAGCAGCCTGAATGGCTAAGACACATGCCCTGTCCCCAAACATACCTCAGGGGCTTTGCTTTCCTAGTCTCTCTGGCCTCTCTTCTCTCATATCTGTGCAGCTCCTTGTCCCCATTCATATCTTGGAGCAAAAGCCACCTCATCTGGGAGGGCTTCCCTGATGCTCTGGGAACCTCACCCTCACACCATCCAGTTTGACCATCTTTATAGCACTCATCATTATTTAAAAGCATCTTGTTTCTTTACTCACCTATTTATTTTCTGCTCTCATGAACTTGGTCTATTTTGATCACCACCTAGATCTGAGAGCACTGCCTCAGAATAATAGGAATTCAACAATTCAACTGTCACGTGCATGAATCCCACAAGGCCCAGCTGAAGTGACGCCGCCTCAGTGCAACCTTCCTGGACACCTCTGCTCAGATCTCTCAGAGGTGCAGACCTCACCAACCCCTCCCAAATCTTTCCCACTGGTGCCCAAAGGCCGGGCTGTGGCTGATTCATCTCTGTGTTCAGCACCTAATATAGGGACCGGTACGCCTCAGGGGTTGAATGAACACATTTTCTCTGAATAAATAAATGAATGCAATTCAGCTTCCCCACCTGTGATAAATGTAAAAGGGCTTTGTCAACTGTAGAGTGCAGAGGGCACTCACGTACACGCGCGCACGCGCGCGCACACACACACACACACACACACACACATACTCCAGGGCCTGACAGTCACAGGGCCTTACCGCACGGTCTGTTGAACTGAATTCTGGGCAGTTCTGCCTGTGCCCCAACTCCAAGGCCAATAGTCACAGCCACACATGGGCCCTGTGCAGCCCCTACCTCAGTTGGCGTGAGTCAGACAACTCATTATCTGAGTGGCCAGGAGGCAGAGGTTAAGAAAACCACAGAGCTGAGTGCTCCGCAGTCCTGGAGGGGGTGTGGAGAGCTGCCTGCACATGTGAGCAGCAGATGGTCAGCCTGGCCAATCGGGAGGGTTCCATTTCAGTGACAATTCATTTTCAGTAATTATCCCTCTCTCCTTTAAAGTCACCTAAGGTAGCCCTCGTGGGCACAGCGGACTTCTTCCCTGGGAGAACTTTCAAGTTACTTGCACTTTTGGAGATGCATAGAATTAAAAGCAGATGTGCCAAATTGAGCCTCCTGCTTGCTGCTCCATCTCTGATTTTTTTTCCTGCCGGCCCACTGTAAATGTTTTTAAAATGGGACCCCGGTACTAGACATGTCAAACAGCTGAATTCAAGGTAGAGGAGGCTGCCAGCAGGGAAGACGGATGAAATTTAAAATCCCTTTCGACAGATTAACTAGAGACACTTTGAAGTCATAAATCATGCAGACAGTCTAGAAGAAGCTAATAATGGATTTCGGTTTTATTCGTATATTTATTATCTCGAAGAGATAGCAGAATGCCGGGCCAACACGCCTGGCTGGGAAATCCACCGGGACTTCCTATGGCTGATTATCAACCAGAGAAGAGGTGGGACAGGAAGGGAGGAGGGACATAAGAACCGACATTAATTATGTACCTGCTGTGTGCCAGGCACTGGGCTTGGCGTGACTTGTTTTGTTTAAGCCAACCATGTGAAGAAGACAATATTGTTCCCATTTTATGGATGAAGACTCTAAGATACTCCAAGATAACTTGTTCCAGGCCACACAGCCTGGCCTCCCTGACGCCAAAGCTCTACTCCTTCCACCCAAAAGAATGCAGGAAAACAGATGGCCCAACGTGACAGCAGAGAGCACCTGAGAGACAGACAGACAGACAGACAGCAAGTGTATGAGCTTCTGCACCCCAAGGGGCCAGTGCCCCAAGGATTGGTGCCCTTTTCCACTGCTGGTCCTTCAGTCTTGCTGTGCCCTCTGCCTGGGGTGCCTTCAGTGGTCACGTCCTGAGCTCACGATCATGTCAGGACCCAGCCTGGGTCTCTGCCCTCAAGAGAGTGCCCTGAATTACAGCATTTTTATATTTGTGTTATATATCCCTAGAAGGCTTCCCTCAAATAAATATGACCGTATCCATTCCTGTATCCTTCCATGGCCACCCAGGAGATGCTCAATGCTGTTTTTATCATTCCCTGATGCCCCAGCACCTTGAATACGAGCATCACATCTACCAAGAGCAGGGGGATGGCCAAGGCAAGACGCTAATATTCATGAAGCACCTCACACATTTTTGGTGCCCGCTCTGTACCAGCACCAGGGATAGAATCGTGAACCAGACATAGTGCCCACATGGACCTTACATCTGAGTACCAGGCACCTTATAAACTAATTTAACCCTATCGACCTAGGGGGACAAGCAACACCCTGAGAGGTCAGAAGGGACGGCCATCAGGGAAGGCTCCCAGGGCAGAGAACAGGGTCCCGGATCTCTCTTTTACAATTCAATGACTCTTCGTCCAGAGCGGTGAGCCCCACACTCTGTGGCACATCGGAATCACGTGGGGGACTTATGAAAAATATATCTGGGCCCTGCCCTAGATGTAGCAAATGAGAATCTCGTGGGATACGGCCAGGGAAGCTGCCTTTTATGAGTGATCCAGAGGGTCCTGCTGAGCTGATCCTGCTGCTAGCCTAGTGTTTGGCCACCACCAAACTTTAAAAGAAAGTCTCCCTCTTTGGCCTGGCACACTCACGGCCCTTCACAGCCAGGCTCCAAACCACCCCTCTGGTTTGAGCTTCCAAGACTACACACACACACACACACACACACACACACCCCATATAGTCATATAGTCCAGGCCTAACAGCTATTTACCGTTCCCCTGATAAGCCCTGAATGTGCAAGCCCAGCCCACCCCATGCTTCATGCCGTTCCCTCTCCCGAAATGCCTTTCACCCACTTCCACCTGGGGAATTCATTCCTACTTATCTTTCAAGGTCCAGCTCAAACATTTCCTCCCTGAAGCCCTCCCGGATCTCCTCCGTGCTTCATAGCCCCATGAATTAGCCCCCGCTGGGCCCCCGCTATCCCCATCACTGGACAGTTGGCTCCTCAGGGCCTCTCCCCAGTTCTCCCGCCAGCCTGACTCCCTGGCCCAGCACCTGGCTCAGAACGGTGTCCTAGAAATGAACAAGGCATGAGATGGTCTCGGAGAACAGGCCATGACCCAAAGATACAGAGAAGGGGAGGCATCACTGGGCTCCTTGTTCCACTGTCCCAGCCCCACTGCAGACACGCTGGCCTCGTCCCACTCGGGGAGGTTGCTCCTCCTTCTGGGCCTTTGCACTAGCTGTCTCCTCTGCCCCGGGTTCAAGGATGCCTGCTTCCTGTCATTCAGACCTCCCTTCCTACAAGAGGCCTTCCCTGACCGCCCCCAGGCCCCACCACTCACTAACCCCTCATCTGCTTCATCTCCCTTCTTAGCACATACCGTTGCCTACATAGTATTCTGGCTGCTCACGTCTGTCTGCCCCACTTGAACACAAGCTCCATGACGGCAGGGACTAATATTTACTAAATCAAGTGGTTTCTGGAAAGCCTGGAGAGCCTTCCTGATTATTCCTGCACACACGTACAGGCCTTGAGAAAGCCATCCTAGACCATTCCATATGTGAGTCTTGGGTTTTCCTCTCCTGACTCACCATGTTCATGTGTCGTCAGTTTTAAGGGACAAAATATTTTCAAAAATTGTTTTAAATTCCATAACCCTATCTCTCAGACAGCTTAGATTTCTTTCTTTTTTAAAAAATTGTGTTAAAATACACAGAACATAAAATTTACCATCTTAACCATTTTTAAGTGTGCAGTTCATGGTATTAAATACATTCCCATTGTTGTGCAGCCATCACTACCATCCATCACCCTAACTCTTTTCATCTTATAAATCTGAAACTCTGTACCCATTAAACAAGAACTCCCTATTCTCCCCTCCCCACCAGACCCTGGCAACCACCGTTCTGCTTTCTGGCTCTATGGTTTTGACCACTCTAAGCACCTCATATAAGTAGAATCATACAGTATTTGTCTTTTTGTGACTGGCTTATTTTGTTTAGTATAATGTCCTCAAGGTTCATTCACCTCGTAGAATATTACAGAATTTCCTTCCTATTTAAGGCTGAATTATATTCCATTGTATGTATATACCACATTTTGGTAATCCATTCATTGGTCGATGGACACTTGAGTTGCTTCCTCAGACTGCTTAGGTTTTAAAACGTTCATTTTTTTCCACTACACCTATGTGTGTGATTGTATCTGTGCATATACACATACACACACATATTTAACATTTTACTACATATTGACACTTGTTTAGTATTTGTAACACTAACTATCAAATCATGAGCATTTTTTCCCTCGTCACTAAGGATTCTTCAAAAGCCCCCTTTGAACAGCTGCATAGTATTCCATCATGGAATTCATTGTAACTTATTTAGTTATTCCTCATTGTTAGACATTTAGGTAGGGTGTTTCCAATTTTTTGCTATTATAAATAATGCTGTTATGAGCACCCTTGAACATAAATCACTGTCTGCATCTCTGAACGCTTCCTCGGGACAACTTCCGAGAAGAGGAATTCCTGGGTCAAAGGGATTGAATATTTTCCAGGCTCACAGAACGTATCGTCAAATTGCCATCCAGAAAGACTGTCCCCATTTACATTCCCACCAGTGACTGGTGAGGGGGCCAACTTCACTGCACGTTGCAACAATAAGCAACAGGATTTCCTTTAGCTTTGCTAATTTGTGAGACTGAAATCAGACTTCATTTTTATTTGGATTTTATTACTAGTGGAGGCAAATATTTGAAAATATCTTTGGCTATCCATATTTCTTCTTCTGTCAAATGCCTGTTCCCATCCTTTCTGCATTTTTCTTATCATTTTGGGGAGCTTTTCTTAGGTATTAAATACATCAGGCTTACATACTTTTCTCATTTTGCTTATTGCCTTTCATTATTGTTTATAAATTTTTACACATAAAAATGTTCTAAATTTTCAAGTAGTCTAATCCAACAGTCTTTAGTTGAGATCACTTCCATGGGCTTTAAGTAAAGCTAGTTCTTTTCCAACCAGACATAAGATAAATATTTCCCTATAATACCTTCTAATTTTTTGTGTGGTTTCATTTTTCACACTTAACTCCTTAATCCATCTGGAATGTATTTTGCAGGATAATGTAGGTGAGGATTTAACTTTATTTTTTTCCCCAAATAGTTAACCAATTGTCCCCATCTGTGTTATTTTTTTCAAGACCCTTATGGCACGGTTTCTACCATCTCCCTTAGTAGCACCACAGTGTAATAATAATCACAAATATCACATATATCACTTACACTTTACAAAGCATTATTCATTTATCATTCATTCATCACGTTTTTGTTGAGTGCCTGTTATGCACTAGGGACTATTCTAAGTGCTAGGAATCCAGCAGTGAATAAACCAGATAATAATCTCTGCTCTCATGGAGCACACCTTCTAATGGGGGAAGTAAAATAAGTAAGTAAATTATACAGGATGTTCGCGATAATGAGAAAAATAAAAAGGAAGGGGGATTGAAAGTATTTGAGGGGAGGACGCACTTCTACATAGGATGCTCAGGGAAGGCCTCACTGAGAAGTGTCACTTGGATAAAGACCTGGGTGGGGGGCTGAGCCATATGGATGTCTGGCTGTAGGGGGAGGACATCCAGGCAAAGGAAACAGCCAGTGCCAAGGCGCTGAGGCAGCAGGAGACCTAACGTGTTCCAGGATCAGCAAGAAGCCAGCGTGGCTGAGGTGGAGCAGGCCTGAGGGCATGAAGGAAGAGCTGAGGCCAGAGGAATAAGGGTGCGTGTGTGTGCATCATGTAGGACCTCCCAGGCCTTTGTGCTTTACCTCCACATCTGGATGAGATGAGAGTTCTGGTGAATTTTAAACAGAAGAGCAACATCACTGATATTTTAACACAGGGTTTGTCAACCTCAGCACTGCTGACATTCGAGGCCGGATAATTTTTTGCTCTGGGAGGCTGTCTTGTGCATTGCAGGATGTTTAGCAGCATCCCCAGTAGCTCACATGTGTACATGTATGTGCACACACACACACACACACACTCTGCTGACAATTAAAAATGTCACTGTCAAATTGTTCCTCGGGGGGGGCAAAATGCCCCCAGTTGAGAACCACTGCTTTAACAAGATCACTCTGACTACTGTGCTGATGAGGGCAAAGGCAGAGACAGAGAACCCAGCTGAGCAGCTACTGCAATCGATCAGTGAGAGATGATGGTAGTAGCTTCAGCCAGGGTGGTGAGGGGTGGCTGGACTGGATATACTGTGAGTGTAGAGGCACCAGGATTTATTGACAGATCAGCTATAGGGAGTGAAAGAGAAGAGTCAAGGATGACACCAGGGCTTGATCCTGAAGATATGTAAGGACGGAGTTGCCATTTACCAAGATGACGACAGGAGAAGAACCAGGTCTGGGGAGACTCCCAGGAGCTATTTTGGTCACGTATGTTTGAGACATGCCAATGGAGACCCTGAAGAGCAACAAGATTGACAAGTCTGGAGTTCAGAGCCCAGGTCAGAGCCCAAGACATGACTCTGGATCAGCAGCAAGTCGATGGTGTTTGAAACGAAGTGATACAAGATGAGCCCACCAAGGGAGACAGCATAAACAGAAAAGCAAGCGGTCCAAGGACTAAGCCCAGGGCCGCCAATGCTAGAAGTCAGGGAGCTGAGGAGCAGTGGCCCGAGTAGTAGAAGAGCAAGAGCCGTGTCCTGAAGCTGTGAGAGGGCGGTGTTGCAGGGAGTAGAGAGCGGTCAACTGCATCCAAGGCTGAGCGTTGTCCATTGGGCCGCATGAAAGGCACTAGAAACCTTGGCTAGAGGCAAGAGCTGTTTGGAGGTGAGGATGGAGTGAGGGCTTGACTGGAGGAGAGCAGTGTAAGACGCTGAGCCAAGGCAGCTCTTTCATTTTGCTGAAATGGGTTCCCAGACCCCTCTCGGCCACGCGTCTTACTGCTGTCACTGCCACAGCAGCCAGGCGCAGGCATCCTTCCCGGCTTCAGGCAGGGGCAGCCTGACAGCGTCTCCTACAAAACACACACATGCCAGGCAACCTCAGACAACGACCCTAAAGTGGGTGGCGGGTTAATGCTTCTGCTGTGCCCCTGACCAGTGAGTATGGACGCCCATGAATAAATACTTTCCCCTAGACAGTGCTCTGAGAGGAATTTTATTTTTTTATTTTTATTTTTTTTAATATTTATTTACTTATTTGGTTGTGCGGGGTCTCAGTTGCGGCACGCGGGCTCCTCAGCTGAGGTGTACATGTGGGATCTAGTTACAAGACCAGGGATCAAACCCAGGCCCCCCGCACTGGGAGCGTGGAGTTTATCCACTGTGCCACCAGGGAAGTCCTTGAGAGGAATTTTAAAGACCCCTTGGAAGGTGAGGCAGCTCAGGAATGCACTCTTTTTTTTTTTTTTATTGGAGTATGGTTGATTTACAATGTTGTATTAGTTTTAGGTGTACAGCAAAGTGATTCAGTTATATTGATACATACACATACATCCACTCTTTTTTAGATTCTTTTCCCCTATAGGCCATTACAGAGTATTGAGTAGAGTTCCCTGTGCTATACAGCAGCGGTCCCCCGGGCCGCTGACCAGTAACGGTCCACGGCCTGCGAGGAACCGGGCGCACAGCAGGAGGTGAGCGGCAGGCGAGCAAGCAAAGCTTCATCTACCGCTCCCCATCGCTCGCATTACCCCCGAACCATCCCCCCCCCCACCCCTCACACCCCCCAGCCCCGTCCGTGGAAAAATTGTCTTCCACGAAACCAGTCCCTGGTGCCAAAAAGGTTGGGGACCGCTACTATACAGTAGATCCTTATTAGTTACCTATTTTATATATAGTAGTGTGTATATGTCAATCCCAATTTTCCAATTTATCCCTCCCCCCTCCTTACCCCCCAGTAACCATAAGATTGCTTTCTACATCTGTAACTCTATTTCTGTTTTGTAGATACGTTCATTTGTACCCTTTTTTTAGGTTCTACATATAAGCGATATCATACGATATTTGTCTTTCTCTGTCTGACTTATTTCACTCAGTATGACAATCTCTAGGTCCATCCATGTTGCTGCAAATGGCATTATTTTGTTCTTTTTATGGCTGAATAATATTCCACTGTATACATGTACCACATCTTTTCTTTTTTTAACATCTTTATTGGAGTATAATTGCATTACAATGGTGTCTTAGTTTCTGCTGTATAACAAAGTGAGTCAGCTATATGTATACATATATCCCTATATCTCCTCCCTCTTGCATCTCCCTCCCACCCTCCCTATCCCACCCCTCTATGTGGTCACAAAGCACCGAGCTGATCTCCCTGTGCTATGCGGCTGCTTCCCACTAGCTAGCTATTTTACATTTGGTAGTGTATATATGTCCATGCCAATCTCTCACTTTGTCCCAGCTTACCCTTCCCCCTCCCCATGTCCTCAAGTCCATTCTCTACGTCTGAGTCTTTATTCCTGTCCTGCCCCTAGGTTCTTCAGAACCTTTTTTTTTTTTTTTAGATTCCATATATATGTGTTAGCATACGGTATTTGTTTTTCTCTTTCTGACTTACTTCACTCTGTATGACAGACTCTAGGTCCATCCACCTCACTACAAATAACTCAATTTCGTTTCTTTTTACAGCTGAGTAATATTCCATTGTATATATGTGCCACATCCTCTTTATCCATTCCTCTCTTGATGGACATTTAGGTTGCTTCCATGTCCTGGCTATTGTAAACAGTGCTGTAATGAACACTGGGGTGCATGTATCTTTTCGAATTATGATTTTCTCTGGATATATGACCAGGAGTGGGATTGCTGGATCATATGGCAGCTCTATTTTTAGTTTTTTAAGGAACCTCCATACTGTTCTCCATAGTGGCTGTACCAGTTTGCAGGAATGCACTCTTGCACTGGCTCTCCCCACGTCCCCACCCCGCTCTGTTTCATTCCCTCAGCTCTCATACCTGCTCCCTGGGATCACCTCCCAAGGAAACTACCTGCCCCAGAGCATGAAACTCTCTGCTGTCGGGGGAAACCAGGCTAAGACAAATGGGAAGGAGAGAGAGGAGAAGGAGGCTGGAGGTGGATATGGAGTCACAAGAGGGTTTGGGTTTTGTTTTTTTTTAAGACGTTAGAAATAACAGCAGGCATGTATGCTGATGGGAATGACCCAGGGGGAAAGCAAAAATTGATGCAGGAAAGAGCGGAGAATCATTGGAGCAGTGCTGTCCCTGAGTAAGTGAGAGGAGGGTCCACAGTCGTATGTACAAAACTGGGCCACAAAGCGAGTCTGAATACATTTCAAAGGACTGAAATGAATAGAACATATTCTCTAACCACAATGTAAAAGATAACTCGAAATCTCACATGTTTGCAAATTAAAAAGATGCCCCGTAACTGTGGGTCAAAAAATAGAATGAAAATTAGAAAGTATTTTGAAGTAATTGATAATGAGAAATCTACATATCAAAACTGTGGGATACTGCTAAAGCAGTACTTAAGAAAACTTTATGGTTTTTAATGTCTTAAACACATTTATCAGAAAATAAATGTTGAGATTTAATGAGTTAAATGTTCATTTCAAGATTTTTGTTTTTAAAAGAGCAAAATAAAGCAGGACGAGAGAAATAATAAAGATATGGGCAGAAATCAATAATACAGAAAATATACACAGATGTGCACATACACAATAGAGAGGATCAATAAATTAGCCTAAAGTTGGTTCTTTGAAAACAAAAATAAGACTGACAAACAACAGACAAGACAGATCACAAGAAAAAAGTAGGAGGAACAAATAAGTAGTACCAGGAATGAAAAACAAGACAACACTTGATGCTACAGGTAATATAAAGATACTTAGACAATATTTTAAATGTCTTTATGCCAATAACTTTGAAACGTAGTCAAAATGGACAAATTCCTAGGAAAATATAATTTAACAAAACTTTAAAGAAGGAATAGAAAACCTGAATAGTCCTATAGGCATTAAAGTAATTAAATAAATGGTCTAAAATCTTCCCACAAAGAAAACTCCAGGCCCAGATCCCTTTTCCAGTGATTTCTACCAAACGTTCAAGGAAGAAATACTTCTAATCTTATACTCACTCTTCCAGAAACTAGAAGAGGGAATACTCCACAATTCACTGTATAAGGCTAGGAAAACCCTGATATCAAGCCTCAAAAAAAGACAGTATGAAGAAGGAAAACTACAAGTTAATTTCATTCATGAACATAGATGGGAAAATTCTAAATAACATATTAATAAACTGAATCCAACAGTATATAAATAGGAAAACTACATGATGACCAGGTTGGGTATATTCAAGGAATTCAAAGTTGGTTTATCATTTAATGTTATTCATCACATTAACAGATTTAAAAACAAAACGAGCATCTCAATAATTGCAGAAAAAGCATTTGATAAAATTCTACACCCATTCATGATTTTAAAAGAAAACTGTTAGTCAATTTGGACAAGAAAGGAACTTCCTTACTATGGTAAAGAGTATTTAGAAAAAGCTAACAGTCAATTTCACAGTTAGTGATAAGTTATTGAAAGATCTCCCGTTGACACTGGAAGCAGAAAGGGTGCCCTCCATCCTTGACTTCCATCCTCCAGTCCTACTATATTACATAGTATGTGCTATATAAAAATTTTACATATTATATTCTGGAGGTCCTAGCCAGAATGGAAAGGCAAGAAAAAAGAAATAAAAAGATTTAGGATGTATGAATACAGCTGAAATCCACACCCAGGTTTCTCTGATTCCAGCTCATACAGAGGACTCCCACCTCTGATTCCAACCTGTGCTTTACCTGTCTTTTTTTTTTTTTTTTTTCCATTTCACCGGTCTTCAATCCTCCCCCTACTCCCTCAGCGAATGCCTGCTGGGCCTTCTGTGAACCCACTGGTCACCTGACATTTTCTGCCTCTCCCTGCTCTGCCCTGTGGTGTGTTTTTGAAGATGCTTCCTCACAGACTGCATGCAGGGGGCCGGGACCACTCTCAGATTCTTCTGTGAGCTGCACTGTCCTGACCTCAGGTTCTTCAGCTCCTTGTGGGCAGGACCAGGTCTGATTCACCTGGGCTCCTAGCCCCTCACACACAGCATGTCCCAGCCCACTTATTAAACGACGAGTGAGTAGATGGAAGGTGACAGCAGCAGCAAGACAGTCTCCCAGGCAGGGCTTCCTGCTTCACCAACATATATCAGCTGCTTCCTTTCTTCCTTCCTTCCCGCTGCCCTGCACTGAGCAGCTACTCTGTACTGGCCCTCTGCTGGGGGCACTGGGGACATAAAGGGGCACGCTGAGACCCAGCCCCTCCCTGGTGTGCTGACAATGGCCACACAGAGCACTGGGAGCAAGAAGGTGCCTGACCCAGCCTGTAAGCTCAGGAGAGGCTTCCAGGAGGAGGGGGCTTCTAAACTAAGCTACAGAATATGAGAGGTGTTAGTTATTGTCTAAAGGAGGTTGGAGGTGGGAGGATGTTTGGGGCTGAAGAGCTACAAGTGGGTCCCTGCGGGTAGAGCACTGTGAGAGTCAGCAGGGAACAATGAGACCAGAGACGTCGCTCCTATAATGTGTGGAACTGTGAACCCTCCTGCTAGAGAAATGCATGAATGCATCATAAGATTGTGCACATACATTGAAGCCCACCCTGGACCCCGGGGTTCTAAGACTCTGGGCTATATCCTGAGGATGGCAAAATCGAACTGTTCCAGATTTAGGGGAAGAAAGATACAAGTGAGCTTCAACTGCTGTCCACTTTCACCCATGACCTTGGCCAAGATCCAAAATAATCCCCCCAGGGCCAAGCTTGACCTCCTGGCTGGAACAGACACTCAATCCAATATGCGAGGGTCTCGCCGGCACTGGGCAGAGCACGCCAGACAGAGGCCTTGCAGTGACCCCATCACTGGGAAGGAAATGTCACCATCCCCCTCGTGAGCGGCACCATAACCACCAAGATTGCTGAGCACTCAAGCAGGGATGGACAGACATGTGCCAAGCAGACAGGAAAGAGAAGAAAGTTCCTAAAACAGGACACGTGTGAGCAGAGGACATGGGCATGAAAGAACCTCGTGCTTCAGGGGGCCTGGCTGGAGGATCCAATGCCAGGACACTGACTGGATATGTGTGAGAGAAGCTGGCCCCTGTGGGCCAGACCCCAGAGCTTAGATGCTGTCCTGAGGGCAGGAGAGAGCCAGCATCCAGTTTAGGCTTAGAGAGTGCACTCTGGCTGGGTGTGAAGAAGGATCCGTAACCGTGGTGGTAACCGCCATGCTATGTCCAAGGGAGTGCCCGACCTGCGAGAGGCAGTGTACACGGCCGGGGAACCAGGGAGAGCATCTCTGAGGAAAGGGGGGTTTCTGTGTTTCTTTTCATTTTGACAGATAACAACTACAGGCCTGCTTGGTGATGAACACCAAAGATCCAAAGGAAAGAGTGCCTGCCAGCTCGTTAACCATCACAGCAACTATACTGGGCATTGGCTGCAGGAAGGAACGACTGAGCGAAACAGATATTGGCCGAAAAGGACAGGTTTCCTCTATGTCAGCAAAGGCCCAGCTGGTCAGGAGTCCAGGTCCCTCCCTCAGCAGACACATAAGGCCAAGACCCACACAGGGTTAACCAGGGGCCACTGCAGAGTCACAGAGTCTATAAGTGACCACAGCAGTCCTGAATCTGGTCTGTCCTCCCTCTTTCCCCAGCCTGGCTGCCTCCCAACCCCAGTGGGCCACTGAAGCAGCACAGAGCCTGGGAGCAGGGAGTCCCGTGTCCACGTCCCAACTGCCACCATCATGTGGACCTAGCCAGCTCCTCTCACTGCAGCCTCAGGCCAGATGGCAGTCAGTAAGTTCCTTTCCACCCCTAAAATTTCACACACCCAGAAGCCAACAGGCAGAAGGAGCCAATGGACATAAAACCAGAAGTGACTGTGGAGGAACCGGTCAGGAAGGCCACTGGAAGAGGCAGGGCTGGTCCAGGCAGCTAGAAAACAGAGGCAGCAATGGGAAGGGGGATGCTGGGGTTTAGGGGCTGCCTTGACTCACCAGAAGAGCTCAGGCAAGTCACGCCCCACCTTGGTGCCTGGACTTCCTCATCCACAAACTGGGGTCAGGGGGAGTGAGCTGGACCGGTTGCGTCCAGGGTCTTTCAGCTTCACACTGACAGCACAAGCCTGAATAACAAAGGACTGAAACCAGGATCTGCCACTGGGAACTATGTGACTTCAAGCAAGTCCTTATTCTCTCTAAGCCTCAGTTTCCTCATCTATAAAATGGGGATAATACCACACACACCCCCCACCATAGGGTTGTTCTAGAGATTGAACTACACCAGGTGACGCAGAGTAGCTACCTGACAATGACCACACTCTCCAGCATGACCCCAGGGGAGGCTAAGGGAGGATGTGGTCTGTGGGCTCTGCCAGGCCCCCGCTGCCTCTCTGAGCTGCACTAGGTCTGCGGCCATCCGGCCAGGCTTCTGGGGAAGCCTCTCCAGCCCACAGCTGGGCTTTCTCACCACATTCGGAGGCATTTTCCTTGGTCCCGGTGGGCTTCTCTCCTTCCCTCTCCCCTTGGCCCACAAGGTGGCAACTCTGAGAAGGCCTGTCCATCTCCTCAGGGCTGGCAGGAGGCGCCCTATAAATCAATCAATAAATTCCAAGCAGATGCACACACGTTGTTTTGCTTGGAACCTTGGCTCTTTCCTACGGTTGCCATGAAACCAGACTCTCTCAGGTGATTCACAATTTGACGGGGCCGGGCCTGGATCCACCGGAGGGTGACGATAATATTTTCTTTCCTGTCTTACCTCGGAGACAGGGTGCGGTTTTTTTTCCAGCCCTCTATCCTGGGCTGACAGCAAACCCAGGTTTACTCAGTGCATATTTATAGACCCCTCAGGCTTGGGGAAGCCAGTAGCAAGGATGACCAGCATTGCCGTGGGGTTTCCCAGTGTGCAGACTCCCTCCCCCATAGGACTCCATTTTCCTCAAGCTCCCTACCAGGCTCTGCCTGAGGAAACCAGCAGAGGGTAGCTGTGGCTAAAAGCTGAGGCTTTGCTCCTGATAGTCCCGGATTCGAACTCCAGGACTGACACTTCACCAAGCCTCAGTTTACGTTTTTATTTTGTAAATAGGGATAATACATTTGACAAATCATAGAAAGCTGAGGTTTAAATTAAAATAATATACGTTAATAACTTACCCAGGACCAGCACATTTTAGATACTCAGTAGACTGTCACTATTAGTGTTAATAATATTCTGAGTGCTCAGAGAAGGGATAGCTAGCCCTATGACAACGTCATACTGTAGACCCTGTCATTCTATGTCATACACCATGTCGTCGTCGTGTGGAGGAGGTCAGCCGCCTGCTCCAGCTGGTTCCACGGCTTTCTCTGCAGCCCACTGGACTGGCTGGCCCCTCCCCCTGTACAGGGGGCACCAAGGCAGCCAGTCAAGGAGAAGAAAGGAAAAGAAGATACACCACAATGGGTGTGCCTTTGTGCTGGGCCCCATCCCATGAGGCAGGGATGTGATACCCGGAAGTTGGAGTTGAGGTGCCTACCCAGCACAACTCAGCCCGTTCCTCGGGCGGCCAGGCTTCAGGACAGGCAAACACCAACTCCCTTCATGAAGAATGTCCAGCAAGTAGGGAAAATATCTGAGTCTGCATCCAGAACAAGTTAATGACTCAACTACTTTTTGTTGTAACCGAAGAGAAGGAATATAAAAAAGCTACGCGTCTGGTTTAAAAACAGGCCAGTCCCCACACACTTTTTCTGGCTAAAATCCCGACCTGCCCCTCCCTGGATCTCAGCTGTTCATCCGATGGCAGGTTTCTGAGATCCCCAGCGCTCTGCCCATCTGTCTGAGGGGCCTGGATCTGAGCCTGCCTGTCGGATGGGTATGTGGAGTCAAACCACCACAGAGTTTACTGAGCACTCGCTACGTGTGGGCATCATGCTGTCTCTCTCCCTTCTCCCCACAGCCTGATAAGGTGGGGAGCACCAGCACTGTGCCCACTACACAGAGGAGGAACGTTATCAGGCAGAAAAGTTAAGTAACTGACCCAAAGTCATCTAATGGCAGGATTTGAAACCCAGGCAGTCTGGGCCCTCAGCCACTCTGCTGCCCCTAGCCTTACCCTGTTCCGTTATACAACAGACATACACACACACACACACACACACACACACACACACACACACACACCCCGCCTATGCTGAGGCAGCTCCCACAGTCTAGGCTCAGCTGAGATTCATAGCAGGACTGTGACCTTATTATCTCTGAGCCTCAGTTTCCTCATCTGTGAAACGGGGATAACACCTACCTCACAGGGCTGTCCTATAGATTAAACTACACCAGATGACACACGGTTTCAGAGGTGAACCTGACACAGCCTCCCTGCCCTTAGGAGTTAATGGGAAAGTCAAGCATAGAGAATTACAACAAGATGCAGACAGCACAGGCCTCAGCCTGGCCCTCAAGGCCCTCTACAGCCTGGCCTCTGCCCACCTCTCACCATGACCTGCTCTCAGGGTACAGCTACCCCCAACCTCCCACAGAGCAGTCTGGCTCTTTACTGACTCTGGGCCTCTGCTCTCTGAACCTATCTGCCCGGAATGTCCTTCCTCACCCTTTTCCTTGGCAAACTCCTAACTCATCCTTCAGGACTCAGTTCATCAGCCACCTCCTCCAGGAAGCCTTTTCTGACTACTACAGGTTAGGCTGGTGCCTCTTCTAGCTCTGGCTGCTCCTCTCTCCATCCCAGCCCTGCTCACCCTGGGTGGACGCAGCTGTTACATACTCTCCTCCAGCAGGCTCTGGGCTCATCTAGGGCTAATGCTCTGTCTGTTCACCTGGGGTCCCCAGCACAGGGGCTGGCCCAGAGCAGTGGATGTTCAGTGGATGTTTGTGGCATGAATGAGTCAGTAACTCAGCAGATGGATGAGGCAGTGATGGGTGGCCAGAACACCTCCCTGAAGACCCAGCTCTGTGCCTCTCCCACTGTGAAGTCCTCTCTGCTCCCTGATGGCATTCTGTCCCTCCACCTCCCTCCCACTGCTCCTTTAGGACACCCGTACTGACCCTTTCTCTGGACTGGGCCCAGGGAACATGGAGATGCACCAGAGGGGCTCAGGAGGGACTGCAGCTCACAGGTAAAAGTGTCGCACTGGGTCCTCCCAGCAACCACCAGCACTGGGAGGGAGGGGGCTGTGCCACCCCAATGGCCACCTGCTTGACCACCATGGTGTGGCCAAGGCAGGCAGGCGGGCTGAGCTGCCAGAGCTGACTCTGCAAAGAGATAAAAGCCTGGGAAACAAGAACATGCAAAGGAGGGTAGGGAAAAGGGGAGACGGAAAAAAATAATCAAAAAAAGGGTTCTTTCAGTATTTGTTTTCAAAGCCACTGACGAAAACCAGATTTGAAGTTTGGGGGAAAAAAGGGATTTGGGCCTTTCAAATTCCACTCTCCACTAATTGACTGCAGTTTCCTTTGAAAGAGCCCCCAGCTCTTCTGAACAATCAACGGCCCAGCTGGGACTCGACAACCAGCGGCATCAAGGCCTCCTGGCTCCAGAGGGTCGCTGTGGTTGTGTGAGCTCTGGACAAACAGATGGACCCTCAAAATGAACACTCTGAGCCAGTTCCTGTGTGAAGTGCTTTCCATGTAAAGAGGCCAGGCCAGGACTCAAACCCAGGTCTGTCTGACCCCAGAGCCTGTCATTTTGCCGTTTTGCTGCCTGACTCTCAAGGTGCTTATGGCTTATCAGCGGCAATAGGGAGGCACAGCAGGTTCAAGCACAAAACTCCTGGAGGGTAGGTTTTCTGACAGGAGAAGCAAACTGCCCGATCCAACATCCTCAGGGCTCTGAGAATGAAAATCCTCGTGGGGTCAGGTGCCCACTCCATCACACACACACCCAGCACTCCCTCCCCACTCAACCAGAGAAACTGTTGTGTTCTCTATTCTTCTCCTCCCGACAAAGTCAGAAATGCCTCCCAACTCAAGCCCTGTTAACCCTCCTGCCTGTTCCCTTGCCTGACCTGGGAGCATCTGGCCAACCATTTCCCTTTGGAGCAGCTCAGAAACACTTTGTACTTGGAGAAATCTAAAACCAAAGGCCCAAGAATCCCAGCAACCCAGCCCTGGGAAAATCCAGGAGCCTCACCTGATGGCAGCTCAGACCGTAACTCCCTCCCACATGAGACTCTTCGACCTCGTGTCTCACAGAGAGGTCCAGAGGGGCAGGAAGACTTGCCCAAAGACACAGGTCAGTCGTGGAGTTGGCACAGTCTGAACCCAGACCTGGTAGGAACCCTGTTGCCTTTCCCCTGGTCCATCCCATCCATCTGGACAAAGAGCCTTACTTGCCTTCCTAAGCCATTACCCCAAAGGGATCTATGAGCAGCAAAACCAGAATGTCCTGAAAATGTCAGTTTTCCTCCCATGAATGAAAAGGGCCAAGGTCCTTCAGCAAAAGCTGGCCTCCTGCTTTTGTACATGCTGTTTCCTCTGCCAGGAAAGCCCTTCCCCTCAGAGAAGTCCCTCTCTTACTAGGAGGCTTGCTCCAGTGTGCACGTCCTCCAAGACACGCTCCTTGACCCCTCTCCCGTGCTCCTGTGTGTCCTCTCTCTCATGCCCTGCGTGGCACAGTGTGAAACAACTCTGCCCACCTGTTGACGCCCATGCATTAGCTCCTCTAAGGCAGGAATGTCCCAGCTCCCACAGTAGGTGCTCCAGCGGTGTCTGGGGAAGGAGGAGGGCAGAGAAGGCCAGAGGAGGGCAGAGAAGGCCAGAGGAGCCCAAGCACTCTGGGAAAGGTCCTGGGGGTGAGTCCTGACTCCATCACTTGCCAACTGTGTGACCTTGGGAAACTTAATTCCCCTCTCTGGGGCCTTGGGCTCCTCACCTGAAAAAAACATGAGTGACAAATTCTGCCCTGTGGAGTTGTCATACAGATCAAATGAGATTGAGAGTACAGAGGCACTTTGTGAATTATGGCGCTTTAAATAGATAAGGACATTGGGGGTGGCTAGTAATGATGATGGGGCAATGGGGACAGGCACCACCTCAGTGGTGGAGTGAAGGTGATGTTCCTAACACGCCCTCCTGACACACGTCCACCTCACCTCCAGCTTCTCAGGATGGAATAGTCAGTCTGCTCACCTGTGCTAGAAAAAAGTAGGGGAATGAATGATCACTGAGCACTTGTTCTGTGCTGGGAACTGCCACAGATAGCACCTCAGCTAATCCCCCAGCCCCAGGAAGCATCAGCCACTGATGCCAAGAGGTGAGATGCTTGGCCCAGGTCTCACGCTCAGGGCACTCCCACCCCAGAGCCTGTCTTTTCTGCGTCTCCCACTCTAGGCTGCGTCCAAAGCTCTCCTTGACCACGTGTCTAGCCTCCCCTTAGGCACTGCCAGGCATGTGGACTCACAGGCTGCTCCTGGGGCCACCTGGCCAGGGCCAGGTACACCTCAGGGGCCCAGCGGAGCCCCTTGGGCCAGGCCACACCCACCCTGATGAATCCCCAGGCAGCGTGCCGCCCTGCTTCTGTTCCCCATTATAAGCGAGGACCAGTGCCCGTCAAACAAATCAGGCTCATGAAGCCTGATGAACAAAGATTCTGACGGTGGGATGCTGTAATTATGAACAGCAGCAGCTCAGCAATCTGGGATCAGGGGAGCCGCCTTGCTTTGATGGGGGGCAGGCAGCAGCGCAGCTCAGTTTAGATTGTTCTGGACATTGGAGGCAGGAGGAGCCAGGGTCCTCTGCTCCGACTTCCCAGCACACTGCTAGGGAGTTTCAAGCTGCTTCATGGCACACGAGGCCTTTCACCACGGGATCCCACCGACTTCTTCACCTCCGCCTTCACTTCCGCCTTCGCAACACCCCGCTGGAACTAGAACTGCTCATTGCTATCCACACTCACCACGTCACTTCACAGTTCCAGGCCTTTGTGAAGGTTATCTGCGTGCCGAAGAAGTCCTTTCCATCCTCTAACACCCAGCTCAAATGCCACCTCTTCCTGGAAGCCTTCTGAGCACTCCATACAGTAAAGTACTCCCTCCCCTTGCTGTAAGACCTGCCTCTCCAGCCTCACCTGAACTAAACTCCATCTTTTCTCTTGTCTTTGCGTATGCCGATCCCTCTGCCTTCCCCCTGCAGCTGTAACTCCAGCTCACCTCTCTTGCCTCAGATTAGACATCATCTCCTCTGGAAGCCCTCCCTGATCTGCTGCCAGGCTGCCTTGGGTGCTGCCCCACCCTCCCCCCCAGCTCCCTGCACTTGCCTACTGTGCTGTAATTGTCAGTTTGCATATTTGTGTCCCATCCTAACCTAGAAGCTCTCTGTCCCCAGTGCCCAGCACAGACCTGGAACCCAGCAGGAGCTCAGAGAATGTGTGCTGAAGACGTGCATTCACTCGCTATCAAACAGTCAAGGGGCAGGACAATTTGAGGCCCACAGACTGTGGTCTGAATCCCCTGAATCCTGTCTTCTCAGACTGACAAGCCCCGGCTCCTAATAACTGACAAATGAAACCACCGAGGGCTGCCATGACCCAAGCGCAGAAGGCTTCATATGGAAGGAATCAAGAGGACTGAGGAATAAAGTATCAGTTGGAATAGACACTTTATTATCCAGGCCATAAACCTGATTTACACTCAGGTTTCTTCTTTCCAGAAGCTCTGTAAAGTTTTACCTTTGCCCCAGCAAGCCCTTGGAACAACCCTTCAGAGCAACAGGAAATGGCCCATTATGACTCAGGAGGAGAAGGGGCTCCCAGATGCTTCTGCCCTCCCAGTAACCCTGTAGGTCAAGTCACCTGAACCAGGTGCAGTGGATGAGGCCCGGAGAGGGCTGGGGGCCCAGAGACCCAGATTCTAGTACAGACTCTGCTATGCCCATGGGTGTGGCTTTACAGGCTACTCCCCAGTCTGGATCTCAGTCTCCCCATCTGTACAATGGCCTTAGGGAAGGAGGAAGTTAGGCCAGATCTACCACTAATGTTCAAGGGTGCAGCATAACAGCAGCCGTAGGTTCGAATCTCACTAGCTATGTGATTTGGACAAGCTATTGAGGCTCTCTGCCTCACTCTGCACATCTCTAATATGGGGGAACGGTGTCAGGACGGCACCAGGAACTGTGTCAAGAGCTGCCATGAGCACTACGGGGGTTTGTGCTGGAGAAGGGTGCAGACCAGCGCTCTGCACACAGTGAGCCCCCCATTCTGCTCCCGTGGGTCTTCTCCCACCGTCCTCAGCCGACAGATGCTGACAAGTGGACGCGAGGCCCTTCCAAATCTATTGTCCAAGTGTATCCCGCAAGCAAGCTAGGAGGTACATGATGTTATCTCCGTGTTAAGAGATGAGAGAAACAAGGCCTGAGAGGGGTCTTAACTTGCCTGTAATTCAGTGAGCTGGGGGCCCGGCCTTGGACTCCCAATGCCAAGCCCCGTGTTCTTCCCCTGACACAGAATGTTCCAGGCCAACGTGTTTTGAAAAAAGAGGCAAAGTGGAGGAGGGGGCAAGGATCCATATTAAGGTCGACTCAAATATACTGGAAGATGTGCCTAAAAGACACCACTTAGGGTCAGCTAACCTGCCTCTGTTTCTTTCTGTCCCACCCCAGTCACTAGCTCCCACTGCGGTCAGGCTGCCTGTTCCTTGCAGAGCGCTGGGCCCCTCCCTCACTCTACTGAGGCCTGTGCTCAGATGCCACCGCCCCAGAGAGTCCATCCCCACCCAGCTAAAATAGCACCTCCACCCCGTCAGTCCCCAGGCTCTCACCCTGCCTTTTCTATAAATCACCATATATCATACTACCAGACACAACATCAATTTTTTTCTCATTCAATACTTACTAAGTACCTATTATGTACAAGAAGCTGTAGTAGATGTTTGGGAAATGAACAAAACAAACAAAAACCCCTCCCCTCCTGGAGCTTACATACCAGAAGGGGAGACAAATAATACATCATAAACAGGATAAATAAGTTACCTGTATAGGCTGTTAGAATGTGAAAAGTTATTTGAAAAATAACTGAGCAGAGTAATGAGATTAGGCATGACAGGGTGGGTCAAGGGGGGCATTTTTAAATAGGGTGTTGAGGTGAAGAGAAGAGGAGAGGAGAGGAGGAGTTGGTCCCGCAGATATCTGGGGGAAGGGCATGCCCCACCAAGGGAACAGACAGTGCGAGGGCACACTCCAGTGTGCTTGGCTGGAGTGGAGGAAGTAAGAAGGAGAGAAGTAAACGATGCTGTGGTCAGAGGGCTCCAGAATCGTACTGCAGGCCACCGTGAGGACTCGGGCTCCTGCTCTGAGTGAAACGGGGAGTCATCTCACAATAGCAAGGGTCAATGACAGAGGAGAGACAGATTTGACTCACAGAATAAAAGCATCACTCGGGCTGCTGTGTTGAGAGCAGACTGTCTCGCCTGTTTGTTGGTTTACTGTTCGTCTCCTCCACAAAAATATGAGATCGTTGAGGGCAGCACTTGACCTGAGTTGGTCACCATTATCTCCTCAGTGTCGAGAACAAAGCTTGGCACATACAGGTACTCATTAAATGTCTGTGAGATGACTGACCAAACAAGCAAACAAGTGCTCCAGCCACACCTGCCTCCCAGCTAGCCCTCACACATGCCAAACACGATCTAGCCTCAGGGCCTTTGCATTTACTGCGCACTTTTACTGGAATGCTCTTCCCCAGATATCTTCATGGCTTATTCCCACAATTCAGACCTTTGCTCAAACATCACATGGACCCTGAGGCCTTTCCTGGAGGGGTATGCCAAATACCCACCTCCAGCAGTTCTATCTCTCTTCCCTGCTCATTTTTTTCTCTGTTGCACTTGTTACCAAATGACATACACTCTATTTTCCTTTCTTACTATCTGTCTCCACCCACTAGAAAATAGGCTCCTGGAAGTTAGAGACTTTTGTCTATGTTACTCACTGATCGAGCCGCAGCATTTAGGACAGTTGCTAACACATAGTAGGAGCCCAGGAAATGTTTGCTGAATGAGTGAGTGACTCCTCCTGCCTGCTCCCTCGTCCAACCTCAGTGAGCAGGATGGTAGGCAAGGGCAGCAAGCGATGGTGAGGAACACCTGTCCAACAGCAAGACCCCCTGTTAACCATAAGCCTGGAGACAGAGGCCAGAGCAGAAGGAAGGGCCATGCCATCCCGTGGTAAGTGGTTTCATAAAGTTATCTCATGAACCACACAAACTAAGTATCATCATCTCTGTTCTACTCAAGAGGAAAAACTGAAGTTCAGAGAAGCTAAGTAATTTTCCCACAACCACAGAATTTAGGAGATGGCAGAGCTGGGATTTGAACCCGAGACTATTTAATCCTTCCAGTTTTTATTCAGTCCAAGTCTTATTGACCTGCCAGGCCATGCGTGACCCTGTGCTTGGTCCTGAGGAATGCAGCAGTGAACAAGGGGATTGGGGGAGAGAGCGAGGTGAAGAGGAGTATTTCATGCATGGAACAGCAGGTGCAAAGGCCCGGAGGTGAATGCTTCAGTCTGGATGGACACCTGTAAGAGGAGGCTAAAACAGGAGATAGGAGTTGAATGACATAAGGTCTTCTTCGTGAGTTAGGAAGCTGGGACTACAAGGAAACTCAAGTCAAGACTGGAAAACAGCCTAAATACTGGAAACCATCCAAACACTCATCAACTGGAGTGGATAATAACAATGGTATATTCATACAATGAAACATTATACAGCAGAGAAAATGAGTGAACTAGAGGCACCTGCCATGACCAGTAACATAATACTGGATTTAAAAAAATGAGTCCCAGAATATAGAATAAAGTTCAAATTCAACTAAAACTAAACAATATGTTGTTTAGGTACACATATGTATGTGATGAAAATTATTTTTTGGATAAAACTATTTTAAGGAAATAGAATGACAAACATAAAATTACATTAGATAGGGATAAAAGAAATAAAATATGTAAGAATTAAAAAGAAAGAAAGAAAACTGTTAGCATTCACAGGTGACAAAAAGAATCTAGAAACAAATGATCAACATTAATAAGTGAATTTGACAAGGTCAGTACACATAGGTTGAATCCTCAAAAATCAATTGGGTGTCAATCTGCAATAAACAGAAAAAGAAATTTTTAAGATAGCATTTACAATAACATCAAAAAACATCAAACAGCTATGGATAAATCTAACGTAATACATGCAAGACCGCCACATAGAAAATTACAAAACATTATTGAGAGAAATTAAGACTTAAGAGGGATATATCATATTCATGCACCAAAAGATCCCAAACATGAATTTGCAAATTCTACATTTATCTTCTCAAATTTATCTAGAGAGTCAATGCAATCTAAATCAAAATCCCAACAGGGCCTTTTCATGTGTGGAAATCACCAAGCTAATTCTAAAATTTATATTAAAATCCAAACATCCAAGAACAGCCAGGGTAATCTTGAAGAAAAATGAAGTGGCATCCACTATTAGATATGAAGCCTCATTGGAAAACTGCAGTAAATAAGACTGTGAAATTGGCAAAAAAAGAAACAGACCAATGGAACAGAACAGAGAATGCAGAAATAGACCCACTCGCTGAATTGATTTAAGGGAGAGTGGAGAAAGGACATGGTATTTGATAAAAGCTGCTGGCTCCCTCAATTTCTATACTTAAAAAAATGAAACTTCAAAGCAATCTACAGATTCAATGCAATCCCTATCAAACTACCAATGGCATTCTTCACAGAATTAGAACAAAAAATCTTACAATTCGTATGGAAACACAAAAGACCCCAAGTAGCCAAAGCAATCTTGAGAAAGAAAAACGGAGTTGGAGGAATCAGGCTCCTCAACTTCAAACTATACCACAAAGCTACATTAATCAAGACAGTATAGTACTGGCACAAAAACAGAAATATAGATCAATGGTATAGATCAAGGATAGAATGCCCAAAGATAAACCCACACACATTCGGGCACCTAATTTATATGACAAAGGAGGCAAGAACATACAATGGAGAAAAGACAGCCTCTTCAATAAGTGGTGCTGGGAAAACTGGACAGCTACATGTGAAAGAATGAAATTAGAACACTACCTAACACCATACACAAAAATAAACTCCAAAAGGATTAAAGACTTAAATGTAAGACCAGACACTATAAAACTCTTAGAGGAAAACACAGGAAAAACACTCTTTGACATAAACCACAGCAAGATCTTTTTTGGTCCACCTCCTAGAGTAACGGAAAGAGAAACAAAAATAAATAAATGGGACTTAATTAACTTAAAAGCTTTTGCACAGCAAAGGAAACCATAAACAAGACAAAAAGACAACCCTCAGAATGTGAGAAAATATTTGCAAATGAAACAACAAAGGATTAATCTCCAAAATACACAAACAGCTCATGCAGCTTAATATCAAAAAAACAGGGGCTTCCCTGGTGGCGCAGTGATTAAGAATCCACCTGCCAATGCAGGGGACACGGGTTCGAGCCCTGGTCCGGGAAGATACCACATGCCGCGGAGCAACTAACCCCATGCGCCACAACTACTGAGCCTGCACTCTAGAGTCTGCAAGCCACAACTACTGAGCCCGCGCCTAGAGCCCGTGCTCTGCCACAAGAGAAGCCACCGCAATGAGAAGCCCGCGCACAGCAACAAAGAGTAGTCCCCGCGCGCCGCAACTAGAGAAAGCCTGCACGCAGCAACGAAGACACAACACAGCCAAAGATAAAAATAAATAAAATAAATAAATTTTTTTAAAAAAATCAAAAACACAAACAATCCAGTTAAAAAATGGGCGGAAAACCTAAATAGACATTTCACCAAGGAAGACATACAGATGGCCAGGAGGCACATGAAAAGATGCTCAACATCCTAATTATTAGAGAAATGCAAATCAAAACTACAATGAGGTATCACCTCTCGCAGGTCAGAATGGCCATCATCAAAAAAGCTAGAAACAATAAATGCTGGAAAGGGTGTAGTGAAAAGGGAACCCTCCTACACTGTTGGTGGGAATGTAAATTGATACAACCACTATGGAGAACAGTATGGAGGTTCCTTAAAAAACTAAAAATAGAACTACCATATGACCCAGCAATCCCACTACAGGGCATATACCCTGAGAAAACCATAATTCAAAAAGAGACATGCACCACAATGTTCATTGCAGCACTATTTACAATAGCCAGGACCTAGAACCAACCTAAATGTCCATCGACAGATGAACGGATAAAGAAGATGTGGCATATATATACAATGGAATATTACTCAGCCATAAAAAGAAATGAAATTGAGTTATTTGTAGTGAGGTGGATGGACCTAGAGTCTGTCATACAGAGTGAAGTAAGTCAGAAAGAGAAAAACAAATACCATATGCTAATACCATATATTTCATATATGGAATCTAAAAAAAAAAAGGATGGTACTGATGAACCTAGTTGCAGGGCAGGAATAAAGCGGTAGACATAGAGAATGGACTTGATGACGCAGGGTGGGAGGGTGAAGCTGGGGCGAAGTGAGAGTAGCATCGACATATATACACTACCGAATGTAAAATAGTTGGCTGGTGGGAAGCAGCAGCATAGCACAGGGAGATCAGCTCAGTGCTTTGTGATGACCTGGAGGGGTGGGATAGGGAGAACGGGAGGGAGGCTCAAGAGGGAGGGGATATGGGGACGTGTGTATGCATATGGCTGATGTTTTGTTGTGCAACAGAAACTAACACGGTATTGTGAAGCAATTATACTCCAATAATTATATAATTGTGAAGCAATTATACTCCAATTATACTCCATATTTTTAAAAAAACGAAACTTGGCCCCTACCACACCACCGTACACAAAAATAAAATCCAGATTGATTATAGATCTAAATATGAGGTGTAAAACAGCCAAGCTTCAAGAAGAAAATACAGGAGACTATTTTCACAATTTGAGGTAGGCAAAGATTTCTTAACTGGGCCTCAAGCACTAACCATAAAAATAACAACCGATAAAGAAGACTGTTTTAAAATTAAGAGCTTCTACTCTTCAAAAGGCATCATGAAGAGAGGAAAAGGACAAGCCAGAGTGGGAAAAGATATTTGTAGCCCACTTGACTAACAGAAGGCTTAGATTTAGAATGAAGATCTTCTACATAGAAAAAGGTAAATTATGCCCCCTGAAAAAAATTTTTAAGGACTTGGATAGACGCTTCACAAAAGAGAATATTCAATGGTCAAAAAACATATGAAACAGTGCTGAGTATAATTTGTCATCAGGAAAATGCAAATCAAAACCACAGTAAGATACCACCACACACCCATCAGAATGGCTACAACTTAAGATAGGCAACACCAAGTGTTAGCAAGGATGATGAGCTATGGGAACTCTGTTTCGCCGCTAACGGGAGAGTTAAAATGGTGTGGTCACTATGGAAAACCATATGGCATTACACATTAAAAGTGAACACATCTGAACCCTATAGCTCAGCAATTCCATTCCTAGGTATATACCCAACAGAAGCACAAGTGTATGTGCATCATAACACATGTACACCTGTGTTCATAGTAATGTTACTCAGTCACAAACCAGACACAACCCAAATGTTCACCAGCAGATTAAAAGATCGACTGTAATTCGAAAAGATACATGCACCCCAATGTTCACTGCAGCACTATTTATAACAGCCAGGACATGGAAGCAACCTAAATGTCCATCGACAGAGGAATGGATAAAGAGGATGTATACATATATACCATGGAATATTACTCAGCCATAAAAAGGACAAAATAATGCCATTTGCAGCAACACGAATGGACCTAGAGATTGCCATACTAAGTAAAGTAAGTCAGACAGAGAAAGACAAACATCACATGGTATCGTTTATATGTGGAATCTTAAAAAAAGGGTACAAATGAACTTATCCACAAAACAGAAAGAGAGTTACAGATGTAGAAAACAAACTTATGGTTACCAGGGGTAAGGAGTGGGGGGGGGGATAAATTGGAAGATTGGGATTGACATATACACCCTACTATTTATGAAATAGATAACTAACAAGGATCTACTGTATAGCACAGGGAACTCTACTCAATACTCTGTAATGGCCTATATGGGAAAAGAATCTAAAAAAGAGTGGATAGATGTATATGTATAACTGATTCACTTTGCTGTACACCTGAAACTAACCCAACATTGTAAATCAACTATATTCCAATAAAATTTTTTTAAAAAAAGAAAAGATCAATAAACTATAATACAACTATAAAACTAAAATACATCTATAAAAACAAGTAAACCGTAGCTACACAATAACATGAACAGATTTCAGAAACATGTCGTTGGGTGAAAGAAGCTAAACAAGAGAATGTACCATATGACCCTAGCTATAGGAAGTTCAGAAGCAAGGAAAACCAGGCTGTGGTGTTGGAAAGCAGGCCTGTATTCACCTGGGGGAGGAAGCAGGGAGTAGACACTGGGAGGAGCCAAGCTCTCTGGGGTGATGGTGATATTCCATTTCTTGACCTAAGTAAGTACTGGTCTCACAGTTATGTCCGCATTGTGATATTGATCAAACTGTACACATGATTTGCGCACTTTTCTACAGATAAGATTTACTTCAATGAAAACACAATTAAAATGGAATAACAGGAACAGAATTCAGTAGAGTGATTGAGAGCACATAGGTAAATGTATTTTCTTATTAGTGGTTGAATGAGGGGGGAGGAGAAAGGACAGGGAGGAGGAGGGAGAGGGGAAGAGAGAGAGGTGAGCACATTAACGGACCAAAGAAGACAGTGACACAAACTAATAATGGGCTTTAATCCAATTCTATGCATTTAAGATTAAAAACATAAATACCTAAAAAGGACCACATTCCAAGAGGAAATCATTGGAATCAGAACACCACCACCTACCTCATGGGGTCATGAGACAAGTAAGTGATGTCATGCTCTGTTAAAGCTGGAATAAATATTATTTTTTAAATTTGTATTCAGCATGTAGAACAAGACAGATCTCCAAAAAATAATTTCTGCATGAAGAGATGGATGTTCTCTTAAGATAAATAAGTCCTAGGCATGTAATGTACAGCATGGTGACTATAGTTAACAATACCACATTGTATACTTGAAAGTCGCTAAGAGAGCAGACCTTAAAAATTCTCATCACAGGAAAAATAAGTCTGTAACTATGTGAGGTGATGATTTTAACTAAGCTTATTGTGGTAATCATTTTGTAATGTATACATATATCAAATCATCATGTTGCACACAAACTTACACAGGGTTATATGTCCACAGTATCTCAATAAAACTGGAAAAAAGAAAGACAGATGGACAAACCAACAGGTGAAGCAGGACATGACCCTCAAAGAGCGTCTCACCCCATCCATCCACCAGCATCCTCTCCCCATGCTTATGTTTCATTTCAGCTAGCACTGGCCAAATTAGTGCAGCCTCTATTCAAACCCCCTCGCCACCCTCTCTCCAGCATCACACACGGGCCCAGGGAGCCCTGGACGTTGGGCCAAATGAGTTAACAATTTCCTTTCAACCCTATGGCATTTCTCAAATGTTAGTCCATTTATTCACAGCCTGAAAGAGCCAGAGTCTTTTTTAACGGTCCAGTTCTGGGCTAGATCTGTCACCACGACAGTAAAAAATAAAAATCAAAAAAAAAAGTTTAAGTGCATCGTGTGCTTATAATAAATAGTTTGCACAAAATTATTCATTCCACATATGGGCAGAGTGATGCCTTTAATGTGCATATTGTTTGTGGAGAGCCCGTAACCCAGGCTGTTACTGGGCAGAATGTGGAAGTCGTTTTCCACTATTAAATAAGGAAAACAAGGTTCTCATTTTAAAATTAATTCAGTGAAAACTATTAAGCAGTTGGCCGTGAACGCCTCAGTATTTTTTCCAAACTTATACTAATAAGGGCTCCCACTCCCAGCCCTGCCTAAACAAAAACACGAAATTAACCACGTAATTTCCAAGAACATTTTCCCAGCGTTGCTGTTGTTGTTCTGAAACATGTAACCCAGAGGAGCAGCAGATCCACTCAAAACCGAGACCCAAGTCCCCATGATGATGCCTTCAGGTGGTTTGGGCAGGGCAGCGGCCTCGTGGGTGCCATGGACTGGTGAATGGCATGCTGTTCTCTTTGTTCAACCATCTGTGAATGAGCGAGGCACACGAGGTCCCGGGCCCCACCAGAGTAGCGAGGAGTGGATGAGACAAACACAAGTCCCCAAGGCCTCTCCAGGGACATGCAGTCAGCAAGCGTTGACGGTGCACCCGCTGTGGGGCAGCTGGTCAAGGGGAAAGACTGCAGGACCAGGAGTCAGACAGATGGACTAAATCTCAGCTATGCCACGTCCTAGCTCCATGGTCTCAATGTCTTCATCTGTAAAATGGGGCTGTTCTATGAACTTGATGTGTCCTTGTCAATACAGAATCCAGCACACACTTGGCATGCAGCAGGGTGTCATCGGATGTTGGGCCCTTTCTCGCCTTCTGAGCCAACTCTGTGCTGAGGATGCAGAGACAAGAATCGGTCACTGCTCCCGGTGGACAGCCAGCTCGCTGGAGCAGGAGGCATGGCATGCCATGGGAGCTCAGGGGCAGAGGAGGCTGGGATCTGAGGCTCAGGGGTGAGTCCCACGTGTGCCATTCCTGAAGGGGTGTCCTCAGCTGCTGGCCACTCAGACCAGTGCTGACCAGGAATGCGGGTGGCAGCACAGTTGAGGAAGCCAGGCCAGGAAGACACAACCAAGGACCCTCCAGGAACCCCAGGCCATCCTGAGATGGACGGTTTATATGTCCATGTCCCTCAGGCCCTGTGACCATCAGCCCCCTGAGGGCGAACATAGTGTCTGACTCATCTCTGAGTCCTCGGTGCCCAGCCAGGCCGGGAACAGACAGAAACTCAGTGACGGTTCTTGATAAACAAATGAGCCCCCAACGACATCTTCCCTATGTTTCCTGTGGTTCAGGATGGAGGGCATCCTGGGTGGAAGCATTTATCCCCGTGCGATACGAGCCTCCCAGGCCTCTTAAAACTGAGGTGTCGCAGAAGAACCTGGACTCTGGGGCCAGTCCTAGGAGACACAAGGACCGGCTAAGGCCACCGAAAATGAGGAGGGGGCTGAGCCTCCACTTCCTCATCCGTAAGTGGGAATGATGAAGCAGCCATTCTGCCTGCCAGGGCTGCCGAGAGGACCAAGTGACCTAGCAGAAGGGAACGAGGAGTGCTGGGCACACAGGAGGCTCCCATGTCTCTCCAGCTCTCTCTGTCTCTATCTCGCAACCGATTTCGACTGCGCACCTACTGTGGGCAAGACTCTGTGGCCTGGGGGATGAGCCCAGGCTGGAGGCTAGCCTAGAGGCCAGTGGGGGTCCTGAGCATCACCAAGCCTGGAAAAGGCGGAGGGAAAGAAAAGGCGGCAGTGGACACAGTGCCTGGCTCGAATGGGAGCTTAGTAAATGGTGGACTGATAAATAGACGGAGGAATGGACATATGGCTGGGGACGAAGGAATGGACGAAGGAATGAACCAAGGAGTGGGCAAGACTCAAACCTCTAGTTTTCGGTCCCTCCTGCTCCCATGGAGGCAGTCTGCTATGCCCTGTCCTCAAAAACCCACACCCAGATCCACATTCTTCTGGTGACCCCATGGTAAGGCCTGTGAACAGCGTGCATCACAGCCCAAAGACCCAGCCCACGTGTCTGCCTCCCACTCTGTCCCTATTTGTCTCTTCCTGGACATCTCTCGGTTCCTTCACTCTCTGACTTTCTGTCTCATTCTGTTTTTCTCAGTAGGTGGGTATCCTTATCCATCTTTCTTGGTGTCTGCCTCTCTTTTCGGCCTCTCTCTGTCTTCTCTTTTCTTTTCTTCTCTCCTTCCCTCCAACCCATCGCCCATCTGTCTTCCCAGTCCCCCATGAAAGCCTAGCTTCCAGCCGGCACAGGTGTGTCTGCAGATGTTTTATCCAGGGAGACACTGCTTGTAAGCAGTGAGAGAGGATGAGGGCAAGGCAGACATCCCTGTTGGAAGGGGGCATGACCTGAAGCCCAGCTGTGATCCAGGTCAAAGCAGGGGGAGACCAGCGTCCCTGTCATGCCCCACCCTACCCGTGCATCACACCTCCTCCCCACCCCTGACACTCCCTTGGCCCAGCCCTCCTGGCTGCCAGCAGTGGGTAAGGAGGAAGGGGGGCACCCAAAGGAGAGGGTGCCACCTGGACCAGACCCTAATGAATGGGTACCATGGGACCACTGGGCTTAGTTTTCACTAAGGGGCTTCCAGACAAAGTACCACCACCCTGGCCAGAAGCAGGGGGATCCTTCTGTGCGGGACAGCACCAAACCCACCTGGCTTGGGGCTGAGAACCCCTCAGCACAACAGCGATGTTGGTCACCTGCACACATAGGCCAGCACTTCATAATTTCCAAGGTCCTGACACTCCACCCATCCATTCAACAGATACTTACTACGCACTCCTCTGTGCCAGGCATGGTTCTGGGTCCTGAACCTAGATAGAGTGGGAACAAGACGGACAAAAGCCCCTGCCCATGTGGAACTGACAGTCTAGTGGAAGAAATGGACAACATGCAACATACATAATCAACCACTGGCAACCACATGGAGATGCAGGGACGGCGGCCAGAGGTACACGTCTGAGCTCCAGGGGAAGGTCTGGGCTGGGCATATACAATGGGGAGTCATCAACAGATGGATATTCTTCAGAGCCACAGCCTGGATGAGGTCACTGAGAGAGGGAGAGAGGTCAGTGAGATGAGGAGGACCCAGGGAAGGGGGCCAGAAGCAGCAGAGAGGAGGGGAGGTCAGGAGAGCGCGGGGTCGGTGAGGAGGGGAGTGAGCACAGGCAAACGCTGCTGATGGGCAGAGGGACTGAGGGATGATGGTGGCCTGGGCAACACGGAGGCCACAGGGACCTGGACAGGAGCAGCAGCAGTACAGCTGCGGATGGGAAAGCCTAGCACAGGCCCAGAGAGAAGAGAAGAGGAACGGGACAAAGAGCACAGCCGACTCTTTCAAAGAGCTTTGCTCTGAAGGAAAGAATTGAGGCGGTATCTGAAGAGAGAAGTGGGTCCAGAGGTTTGTTTTGTTTGTAATATGGTAGAGAAAACAGCTTGCTTACGTGGGGTTGGGAATGACTCAGCAGAAAGGAAGAGCTGACACGGCAGGAGCAGGGGGCCTGCTGGGGCCGCGTCCTTGAGCAGGTGAAGGGCATAGAGTGCACGGTCTGTCTGACGCCCACACATCCCACAGGCTGGTGGGCAGGGGGGCCTGTCCTCATTTTTCAGATGAGGACACTGAGGGGAAATGGCTATCCTGCAGCTCCAGAACAGTCACCCAGGAGTTTCCTTCCTTCCTCACCTGCGCCCTGCTCAAAACCCTCCTCTACCCACTGAAGTGGGGCAGGAATCTGCATTTGAGCCTGCCCCTTAGATGTTTCTCACCCACACAGAAGTATGACAATCACTGCTGTAGGCCAGCAGGCATCAGACTTTTTTTTATCTCATATCCCTATCAGGAGAAAATGTATTCATTTCTAAATCATAGACATGAACTACTATTCTTATATGTATTATCAAAAACACTCTACCACATGCTAGGTGTGCAGCCTTGGGCACGTGGCCCAAGTAACCTCTCTGTGCCTCAGTTTCCGCACCCATAAAATGGGAGATTATAAGAGACCCACCTCATATGGTTGTTGTGAAGACCACATGAGTTAAAAACACAAGCAGTGCTCAGAACAGCGCCTGACACATAAGATCATCGACATCGCTATACCAAAAATGAGCTATGTCATAAACATAAATCACTCTCTAATATTTCTCCCCCACCCCATAGATGGTCTTGGTGTCCCACCTTAGTGATCACTGGGCCACACCATGAGGTCCCCAAGGACCAGGACCATGCGTCTCGTCAATGCCTTGCAGAGGGCCTGGCACACAGCAAGTGGGCAACAAACTGTTGCTGGAATTAAGACTCGCCATTGTTGAGGCCCAACCGTGAGCCGCACATCACTTAATCCCTGCACCAACCACTGAGGTGGGGATTGATATTCCATTTACAATGGGAGGGACTGAGGCTCTGAGGGGTAAGGTGATTGGTCTAAGGTCGCAGAGCAAGTTAGAGCAGAGCTGGGGCCACGCTGGGGCAGCCGGATGCCTAGTGCCCTGGCTAGTAGTGGCCTCTCCCCATCACAGAGGTGCAGCCAGAATATACTGCCTGAATTCTGGCTCCTTGGGGGGCAAGGGTTGGCTCTTAGCTTGATTGTCCCCCAGCCCCCCAGCAGAAGAGGAAGGATTAGCTGGGCAAATGCACACACCCCTCATAATTAGCAGAAGCGCAGAGGAAAATGGAGCCTGGCTGTAGGCAGGAAAGGCTGGAGGAGACAGAGACCCTAACCTGGCCGTCCCACCCCACTCCACCCAGTCTCCTGGCCTGAGCCAGAGACGCATCGCTGCCATTAGGGAATCTGCACCTTCCCTTCATCTCACGCCTCCCTCCCGGCCGAGCTACAGATCAGCTGGCAAGCCTGCATTAACGGATTTCTGAAATGTCACCAAGAACAAAGCTCCCCTTTCTGCCAGCCCCTAGTATTTACAAGCAAGCACAAATCTGTGAGAAAATTCAATTGAACGCAGATGGCAGGAAATTCCTCTAAAATGACAGTGGCCAAATTCAAACCACAAGACATGAAAATAACCCAACATACTAGACATGAAGAACATATCTTATAGACTTCTCCTCGTGCGATTTGCAATCTGTGATTGATTACCAGGAAGACAGACTGCAGATTTATTGGACTTCTGTAGAACACGGATTCCATTTGCAACAATTAAACCTTCCGTGGTTGAGAAAGGGGTCGGAGGGGGCTAGAGGGAGATGGTGAAGTTAAGGAATGTGGTGTGAGGCTGATAAAGGCTGGTGTTAGCAACTGTCAAGCTGGGCGTCTGCCCTGTTCAGGTACCAGCTGGCAGGGGAGGGTCTAGGTGTGCTGGTGCATCCGAAACCCAGGCACGTGCCATCGGTTTGGAGGCCCAGGTTGTGGTGATGGGTTGGGGGCAGAGGGGTGCTGACAGGCTTTTGAAGGGACAGGTATTTGCAAATCTGCTGACCCTCTGGGTATACTTGGCTAGGCTAGAGGGATCCTTACAATGGCAGTGGTCCTGGAGGTGCTAAGGGGAAAGAGGCCACCAGAATCAGTGAGCTGAGGGACAGTGGTACTGCTTCTCCCCTTGTCTTGCACAAAGCAGACGTCACTAATTCACACCATCTCTTTCCTGCTAAGTTCAGAATCCTGCTCAACACAGTTCTCCAGGCAGCACCAGCAAGTGACTGAAGCTGAGCTAAGAGTGGAAACCCGTTTGCCAGCCCTGGGCTCAAGCACTGGGGGGCCTCATGGTGTGTGCTGAGGCTGGAGCACCAGTGGTGTGTTGCTCGGGCATTGAAGGAAACAGGTGTGCTTTAAACTCCTAATGATCTTGATATATGCTAATAAGCTCCAGGTTCAAGTGTGTGGAATGGTTCAGGAGTTGAGGTGTGTGCTAACAGGTCAGAGATTCAAATCTGTGCTACAGAGTTAAGCTTCTTTACCAAGTGCCTGACAGCATCTGGAAGATTTCACCTCCCAGTCCTCAGAGGGACTCAAATCTCTCTGATGGAGATGGAGGAGAGGGGTTGCATGTGGATTAAAGATGGCCGAAATTCTTTGCTAGTCCTCCCACTAAGAGTTGGGCTGTGTCCCCTCTCTGAATGTGGGCTGGCCTGTGACTGCCTTGACCAATGGAGCATGGTGGAAGTGAGCCTGTTCCTGAGCTTGCCTTTCTAAGGACTAGTGGCTTCCCTTTTGGTCTCCCGGAGCCCTGAGCTGCCACATAAGAAGTCTGACTACCCTGCTGGAGGCACCCCATGGAGACTGCAGAGAGAGACAGAAGAGCCCAGCTGAGCCCAGCCTCCCAGCCACCCTCATCCATGCGTCAGCGCACAACCAATCTGTCCTGGACTCTCCAGTCAGACCAGATGCCAACTGAATACCACCAAAGTGACCCCAGTCGATGTCATGTGGGAAGGTTCACCCAGAAGAGCCTTGCCCCAAATTCCTGACCCACAGAACTGTGAGACACAGTGAAATGTGTGGTGATTTAAACCGCTACATCTTGGGGTGGCTCGTTATGTGGGCCATCCACCCTTGCCCCCTTCCTCCCCAGACTCACTGTTCCCTCCCTTTCATCCTCATCATCTCAGCCTGGAGAGCTGCCCTGGCCTGGCTTCCCAGCCTCCCATCTGGTTTCCTACTAGTCAGATCCCTCTGGCTCCAGTGACCTTGCTAAATAAGCTGAGGCTCTGATCACATCCACCCTCTTCACTGGTGCTCAAAGCCCTGTGGGGTCCTGACCACCTCTCCAACACCCTGCCCACCACTCCCCTTCCCACCTGTAGGCCCATCACTCCGCAGAGGGAGCTCACTCTTGAAAGCCCCTCTTGCTGCTGCACATGCTGTTCCCTCTGCCTCATGCCCTGCTCCCTGCTGTCTCTTGGCAAACTCTTACTCATCCCTCAATGCCCAGCTCAAATCCAGGGCATTTGTTAGCTCCCTCCCCTGGGAATTTTTAGCCTTCACCATCCTGTAGTGTCATTATACGCTTGACTCTCATTATAAAAGCAACTTGAGAAAAGGAAGACACTCTTGGGTTTCTCTCTGCCCAGTGTTTAACATGGCACCTGACATAGAATCTAACAGAGTTTTATTGAATAAGTTAATAAAATAAATGCATGATGCAGGAAGTTCAGTACACATCCTGGCCCAACCTGTCTAGAGGAAAGGAAAACATGACAAGTTGAATTCCAACAAGCAGCACAGCAGAGATTAAGGGTTCAAGTCAGAGAAGGCAGAGGCCACTGGGGCCCAAGTAGCCAGAGAGGACTTCCTGGAAGAGGAAGACCATGCTGATGTCACAGTCTCCTCCTCCAGAAGCTCCTCCAGAGAGTCCTCCTCCGTGCTGAGGCTGCCCCCTGCACTCCCACTAGCTGCACTCGCCTGACTGCATCATGGGTGCTGCTCACGCACCCCGCTCCCCACTCACTGCTGCATCCACAGCACCCAGCCCGGGGGATTAGGGACAAGCTGACTTCCACCAGGGCATCATAACTCGGTTGCTTGTCTCTCCTCCCTCTCAGAGACAGGGACCAGCAGGGGGACCCACCCAGAGCAAGCAGGAAGAGGCTAGTTGCTGAATGAATGAGGGGGAGGTTAGGGAGGCACTGTGGGAGGAGGAGGGCCAGAGAGGCCTGAAGAACACACCAAGGAGCCACAGGGCACTGACCTGCAAGCCCACAGCTACCCCTCTGGGACCAGGGATGGTGGCAGGTTAGTGCATAAGTGCCTGGCAGAGAGTAGTGCGCACTGATGCCCACTAGACACAAGTCTGAGCTTCTGGGGTTGCTAGGGGATGAGCCTGGGCCCTGAAGGCCCCTTGGAGAAGGCAAGGAAGGCCCAGGAAAGGGATGGAAATGTTTCCAAAGCAGCAGCCAAGGGCCAGGCCCCAGGCTTGGCTGCCACACTCAGGGAGAGATGAGGGGAACCAGGAGGGCAACAGGCAGCAGAGAAACTCTGGAGCACTCAGAGAGTTTGCTTCCACATGGAGGAGAGCTGTCCAGCACTGGGGTGGGCTGACTGGACAGGTAGTGAGCTGCCCATCACAAGACATTTAGCAATCGGGTAACCTCAGAATCTCAGGTCTGGAGAGTCTTTGAATTTTCCTCATTATGCACATGGAGACACTGAGGCCCAGAGAAGCAAAAGACCTCGCTCAAGGTTACACAGTGAGTTAATGACAGAGCAAGACTTGCACCCTGTCCTCCCTACTCCCAGTCAAGACAGCACTCCCCACAGACCCTCCTCAGCTGACCCAGAGAGCCAGGGATGCTTATGAGGGGGCCTATAGGCAAACTCCACCCCCAGACACCCCCAGGCCCCTTCCCACTGATGCCAAATCCGAACCCCAAGGCTCTGTAGCACCAAGAGGGTTGTACCGCCCTGGGAAAGCTGTTCAGTGACTTTGAGTCTCAGTTTGTTCGCTCACCTGTAAAATGGAAATAATAATAGGTCCCACCTCAAAGGGTTTGTGTGAGGACTAACAAAATAAAAGATAAAAAGCACTCAGAACAGGCCCAGGATGTTGCAAAGTCTCAATAAATGTCAGTTGTTGCCTTTTTTTTTTTAAACCATTTGAGGCACTGGAATGGAAAGGACCCAGCTCTGCTCCCTTCTGGCTGGGTGGCCTTAGGAAGGCCTCTTTCCCTCTCTGAGTCCCTTTGCCTCATCTAAAGTGAGCAATTTGTGTAAGTGATCACAAAGTTCCTAGCCAGCTCAAAAATTCTTCACATCTACTTCAGGTTTTCCCAGACATTCTCTGAGTTGGGGAGCCATCTCACTAGCATAGGAGAAGCCTGGCCCCTTTTCCAGACACCTCAGGTTGCGGGAACATCCGAAAAGCATTACGGCCTTCCTTAGGAGGCCAGGGAGCCACTGCCTCGTTCCCACCTTCCAGACCTCTGGCAAGGTTTTTCTTGGCTCACTTCACATGCACCCCGCCCCCATGCCTCTCTCACCCCGCCGTCCCCCATTCTCAGCAAGAAAGAGGCTGGTTTCTAATGAACGCAGTAAAAAGAGCTAACATTTATTCAGCATCTACTATGTTGCACTTTGGGCACCAGGCCCTTCACCTATGTAATTTCACCTAACTGTCACAGCCACTCCTGGATGGGGATAGCATACCCCATCTGACCCTGAGAAAGCCAGCTCAGAGAGGGGAACTGACTGGCCCCTGGTCACATTGACCCTGGCCACCCTGGTAAGGTGGCAGGAAAGAGACTGGACCTCAAGCACACACTCCACCCTCAGGTACCTTCCTGGGACCCCAGGCTGAGTAAGGACCCCAGGAAGAGGGAGAGAGCTTAGACCACAGTCCCCTTGAACCTGACCGCTGGCCAGGAATGGGGAAAAGGGGCCAGCCTGGGCCAGCCTGGAGTGGGGCAGGGAGAGGGGAAAGCGGGGCCCCAGGGGATGCATGCAGATTTGGACCCCTGAGCTGAGCCCAGCCTGGACATTTCAACCTCTCATCTTCTTATCTGGCTGGTTGGGGGAGGTGGGGGCTCCCTGTGATGCTCAAGTTTACAGGAATGCGTCCCCCCAGGGCTCAGTGGGGAGGATCAACTACAAAGAGAGCAGTGGGTCACTGCAAGTCAAAGCTCAGTCCACCAGCGAGCCTGCTCTCCCAGCCGGGCAGAGTGGACCCCACTCAGCAGCCACAGTGCCACTCCCCGGGGAGGTGGCCGGGCTGGGTGGGACATGCACTGGCAGAGCCACGTTTGAATGTGGCTCTGTGACCTGCCCACTGAGGGGCCGTGGGCAATACCCACTCCACAGGTTGTAGGATTGAGAAAGGAGATAAATGCCTATGTGGGCGAACACGTATACATATTTCAGTGCTGCCTGGCTCATAGGATATAATTGGGAGAGGCACCAAGTGAGAAATACTAACACTTTTTGGGAGTCAGGGACAAGGCTGGGGTCCCTGACTGTTGAGAAGATAGGAAAGCAAATGGTTGGTGACAGAGAGATGCCTGAGGACTGCAGGAGCCCAAAAGAGGCCCCTCACCCAGTCAAGGAAGTCAGAGAAGGCTTCCTGGAGGAGGCGGTATTTGAGCTGCACAGGAGCATGGAGGTGGGGAGACTGAGGGCAGCGAACTGGGGCAGAGAGACAAAGGAAGGGTTGAAAAGGCAGGCCAGGCCCACCACGATGGCTTGTATGCTTGGCTACACATTTGAGCTCTCTCCTGAAACAAAATTCCCAAAAAAGCCTAATTTGCTCTTATCAAAAACAATCCCTCAACACTGAACCCCCCTCCAAATGCCTGGTCTTCTAAGCTCCCCTAGACTATTCCACACAGGCCCACACAGGTGGAAGGCCCTTAAAGGGGAGGGGCTAGAAAGGACACGACTGAGTTTTTGGACTCCGGAGGGACCTTAAAGACCTTCTGATTCAAGGAGGACTAGGAAGATACTGACGTGCCAGGATCAAGCAGAGCTCAGATCCCCTGATGCCCAGCCCAAGGCTCCTTTGCACACCACTCCCCACGTGGTCTCTATTCTGCCCCCTTTCTGGGACAGCCCCAGGATGTGTCCTAATAGGGGGCAAGATAGGCAGGGATAGTGGCACAGGGCGGGGGGTGGGGGGTGGGCGCCTGGATAACATCTGGTCATTTGAAAGGTCATTCAGCCCAGGGCTGCACATCAGGAGAGACAAACCTCCTGTCCTGATGTCTCAGCCAGGCTGTGCATCGCCAGGCCAGCTAGGACCAGTGGGAGGGACGGAGAATCATGGATTGGGCGACAGACCTCTGCTTGACTCAGGTAGTGAGCTTCCCATCCCTAGAGGTATGCAATCAAGTGGCTGAGCTGCTGCTACAGAAGGGAGGCCTGCCCCGTATGGAAGGCTAAATTGAAAATGAAGACCCCACAAATCCCTCATTTTACCACTTAAGTCCCAGCCTCATAAGCTGGGTCACCTCAAGCAAGTCACTGGAACTCTCAGGGCCTCACATTTGCTTGTCAAACAGGATGTTCATTCCTGGTTGATGGGCCTTGTGAGGAGCCATAGTGAGAGCCAAATGTGAGCATGGACGTGAGGGCACTTGGCAAAGTACAAAGCACTATAAAAATGCACGGCATTATTATCATTTGAAACAGACTTTCAGAGGAGTGGGCCCCACAGGACCCAAGAGAAATGCATCCTTGCCTTCTATTGGAACCATGTGTTCCCAATGAGGTAATGGAGGAGAAAGCACTTTGTAAAATGTAAATCCCCACACAAATGGTAGTTGTTATCATTGCCATTATCATGATGATGGTGGTGGTGATGGTGATGATGATCACTGTTCTCCCAGCTCCAGCCGCAGGGACCCCAAGCGGCCAAAAATAATCAACCCATAGGTTCTGAAAGCAGACCTGTCACCTATGGGGCCATCAGCCTCCTGGTTTGGAGGTGGCTGACAAGCACTTTTCAACAGCCCTGGCCAAGCCCAGAAGGGCCTGCGCATCTCCATGGGATGCCCCACAGGTACCCCGGATTCAGCCAAGCTCCCTCCGACCCCACCCCCAACCTGCTCCTCCTTTCCCACCTCCAGATACCCAAGGCCTCATCCTAGATGCCTCCCTCTGCCCCAGTCCCCCATCTGATCCGCCACCAATAATAATGACAGCTAACGTGAGCACCACATATGTGGGGATCCTCTAAGCCCTTTTGAAGGCCACCTCCCCTAGCTCATAAAGAAAGGACTGTTAACACCCCCATTTTATAGCTGAGGAAACAGAGTCACAAAAAGGGTAAGTAACCTGCCCAAGGTCACACAGCTGGTAAATAATGGAGCCAGGGTTTGAACTGAGGCAATATGCAGCCAACAAACTGCCTCTCCCATCTCCTAAATGCATTTCACATCTCCACTCTGTGACCACAGCCATCACCCTAGTCCAGGCCACCAGCACCTCTCACCTCAGCCTGTATGACCACCTGTCTGCCACACCCAGGGTGAGTAACTCAAGGGCCTGGACCTGTCTGGCCTCTTTTCTAGGCTTTCAAATTCTGGCCCAAGGCTGGGCCCAAAGCAGGCTGGCATCAATGAGCACCAAGTACACTGAACCAAGCCAAACCCACTCGGGCAGCCTGGGGGCTGCTAAGGCTGGGGAGGGGGCCACAGGCAGCAAATGGATTCCTGGTTTGTGGGTGCCAGGAATGGACTGAGTGCTTTCCACGCCTCACCCCATTTCATTCACGTGAGGGCCCCTCCGGGTACAACTGTGCCACTGGGCAGATCCAGGCTCCTTCTTTTCCACCAGCTGGAGAGTTCTCTTCTGGACTGCAGAGGTGAGCAACGAGCATGATTTCAGATGGGAGATGAGGCTGACCTCTGAGCCCCACCTCATGGCCCTTCGCTGTGCTGTGCCTCAGTTTCCTCGTCTGTCCGGCGGGGCGAGCCATGCCTTCCTGAAGGGTGGTCGGGGCAGCTGGAGGAGTGCACGTCAATGGGCGGCCGGCGCAGCTCTGGCATGGAGCTAGAGCTGGAGCAACGCTGGCTGCCCATACTCCACAGAGGTCTCTCTTGGGGAAGGGTGCCGGAGCCAGGGGTCAGGAGGACAGAATGTCCCGAGGCAGAGCTGTGGCCCCCTCTGGGCCAGCGGCCGGGCAGCCCCAGGCACTGGCCTTTACAAGGAGTCGTGATTTACGGGCTCAGGTCGTAAGGAAAGCCTCCTCTGATGTGGCTCCAGACACCTATTAAAGCAGCCGGGAGAGCAGCACAAGACTAGCCCGGGTGGCCCCATCCCAAGCCTGCCCTCCCATCCCCCTCCCTTCCCTTTTGCCTTCCCCTAGCCCATTGATTGGGAGGGGGCAGGAAAGCCAGCTCAGAAAAAGAGGGGCAACCGGAATGTGCTCTTCACCCAGTCAAGCCCCAGCCAGAGTCTGAAATATCCTGACAGTGTCCACCCAGTAGCCATTCCAGGGAGAGCCCAGCTCACTGGAGATTCTGGTGTGCAGTCACTGCGGGGTTCTGAGCAGAGAAGTGACATCACTGGGCCCCTGTCAGAACAGGACCCTGGCCACAAGGGGGCCAGGGTGGAAGCAAGGAAGCCAGAGAGGAGGCAACTACAATAATCCAGGTGAGAACAATGGTGGTGTGGGCCAGGATGACAGCAGGGAAAGGACAGGATGCAAAGGGTCAGAGTCTGCCTGCGTGCTGAAGGCAGAACCAACGAGATAGACAGAGGAATTTGATGTAGGATGTTGGAGAGAGAAGGGACTCCAAGGCTTTGGGCCTGAGCAACTAGCAGGAAAATGCGGGAGGCTGGGGTGTTATCA
The DNA here is from genome assembly GCF_965194825.1 of Balaenoptera physalus. Classification (NCBI taxonomy): domain Eukaryota; kingdom Metazoa; phylum Chordata; class Mammalia; order Artiodactyla; family Balaenopteridae; genus Balaenoptera; species Balaenoptera physalus. The sequence goes on along the minus strand of NC_138882.1, from coordinate 151,281,618 downwards.
GGAGTTCAGCTCTGGATGTGCTAAGTTTGAGATATCGATTAGACACACCCAGTTGAAACGCAGGGCAGTCTGGAGTTCGGAGGTGAGATCCAAGCTGGAAGTATAAATGTGGAATTCACCCAATGATATTTAAAGCCATGAGCGTGGAGGAGATTACCAAGGGTGAATGCAGAGATGAGAAGCTTGGGGCACAGGGACATTCAGATATCAGGAGGAGGAACCAGCAGAGGTGAGTGAGGAGCTGCCAGGGAGGGAGGAGGAGGGAGAGCCAAGAGGTGTCCCGGAAGCAGACAAAGAAAGTGTTTCAAGGAGCAGGGAGTGAGCAACTGTGTCGGATGCTGCAGAAAGGTCAACTACGATGAACCACTCCCAGATCCAGCAACACAGAGGGCACTGCTGACTCTGACTGGGTGACTCCTGTGATGGCGGCAAGAGCCTGAGTGGAGAGGATTCAAAGAGAATGGGAAGAGAGAAAGCTGGTATTAACTCATTTGATACAACAATCCCAGGAGGTCAGTACGATTTTTCTCATCGTTATAAATTAAAAACAACAAAAACAAAAGAGACTCAGGGAGGGCTAACCAGAGTGCCCAAGGTCACACAGCCAGGCTTTGAAGCCGGGCAAGGTGGCCCGAGGGCCTCTGGTCTCACCCACTCTGCTTTGCTATCCTTCACTCCTATGAACATACAGCCGCCTGTTTATTGAGCACCTGCCATGTGCCAGGGCTAGCTCTTCACTACACCGCTCAGGCAGCATTGCACCTCCCTCCACCAGCTGAAGGTCAGTTGTGATTTCCCACCTCGCGAATGAGGAAACCTGGGCTCAGAGTTAGCAAGAGGTGAGGCCGGCGTTCGAACCCAGGTCAGGGTGACTCCAGTGCCTGTGCCCTTAATTGATAGCTTCCAGGATGGCATCCCGGGTCCCACTGGATTGGACACTCCGTTCAGGCAGGGAGAGGGCCAACCCCTGACTTGGGGCCCCCAAATCCCACTGGTTGAAAGAGTCCAAGCACTGTGGGCGGTTCTTGGGGTCCCTGCAGAGTCTGGCCTGCTTCCTCTCCAGCTTCATCTTTTGCCCCACCTCCCACCCATCTGCTGTCATTCCTGGGGATCCACACCCTGGTCCGGCAGACTTAAAGCCCAGCACAGAGAGGCGCGGAGCCCAGGCAAACCCCTGGACGGTGGCAATAATCATGTACACCCACCCCCATGCCCTCGAGAGCACTTTCCCAAATCCCTTCTCCACTGCTGGTCCTGGGCGCAAGCCCTTGCCCATCCTGGAGGAGCTCGAGGTGGGAGGCATGGACACACAGAAGTACACTGAAGTGTCGTGGGGGCTATGATGGACGACCCACAGAAATGGGGTGGGGTGAGAGCAGGGCTCCATGTTCCCCTCCCTGGGGGCCCCCTCTGTATACCCAGTTACCAGCACAGGGCCTGGATCCCAGCAGGAGCTCAGTAAGGGACAGATGGAAGAAAGGGAGAAAGGAAAGACAAAGAGAGGGAGGGAAGATTGTTTCCTACCAGGTAAGACTGGGTGATGACTGATTCCCCCCTAACAAGCATACCTGGGCTGGGTTAGACGCTACCTAGTTCCTCATTTCACAGATATCTACTGGGCATCTACTCTGTGCCAGGCAGCATGGAGGGCTGAAGGTACTGTGGAGAACAAGCCAGGCACCACCCAGCCCTCATGAACCCTCCGGGCTGGCAGGATGTCCAGCTCCACAGCCCCCGTACTTCCCTCCGTCCCAGCTCCTCCCACCACCTGGTCACTGCCTGGTAAGTATCTGCCCCACATGAACCGAGAGCTCCCTGAAAGCAGAGGTGGGGCCTACCTCTTCCCTGTGTGCCCACACCCAGCACCCAGCACCAGCCTGGCCCTGAGGGACCACTTGCTGGTTGAAATGAACAAACAGTGCATCCTAGGATTGGGGTGAGGGGCGTTGTCTGCTCCAGAGAGGACTTCCTGACCAGGGCAGCCTGCAGCCCAGCGCTGCTTTGTCAGACCAGCAGCAGAGCAGGCACTTGAAGCTTTTTACCTGCTTTTTTTTTTTTTTTTGCTGTGCCACACAATAGGCGGGATCTTAGTACCCTGACCAGGGATCAAACCTGTGCCCCCTGCAGTGGAAGCACAGAGTCTTAACCACTGGACGACCAGGGACGTCCCTACCTGCTTTTATCTAAGTGACCCAAAGCATAAAACCAAAGCGGCTCAACAGCCACAGCCCAGGCGGGAATCTTGGTTCTGGACTGGATCTCTCTCTGGATTCAATACTCAACCAGCTCTGGCCAAGAATGGCTCAGCTGACAAGAATTGAGTTCTCTCCTAGCCCAAACCCACATCTCCAGTGAGGGCAGATGGCTTCCCAAGTCACACAGCACACGGCCAAACAGACGGAATAACTTGGGCAGCATGAGGTATATCAAACAAGGCAACAAACCTTTGGACTATAAATCCCCCCAAAGTGAGACTGCTCCCCCAAGCCGCAATCTGCTGCCTCCTTCTCCCTCCCACCTCCTCCCTATCTCAAACCAAAAGGACTAACACTAGGAAGTTAATGTAACTTATCCCCACCAGGAACACTTCTGACAGTGAAAGGGGACTCTTTTAATAATTACACGAGGATGAGAAGAGTAATTCTGGGCAAACTCTAGAAGTGCCTTGGGCTCAGATGTAAATGGGAGAATGCATCTCATTTGGAATTAGTTATTGCTATAGTGCTATCAGTGAAGAATTTTTTTTTAAAAATCACTTACAGAAGAACAAGAAGGTGGAAACCTGTCTTAATAGCAGAGGATGTCTTTAAAGGATAGAGGGTTTTGAGGGATGGAGATGCTTGTATATACTGAATTTACAAGTTGAGATCTCAAGCTGCATTTGCTGCAAATGTTCAGGTGTAAAACTCTACTCCCAGGCCCAGCTAGGTTACCTGGGGAACCAGGCTCAGCTTCTGGCAACAAATTCTAAAAGCAGCGTGGGTACCCTGCCTTCTGAGAAGGATGCCCAGAGCTGATGGCCCCAAGGATATGGCTCCTGGATAAGGGAAGGCTCACTGGCCTCTAGTGCCTGAGGCCTCACAGAGCAGAACCAGGATCAGTGGGGGAAGCTACAGGGGTCAGATTTTGCTCAATACTGTCTTGAAAGTAGAAAGCTCCCCCATCACTAGGGGTATTCAGGGCAGACTGGAGAATATTTTCCAGTCTGGGAATATTTTAGGGAGATAAGCAGATGAATTTCATGCATGCTGTGGGAAATAGAACTTATATTTATTCAGCACCTGTATAAATTGGAATACACTTTAAATACATACTATTCCATGGGATCTTCACAGATTTTTACAGATGAGGAAACTGAGGTTTTGGAAGGTGAAATGGTTTGCTCAAGCTTTCAAAGCCAGCCAAGGCAGAGCAGAAATTAGAACCCAGATCCGCCCAACTCCAAAGCTCCTTCCCTTCACTCCGACCTTTAACTTCTTAAATATTTCCTTCATTATCAAGAATACACTCTAGTCTTCATTCAGACTTCCTCTTCCTGTAGGATGAGGCAATTCTCAACTTCTCCATCTATGAGCTGTGGTGGCAGGAACACAGCAAGCCCTGGCCAAGCTGGCAGCGGCCCACCTGCAGAGTAGGAGGGCCAAGGCCAATGGGGTCAGGCCCTGCCTCCAAGCAGCCCTGAAGCCACCCTGCCCAGCCGTTCCCCCTAGTCCAGGAGTTAAAGTGGAACAGAGGCCCAGGGCACATCCTAAGCCTTCCCAGGGCTCCTGCGGTGCCTGAGAGTGGACCTAGGAAACAGTGTGGGGAAGTGGGCAGAACATCGGATGAGGAATCGGGAGGAGGTCTGGCCTCCATCACCCTAGGCAAGCCACTCCATCTTCCTGAGCCCTGCTTTCCTTTGTGCAAAATGGAACCATTCCATCCACCTGGCCCAACTCAAAGCTGCACGCAGTTCTGCCCGAACGTCCTCTCACTATCCTGTCTGTGAACTGCTACACATCCTTTAAGGCCCAGCCCCAAAGTCACCTACTCTGTGAAGCCTTCCCTGATCACTTCCTATCCCTGGGCCCAGAGTAACTCTGTTCTTCTCTAGTACTCAGAACATCCCTTATCCCTGGATTATTTATGTGACTGTGGGCCTTGGAGCAGGTGCTGTGTGTCTCCAGCTGCACAGACTGGTAAGCTGGATTGACAACAAGGCCTCTCTGCCAACCCAGAACCAGCATGGCATTTACAGATCTCTGTGGAAACTCCCTGCAGCCTCTGAGAGCAGCTTTTCCTCCTGCTCCTTTCACCCCACCTCCCCCACACAAACGCTGTTTTCTCTCTCCTTTCTATGCCCCCCAGTACCTAGCTCAGGGATGGGCACGTAATAGGACCACACTTCCCCAAATCTATCTGTGCACAGCAGAGAGAGTGCCCTGGAGCTGCTGTGGCCCTACCCTTCCTCTCAACTGGGACTGGCCGCCTGGCTCTTGGCCAATCTTTACCCCACCCACCAGGCTGCAGCAGTGCAGGGCCCTCCCCCAGGCCCAGCCGGGCCAGACTGTCCCCAGGTCTTTGCCCAGCCAGGTCACTCCAGTTTGGGTGCATTATTCCCTGAGCTGGCAAGCACGCCATGTTCCCCACAATCTCAAGCCTATAAAGGCCAGAGAGGCGCCAGTGGTCATGGAAGCCTCGTTCCAGTCTGGGTCCCCAGACTGAGGTCCAGCTCCCTGAGCCCACGTTCAGTTTAGGACTGTAAGTGTTATGTCTTTAACCTCCTGTCCACACCATCCCTATAGAATTTTTTTTATTAGTGGAACACTGGAGTAGTCTCGAGAGATAGTGGTGATAAAATTACTCTGAAAGGGCCTGGATTAACACTGGAGCCACTTGCCCAGGGAAAAAAACCCAGCCCCAGACACAGAGGAAAAACAAAATAAATCCATGCCTCCAGTTAGACCGTGTTGAGAAAATGAGCCAAAAGGGTTTTATAGAGAGGCAGCACAGTGCAGGGGAGACCTGGCTTCAAGCCTTGACTCAATGCTTATCAATCATGTGGTCTTAGGCAAGTCACCTCCTCCAGGGAGCCTTCCCTGATCCACCCCCTGTCCCTGACCAGCCCCTATCTATGGGCACCAACTATTCCTTGAGCTTCCCATGCATCTCCTACTTCACTGGGATTTCCTTCCCAGTCAGGGACACTCAGCTCAGGGCCTGGGGCAGAGGAGCTACCGGTGGGCTTTGGTTGGATGGGTAGATGAATAGATGGATAGAAAAACAAAGAACAAACAAAGTTCAACTCTTTGGGCCTATTTTTCATCTTTAGAAAAAGAATTAAGCCTCCCTCCACTATACCCTTAGTGCCAAGCACAATGCTTGGTGCAAGGTAGATGCTAATGGCTGAATGAAGGCAGGAATGAATGGAAACCTGAGTGGCCTGGCTCCTACGGTGGTAAAGATCAGCAGAGATGCGAGTGAGAACACTGCAAATACCAGTGTGAGGGTGGTTTGGACTGGGGCCACCCAAAGTGTGGGCCAAAGTCCAGCAGCATCAGCATCACCTGGGAACTTGCTAGAAATGCAAATTCCCAGGCCCCACCCCAGACCTACTGAAACAGATTCTCTGGAATCTGGATCTTAACAAGCCTGTCAGCTGATTTTACTGCATAGGAAAGTTTGAGAAACACTAGTTTCGATCATAGGTCTACGTTACTGAAGTTCTCTGTTGCCGTTTCGACCTCTGCAATGCGGGTACAATACATGGAAATGTGCTCAGGAGAGTCGCAGGCAGGCTGTTGTTACTAATTGGCGACAGCCTGCGGGAGGCCCTGGGAGGGATACAGCCCAGCCTGCTCTCCAGAGTTCTGTGTGCCAGAGCTCAGCCTCGGGAGAAAGGCACGTAACACCGAGGCGGGTGTAATGACGTGCTTGGCGGTGTGGCTTGGGTCACGTGAGTGAAACCTCACAGCTGACCCAGATGTCCCCGGGACTGAGCTGAAGCTGTCCCCATAAAGGATACTAGGAACCTACAGGAACCTGCAAGTTCCATTTTGTACAGGAGGAAACTGAGGTCAGAGAGGGACAAGACTGGTCTGAGGTCACCCAGCCTGGGATGCAGGCTTCTATTTGCAGCAGATTTCAAGCAGAAGTGCCCACTGCAGGACCCCCTCACTCACCTCAGCCCAAGAGCAGTGGGGACAGGCTACCTGCATACAGTAGGGGCCAACTCGCTCTTGGCCAGGAGCCTCACGTGAGCTGACATTCAAGGTGAGGAGCCACAGCATCCCAGCTGGTGACGGCTGGTTTCCTTGGGCCCCCTGCTTTGCTGGATTGGGGTTAAAAGTGGGGGTCCAGATAACTCCAGCAACCTGGAATTCCTCCTCAAAGCAGCCTCTTTTCCCAACTCTGACTCTTAAACTCACATTCATTCATTTAGTCATTTGACAATTACTTTCTGAGCACCTCCTATGCCAGGCTCTGTGCAGGTGGCTCTAATCCCAGCGAGGGCAAGAAAATCATTCATGTGGGATTATCACTGTGCTTTTAGAGATGAGGCTCAGAGAGGTTACATGACCTGCCTGTGGTCACACAGCTCAAGAGAGGCAGAGTAGGGTGGTCTGACACCAAAGCTCGTGCTCCACCCGTGCTCTTGCTGCTTCCCTGAATTAGAAGCTTGGGTTTGTGCCTGGCTTAGCCCCACATTAGGTTCCAGATTAGGCAAGTCACAGCTCCATCTGAGTGAGCCCAGATGCCCCAAAGCCAGGGGGGAAAATATCATCTATCTCCCGGGCCTGTCTGGAGAAATATAACGAGAAGACGGAAACAAGGAGATGTGAAAACATGCAGAGTCCTTGCCTGGTCACCTCTCACCCTGGCTGCAAGGACAGACACCTAAAGGGGATCTCTCCTCACCACCCTGCAAGGGATAGTTCCCCCATTCCAACAGAGGCTTTGAGACTCACTGCTCTCAAAGAGGCGTACCGCAGCAAAGCCGGCACTTGACCTCCTGGGTCAGGGCGCCTTCCTTCCACCGGGGCTCTCACTGTCCTGCCGCCTCTTTCACCAAACCTCCTCCCATAACCACTGCTGGCACAGGGCCCTCCCACCCTACCCATTCCACCTCCTCTCCCTACCTGGCCCAAGGAATCCAGCCTGGAGCCAGCAGCTACCAAGACCCTGGCCAAGGAACCCTAGACAAAAGCAGAAGGGCAAAAAGAGGCACAGTCAAGAGGCAAAACTTCTTGAACAGAGCCTTCTTTTATTGCGAGGAAGAAACTGGAGACTTGGTTCACAGTTCAAGGGAAAAAAATTCATCTTGGCTTTGGTGTGGGATCCAGCACATTAGCACCGTTTGCTCCAGTTTGGGATTTGAAGTTTTGGTCAAGTCTGTGGGAAGCAACAATTGGGGATACCTCATTCCACAGGCCCCAAAGGCATCGGCCTCAATGGCTCTATTTGAGGGACAGGGAATAAAAAAAAAAGACCATTCAGGCAGGAGTCCCGGTTCTCCTTAAAGTTCTAAGAGCAGGCAGTCCAGGCCTGGACTGAGAAGCACCCCTCCTCGCCCAGCTCCATCTCCTCCTCCAGCCAAGGAGAGTGCTGGACCAGCCTCCTGGCCGCTCGCAGGAGAGCCCAGCGTCGCCCCTGACAACGCTGGTACGGCCACCCGATATGGAACCTCTGAGCCTAAGGGTTCCAACTACGTCCCACTCTCGGCCTGCCCGGGTCTTCCCAACGATCCTTCCACCTCCCACCTGCACTGGGGGCCCGTGCGAGCAGGTCCCCGTGCCAGGCCCAGGCCTGGCCACATCAGGCTCTCAGTCAGAAATCACCTACCCATTGGGTCTGTCACAGACACATTCCTTAAGAAAACTCAGGCTGAAACAAGCAAGGCGCCCAGTCCTTCTCCAACCCTCAGGCTGAGACTTCCAGGGCTGTAACCCCTTCCTTGGCCTCACTGAGGAGCTTGAAGTTATTAAAATTTCTCTCTCCCTCCTGCCTTACACCAGAAGGGGTATGGGCTTTGGACAAACATGCCTCGAAATCCCACTTACCAGTCATGCAACCTTGAGCAGGCCCTCTGGCCTCTCTGAGCCTTGTCTGCAAAATTTGAATGTCAATAATACCGATTTTGCAGGGTCTCAATATCAATAATACCTAGTTTGCTCCTGGAGTGGTGAGTGCCCCCATCATTCCCAACTGTGCTCCCCACCAGACCAGGCCCAGGAGACACTCTGCACCCCTTCCTGGGAATCCACACCGCGCACCAGCACTACACCCCCGAGGGAGCCTATCTGTCGTCAGGAACCTTGCTGTGGAGTTGTCTCCAAAACACTTAATGATTGGGAATTCCGTGGCGGTCCAGTGGTTAAGACTTGCGCTTCGGGCTTTCACTGCCCAGGGTTCGATTCCTGGCCAGGGAACTAAGGCCCCACAAGCTGCACGGTGCAGCCAAAACAAAAACAAACAAACAAACAAAAAAACACTTAATGATTACACCCAGCAGAGCAACTGGCACATAGTAGGTACCCAGGAAACCCCAGTTCTCCTTCCTCCCCTCCTCCCTCCCAGGGCGCAGTCCCTTGTTTCTGCATATGAGGACAGGGCACGCGGCTATCCACAGCTCATAATTACAAACGCCCATGGGGGTATAGCAGGCTTCACTCTGGGGCTGACGGTTCCATTAGCAGGGTGCGGAGCGTGGATTAGTTGTAATGGGAGTTAATGATTGCTGAAACGGCTTTTCACCAATGAACCAGATTGGTGGTACCAGAGTCCCCTTCTGCGCAGGACATGCAGTCGTCCCCGTCTCCCAGGTGAGAAAATGAGGGCACAAAGCAGCCGAGCAACTTGCCAAAGTCTCACAGCCAGCGGCGACCAAGCTGGGGCTGGAATCTGGGTGCTGGCTCCGGGGTCAACCGTGGAGAAACACCCCGCAAATGACAGCCTGGCCTCACCAACACCTCAGCATGTTCCCAAAAGTTCTGCTCCCCAGCTCGGCCACTCAATGTGCGACAGCCAACCGGAGGAAAAACAGCCCAGTTTAGAAGGCAATAAAAATGTGTTTTTTCTTGCTAAACAAATTAGTTTACATCTGGTGATGTACAAATAAATAGAGGGCACTCGGCCAGGCCCAGACCAGACGTCTCCCAGGGCCTGGGCCCCGCTCTGATTGGCTCTGGCACGGGGCGCCACGCGGAGTACCCTCACTTCTCACTTGTTCTCGTGCCATCCCTGGGGTCTGCTGCACCCCTCCCCTCCCCACCCCCTTCTCTGCTGTCACCTCAAGAACTGCGCAGTCCCTCTCCCCCTGCCCCAGGGGAGAAGCAAGGTCTCTGGTGGTTGCCTCCCACCTCCCTGCTCTGAGGTTCAGGGGGGCCTCAGTCTCCTCATGTGTAAAATGGAGGAAATGATGTCTTCCTGCCAGAGGTGTTACAAGAACAAAAGCACCTGAAGTCCCTGCTCATAGAGCCTGGCACTTAGGAGACGGCCCCACTGTTCCCCAGCACCCTCAGGTCCTTGGGAAACATACTGGCTGTGGCTCACCGGAAGCTCAGCCAAGCTCCTGGGGCAGCGAACACCCCCATCACTCCTGACTGTGCTCCCCACCAGACCAGGCCCTGGAGACAGTCTGCGCCCCTTCCTGGGGATCCACACCGCGCACCCCGCGCTACACCCCCGGGGGAGCCGGCCTTGTCGTCAGGAACCTTGCTGTGGAGTTGTCGTCAAACACAAAGACTGCCCATCAGGTCCGGCAGCTCGGGCTGTTCCCCACCACACGGAAGAAGAAGAAGAGGCCCAGAGAGGTGAGGTCATTTGCCTGGCATCACACAGAAAGCCAGGTCTCTAGACTCCCAGTCCCAATATTTTCCAGTTCACACCAATGAGAAAGAGCTGGTACCTGCCACCCCAAGTCGTGATGGGGAGGTAAATGCAGGACGCGCTGATGGCACATTGGCTCACAGCCTGTCCAAGTACTAACATCCACCCTGAGTGCCCAGTTCCCTTGGGACTTAAAGGCTCTGGCTTCCAGAGCCACTCGTTTGAATGGAACATCGCTGAGGGTGTGCATGGGGTCAGTCATTCCTGGTGCTATCAGCCAGGACACAGACAGAATTAGCTGGGAGCAGAGTAAGAGTGAAACCTCTGGGCGTGGGGAAGTGAGCCCCTCACTCTCTGAACCTCAGTCTCCTGAACTGTAAAAGGAAAGCACTGGACAAGATAACCCCCAGGGCCCTACCCTAGCCAGAAACTGACTTATTTAGACCCAACTCTCCAGCCCATTTCTGCTATAAAGTGGGGTGTGACTGTGGTCCTGGTAACCAGAGTGTAAGCCTACAACCGGGCCGGACTGCTCCTTCCCTAGCGACCCCTCCTCAGCCTGGGAGGTCATCCCCGCTCCGCTGTGTCTTCCTCCCACAGGCCCAGGTCCAAAGCTGCCCTCTTGGCCACTGCAGCCCCTCGAGTTCTTAGATGCATCAGCGACCTGGGAGGGAGCGGCCTGACACCTCATTTTATCTCCCACTACTACCTCCAGGCCACCCTGGGCCCCTGGTGGGAAGGTGATGGAGTCCACAAGGAGAGGGGAGGGAGGTGGCAGCCATGAATGCCCCCAGCAGCAGCTGGATGGCTGTGGGAGCTGGGCCTGCAATTAAAATAAACCCCCAAACAGCCTTAAAATAACTACAAGGCATTTCAAGAAGACTGTACTGTTGAATTTACTGTTTGTTTACTGAGACAATCTGAGTTGGGTTTCAGATGAAAGTAGGAGGGAGACCAGATGTGAGGCTGAACGTCTGACCTGCAGCATCTGCTGCTCCGGCAGGAGCCCTGGCATGCCTGGGGAGCAGGGGCCGCCCAGAACAAGACAGTGAAGACCCAGAGACCCAGACCCCTGCCCCAAACCACAGGCCGTCCAGGGCCCAGAAAGTCAGCGTTCCAGCTCCGTTTGTCAGCTTCCTCCACTGATGCAGAGGCTTTCTCAGAGGCAAGGTGTCCCAGAAAGAAGTCTGGCCTTCAGAATCTCAGAGATGAAAGTTCAAATGCCAGCTGTGCAGCCCTCGACAAGTCACTGTGCTGCTCTGAGCCTACCTCCTCAGCTGGAAAGCACACGCCCACTTCCTGCATGTCGGGGAGATCTAGAAAGGCCCTGGCCCAGGGCTGGCCACAGGGGGCTCCAGGACAGCAACACAAGCCCACTTCCCTACTTCTCCCTCCAGCCTGTCGGTCTTTTCCTGTAAAGAGCGACCCCCAGGCTGCCCACCTGAGGCAGCCTGGCCTGAGAAGGGCCACTGCCACGTTCTATGAACTCCTCAAGGTCAGGTACAGGTCGGATTCTCTTGGTCCCCAGTCCCAGCCCAGAGCTGGACACAGAGCAGTGGTCCCCAGACATTCTGTTGAATGAAGGAGGGAGACGGCAGGAAGGGAGGGAGCCTCCACTCACTCCAGGAAGGGTCTGACTGTCCATCAAGTGTCAGCTAATAGCTTTAAACCTTTTCCTGTCAATTACAACATTTGCCCTTAATGTCCTCATAAGGAAAGGCAAGGAGAGAGATTTCCATCACACAGATATCATCATGGGAACACTGAGGCCCAAACAGATTAGGAACTTACTTCCCTGTCCACAAATCCCTGTTTTTTGGCAGGAAGTGGATGCTATCTGTGTCGTGAGCATGGGAACTGCTCACCCAGTGGCACCAGTACCAGACAGGGACAGTGCAGAGAGAGGGGACAGCCACAGAGCTCTGCTACTGACCGAGCTACATAACCCTGGGCAAGACACTTAACCTCTCTGAGCCTCGGTTGCCTTCTCTTACAAAATAGAGACAATAAATCCCCCTCTCCTCATGAACATTAAATGAAATAATGGAAGGGAAGATGTTCCATGAAATGTAAACAGCATGGAAACGTGAGGGGCCACCATCCTGTTATGATCGGAGAAGGTTTTAAAACTCACATGATCAGAAAACAAATCAATCTTATTCGGGGAAGGGTTAGATATAGGCAAGTGTGTGTGATGCTTCCTCATACAGGCTGAGTGAATGAACAAATAAGTGACATTCCAAAAGCAAAGCTCCTCAGGCCATCTGAATGTGTGCCAAGACTAACTCACCCTAATAGCAGTAGGAATAAAATATCCAATCCCACTGCCTTTTTTTTTTTTTTTGGCCGCACTGCACAGCTTGTGGGATCTTAGCTCGCCGATCAGGGATTGAACCCAGGCCCTCAGCAGTGAAAGCTCGGAGTTCTAACCACTGGACCACCAGGAAATCCCCCCACCACACGCACACACACACACACACACACACACACACACACACACACACACACACACTGCATTTAAAGAGCAGGGTGAGATGCCTGAGGACTTGGATTTGACTGTGGGCAAGAGCCTCACCCCTTCCATACCCAAGGTGAACTTCTCCAAAAGTTGGCACACACATCGCCACCATCTGACACTTTCACCCTGCAGCGGACACTGGCCCAATCATCTCAAGACTGGACACAGCTGGGTAAATGATTCCTGGGCCTGGGGCCTGACTGCACTGATAACATCTGCCGGTGTCAGAGGGAGGCGTGCACACCCCTCTTTCCCGGCCTTGGGTCCACCCAAGCCCCAGGTCTCCTAAATTAAGTCAAAGAAGAAAACTAAAGCACTCTTGCAGCTGCCCTGGGATCTACAGTTGCACCAGGAGAGCAGGGCTCTCTTCCAAGTTCATGGCTGCATGATGTGTTCTGGCTGTGAATGGACTAAGATGGGCACACGGCACAAACTGCATCAGAACCAGGAATGCAGCCGTGGGGCAAAGACCACTGAGGCAGAGCTGCACAGCCTCGCTGCCTCTTGTCTGGGCTGTTGAGACGGTCCCCTCACTGCTCCAGGGATGATGCCAAGTGGGGTGGAATATGCTGATCAGAGCCGGGGCGGGAGGAGGGACTGGGACCCGAAAAGAGACTTGGAAGAATTCTTGTAAAACCATGAGCAAAATGAGAGAAATGGATGCCGCCCGCCTGGACCAACGTCTCCAATCAAAGGCGGCCAAGAAAGAGAACATTCACATTGTCTCTGCTGACCAAGTGAGAGGCTGAACTTCCCAAAACCTCCAGAGCTCTGGGAGGCTGACTGCTTTTCAAGGACTACCAAGGAGGAGCAGGTAGAAGGGCCTGGGCCCACTGCCGTCTCACAGACACGTGTGGAGTGCCCGCTCTGCCCCGGACACGGCCCTACCCTCAGGGGACTTACACGACAGACGTCCCACCTCCTCGCAAACAGCTCAGAGGTAAGAGAAGTGCCCCAGGTCACATGGCTGGTAAGTGGTGGAGCTGGGACTCAAAACCCTGTTTTCTGATCTCCCATCATCTCTTTCCATAGAACCACAGCACCCAGTCAGCCATTTGTTCCTTCTCTCGGGGTCCTTCCCTGACTGTGACTGTCACCCCCCTCCACACACACACACACAAACACACACACACACACACATTCCTGTGCCGCGTTTATTCTACACTAACTTAAACCACTTTGTCGGCTACTTTGCAAGTGTTCTTAATCTTTCAACTAATTCATCAGCTCTTGAAGAATAAAGGAAATTTGAAATTGCTAGGCTGCCTGCAATAAACTCTTGGCATCTGGCCGGCGGGGGCCATTCCAGGCAGTTTCGGCACCAACTCTGCACAGATGCTTCCTGTTGTAAAGGTGGGGAGCCTCTCTCCTTCTCTGCAACCCCCTCAACAAGCCCGACGGCGGGACCCACTCTGCAACCATTCATTCTCTCCTTGAGCCACGCAGCTAACAGTCGTCCGTAGAGCTGACACCTGGTGGCAGGCCCTGGGCTAGGCCAGGGATGCAAGGTGAATCGGGCACGGTCCCCAAGTCCCTGCACAAGGAGCTCAGAGTGTGCTCTGGGGGGGATGGCCTAGGGCTATGCACCTCTCACCCTGTAGATGTGGCTAAAATAAACTGCACGTTATCAGAACAGGGCCTTCCTCTGTGGGTTACCTTTCCACATGTGTCCCCATAAGGAATGTTGGGGCACAAGCTGATGCCAAGGGCCCTAGTGGTGACCCCAAGTGCTGGTGCTGCAGCTTGGTAACTTTTCACCAGGGTGGATATGGCATCACTTATTAGAATACATCTACCTCCTGTGAACTGATTCTTCATAAGCAATAACCACAGAGCCAAGGAAGAGAGGCAAGGAGGACAAGAATTAGGAGAGGCCTTTTTACCAACAGTTAATCTATGAGGATCTGTCTTCTACCCCGAAAAAAGTGCAGGAATAATGCACTAAATCATACGACGAAAGAGTAGGAAGGGACCTCAAAGATTGTCTCAGACAACCCTGCCATTTTACAGATGGTGAGACTGAGGCCCAGAAAAGAAGAGGGGCTACCCCAGGCCTCACAGAGAGGCAGGGACAGGACCTGGACAGGAGGCCAGGTGTGGTGTCCAGCAAAAAGGCTGAAGCCAGCTTCATTAGTCCAGACTGCCCCTGCCCGCCACAGAAAGGTCCCAGCGGCTGGAGGAGGATGTTGGCCCACAGCCCACGAGCTCCCCAGCAAGGTGCCAAGAAGAAGTGGAGTTGTCACAGGGAGGGTCCCTGGAAACGCTGACCAACTTGAGACCCGGGCCAGCTTCACTGGAGCCTCTTCCTCTCCTCCCAAAGGTCCCAGGTACTCTGATTTCTTTTCTTTGAACTTATATTCAACAAGTATTGGTTGCGGGCCTACTATGTATGGGACACTATGGACAAAATGATGGGCCAAACAGATGTCCCTGCCTTGAGCTTAGCACCTAGGGAGGATGCTAAAGTAACCAAGAATCGCACAAACAGATGCAGAATAAACTCTGTTAGTGGCATGAAGTGCGTGGACAGGGCAATGAGAACACAGGAGAAAAATCAGGGAAGGCTTCCCTGCAGAAGTGGCATTTGAACCAAGACATGAATTATGAGTAAATATTAAGTGAGCAAAGGTTTCAGAAGAGGAAGGAAGAGCATTCCAGGCCATGGGAATAGCCTGTGCAAAGACCCCAAGGCAGTGATAACAGTGCTTTGGGAGGGAAGGAAAGAGAACTAGTGTGGCTGGAGTACAGACAGTAAGGGGGCAGCGAGGGAGGAATGAAGCCACGGGGGTAGTCGGGCCAGATTGCGCAGGACCCTGTGGGTCAAGGTGCAAAACGTGGATGCTGTTCTGAAAACAGCAGCAAACTAGTGAAGTCTTAAGCAGGTTGAGGGTATGTGACAGGATCACATTTGTGTCATAAAATAAAAGGTCACCCTAACTACAGGGAGGGAAACAACCTAGAGGGGAGACAGGGAGCCCAGCTGGGAGGCTTGGACTGGGGTGGTGACAGTGGGGATGGAGACAAGTGGACACACTCAAGAGACATCCAGGAGGTTACAGGATAGAGCCTGCAGAGGAACTGGGAATAGGGAGTAGGGAGCTGCCCTCAAGAACAATTCTGAGGTATTGGTGGCAGCACCCTCCACTGAGCCAGAAACACCAGGCAAAGATCAGACGAGCTCAGTCCTGGCACGTGGAGTCTGGGGTCCCACTTCCTCGCTCCTCTACCTGCACTAACACCTGCAAGCATCTACCAAGTACGGGACCTCTTCTGAGCACTGACACCCATAACTCCCTTTCTATAGTCCTCGAATCTGGTGGATGTGACTGTAACCCAGACAGAAAGTCTCCGGAGCCTGAGCCCCTCACCAAAGGCCCCCCTCTCAACAAGCCATGGTACACAGTGACCGAGAGCAGAGACCGTGGGTCAGAATCCTGGGCTCAAGCTCCATCTCTCCTTCTCATTTCCTGCATGACCTGAGGTGAGTTACTCTACCTCTGTGGACCCCATCTGTGAAATGGGGATACGATGGTACCACCTACCACAGAGGGTCCCCACATAGATCAAACGAGAGCATCGCAAAAGTCAGTCAGCACCATGTCTGGCTCACAGGGCACAAAGGATATAAGCCAGTCCTGGCCAGAGCAAATCTGTGTTTCCAACACTGGGAAGGCCTGGCACAGGGCAGGTATGTGGAACAAAGGAACGGCCCAGGTGCCCAGTAAATGCTTGTCCAGTAATGAGTGTTACAGTCCTGAAGTGGGCACACCATGTGGGGGTGGGTGGAGATACTCAAGCACACACGGGTGGTCACTTGCTGGGGCTGCTGCAGAAGGGATTCGGGCGCTGGTAGGGCCTGAATTAGAAGGGGGAAGGCTTTGTACCGTCCTTTCCAGGCCTGAGCTCCAGTGACTCTCCCCGCCCACCAGCCTGCCAGAGCAAGGACAATTTTATGGAGCTCAGTTTCTTAATCAACCTTATTCTACCAGGGCTTAGAGTTGAATCCTTTCCCCAAATTGGACGTTTATGGGGCTGGAGGAGGGACAGAAGAGCAGGATGGATGAAGTGTCCACATTCCAGCTGGGAGGTTAAGGGCTTTTGTGTTCCTTCCTTCTAAACCCCAAACGTTTCCAGCCAGGCCTGGGGGCATCCGTGTCTCCCTCAGATGGGCGTCCCCCTCCCAGACCTCTGTAGTCCAGCTCCTCCTCCCGTCTCCGGAGGGAGCCAGGCTGCCAGAACCTCAGAGCATCCCCAGGGCTCACACAGTAGGTGTGGCACACAGTAGGTGAGTGTTTCTGGAGTGCGTAAACCAAGCTCAGCCTGATTTTAGGCTAGTCCAGCCCTGCTCCCTCTCACTCCTGGGCTGAAGTGGCCTCTCTGTGATCAGGACCAGGCCAGGCCCCTTGAGGCCACGCATGGAGACCAGTGCAGGTGTGCCTCAGTTTGCACTGCGAGGTGAAGCAGCTAGTGGAGGTCAGATCCACCAGGGCAGCTGGGTGTGCAGAGGGATCCCATCTGACAGCAGAAGAAACAGGCTTCTCCTGAAGCTCAGTTTCTGTCACTGCCCCAAATCAAGCATTTCAATGGCTCCCCAGTGTCCAGAGGGTCAAGTCCATGCTCTTCAGCCTGGCACCCACATTCCCATCATCCCTTCCAGCGCGTCTCCTTCATGCACTTCAGCCTGGCGGAGCCACCTGCCTCTCGGCTGGGCAGCAGGTGAGGGAGATCCAGGGGACACCTTCCCCGGCCCGCACCCCATCCCCACCTCACAAGCACCTCTCGACAGAAGTCCTGGGACTACTCCCATGACAGGCAGGTGGAGCCTGACCTTGCTTTGCTCTTGCCCAGCTGTGCAGTTTCACAGACTTGGCTCTGACCACATCAGTGAACACAGCCTGACATCTGCTCTGTGCCTGGCACTGAGCTGGACACATAGGACATGGAGAGGCATGCTGCCATCGAGGGATTCACAGTCAGGAGGGGACTTGGGGACACATGTGGACACAGATGATGACAACCCTGAGTGATGGGGGCTGTGGGGACCCAGAGGAGACACCTGACCTGGCTGGGGGTCAGGGAAGGCTTCCTGGAGGAGGTGCAAGCAAGCGGCGTCCTGGAGGGAAACAGAAGACAGGAAAGGGTGAGGGAGGCATTCGACACAGCAGGAGGGGCATGAGCAAGCTCACAGAGGTGGAAAACAGCAAGGCGAGTGCTCTGGCTGACCTGTGCCGATGGAGCAGTCCCCACGCAGAGGCTGCGGAAAGAGACAGGCCACAGAGAGGGAACGAGGCTTGCACAGGCGCCCCCTGTCACCTTCATTCCCCTTGGAGCCTGAGGACACACCATTCCTTGTGGCCGCCCCGCCACGGAGCGCTGCGTCCCCAGAGCGCCGTGGTGTCTGCGCTGCCGGGTGCGATCTGTTATTATTCCCCGTCAGCGCTGCCGGCCTGTGTACATTCCTCCGTAATGAGTCTGACCCTCCTCAGCCATGTTTAATCAGAGCCTAATCGACCCTGGCTTTGATCTGCTTCATTTTCTGCAAAAACCCCGGTACCTGATTTTTACAATCTGATTAGCAGGGCTGGCTCTCCAAAGCCAAAATTACCCTGAGTTGCAGAGATTCCTGCTGAGTTCTTTGTGTTTTTCCCCTCTCTTCCAACGAGTTATTTCCTGAGACAACTGTCACTTCCCCACTTGCCCGTGACTGTCTCCCTCACCCTCATCTTTCACATCCAGTCAGTCACCAAGTCTCAAATAGCGGGCCCTGGCCCATCCCCTTCTCTCCGGTGGCCTTGGCCTTGGCCATGGTTAACCAGGTTATCCCAGTCTGCACCTCCTGCCCTGCCTCGCCCCTCCTGCCCACACCACAGCCACACCAGAGGCACCCCCATCCCCAACCGTCTGGCCTCAGGAACGGCTCCCTGCTGACCCCTCCAGCCTGACCTGTGACCTCCCACCAACTCTCATGTCCACAGGTTCTGTCGGAAACACACCCTCCCCTCCACCGGACCCTTGGTCTAGTCCACGTCTCCCCATCATTCACACGCCTGGCTCTGCCTCACTCTCACACCAGGCTGCCGGCTGGCTCCTCTCAGCTTCCAGGTCCTGGGGGCTTCCCTCCACCTCCCAGTCGCCCCACCTATGGTCACTGTTTCCTCCATCTCTCCCACCAGATTGTGAGCTCCTCTAGGCAGGGTCTCTCCTGTTCTCCACTGTTTCCCTGGGAACTAGAGCAATGCTGGACATGAAGTCGGGTACTCACAAAATGCTCACTGAATGAATGAATGGAGATCTCTTGCAGCCCACTATGGAGGCAGCACACTGGTGGTCAAAGCCTGGCCCCTTCTCACCTTTCAGTTCCACAAAGCATACTTCTCCCCTGCCTGGCTCAGCCCCATTCCACTTTCCACCAGCTCCTATGCCTCCCAGACAGAGGACACTGCTCTCGCCTACAGTGCTATTTCCTCCAAAGGGAAAAAGAAGAGCAGGTGGGAATGGAGCAAAACTCCTCATGAGCAGAGGAAAATGGTCCTGCTTGGTCTGTGCCAGACCCTGAGCTGGGTGCAGAAGGGGTCTGGACCTGGCCCTCTTCCTCTCCCTGGGAAGCTCAAAGCCTACTGAGGGAACCAGAGAGAGGAGCAGATAAACTAGAACACGGGGAAAATACTGCTTGTACCTAGTCAGGGTAACTGACTGCCTGAAAGAGATGGGAAGGATTCAAAGAGGGAACATCAGATCTGGGTTTTGAGCAATAAATAGGAGCTCTCTAGCCAAGGAAAGAGCGACCGTGCAAAGGCCCAGAAGTATGAGAGCACATGGTATGTTCAGAGAATGGAAAAAGTTCAGGGTGGCCTGAATGGAGCAGGGGCGGAGCGGTAAGTTTACTGGGGCCAGATCATGAAGGGCCTGCGGGAGCTTGCACCACGTCCTGCAGGATCACCATGTCTGCCACGAACTGAACTTCCTGACAGTGTGGAGCCTTTCCCTTGCCTTTATATGCAAAGGATTCCAGAGCTGTGTATACAAGGCTCCTGAGAGCTATCCCAATGCCAGGATCCTTCCTGTGAGGATACAGGCTCAGAGAAGCCGAGTGACTTAGCCCAGGTCACACAGCCTGCAAGGGGCAGAGCCTAGGCTGCAACCCAGCATTTCCAGAGTTAAGGGCAGAAGTTCCCAGGATGGAGGCAGATGAGCAAGGGGAGGTGGAAGCCAGAACCAGAGCCAGGCAGGAGAGCTGGACTTGCAAGGCGGCCTCTTCGACAGACGTCGGAGGGGGTGGGCCCAGCTCGAATCACCTCTCACACCCTCCAAAGCCCACCCGCCTCGTCTCTCAGACACTCTCTCAGGCAGGAGGAAAGAAAGTGAGGATCTCCTGAGGCCTTCCCTTGGGGTTCTTTCACTAATTACTCATCCCCAGCCATTCCAAGGAGACTTGGAGGCAACATCTACCACCTGGTCCAACCATCCAACCCTGCTTTTACCAAAATTCAAGGCCCCTGTGTCAGCCCTTGTATGGTTTAATCCCCACAGGAACGCCTCGTGGGAGATACCACTATATCCCTGTTGCCCGTACCCCAATGACAAGCCAAGGTCGCCCAGCTAGAGAATGTGTTTGTTTATTCTCTTCCTCAATCCACAAGGTTTGCTCAACAAATGATGGATCCACCCAGAGAAGAAGTGACGGCGCTGGACCAAAGCCCCCACCTCCCGCCACCAGCCCAGGGGTCTTTTCTACACCATCTGGTCACCTCCTCTGCATGGCGACGACGGTGACGCAGGGATGCTGGCTGATGGGGGTTCCAGTTAACCGGGTGGGCAGCCTCAGGCCCTGATGGCAGCCCCACATCACCAGGTGATGGTGATCACTGTCTCCACTGGCAGGAGACGCTGACAGCCTCCCAGGTGCAGGCTCTGGGCCAGGGGCTTACCTCGCTGTATCTAACTCTCACCCTGACTCGGGGAGGCCAGCGCATCCATCAAGTTACAGGTGAGGAAACAGTCGCAGAGGTAAACTAGACCATCTGGGGCCACACAGCCCCATCTCAAGCCTAGAGAACCCCAGCCTCCCTGCCCTCCCTCGTGCCATTAGGACACTGTCAAGGCTGCGGAACTGTGGGCCGCCCCACCGGAGGCCAGAGTGGCCCTACCGCCAGATAAGCAGAGTTTCCTGCACAGCCAGCTAGGCCCTGTGTGTGGCAGGAGATGCCTGCCCCACCCCTGGTTCACGGCGAGCCCCCTCATCAGACTCTCATTAGGCTCTGTTTTCTCTGCAAACATCTCCACGGGCCCGCCGCCCCTCCTGTGCCCAGGAATGCAACCATGGGCTCACGGGGGATAAGTCCGTCTGAGTCTGTATTTTGACTAGTCCCTACAACACGTGCTCTGAGCTCTTAGCAAGGGAAGTGTGGGGAAGAGGGGAAGAGGTGGGAGGAGAGAAGGTGCTCCTGCTGGGGCTGCCAAGCGGCCCCCAGTCCTCCTCCCACCTTTGTGCCTGCCTCCCCTCCACCCTCTGCTCTCCCTCCCATCACCACCCCTAAAACCCTTCCCATTCTTTAACGCCATGGGCACATGCCCCCTCCTCCACGAAGTCTTCCCGGGTTCACCCCCACTGGGAATGACGCCCTTCTGCCCTGAGCTTCCTCCTTTCTCTGACGCTTGCTTTCCCCACGAGACCACAAGCTCCTCAACAGCAGGCCCACAGCTCCCATAAAGCATCACGTACCACAGTAAGGAAAACCCTGCTCACGAGTAAGTCAATAAATAAATGTTCTCACTCTGACAGTTTTCCCGTTGTTACTGAATGGTAGAGAATTCACTCGGTGAGCACCCGGAGGACTCTGGAAGGGCACCTGCTGGCAGAGCCCTCAAAGGCCCAGGAGTCGGGTCCACGTGGCACCATCCACACCCCCAGGTCAGGGGCCAACTCGATGCCAGGCACGGAGGGGGCATAAAACACGAATGTCAGGAACAGTAGCACTGCCTCTGGCTCTAACAGCACTCTGTGTGACAGAGTGCTCTCTCTCGGGTTATTTCATTGTCTCCATAAGTCGCCACCCTTGTGAGATGAGGGAGGTTAAGAGACCAGCCCAAAGTCACAGTTTATCCATTTGTCTAATTCAAGAGAGTGAATTAGACAGACAGACACCGAGAAAGGAGGGGGGTGGTGGGAGCACCGGGGGGCCACCGGCCCAGTTAGAGGGAAGGCGGTCTCAGGGAAGGCCCCACCGAGGTGACATCTAAGCTGGATATTGAAAAGCAGGTAGGAAATAGGCAACAACATAAAGAAGGGCAGCCCAGGCAGAGGGAACAGCATAGGCAAAGGTGCAGCCATGTGAGGGAAGAGCACACGGTTCAGTGTGACTGAAGTAAAGGCAGCAAGACAGACGAGGCAGAGTGCAGCAGGCACTGCGTGCCAGGCCGGGTCCTCGCCCCCGCGGAAGGGGGCAGAAGGAGCCACCTGCAGAGGCAGGCCAGGCCGGGAGGTGCAGACATTAGCGGGAGCAAGGGAGGGAAGACAGAGGGCTCCTGGCTCTCCAGGCAGCACACCTCTTCTGGAACAAAGCTTTCTCGTGTCCTGCACTGGGCCTGGCTCCCTCTGGGCTCCCCGACCCTGAGTCACTCTGTGTGGTCATCATTTCACATCCGGCTGTCTGACCCCTCAGCTGTGAGCTCCCCGAGACAGGCCTGGATCTGATTTGTCTCTGAGTCCCCAGCATCCAGCAGTAGCCAGAAGGGACAGAGAACAGGCATCAAAATGAGGCAGGTCCAGCTGAGGCCTGAGTCATGTGCTGTTAATAAAGGCATCGGGCAAGTGAGCCTCACCCACTCGGCACCATCCGGAGCATCTCCAGGGCCACAGGCAGGGATAGGCTGTGTCTGTCATCTCACACCCCTGACTCCAGTCCCCCCGACAGCACCACGATTGGGAAGGTGTGATGTCCAAGGCCCACCGAAGGTCTGTGATGCAGGACGCAGCTGGGACAGCTTCAGCAGGTCTCGTAGGGACACGGCAGGGTCTCCTCCCAGAACCAAATACCAAAGTGCCCTCTGCCTGAACTGACCTGCCAAACCCCAGGATGGAGGGGACTCTAACACAGTAAGCACCTCTCAGGCTCAACTTCTCACCTTGAAAGGACGTGGGAAAACAAGTCAGAGACTGCAGAGTGGCTTCCATTGTACAGCACCGTGCAGTGTGCCAAGGCTGTCTCTTTTCCCTTTGTCACCCGCTGAGGCAGCAGGACAGGGATGATCAGCCCCTTTTTACAGCTAAGGAAATGAGTCAGAAGGCAGCACACTCGACCTGGGCCTTAACAGGCAGAGATGGGAAGAGAGGGCACTGCGGCAGAGGGACTGACGTCAGCAAGAAGAGACACTGGTGGCGATGCCTGGGCTGTCCCAGGGCGCGCCTGGAGCAAGAACAATCAAAACCGGGTGCCACTCTAGCCACCCTGCATGGCTTTAGACCTTTAGCCCTCATGACAGCCCCTTGAGGTGGAGACAATTATTTCCCCCTTTCTACAGATGAAACACAAAGATCAAGTACCTTTCCCAAG
The DNA here is from genome assembly GCF_965194825.1 of Balaenoptera physalus. Taxonomy (NCBI): domain Eukaryota; kingdom Metazoa; phylum Chordata; class Mammalia; order Artiodactyla; family Balaenopteridae; genus Balaenoptera; species Balaenoptera physalus. Next base: position 151,258,740 of record NC_138882.1, on the reverse strand, counting down.
GCAGCTGGCAGGGGAAGGAGCAAGAACGATGCAAACCCAGGCTCCAGAAGCCTCCTGAAAAGTACAGGAGCATGTGAAAGCACTCTGTTCAGCGCCTGGCCCTTAATTCATATTTGATGAGCAAACACGTGGATGAATGAATGGAGAGGCTCGGCATCTCCCCCTATCTGTAACATTAGCTCCCCGCCGGCAGCCCTCACCACTGGCTGGGACTACTTACCGCCCCAGCCCAGCACACTCATCCCCGCCCAGGCTCTGGGATCCAACCAGTTTCTGGTGACGGTTTTAAGGGATCCAGAGTGAGGAGCCCAGGGCGACCTACTGGTCTCGCTCTGACCTCAGCCCATCTCTCTGGGAAAGACCACTGTGTCCTCACCATCCACACCATCGTCAGGCTGGCTCTGGTCCTGCCTCTGTCTCCCTAACTGTGCACCCCTGCTCCTCGACAACCCCCGAAGTCTGATTCCCTGGTCTGGCCCCCCTCCAGTCCCCATCCAACTCATGGATCCACACACACACACCCGTTTTACCATCTCTCACGACCAGCTTCTAATCAAAGCCCTCTAAAGGCTCACTCCCACCCACCCAGGCCAGGGTCCCTCTCCTCCACCCAGGCTAGGTCCACCCCTTCCATCCCTCCACTGGGAGCCCCTCATGCCCAGACTCAGCCCCTCATGCCCAGACTCAGCCCCTCTCAACATCTGCTGCCTGCCACATCATCCCTCTACCCACCATGGGGGCTGAAGGTGGACCTAAATCAGCGTTCCTCAGAGTCTGGTCTTTGCCTCTGTCTACAGAATCATGTTGAAAATGCAGATTTCTGGGTCCACCCTGGACTCCCTGAGTCAGAACCACCAAGAAAGGAGCCTGGGAAGACCCCTAGGCCCAGGGTCCCAAATGCACACACATTCAGAGGATCTGAGTGCCCTGCTCACCCACACTCCCACCTCCCAAACCTCCCTCCCTCCCTCTTCAGCTCCTCCTCCCTCAACCCTCCACCCACACCCCTCCAGCCTCCCCTCTGCCTTTTCCAAAGCCCACCCCTGCAGCCTGCTCAGCCAGCATCAAATCATACACTAGCCCGGCTCCAGGGTTGCTTAAAAAAAAAAAAAGGTTCGTCATTTCCGCACAGCCCCACCTTATCGAACTTCCAGTTTCTCTAAATGGCCTCTATATTCCTTTCATGGTCAATCCCAACCTCCGTCCTCCTCCCACCCCAATCCAGAGTCACACCCACGAGCAATACCAGGTTCCGAGTTCAAAGCAACCCCACCCCAGGTTTCTGCATCCCTGAAGGCACAGAAATGATTTACATTCTGATTATTCTCAAGTCCCACATGTGTGGGGGCGATGGGGTGGGGAGATTCCATACCACAGTCTGACCTGAGGGCACTGGCAACCCCAGGCCCAGTCTTGCAGCCCACTCGACAGGTCTTCCCATCTCTGCTAAATACCTGACCTCCTCCGACTGTTTTCTTTTTTCTTAACACAAACCTTCTTTTCCTTTTCCTCCAACCTCTCTTTTCCCCTCAACTAAATAAGAAAGGATTTGAAAAGTCAATTTTTAAAATACCATAAAACAACAAGTCCCTTTTTGAGCTAACCACACCTCGTAATGCGGCTTAAACCCACTGCCAGGTTAATCATCCTGGAGCCCAGCTCTATGTCACAGCCTTGCTCAAACGCCCTCCATGGCTCTCCATTGCCTGAAGGATAAAAGTACTCAGCCCAACCATAAAACAGCAAGTGGTATCCAATGTACTTGGGATGTGTGTGGAAAGAATGGTGTAATAATGTGAAGAATGTAACAATAACAAAAAATATATAATCTAACAATTATTGAGCACTTACTGTGTGCTCCACACATATTACTTCCATGACCTCACAGGGTTATAGTAACTGGCACAACAACCCTGCCAGGTGGGTGCTATTATTGTCCTTGTTTTAGGGTTAGAGGCTGCAGTCAGGAGCAGGGTTGAGAGGGGAAGTTAGAGAAATCCAGGCCACCTCAGCTGCAGGCTCCTTTCTCCCTAGTGGGCTGGAAGCACACTCTGGCCCGGGAATCCCTGCAGGCCCAGTTCTCTGGACGGACGGACATTGCCACCCTGAGAAACACCCCAGCTCTTCCCGGAACCCACCAACTGCCTGCCTGCACTCTGGCCAGAGATGCCCAGGCTTTGCTGGCTGGACTGGCCCATTTGTCAGCCTGGGCCTGGGTTGGCTCCCAGGGGTCTGTCCTCCACATCCACCCTGCTTCTTTCTAAAAAAAGACAGGTGCACAGCAGTTCACAGTGTACAGACCGCTTCATGTGGACCTCACATCAACCCAGGGAGATGACCAGAGTAGGGTAAAAGGCCATTACCCAGAAAAGGAAATAACTGTGCCACTCAGTATGCTCCAGGCACTGTTTAATAATTTAATCCTCCCTCTGAGATTACTACTATCCCCGTTATACATAAGAAAACTGAGGCACAGAGAAGGGAAGTGACTTGCATAGCCTCAGGTCAAGTGAGTAGCATTACCGACCAGGTAGAACTTGAACCAGGTCTCCCTGGTGCAGTTAGTGCCTGAAGGCCACCACCATAGCCAACCTAACCTCAAAAGGCCAGAGGAGTCTGATCCATCTCCCTGCTGCTGTTGACCATCCAAAACCTTCTGGATACCCAGATGCATGCAGCAGGCCTCTGGCCAACCACTTAGGATGGTTTTCACCAGCCCCCAGGGCCAAAGGCCAGAACCACTAAGTCTGGTTCTGGTGTGTTCACCCAGACCCCCCACCCATCCTGGTCCCCCAGCACCTGAGCCAAAGCCACCCCCACCACCCCGCCCGCTGGTGCAAATTTCCATTCCCTCAGCAGCATGAGCTCAGTGGGGAGGAAGGCAATCTGATTACAAGCAGTCGCGGCCTCAGGGTCGCCAAGGGTGTGGGCGCCATCGGGGCACACGCACGCGGTGGGGGGAGACAGCGCAGCGAGCCTTGGACGTGGAGGCCAGGCTCTACCACCATCAACGTGGGCAGCTTCCTGAGCTTCTGCTTCCAAACCTTATGACCGCTGCCTTACCTAACTCTCCAACAGTTGTGTGGCTCAAAGGGACCATGGACGTGAACATGCTTTGGAAAATAGACAATACAGTCCAAACACGAGGGGACTATCGTTACTAATCAAATTGGACAAGCCTTCCCCCAGCATGCCAGGCCTGATGAAGGGCACTGGGGGGCCCAGAGAGGAATAAACACAGTCCTAGCCCCCAAGATCTGCTGCCTGTTGTGGGAGACGGACCGTGAACAAGCGATTACCACACAGGTGAGTCAGTGCTTTGCGAAAGGATGCACCGGGGACTGCGGGCGCCCCGAGAAAGAGCTCCAACCCAGCCTGGGGGTCAGGGCAGGTCTCCTCGGGTCTTGTAATGCATCGTAAAAGACCAGCAGGAGTTAGCCAAATCAAGAAGGAGGGGAGGGCCCTCCAGGCAGAGCAGGGTGTGGGGAAAAGCATGGAGATGGAGGCAGTGTGGTGGTTTCAGAGTAAGGAGAGCTGGGGTGCTGGGGAGGTGACAAGGAGCGATGACGCAGCAAAGGGCAAGGCACACAGTAGGCTCCTATCCCCGCACGCCCCCATGGACTCAGGTCCAAGCGCAGGGCTCCGCACTCCCTCTCCACAAGCTGGCTCCCTGTGGCCTGGACCCCATCTGCCTTCTCTGCTCCCTGGGCTGGGACCCAGTGTTCCAGGAGAGCCCTGCTGACACGGTCTTCTGGGCTCCAAACTGGGACCCACCCATTAATTAAGATGATGCCAAAGGGAGACCGATGAGGCAGGAATGCCACCCAGGGAGAAAGCCCAGGCTGGACAGATGCTGTGGGGACCCCGGCTCTGCCTCGTAGCGGCTGTGTGACCTCGGGCAAGTCGCTCCTGGACTCAGACCCCGGACTTGCGGTAAAGGGAGTTGCTGTGGACAAGGTTACACAAGGCTCCAGCATAGTCCTGCACGCACCATAAGTGTTTGGGAGTGGGAGGTAAATTCTCACTATCTGAGTAAATTGAGGATCTCTCCAAAACTCCAGGCCATAGGGTCATTCGATAAGCATGAAATGCTGTGCGGGCAGCAGCTCTAATGCAGAGGGCAGCCACAGTCGTGGGACAGGGACAGGGGAGAGGGCAACCACAGTGGAAGGCTGCTCAAGGCCACTCTGCAAAAAAACGCTGGCTCTCTCCCACCCCCTACGGGAGGGACCAAGGCCAGGGAGCAAGTGGTTCCTAATAAATGGGGAAGGTAAGTCAGTGAAAAACGTGACAATCCACAGTAGGCCCATATCTGTTAAAAAGCCCGCTGAGTGGTCTGCTAGGGTCGCTGGGGCCTAGGAAAGCCCCAGGCTCTGCTGCCCTCTGCCAGACTGCGGCCGGATGCCCATCTAGGTGACCCCCCGCCTGTAAAGGGTGGGTGAGAAGCCTCCAAGGTCGAGGTGAAAGTCCATAGAGAAGATGTGTGTAAATGCGGAGGAGGTGTAGGTGAAGAGTGAAGGAGCCGGGTGAGCGAGGAAGTGGAGGTCAGGGAGAGGCCTTCAGGGCTGGGTGAGCAGACACCTTTCAGCCAGAAGGTGGCCGCCACAGGGCTGTGACAGCCAAGAAGGCAGTCTCCCGCAGCGAGCTCATTCCCCCTGGTCCCTCAGAACAGGAAACCTTCCACCGTCCCTCAGGCAGGATGAGGTCCCGCCTGGCCACTCCGCATATCACGGTGGTTCACTCACCTGTCTTCATCCATCCAGCTGGGGGCTCCCTGAGGGCAGGGACCTGTCTAGGGCAGGGGCCTGTCTAAGGCAGACATCAGGGAGTGAACTGCCCAGCACGGTGGAGGGGTCAAACTGAGCCAGGGTCTCTCCCCTCTGCCCTGTGCATGGGGAGTGGGGTGGGAACTGGCCCTTGGAGCAGGGCTCCGGTAGGCAAGAGCTTGGAGCCTGGAGTCAGAACAAAGGAGGGGAAACAGCCTGGAGAAGTGTGCCATACTAGGACCCATTAACTGGCATTTATAGAGCACCACTGAATACTAGAGTATTCTGTTTACATATAGTGTCTCATTTATCCCTATCAATTACCCCTAGAAATGAAAACTCCCCATTTGTAAAATGTGAGATTAAGCAACGCAGCCAAGTTCACCCATCTTAGGAGAGACTCAGACCCGACCCAGGCACCAGGATCCTTTTCTCAGCCCTCCTCGACCTCTGTTCCCGGTATCGGGGGACAGAACGAGGGCTGAACCCACCATCAGGAGGCTGCACTCCAAGTACAGAGATGCCTGAAATGCAAGAATCCCCGGGGCCTCTTGGATCCCAGCAGTAACACTTGCTTTACAAGGTGGGACCATTCTGAGGGTTTTCCTCCCAGCAAGCTCCAAATGGCTAATGCTGTGCTCGGCAGAGGGTTGAATTTAATAAAACTAGAAGCAGCTAATGGCTAACAATAAAAAATAATATTTTTCCTCCAAGCAATTAAATTGTAATATAGAGCTCACTAATTCCTTCCTATTCTTTCCCATGGGATCTCAGATAAAGCACCAGGAGAAATAAATTATGTATCGCTACTCCCCCCTTGAAACCAAAGTTTTAAAGAATCTGTGGGAGAAGACCTGCCTCCTTCATTAAGGCAGAAATCTCTGAGGATTTTTATAATGGTTTCATTACAAGTTACCTTTCTACCCACCCCCATCTTAAAGACTGATAAATTCACTCCTTACCCCTTCTCCAAAGAATCATAGTCTATAAAAATTAAGGGTACCAGAGCAAAAAGCTCTCCAAACAAACAAAACTCCCCTTACCCCTCGCCCCTCCTCTTGCCCTGGCACACAAGGCCCTCCAATCTTACTTCTCTCTGTTCCCTCCATAGACTGCTCTCCAGCCAAGCAGAACCCATGGCTGCTCCTCACGCACGCCCTCTGCTTTCCCACCGCTGTGCCTTTGCCCATACCAACGGCGCTGACTGGAATTCCCTTCCCACCAATGTCCGATTCCTGAGCTGGAGCAGGTCGTCCACTCATGTAACTCCCGCAGCATTCTCTGTCTCATGAAGACCTTCTCCTTTTGGCCTCGGGTGATAGCCTCCTGCGAGAGCCACCTTGACTAGAACCGAACACCTTCAACATGGTATCACCCTGCAACTGACTCATCTTTGCACACCCCTCCACTGTGCCTGGCATGGTGTCCAGGATTTTCCAGGAGTTGCATCCAATTCCACTGCATGAACTAAGAGATGGACTCCATAACCACTGAGGCCTATTTCCCTCAAGGCCAGGAAGGGAGGAGGCAGGACAAGGACCCTCGGGACACTAACCAGGTAGTGGGGGAGACAGCCATACGCATACAACCCTGAGAATGATGCAATGGTTCACTAAGCAAAATGAGGGGAAGACAACACCAGAAATCCCCCAATGGCTCCCCTGCCTATTGGGCAGAGTTTGGATTTCCTTACCTTGGCATTCAAGGCCCTTTGTGAACAGATTACCAGCCTCGTCACCCAATTCTCCGCTTGCACTTCCGAACCTAGTCGCCTTACATGTGCAATTGCTCCCCTCCACTCTGCCTAGGAAACTCCTATCCATCCTTCAAAACAGAGCCCACTGTCACCTCCCTAATCCTTCCCTCCCCTGGGGGGCCACTGTCTGTTCTTGAGCCTCCCTTCACCCAAGCTGTGAGCATTCCCAGATAGGCTCATCAGAGGATTGAATCCACTCCCAGCAGAGCGCTTACCCCTGCAAAGGGCTCAATGACCATCAGTGGAGCTGAACTAAACAGGAACTCAGAGGAAGAAGGAGAAACAGTTTTTCTGGAAGGACTGCCCTGTCCTGCATGCCTCTTGCACAGTCCAGTGAAGGTTTACTTAGCATTACTCTGTGCCAGACACTGTTCTAAATGCTTTGCCTGTATCACCTCACTTCATCTTAACAAAAATCTATGAGATAGGTGCTACTATTGTTATTTTACAGATGAGGGAAAGGAGGCACAGAGAGGTTAAGAAACTTGCCAAGGTCACAGAGCCCATCAGCGGTGGAACTGGGTTCAGCGCCAGTGGTTCTAACCACTACAGCCAACGCCTCTCTGAAATACAAGGACCTATGGGGTGTGGCTAGACCAGAGCTATTCTAGCAACCAAACCCCCTACCCCTTATGTCTGAAAACCTCCCTGTCTCCACATCCGTTTTCTGACGTCTGCCCTCCTCTGCCCCAGAGAGGCCTTCTGTGCTGCCCAGGCCAACATTCCGAGGACTCCCCACCCCACAGCCCCAGACCAGACAGCAAACAAACAGGACATGATTAAAGAACCAACCAGAAAATCCCATAAACTCTCCCGGGAACATGCCCCTCCCGCCGCCCGGTGTGGGACGTCTGAGCTGGGGAACGACCTCAGCCCACAGCTCTGAAGACAAATGCAATGGTCTAGGGCCCCTCGGGACGCGCTCCAGAGGATGACGCAGAAGGAGTTCCAGACAGTGCTTTTCCATCCGAAGACTTCCGAGTTCCTGATGTCACAGAGCAGGATCAGGAGCCAGCTCGGCTGGTGCTTCTAGGTCTCCTCAGCTCCCCAAAGGCAGCTTTTGCACTCAGCCTGTGAGGTTTCCCTGTTATCCAGGGTGCTCCCCTACTCAGGGTCCGACACTGCCAAGCGGCAAGGTCACGAGCTGTTTGCAGGTCTTCCTCCACCCCGAGTCCTGAGCACACACCACTGCCTCTGGGCACGCGCCCCTCTTCCCTTCCACCTGGCTCCCCATTCAGTGACGAGACACTGAGCCCAGAACACCACGCCTAGGGACTTCTGCTCAGCCACCTGGGTACAGGTAGAGACAGATGCTGCTGCCAAAACAGAGACTTCCTGAAAGGACCACACGGAGAGCCTCCCAGCCAGGAGTGCCCGCCAGACCCACTGCATCACGGTGCCGCTCACACTCCATCCCACGTTTGTCTGCCAAGCTCCATTCCATAAACACCCAGCCCCTTTGACAGGCATGCCATCTCACAGTTTACGAGCCCCTCGACCTAGATTATCTTATCTGACCCTGCCGCAGCCCTGAGTGGGCGGCGTCTTGACCTCCTAATACAGAGGAGGAAGTGACGACACTTCAGAGAGTCAAGTGACTCGCCCAAGGCCCCACAGCTACTAGTGACCATCACAGTCATAAATGGAGACACCTGGGAGTAATAGCAGGCATGCCTGCCACATGCCAAGCACTGCACTCCGCACTGTACATCCGCACTACTGTTTCTAATGTCTTCTTGTAGTCTGTTCGGGCTGCCATAACAAGATACCATAGGCTGGGGGGGTTAAACAACAGACATTTATTTCTCACAGTCTGGAGGCTGGAAGTCTGAGATCAGGATGGCACATGGTCAATTTCTAGTGCGAGCTCTCCTCCTGGTTTGTAGATGGGCACCTCCTGGATGGGTCCTCACATGGCAGAGAAAGATGAACGAGAGAGAAGGAGAGAAAGCTCTCTGGTGTCTCTTCTTATAAGGGCACTAATCCCATCATGAAGACCCCATCCTCATGACCTCATCTAAACCTGATTTAGATGAGGCCCTATCTCTAAATATCATCACATTGGCGGGTTAGGGCTTCAACATATGAATTGGAGAGGAGACACAATTCAGTCCAAAGCATGCCTACCACAACCCGTGTCTACTACAGAGGACACTGAAGCACAGAAAGCTGAGCCATCTCAAAGGGTCACTCAACTAGGAAGAGAAGAGCTGGGATTCAAATCTAGGCCTTCCTGACCCCTAGCTGGGACTCAGAGCTGGTGCTGCCTCTATCAGGTGATGGCAGAGCCCAGCTCTCTGCTCACCCAGGGCCTCGGCCACTGTCCTACACTACACCAAACATTCTGGAACACTTACCGTGCACAAGGCACTTGACCTGGAGGAACTGACGCACGATGGAGAATGCAGATGCTCCTGCTCTCGATACCTATACCAAGCCGCTGCCTGCCCTCATTTCCCCCCTCACAAGAGTCCTACGCCAGAGATTCTATCCTCCTCGCTTTCAGGTAAGGAAACTGAGACTCAGAAGAAGGGGCACGAATGGGAAAATGCAAGGCTCGGTGGCTCCAAAGCCGTGGGTTTCTTCCCAAGATATCATCTATGAAGTGTTTACTTCTTGGCCCAGACAGCCTGCCAAGGGGGAATGGGATGGAGAACCAGATGAGCACAGGCCTGGCTGCACCAGATCTTACTGCCTGGAGCGCAGAGCGAGATGTGTCCCCAGAGCGAGTGAAGGGGTCAGGTCAGGGAGCGGTTTTGTTTTACTTATTTGTTTTTCAAAAACTGAGATATCTTTTATTTTTAAAGTGTTATTATTAACACTATTAACGTGTACTATTGGTGGTTTCAGTATATTTGCAGAACTGTACACCCATCACCTCTGTCTAATTCCAAAACATTTCCATCAGCCCAAAAAGAAACTCATACCTGTTAAGAGTCACTCCCTATTTTCCCCTCCAGCCCCTGGCAACCACTAATCTACTTTCTATCTCTATAGATTGGCCTACTGTGGGCATTTCCTATAAATAGAATCATATAATATGGGGCCTTCTGCATCTGACTTCTTTCACTTATCAGAACGTTTTCAAGGTTCATCCATGTTGTAGCATAATCAGTACTTCAATCCTTTTTATGGTTGAATAGCATTCCTTTGTATGGATAGATGACATTTTGTTTGTCCATCCATCAGCCGATGGACATTTTGGGTTGTTTCCACTTTTGTGCTATGATGACTAATATTGCTATTAACATTCATGTACAAGTTTTGTGTAGATGCATGTTTTCAATTCCGCTGGGTCATATGGTCTCTCTATGTTTAAATTCTGGAGGAACTGCAGACTGTTTTCTGCAGCACCATTTTCCATTCCCACCACCAGGGTACAGGGATTCTGGTTTCTCCACGTCCTGCCTGACACTTGCTGGCATCTTTTTTACCAGAGCCATCCTAGTGGGTATGCCACGGCACCTCTTTGTGGTTAGGCAGGGCTGTGAACTCCTGACTCAGGGATAGTCCTCTTCCCCCATAAAGAATAACTTTGGGGTTTAGAGGCTCCCAGAATCTGCTCCACCTCCTCTCCCTCCTATTCCACACCCTCCTCTCCTGCAAAAAGGCACACTTACCGAGAGTGCTCACAATGTGCCAGGTACTGTCCTAAGCCCTGCTGTTATCCCCATTGTACAGATACAGAAACTGAGGCACAGAAAGAAGTGATTACCCAAGCTGGTAAGTGGTAGAATCGGGGTTTAAAGCTAGGAGTCTGGCTCCAGAGACCTGGCTGGCTCTTAACCACTAGGATCTTCTGCCTCCTGAGTCAAAAAAGACAATGCTGGGAACACACTTGGTTTGGAAACTAAAGGACTGCACCACCACTTGCAGTCACTGCTACCATAAAGCCCAGCTTCCTCTGCAGTCAGCCCAGTGCCCCAGCCACCGACACAATGCCCAACAAACAGTAGGCATTTAGTAAATGTTTATAGGAGACAGGCAGGCTTCACGCATTTCTCCCTCCCTGCATTTGCTCCCGGAGCTTTGCTTCTACCTCCAATTCCTTCCCACTCCTTCCCATCAAGGGCTACAGGGTCAAGACAGGACGTGCGCTAGGCCTCCGTCCTGGCTCTGAGGTCAGTACTCCTTCCCCTCGCGAGGCTGCCTCTCCAGGAGGATGCCAGGCCTCTCTCCTCACCTGTAAAATGCGGTAACAATAGCAGCTACTTCACAGGGTTACGGTGAAGATTAAGTGAGTTAACACAGAGAAAGAGCTTAGAAAAGGGCCAGGCTCAGGACAAATGTACAGTAACCATCGGCTCCCACAAGGGAGGCTTCCCTTGCATCTGCCCCCTCGCCAAAGTGTGGGGAGCACAGATCTTCAGCCCGGGGGATTGGGTGGCAGGGCCTCCTGGCTGTGGTAGGAACAGAGAGAGAGATGCCGACCCTGAGCCACCCGGCCATGGGCCAGCTTTCTTCTCACCAACCCCCAATCCGAGTCACACTCACAGCCCAGACCAGGGCACCCCTGCTGGCAATCCCAGGTAGCAGAAGTGCAAGGGTGCGGGGCTGCTCTCCACTTGGCAGTCTGCCCTGAACAAGTAATGAGGAACAATTGTCAGCAAGGGACCATCTGCCTTGGGACTTCAGCCACAGAAGATTCTGGCCGCATTCTCTGCGTGGCCATAAAACCCTAAGCAAAGCGCCAGCCCTGACCGGTCTGCTAAAGCCCTCCCACACGCTCGGGATCCTGTCCTCAGAAGCCCAGCCTGCCCACAGGGCTCGTGGGGGAAGTAGCACTGGAGACAGCACGTCCCTTGTGGGGATGCTCCTGCAGCCGGAGACGCATCGTGGCGTCAAAGCTCTAGTCTGCCAACAGACCTTCTCTGGCTTCGAAATCGACCAGACCCAGGCTCGAACTCCTGCTCTGCCACTCACCAGCGTGGGCAAATGACTTCACCTCTGTCAGCTTCATCCACATTCAACGTAAAAAGTAATTCCATGTAAAAGTAATTCCATGTAAGTGTAAGTGACACTTACACTTCCATGTAAGTGTCAGTAATTCCATAGTGCAGCCACTATGGAAAACAGTATGGAGTTTCCTTAAAAAACCTAAAAGTAGATCCAGCAATCCCACTCCTGGGCATATATCCGGAGAAAACTATAATTCGAAAAGATACGTGCACCCCAATGTTCACAGCAGCACTATTTACAATAGCTAAGACACAGAAGCAACCTAAATGTCCATCATAAGATGAATGGATAAAGAAGATGTGACATATATATATATATATATATATATATATATATATATATATATATGATGGAATATTACTCAGCCATTAAAAAGAATGAAATAATGTCATTTGCAGCAACATGGATGGACCTGGAGATTATCATACTAAGTGAAGTAGGTCAGAAAGAGAAAGACAAATGCCATCTGATACCACTTGTATGTGGAATCTAAGATATGACACAAATGAACTTATTTATGAAACAGAAACAGACTCACTGACATAGAAAACAAACTTACAGTTACCAAAGGGGAAAGGGGATGGGGGAGGGATAAATTAGGAGTTTGGGATTAGCAGATGCAAACTACTATATATAAAATAGATAAACAACAAGGTCCTACTGTATAACACAGGAAACTACATTTAATATCTTGAAATAAACCATAATGCAAGAGAAAAAAAAGTCATTTCATCCCTCCTGGCAGGGTCCTCAAGGGAGCTGACGTTACTGTGCATTTACCCTGTGCCCTGCCCTGCTCTAAGCTCTTTCTATGTATTAACTCACTTTACCTTCACCACCACCCTATGAAGTAGACACTGTCAGGATCCCCACTTTACAGAGGAAGGAACAAGACAGAGAGAGGTGTACAGGGGACACGTATGCAGGGCGCCTGGCACAAGCCCTGGCATCTAGAGCTGCTCAAAGCATGAGTCCTCTCTCCTTGATTGGATGGGGGCAGGGCTTGGGGTCCCTGAGAGTAACAGGACTGCCCTTGTTCCAAAGAGTCCACAGAGCAAACTGGTTGCCATGCAGCCCTCAACACAAACCTCCCAACCCGAGGCATCCAGAGCCAGGGGAGGTGCTGTGGATTCTGCATGCCCAGGGGGAAGGCTTTCCAGTTCCCCACTGTGGTGCTGGATGGGCTGATCACTGCCACAGACCCTCTGCGGCCTCCTGATCCTATAACCACGGCCAGGGAGACGCAGGGCAGGGAAAGCACTCCGGATCGCTCCAAACCGCACACGTTTAAGCCTCTTAGATTTTCTGATTCTAATCAAGCCTAGCCTCGAGCAACATTCTTCAGTAAGGGGGGATTCATTTAGCTTGTTCTGAGAATCAGCGTTACCTACTAAAGAAATAAAACCCTTCTCCCCCCCGGTCCCACTTGCACATTTAAGACCATACGTGGGGGGCTTCCCTGGTGGCACAGTGGTTAAGAATCCACTTGCCAACGCAGGGGACACGGGTTCGAGCCCTGGTCCAGGAAGATCCCACATGCCGCAGAGCAACTAAGCCCGTGCGCCACAACTACTGAGCCTGCACTCTAGAGACTGCAAGCCACAACTACTGAGCCCGTATGCCACAACTACTGAAGCCCACGCGCCCTAGTGTCCGTGCTCCGCAACAAGAGAAGCCACCTCAATGAGAAGCCCGCACACCGCAACGAAGAGGAGTCCCTGCTCGCCGCAACTAGAGAAAGCCCACGTGCGGCAATGAAGACCCAATGCAGCCAAAAATAAATTAATTAAATAAAAAAAAAAAAAGACCATACGTGGCCTTTAAAAATCCTTCTGTCTCCACTTAGAAATGTCTGGTCACAGCCGAGGCTGCAGACACAGGGTCTTCTCCCAGGATCAACGTGCCATAAGGGCACCTTGTGCGACAACTCCTTTAACTGGGTCCCACCTGCTCACGTTGTGGGCACTACTTTTAATCCATTGTAACAAATTTGTGGCGGGAATAAAGCAGATGTTATCAATCCTATTTCACTATTGGAGAAATCAAGGCACAGAGAGAGACAGTAACTTGCCCAAGGACACATAGATTTAGCGGCAGGGTCATTCACCTGTTCGTACACAGAGCTTTTAATTCAGTGGACTCCCCGTCTTGCACCACTCAGACACACCACCCTAAGCCTGGGTCAGTAGATGGACTGTGGAGAAGAAGGGGGAGGGGAAAGGATGAGAGAAGAGGGGGAGGGGGAAGAGGAGAGCTCATTTAGGATAAAGGGAACTAGAGGAACCTCCTGCTTAATGAGCCCTTCCAACTCCAGGAATCCAGGGTCTCTGCAAGAGTGGGGCTTCAGGGCGGGGACGAAGCAGGCCTGACCTGCAGTGGGACAGACCTCAGGTTAGCTCCTGGCTCTGTAGGACCTCGTAGTCCCCAAATCACTTCCCTTCCCAGCACTGCCTCATAGTGAGAGATGACAGCCACCCCAGGGGAGTGCTGGGAAGTTAAAGGAGGATGTTCTTTATAACCTTCCATGGGAAGCATGATCATTGCTATCATTATTTTATTTGTAGGGTCTGCAGTTTTCCAAGTACTTTCATAAGAGCTACCTCTTGGGAGGCAGAAGAGGGATTCTCATCCCCATTTTGCAGATGAGTAAAGGGAGGCCAGGGGAGGGGAAATGAGCAGGGGAGCTTGCACTCACACCAGCTCCCTGCACACACCTACGGCACTGAGCAGTGAATGAAGGAGGCTTTGGCTCCTTAGGGCTTTTCCTAGATCCCTGCTGCTTCCCGGGAAGATCTGGCAAATTCTAACGTGGTGTCAGCCCCAGTCCAGAACCTTCACATCTACTATGGCATCTGACTCCCATAACAACTATTTATCATATGAGGACACCAAGGCCCAAAGGGAGAAAGCAACCTGCCCAAGATGCCCAGTTGGCAAGTGGCAAGGCCAGGGGGTAAATCCAAGCTGGCAGATTCCAGAGCCAGCCTCCCCACTACTCCACAGATCCCTGCCTTACCCCTGCATCGCGATGAAAATCAGATGTCTAATCTCCAGGGAAATGGCCAATGACGGTCCATAAAGGCTCTTACACAGAAAGGAAATCAATGTTTCCAAAAGCAAGCTTTTCTATTATGGGAAGTGGAGGGGGGTTGGCATCTTTCCTTCTCTTCTCTTTGTCAGTCTCTGCTCCTATAAAGCAGCTAAGCTAGTTTGAGGTCCTAAAAAGAAATTTTAAATATGAAAAATATCCAATCCTGTTCTCATTAGTTCTCAGGTCACCTGCCACCAGGTGTCCAGAAAAGGAAAACAAGGTGAGTCTTCTGGCTGTGCTCAGTCCCACGGGTCAGCAGCCACCCCCCCACCCCCACCCCATCCCTTCTGAGGCAGAAGTAGGGAGGAAGTGGAAGGGAGGGAGAAAGAGGGAGGGAGATGGGGGCAGGGAAAGCCTCCCATCCCAAGCTGTTTCCACTTTTTATATTTACCCAAATCCTTTAATTGACCTCCATGGAAAGACTCCCGATTAGGCTAATCCTGCCTACCAAGCTTTCCCATTAATGCTCCTGGGAAGTCTCAGGAAGGCCAAGGGAATACCCCACATCCCAGTGCAGGAGTCAGCAGGCAGGCCCTTGCTGGCCATCTGCTGCCCAGCACAGCCCCATCAGAGCAGCCTGGACAGCATCGGGAAAGGCTGTGGAACCTGAAGGCCTGGGTTCTGGCTGTAATCTCCTACTGGCAGTGACCTTGACAAGTTAGCCTCTCGGTGCCTCCATTTGATAACACTGGCTCATGTACCATGGAGCACAGACAATAATGGTATTACTGTCCCCACTTTACAGGTAAAGCAACCAAGGCTTAGTGACAGTGAATTGGCAGAGCCAAGACCTGAAAGCAGTCCCTGCGGGCTGCAGTCAACATTCTCAACCCCATGCCTTTCGGATTCCCCTTCAGGAAGGTAACAACCTCAGAGTTGTCGCGAGGTTCAGCTAGACTCTGCAGGAAAGCACTTCTGCAAGAGAGCCTGGCAGCACACAGTAAGCGCTCCAAAAAGGAGCACTCTTTCCCTTCCTTCTTCCTCAGGCGGTTGAGACTAAGAGGGGCTCTTTGTGTCCATTTTTTTCAGACCTCTATGCAGCCTAGATCCCTAGGTGGGAAATCGCGACAAATGGGTCCCACCCTAGCAAAGGGACTGCCTGCCACCTTCCGCATTTCCTGCAGCCAGCTGAGGGGCGACTCCACCATCCAGGCCCCATCAGGGACTGCCTCCTTCTCTCTGAACCTGGCCTTTCAAAGGGGCTTTCATTTATCGGGCTTTAATGTCTCACATGATTTAATCGGAAACACGTGCCTTGTAAATATCATCTGTCATGTTTCATTAGGTTCACAGGGAAAAGTACAAGTCAATAAACAAAGGTTGCAGCATAAATCTACCTTGAACACATAATACCTCAAATAAGAAAATCAAAACATGTGTGGCCTCTGACCTGTGTGGAGTTTCACAAGCGGGAACTCTGGGTATAGTGAGGAACATTTCTAAATGTTCATAATTAATAGAGAGACTGGAGCTGGTCCCGTGCATAATGAAAGTGCACGCAGAGCCCTTCAACAAAAGATTCTGCGTCAGCAGCACCTGTTAAATCATTCCAAAGCATTCCTAGCTGGACCAAAAACTGGCTATCTCCACTGCAAAAAGGCTCTGAGGGCCCAAGAAGCTTCTTTTGTAAAAGAAGGCGTGTTACTCCCCATTTTCCTCATAGGGAAAATACAGGAGAGGGTGATAGGATAAAAACCTTCCCTCTTCCCTTTCAATCCCCTTCCTCCCTGGCACTCTCCCAGGCTCTTCAGAAAGCCCTGAAATGGAGACAGGGAAAGAGGATGAGGCTTGGGGAGTCAAACAGTCTTGGGTTTGAGTCCCAGTTCTGCCACTTAGGACCAAGTGACCACTGCCAGCCTCTTGTCTGACCCTCATCTAATAGGAAAGCAGTTAATTACAATATGTTCTTTTCCAGTGTCCCTGCTATTAAAGACATCGAAACCATTTATTGACTTCTTCCCTCAAAAAGAAATGAAAAAGCATTTGCCATCTTCAAAGATGATACCTACTAGGTGAAGGCAGAGCTCTTGTACCCCTAACACGTGCCCTGCTCAGGGCAGGTGCTTCCAGACACACACGTCCATCCACCCAGCAGTGAAGCTTTCCCTGAAGCTTTGAAAGGAAATCAAAGGCTAAAAGGCAGCTTGATAGAGGGGGAAGACTCAGGTTTCTCATATGCAAAATGGGGGTAGCACCTCCTCCCTCACAAGACTGTTACAAGGATTATTACTCGAAATGGTATGTTCAAGAATGCCACCATAAAACATGACATAACTATGTCTCCCCTACTAATTAGATTCATAGATCTCAGAGTCATGGTCCAGAAGACTTTATAGTTCATCTCATCCCACCCCTTCATTTTGTGGTTCTGGACCAGGGGCTCAGAGTGGGCAAGGCTCTGGCTTCATCCAGCAAGTTTAGTGAACTGAACACTGGATCCGGGAATCGGACGGCACTGAGGGACCTCATCTGCGTGTTTTGGCAGGTCCCCGGGTACTGTAATGTCCTAGGCTAAACTCTGGCTTCCCTTCCCCAGGAGGTCCTCCTCAGCTACCCCTCTGACCACCTGGAGTCCCTGCTGTACAGGTGCACTCTACTTTGGAACACAGCACACACAGACAGAGTCTGGGAGTTTTATCTTTGACCAAACTTGTCTCACTGCCAACTAGACTAGAAGCTCCCCGAGGGAGCCTCACCCACAGCTGGCACACAGAGGCACTTACTGCAATTTATTTACTCCTTTACTGTCTGTCTCCCCCACTAGAATATAAACTCAGCAAGGTTGAGGACTATCTGTCTTGTTCACCACAGTATCCCAAGTGTCTAGAAAAGTATCAGGTACACAGTAGGCATTCAACAACTGCTGAATATGTGGATTTGTTGAATAAATGGGAGTAGGATCCCTGCCTTGTGCTTCTATGTATTTCAGAATGTCAGAGCTGGAAGGGACTTTAAAAGTAAATCCCAGTAACTCAACTGACCCAGGGCATATATCAGGCTAGTATTCCAGAATCTAATACAGTACCTCATACATACCTATTGGGATCTTGAAAGTAAGGTGTAAAGGTGAATGAGTTGATAGGTAGCTGGGTGGGTGAATGGGTCGCAGGATAGTTGGGTGGTTCGTGGCAGTTAGATAGCTTCATGGTGGGTTATATAGATGGGTGGGTGAGTGGGTAGGTGGGTGGATAGATGGCAAGATGGATGGACACGTGAATGAGTAAATGGACAAGTAGGTGGAAGGGAAAGGAAAGGTGGAAGGGAAAGACTTATTCAGATTTACTGTCTGATCTGATTCATCTTTAAAGGAAGGTCAAGGAGTTTATGGTCTTCTTTGATGTCAAAGACAGAAAGCCACAAGCACCTCCAATGATTCCTCACAGAGGCAAATCTGATTCATCTCATGTAATCTAGTACAGAGCAAGAGCAGGGCTCATGATGGGGCTTGGTGAATGTTGGCTGATGGGTGACTAGCTAGATGGATACAAATACTGATGGGTGTTCACACAAAGAGGCATGAAGATGGATATGGAGCTGGGTGGGCAAAAGAACAGTGGGTATCTGGAAGCCTTATTGTTGGGGGGAATGGTGGGTGGACAGATGCGGAGGCACATGGGAGTACCCACAGATGTACAGAAGGATGGGAGGGGAATCCTTGGACAGAAGAACAGGGAGGTTGGGCGGGGAAGCGCAAGGCACAAGAAACCTTTATCTATGTCATCATTTTTCATGCTGCCCACACCCCTTCATCCAATCCTACAGGAGTAGGGAAACACTGACAGCCCACTAGCTGCAAACCCCCGCTGGGACCACCCATTCATCTCGGAGGGGGGCTCCTTCTTCCTGAAGCTCCAAAGAGTCCTGGGTGCGGCTCTCTGCTCACCCAAGGCCCCCAAACGCCATGCCTCTCCGCCTCCAGGGGGCGCTCTGAAGCATACTCCGCCGGAAGGTGTCTTGTCTCCCCGACCAGGCTGTAAATGAAATAAACAGCCCCACGGCCTTTTACACGTCACATGCAGGAGCTGTGTGTGGGCGCAGAGGCTGTGCACTCTCACTGCAAGTGGAGCCCGGGGAAGCTGTGAGCTACGGCAGCCCCGGTCAGACAACAGTTCAAGTCCTCTCACGTGCTTCAGCTCATCTTCACAACAAGCCTGAAAGACAGGCGCTCTTAGACAAACCAAGAAACCGAGATTCAAAGAGGTGAGGGCACTTGCCCAAGGTCGTACAGTGAGAGGGCTGTCTCGCTGACTCCGAGTCCCGTGCTCTGTCGCGATACCTTCCTCCGAGGCTGTCTCTCACTCCTCACGGGGACAACACCACCTATTTCACGGGAGGATGAGAGATTCTAAACAAGCTCTCCTCTACAAGCGCCTGCCTAGACCAGTCACTCCACCCTTCCGCCTGCCAGGGCCCGGGAGGAACTCCCTGAGCCGGTCCTGCAGGGTCCCTGTGCCCGGGCAGCTACGGAGCTCCGACACAGCGCCCTCATGCTCGTGCAGACGTGGTGCCTCCTCGCAGGCCCCCAGCACATGTGGGAAGCCAGGGCCAGGAACCCTCCCACGCATGCGAATGTTCCTAAACAGAGTAATTAGAGTGGTGTTTAGGTAACTTTTACACAGGCCCCCTAATCAGAATCACATGTGGGACGGAGTTGGCGATGGTGGCTGAGCTGGAGGGGAGGCTGGTCAGTCTCCCCCCCCACAACCACCACCCCTTCTGCGTTTCTCTGACTACACACCCCCCCACCTCCCACCCCAGGACTGAAACGACCCACACGCTGGTAGGTCCAGGGCCACGCCACCCACCAGCAGCTCTGCAGTCACAGCATGACACACCCGAAGCCAGACTCAGGATGGACCTTCGAGAGCCTCTACTAGAACCCAAACAGGTGAGGAAACTAAGAAGGGACTTGCTCACCCAAGGCCATCCAAAGAGCTCAGGGACTGCCACACTGGTGTGAGCTTCCCAGAAACCAGGTCTGACCAGCTCCTTCCCCTGCTCAAAAGCCTCTATGACTTCCCATCCCCTCTAGGATAAAGCTCACATTTCTCTGCCTGTCCTCCAGGTGGGTAGAGCAGCGGGCCCTGGAATCAGCCACACATCAATTCAGAGCCCAGCTCTGTCTCTTAAGTCACTTGTCGTTAGGCAAATGACTTTACCTCTCAGAGCCTTAGTTTCTTGCGTGTTAAATGTAGATCACAATAGGGAAATGAACTATTTCATTAACCCAATGGGAAGCACTTAGTTCCACGCCTGGCCCATAGCATGACCTTAATAAGCAGTAGTCATTCTTTTTTTTTTTTTAATTGTATTTATGCATTTATTTATTTTTTTAATACTTATTTATTTATTATTTATTTTGGTTGCACTGGGTCTTAGTTGCGGCAGGCGGGCTCCTTAGTTGTGGCATGTGGGCTCTTAGTTGCGGCATGCATATGGGATCTAATTCCCTGACCAGGGATCAAACCTGGTCCGCCTGCATTGGGAGTGCAGAGTCTTAACCACTGTGACACCAGGGAAGTCCCAGCAGTAGTCATTCTTATTACAAGCAAACACATTCCCAAAAGAGTCAGAGAACTGTGGAGTCTGAGAGCCATGATTTTTCATCCCATCCCTCATCTTATTTGCTGTGTGATCTTAAGCTAGTCACTTGGTATCTCTGGGCTTCAGTCTCCCCATTCATCTCGTGAGAAGACAGGACCTGATGATCCCTAAAGCAGTGGTCCCCAACCTTTTTGGCACCAGGGACCAATTTCATGGAAGACAATTTTTCCATGGACCGAGGTGGAGGAGGAGGGGATGGTTCAGGCAGTAATGCAAGCGATGGGGTGCAGCAGATGAATTTTCGCTCGCTCACCCTCCGCTCACCTCCTACTGTGCGGTCCTGTTCCTAGCAGCCCAGAGACCAGCACCAGTCCTCGGCCCGGTGGTTGGGGACCCCTGCCCTAAAGGGCTTCACTGAAATGGTGGCGCCTGGGGGGGTCTGGCAGGTACTGTGAAGCAGCAAGCATGGCTCCAGCTCTGTCCTCATCTTGAGTGGATTATTTAAGGCCCAGCACAACCTGAGTCCATCTTCTGTTTCTAGCTTCATTCTGGCCACTTTCAGCCAATCTCCTGCAACACCAAATTCCTCCCCATTGCCCAACACACGGGCTCTCTCCCACCAGACCTTTGCACAGTCTTGGCTGGTGCAGTGCTTCTCCAGCTTTTGCGCACATGAATCACCTGGGAATCTTGTTAGAAAGCAGATTCTGGTTCAGCAGGTCTGAGGTAGGGCTGAGATTCTGCGTTTCTAAGAAGCTCCTAGTGGTGCCCATGCTGCTGGTCTGCAAATCACACTCTGAGTAGCGAGGGCCTAGAATGCCTTCTCCCTGCTCACCACCTAGTAAAGGGCCTCCTCACCATTCAAAGCCTGGCTCAAGCAACCCTTCTGTTGAGACACCTGCACCCGAAGCAGGATTCATAAAGCCCCAGCAGTACTCCTGTGTGTGGAACTGATGATCACCGCCCAGCGATGCTCACGACAAGCAGCTTCTGTCTGTGTCCCCAGCAAGGGCCCCTTGAGGGTGGGGCATGTCCCGGTGTCCAGCACAGGACTTGCACAGAGGGAGGGGCAGGAGCGTCCCCCAGCTGAATATGGTCATGGGCAGCAGGGTCGTTCTCAGACCTGCCCACTGGGGCCGGTTTCCAGGCAGTTCAGGTGCAGAGAAGAGCTGCCATGGCCGTGGGCCACCACATGGATTCTTTGTAAACACAACTCCAAAGGGGGACCTTTCCGCAATAGCAGGTAGCACGAGCCTAAATGTTAATATGGACCCAGAAAGGCAGCACCAGAGAGAAGGAAGGAAAAAGCACAGAAAGTGAGGCAGAAAGAAGCCTGGATAAAAGGACATAGAAGGATGCAGAAGGGAAAAAAGGGAAAGTCAGAAATAGAGAGAGTATAAAGAGAGACACCAAAAAGGAGGGAAATAGGGACCACAGAAAGAAGAGGGGACCAAGTACATAGAGAGACAGAGAGCCCATGCTCAGGAGCAGGAGAGAAGAGAAACGGGGGAAAGAGAATTTTGAAAAGGGAGCGGGAGGGGACAGCCCCTAAGATTATAGCTAATTCATCCCGAAAAGACATGAATCCAGAGGGTGTATGACAGCTTCCTCACAAAAGGATGTCTGGTCCCCTGAGGGCCTTAGCCTCTTCATGCTGGGATGGGATTTAGGGTATGTGGCTGGACAGGGAAAGTCCTGAGATCTCCCCATTTCCCTCTACCTTCCCTAATCCTCCCCCTTCCCCGTAAAGTTACTAAATGAAGAAAGAAACTGGAAACAGCAATTAGAATTTTTTTTTTTTTTTGGTCTAAAGACAAAGTCCAAAACTAGTAGGAAACTGAGCTGAGCCTAAGAAAACACAGGTATCACAAGCTCTGCAAATTATCAGCAAGTCATTCATCTTCTCAGAGTCTCGGCTTCTTCAGGTGCAAAATCACCAGGAGCCTCACAAGAGTGTTTAAAGATTAAATGAATTATGTAAACATGAGAACAGCCCCTTAGTACAGCACACAGTAGGTGCTTCATAAATGGTCACTGCATTTGAACTGCAGAATGGGTTACACAAACACCCTCTTTTTAGGTTTGTTTTTTTCTTAAGTCCTTTCCTATCCTGTTTCTCCCCTGAGCCTCACGGGAGCCCAGGCATGGATTATTGCCCCATTTCACAGAAGAGAAAACTGAGAGATCTTCTATGGCAGCCCCCAGTGCTCAAGACAGTATGGATGTTCAGGTCCACAATGGCCCCCACCTTTTCTACTCTACCAGCTGCAGGCAGCATCAAAACTAAGGCCCACACAGGATTAACAAGAAATGCATTTTTGGGGCTTCCCTGGTGGCGCAGTGGTTGAGAATCTGCCTGCCAATGCAGGGGACACGGGTTCGAGCCCTGGGCTGGGAAGATCCCACATGCCGCGGAGCAACTAGGCCCGTGAGCCACAACTACTGAGCCTGCGCATCTGGAGCTGTGCTCCGCAACGAGAGGCCGCGACAGTGAGAGGCCCGCGCACTGCGATGAAGAGTGGCCCCCGCTCACCGCAACTAGAGAAAGCCCTCGCACAGAAACGAAGACCCAACACAGCCAAAAAAATAATAATAATAATAATTAATTAATTAATTTTAAAAAAAAAAGAAACGCATTTTTTTCCTACAAAAAGTGGCCACGCCTCTGCGAAAGCTGCAGGCCCCGTGCAAAGATGGGCCCAGAGGTGGATGAAGCGTGGCCCTGCCTCCCTGGGAGACGGACATCACAGTGTGACCACTGCCGAGACAGACAGGAGCGGTGGGAGGGCACTCTGCCCACCTGTTCTAGGCCCTGCGGGGTCCTTGTGTCTCGTGAAGTTTTCCTTCTTGGGAGTGAAGGATGACCATGAACAAGAAAACAGGGAGTAGGGGCTTCCCTGGTGGCGCAGTGGTTAAGAATCTACCTGCCAATGCCGGCAACATAGGTTCGACCCCTGGTCCGGGAAGATCCCACATGCCGTGGAGCAACTAAGCCCGTGTGCCACAACTACTGAGCCTGTGAGTCACAACTACTGAGCCCGAGTGCCACAACTGCTGAAGCCCACACACCTAGAGCCCGTGCTCCGCAACAAGAGAAGCCACCGCAATGAGAAGCCCGTGCACCACAACAAAGAGTAGCCCCCGCTCGCCACAACTACAGAAAGCCTGCGCACAGCAACAAAGACCCAACACTGCCCAAAAAAAAAAAAAAAAGAAAACATGGAGTAATAACAAGTGCTCTGACGAAAACCCACTAGTAAAATAACACAAAGAAACTGGGTGGTCAGGGAAGGCCTCTCTGGGAGGTGACCCTTAAGCAGACACCTGGGTCTGCCGTGTGAAGATGAGCTAGAAAAGCGAGTCAGGTAGCGGGAACAGGCCGTGCTAAGGCCCTCACGAGAGGACAAGCTTACCGTGCTCACAGGACAGAAAGGTCAGTGTGGCTAGAGTGCAGTGAGGGAGGCAGAGAGGATGTAGAGGATATGGGCAGACATCGCGTCAGCCTCATGGGCCTGGACAGAACAGAAAACTGATGGGGGGCTTTACACAGAGAAGTGTCGTGGCGTGACTTGCATTTTAGCTCATACCTGCACTGGACTCCAGAGAGGTGAGGGTGGCAGCAGGGGGCCAGTGAGGTGACTGCTGCAACTCCCAGGAGAGGGGTGCCAGGGAGCGGCACGGACCAGGTGGCAGAGACGCAGGGCTGAGCCCGGAGCCCAGAGACTCTAGAACTTGGGCACTGCAGGTGGAGAAGCCAGCAAAGGCAGTGAGAAGGGGCAGCCAGAGCAGGGGGGCAGCCAGGGAGAACCGGGAGCGATCACTGCACTGATGCTGCTGCATGGGCAGTGAGATGGAGACGGGCACAGTGGTTAGCTCCAGCCACGCGGAGGCCACGGGCACCTTGACATGAGCAGTCTGCAGACAGGGGAGGACAGAAACTGGGACGTGACCGAAGGAGGGCTGTAAACTGAGGTGACTCCTTCTGGAAGTTTCAGCCTCAGCAGAAGCAGAGAAAGGGAGCTGTAGCAGGAGGGAGTGTGAGCTCAAGGAAGCAATGTTGGTTCTGCTTTTCAGGCGGAAGGTTCTGGAGCAGGTTGTATGCTGATGGGAAGGACCTCTAGAGAGGGCGAAATTCACACTGCAGGAAAGGGAAGTGCAGAAGCAAAGTCTGTGAGGAAAAATGAGAGAGAACAGGATGAGAAGAACAAGTAAGGACAGTTTGGCCTTGACCAAAGCAGGGTCCCTGCGGGCACACAGCGAGGAGGAGCGGGTGGCCGGGCTGCGGAGAGGCCTGCTGGAGCTGAGCTCACGGATGCAGACCCGACCGCTCAGCACGGCTGTCTCCACCAGCACCCGTCAACAGGCAGGCTCAGGCGGTCCAGTCTGAACCAGGGTTGGGGCCTGACGTGAGAAGAGCTGCTTGGAAAGGAGTAAGTATAGGGATGGACTCTAAGCTGGTCAAGGAGAGCAGACGCAAGGGGCATTGGGCAGCCAAAAAGAGATAGGGTTAGTAGACGAGATGTCTTCATAAGGTCAGGTCATTGTCACCAGCATGGGAGGAAAGCCCCAACCTGAAAGAATGAGACCAAACAATAACAAATGGAAATCCACAAACAGAAAACAGGAACACAGGGGATAGGAGAAAAGATGGTTTAAAATCCTAAAATCTCCTTAGAGAGGTATAAGATATTGCATCCATAACCAGAGACAAAATGCATGAAAAGGAACTGTTGGAGACCAAGAAAGTACTTCTGCAAACCAAAAATAACTAAAATTTTTAAATAAAATGGGAGAGAAAGTCAAGGAAATTCTCAGAAAGCAGGTCAAAAAGACAAAGAGCTACATATTAAAGAAAGATAAGAAAACGAGAGGATCGATACAGAAAGCAAAACATGCAACTAGTGGGATTTCCAGGAAAAGAAATAGACAAATGGCATGGAAAACAACATCTAAGACCTGCTACATAAAAACATCTAGAACTGAAGGTCATGGATCTTCAGAAACAAAGGGCACAACACGTACTCCGTCCAATTAATGGAAAAAAACCCACACCAAGGCACATCACTAGAAAACTTCAGAGCATCAGGGATGAAAAGAATAACCCGAAAGCTAGAAAATAGATTGGAGGGGAAGGGGACCTACGTGGAGTTTCAGGAATCACATGGCATTGACTTCTCAACAGCAATGAGAGAAGCTGGGAGACAATGGGACACTATCGTCAAAATTCTTAACAGGATCAGCTCTGAAGCCAGACAGGCTGAGTTCAAATCCTGGCCCTGACACTTACTAGCTGTGTGACCATGGCCAAGTTACTTAACCTCACTGGATCTGTTTCCTCATCTGTAAAATGGGCATAACAGTCAATGGACTGTTGTGAGTATGAATTAACTGATGTAAGGCACTCAGAACTACGCCTGGCACATGGTAATAAGCATTTAAAGATTAGTTCTTCTTATAATTAAAGTTCCCCAGCCAAACTATTAATCAGGAATGAGACACTTTTCAGACAAACACCCTTACTTACCTTTCTTACAAAGT
Organism: Balaenoptera physalus; assembly: GCF_965194825.1. Lineage (NCBI taxonomy): Eukaryota > Metazoa > Chordata > Mammalia > Artiodactyla > Balaenopteridae > Balaenoptera > Balaenoptera physalus. The sequence continues at coordinate 151,233,086 of NC_138882.1, read as the reverse complement.
CATTGGAGGATGGGCTCCAGCAAATTATGGGGTTAAACTAAGAAAAAGGAAAATACAGTGCGAAGGACATTTGTCTTTCTTTTGGGTGCTCAGCATCTGAACACCTTTCTACTGGTAAAATCACTCACCTTACAAGGCAAAAAACCCCCACTCTACCCCAACACACACACACACACGCGCGCGCGCACACACACACATATGCGCGCACACTGACAATGCACACAGAAGCTGAAAGTGTCAGATCCCTCACGTACTTTGTCTTTGCTCAGCAGAAGTCCCCAGCCCTCTTCCCTGCTTTTTCTCCAAAGTATGTACCATCATTTGGTAAACATTATATTTGATTGTTTATTTGATCATTGTATCTTCCCCCTCTAAAATGTAAGTGCAGAGATTCTTGCCTGTTTGCTTGTTTTCCCAGCATCTAGAAGGGTGCCTAGCAGGTGCTCAGTAAAAATATGTTGCGTGAAAAGATTGTGTTTCCCCAGCCTCCCTTGGAGATGAGGCGTGGGCACACGGCCCAGGCTCTGCCAATTAGAAGCATAAACCTAGGGGAATGGCTCAAATCCGTCTACACAAGCAAAACCAAGGAGTCAGCGACAGCCAGTGACCAGGGATGGGGCTCTGCTGCCAATGTCTGGCACCCACTGTTTTTGCTGCACAGCCCTGTAGCGGACTTTGGGGTACAGTTCTCAGCTACGTAGCTTCCAAACCTTAGTAAGTAATTCTGAGAGCCACCCAGCATCCTTTTAATAAAATCTCTTTTCTGCTTAAATCAGCCAAATAATGTGATACACGTGTGAGGCAAGAATTAGGGAATCTTACATAGGACGGCATCAGTGACAATCCCAGGAGGTGCAATAGAAGTGCTCCCCACTTCTTTGGGGTGCATGAGAAATGGAACTAAGATAACCTGATGCATTTGAGCATTTAAGAAAGTATGACTGACAGATGTTTGACAAAAATGATGGAGTATTTAGGGGAAAATGGTAATAGATACATAAATATAAAACTAAGCAAATGAAAAAAAGAGACCCTATTTAACCCCAGGAAAACAAAATGCTATACCCCAAAGGGAGAGTTCCCACAGTGCATGACTTAATTCAACATCCTGTTTCAAATGTAACCAATCCTATGCTGAAAAAGTGGACCCCAGAGGGTGCTCCAGAAACAATGTCATTACCCCGTGCCACCCGACCCCACCGGCCCTTATTTAAAACCCAATCTGCAGACTTGTTCCCCGTCCCCACTCCCCACCCCTGTGAAGTCTCTAGAAGTTCCCTTAACTCTTTGAACCACTCTTAGATCATAAAACATCTTCCAGACACTTTCAGTCCTAAGAATAGTCTCATCTTAGCGATTAAGATGTCCCGTCCAGATTAATAATCTCAACTCTGAGCTTCATTTACAGCCAAATTCCTCCCCTCCCCCAGCTGGGGCCTGCCTCCTGCTGGGGCCCCTGAGCAGGGGTGGAGGGGCAATGTCTCCAGTGCCCTTACTCTGTCTACTGGAGTGGCAAGAAGGGACTCACTTGCCAGGTACCAGGGGAGCTCTCTGGACTTGTGTGTTCAGTGCCCACTTCCGTGGGTTCCCAGGAAAGAACCCCACTGTGTCCCATGGGACACCTCCAGTTTCTCTCCCCTCTGCCTGGCAAGAAGTCCTCTCTGGCAGGGTGGGTCAGTCTGAAAATGACCACCAGGCAGGACCCGTGGAACAGAAGCCTCTGTCCATCACAACAACAGTGCAGCCACCCCCTTCACTCTGCTACCAGGCAGGGGCTCCAACCACAGCTTTCATCTTCAATACCTTCAGGCATGGAAAAACACGTCGTTCCTCTGAGTGGGGCTCTCAGAGCCCCTCTCACTTGAGTCCTGCGTGAGGAGAAAGCAACCCCCTCCCCGCCCACCTGGCACGGGGGAGGAAGTGTCACAGCTTTCTCAACAGCTCTCTCTAAGGAAATGCCCTCCCTCGTCTCCTCCATCTCAACCCTTTGACACCCTCAAAGTGTGTGCCAGTTAAGGATCTCAAAACCAGAGTTAAGTTTAGGCACCTGAAATCCTGCTCTAGAAGGTAGCAGCCAATGCCTATTATCAATACCCATCGTCTTGGGGCTCAGCCAGAACCAAGCAAGCAAAGTCCCCACACTGGCATCCTGCTACCCACCGTCCCACCTGTGCACAGGCTGAACGGCTACAACCAGAGCAGGAGGGAGGAGAGGGCCAGCACAAGCGGGATAAGAACTGGGTGCGGGGGGAGTGGTTCAAGAGAACTAAATCCTCACCCATCACACAAGAAGCCAGCAGCCAGTGAATACAGCTGATCCAGAAACAGCAGCCTAAGTCTTACTTAGAGGCTGTGGAGCCTAGCAGTTCAGGCTTCACCACTCACCAGCTGTGCAACCTTGGACACACGGCTCCCTCCTCTGGGTCTGTTTCTTCATCTGCAAATCAGGGATAATAACAGCAACTCCTTCACAGGGTTGTTGGGAGAATCAAAGGCATTACGTTCGGAATGCTCTTAGAGCATGACTGGACCATGGTAATAAGCACCATGTTTAGCTATTATGGCTTTTATTTTTGTAACTGAGACAAATGGAAGCAAACACTAGAAAATGACAACTAAATGAGTTGAAGGCAGGACCCCTGTGTTGCGCAAGTCCAGGGAGCACCATGCACGTAGATGGGGGTAAGCGATGCCCGCTGGAAGTGAGCGTCCCAGCAGCCCTGGCTGAAGGCAGCTGCCTCTCAGCAGTGTGACAGTGAAGGCAAGGGACTGACTCCCTGTAAAGTCTTACAGTATTAGATGATTTTAAAACTATGTTTAGCATTATTTTGCTGAAAATAAAAATATTTTTAGAATGTTAATAAAACAAGCTCCCCAAAATAGTAATAATAGCAAACAATAGGACTTGGCCAATGACAAAAGGAAAAGCAATGGAGGAAATGACAAAAGAAAATCTTGGAATTAAGACTATATAAAAATTTTGAATTTTTGTTTCAAAATCATCATAAAAAACATTGAAACAGCAGACTCATAAAAATATTAGCAACAAATATGAACAAAATATTAACATTCCTAACTTACTGAACACTTTAAAATATGTAAAGTTTTACATTTTATACGTAAAATGTTCAGACCCCAACACAGACACCAACTTGCAAAAGAGGAGCTATGAACTGTGAATCAATACACAGTATATATTCCACTACACTAACGATCAAATAAACGTAAGGTGAAACAATAACCAGTTGTTACTTCCACCTTCCAATTAGGAAATTACTTTGGAAACACTGGTGAAGATTCAGGGAAGTAAGTTCTTTAAGACACTGCTTGCAGTTGTGAAAATTCGTGCAACCTTCTAAAGAGCTATTTGGTAATATGTGTGTCAAATGCCACTAGCCTTTGGCCCAGTAATTTTCAATTCTGGTAATCTAGCCTAAGAAAACAATCATAGATGCAAATGATGATTACTGCAGAAAGACAGTCACTGCAGCATTATCTATACTAAGGGAAAAGATGAAAAACTCTAAGCATCATGCACACGCAAGTAATATATATACATATTTGTTTGTACTCACATCAACTATCTGAGAGGCTAAATAAAAATGGGGGAAGAGGGGGTGTTACTAGTTGCCTCCAGCAAGAGGAACTGGGGGTTGGGGGGAGAAAAGGAAGGCTCTTCCTAAGAACCCTTTTTTGGGTCTTCTGAATTTTGAACCATTTTAAATGTATCACCTATTCAAAATAATTTAACAAATGTAGTAAAATGCAATACATTTTTGAATGTTCACAAAAAAATTTAACAGCATGGAAAAGATTTATTATGTTAGAATGTTAAGTTTAAGTACACAAGGCTTTATATTCAGAATGATACCAATGATAATGAAAACTATTAATATACAGATAAGCACAGAAAAAAGACTAAAAAGAAATATACTAAAATGTAAACGGTAATCACTTCTGGGGGTGAGATTATTTCCATCTTTAAATGTTTTTATAGTTTCCAAATTTTCTACAATAAGTATATACTACTGATATAAGTGGGAAAAATAACGATTATTAAATTATCTTTAAAGGGTCAGCCACTTCCCAGAGAAGGATTAGGAGTAAGATCAAGTAATTTGTTGGAGGGCAGGAACCCATTCCTATCTAAGTGGCTATGCGGGATGCCGTCAGGAGACCCTGTGAGTGATTCCAGCTTCAGAGATGTACTTGCATGAACCATTTGCCCTCTCTGGACTGCTTCCTGGGGAATCAGCAGAACACACCCACTAGGGCCCAGCCATTCAAATGCTACCTTTCCAGGAAGGCTGCTCTGATCTCTGTCTTGTCAGTGGTAGCCGGTGAGCTCTCTGAGAGCAGGCAGACCCTAAGATTCACGTCTGCATCCCCAGCAGGAGCCCAGTAACCAGCACGCTGGCCCCACCTCCAAGCTGGTATGTCCATCTGCCTGCCCTCTAGACTGGATGCTCCCCAAAGCAGAGGCCGCGCTTGGGTTACACCTACTTCTCTAGAGCCTAACAGAGAGTCTAGTATATGATAGGGCTCCAGGAAATGTTTGCCGAACAAATGAATAAATTAAAGAAAGATACTCTAGACTAGCACCGTCCAACTGAACTTTCTCTGGTGATGGAAATGTTCTATATTTGCTGCCCAATATTGTAGCCACTAGCCACATGGGTCTACTGAGCACTAAAATGTGGCTAGTAGACTCAGGGACTGAATTTTTGATTTTATTTAATTGTAATTAATTTAAATGTAAATCGCCATAAGTTCTTCCATAAGAACACTTACATCACAGGATAATTATAAGATGATCCATTTAAAAAAAAAAGAGATGATCCAATGTCTTGCCGTAGTCAAAAGATGATCACGGCAGGATATTGAAAATGAGGAGGAGGAGGGGGAAGCGAAGGAAGGTCCCCAACAGCCCCCAAGCCCCCACCTACCTGGCCAATATCACACAATGGGAATTTACTTGTCTCCATGACTCCTTAGCAAGTAGCTCTGCTGTATTCTGAGTACCCAACAGCCAGAGCCATTGAGAGAATGAAAGACTGGGATGAGTGAGAAGAAGGGAGGGGTGTGAGGCTGAGACAGGAGAGACTCTAAACATGTTGCAAAAGGAAAACTCTGGCCTTTTTTTATTGCCACAGGTAAGGAGAAAGGATATTCCCTCCAAGAGGAAGGCTTACGCAAGCAGGAAGTGGCAACAGGTGCAGGAAAAGGGCTGGCAAAGGTGTCCCCACCCCCGGGACTGGGTAACCTGTGCGGCTCCACAACCAGTGTCCTGCAGAGAGCTGCTCTACACACCCCTGTTCCCGCCCGCCCTCAGAGGCCCCGCAGTCAGCCCTTTCCCTGCCGACATCACTGATTCTCACGCTGGCCTCACAAGGGGAGCTAGCTAGTAAATATTTCCATTTTATAAGCTGGCAAACCAAGGCTCCGTGAGACTGGCTGAGGTCATGGGTCTCAGACTGTCTGGAGCTCAGGAGTCTGCTTAGGACAGCAAGCCAGGTGATGAGGTGGTGAAGCTGCACAGGTGAGGACTGGGGACCCGGCCGGGCTGGGAGGGAACCTGCACACACTTGCCCACTGTCCCCCAGCCCTCCTGACTGACAGCCCCATGCAGGCACGGGCTCTATCTGTTAGCCCACCACAGTGTCCCAGGGCCCAACCCAATACCTGGGACATAGCAGCCATTCAAAACACTGATGAACGAACCAAGCAACAACCAAACCCGGATGCAGCCCTTCCATTTTCAAGATACTTCCCCACACTTCATCCCATATGCTCCTGACAATTGGCCAGGCAGAGATCACTATCTGAGGCTCAGACATAGAGAGCCACTCTGGGTTCCTGTCCTGAAAATCTGCTTGGGGAACTCCCCAGGAAGCCACACCTGGACTGCAGAGGGACAGATTAATTCTGCTGGGATCCTGCATTCATTCTCTTCTCTGGTCCACACTCCTTCTGCAAGTCAGAGATGCAGTCATTACAGACGACCCTGCTCCATGGAGCTCACAGTCTCGTCAGGGAGGAAGCATCTATAATACCCAACTGTTCAACGGGAGAAAAGTGACAAAGGGCAGTGGAAGATGAAGGAGGGCAACGGTAATTCTGGCTGGAGGAGGCAGTTTCTCGACCGTGACGAATGGGGAAGATCGGACCCAAGGCAGCAGAGTTCAGAGGGCCTGGGGAAAGGCCCAGAGCAGTGGCAAGGTGTGAGAAAGGGCGGGGTCTTGGAGTCAGGCCTGCAGCTACCACCTACCAGCTCTAGAACCTTGGGCAAGTCATTTGGTCTCTCTGGGCCTCAGTATTTCTCATCTGTAAAATGGGGGTGATGATACTCACCTCACGAGGAGTGAATGGCTTCAGGGGATATCTGCTCACAGCAGGGCCCAACAAATGGAAGCCTCCACAGTGCTGCAGAGACCCGAAAGCACAGGGATGTGGGAGCAGAACAGGAACAGCATCATGAGTTTGGGAGGCAGAAGCAAGGTAATTCACCTGGATATTAGAGTCCGAAGGCAACTCCCAACCCAATAAACCAGGAACAGGGGGAGGGAGGTCTGTACCTCCTGACCCACCCCAGAAACAGCCCCCTCCTGCCAGACACCAGAGCCACCACAGGTTGAGTGAATGTCTTGGACTGACCCCAGGGCCAGGACCTGTCAGACAGTTGTGCTGAGGTAGCCCATGCCCACCTGGGCAAGGGACATAGACAGCTCCTAACCTTCCCCTAACCCTAAGTGAAGCCAAGGGGCTTCAGATCTGTGTCCTCCAGTGCTGGGGTTAGGACCTCAGTCTCTGAAACCCCAAAGTCCGTATTCTTCTAATTTCTCCAAAAAAAAAAGAAAGAACAAAACAAAACAAAACACCAGAGTAAGGGGATGGGACACCGCAGTGTAGAGGAGAAACAGCATCAGACCAAGTCAGGCTTGGGGACCTAGGCCCAGCTCTGCCACTCAGTAAGAGCAGTAACAGCAGCTTACCTGTGTTACATACCTACTGTGTGCCAGCCCCTGAGCTAGGTGCTCTACAGACGCCTCACCTTAAGCCCCTCATCAACTCTATGAGATAGGCATTATCTCCATTCTACAAATGAGAAAGATTGGGACTCAGAGTCCAATGAACTTGCCCAAGCAAGTTCCAGCAAATGGTATAATCAGGATCTGAACTCAGTTCTGACTCCAAAAGCCATGTGGCCACCTTTGCACAGTAACATGACCTCTCTGAACCTTAGTTTTCCCATCTGTTCATGGGGGATTGAATGAATAATAGTGATTTGGGCAGAGCTCTACAGTTCACAAAGCTCAAACCACAACAGTACCCAGAGAGCGGCCAGGAGGCCAACACAATCCCCCCGGGGTCTGTCTAAGCCTGTCCTGAAGTGGGGATCCAGGGTGTATACATCAATCTCCACCCCAGCAGGGTGACCAAGAGCTGGCTCCTCGCTCTCATTTCCAAGGTTCTTCTTCATCGTAGAGAAATCTGGGTCAGATGTGTTGCAACCACCAATACCTGCTCTTTAAACCATAAGATGAGACACACTTTAAAGCACCTGGGACTTTGCCTAGAAGGGGGGCAGGTGTGTGGCAAAGTGTGCCTACGATCCAGGCCAGTCACTCGGGACAGCCGTCAGGCCCCTAGCTCCTCCACCTGGCCCATGGCCTGGCAGCCACCAAGAAAGATCTGTGATCACTGAAGCCAACTCTTCCCAGAAAGGAGAGGAAAGGGAGGCCCAGACAGGTGAGAAGACTTGCCCAATGTCACCTAGAAAAGTAGGACAGACCTCGTTGTGAAGTGCCCCAAGACGATGTGGGAAGGAGAATAGGGCTGTGTCTGTACTTGAGAACTCCTTGTGCATTCACTGGAGTCTCACATGTGCTGAGACCTTACCATGTGATTAACCTTGTAGGAAAAACAAAGACATAAAACTCAGCTTCTCCTTTCTAGGCTACAAGCTCCTTGAGGGCAGAGATTGGGTTGGAGTCCATTCCCAACCTTCCTTGACACCCACCTTGAGCCAGGCCCTGTGCTGGGCACTGGGATGCAGGAATAATGAGACTCTGCCCCTGTCCTCAAGGACACATAAGTAAATGGAAAATCGCCACAGAGTATGACCTGTGTTACCGCAGAAGGAAGGATAAAGGTGTGGGTGCCAGAGCTCTAGCATAACCAGGCCAAGGGAGAAAGGGAAGGCTTCCAGGAAGAGGTGTCACCTGAGCTGGGTCTTAAAGAATAAGTAGGAGTCAGACTGGTGAAAAGGAAGGGAAGAAAGGCCCTTCTAAGAGATTCTGTTTACCAAACATTTACATGGTAGCAATAACAATAACAATAATAACCTCAACATTAATTGAGCATCTTACCATGTGCCAATCTCTGTATTTAAGCACTTATACATGTATTAACTCGTTTCATCCTCGTAACAGTCTTTTGAGACTGTTACTATTGTTATCCCCATTTTACAGGTAAGAATATTGAGGCCCAAAGAGCTTAATAACTTGCCCAAGATCCCGAAGTTTGTACCTGGAACCAGAGTTCAAACATAGTGGTTTGGTCCCACACCTACAGCCCCAACCAGCACACTATTTGCTTCTCAGATATGTACTTTGCCAGACCTGGTACTGGACGTAAGGCTACAAAGATGAATATTTGAATATGAACTATTTTATGTTCCAAAAATGATTTAAAGAGGCACAAAAATGAATAAAAAGAAGCTCAAAGTGTGTAAGGACAGAAGGACAAGAGAAAATTCCAGGTCTGAAGCTGCACAAGGAAAAGTCCGATGCTGGGACTTCCCTGGTAGCTCAGTGGTTAAGAATCCTCCTGTCAATGCAGGGGACACGGGTTCAAGCCCCGGTCCGGGAAGATCCCACATGCCGTGCAGCAACTAGGCCCGTGCTCCACAACAAGAGAAGCCACCGCAATAAGAAGCCCGCACACCGCGACTAAGAGTAGCCCCCACTCACCGCAACTAAAGAAAGCCCGCGCACAGCAACGAAGACCCAACGCAGCCAAAGATAAAAATAAATAAATAAATTTATAAGAAAAAGAAAAATCCGACGCTGCTGGAGGACAAGCAAAGCAGACATTAGGAAGAGGTGGAACTGGATTGGCGGGAAGGCCTTGAACACCAGACCAAGGGGCTCAGATTTCTTCTATCAGTCAACTGGTTGCGAATCTACATGCCAAGTTGTAATTTCAGGGGAGAGCTTGAAGGCAAAGACTGTCTATAGAACAAATCGATGTCTCTACAGATATGTGAGTGGTTGATAAAATACAAATCTATTTAAAAGAGCCCTTAAAACTAGTAACCTCCAGGTATTTTCTCCATCAACAGATAACTAAAAATATAACAGCTATCTGGACAGGGGATCGATTTTTGTCCTTGTATTTAGAAAACTTGGATACCCCTGCTGTCAGGGATGGGAAGTAACAAAAAGGTTTTAAGCAAGGAATTCTTTGGATTGAAGGATTTTTGCCCTCCACCTACCCCTATACCTCCACCTCTCCAGGCTGGAAATCAACCATCTGAAGTCCCAAAGATGAGCCGAGCCCGGCAAAAAGCTCCGATGCAGAGATATTCTCACAAAGAGAGCTACGTAAGTACAAATGACTGTTTGATCAATCATTTGGCCTCAGCGTGGGATTTGGTTAGAATTAAAGCCATCTGGTTGGGGGGGGGGGGGGGGTGGCTGGGGGAGGAGACAAGCAGGCGGGAAAATGACCCACCCCCTCCCCCAAAAAGCATTGTTAAAATGTAACGGGGAAAAACAGTAAAGTCTCTGCTGTTATTTCAGCCTAAGCCACTTAATACTTCAGCACATAAAGCAACTTATTTTATGACCTTTTCCCTTTAAAAAGTAAATCAGAAGACGCTGCCTTGAATTCAGATATCTCTGAAACACACTACTCATCCCTCCCAGTGAAATATCCTGTTTCATAAACCTTCTTCAAGATACTTGAAACTGCAGATCACTAAATGCCTAGCTTTAGGCATCTGACATTCCAGAGAATTAATATTTAAACTTATTATAGGAAAAAAGAATTGAGTTTGGTTGAAGCATGAAATATTTAATAGTGTCTCCAAATTAGAAACCCGATTTTGTTTCGCACTGGAAATGCCAACGTTATTACCTGGGCTTTGCACTCAAATAAGATAAAATGCACAGGCGGTCTTGAGATTAAACACACAATTACGGCTGTTTTCTCCAGAGAGAAGGGGAGCGAGACAGGTTTGCGGAGTGGAAGCTATTGAGTTTCATTTTTACGATACACTTAAAATTATATTATCATTCTCTGCCTTGGGGGTTGGACTTGAGAGGGCTGAAGCTACTTAACCACTGAAAACTGTGTCAAGATCGGTGAATCCACGGAGGCCTGTTCGTGGGCTCATGAAACCGTCTACATCTCAGAATGGGCCCGCTGCTGGGCGAAACCCGGGAATTTTCTCTACTCACTAGGACAAAAGTATTAAGTGGTTTGGGATAAAAATTAAGCTTCAATTGACACAGTGGATCCTGGCAGCCTCTGCCGGCACGTGTAATTTATTTACAGGGTTGGAAAGTCGGCAAAATACATCATCAACTCTTATACAAACTTCTATTAGGTATTAAATACCCAAGCCTCAGAGAAGTAATTCATATAGTCCACCAACGTTCCAAAATAAACCCAATCTCCAGGCCCTCCGGAGAGCTTAAAACAGCAAATGGGATCTGTATTTTTAAAGCTGGGTTTATAACACGCCCTGGTTTCTTGCTAAAGCCTTCTTTGCCATCAAACCTGTTATTTAAAAACAAAAGCAACAACATCTAAAAGAGTAATCTGGCTGCTAGAAAAGACACAAATAGGAAGAGACTGGGCCACAGTTCAAGCAGGCCATCCCTGATACCCCTTCATACTCTCCCTTTCAGACCCAGGGTCAACATCCAAAGGCAAAGAAGCTTTGGGCAATAAAGCCTCCTGCAATTTCCACTTCAGAAGAAGTATGATCCCTTGAGAATGTCCACACTCACATACATTCTCATGAATGCACACACCCCCATGCAAGACCACAGACACAACCCAGCCGTGGGACCTCTTCCTTCCATAGAGGGTCATTTGACTCATTCATCATTTGACACAAAAGACCCATTTCCCACAAACGCTCAAGTTCACTCTGATCCCTGGCCTGTTCTCCCCACAAGCCTTTCTTCATCCCACCAAGCGTTTAATAAGAAATAATTATTTAATAGATCTCAAGCCATCATGCCCAGTGAAGCATGCATTCTACACACGACGTGTGGTGCCATCATGAGGAATTCTCTTCAAACAGATGTCTTCAGAACCGGTGGAAGGGCGACTGCAGCCAGGGCTCGGGCAACGAAGCTCCCCAAACTGCATGACAGGCTCAAAGAGAGACCTGAAGCTGCAGTAACCGGCGGGATGCGTGTATGCGCTGCTTCTGAGAAGGGGCTGCTTCTAGAGGCCCTCCAGTCTCGGACTCCTTGCCTGAGGACCCCATGTCACAACCGGGAACCACTGTCCTTAAGCCACTTCTGCAGCAGAGCGGTGGGCAGAGTCCAATGGAGGCAGAGCCCCCCCTAAAATCACACCTCGGCCTGTTAGCTGAGACTCAGAAGTCTGCTCCGGGGACTGGTCATCCGGACCGGCCTGTGGCCTTCTGCTGCCTTCCCCCAGGGTTTGGGGCACACTCTGCAGCCACAGCGACTCCTTGCCACTACTTGGGTTTTAAGGGCTGTCCGTGAGAGCTCTGTGCTTTAGGGGGAAAGCACAGGCTTTGCAGTCAGACAGAGCTGGGTTCAAATTCCAGCCTCTACTACCTGCTACCTATACAGTGAGTCACTGTGAATTAAATCGTAAGCTCATTATTTGGACAAATCAATTAACCTTTCCAAGCCTCATTTCCCCCATCTGTAAATTTAGAATAATGCCTCCTTTCCTCATAGGGTTGTTGGGCTTTATTAAGTGCAATGACAGCTATAAACTGCTCGGCCTGGCAATGAATAGGTGCTCAGTAAAGATTAGTTGACCTCCCTCCCTCTTCCGGTTCCTTCTGTGCTCTACTTCAGGAGTCAAGAGTTCCAAGGAGAGATCAAATCTAGAACCTGACCTCTTTCCATACCCTAGATCCTTCCCAACTGCCCCAGCGAAGTTCATGTGGAATCCCGGAGCAACAGAGTAGGAAGAGACTATGGGTCATCCTATGGAATTGCTTCCCATTTTACAGATGGGGAAACCGAGACTCAAAGCCAAGGGCATGGCCCACATGCATTGAGGCTGTACAATGGCGCGTGTGTTTGCTCCAGACAGGCCCAACCATAACCACCAAAAAAATTCAGGCCATGCAGGAAATGCATTATTCAGTGAGCGGACTGAAGGGCTCCTCTCAGTGCATCTGACTCAAATGCTGACTTTAAAAACACAGCTCGTAATGCTAACACAATCCGCCTCAATCCACCGGAAACCTTCTGAAGGAATAACCCTTTGGAGTTTAGGGAAAGACGGGGAAAAGAAGAAAACAGATGCTTCAAGTGACTTTAAACTAAAAGACACTGGGTTAGGGTTGTATTTTCTCCACCCCACCCCACCCCAGGTCTCTGTTTTCTTTCAGTTTCTTATAAATAAGGCTTTAGGAGACCAAAGCAGCCACAAAACTTTTCCCCCCTCTTTTCTGCTTCCCTTAACTCAGTAACTCAGCTATCAGTCCCGGACTTTGCTTCTAACGCCAAAGCATTTTTTTTTTCATTGTAAACTATTAATTCAGGCAGCGGCTGTTGATAAACAAGAAGTCCGTTTTTAAACTGCTAGAATCATTAGCACAGGGAAGGCGAGCAGCACAAATATTTCAGGAGGTTGCTCTTTTTTCCTGGCCCTGGTATCGCAGCTGGGCTTTCTGCATGTTGCAGCTGAATTTTTCAAAGCCCAGGGTAGAGTTTGTTTCATTTCTTCTCCCCCTTGAACTGAATGTCTTTGTTTCTTTAAACACAAAAATAGACTACCCCCTACCAGAAGAAACAACTGTGTCTCCAGGTCTAAACTAATTGCAACTAAAATCTGTATTAGGAAAAAAAAATTAGCAAACCACACCCTGTAATTTAACTTTGAATGTAATCACAGATACAAGGTGAGGTTGTTGAAATACTACCATATCAGCTTCAAAACAAGGAATTGCTTTTCTAAGAAAATTGAGAGAAAGAAGGGAGATTATCCTCTCTATGCAAAAGTCACAGTTAGCGACAGTCACTGGTCAATTTACAAATAAAGTTGGTATTTATTTGTTTGTTGTTTTTTTTTCCCTATTCCTATCCAAAAAAGGGTTGAAAACCCCATTCCAAACTTTAGTTTCTCCCCTTTTCTAGGATGCTGGCCAAACTCCACAAAATAAAACCAAAGAAAATGATGATAATTATGCAACATTCAGAACAAAGAACATAAGAATATATTTTTTTAAATGATTCATTGTGCACTTATGCCTGTAATGGGATTTTAACACACTGTAAAAATAAGTGTGCTGGCTCACTTCACTTCTCATGCAACTGTAACGCAGGGAGATGAAGAACTCAAAGATGGGGTGAGGTTTTTGTTTTTTTTTTTCAGAAGGAGGAGAAGTGTGAAGGAAAACCACGGCGTATAACCACGGCGTATAAAGAAACGTGTATTTTCATCACAGATGGAGCAACACAGCCTATGGATATGATTCCGCAGCCAAGACAGTCCTGAGACCTCAGCCCAGCTGAGCACTTCAGGTAAACGACTCAGAAACAACTAAGCCTAAATTAAGTTACGATCTCATGTGCTGGTCCCCTTTCCATTTTGCACGCCAAGTCTTAGCAGCTTCTAAAGAGCTTAGGAGGCAGGAAGGGAAGAGGAATTCTAGCCACACAAGATTCTTAGGGAATCTTTGGGAATTATATTTCCGCTACATGTCTATAAAAGATTTGTCGGGTACATAATTCTTAAGAGTGTAGACGCAACATGTTCCTATCTTATTTGTGTACCCACACACATACATGTTTCTCTTTGTCTCACTGAGCCTGACATTTGGCCAGCAGGTTTTTCTCCCCCTTATTTGAAACCTCAAGCACTGAAAAAATTTGGATCTGATTATTTCCGGATCACAGGACCAGCACTTTAAAATGGATGAAATGCAAGCAAATTGCCCACTAGAGCCGGAGGGGGTAAATGCTTTCAAAATAACTCATACCTTTCTATTATGGATGTGCTGGCCCCTCAAAAGCCTCCCCAGAACATCACAGTGGCTTCTGATTCAGATGAAGAAACTCTACCAGGTAATGCCAACCAAAACTGTCATGTCTTACTTTCCACCACCAGCCCCTAATGCCCCTAATGCAATCTACAACTGCTTTCCTTTTTTGTTTTCATTTTTAAAGAAAAATATATATACTAACTTTTTTTTAAGTTACAAGATTAACTACTTTTTGGAATTTCCAGCCACGTTATGATGGCCTTTTACTAATGGCAGAGTCCACATTTGTCATGATCGTCAGCCTCCTTTTTATTGCTAGGACGTGTCTAGTCTCAGAGCACAATGAAAACGGCCCAGTGAGTCGCTGAGAATTAAATAGTGAGCTCATTATCTGGTTTGGTCTGAGAGCAGCAATTCTGGTCAAACAGAATCTTCTGGTAAACTACGAAGTTATCTAATGATGGCATAGATACTAGTTACCAACTTCCAAAGATTCGAGACAGAAGAAATACCAAAAGCAAAAATATTTTAAATTCTCTGGGAACATTCGGGAGGCCGTCATGAACACCCAGCTCTCGGCCCCCAACACACACACATAGAAGGTACAAGTTGTGGAACCAGAATCAAACTTTGGAACAGGAAGCCTTAGAAACTGCCACTTACTGTCTGTAGCCTTGAGCACATCCTTGAACCTTAATGTCTTCATCTATAAAATGGGAATCACAGTAATAAGAAGCCAGCGCTTCTACATCTGTCCCCTCGGAACAGCCCACAAGGTAGGCAGAGCTCAGCTGGCATGAGGGCAGATGAGGGAACGTGTGGGGGACACATGCTGAAAACTGTAAAGCACTGTGCACAGGGAGCGAGCATCATCGGGCCATCGCCACAAAGCTGACCGCCTCCATAAAGTCCAGATGTTTACTTTCTTTCCTTGTCAGGACTTCCAAAAGCAGAGTGTCGGGTATTTAATAATAAGAAAGAAAAAACGTAGCATCTGGTAATTTGGCCTTTTCAGCTGTTTGGAACCTGGATAAACAGGACTCTGTCATAAACAGATCGTGATTCTTATTGTAAATGATGACAATGTTAGTCCATGACGACGCACCATCCCCAGTGCCTCCTAACTCCAGATCTGGAAACGCAGAGGACCCCAACATTTACGGATAAGCTGCTGGATTCAAGAGCTCACTCCCTTCCTCGGCTTAGGGTCTGTCCGAAACGGAAGGCAGATCATTTGAAACCTGATTCCAAACCAAGCAATACTGTCTTCTCTCCGGTCACCAGGCAGCAGTGGCCACAAAAGACCTGCAGCTTGGCTCCTCTCAGCTTCCTCTGGCTAGGGCACCAGAGGTAAAGTCGTTAAAGTCAACATTTAAAAAATCAAACCTCTCTCCCTCCTCACCCTACCCTCTTTATCTCAAGTATCGCTGACCATAACACGGTGCCCTACATGAATTAATAAAAGTGACCCCTTTTTCCTTCTTAGTTTATAAAGTATTCTTACAACAACTGTTTCATTTTCCCTTGGGAGGAAGCATTATTACCTCTCGTGCAAATGGAAAACCAGAAGTTGAGAACGTTAGACACATTACAAGAGTAATCTCCAAAATAATCAGGCACTGAGGCAGCCCTTTCACACTCTATCACTAATGCTCTCTTCAGTCTATCCAAGTAAGTCTCACGGTAGATTTACAAATGAGGAAACTAAGACTCAGAGAGGGGAAATAACTTCCCCCGGTCCCACAGATCCTGGATGGCAGAGTCTTACAATTTCCAGCACGGTCAATAAATATTTTTCAGTTGGTATTCTTACCTGTCTGTTTCCAATAAGCCTGAGACTTGGAGCTAGACACCAAATATTCAAAGGGTTGCGATGTCTAGGGAATATTTGGGTGGGAATGGGGGCAGTAAGAGGTTTCCTTTACGGCATTTTCAAGAGGGCTGCCCAGCTCTGGTTTTGTGTCAGGCCACTGCCTGCCTTGACTATGGGAAAAAATTCGCATAGAGGGACAGAGGCCAGGTCGGAAACCTCTTCAAGCCCAGGTCCATAAGCAATGGGCTGGCCAGAAACCCCGCACCCAGTAGGCCTCAGTTTCCTCATCTTTTAAATGGGTGGGACAAATCCTACCCCACCAGCCTTGCTGGGGGCTATGAAGAAAACAGAAGCATCTTAAAAAAGTTTAATCAGTACAACCATCTTAAGGTACAAAGAAAGAGGTGCTTCCTCGCATTCTTTTATCCTCCTCTGCCCCTTTCAAATATAATCCTGATTTAAAGATCTCATGTTTTAGACATTGGGCGGGTGTGGATAAAAATAATTGGGATTTGGGGGAATGGAAGTCAGAAGGTGTACACAATGCATCCAGACAAAAGGTCTCTAACTATGGCTTGGAACAAAGGCTATGTTTGGGAGAGCTTAGGTCTGCAGAGAACTCGATCTTCAATTGACAGCTATTTTTTTAAACACAAAATGTTGCAGGAGGGTATCTATTCAAGGGAGGGTTGTGTAAGGAGGGGGCAAGCGAGGGAGCTCAGGGCAGCAAATATTACTCATGTCTTGCTGCACAGCCCTCTCTCTCCCTAGTAAAAGAGAACCTCGTGTGTATTCCAGTAATAATACGCTAAAGGCGTTTTTTTCTATATCTACCCTTTAAAAAATGACCTCTGTCTCTTGGAGAAGAGACTGACATTTAAAACAACGAGACAAGAAATAGTGCTCTCCTACAAGGTCAGGTGTTTTCATTAAAAAGAAAAAAAGTGTTTATATTTATTTCATTTTACCAGTCCTTGCATTGGGGAGTTGGGGTTTTTTTTGTTTTTTTTTTTTAACCTAAAAGGAGCTCTCATCTCTAAAAGCAAGCCACCCTACCTTTTCTAAGTTGCTGGGGCTCATTGATGCTAAAGTAGTGATGCTTACAGAGCCATAAAACACACTTTTTGTCTTTCCTTAAGAATCAGCTGGAAATAGAACCAAGAGGTCCCAAACACTGAAATAATGAAACCCCAAAGCTTTGGTTTCTCCCAGGGAAAAAAAGGTGGGGGCAGGGGGGAGGACACAGTGCCTCAACAATTTCCCCAATTTCTGGTTAATTATCTGTCAGCATGAAACTTATAAATAATGGCTCAATAATAATTAACTGTGATGAGAAGAACATGTTCATGAGAATCCAGCCTCATCGCTGACTTTGACCCATTAATTATACTGGAGCCTGCACCTTATACCCACCAGCCTCACTGGGTAGAGGAAGGGTATGGCAAACTAACTTTTGACCCAAAACTATGCTTCTGAAGCATCAAATACAGAACAGCCATTGTTAAAGTCAGGACTTGACTCAGGCTAGATTATAGATTCATAAAATTTTCCATCAGGAATCCAGAAATCATCTGGTATAATTAATTCCTTACTTGACAGATGGGGAAACTGAGGTCCCAACAGGCGAGGGGTCTTGCTGAAGGCTTCTGGTTTTTGTTATTGAGGGAGACTGGAATACTTCAAAGGATGCCTTTAGCAGCCTCAGAGATAGACATACTCGAGTTGCTACTCATCCTAATTTATAATAAGATTTTGACAAGTTTCACACAACTTTTATCAGAAACATACAGAAGCAAAATTATGTAATCTGAGCTGTCTATACACCCATCTCCCCCAATATAGGCTACTGAGTTTAAATTAGATGCTTCCTAAACAATCATCGTTTCAGAATGACAACGGAGTCCCAAACAACTTGAGAGAAACTGATGAACTCCGGAGAAGGTTCTACCAAGTTTTCTCCGGAGGATTCCTACAAAGGCCTGCGGTGGAAACGTCAGAGAGCCCAAATCTCTCCACACCCACGGCCAGGCACGTCGGCGGGGCCAGACTTACCCTTCCCGGCGGCAGAGGCCTTGGACGGACCATAGTCTCGGGGGCTCCGGGGCTCGAGGAGGTCGTGGGCGCGCGGTGGCGCGGGCAGCAAGTCACGCGGACCCCCATCCCCGCAGCCCCCGCTGCTCACCGTGACCCTGAAGGCCATGTGCGGGCCGAGGCCAGCGGGCCCCCGGCCGGGACCCGGAGCGCCGGGGGCCTCCTTCGGCCTCTTGTCTGAGTGCGCCTCGGCCACCTCGCAGTGCATGGCGCCGGGGCGGGGCGCACCGCTGGAGGTCGCGCCGGGCTCCTGCGGAGGGGAGAAAGCACAGGCGCGTTAGAATGAGCGGAGCGGTCCCCTTCTCGTCCGGAGGCCGAGGTTTGGGCAGGTCACCATCCCTCCGTTTATTCCTCCTTTTTGAAACGGGTTCGCGCCACCACACTCACCCTAACGTGACACTCACCCTAACGTGACACTCACCCTAACCTACCTGATCCGCGTAAAAGCCCCTTCCAGGGCGCAGGAGCGGCTGGCCGTCCTTCCCTGGCTTGTGGAGGGCCCGGCCACCCAATACGCCCCCACCAAGCCCTCTTTGGACGAATGGGGAAACTGAGGCCTGGAAAAGGGACAGCGCCTGTGCGCGTCACCCAGTGAGATACAGAGCGGGAGGCAACCAGAGATTCCCGGAGCAGGGCTCTGGAGAAGCCGCGGAGACTGCTCGGGGTGGGTCACCCGCTGCACTCCTCGCCTCGTGGGCGCTCTGGGAGCCGGCTGCGCGCAGGGACCACGGACTGAGCACCCACGGGCCGGGGGACAGACCCTCTGAGATCCCACCACCACCACCCAAGCTGCGAAAATGGGAGTCGGAGGATGGGCGCTCACTCCCGCGACGCGAACCCATCACACGCACCGAGACACGCACACTCCCACGCGCAGCTGAGAAAACGAACCTATCGCGCGTGCAAACCTGCACAAAGTCGGTAGCCCATGCACGCCCGCTCCCACACACACCAAACACCCCGCAAATGCACACTCGGGGACACGACGTGCCATACACACTACCCTCATTCACCCGCTCAGACTCTCAGCAACACTAGCAGCCGCACAGTCTCACACTCCCCGCGCGCGCGCGCTGCGTGCCCCTCCACAGAGCCTTGGGCCTTCCATCGTCCCTCCTGGAAAAGGGCCCCGGGCCCCCAAACTCTCCTTTCCCCTCGCGCTCCCCGCGCCATCCCAAAGCTCCCCAATTCCACCTTCCCTGGGACGCCAGCCTCGGATGTCTGGCCGGACGCCCGCCCGCTTCCCGGGCCGCGGGCCGCGCCCCCTCTCACCTCGACCCGCTCACCTCGCGGCGGCCGCAGCAGCTTGCTCCCGGGGCGCGAGGCTAGGCGCGCCTCCACTGGCGCCGCAGCCCCAGCAGCAGCAGAGTCCAGCGGGGCGGCACCCCGGGGCGGGGGCGGGACCGCGGCCTGCCTGACAGCCTCTACAGCCACTGGCTCGCTGCGGCCGCCCCGCCAAGGCCAATCGCGGCGCGAGGGCGGAGCCTCCGTCCTCGGGCCCGGGCCAGCCGGGCACAAGGCTGGGCGGAGGGTTTGACAGGCGGCGGCCGGCGGCGCCCGGTGCTGCGCGGCCCCCCTCCTCCGGCTGCCGATGAGGGCAGGCCCGCGGGGCGGCGCCGCGGGCTGCAGGGCCTGGGCTCTGTCGTCGGGGCTGGGCTGGCCAGGGCGGCGGAACGCCTTGGGTATCAGGAAAGCCGGGCTCAACCTGGCTCTTCTCCGCCTTTCCCAGTGGCTGAGACAAGACCCTTCTTGCCCTGTCCAGCATCAGTTTTCTCCTGGTCAAATGGGAACGGCCAACCCTGCTACCGCGGAGACAATGGATGTGAAAGTGCTTTCAAAGTTTTCCTGCAGAATCCAACCCCTCACTCCAGAGCTCCCACAGCTTTCACAGCGGGTCAGCAGCGAGGTTAGGACCGAACCCACGGCTCTCAGACCACTTGTCTTAAGTTTTTGTTTCTGTGGTGTTTTTCACCAAAAAGGAACCAGACTAGAGGGTCTCATTCCGAAGTTAAACAAAAATAGATACCCGGATCCCAACTAGAAAACAGCCCAAGTGAATCTGTGAATCTGTCTGGGAGCAGGGTCCCAGCACCTCGAATTTTAGCGAGCCCCCAGGAGGTGCTTACAGCCCTGGGGGTTGAGACCCACTCCTCTAAGTTCCTCCAGGACCTGCAACCTGGTTCCCGTGCATTCTGGCTCCCCTCACAGACAGCAGTGTCCCAGCGAGTCCTGCCCAATGTGTACAAAGAACACTGGACCAAGAACAAGACCTCAGGGTGACTGGAAGCGGTAGCTCAGTTCCCTTTTCTGAGCCTCAGTTTCCTCCTGTGTAAAATGGGGTTATTCACCCAGGCCAGGTCTATTTGCCAAGACTACTGGAGTTTCCACCCAAGTCCTTGAGACGGTCTCTGCATTTCATGTCGGCCTGCCCTGCTCCGCACTGTTTACTTGTGATCTGGGCCCACTCCAAAGACCCTGCCTGGCTCCGCACTCTTTGAAGAGAGGGGTCTGGTCTCTTTGGCCTTGGTCTCAAATTGAAAAATGTATATGGAGCCCCTCCCTACTACTCAACAGGTCAGGCCTCACAACATAGGAGTCCACACGGAGTAAGAGACCTCAAGCAGCATCCCCGGATTCTTGGAAAACCAGGATTTCAGACTCACAGAATCCTAAAATCTGATTTCCTATCATTGGTTAAATATAGCATCTTACAATTAGAGAGCAATAAAGGTAGGAAGGACCTTGGAGATTTCGTTAGACCCACCCCCACGTTCAGAGGAGAGAGGATGTGACCTGCCCACAACAATATGGTGGGGTGAGGCAGAGCTGGCACTGGAATCCAGGCTTCCTGACTCCTAGTCCAGCACTCTTCCTCTCTACCAGCCATGATGCCTCTAATAGGTACAGGATGTCAGCCAATCCCACCCATTGCACACAGGCCAAGGGCCATGGGCTACATAAGACAGCACAAAGGTCTTGCCTCTACCCGAGGATCTGGAGTTGGGGATTACTGCTACTTATATGGCAGGAGGGGAAGGGATGGAAGGAGTAAGAGTAGCTCACGAACGCCTCCAACGCACCACCAGGTGCTCCTCCCCCACCCCCTCACTCTTCTGAAGCTCTAGGGCTGGTTCTGGCACAAATAAGCCTTGCGGCTTTAGGTAAATCAGGACCTCATTCTGCACCTAAGTTTCCCCCTCAAAAAGCAAGAGGACTGGGAGATCACTGACCTTTCCAGTTCTGCTCTTTGGTGAGGCCAGGAACCAAGTCCTCTGCCTTCCCCCCCCACCACACGTACACACACATACCCACACACACAGCACTGCACACTTAGTCAGAACTCAGGAAACATTTGCTGAAGAAGTCACTTAATGAACTGGAACTGCAGGCAAAGATTCTCCAAATTTCCAAGTTGCAGCAACAGCTCATTTAGTTATTCTTTGCTGAGCACCTACCCTGATGCAAGTCCCATGCCTGAGCTAGGGACGTGGAGATCCTGCCTTTCCCTCAGAGAATTCACAGCTCCACCCTACCAGGACGGATGGGTTTGTGAAGCCTGGCAAATCAATGAGAAAGTTAATCTACTCAATAGAACAGACCTCTTAAACGTGGTATGTGGCAGGACCTCTTTGCGGATATACAGAATCCAGTGGGTATATACATTTTTTTTTCCTAGAAGGAAACACAAGAAGTGTTAACAGTGGTTAAGGGAATGGAGGACTGGGAGGAAGCCTGTACTTTTCATTTTACATTTCTCTGAACTGTTTGTATTTTCTAGCAATATATATTTTCCTCTCTCCCTTTCAACAAGGGTTATTTAAGAGTAGTAGGATTACAGACTGTAATTTTTTTCTTTATACTTTTAGTATGAAAATAAAATTCATTAATATTTTAATTGTCAAGAACAAAACAAAGCAAAACAAATAAAATCCACTTCTCCCTTTAGCAAGCCAGGCAATAATGTGTGCTTTTTTACACTAACCAATGTGCCTGCTCAACACAGTCTGTCTTGTTTTGGGGTTTTTTTTTGTTTTTATTTTTGCCCTCTGGTCCCACATATGGTCTGTCTACTAGGTAACTCCATCTGTATCCATCTGCCAAAACAAACATCATTATTTCTTCTCTGACTTTTTGTTCCTCCTCCTCTCCCATACTCCCGTATCTGATCTGCCATGAATACACCTAACAGTCCTCCTCCTCTCCATCTTCACTCCTCACTGCTACATCTCTTCCCAACTCTTCTTCCTGCCTCCAGCTTCATCTTCTTCCCAATCATTCATTTTCCATACTGGTCTCCCTATAAATCTCTAAAATATAGATCTGACCATGTCACTTCCCTGTTTAAGCCTCATTAACAACTTCCAATGGCCATCTAAATAAAGTCAAACCATTTTCTCACTGCACCTCTTAGCTCTATCCTATGTTCCAAGTACCTCAGAATATTTTTCATCTCCTAGAACCTGGAACATATATTCATGCCTTCATAGCTTTGTATATGATGTTTCCTATGCTAACACTTTCCTTTTGGTTCACTCCTTCCTAAGAATCATTTAATACCCAGCTCAAGCATCACTTTTTCCCAGAAGACTTCCCTGAATCCTCTGGCTAGAATTATTTTCTTCCTGCATATTCTCACAGCAATCTCTGCTTCATTCTATCTCAGAACTTGTTACACTGCTTTATAATGACCTATCTGTCTCTCCCTCTAGACTGAGAGCTCTCTGAGAGCAGGAGGACCTTTTGCCTTTGTACCTCCAGAGCCTAGAAATGATTCAGGCACAAAGTCAGCACTAGGTAATTGTTTATTGAATGTCGATTGAATTATTAAAGAATGACCACTACTTCCTTTGCTTGCCTGAATTTCTGGCTAAGTGCTTCTTCATCCTATTGTGACCTCCCCCCTCACCACCTTTATAAACATATACTCAGAAAAAATAGACATTTCTATGTCTAGGGTCTCCTGTGTCCTGGAGACATGAGGAAGGAGAAGGAATAGAGGTGATAGATGTTACGCTGCTTATCCTGCCTCTATTTCTTGCAGCAAGGGAAGAATTAACATTCACTGGGGAAACTACTATGTGCCGGGTACTATGGCTGATAGTCTCCATATGTAATCTCATTTAATTCTGACAACTCTGAGAAAAAGAGGATATCTTTCCTATCTTATAGATGAAAAAAATAAAAGCTCAAAATTGATTTGCCAAAGTTCTCATAGTCAAAAGTGTCTCCTCCCATACATCTATGGCCAACTGATCTTTGATATGAGTGCCAAGATCGCTCATTGAGGAAAGAATAATCTTTTCAACAAACGGTGCTAGGACAACTGGATATCTACATGCAAAAGAACGAAGTTGGATCCCTATCTCAAACCATATACAAAAAGTGACTCAAAATGGATCAACATCCTAAATATAAGAGCTAAAACCATAAAACACTTAGAAGAAAACATAGGGGAAATCTATGTGACCTTGGATTTGGCAATGGATTCTTAGATGTGACACCAAAAACACAAGCACAAAAGAAAAAAATAGATAAATTGACTTCATCAAAATTAAAAACCTTTGTGCATCAAAGAACATTATGAAGATAGTGAAAAAACAACTTAGAGAATGGGAGAAAAATATTTGCAAATCATGCAACTGATAAGAGTCTAGTATCCAGAATATATAAAGAACTCTTACAACTCAACAACAAAAACAACCCAATCAAAAAAATGAGCAAAAGACATAGAGAATGGACTTGAGGACACGGGGAGGGGGGAAGGGTAAGCTGGGATAAAGTGAGAGAGTAGCACTGACATATATACACTACCAAATGTAAAACAGATAGCTAGTGGGAAGCAGCTGCACAGCACAGGGATGTCAGCTCGGTGCTTTGTGACCACCTAGAGGGGTGGGATAGGGAGGGTGGGAGGGAGGCGCAAGAGAGAGGGGATATGGAGATATATGTATACATATAGCTGATTCACTTTGTCATACAGCAGAAACTAACACAACATTGTAAAGCAATTATACTCCAATAAAGATGTTAAAAAAAAAATGGGCAAAGGACTTGAATAGACATCTCTCCAAAGAAGATACACAAATGGCCAATAAGTATGTACATGAAAAGATGTTCAACATTATTAGTAATTAGGGAAATGCAAATCAAAACCACAATGAGATATCACTTCACACCTATTAGGATGGCTATAATTTTAAAAATTAAAAATCAAAAGAACAGGGACTTCCCTGGTGGCACAGTGGTTAAGAATCCACCTGCCAATGCAGGGGACACGGGTTCAAGCCCTGGTTGGGGAAGATCCCACATGCCGCAGGACAACTAAGCCCATGTGCCACAACTACTGAGCCTACACTCTAGAGCCCAGGAACCACAACTAATGAGGCTGCGTGCCACAACTACTGAAGCCCATGCTCCTAGAGACCGTGCTCCACAACAAGAGAAGCCACTGCAATGAGAAGCCCGTGCACCACAACAAAGAGTAGCCCCCGCTTGCCGCAACTAGAGAAAGTCCACGCGCAGCAACAAAGACCCAACACAACCATAAATAAATAAATAAATAAATTTATTTATTTATTTTTAAAAATCGAAAGAACAGAAAATAACAAATATTGGCAAGGATGTGGAGAAAGTTGAGCCCTCATACATTGCTGGTGGGGATGTAAAATCGTTTAGCCACAACTGGAAAACAGTTTGACAATTCCTCAAAAAGTTAAACATGGAATTACCATATGACCCAGCAATTCTACATGTAGGTATATGCCCAAAAGAACATTGTTGCGAAAACAATCCAAATGTTCATCAAAGAATGAATGGATGAATGGATAAACAAATTGTGAAAAAATATATGTAAAGGAATAAAGTACTGACACATGCTACAACATGGATAAACCTCAAAAACATTACGCTAAGTGAAAGAAGCCAGACACAAAAGGCCATGCATTGTATGAGTCCACTTATATGAAATATCCAGAATAGGTAAATTCATAGGAGATAGAAAGCAGATTAGTGGTTGACAGGGGCTTGGGGGAGGGACCAATAGGAAGTATCTGCTTAATGGGTATAGGTTTCCTTTTGAGATAATGAAAAAATGCTGGCACTAGGTAGAGGTGGTGGTTACACAACATTGTGAATGTACTAAATGACACTGAATTGTTCACTTTTAAATGGCTACTTTTATGTTATATGAATTTCACTGCAATAAAAAATTTTAATTCAATTAAAATTTAAAAGATTATCTACCTGAGTCCAAAGCCTGGACTTTTCACTGCATTTCAGGGCTCTCTCACTGGGGGCAGTCCATAGAAGAGCTTCTATAATGGTTGTGGCTCTGGCGCTATCAAGCTGAGGGACACGAGCAAGTCACCATCCCTGGTTCCTCGATACTACACCTGTCAAATAAAGCTGATAGTGCCTGACCCACCAGGCTACTGTGGAGACTCAATGAGAAGGTGGAAAAAGGTAAAATCAATTGGAAAATGAGAGGTAATGATGATGATTAATGAAATACCCAACTTACTTCTCCTACCATTTCTAGAATTCATCTTATAAGTTGAAGATGCTCTTTTAAAAAACAAATCAGGGACTTCCCTGGTGGTGCAGTGGTTGAGAACCCGCCTGCCGGTGCAGGGGACACAGGTTTGATCCCTGGTCCAGGAAGATCCCGTCTGCCACGGAGCCACTAAACCTTTGCATCACAACTACAGAGCCTGAGCTCTAGAGCCCACGAGCCACAACTACTGAGCCTGAGTGCCACGACTACTGAGTCCACATGCTACAACTACTGAAGCCCATGTGCCGAGAGCCTGTGCTCCACAGCAAGAGAAGCCACTGCAATGAGAAGCCCATGCACAGCAATGAAGACCCAACGCAGCCAAAAAATTTTTTTTAGTTTTTTACTTAAAAAATAAAATAAATAAAAACCAGATCAAACAAACAAACAAAAACCTGGAGAATCCCAATATGGAACACAGTCACAAGAAGCCAAAGATGATGTTTTATATGTAAACTCATATATGACTAGAGAATAAGAAACAATTTAGGAATAGAAAGAAACTTTCTTAACTAGATAAGGGCAGCAACAAAAACAAAACAAAACCTACAGCTAACATCACACACTTACACTACACTTAGTGGTAGAGACTGAATGCTTTCCCCCTGAGATCCAGAACATGGTAAGGATATCTACCTTCACTATTCCTATTCGACATCATACTGGAAGTCCTAGCAAGTGCAGTAAGGCAAGAAAATAAATAAATAAAAAGGCATACAGCAGAAAACTATAAGACACTGATGAAAGAAATTAAAGATGATAAAAACAGATGGAGAGATATACCATGCTCTTGGACTGGAAGAATCAACATTACGAAAATGACTCTACTACCCAAAGCAATCTACAGATTCAATGCAATCCCTATCAAATTACCAATGGCATTTTTTACAGAACTAGAAAAAGAAATTTCACACTTTGTATGGAAACACAAAAGACACTGAATAGCCAAAGCAATCTTGAGAAAGAAAAACGGAGCTGAAGGAATCAGGCTCCTGGAATTCAGACTATACTACAAAGCTACAGTAGTCAAGACAGCATGGTACAGGCACAAAAACAGAAATATAGATCAATGGAACAAGATAGAAAGCCCAGAGATAAACCCACGCACATATGGTCACCTTATCTTTGATAAAGGATGCAGGAATATACGATGGAGAAAAGACAGTCTCTTCAATAAGTGGTGCTGGGAAAACTGGACAGCTACAGGTAAAAGAATGAAATTAGAACACTCCCTAACACCAAACACAAAAATAAACTCAAAATGGATTAAAGACCTAAATGTAAGGCCAGACACTATAAAACTCTTAGAGGAAAACATAGGCAGAACATTCTATGACATAAATCACAGCAAGATCCTTTTTGACGCACCTCGTAGAGTAAGAGAAATAAAAACAAAAATAAACAAATGGAACCTAATGAAACTTAAAAGCTTTTGTACAGCAGAGGAACCATAAACAAGACAAAAAGACAACCCTCAGAATGGGAGAAAATATTTGCAAACAAAGTAACTGACAAAGGATTAATCTCCAAAATATGCAAGCAGCTCATGCAGCTCAATATCAAAAACACAAACAACCCAATCCAAAAATGGGCAGAAGACCTAAATAAATGTTTCTCCAAAGAACATATACAGATTGTCAACAAACACATGAATGGATGCTCAACATCACTAATCATTAGAGAAATGCAAATCAAAATTACAATGAGGGGACTTCCCTGGTGGTGCAGTGGTTGAAAGTCCACCTGCCAATGCAGGGGGACATGGGTTTGAGCTCTGGTCCGGGAAGATCCCACATGCCACAGAGCAACTAAGCCTGGGTGCCACAACTACTGAGACTGCGTGTCACAACTACTGAAGCCCACATGGCTAGAGCCCATGCTCCACAACAAGAGAAGCCACCGCAATGAGAAGCCCACACACCGCAACAAAGAGTAGCCCCCCACTCGCCGCAACTAGAGAAAACCCGCATGCAGCAACGAAGACCAAACGCGGCCATAAATAAATAAATAAGTAAATAACTACAATGAGGTATCACCTCACCCCGGTCAGAATGGCCATCATAGAAAATCTACAAACAATAAATGCTGAAGAGGGTGTGGAGAAAAGGGAACCCTCTTGCACTGTCGGTGGGAATGTAAATTGATACAGCCACTATGGAGAACAGTATGGAGGTTCCTTAAAAAACTAAAAATAGAACTACCATATGACCCAGCAATCCCACTACTGGGCATATACCCTGAGAAAACCATAATTCAGAAAGAGTCATGTACCACAATGTTCATTGCAGCTCTATTTACAATGGCCAGGACATGGAAGCAATCTAAGTGTCCATCGACAGATGAATGGATAAAGAAGATGTGGCACATATATACAATGCAATATTACTCAGCCATAAAAAGAAACGAAATTGAGTTATTGTAGTGAGGTGGATGGAGTTAGAGTCTGTCATACAGAGTGAAGTAAGTCAGAAAGAGAAAGACAAATACCGTATGCTAACACATATATATGGAATCTAAAAAACAAAAAAAGGTTCTGAAGAACCTAGGGGCAGGACAGGAATAAAGACGCAGACTTGAGGACACGGGGAGGGGGAAGGGTAAGCTGGGACAAAGTGAGAGAGTGGCATGGACATATATACACTACCAAATGTAAAATAGATAGCTAGTGGGAAGCAGCCGCATAGCACAGGAGATCAGCTCGGTGCTTTGTGACCACCTAGAGGGGTGGGATAGGGAGGGTGGGAAGGAGATGCAAGAGGGAGGGGATATGGGGATATATGTGTACATATAGCTGATTCACTTTGTTATACAGCAGAAACTAACACAACATTGTAAAGCAATTATACTCCAATAAAGATTTTTTTTTAAAAAAGAAGGCATACAGGTTGGAAAGGAAAAAATAAAACTGTTGGCAGGCAACCTAATCATCTATGTAGAAAATTCCATGGGATCTACGAAAACAGGTTCCTCCTAGAACTAATAAATGAGTTTATTGAGGTTGCAGGATATAAGATTAATATACAAAAATCCATTGTATTTACATATACTAGCAATAAACAATTAGAAATGAAATTTTAAAAATACCATTTATAATAGCACTGAAAATTATATACTTAGATATTAATCTAACAAAACATGCAAAATTCGTATGGTGAAAGCCATGAAACTGATGAAAGAAATCACAGAAAATATGTAAATGAATGAAGAGGTGTATTGTGTTCATGGTTTGAAAGATTCAATATTGTTAAGATGTCAACTCTCCCCAAATTAATCTGTAGATTCAACATAACTTCAACCAAGATCCTAGCTGGATTTTTTAAATAGAAATCAACAAACTAATCCTAAAATTTATTTGGAAAGGAGCTAGAATAGCCAACACAATTTTGAAAAAGAAGAACAAAATTGGAGGACTCACTATTTGATTCTAAAACTCACTATAAGGCTACAGTAATCAAGACTGTGATAGTGGCAAAAAAACTATACACATAGATCAATGGAACAGAATATTCCTATTCTATGGAACCCACATATGGTCATATGCTTTTGTCAAAGGTACGAAAGCAATTCAGTGGAGAAATAATAGTCCTTTAACAAACAGTGCTGGAAAGGCTGCACATACATATGTAAAAAAACGAACCTCAACCTATACTTCACACATTATGCAAAAATTAACCCCAAATGGACCAAAATGCAAAGCTATCACTCCTAGAAGAACACATAGAGAAAATCTTTGTGATCTCAGGTTAGGTTAAAAAATAGTTAGATAATGATGCCCAAAGCACAATCCAGAAAATAAAAAATTATTAAATGGGACTCCATCAAAAATCTAAAATTTTTGCTCTGTAAAAGATACTGGCTGTTAAGAGACTGAAAAGACAAGCCACAGACTGGGAGAAAATATTTGTAAATCATTTATCCAACAAATGACTTGTATTCAGAATATATAAAGACCTCTTACAACTTAATAAAAAGAGAACAAACAAATTTTCTAAATGTGCAAAAGATTTAAACAAACATTTCACCAAAAAAATATGAAGATGGAAAGATGAAAAGATGCTCAGCATTAGGGAATGCAAAGTATAAGCATATTGAGATACCACTACACACCTTCAGAATGATTAAAATTTAAAAATAAAACAAAAAACTAACAATATCAAATGCTGGCAAGGGTATGGAACAACTGGAACTCTCATACCTTGCTGGTAGAAATGCAAAAGGCACAACCACTCTGGAAAACAGTTTGATATTTTCTTATAAAGTTAAACTTAATACTTATCATATAACTCAGAAAATCCAGCAATTCCGTTCCCAATATTTACCCAAGTGAAATGAAAACCTATGTTTACACGAAAACCTGTACATGAAGATTTTTAGCAGCTTTATTTGTAATCCTCAAAAATGGGAAACCAAATGTCCTCAACTGCAGAAAGAACAAACTGTGGTAAATCCACAGAATGGAATACTACTCAGCAATAATATGGAATTAACTATTGGTATTCATAACAATGTGGATGAATCTCAAATGCATTATGCTAAGTAAAAGAAGCCAGGATCAAAAGACTACAGACTGTATGGATTCCATTTCTGTGACATTCTGGAAAAGGCAAAATTACAGAGAACAGATCAATGGTTGCTAGGAATTAAGAATTGAGATAAATTTGACTGCAAAGGAATAAGGAAATTTGGGGGAGGTAGGGTCAGTGAGAAAATTGTTCTGTATCTTGGTGTTTACATGATTCTATGCTTTTGTCAAAACTTGTAGATATATACATTGAATTTTACTGTATGTAAATTTAAAACAAAAGATTCAAGTTGATTATTCCTAAAAGTAGTCTCTTCTGAATGAAGCTTCAGTTTAATCAGACTGTCTCTAGAAATAGAAACTGTTAAACGGCTTGAGAAGCCAAGTTCTACTAAACTCATTTTCTCCCTGTCTCGCTCTCCTTTCTCCCCTCCTCATCCTGTGTTTTCTCTTACGTGAATGATGACACCACCAAGCTGGGACCCTGGGAGTTATCCTAGGCTCCTTTCTCTCTCTTCACCTATGTTCAGACTCCAAGGCCTGTGATTCCTACCTCCAATGTACCTTCTGTAAGTGCTCCTTCTCTCCATCTCCACATGTGTGGCCCTTGCAAGCTTCATCATCTCTAGCCTGAACCACTGGACCGGCTTCTCATCTGGGTCTCCCTGCTTCCAGCCTGGCCCTTCCAATCCATCCTCCTCCCTGCAACCAGACTGGTCTTTCTAAATCACTGATCCAACCATGTTGCTGGCCTAGCTTAAAGCCTTCTGAGTGCCCCTGGCTCTTTGGGGGCAGGAATTGTTTCATTTGCCTCTGCAGCTCTAGTACGAAGCACAGGGACTACCATCCATGCACATTCAGTGAATGATGGTTGAATAAATGCATAAGTTAATGAAGGAGTTATTAAAGGATGTGCAGGCCCTCAAGAAACCCATTCAGAGAAGTCAGAAGACAATGGCTAAGAGTGCAAGGAGGAAGCACCAAGGTTTGTATCCCAATCTCTTTCCTTGTCCAACAATATTGATTGAGTACCTACCATGTCCCAGGCACTGTCCTAGATGCCAGAGATTCATGGAGGTTCCGACTGGTGGAGGACAAAAAGTAATCAACTAGGACTTCCCTGGTGGTGCAGTGGTTAAGAATCCGCCTGCCAATGCAGGGGACACGGGTTCAAGCCCTGGTCCGGGAAGATCCCACATGCCACGGAGCAACTAAGCCCATGCGCCACAACTACTGATGCCTCCGTGCCTAGAGCCCATGCTCCGCAACAAGAGAAGCCACAGCAATGAGAAGCCCACGCACCACAACGAAGAGTAGCCCCCGCTCGCCACAACTAGAGAAAGCCCGCGCACAACAACGAAGACCCAATGCAGCCAAAAATCAATAAATTAAATTTAAAAAAAAAAGTATTCAACTAATCATACAAATGAATGCATACTTACAAACAAGGAGAAATGCCCCATGCTATGAGAGGATGTGAAGTGGGGAGGGGGGGTCGGAGGCTTGCTGGAGTCTAAAGGGTCAAGGAAGTCTTCCCTGAGAGGTGATGATTAAACTAGAATCTAAGAGGATAAGAAGTTAATTGTCGTAGAGTTGAGGAAAAGCTTTCCAGAAGATGGAGGAGTACGTGCAAAAGGTGCAAATGTTTTGAAATGAGAGGAATAATATTCCTTCCAGGCAGCAAAAGAGAGGCAGTGTGATTGGAGCCACAGAGTGAGAGGAGGGAAGGCATCAGGTGAGACTGGGAAAGGGAAAGGGCTGGGTGCAAAATCAGTGAAGGACTTTGGGTTGGACACTGATATGATCAGATCTGTTCTGAAAATATCATTCTAGCTGTTGTGTGGAAAATGGATTGAGAAAGCAGCAAGCGTGGATAATGGAAGACTAGTGAGGAGATAATCCCAGAGAGAGATGCTGAGGAGCCAGGGGTTGGTGCAGATGGCGAGAGGCGGCTGGAATGCGGCTTCGTTAAGGAAGAAAACTAGACAAGCCTGGTGATGGGAGAGAAGAGAAAGGAGAAGCTGAGTATCTGGAAGAAGAGTAGTTTTAGACTTTGGAACTTCCCCTGGGTGGCCCAAGGCATTCTTCATCCTTAAGGGTGATTTTCTAGAAGCAAAGTGTCACAATTAACAGGCCATTAAGTTATACCCCTTCCTCACTCTCATTATTATGCAACTGCTTTTCCATAACAACTTTAGTTGGTTTCCAGCACATCATTGTATTTGTAGGGAAACAGAATCAGACTTAATATAAAATGCACATCAAATGCTTCTAATGAAGACAATAAGAATTGACAGCTTGAAAAGTTGTGAGGGACAGTTTGGGTTGTCTGTTTAGAAGGGGCCTGTTATTTATGGAAGCACAGAGTACCATGCCCTGTGGCAGGTTCTTTTATGTAAATTACTGCAGATGACACTACATATATACATTTAATACAGACAACAACCTATGAAGAGAGTGGTATTGTTCCTATTATAGATGAGGGAAATGAGACCCAAATAAGTTAAGTGACTTGCCCAAGGTTTCAACTAGCAAGTGGCAGATTCAGGGTTCAGCCCTAGGTCTGCTTGACCCTAAATACCATGGTCTTTCTGTCATGCCACTGTACCTCATCTCCAACAGAACTGGAACACCCTCTGTCACCTGACCTTTCTTTTCCTTTCATCCAGAATGCCTTTGTGGCTGACCATTCCTACCTGGACCCATCCAGATCTCCAAGGTGCACCTCAGATGGCCCCTTCTCCACATAACCTGCTTCCCCTCCCAACCAAACACTAGCACACAAAGCCCCTCTCAGAGCATTTATTTTCTGCCTTGTTACATACCCAATTATAAACTATAGACCCCTTGAAGGCACAGACTTTCTATGTGTATGAGAGATAATCAGTGGTGTGTGGATTTGAACACATGTACTAAATTGTTTGAAGAGGTGAAAAAGTTGGCAAATGAGGCTACGACAAATGTATATATGGAGTAAGGAGTGAGATAGTTGATTATTCACATTTTTATTAATTAATATTTTAATTTGTTAAAGTAAATATCAAGTTCATCCGGTATACACTAGTATTATGTAATTCATATACTTCTTTTTGAGCCAGTATTAAAATCATAGATACCTATAGGCAGAAAGCATTCTGAAAAATAGAAGAATGGAATGGTATTCATGAATAAGTTTTAAATGAATCTTTCAATTACAAAAATCAATTTTAAGACATTTGATAGACATCTTCTTACCATAATATTTTCTTCTAAGACTTTTTATCTCTTTTGTGAAAAAATACTTACCTTACTATGTGACAAACTCAAAGACTCATGCAAAATTAGTCAGAAGGGAACTTAAAAATCATTCAGTCCAATTCTTTTATTTTGCAGTTGAAATAGAGGTTTAGTGATGAAATCTTAGCTCAGAGTCACACAGCTAGATGATGCCAGACTAGAACTTGCTTCTTCCAAAATCAAACTTCAAACTCTGGAGAAGAGACTGCTCACAGCCTATGTTAATATTCATTTAGAGCCCCAGTAACAGAATCCCAATTTATTTAGGAGTTACATACAACCTCTAAAAGACATTTCCCAGGCTCCCTTGCAGCCAGATATGGCCTCATGACTATGCTTCAGCCAATAAGATGCAACGGTAAGTGTGTGGACTTTTAGGAAGTCTCCTTGAAAGGGAGGGGATTCACCATTCTCTCTTCTCTTCTTCCTTCTTGTCTCCTGGAATACAGATATAATGGCTGTAGTTCTAGCAGCCATTTGGGACCATGAGGATGAGAAGCACACCTTGGGGCTAGCTAAGTAGAGAGCTAGAATGAGCCTGAATCCCTGATAACTTCAGGAAGCAATCCTGAGACAGCCTATTTCTGGATCTTCTTTTATGTGAAAAAAATAAATAAATAAATTTCTATGTTACTTAAGCCACCATTATTTTGAGTTTTTCAGTTATATGCAGCCAAACTTAACTAACCCATCATACTTACTCCACTGTAAACCCATTCCTCTCCCATCTCAGCAAATGGCAATTTCAGTCTACCAACTGCTCAGGCCAAAAACCTCAGAGTCCATGTTACTGACTCGTTTTCTTTCATACTCCACAACCATTCCACCAGCAATTCTCATCAACTCTTTCTTCGTAATAGACCCAGACCTGTCTGTTTCTCATTGCTTTCACTATCACTCTGGTCCCAGTCACTGCAGGTGACCCTTGAACAACATAGGGCTCAGGGGCACCAACCCTCTGTGCAGTAGGGAACTCTGCATAGTACTTTACAGTCAGACCTCCATATCCGCGGTTCCACGTGCATGGATTCATCCAACCACTGATTGTGTAGTACTGTAGTACAGATTTAGTGAAAAATAGCTGCGTGTAAGAGGACCCACGCACTCCCTTGGTTTTCCTCTTGCTTCTCTGGCAACTCCTGCCCCTTCTTCTTTCTTCATCTTCTATTCAGCCTTAAATGCTGGCTTAGATCTTCTTCCCTCTCCGGCTCTACATATTCTCAAAGGCAAGGTCATCCATCCATATCCCCAGAGCTGTCACCATCATCTAGAGTATCATCATTAAGAATTCCAAAGTTAGAATATGAAAAAGAATATATATATGTATAACTGAGTCATTTTGCTGTACATCAGAAATTAGCACATTGTAAATCAACTCTACTTCAATAAAATAAATTTTAAAAAGTAGTAAAAAAAAAAAAAGGACCCACAAAAGTTTGAACCCATTTTTCAAGGGTTAACTGCATCTTCTCTCACCTGCTTTACAGCAGTAGCCTCCTAACTAGTCTCCCTGCTTTCTTTTTTTTTTTTTAAGATTTTTTTGATGTAGACCATTTTTAAAGTCTTTATCAAATTTGTAACAATACTGCTTCTGTTTTATGTTTTGGTTTTTTTGGCTGCGAGGCATGTAGGATCTTTGTTCCCCGACCAGGGATCAAACCCGCACCCCCTGCATTGGAAGGCGAAGTCTTAACCACTGGACCGACAGGGAAGTCCCAATCTCCCTGCTTTCATTCTTACCTGTTTTCCAGAGAACAGCCAGATTTAATTTTTTTAAACATAAGTTGGTCCAAGTTACTCCTTCGCTCAGAACTTTCCAGTGGCTGCCCCTGACTCAGAGTAAGAGCAAAGTCCTTGTTGTTGTCTACCAGGCCTGACATGATCTGGTCCCCTCCTCAGTCTCTGACCACAGCTACCGCTCTTCCCCTCACCCACTGAACCCTGCCACCCTGCCCTCTTTGCTATCCCTTGAACTTATCAGGCATGCTCTGGTCTCCAGGTCCACTGCTTTTAGGAACTCTTCCCCCAGATACCCACATATCACCACTCTTACCTCATTCAGGCCTCTGGCCAAACATCACTTTATCAGGAGGGCGTTCCCTGACCACCCTATCTAAAATAGAATCCCACCCCCACTATCTACTGTCTAATTGTTCCCCTGTGTACTCGCCACCACATGATGTTTGTTTATACTCATTGTCTATCTCTCACACTACAGCCTTAGTGTTGCTACTCTGAGCAACTTGCCATCCACATGGAAACTTGTTAAATATTTGCTCGCAACAAAAATAAGCCAGTTCCATCTTATTAGTTAATTAAGACGATCTATAAGGGTAATATGGTTTTCTGTTCTAATAATAATAAGCATTATTATTACAGTTAACAGCAACCACAAAACATTAAAAATTTTGAAATAAGAATGATGGACAGCAGTACGTCAGACCAATTTGTAAGACTGACTCCAGAACCAAATGTCCTTTTATAGCAGTCCAAGAGATACAAAGCTTTTTCTTACTGTTCTCATATGACCTCTTCAGTGAGAACAGGGCGGGGTCAAATTGACCACTCGTTATTTGGTGATGAACACAGCTGCCTTCTCATAACTCTCCAGCTTTATGGAAAATCCTGATAATTTATTAATGTTTTTTAAAACATGAATAAATAAAAGTCCACTAAAACAGATTTATCTTTTCATTCACAAACAGCTTATTTCTTGTCAAAGTTAGGAAGTTTTTCCGTTGGATTTATAAATTGAAATTAGAAATCTTTTTAGTAAACTACTCACCAAATAGGTCTTAAGCTTGAGACATTTTTGGAGACAATGTATTACTAACATTTGTTTTCCTGTGGAGAAGGAGCAAAGGCTGACAGAACATCACAGTTCCCATCTTCAGAGGACCAAGAAGCCAAGTTTAGCTTCTTCAAGAACATTTGCAAGGAGAAACAGCAAGCTATTTCTGAGGCTTTGCTTCAGATGACTGCTAAAATATTCCTTCTTTGAAGAAAAAGTATAGCTCCCAAGAAAATGAAGAGCCGAGCTTTGAAGACAGAACTCCCTGCATCTGAATCCCATCTCCATTAGCTGTGTGCCCTTGGACTTCTCCTCACCTCAGGCTCCCCTTCTGGAAAACTGAGGTAAGCATCACAACCACTCCAGAAGATAGATGGCTATTAAAGATAAGAGAGTGGACAGTGTGGAGCACAGGGTCCGGTACCTAGTAGGTGCTCAATAAATGTTATCACTACATAAACAACTGTCTACAGAAGTCCACGCAAGCCATCAGCACTTTTAAACGTAATATATTACAAAATTGATTTTTTTTGGAACATTTGGAAAGTACAGAAAAGTATGAATAGAAAACCTCCCACCAGTACTCTATGAATAAAACCTCCCCCAAACAAAAGAGAAGTGGTGTGGACTATCATTTTACCTCTGACAACTTTGAAATAGTGACCTCTGCTGGCCAGTGGAAAACATGAGCTTTCCAGTAAACTCTTGCGACTGAGCAAGGGTTGAGTCAGCCAGGCTTGGTCCGTGTCCCAGAAACAAAAACCAGGTGTTGCATTACAAGGGACAGAAATCATCACAAGGGTTACCACGATGTAATTGGGATGTTAACAAAATTAAAGGCTGGCCTTTCCATTTGCTTATCCGCCCAGAAGATTCTTTTTTTCAAACTCCATGGTCTCCTATTTTTAAAATGTCATAATTACATGCAAATGTTACAGTCGAAAAACAATGCAAGGGGCATTAAAAATCAATCTTCCATGTAAGCCTCAGATTTTCCAACATGATGATCCAAAAGCAGAAGTGGTGACAAATGTGTAGAAAACAGAGTGAAAAAGTCAGAAGGCATCATTAAGAATATTACAACAAAAGGAGGAAAAATATCTTTGGGAACACATGTATGATTCAGCTGTGGTAAACAGCCAACTACAAAGAAGGCTTTAAAAAACCCTACAAACCTCTTACAGATATGACCCAGAAATCCAGTTAGGAAGCAGTCACGACCCTTTTCTTCAGGCAGAAATAAGCTTGATGGAATAGGCTGCCCAAGAGTCCATTGGCTGAGGTATTTAGACATGAAACACATTCCCACCTCTTAAGGTATGAAATAAAACAGAAGTTGCAAACTGGCAACCACAGGGCTGTGTGGTTTGATTTGGCACTTACTGTATCTTTTTTTAATTAATTAGTTTCCAACATTTTAAAAATGGAGATTTCACAAAAATCTGAATTTCTGCCTTCTTAAAAACAAATGGAGAGATCTAGACATACCAGGCAAGCACTCTTCCATAGCAACAATCAACCAGGGCCAAACAGCAGTGGTTCCTTTATTTTATTTTATTTTTTAATTAATTTTTATTGAAGTATAGTTGATTTACAATGCTATGTTAGTTTCTGCTGTACAGCAAAGTGAATCAGCTATACATATACATATATCCACTCTTTTTTAGATTTCCTTCCCATTTAGGTCACCACAGAGCATTGAGTAGAGTTCCCTGTGCTATACAGTAGGTTCTTATTAGTTATCTATTTTATATATAGTAGTGTGTATATATGTCAATCCCAATCTCCCAATTCATCTCACCCCCCCTTCCCCCCTTGGTAACCATAGCTTGTTTTCTACATCTGTGACTCTATTTCTGCTTTGCAAATAAGTCCATCTGTACCATTTTTCTAGATTCCACATATAAGCAATATTATACGATATTTGACTTTCTCTTTCTGACTTTCTTCACTCTTTTTTGTTTGTTTGTTTTTGGCCACGCCGCGTGGCATGCGGGATCTTAGTTCCCAACCAGGGATCGAACCTATGCCCCATTCAGTAGAAGCGCAGAGTCTTCACCACTGGACCGCCAGGAAAGTCCCTTACTTCACTCTGTATAACAGTCTCTAGGTCCATCCGTGTCACTGCAAATGGCATTATTTCATTCCTTCTTATGGCTGAGTATAATCTCACTCCTGGGCATATATCCGGAGAAAACCATGATTCGAAAGGATGCATGCACCCCATTGCAGCCCTATTTACAATAGCCAGGACATGGAAGCAACCTAAATGTCCATCGACAGAGGAATGGATAAAGAAGACATGGTACATATACACAATGGAATATTACTCAGCAGTCGTTCCTTTAGATGGGGCACGTCCTCTCTGGTTTGCTGCGTCCCCCATCCTGACAGCCTTACTCATCATATCACCTGTTTGGCTTTTGTAAGCTCGAGATTGAGACCCCGGGTTTCTTTTTCTTTTTTTAAAATATTTATTTATTTATTTGGTTGCACCGGGTCTTAGTTGCAGCGGGCGGGCTCCTTAGTTGCGGCACATGGGCTCCTTAGTTGTGCCAGGCGGGCTCCTTAGTTGTGGCATGAGGCATGCACGTGGGATCTAGTTCGTTGGATTGAACCCTGGCCTGCTGCATTGGGAGTGCGAAGTCTTAACCATTGCACCACCAGGGAAGTCCCGTGACCCTGGGTTTCTGACCAACCTAAGGCACTGAGGATTCAGTTAAAACAATTATCAACCATGTGCAAGGTACTTCAACAAGCACTGGGTTTATAAAGAGACATGATCCTTGAACCCAAAGAACTCATATATCACCATTTCCAGTAAGACCAAGTAAACTGGTTAATTATAATACATTATGACATCTTCATTGAAAAGATATAGAGGTGGTAAAGACAAAAGTGATAAAATTCACTTTCTAGCTTTTTGAGATGCTACTCAGCCCACTGATGTTCAGCCTTTCTTCTTTCTTAATAGATGCATTTTAAAAAAATTAATTAGTTAATTTATTTTTTGGCTGCACTGGGTCTTCGTTGCTGTGCGCAGGCTTTCTCTAGTTGCGGCGAGCGGGGGGCTACTCTTTGTTATGGTGTGCAGGCTTCTCATTGCGGTGGCTTCTCTTTATGCGGAGCACAGGCTCTAGGCACACGGGCTGCAGTAGTTGTGGCATGCAGGCTCAGTAGTTGTGGCTCACAGGCTCTAGAGCGCAGGCTCAGTAGTTGTGGTGCACGGGCTTAGTTCTCCGCGGCATGTGGGATCTTTGCAGACCAGGGCTTGAACCTGTGTCCCCTGCATTGGCAGGCGGATTCTTAACCACTTCGCTACCAGGGAAGTACCCTAATAAATGCATTATAAGGGTATAAATTTCCCTCTAAGCATGGCATTAGCTCTATCTCACAAGTTTCAACATGTATTCTTATTATCACTCCTTTAGAATCATTTTTCTAATTCCCACCTGTGTCATTTTCTGTGGGAGATTTTGAAGTGTATTTCTTAATTTCCAAACATATGGAATATTCTAATTATCATTTTTAATGGATTTCTACCTTAACTGCCTTACAAATATACTCTAAATCATTTTAATCCTTTGAAATTTGTTGAAACTTGCTTTATGGATCAACATATGGCCAGATTTGTAAATGTTCAATGTGAGCGTGAAGAGAATGCCTGATTTTTAGTTGTCAGGTGCAGTGTTTCATATGTGTCCATTAGGTCAAGTTTGCTGATTGTGTCATTCAAATATTCTACATCCTTACTGATTGCTAAAATCTACTTCTTCTATCAGTTACTGAGAGAGGTGTGTAAAGAATCTTGTTGTAATTGTGGATTTATCTATTTCTCCTTGTAAGTGGTTCTGTCAGTTTTTGTTTTGTGTATTTTTTATTAAGGTATAACA
This sequence comes from Balaenoptera physalus, assembly GCF_965194825.1. Lineage (NCBI taxonomy): Eukaryota > Metazoa > Chordata > Mammalia > Artiodactyla > Balaenopteridae > Balaenoptera > Balaenoptera physalus. The sequence goes on along the minus strand of NC_138882.1, from coordinate 151,192,936 downwards.
TACCAATACATAAAGCACATAAATCTTACATATCCAGTTCAACAAGTCTTTTACGTATACACCCAAATAATTCAAATCAAGATATAGAACATTTCCAGCACCTCAGGTTTCCTCATGCCCTTCTAAGTCAATATGCTGCCCCTCTCTCCATTACTATTCTGACTGAGGACGATAACATGAAGTTTTACCTGTTCTTGAAATGCATAAAAATGTAATCGTACAGTATATATTCCTTTGTGTCTGGCTTCTTTTGCTTAATACCATGTCTATGAGCTTCATTCATGTTGGTATACATAGCAGTAGTCCGTTCTTTTGCTTGCTATGTAAAATTGCATTGCAGAAGTGTAGCACAATTTATTTATCCATTCTACTATTGACAGACAATTGTCTCCAATTTGGGGTTATTGTGAAAAATCCTGCTGTAAGCATCCTTGTAAACATGACTTTTGGTGTGCACACACACTTATTTTTGTTGAGTGGTATCTCAGTATAGTTTAAATTTGTATTTCCCTAGTAACTGATGGTGCTGAATACCTATCTTCTCTTATAAGCCATTTCAATATCCTCATTTTTGAAGTGCCTGTTAATCTTTTGCCCATATTTTTTAATATACTTTAAGGCTATGTTATTAGGCGCATTAACATTTAGAACTGTTAACTTTCTCATGAATTGAATCTTTTATTTTGAAGTGCCCCTCTTTATCTCTAGTAAGGCTTTTTGCCTTATACATTATCAAAAATTAATGCAAGTATACCGGCTTTCTTTTAGTGTCTGCATGTTTCTTTCCTATTTTTTTATTTTCAATGTATCTTTCTTTAACTGTGGCTCTTGTTGACAGCTAACAGTTCAGTTTTGGTTTTCTGTTTGATGATCTTTGCTTTTTGAGTGGAATATTAGTTCATTTATATTAATGTAATTACTGATATCTTGGGTTTATTTATTTATTTTTTGGTGGCCACACAGCATATGGGATCTTAGTTCCCTGACCAGCGCTCGAACCCATGCCCCCTGCATTGGGAGCGTGCAGTCTTAACCACTGGACCGCCAGGGAAGTCCTGATATCTTGGGTTTAAATCTGCAACTTATTATGTGGATTTTCTTTGTCCTGCCTATTTCAGATTTCTTTTTTCCTCCTCCTTTCATTCATTTTTTGTTATTTCATTCTTTCCCTGCCTTCGTTTGAAACTTTTACTATTCTTTTAGAGGTTATCCTTAAGTTACAATGTACACCTTTAATATATCAAAGTCTACTTTTACTCTATTGGCACTTTCTCTCTATTCCCAGACAACATAAAGACCTTAAAGATATTTTACATCCCAAATACTAACGTATATGTCATTATGTTGTGTACTTTAATTCTCTCTGTATTTAAAACCCCATCAGACATTACTATGTCTCATAAGTCAATATTCATATTTATCCTTTTTGTTGTTCTTAATTTCTTCCTGCTTCTCTATCCTTTCTTATCCCTGGAAAAACAAAAAAACAAAAAAACCCTACATTTACAAATTAAGTTCCTTTTAGTGTGAACTGTTGATGAAATTTCTCAGCTTTTGTCTGAAAATGTTTTGAATTTCCCCACTATTTTTGTAGATTAATGCTGGATATGGAGTTCTAGGTTAGTAAATTTCTTCCAGCACTTTAAAATTTCCATTACATTCTCTTCAATTGTTTTCGTTGAAATGTTAGCTGTCTAGTTGTTGCTCATTTAAACATGGTCTTTTTTTCACTTCTGGCTACTTTAAACACTTTGATTTTTAGCACTGATGTACCTCAGTGTGCACTCTTTTTATTTATCTGTTTAGGGGTCATAGAGCTTTCTCAATCTGTGCCTTGACGTTTTATCAATTTTAGAAAGTTCTTTGCTATTAAGTCTTCAAAATCGTTTCTGTTCCATCAGATCACCATCTCTTTGAAGGACTCCAATTACATTTACAAACTTTCTCATTATATTATCTCTGTCTTAATCTGTCATCTGTATTTTGATATTTTTTACTTTCCATGCTTTATTCTGAATAATTTCTTCTGACCGATCTTCTAAGTCAATCTTTTTCAGCTATGTCTATCTGCAGGTAAACCTATCCAATGACTTAATTTTATTCCATTTTTCTGTTCTAGAATTTCTCTGTGGTACTTTTTCAAATTGTGTGTGTGTGTGTGTGTGTGTGTGTGTGTGTATGTGTGTAGTTTCTACTACATATATATGTAGTTTCTAGTTCTCTAATGAATTAAAATTTCATTTTTTAATCTTATTGAACACAGTAATCATAATTCTTTTAAAATCTTTGTCTGATAACTCTAATACCTGGAGTCCCTATGGGTCTATTCTATTGTCTATTGCTTTTGTTATTCTCATTCATGTTGTCTCTTCCTGTGCCTGGTTATTTTCAATTGTCTGCAGACATTGTATCTGAAAAATCATTTGTAGAAATAATTAAGACCCAGGACGTTGTTTTCCTCCAGAGATGATTTATGATAGCTTCTCCCAGGAGCTAGAAACACTGGCAAATAGAGATTACTGCAATTTCAATTTAATTAGGATTCTAACTCAACTACAGCTCATGCAATCGACTTCCTCTTCACCCTTCCTTCTAGGTTGCAGCCCTTTGGGGTTCCAACCCAAAGCAAGGGGACTTACCAGCCCCTCTTTGCAGGCCCTGAATCCCAAATTCTGTCCCCTATGTTGGAAAACTCTGGAAACTGCCCCTACCTGACACTTTATCCTGATCAACAAAGGTAAGTTCTCAGAAGCCATGTTGGCACTACATGACCTTGTCCCTAAAGCCTAATTAGACCCTTGGACACTTGATCCATTTAAGCTAATTTCTTTCAAACAGGAATTTGGTTGGCATTCAGAAACAGATGGTCAGTCTACATCTATTATATGTAAACTCAGGAGTTAGAGGGCAGATGGAGTGAGTAGCAGAAAGCCACTAGGCAGAGAGACAGAATAAATCTTTGATGCACAAAGAAGCAGAGAAGAACCATTTAGAGGTCCTGAGAGCTTTCCAGGTTCTTCATGGGGCCCAGAAGCAAATCTATACTTGTACGCACCAAGACCTTCCTGTGCCCTTGGGATCAACTCCCCTTCTTATGCTTAAGCTAAGTTGGGGATTGTGTCCTTGCAACAAAGAATCATAATACAGCAAGGGAGGGACTAGTGTTCAAAATTTTTTCAAGACTGTAGACCGCTTTACTAGCAAGTTGAGAGATTAAAAAGGATAAATCAATCAAGAGTCAACATATCTTCAAGACTATCAAGTAAAAGCATGTGATTCAGAGGTCATCTTCCAATGTTTCTCTGCCAGAGACATCTCATAGGTCTTCCAGAAGTACCATCAGAACTACTTTACCATCAGAATCACTTGCAAGGCACACTCAACAGTATCTGGTAAGAGATATGTGTGTGCAGGGAGAACATGAGCAATTAAAGACAAGGTAGAGCCACACAGCTCCTGAAAAATAATGCAAGAGACAAAGTGGGAGAGCACCAGGACACCTAAAGAGATGCTGCATTCTGGGTAGGCTAGGAACAGAATAGATGCTCAATCAACAATGAGACAGCACATAGCAAGACACATCAATTCTGTAAATAAGTAGAAAAAAGGTCTTTGCAAACAAGGGTTACCTCCACTTACTTCTTCCACACAAGGAAGAACTCTAAGGGGGTAAGTTTGTACTATCAGGGCCTGGTATACAGCAGGCAGTTAGTAAATGCTGCATGAGTAAATGGAAGAATTAACAGCATTTTACAAAAACAGGTCTGCAACACTTTGTCTTAAACTCCTGAGGCCGGATGTTTCGAATAAAGAATTTTTCAGATTTTAGAAAGGTAATAAAGACGTATATTACATAACACTCTAGTGGGGTCTGGAACAGCACCTTATAATCACACTACAGTGAACGTAAACGTAGTCATACTACATGGAATAAATTAAGTCTACAAATAACCTCATATCAGTTAAGGTCAGGTTTAGCTGCCAAATATGTTTTGTCACCAAACTTACCAATAAAAAAACCTCTGGATTTCAGAATTGTAGATAAGGTCTGCTAAAGATGAAAACTAGTGGGCTTCCCTGTTGGCGCAGTGGTTGAGAATCTGCCTGCCAATGCAGGAGACACAGGTTCGAACCCTGGTCTGGGAAGATCCCACATGCCGCGGAGCAACTACGCCCGTGAGCCACAATTACTGAGCCTGTGCATCTGGAGCCTGTGCTCCGCAACAAGAGAGGCCGCGATAGTGAGAGGCCCGCGCACCGCGATGAAGAGTGGCCCCCACTTGCCGCAACTAGAGAAAGCCCTCGCACAGAAACGAAGACCCAACACAGCCATAAATAAATAAATAAAATAAAATAAATAAATTTTAAAAATGTATAAAAATAAAAATAAAAAAAATAAATCTTTAACGGTTTAAAAAAAAAAAAGATGAAAACTAAAAGTAATCCTAAAAACGGACTGCTAATTTTCACTTATTTATCAGGAAACTATTGTCAGTGTGATAAGTTTACTGATTAGACACAGTTGAGGAAAATTACTTGTAAGACAGGTCAGAAGAAACTATCCAGAATAAAGCATGGAAAGTCAAAAATATTAAAGTGATACATTGAGAAAGTGTAACGGGAATCCTGGAAGGAGAGACAGCTCATAATCTACAAGGGGAAGCAGATTTGTAATCAGTTAAGTTACAATTCAATGTGATAAGGTCCAAAACAGAAAGAATGACAAAGCATTGAGAAAACACATTGAAATCTATCCAGGAGCATGAGGGAAAGCTAAGCTCGTTGTGAAAAATGGGAAGTGTGCCAAGACGGAAATTCAGGCAAAGGGAACAATATGAGCCGAGCACATAAAGGTGCGAGAGCAACTCGCGTCAGATCCCTGCTGCAGTTTCAAGATAATCATCCAAACACCTGAATATTTCTCAGCATTCCTGCATTACCTATGGGATCTAACCACATTCTTCAAGCTTTCCAACAAATGAATCAGATGTAAGAACTCTGCCTTATAGAAAACCATAGTTCATATGCTTTAGACACTCATCTGAGCGAACAACACATATGAGAAAATCCGCTAGAACAGTAGTTCTTGAAGTATGGTCTCCTGACTAGCAGCATCCGCAGTGTCTGGACACTTGTTAGAAATACAAATTCTTGGGCCCCACCTCAGACGTACTGAACCTAAAACTCTGGAGAGGGGGCCCGGTAATGTGTTCTAACAAGCTTTCCAACTGATTCTGATGCATGCTAAATGCATCAGATCTCCTGATCTAAGATAAACCCTTCTCATAATATAATTCTCAGACCACTGCTTGGAATTGGTTACAAACTACATCTCTTGGGAACCAGTCCAGACCTCCTGAAGCAGAATCTGTACTGAAGTGGAGCCCAGACTCTGCACCTTAATAAGCACTCCCTGTGAGTCTGATGCTTCTGATTCCAAGTTTCAAATGCCACTGCATCAGATTATACACTCCTGGAGGACAAGGACTCTCTTGTTCACAGGTCAATTTGTTTCTAATAGCTGGGCCATAATAGACATTCAGTGAGTATTTTTGGATGATTAGCTAGCTCCACATCAACGTGCCTATCACTACAGCAACTGCCACGGCTGCTTAGGACCATGACTGGGAACTCTAAGGGGGTGTGTGCTGTCTATCCCCCCTTCTTACCCCTCAAAACGGTAACGGTTTTGCTTATTTTAAAATGGTGGTCAGCAGCTTGTTAAAGAGTAGCTGGATTATTAACTGATGAATTAAATTCATCTTTGTTTTAGGCTGTTTGGTTCTAAGGAAACATAACTATGGATTGGGATAGCAAACAAGAAAGTTGAGGGCCTTAATATATAGTACCTCAACTACCTTGAGGTGACGTTCAGACTAATTTAAGTAAAGCTGACAGACAAAATTTTCAGTCTGGTGGAATATGATCTGTTCAGAAACATTATTCTGGCAAGAAAAGAAACCTCTATTAAGAAATGGCTTTCAGCACCTGCATCCTTTGTTTAGTTTCGGAAAAAAAGGCAGCCAAGACAACGAAGAAAGAGGCTTTTAGAATTCAGGCTCCTTAGAGTTACCATGAAACACAGATCACCTACCAGATTAGTCCAACCAGGGGCAAAAGCTCATTTCTCAAGAAGTGTTTCAGGTTTTATAAGCAACAACTCTGATACTGAATTAAAATGGCTAAGGAAACACACATACACACACAACACCCCCCCCCCAGAAATTAAATAATTGACCTCACAGATATACATATTTCAATTAATAGTCCCATTTTTAAAAACTGTTAATTTATTTTTCTACCCAGTTCAGTATCAGTGATATATAAAACGATATAAACAGATTACCATATTTATAGGAAGACACACAGAACAATTACCAAGGAATAAACCCAGCAAAGTAACAAATTGTTGCTTATCCACGTCCACTCAACTATACAAGTTTTTTAAAATTCTAGCACAGTGTCCCAGTTCTCTAGGAAAGAAGTTACGTGGATTTATACCTTCCATAAGGGTCAAGAAAACATTACAAGAGCTGATACAATCACATTTTGTACTGACAGTCAGAGAAAGGCTTTTAAAGAACACCCTCTAATTTTCAGGCCAATGTGTAGTATCAGTGGGTTCATAGGCAGGATGTGACTTCATCAAAGGAAATGGTTCTCTCCTCTTGCTGGCCTCCTAAGATCCTCCTCCCTGTACACAGGCGAAGGAGCTCTCTTTCATAACAGGTGATCGAGCCATACCCTACTCCAACAGATGGTGTGTAGATTAACAACACAATGAGGAAAAGGAACTGACTTCCTTATCTACTAAATACAATCCAGATTTGGGGAAGCAGTTTCCAAATTTCCACCAGCCAGACATAAAGTGAACTATATTGTGTACACAGCACGTCCTCTTGAGAAAAAATAGGGATGAACACATCAGAAATTTTCACATTGCTCATCAAATATACATTTTCCCAAAGTATATGGGAAATGACAAAAACCTAAACAAAGCCAGACATTTTATCTAAGTAAGTCAGAGTTTAAATTCTTCTTTATGGAAGCATAAGGTTAAGAGTTCTTTTCTCCCAAAATGCCTCAGCCAGGGAAAGCACAGAGAATGGAATATAAAAAGTTCAATGGCTTTAAAACATGGAACTCAACAGTTCTCAGTCAACCTAGTCACAGTTTTCTGGTCATCTGTAAGTAACTTCCACATTCGAAATTCAACTTTTACATTCAAAAAAGAGATCAACTCCACTTCAGATGCCAAAAAAAAAAAAAGGCAACAGCCTAGATACTCCAAACACTTGACAACTGGGAAACTGTCTCATAAAGATACTTTAAAGGCCAGCAGGATTCATTTATAATTTGGCATGTGCTGGTTGAAGGGGCAACAAATAAATCAAGATATAATACATCAAGTAATCAGACAAATGGTAGACATATATACCACATTAAAGATTCATATACAATTCTGTGCTGGCTTTAAAGAAAAAAACCGCGGACACTAGAGGGAAAAAATGGGAAAAGAATTACAAGGGAGCATTTCAGTCCAAAGCTAGTCCAGTGAATATCTACCAGTAGGATTTCCAATCTTTCACCTCCAAAGTTGATCTAATAAATTATAAAATTACCTACTCATTTTTGGGACATACAACATACTCCTAAGTACAGTAATCCCTCTGACATTTTGGTTTCACTTGCTGATTGATGACTAAGTTGTTTCTGGCTGTAAAGATTTTCCTAATATATTTTAATTAGCCAGTTAACAAAGCAAAGGTTGCTCCCTCTGTGAGGCCAATTAAGCTTTACAAAATAATTTGATCTAATGAAGATGAGGGAAGGAAAAAAAAGGGAAAGTTTCCTGGGTTTTCGTGCAAAACTTTTTCTCTCACTTGAAAAACTCGGCAATCACTTAATGTTTTGTTCCAGAAAAAGAAAGCAAAACTAGTTGAGAAAATACCCATATGCTTATTGTTTACTAGCATGATACAAAATAAATTCATAGATGTTGGTCAATTGTCTTTCGAAAACCAAATGTGAATGTTTAATCTTGTAACTTAAGAACTGAATTTTTCCACATTCCTTTATATAGAGTTAGCATCTGTAAATTGAGACTTTTTTTGGACAATCATGCAAATTTAATTTGTCTCTGAAAACAAAAACACAACCTAACAGATTAACAAAATATGTCCTTCAGACAATATTTTCTGTGAATTTTTCTCCACTGTTACCCTTTTTATCCTTTAGTAAACAGAAACTACTCCAAAAAAGTTTATGTATTTTGAATTTACAGAGAGCTAAACTCTCAGGACGATTAGGAAGGAAGACTAGACCAAGTCAACCTATTTTATCAGTACCTTCTGAGCTGACTCTACTCCTCTCAAAAGTAAACTCTAAAAATTTTCTAGTTATTATTATTAAGCTATATAAGCTACAAACATTTCTACTGCCATAGATGCTTCTGTAAAATTGAATAAAGATTTTATTATACCACACACACAAAAAGTAATCGGTACAGAAAAGGCAGTTTTCGGTTATTCTGTTGAGAATTTCTTTCCATGATCTCTCCCATTAAAGTATAGTTTTCAAAGCAACCACCACGACAAAGGAAGCATCTAATTAGTCTATTTTCTTCTGATCCAAGAATGCTGAACATTTACTGTCCCATCTGTAGTTGTATCAGCAGTGTAATGAACACAGTTTATATTACTTAACTATTCTTTGAACTCCAAGAACTGTTGAAGTCTTTTCTGATGTTCTGCAGATGCTTGCACAGCACTAAATGAAACATAAATTCAAAGCATAAGCTTTATTTTACATTAAGCATATTAAGTGAACCACAGAGCACAGAGTCAATATTTTTCAAAACAATTAAAAACGAATAGAAATCTTCACATATTTAGTACTTCTGAAAAAGCTGGATGAAAACCCTCCTTAATCTAATGAGGAGGAGGGCTTGCATTCAGTAACAGCATGCTTCTACCTTCTAAAAGACCAAAGCAAATTAAGACTGACAAGTGAAGGCATCAATTTTAACCTGCTCTGCTGTGGAACCTGCTGTGCAGTTCCAGGCCTTGCAGTAGATTTTCTGGATTTTATTATTTTATTTAAACCAGATTCCAACATTATCTTTGAGTTGTGGAGTATTTGAATTGCCTTTAATATAAAATCCTTTAAACTAAAATGTTTGGTTAAAACACAATAGACTCCACTAATCGTTTTCAAAGGTAACAGCTTGGTGGTTTAGATTTACTTTTCCCTTTGAACGTAAGTTATGTCTTGGAGGGGAAAACTGAGTTCTCTCCCCACCCTTGCTGCCACAAAAATACATTACCTGGACAAAAGCGGGGCAAATATATATATTGAAACTAGCATAAAACGTCCTTTTAAACTTTTGGGCACAAACTGAATATACTGAAAGGTTCTGGTTTTCTAGTTGTTGATAGTAATATAACATTACTGAATGATAAAATTCCAGGTAACTGAAGGGCGCCACTTTTAAAAGTGTCAAGTCTTATTATAATAATTTGACTACAAATCATGCTAAAGCACCTTATACATTTACATCTCTCCGACTAACTGCACCATCTCAAGTGTATTTTACTGTTCGAACTCTCTCTAGGTGCCAGCGAGGCTGTCATCTCTCACTAAATGGCTCTGAACTTTTTCAAACACCAAGTCTACAGCTTTTCTCATGACTCCCCTCTGCTAGCAGGCACTGTACTATCTCTTGCTATTGTTAGTATTCTTGACTCTAATAGCAGTCTTCCTCTCATATTTTAATGTTATAGGCTGGAAAACTAGCAAATCGAATTTGCCTAAATTAAGAGTAAATAGGTATTAAATGAATTTCTCCAATGCGTAACTGATCTGCGTTAATTTTCACGCCTCAAATGTTAGCTTCATTTATACCTGGTTCTCAGAGGTGAAGTTTTGGGGAATGAATAAACCAGGTATTATACAGTAATAATAGTTATTGTCACAACAATATATAATGTAGTGTGAGCTTTACATATGTAGGATCCCATTTTATCTCTCTTAAGAGCAAATGAAACAAACTGGAATGGATAACAGACCCTTTTCATGGGAGGGTAAACAGTATCAGAATGGTTTCCAGAGGTTTGTAGATAGAATTCTAGGGTCAGAAAGATTTGAGTCTAAATGCTGGTTCTGCAACTTACTACCTGCATAATCTCAGGCAAGTCACTTAAATCAATAGGTAACCTGTCCACAACTACAGATAGTCAATAATGTAACCAGACATATATCCAAATGTTTTAATTCCAAATCTAACTTCTACTATACCATTCTGTCCTATATTTGTACAAAATAGTCTCTACTGACCTCATCAATTTTGGTACATGTATAAAATATGGCTCTTCCACAGACCTACTAGAGAATGGACTTGAGGATATGGGGAGGGGGAGGGGTGAGATGTGACAGGGTGAGAGAGTGTCATGGGCATATATACACTACCAAATGTAAAATAGATAGCTAGTGGGAAGCAGCCGCATAGCACAGGGAGATCAGCTCGGTGCTTTGTGACCACCTAGAGGGGTGGGATGGGGAGGGTGGGAGGGAGGGAGATGCAAGAGGGAAGAGATATGGGAACATATGTATATGTATAACTGATTCACTTTGTTATAAAGCAGAAACTAACACACCATTGTAAAGCAATTATACTTCAATAAAGATGTTTAAAAAAAAAAATATGGCTCTTCTCAGAGGAAAGAAACTAAGGCAGAGTTTCATTCTCATAACTTTTTTAACAGTCATCTATCTCCCTTTCTTATCTAAGAAATTTATTTTCCCCTTTTCGTCCTGTTTTGCTGTATCATCAATATACATCATATCTATTTCATTACCTAAATTCATTGAACGTTTTCTGAGAGTACCCTACGTGGCAGTTTACATCTTAAAGGGAGTCCAGTGTTGTATAGGGTGAGAAGGTGGAATTTTAAGAGCAAGAAAGACCTGATTTCAGGTTCATGTTCTAACACTGACTAGACTACGCTATTAGGCAAGGTCTTAATCCCTCCAAGTCTCAGTTTCCGTATCTATACAATTACGATAATCTCTACACCTCAAAGGCTCTTTGAGAAGAGTAAATGAAAGTGCGAAGTGTACTGTCTAGAACAGCACTGTGCAACAGAACTTTCTGCAATGATGGAAATGTTTTATACCTAAGCTGTCCAATACGGTAGCCACTAGCTATGTGCAGTTATTGAGGACTTGGAATGTGGCCAATGTAAGTGACAAACTGGATTTTCAATTTTATTTAACTTCAATTAATTTAAATTTAAATAGCAATACGTGGCATCATATTGGAGAGTGCAGATCTAGAAGCACTCAATAAACAGATTTATTTTTGGTTTGTTTTTAAACAAATGAATAAACCTCTTAAGGAGAGCGGATTATCTATAGCTCTTCTGTATTCCCACACAGAACCAAAGTGTTCCATAAAAACTTGCTGCTGCTGCTACCTTATGTATGTGTTGACATGTATGTCATATGCTTTATGTATGTGCCTCATGGAAGTAAAAGGAAATACACTACTGCTTCTAAAACCAAGTGGTTTGAGGAAGTTCTAAACTACTTATTGATTGCATACAGAAAAAACAGAGCAATCTCTTATATCTTTTAAAGTTTATTTATAATTATGACAGACATAATTTAGTTAATAAACTAGTATCCCTTACACTGACTAGGTAGATTATTCCATGAAAAGAAAGCAGTAAACATCAATGAAACTAAATATACACAGGTTTGGCATTTGTGGTTTTCTTTCTGGTTCCGTTTCTGAAGGTGGTATGATCTATCATTGCTTTTCCAGCACGATTCACAAAGCACCAAGGACTCATTTATGGAATACTCTGCTCACCCCAAGTCTTAGTTTGCTGACCAAGACGTAATAACAGAATTATTTTTAATACGCTTTTCTGGAGAAGTATTCATTTTGCCTTTTTTCTCCCTTAAGGATATTTTAGTAATTTAAAAAATATATATATAATTACATTTGCTGCTTTTATAACTTTCTATCCTCTTTTTTACCCATTTGAAAGAAGGCCCCAAAACTTTTATGATAGGCCAAATTTTAAAATGTAAATATTAAATCTAAATCCAAGCTGTTAGTTCCCAGTAGGAATCATGAAGGTCCCAAAAGAATACTTTCAACTTATGAGCCTTTATAATTCTCATACCTGTTTCTCAGGTGAACTCCTGAAAGTGAATTATCGTGGAACAAAAACAGGTAAACTTACTTCAGATGTCCACCAAATGTAGTAGTTATTCTATAGATGGCAGTTTTTAGTGATGCTCTAAAGGCAAATCTTAATGTTTTATAAGAAGTGTCCACTAGGCTTCCTGAAATCCGAGGTGGTTTACTGGAAGCATGAGGAAGCTTGAAGTACTTGTCAACTGCCTACATCAAGAAAGAAAGAAAACACGTTAGTTCAGACTATCAAGAAAGCCAATTTAGTCCAAAGGATTAAAGAGATTTCATTTCAGATAGATAGATAGGTACAGAGAGACACACACACACACACACACACACAGAGACATATAATAAATATTTATTTTGGATCACAGTCAAAACAGTTTGAAAAACAGGGAGTAGAGGTTCAGCCACTTCAGCAGTTACCAGGGAAAAGTCCACATCTGTCCTTTAAAAAGCAGTTATACTTCAACAGCCTTGAAAATGAAAAACCGGGAAGTGAAACACAGATATCCTACTCTGCTTATGATGCATGACAGACGGGTAAGAGTACCTTTATTATAAATCTCAGCCCAAAAAAAGACCAAACTTTATACTTTACAAGGGTAAGGTTATTTACTATACTAGTTTATCTTCCTTTTCAATTCTAGCTGATAAAGTACCTATGAGCAAGAATAGGTGGGAAGAGAACTCACAAGTGAAACTGATTTTATTTATACTTGATAGTATAAGAAAGAGATTTAAGTATAACTTTTAAAAGCCAAAGGTAAATATTATCATTTTTAAATGCTATAAACTATATTAAGAGAAGGGAGAAGACAGAGAAGTATAAGCATGTCAGTCTACTACAGCAAAGATAATGTCTAAAGTGACAAGAAGTAATAGTAAAAGTCTATTATTTATAGTTACAGATGTAAGCACCAAAAAAGTACTTAAAACTATAGTTAAAAGGATTTCTGCCGTCATGTTTTTAATTTCAAGAGCTCTTAAGAGGGGAAAGCAGGGGCGGGGTGGTAGTGGGATGAACTGGGAGATTGGGACTGACATATATACACTATTATGTATTAAATAGATAACTAATAAGAACCTGCTGTGTAAACAATAAAGAAAAATTTTAAAAAGAGCTCTTTTATGTCATTTGAGTGATCCTTTTTATTTCAGCATCCTATTTTTGTTTCAAGGCTGCAATACCGCTTTTATTTCTGAGGATTTTGGTGATTTTTGTTATGTTTTTGGTTTTTTGTTTGTTTTATAGTTTCTTCCAAGCTACTTTTCTTCTCTTTGCTTCTTTTGGTCTCTATCTTCTGTATTGGATACTTTCTTCAAATTCTAGTGATCCTTGGCTCATGACTGAGAGTGGGACCTCCTAAAGAGCTGACCGAAAGCTCTGAGTACACAACTGGAGATTTCTGACAGCTTCACAATAGGTGATCTGCATGGACTTTTTTGGGGGTGAGTGCTCAACTCAGTAACTTTAGGTCTTTCTTCTTGGTCTGATCAGAGTTCCCAAAGAAAAGTCTTCCAGTACCCTGTCTGGGGGACCTGGTCCCCAGTGCTCAGGGAAGCCAAGTGGTGAACAGAGCTATGGAGCACAGCTCTATGCTTTTAGTAGAGTACCCGCAACTGTGAACTCTCCCAGTCCAGAGACCCAGTGCTCTACTCTCTCTGAGGATGAACCTTGACTTCTGCTGGAATGAGGGAGAAGCACCACCTAGGAAAATCTAGGGATCTAACTGGCTTTCAAACAGCTCTCACCCAAACCTCCTTGTTCTGGTGCCTGTCCCTTCACCCTTGGTTCCAGAGGGCCTTGGTGCTTGCCCTACTACCAACTTCAGATTTGCCTCTGGAATCTGCTAAGTTAGTTATCTCAACCATCTGCTGTCCAGCTTTGAAGACTTTGTTGCTGTTGTATCCTCTCCTATTTATGGATTTATGTTTGTTTTTTTTTCCAAATAAATTTATTTATTTATTTTTGGCTGCATTGGGTCTTCGTTGCTGCGTGCGGGCTTCCTCTAGTTGCCGCGAGTGGGGGCTAACTCATCGTTGCGGTGCGCGGGCTTCTCATTGCAGTGGCTTCTCTTGTTGCGGACCACGGGCTCTAGGCACGTGGGCTCCAGTAGTTGTGGCGAGTGGGCTCAGTAGTTGTGGCTCGCGGGCTCTAGGGCGCAGGCTCAGTAGTTGTAGCGCATGGGTGTAGTTGCTCCGCAGCATGTGGGATCTTCCCGGAACAGGGCTCGAACCCGTGTCCCCTGCATTGGCAGGCGGATTCTCAACCACTGTGCCACCAGGGAAGCCCTTTTTTTTTTTTCCAGTGGACCCTTTTTATAGTTTAGTTTTTTACAAAAAAATTTACAGAAATAAGAATCACAGGATAATGTAAAATAACTTTACACAAGTTTAAATAAGACTATAAACGTATTTTCCAGGTTTTGAAGATATATACATCTGAAATAGGCAATGTCTTTTGAATGCAACTAGCTGCTTATCAGCTATCATGAATAAACCTGGAACATAGCCATCTTGTAATACTGATTTCAAACTGAAGATATATCTCCAGCAGGTTCTAGCTTATCATTACTTCTGGTTCTTTTTCTTGCATCTGCACATCAAAATACAATATTTTAAAAAACTTTTGACAGCTCATAATATTGTTGAAGAGTTCAGCCATTTTCTTTGTACCCCAATTGTGCAAAACATTTTCATTCTTAGGTTTATAAAGATGAACTGAAATGATGAATCAAATATAAAAATATTTTATTGTACATGACTCTTTTCATTTCAATATCACCTATTTCCTTCCAATCACTTTTTTGTTGATTAATTAATTAATTTTTGGCTGCGTTGGGTCTTCATTGCTGCCCATGAGCTTTCTTTAGTTGCTGCAAGCGGGGGCTACTCTTCACTGCGGTGCACAGGCTTCTCATTGCAGTGGCTTCTCTTGCTGTGGAGCACGGGCTCTAGGCACACGGGCTTCAGCAGTTGTGGCTCGCGGGTTCTAGAGTGCAGGCTCAGTAGTTATGGCGCACGGGCTTAGTTGCTCCGTGGCATGTGGGATCTTCCCAGACCAGCGCTCGAACCCTTGTCCCCTGCATTGGCAGGCGGATTCTTAACCACTGCGCCACCAGGAAAGCCCTTCCATCACTTTTGAATACACCTTTGTATACCTTCAGCATGTATCCACTTAAGAACCATGTAAATTTCTAGAGTGCCGTCTCTCTACGTTCATCTTCTGATTTATCTAAATAATTACTTAACATATTGGCAATTTTCTTCCTTTTACCATCATGGGTGGTAAATTTTAAAAATCTGAACTAGCAACTGCATTCAATGAAAGCTTAAAAAAAAACTGTAAAGATGTGTGTTCAGACTATTTATATACCTTTTCTTGAAAGATGATACAATACTATATGATTTCATCATTCTTCTGTTTTCTTATTGGTCTTCTTTACCACAACTGGAATAACTGATGAGTAATGATGAAATAATTCCTGGGATGATCAAATAGCAAGTTGTTTCAAGATACTGGAAATGTAAAATCACTAGGATTTCATAATACATCTTGGATTTTAAAAGGGTCCAAAGGATAATTGTAAAAGAGTGAATTCTGTTTGACTGTTTTCTCTTTGTTCTTTGAAAGACCTCTAAGAAAGAATAAAAGTCACAGAATATCAATCCTTACAAATAACTGGAATAGCTCACAAATAAACGCAAAAATTAAATTGGGTCCAGCAGACTCTAGTGGTATAAAAGTTACACTGGGGAAGAAAGTCTTAGTTTAGAGGTAATGTGTCCTTAACACATCTCTAATTCTCTCTAATCTCCTTTATAACAAAGGACAAGAAGGCTTCAGGTTCAGGGATTTGAGCAAACAGTATGTAGCCAGAGCTTAAAATTATTGTCTTTTCTCACTTTAATTGTCTTCTCCTAAATACTGAAATCCAGGAAGCCCTGGGACTTCCCTGGTGGTCCAGTGGTTAAGAATCCGCCTTCCATGTGGAACATATATACAATGGAATATTACTCAGCCATAAAAAGAAATGAAATGGAGGTATTTGTAATGAGGTGGATGGAGCTAGAGTCTGTCATACAGAGTGAAGTAAGTCAGAAAGAGAAAAACAAGTACAGTATGCTAACACATATATATGGAATCTAAGGGGGAAAAAAAAAAAGGCCATGAAGAACCTAGTGGCAAGACGGGAATAAAGACACAGACCTACTAGAGAATGGACTTGAGGATATGGGGACGGGGAGGGGTGAGATGTGACAGGGTGAGAGAGTGTCATGGACATATATACACTACCAAATGTAAAATAGATAGCTAGTGGGAAGCAGCTGCATAGCACAGGGAGATCAGCTCGGTGCTTTGTGACCACCTAGAGGGGTGGGATGGGGAGGGTGGGAGGGAGGGAGATGCAAGAGGGAAGAGATATGGGAACATATGTATATGTATAACTGATTCACTTTGTTATAAAGCAGAAACTAACACACCATTGTAAAGCACTTATACTTCAATAAAGATGCTAAAAAAAAAAAAAAGAATCCGCCTTCCATGTGGAACATATATACAATGGAATACTACTCAGCCATAAAAAGGAACGAACCTAGGTAATTTTTAGAGACGTGCATGGACCTAGAGACTGTCATACAAAGTGAAGTAAGTCAGAAAGAGAAAAACAAATATCGTATATTAATGCATATATGTGGAATCTAGAAAAATGGTACAGATGAACCGGTTTGCAAGGCAGAAATAGAGACAGAGATGTAGAGAACAAATGTATGGACACCAAGGGGGCAAAGCAGGGGTCGGGGGGTGGTGTTGGTGGGATGAATTGGGAGATTGGGATTGACATATATAAACTAATGTGTATAAAATAGATAACTAATAAGAACCTGCTGTATGGGACTTCCCTGGCGGCACAGTGGCTAAGAATCTGCCTGCCAATGCAGGGGACACAGGTTCGAGCCCTGGTCCAGGAAGATCCCACATGCCGCAGAGCAACTAAGCCCATGCGCCAGAACTACTGAGCCTGCGCTCTAGAGCCCACGAGCCACAACTACTGAAGCCCATGCACTCTAGGGCCCGTGCTCCACAACAAGAGAAGCCACCGCAATGAGAAGCCCGCACACTGCAACGAAGAGTAGCCCCCGCTCGCCGCAACTATAGAAAGCCCGCGTGCAGCAACGAAGACCCAACACAGCCAAAAAAAATAAATAAAAAAAAAACAAAAACAAAAAACCAGAAATAGAGTCACAGATGTAGAAAATAAACTTAAAAAAAAAAAAAGAACCTGCTGTATAGTAAAAATAAAATAAAATTCAAAACAAAACAAAACAAAAAAGGAATCCGCCTTCCAATGCATGGGACACGGATTCGATCCCTGATCGGGGAACTAAGATCCCACATGCTGCGGGGCAACTAAGCATGTGTGCCACAACTACTGAGCCCGCGCTCCACAACTAGAGAGAAGCCTGCACACCACAATGAAGAGCCTGTGTGCTGCAATGAAGACCCGACACAGCCATAAATAAATAAATGAAAGAAGGAAAGAAAGAAAGAAAGAAGGTTAAGAAATGCATGCTCCTGCCAAGCCCTCACAGAGGTAATTTGATACAGTGGGAAGCAAAGGACATGAGGTCTAAAAGCCTGGTTTTCAAATTTACTCAACCATTTATTGGCATGATCTTGATTAAGTCATACCAACAGATATAGTCTTTTTGAAAGAGACTCAGTCATGCAAAATAAGCCTTATTCTAACTTTATGGGATTGTTACAAAAATTAAAGAAAGAGCATTTCTTTTGGAGTACTACACAAATATTAGGTAAAGTAGCATAGGATTCTAGAGAAACAAAGAATGGTCTGTGACTTGTAGAAGAATATTGGTCAAGGGTCTCTGGGCCTTCAAACCCATAGTTCTGGCCCTCAAGGACATTCCTTTCCTTTTCCCCATTCTTCCTTCTAACTTCTGTTATCACTTCCTCAAGGAGGCCTTTAATGACTTCACACTTCCTTTCAATCTCCTATTCACAAGACTAGCTTAGACTCGCCCGTTTTATGTTCTCTGATCATCCTGCATTTTTGCATATTGTGGCACTTATTACAATTGTAGTTACTTATTTGTATGATTTTCCATTTTATAGTCTGTAAGCTCCTAGAGGGCAGGAACCATGTCTGCCTTTTCTCATTCTATATCCTAACACATGGTAAACCATTTGATAATTAACATTTATTGGATGAATGGATATGTGAATAGCATAAAGGTCAACTTCAATATTCCAAGTATATCAAAATTTGACCTTCAGATGATAAGGCAAAAAATATAATAGAGCTGATATCCTACCAACAAGGTGACAATGACTTTTCAAAGACTTGAAGGCTTTCTGAAAACTTTAAAACATACTTTTAAAGATGAAAAAGTTCTGGAGCTAGATGATGGTTGATGGTTAAACAACAATGTGACTGTACTTAATGACACAGAAATGTACACTAAAAGATAGTTAAAATGGTAAATTTTATGTTATGTGTATTTTAACACAATTTAAGAAAAATTTTTTTGATTAAAAAGCACTCTACCGGGCTTCCCTGGTAGCGCAGTGGTTAAGAATCTGCCTGCCAATGCAGGGGACACGGGTTCGAGCCCTGGTCTGGGAAGATCCCACATGCCGTGGAGCAACTAAGCCCGTGAGCCGCAACTACTGAGCCTGCGCATCTGGAGCCTGTGCTCCACAACGGGAGAGGCCCGCGCACCGCAATGAAGAGTGGCCTCCGCTCGCCACGGCTGGAGAAAGCCCTCGCACAGAAACGAAGACCCAACACAGCCAAAAATAAATAAATAAATAAATAAATTTATTAAAAAAAAAAAAAACCACTCTACCATTTTGGTCCCCAACCTTTATAAGGACCCTTTTTAAAGACTATATATATATATATATATATATATATATATATATATATGTAGATATATATACATATATATATGTATATGTAGTGGAATTCCACAGGATAGTAGCTGTTCTCCATCCACTAATGTAGGAAATAATGCTTTTAAATGAATTTGTATTTTAATTAACCAAAACAGCATGTAGAAACCTCTGAAAAATAGCTATAAATGTCAGACAAACATTAATTACTCAGATGACAGCAATGTATGTGTGGATTCATGAACCTGTTGTAATACTTGGAATCTCCCAGGAGGGTCTGGCCCACTATTAGGAACAACTGTCCTAGGATATCCATCCCCCCACTGCTTGCCCTCTGAATGGTTTGAAGAATGAAAGGCTTCCCCTTTCCTTTCATATTTTCTCTTTAATGATTCACAGTGATATGGCTTTTTTATTGATAGTGAAAAATAAAACAAAAGAACAGAACAGTTCCATACAATTTTTCCTTAGTAACATCCAGAAGCCTGTATTTTATAACTTGCCTTAAATTACAGAGATACTTAGAACTTACTCTCGTTATTAAGAGCAAGTATTCCTCCTACATCACAGAACATAAAACCAAAAACATGTAACAGGGCTCGTATGAGTCACATGACATCCCTGCCTCTCAAAATGAAGGGGCTTGAGACTATTATGATTAACCCATTACATCAGAACTGTCACTCAAATCAGGCCCCAGAACAGAAGCTTTTGCCCACCAAACCAACCATGAAGCTATCCAGCAGTCACGCAACAAGCATTTAATAAGTGCCTGTCATTTGCCAGGTACCAGGTCAGATGCTAGGAATACAGAAATAAGACAAGGTCCCTGCCTCTGCTCTGACTAGAGACAATAAAAGTAAACAGACAATTAAAATGCAGTATAATAAAGTGATGAAATGGGGATTACAGGGCAGAGCCAGAGAAAAGGAGAAAAATGTGTTCTAGGCAAAGAAGGAAAGAAGAAGCATCGTATATAGAGTTAGAGTCTGGTTAAGAAAATAAAATATATTTGGGGGGAAAACAGAATAGTCCATGGTGGTTATTAGAGTAGAGGGCTTATAGGAAGAACAGGATAGTGACTAAAGTCAGAATGAAGGACCCCTGTTAATAATAGGAGCAAAAGGCCATAGTAATAATTCAGGTCAGAAATGCCAAGGGCCTGAAGTGAGGCTGAAGCAGGAGGGATGGGCAAGAGAAAAGGGTGGGTGGTCGATATGGGATTGATCCCTTAGAGTTTTGCCACATGGGTGCAACTGAAGGACATGGCAACAAGGAGTTGAAGAATTGGTAACAAAATGGTTGAAGTGACAGACTACAAGGTCTAAGCTGGATAGGGAAAGACATATGTGTAGCTAGGAGGGAGCCGAAAAAGGAAGTGGGGCTTCCCTGGTGGCGCAGTGGTTGGGAGTCCGCCTGCCAATGCGGGGGACACGGGTTCGAGCCCTGGTCCGGGAAGATCCCACATGCTGCGGAGCAACTAAGCCCGTGCGCCACAACTACTGAGCCTGCGCTCTAGAGCCTGCGAGCCACAACTACTAAGCCCACGTGCCACAACTACTGAAGCCCGTGAGCCTAGAGCCCGTGCTCTGCAACAAGGGAATCCACTGCAATGAGAAGCCCGCGCACTGCAATGAAGAGTAGCCCCCGCTCGCCACAACTAGAGGGCGCCCACGCACAGCAACAAAGACCCAATGCAGCCAAAAATAAATAAATAAAATAAATTTAAAAACAAACAAACAAAGGAAGTGAAAATATTGGCAAAGACAAAGTGTACAGAAGAAGCAAGGAAATGAGAGGCTGTGCTTGGGGGGGCTCTTACATGGGCCCACAGATCTATGGATAGAATTCAGGGGGCATGAACTTTGGGAAAAAAATTACATGTTTATCTTTACTAAGCTCTAATTAAAATTTAGCATTTCTTTCAATTATGAAACAGTAAATCACAATAGCATTAGCAATTCCTGTGACTTTGCCACCAACAGATATCATCAGTATCTTCATATCACATTACTATTGCAATTATCTGAAATACCATTCATCATATCACTACTTCAAAGTGATGAGTTTTTAGACTCACTGATAGATCTTGTTATTTAATGCATTAATTAAAAAGCACACATTACTATATCACAAATTTAATACTTTCATAATTGTATTCTAATATAATTGATTTCCTTTCTAATCCTAAGGACTTTATTTTATGTATTTAAGAACATTATTCTGAGAAAAAGTCCATGGGCTTCATCAGACTGCTAAAGGGACCTTTGGCACAAAAACATTTAAGGACTCTGACTTAGAGGGTAGAATCCTGGAATTTTAAGCTTTGGAGGTGGAGAATTCAGGGGATGATGAGGCCTGGATGATGGTCAAAGGTTGAGACTGATGGGTATGTAAAAGACTGGCGAGGAGGTCAAAGTGTGGGACAAATACCCACGTGGACACTGAATCACTCACTACAGTCAACCTCAGGATATGGGGTGGGAAAGACTGCAAGGCAGTTTGCAAAATCTGATGCCTGCAGAGCATGACCAAAAGGCCGACTGTGATGTGGCCTAGGGGAGAACAGATGCCACAAGCCTCACACTAGGAAGGGTTGTTATACTCAGAAGCAAAGTATCAAATCACCGGTCCTGTTCTTTGCTCCATTTACCTCTTTTCAACTCTCAAAAACATGCCTCTGCCTCTTTCTACTCTGCCCCTCAACAGTATCCTCCATTCAACTCCTCTGTTTCAAAGTAAATAGGGCCTGACCCTTCCACAAATCTATAATTCTTACCTTCCCAATCAAAGGTAGGAATGACTATAACCAAATAAACAAATTGCTTTCCTTGTCATACCTACCCATAACCAACTATGAAGAATTAGGAATTCTGATGGTGGGGAGGTGAAAAGAAAGTAACTTTGGTGCAGAATACCTTGAGGGCAGTGTGATCCTTGTGAAATCAATTCCGTTTCAACCAGCATTTTTAAAAAATGAAATAGAATGGAAAGCATTAGAATGCAGAGCACATACTGAAAGGTAAGCACTCTTCTAAGAATCTTTTGTTTCTTGTTACACCCACACACCTCTATATTCTGAGTCTAATGTAAATGTACTAGATCATGGTCTAAAAAGTTTGAAAGCCACAGTTCTAAGGGTAGAGCCATTCTCTCTAAAGAGAACCTTATGTAAAAATAAAAGCCCAGGAGAAGATGATAGACAAGTTCAGAGAGAATAAGGAATGTGGATCTGCAGCTTTCCCTGGGGTCTACTACACTGCTAATGCCCTGCAATCAGCTCACATTCAAGTCCCAGCTCTGCCACTAACACGACTTGTGTGTGAGACCTGAGGTAAGTCACTGTACTACCGAGCCCCTCTCATGTGCAAGACAGGGCCAAAACACCTCCATCTCACTTCACAAGATAGATCTGAGGTTCAAAAAAAATAATGATAAATCACTCTGCAGACTATGGAACATTGTACTGTAGTTTTATTTTAAACTATATAGCAAGAGTGATTAAAAAAAAAAAAAAAAACTATGCTATGTACCAAAGATACGCCCAAATCATGGTTACCCTATTGTGTGGTTAGACAAGCCAAATATTAGAAGTTGTGGAGAAATAGTAGGAAATTCTTTCTTTAGAGAAAGGCAGCTGGGAAAAGAAGCCAAATAATAAAACTACCCATGTGTATAAACATGTCTCAAATAATGTACATGAGAAAGTGGGCACAAAGAGGACTCAAAGTGAAGAAAAAAAAAAATCACTGGTTTTGATGGGTAAGACTTTCTAAGAGGTAAAATGAATTGAGATTTGGAGAAAGGAACAGTGAAGCCTGTTTTCTCTTCATGTCTTAAATTGTTTCCCAAGACCCAAATATGCACCAGTTTATTATCCTTCAAGCCTAGTTCAGTAACACTCCTCCAGAAAACCTATACACCCAAGCCCCTACCTCTAAATGCCCCTAGCCCTCAGTGTTTATACTCCTCATCTGACATACAACTAATATTACAAGGCAGTGTAAAACATATCACCCAACATGAAGTTAGGAAAGGCAGCCTAATGGAAAACAAGAAGCATACGTTTTACTTTTCTTCCTTTAAGTCTAGGACTAAAAAGACCTGGTAGTTTAAAACTATGCACACAGCCTGCTAACAGGAATCCACTAGCCCCAGCTCTATCTTCTTAAGCCCTGGCCAGTAGGTAACTTCTTATCTGCAGGGTAATTTAACTACAAGTCACTTTCAGTAGCTACAAATTATGTAAGGATGCAAACTTATAGCACTGAACAGAATTCCAATATCCTAAATAATCTGATTAATATCAGAGGTATATCCTACAGGTTTAGTATACTTTCTTTCTCTGTTACAATAAAATTATTACTTATAAATGAATTAAAAGTTTATCTTCCTAGTTTCTCTTAGATTATAAGTGCCTGAGGGTGAGAATAGCACCATTATTTTGATTTCCAACATATGTTTGTTACTCAATGTGATATGTAAGAAACAAACTGAGGGACTTCCCTGGTGGCGCAGTGGTTAAGAATCTGCCTGTCAATGCAGGGGACACGGGTTCGAGCCCTGGTCTGGGAAGATCCCACATGCCGTGGAGCAACTAAGCCCGTGAGCCACAACTACTGAGCCTGCGCGTCTGGAGCCTGTGCTCCACAACGGGAGAGGCCGCAACAGTGAGAGGCCTGCGCACCGCGATGAAGAGTGGCCCCCGCTCGCCACAGCTGGAGAAAGCCCTCGCACAGAAACGAAGACCCAACACGGCAAAAATAAATAAATAAATAAATAAATTTATTTAAAAAGTGTAAAAAAAAAAAGAAACAAACTGAAAAAGCTGGGCAGGGGGAGGGGACAGGACCTCTACCTCCACCCAACCCACATATTGCCTACCTCTTGTAGCGTCAACAAAGTATTAAGAATAGCTGGTAGTGTAGTCTGGACAACTCCAAATCTATCTTCTGTAAATGATGCTGCTACTAAGTGAGACAGACCTCAAGTGGAAAAGAAGAAAAAAGTTAAAAGCGAATCAAAATTAGGCAAATCTACTTGCAATACATCTATTTGAGAAAGGATTAATATTCTGAATGCATAAAAAAACTTATAAATAAAAAAGAGGGAGTAATACAATAGAAAAATAGGCAAAAGATTGGAAAAGGCATGGAAAAAGTGCTCAACTGCAATAGTCTTGAATAATAAGATGACAGTCTCTGCCTTACGTTCTGGTAGGAAAAAGAATTTTTTAAAATAATATTGTGTTTGGTAGTGATAAGTGCTAAGAAAACAAAGCCTGATAAGGGTGACAGCTGTGAGGATACTTTTCATAGGGTGGTCAGGAAAGGCCTCTCTGAGGAAGTATCACTTAAGCATTGAAAAGGCAGTATCTGTAAGATGAAAAGAAATAGTTCTTTAGGAACTAGATTTTCATATTTAACCTAAGCTAAATATGCTTAAACATGTTATGTCAACGTAAGTTGACGGTTAAAAAACAATCTATTAATTGCAGTTTTTTTGAAATAGAGAAAAGAGAGGCAAGAACCCCAGGCTCAGTTTATCCACTTATATACAAGGAAAATTTCTGCCTAAATTAAAATACACCTAAATATCTAAGAAAAATGATCTATATAAAACAAAGAAATAACAATGTATCTGAAAATTCAAAGATTGAGATCAAAGTCCAGAACTGATCTTTCATGGATTATACTTCAATATTTAACTAATAAATAAATCATAGTTCACTGAGATTGCTTACCTTCTAATGCCCAAATATGCATTTGGGCATCTGAAAAAACAGCCTGAATGGAGGCCTCTGGGTGCTACAAATACAATAAAGACATTTAAGTAAGTTCCCCTGAAATGATAATTTCATGTAATCAATTATGTAGACTATAACAATAAAAATTTCACAGCTGCCTCTGAAGAATTAAAACCTGAAATTCTTACACAGTATGATTTAACTGCAATAAAGCATTCTGCTACCAACTCATTGTGTGACCCTTGCCAAGTCTCTAAATCTCTACGGGCCTCAGTTTCTCATTTAAAATAAGAGTTGAATAAATAATAAATATATTCAACTCAACCCACCTCAGGGGATTAGCATAGAGATCACTTAAGAGAAGGGTTAAGAATGCTTTTTTTTAAAAACAAAAGAACTGCCTAAATACATATTACCTCTCTTAAATTGTCTACCCTCGATCCCACTGCAAAGAAAAACAACCCAACCTTCTTTAATACAGCAAGGTATTGTGGCATGGAGCAATAACTGGCCCGTGTAAATGGTGGATTTCATAATGCACCCAATGAAGCCTACTAAGTACAACAGCATGTTACATGTCCCAACATTAAGTAGCAGTGTCTACAACTCCTTATCATACAATAGATCCACTTGCAAAATTAGAATCAAAAGCAGCCGTTCACTTCCAAGGAAAAAGGAGATGTTATCTTGTTCAGCGTCTGCTCTGCCACTTACTGGCTATGTGCCCTTAGGCTAGCTACTTGACCCCTCTGAGCCTCAGGTTTCCTAATCTGTAAAATGAGGACAAAAAGACAACTCACAGGAATGCTGTTAGAATTAAATGAGGGAACTTAAGTGAAAAGAGCATGCATGGCATACAGAAGACAAAAGGGTAAGTTTTCTTCCCATCCTTCTGAAACAAAGCTCTGAAGTAAAACTTCAGACAACTCCTCTTGCTCTTGCCGGAAGACGAGACACCTTCCTCAGGGGTCTGGTAGTCTAACCGGGGCTCTAATGGATAGCCTCACTGCTAGCTGGGTGGATCCTCCCTGCCACCACAGTGAAAAAACAGTTTCAACAACTTGAAAGGATTCTCTGCTATGTGTATCTATATTCTATCAGAGTTACTGAGTTCTCTCTCCCCACCACAGTATGACTCCCAAAGAATAAAAATGAGGAATGTACGCCAATGCAGACTTTCACTTGAAGGCATTAATTGAGTGCACTGTTAGTTAATACTACAGTATCTGCAGAAAGAGAGAAGCTAGATTAAAATAATTAAAACAAAAATTCTTTCCCCTACAAATGGGCAAGGTTTTCCTCATCAAAGGATTAACTGACACACAACAGCTGTAGCAGTGAAAACAGGAATGAATTTTTAGCTTCTACCATTGAGATTTACTCCCCTACAGCAGCCGGGGCAGCTGACAGACAAGTTGGAAAGTCATTTAGTTTGTGGTCTGAATTACAACTTTTATCCAACCCAAGTTTAACATCTGCAACCTAACCCAGTCATCTCTCTTCTGAACACCAAGTGGGCCATAAAGATGTTAGCAGGACAATGAGCCATGAAGCATCACCATGGATTTGCTCATTTTGCAGCAAGGGGCTACATATCAGCACAAAGCTGCCTGCAGCCAAGAAACTCAGAAGGTCAACTAGAGCCAAGCCTCAGGAAGCCACTAAGGTGAGACGTGTGTCTAGGGCAGCTACTGTTAAAAGGGAGGTTTAGTGAAGCATGATGCAAAGCTGTTTGGCTTGCTAGGATCAAGCTAAATATTTAGAAGTCAAATCCTACCTGCTACTTCATTCTTATTTTGTTTCCTCTCCCCCCATTCCCAATGCTATAACTACACATTCTTACCTTACTGAAAAAATACATTATCAGCACCCGTTTTGATAAGAAATTCTTAATCTGAGTTGGAAAAAGGGAAGAATTAACACATGCACATTTTCCAATTCTACTCAAATATAATATTACACATTTCCAGGTTCTTCCTGACACTAACTTAAATGAAACACTTCACATCTTACAAAGAAAGAACAGTATTTAAGGTAAACCACGTAAGTAAATACCTTTGTACTATAAACTGGAAAACAAAGATAGGCCATCTAACCTAAATTGCATTCTCATGTACACATGTCTAGCCCTCAAATTAAAGCCCTGTCATAATAAAAAAGGAACTCTAAGTGGTTCTGGTGATATTTTCTAAGACCATATTCTTTCTCAATTCTCTACAACTGTCTTGCCCCTTACCTCTTAACACCAAAAAAGAGCATGTTTCCCCTACCAAAAAAAAAAGATCTTAAGACATGAAGTGGTTTTCTACTAGTTGACATTTACAGGGAAAACAATTTTTTTAATATTAAGCTAAAAGCTACATACCCCAACTGACTTGAAAGTAAATTCATGACATAGCAGTACTTATGGCATATAGAGCCATATGGGATCCTGAAGTTTTGTAAAATGCCTTCAGTTCTGCCCTCTCTATTAATTGATCATTCTATCAGTGAACATGATATTATTTCTCCCATCCTAAAAAATAAAACCCTTCTTTGACCCCTCAACTCCTCCCAGCTACTACCCCATTTCTCTGTTCCCCTTATAGCAAAACTCCTTGAAAGATCTAGCTTTTCTTGTGGTTTCCAATTCCTCTCCCAGTCTCTCCTGAACCCACGCCAATCAGGTGTGCATCCCCTCTACTCCACCCAGTAGCTCTTGTCAAGTACTCAATGACCTCCATATTTCTAGCGCAACAGTTCATTCTTAGTTTGAGTCTCATGCTACCTATCAGCATCATCTCTGACACTCACTTCTGTCTGAAACACCCTCTTCTTGGTTCTTTCTCACCTCAACGGTGCTGCTTTGCTATTCCTTCTCACCTCCCAGACCTCGTCATTAGAGGGTCCCAGTTCTTGCATCTCTCTTCTTCTATATCTATATTCCCCAAGAATTTTCTCGGAGTCTCATGGCTTTTATATTCTGATGACTTCCAAAATTTCATTTCTAACCTGGACTTTCCCCTAGACTCCAGATGTTATGTCTAATATCTTATTCAGTATTTTCACTTGGTTGTCTAGTAAGTATCTCAAAATTGACATGTCTAAAATCAAACTCATGATTTCCCTACCTTACCTCTATCAAATCTCTTCTTCCAGAATCATCAGTAAATTGCAACTCAATAAACTGCAACTACATTATTTCAGATCCTCAGGCCAAAAACTTTAGAATCAACACTGACTCTTTCACACCACAACCAAACCATAAGCAAGTCCTATTACATCTACCTTCAAAATATATCCAGACCTTGATCACATTTTAGTCTCCACCACAACCACTCTGGTCACAGATACCATCGTCTCCCCCTAGATTACTTTAACAGCTTTACTACTGTCCCTCTGCTTCCACTCCTGCCCTCTGAGGATCTAGTCTCAACACAGCAGCACTTTTCAAAATGTAAAGTTACATCATGTCATTCTTGTGGGTAAAACCATGCAGTGTCTATCCATCACATTCAGAGAAAATGTCAGTGTTTACAACGGCTAATGGGCCTGATGAGCTCTGGGTGCCTGCTACCTGTCTTATCTCACCACCCACCTACCACTCTCCCCTCACTCTGCTCTGGACACACTAGTGTCTACACCGTTCCTCACGCAAGCCAATCCTACTCCCACGTGAGGGCCTTTGCATTTTGCTGTTCCCTGCCCTCCCTTCAGGCCTCTGATCAAGAGTCACCCTATCAATGAAATGGCCCCTGATCACCCCACATAAAATAGTACTCTCTTCCCCTAGGTACTGGTCTCCTTTACCTGTTCTATTTTTCTATATAGCACGTAAGACATCAAATTTCTTCCCTTTTAAGACATATATTTTTCATATTTTGCACATGACATATCAGGATGTATCTTATAGTCAATAGCATGTCACGGTTTAACTGGCAACTTTTTTTTTCTTAATAGTATGTAAAGTAAGTCTTACAATTAATAGTACAGTTGACCCTTGTAAAAACTCGGTCGTTAGGGACACTGACCCTCTTGCAGTTGAAAATCCACCTATAACTTACAGTCCGTCCTCTGTATCCACAGTTCCACATCAGTGGATTCAACCAACTGCGATCGAGTAGTATTGTAGTATTTACTACTGAAAAAAAATCCACATTTAAGTGGACACACAGTTCAAACCCGAGTTGTTCAAGCACAAACTGTATTTTTTATATTCAAAGAAATATAATACACTTGTTTGCTCACCTCTTTCCCCTCACTAGAATGTAAACATATGGTCAGGGACTTTTGTTTGCTGTTTTCCCAATACCTAAAACTACACCTTATATATATGAAGAACTCAATAAATATCTCTTAAATGAAAGAATTCACAGATCAAAGGCACTGTATTAGGTTAAGCCAAATGAAATTGCAATTTCTATAACTCAAAACCAGTCAAATACTGGCAATTTTATACGGGTCAACTTAATACATTAAGCATCCCCAAAGTCCTATTTATTCCTAATGGCTTACTTAAGTGAGATCCTTGATTCTCTCAGTGTTACATGTAACTATAAATCCTATACCCATATCATCCTACCTGTTCACGTTTATTCTGAATCCATGAATAAATCACATTGGGCTGTCTCACTGTCTCACCCTCAGCACTAACAGAGGTAGATGGAGAAGGATTAGAATATTCAGTCATTTGCTGACCTACAAAAAAAAAACCCAAGAAGGTGAAAACTTAGCCTGATTCTCTGCAACTATGACATTTCAAATTTTAGAAAATAAATAGTCCTCACCAGAAGCCGAAGTCCACAATCTTGGCCCTCTTCTTGTAAGCTGAGGACTCTGAGGTGACCCATAGCACGTGTTTACATCAAAAATCCCAGCCGTCCGATTCACTACGCTAGAGCCAAATGGGGTCGCCAGGGGACTTGCAACATCAGGCGCAGACAATTTTGAGGAGAACAGCGACGTCTTAATTAATGATGGCATTGAAGGCCGAGGCATCTGGCTAGATTTTGGGGTGTGAAAAGTAGTTTCTTCTGTAAAAGAACAGATCCAGTGCTGAAGAGGCAACCTGATCAAAGCAGGCCACTGTGGAGGTTCTCAAATCTTACACATCTCAATTCTTTGTTTAACTCATTTAACCAAGGTTCAGTAGATTTTTTCCATTTAGGTTTACATTCTCAACATCCAGATTTTACTACTGCAACTTGGTGACCACTCAAGGAGCTTTATACATCTTTTTCTGTCAGGTTGGTACAGCCCCTGTTTTTTTTCTCTGAACAGGTATCTTCATCTTCAAGGTCAATTTTTCTAACTCTAAGCTGCTTTGAGTGAACCAATCAACTTACACTTTTTTTTCAAATGGCAACAACCTTGTTGCATTAGAATATGCCCAGGGTTACTGCATGTTCTTACTGTAACTATTACTTGGCTGAATCAAATCTACAGTGTGAAAATGTACAGAAAGAGAGAGTGCTAACCTTATCCCATTTTCCCCAGAGTTCTTTCAAGTTAACAGAAGTCACACCAGAGACTAATTTGCCTACAAATCTGATCTGTGAACAGCTTCTTCAAAAATTATCTCATAACTGTACCAATTTAGAGAGTCTCTTGTACAAAAATAGAAGAACATCTTTCTGCCACTCCAGTACAAGGCACGAAGACAAATAAATTATACTAGTATTCTATCTTTTTAATAAAACTGGCATAAGACATCAAACATTTAAAGTACCAAATTTTCATGACATGACTTTTTAAGGGTTAATGGCAATAACGAATATTTGGAGAATCAATTTACAAATTAAGATTGGGGTTTTTAAGTTTTGCAGTTATTCCTCAAAATTAGAGGCAAATTTTGACTGAGTGATGGGATATGACAACCATTTAAAATAATGAATAATCCATATTCGGTCTGGCCCAGGATCTCCCCCAACTCAGAATTACAATGATCTTTCTAACATGCTAATTTGATGTAACTACAGCTACTCAAAATTCTCTAACAGTGCCACATCTAAAGGATAAAATTTAAACAACTCCTTTCATTATCAAGCATCATCCTACCCATTCAGACTCCTTTTGACAGACTTCCTTTAAGCAGTTACACTGTCTTGTCATTATTTGTGTGCCTCCCACTAAAAGGTCAGTTCCAAGAATGTTTTTTCATCTTCAACTCTTTGGCCTCTAGCACAGTGCTTGGTACATGGCAGGCATTCAATAAATACTTGCTGAATAAATAAATGCTAATCTGAATGCTAAGAACATCTGAAACATTCCAGAATCTTCTAAAATCTGACATTCATGAACTTATCTAAATCACTTTTCTTTTGTAATCTCTTAGTTTTTGGTCTATGACCCCAGCAGAGTAATGAAGTCAAAGACAGAGATGTGTTTGCTTTGGCCCATAAAGTGATTTTTTAAATATCAAGATTAAGTGCCAATGTTTAAAAGTGGTAGATTTTCCCCAAAACTTCTTCAGGCTTCTCTTTAAAAGAAAAAAAAGCCCAGAAGTTCAGATACTGGGTCCAAATTCCCACATGGGAACAATGGACTGAAGGTAACCCACAGCTTCCCATTTCAGATGAAGACTGTGCTCTCAAGTTTACCACAGTCCTCACCCAGCCAGTTCTGCCCATTTTCATTAAATGCCCGGCTCCAAAAGGCACTGGAACATTAAGTCTTTTTATCAGTCTTACATTCCTAGGTATTGTCTACTTAAGGTGTTTTGTGAAATAGCATAGGTTCCTCCACCTGTACTTCTTCCTCTCAGCTTTCATCTTTCAAACATTATATCAAGCTATCTTAAAACAATGAATGTGGATGCCCCCATCCGCAAATCACCGAGTCATTGCAGTTGCTCCTCTCTGGGCACTGCCCAGGAACTTTTTATCTCTGGGATACTGCAATCACAGCAGCATCCAGTATTACCTGTAAAGATTCACCTGGCTCTCTACGAGAGTAAGCTGAAGTCCTCTATTTGATGATCAACATTTTGTTAGCCTTTTTAACACGACCACCACCACACTGGACTTAATTTTTTCAATTGGTACCCAGGCCTTTTTCTTGATTCAGTACAATATCCCATATATTGGATCAATTTTCCCTAAAAATACATACTTCACACTTATATACATATCCTTAGATTAACTACTGTTAACTTTCTTAGGAAATAAAATGTAAGTGCTTTCCCCTCTCTTAGTAGTATAAGGAGTTACCTGGAGAATTCAATTTCTTAGGTTCCACTGGGTAGGATGAAGACATCACTCTCCCATTTGTAGCAGCAGCTTCTTGATAGAGTACAAGTTTCTGAGTCATATCATTTAAAAGATTCAAACACTCTCTTGAAATGGCTGTCCAACTGTGGGGATGTCCACCTAGGAGGTCCAAATACCAGCTTTTAAAATGTAGATAATCTTATAGTCTCCTCTCAAAATGGGGAGAAAAATCAACAAGAAATGCAATATTACACTTTGCATCAGGGCCCACTTTTCTCAGTCAAGCTACCATTTATACTCATGCCATCTAATACACAGCAGGAGTTCAATAAATATTTGGATGAAATAATTTTCCTAAAAGTCTACAAGCAAATATTTGCTATTTTACCATTAAAAAAAACCACTCTCAAAAAAAAAAATAAAAAAAAAAAAAAAAAAAAAAAAACCACTCTCAAATTGGTTGCTAAAATAAAGCCAAACACTGTTGCACGGTTTCAGTGAAAAAGACCCAGGTTACTTCACTAGCAGTACTAAACTGACTGAAGACTTAAGACAATGAACATGTCTACTGAGAGGCACCCCATGGCCCCCAGTGACCTCTAAATCGCTGTGGCTCACCCACTGTGCTTCCTTACATTTTCATTTGCAAAAGAGCCCCTATTTGCTATTACATCTATAGAAATGACACACTATTTGACAGTGATCATACTTTATACTGAGTGTTTATGTATCTGCTATCTTATTATTTAACTTAAACTACTGTGATCCACACACTTAAAAATTCCCTTAATTCTCATTATCTTTTGATTTTCTAAAACCTTTATCTCCAATAGCTGTCATGTAAAAATCAATTGTGCGTTGAGAATAGCAGAGGAGTCCACTGAAAACTGGTTTCTCCATCCTGGGCATTAAACAATCATTCTCTCTTCACTTAGGTCCCTCCTTAAATCTTTCTTCCAAGTTACAACTTAAGAGGAATACCACTTAACCTGAAAACAAACCAAATACTCCATCAATAGGCCCCAGGACATTTTTTTTTTCCTAAATTATTTTTTAAAAATTTCTTTCTTTATTTTTGGCTGCGTTGGGTCTTTGTTGCTGCACACGGGCTTTCTCTAGTTGCAGTGAGCGGGGGCTACTCTTCGTTGAGGTGTGCGGGCTTCTCATTGCAGTGGCTTCTCTTGTTGCAGAGCACGGGCTCTAGGCGCACGGCTTGAGTAGCTGTGGCTCGCGGGCTCTAGAGCGCTGGCTCAGTAGTTGTGGCGCACGGGCTTAGTTGTCCACGGCATGTGGGATCTTCCCGGACCAGGGCTCGAACCCGTGTCCCCTGCATTGGCAGGCGGATTCTTAACCACTGAGCCACAAGGAAAGCCCCCCCAGGATGTTTTATACCGCTGTATCGCAGGACCAGTAAGGAACTATGTAATGGTCCAGTTACATTTTTTTTTCTTCCAGTTTTCAGATATAATTGACATACAGCACTGTATTAGGTTTAAGGTATACAGCATAATGATTTGAATTACATACATCATGAAATGGTTATCACAGTAAGTTTAGTGAACATCCATCAACTATTATAGATACAAAATTAAAGAAATAGAAAAAAAAAATTTTCCCTGTGATGAGAACCCTTAGGATTTACTCTCCTAACAATTTTCATATATAACATACAGCAGTGTTAATTATATTTATCATGTTGTACATCACATCCTTAGTACTTATTTATCTTATAACTGGGAGTTTGTACCTTTTGACTGCCCTCATCTAGTTCCCCTGACCCCACCCTTTGCCTCTGGTAACCACAAATCTCATCTCTATTTCTATGACCAGTTACATTTTAATAATATGTTCTCTTGCAGAGAACATGCCACCCTGGTACGGTTTACTTGAATATCTTGTGAAAACACTTAGTGCATAGAGAATTCTTAAGTAAACCTCAGTCTGCTAGAAAAGTACTGCTACAGTTAATTTTCCACAGCATCAGCACTGGATTTTTCATACTACCAAAAGGAGAGTGGCTCCAATTATCTATACTTTTATATAACTGGATTTTATTTCCATGTAACATGTAACTATACGTTTATTTTATAATGTGGGAATTGGCGAGTTTGGCAAAATAATGAAGAGCTTATTAGAGAGATGTAAAGCTACCCAGGTTCTGTCCCCACTGGTGCTGGGCTGGAAGGCTTTCCCTCCAGGAACAAGGCAGAGCACTACTGGCCCAGCTGCAGTCTGGAGGAGCTCGGCAAGTAACAATGAAGAAGTGTTTCAGAGTTGCCAAGAGTGTCCTTGGGCCTATCACCATCTATTGATAATTTCTTTTCACTTTTTTTTTAAAAAGGAAGGCAAAGTAGCATGGCAGGAAGAGGCAGCTCTGCACTTAAGAGTCAAATGACAGAATTTCTTATTCCAACTCTGACATTAACTTTATTAAGCCACTTCAATCTCTGAGACTTAGGTCCTCCATAAGGATTAAACCATCTGCTTTTTAAGACCCCTTACAGCATTAAAACTTCTGGGATTCTCAAACTGTACTTTTCTGCTCTAAAACTGTCAACCTACCTCATAATTTCTTCAGGTGAAGGGAATGAGGGGGCAGAAGGAAATAATATAAAAATTTAAAAATACTTCTCCTGGAAATATCATTTCTAACCACAGCAATGCAAACAGTTGTATAATGTTTAAATCAATACTTCATTTAATGGAAGTATTATTAAATATGTGTGATACTTAATGATGTGTGATATTTTAATAAATACATCTAGTTCACCAAAAACTTTAAGTGGAACACTTTCTGCACACACATACTCAGTTCCTATTAGGTCTATTATTTTTAGCAATACCTGGCTGGCTAAGGCTAAAAACTTCTTGTCTTCGTGAAGGAGAATACTGAGAAAGCAACATCAGGTCCTGCAAGGCCAAATACTGAAAGGGAAAAAAATACACACTATTTAATTTTTTTAACCTCTATATAAAATCTTATTTATGAATGGGGCTCAATACTACATATCTAAGGGGAAATCAGTTGAAATTTTTCATGAAGGAAATGCTTTTCAGAACCATAACCTTCCTTTCTAGACTTCCAGAACTTTCTTGCCTCTACCCTCTGTAGGCTACCCTAGTCACTGTGGGCTCCAGCTACCTAGGAACTACGAACTCTCTGTGTTCCTTCCCACCTTACAGTGGGAAACTTAAAACACCACTTCCTCCTGGAACTTCCCTGGCCTCCCCGGCAAAAACATATACTCACACAGCTCTCAACCGTGGTACTTACCATAATTTATTGTAACTGCCTGCTTACTTGTCTCACCTGGTTCCACCCACTAAACAGTGAGGCAGGGACAACGTCTTGCTCGCTGCCACGTCCACAAGTAGTGCCCAGCACACAGCAGATACACAACATACGCTGTACTTTTTTACTCAAAATATTCATTTTTTTCCCTGGCAAACCACTTTACTCAACATTCAAGACACCATCCCTTCTGCGAAGGTTTCTTGCTTTGGTCCCAAGCACAGTAAGTGGTTCCCACTGCACTTACCACAGTAAATTTTCATTATTTTGTGTATCTGCCTTTTCCATTAGGCTGTGATTTGTCTTATTCATCATTACACCCTAAGCAACTAGCAGTGATTAACATCTGCCCAGTAAATACAGGTCTTTTAAATAACCAAATGAGTGACTGATATTTTTGTTTATCTAATAAATTAGTCATAATTGATATTTAAAGGTAATCAGAACCTTAGTGGGTCATTTTCTTATTAGTTTACAACTTTTCTAGAGTGTAATCCAAACTCTAGGTTCTATTTTAATTCTTTTTTAAGTACTATGACTTCTTAACAAGATCACATATATTGTAGTTCTACTTTTAAAATTTCAAAATGAAATTTAAATCAAAACAATTTACTCTCACTTAGGTTGATTTATAAACTTACTGCAACTTCTTTAGACTCTTTTGATTAAAATTTGTCTTAGGATTATTATCATTACTCAAATTTTAGAGAGTTCATTGAATATGTACACACTATCAAGTACTTCCTTTGATCGTAACAGCCAACAATTCTATATGAGTGAAAATATACCTTAAACCAATGATTAAAAAAAAATCAGTGTTTTGTTTTGCTACCATGAGGAATTTGTGAAAAGCTAATGTATATGGTTGTATATCATTATATTTCATGCTTGAAATATTTTTCTATCTCTCCTAAATATAGAATTAGTCTAGCTTATACACATACGTTGCAATATATACTTGCCTCTTAGTCACTTGGAATGAAAACTGAAAAAGTAAACAGCATTCAATGTAGCAGGTAGGTGATTTTTACAATACTTTTTACAGCATTAGAATATTCTAGGCCCTCAAAAAATATATCGAAATACTTAATTATGCGAATATTAAGTCTATTCCATAAGATAAGTTAGAGATGACTGTGTAAAGACACAAAATGCATAGTTCCGCTACCTTTATGATGAGGGGAGGATTGCTGTTTAAAACTTTCGGGAGGCATTCATATGACTCTTCTGAAAATGGTGGTTGAACAGGGAACAGATGAGCCTATCAAATATAATCAAATATAAAGACTATGGAATGATTATTTTCATGACTTAATTACATTCAGTAAATTAGCACTATTTGAAATTTATTATAAAGGAGACAATACAACCAAACTAATATCTTTAGTGTTCCTTGCAAAAACAGATTGCATTAAAATTACATATACCCAAATACACTACCTTCTAACATGTTACTTTCCCAATTTTACTAGATCTCTGTCTTCCAATAATAGAAACAAATTTAAGAAACAAAAATTCTCTGAAGTCACTGAAGGGTACAAACCTACAGAGATGGTAAAATAAAACAGAAACACTCATTTTCTAAGACAAACATTTGGATGATGAAGACAATGCAATTCCTACTCATTTAAAATCATTTCTTCAACATAAATTTTAAAAAGTTCCTTCAAAGAACAAGTATTTTATTGCCTTCCTTATATTTAAATATTTTAATACTGATCAATAGTATCTATATCAATAGCATGTAAAATTAATTAAAAATTAAGGCCAATCTAGTATATGCTCAATAGAGAAATGGAAACTTTCAGAAGAGAATTACACTATAGATAAAACATAGTAAGTACCACTAACAGTTCATTCAGTTTAGTTTTCAAACATTAAGAACACTAACACTGTTCCTCAGAAAAAAATACAAATAAATGATGGTTACAAAAGATATATGCCTTATGAAATCTCAGAAGAAAAACCAAAACCCGACTTCTCAAAATGGCTTTGGGCACAACAACATGCTGATCAGTGCTCTACTAAAAATAAACCTCTGCACTCCAAAACAGAAAAGTACTGACAAAAAACTCAATACTAACCTCTGTGGCATAGATTTTGAAGAGTATCCACGAGATGTACCAAGTCATCAGGACAAAGACACCACAGAGCCAGACATGGTAGAGTAATGAGAGATTCAAGAGGCCACTCACAGTGTCAAGAGGCCTATGAAACTGCCTATGAAAGCAGAAATTACTATTTAATCCTGTAGGAAAAATACAATCTAAGCATTTAAGAGACCTGAGGCCCCACACTGAGAAACAAACAAATCCTATTTCTAAATAATAATGGTGATAGATTCCTCTCCTTTTGTACCCTGTACAGTTCTTTCACTAATACCTTCTTATAAAGTACACAAGGGAGCCTTAAGGGA
The DNA here is from genome assembly GCF_965194825.1 of Balaenoptera physalus. Taxonomy (NCBI): domain Eukaryota; kingdom Metazoa; phylum Chordata; class Mammalia; order Artiodactyla; family Balaenopteridae; genus Balaenoptera; species Balaenoptera physalus. The sequence goes on along the minus strand of NC_138882.1, from coordinate 151,155,171 downwards.
AGAGTAGACCTAAACTAGCTCTCAGTTTCTTGCATTCCAAATCTTCACTGTCACTTTCTATGACGGAAGAAGTCTCCCCTAGAGACTGAGTAAAATTTTATTATTGTTGTTTTGTAGCTTGATACTTAAAAACCATTCAGCTTGACTAGCACCTCTCCTGCACCAGATTTCAGCTCTATCTGTATATGTATAAACAGTTTCATAGTAGTTAAGAATACAAAGTACTATCTAAAAATAACAAACTTTACTTTTAAAATAATTTAAGAAACTCTGTTAGAATGCTAAATAAAGGGAATGCAGGCAATGTTACCAAAACCTTGAATAGTTCAATTTGCAAAGTCATCATAATCCTACAATCACACACTTAGCAATTGTGAAAACAGGACTAGAACCTCTGGCTCTGCTATTTGTAAATGTTGTGATTTTGTTAATCACTTGACCTAACCTACCCTCAGTTTCCTCATCCATATGGTGGCATAATCTCTTCATTCTACCTCTTAGGGCTTTTATGAGATTTAAAACAGTTTATGTTAGGAGTGCCCAGAGTAATACTTGACATTCCTTGGGGTTGGGGTGGCGGTGGGGATGATAAAGTTTTTTTTCTGCTTTTAAATAAGCATCACTGAGGGCCTAGCATACATTAAGTCCAGAATATCAGGCACTGCCATACAAACAAAACATTTTTTAAGTGAAAGGAGGAAAAAAGTATTATATTAAATTTCTATCAATACCATTATTATTTTTCTCTTTCCATTTGACCAAGTATAAAACCTGGGCTAACATAATAAATGACCCATGCGTTTGGTTTCATATATAGTGATTAAGCAGAAGACAAAACTAAATTTTACCTAGCAACTTTTAAAAGTTAGGAATTTTTTGAAATCTACACTGGAGAAACCATAATACCTCAAACATCCATAAATGTCAATATTCGCACTCCTCAAAAGTGGTAGTAGTTAAGATCATACAAAAGTATCACAGTGGAATAACCAATAGTTAAAAGAACAAATACTAACAGAGGAGTTTACATTTATTCGCTAAATAAAGATTAAAGCTTTGCCTATGTGCAAAGTGTATAGGGAATAACTAGAACAATAAACCCCAGTGCTGCCACCCCATTGCTACTTATGACCTGCAACTGGTCACGTGACCTGACTCAAATCTGGTTTCCTCACAGGTAAAATTAGAGTAAAACTCCAATATGGTGCTTATCTACCACAACATAGCAAAGAATGATTATTGAGGAGAAAAACAGAAGAGAGGTATGTCCATGCAACTCAAGAAATCCACTTATATAAAAGCTGTATCTAACAAAAAAGGAATTATCATTGCTTATTTTTGGGGAAAGGAACTGGGTGACTAGAGACAGGGGCCAATAGAGTCACCGTACACCCTTTTATATACCATTGGAATTTTAAATTATGTGAACTATGTGTATTCAAAAATGAATGCAATTTTTAAAAAAATTTAAAGGCTAAATCTAAATAAAACAACTGGAAAGTAGCAAACATCTAAAAGGATGGAAACATTTAAAAGCATTAAAATTAGACTTTTCAGGATCACTTACTCATCTAACTGAAGGTCCATAGCAGTGCTAATCCAAGCTTTGGGAATGTGGCCTGAAATGAAAAAATACCATGCTACAATCATAAAAAGTTAATGAAACAAATCTTAATCATGCTTTGGAACATGAGGTGGATGAGATGACCAAGTAGACACCAAGACCTCAGTCAAAATGCTAGACTTTGATTAGGAATGGGCAGGAAAAGAGAGTAATTTCTAAATACAGGCAGTCCTTGCTTTGCACAGGTCCAACATGTACATATTTCAGTTACTGTGGTTTAATAACACCAGCCCGCAACAATACAATTCAAATTTCAGTTACTGTGGCCTTAGCTGTGCATAACTGAATATAGCAATTCTAGCTTTTCAGTAGTACACAAATCAGTATGTAGGTAACACATGGACATCCTTTCTTTCAAAGTCTGTTAGTTATTAGTCACTCACGTCTGTTATTCAGTTCTGGCACAGACAGCAAAGCATGTAGTTGTGTTGCCTCCTTATCTGCCATGATAAATCTCCATGACATTTTACCAAAATGAAAAACTGAAAGAGGAAACTGGCCAAAAAGACCAAAGTGCAACAAAGAAATGAAAAGTGGTAACACTGGAAATGAAATGTGAATGAAACATAACTGGAATTATAGAAGAAATAGTTGACATGGATATGTTGACACAGCTGCTACGTCAGCCCAAATGTATTGATACAACAACAGGGGAACATCCAGGCTGATTGCAGTAGGTTAATAAGAAACAACAAAGTGTTAACATTAAAATGACAATTATAAAAGCTATGTAGAAAAATGGATTATATAAACTAAAAAAATTTTAAAGGAGACAACAGAATGGCCTATGCACACATGGAACAATTTTGTAAAATTATTCCACAGAAAAAAGTAGGACCAGAAAATGTTATAGTCTGAAAACAGTATTTTAGAATGCTGGGTTTTGTTTATATTAATATGTGTTGCTATTGAGATTAAGGTTTTCCATTCAACTTGTACTGTTCATTATATTAAATAAGCTGCATCTTTGTGCTTAAAATTCATGTTAATAAATTCTACAATGTCCCCTTAGCAACAGGGTATTTCTGTTGTATTAGTTAGCAAGTTACAAAAAGTTATAAAAAGGAATATGTTATTTATAGAGTAATGACTAAATAATATACAATATTTTCTCTTTTTTTTTAAAGGATACATTTTTTTATGTGGTAAAAAATACATTATAAAATTTACCATCTTGACCACTTTTAAGTGTATATACACTGTATGGCACCTTGTCATACAACAGATCTCCAGAACTTTTTCACCTTGCAAAACTGAAACTCCATGTCCATTGAACAACTCCCCTTTCTCCCCTCCCTCTAGCCCCTGGCAACCACTATTCTACTTTCTATTTCTAAGAGTTTGACTACTTTATTTAGTTATATATTTTTAAATATGTATTTATTTATTTATTTTGGCTGTGCCAGGTCTTAGTTGTGGCACACAGGATCTTCACTGCAGCATGCAGGCTCACAGTTGCGGCATGCAGGCTCCTAGTTGTGGCATGCATGTGGGATCTAGTTCCCCAACCAGGATTGAACCCGGGCCCCCTGCATTGGGAGTCTGGAGTCTTACCCACTGGACCACCAGGGAAGTCCCTTGACTATTTTAGACACCTCGTATAAGTGGAATCATGTAGTATTTGTCATTTTGCGCCTGGCTTGTTTCACTTAGTATAATGTCCTTAAGGTTCATTCATGTTGTAGCATGTGACAGGCTTTCCTTCTTTTTTAAGGTTGACTATTATTCCATTGTATGTATATACCACATTTTCTGTAACAATATTCTCTCTTAACTAGTCTTTGAACGTTTGAATCTAAATCTAAACATTTAATTGAAACAAGCAGTCAGCTGGGCTAATCACATACCTACAATTGTAGGAAATATATAAATACAATCAAGAATGACTTTGATATTTTCTGAGCTGTGAGCTAATACATATACTGTATCAAAAAGCAGAAATTCTTACCAAGAAAATAATACACAATGCAGAAATTTCTAAGCAGGAACAGCGATTCCACACAACTATGCTTAACTAGCAAAAGCAGAGACCTCCTGAAGCGCAAGAACTTGTATTGCTGTGGAAGAAAAGAAAACCAGAATCAAATGACATTCAAACAGAGTTTCTTTTTTATTCCAAAGCAAGCTCATAACTATAACAGTCCACACATAAAACATAATCACTGCATAAAAAGACAAAGTTTATTCCAGAGGTAAAAAAATCATCCATTTCAGATGTTAAAGTATTTAAAATTTACATTATACAACATCTCATTGATATGAGATCAGAAATGAGAAAGTTAACAATATCATTCTATACTTATAGTAAGGACTACAGGGATGGAGTAAGTACAAAAAACATAATAATAATTACAACAATAGCAGCTAACATTCTTTGGATGCTTACCACATACCAGGTAGTGTTCCAATCACTTTAAATACATTAATCCATTTAAACCTCACAACAACCCCATGAAGGAGGTTCTATTATTATCCCCATCTTACAGATGAGAAAACCAAGGCACAGAGAGGGTAAGTAACTTAACCAGTGTTACCAACTAGCAAAAGAAAAATCTGCGATTTTAATGCAGGCAGGCTGGCTTCAGAGCATGCAACCTTAAAGATAATGTATGCTGCCTCTACACTGAAATTTTTCACATGCTGTTTGCAGAAAAATAGGAGGTAGTGAAGAAGACACGAGACTAAGAATTGGGAGACCCGAGTTCTAGTGCTTCCTCTTTCTGTACAACACTAAGTCATCCTCGTCTCCTATCTAATTATCTGTGAGATAAGAAGGCTGAACCAGCTAAACAGTTCCTTAGTGGGTACCTTCCAATGCTAACAACCTAAGAGAAAAGAATCAAATATGAAAAAATACAAAATGTTTTTCCTGAAAAAATTACATTTCTTGTGAAACAAGGGTTGTCAGCCCTAAAAATGTCAATGGAAAAAATATTTTTTAAATTATTGGAAAGAATCTAAGGAAACCCAAAGAACCAAAGAGGGACTTCCCAAATTCTGGTCTTCTTTTGTGTTTATATTAAGGCTGATCCTTCTCTAAGGATTTCAGAAGCTAAAGGACAGCAAAGAATTATAGTCCTTAGGTAGAGGTTATGTCTTCATACCACGTCTGCAGTTTCCCATAGCATCTTACAAAAAGCAGCCCAGGTGAAATGAATGCTCGATCACTAACCATACAGCTTGAAGTATCTTGATTTATTCAGATATTTTCAAAGTCCAAGACATGGAATTGCACTATTCGATGCAGTTACTGGGTGCTACCACCATCTCACCTCAACCCCCCAATAAAAAGGGCATAGTCCCTAAACTATTCCTACTGCAGCTCTCACCTCCATCATCACTCACAAGGGTCCAGAGAGGCTAAGGAAGCAGGTAGACATTTCAGTAGATATGCAGAGAACAGCTAATATACCCTCTTCTTGCTCCCACGCTGAAGTGTTTTTCAATTCCCTGTTGGGTTCTTCTGTGATTTGGCTATGAGCTACCCTGTACCTATTCAAATATTTACTATGTGCCAGGCTCTATAAATCTTATCTCATTTAATACTTTCAAATAGTCTTGTTGGCATATGACTTGCCAAGCCTGTCTTGGCATTAATCCATTTCTTTGTCCCCTACTCCATGCCAACGTTCTGTTTTTCCCTATCAGTCTGTCATTAAGAATTTAATAAGGGCAATAGAACTGGTTTTTGTAGCATAGGCAAGTTTATAGGAAAAAAACCTAATGGACTAATGGTAAATGGTTAAAATTACTAGATTTTTAAAAACATCTAATTTTTCATACTGTTACATGAAAAAAGTAGTTACTGAATAATATGTACAATATAAAACTATTTATGAAAACCCCACCCCACAAAATATGTAGTATTACAGCTACTATATATATAAATGTACAGTAAAGGGTCTGGAAGAATACACAAGAATGAATCTAAGATTTTATCAAAAGCTATTACAAAAAATTTAGTAGTTAAATTTTACAAATGTGACAGTACATCGTAGAAACAATAATTTATCAGTACTGTCAATCCTGGACTCCCCTTGTTCACTCTTACACATCCATGATGTTAAATAGGTGGTTACTTTCAACACAAGTCCATGGAGGAGCAAGATATTTGGGGGTAATCTCATTTTTCTCTAATTTTTTTTTCCTTCATTTCCTATATTCTTAACTATGTTTGGATCAAAGCAGATTCACCATGGGTATTTCTATACAGGATTTTGGGGGGTTTTCTCCTTTTGAAATTCTGAGGTGGCAAAGCTGACACTCGGCTTTAATTCACCTTCACAAGATGTGAAGAATTTGTAAATAGGACTCTTTGTTCATACACTCACAGACTGCAGGGAGATAAGGGCCAGATCCAGATAAGGGCCAGATCCTGTGAGCACTATCTCCTTGCAGTAGGTGTATTTTCATCAGATTGTTCTCAGGGATGCAACAGGCATGTGAAAATTTTAGTTAAACCAGGAGAATCCTAATCCCTCACACTCTCACACTTACACTCTTGTGGAACATCATTTATTTACATATCCCTCCCTCCCTACCGGACTGGGTCCTAGTGGGAAGGGGCTGGTTCTAACAGTTTTGCTCCAAAGCTCAGTACTCAGCATGCCCTAGAGTGGGAATGAAGCGAATAATAGCACAGTCAAGAATAGCAGCAACAGGCTGGGGAAAGCCTTGATGGCACCGGAAAAATCTCAACCCATCTTTCTCTCTCCTGCCAGAGGAAGAGACAGCTCCTACCAAACTAGTAGAATTTTTAAAACCTATCCCACTCAAACCAGTCAAAACTGTTTTATTTATGCACCTCAAGCCTTGTTCTGAAAAGGATTTGAGACAGTAACTGACGTATTCTATACTTAGTTGTACATTCTCAAGCTTATGAGGTTCTTAGGTTCAAAAAGAAGCTGGCAGCTGCACAGAGGTACTTTGCATGAATGTCATCATCATCCTCCCCCAGCCCTGCTAGGTCACAGCAACTGCCACTACCTAGCAGGGAGGGAAAGAGTGGAACAAAGAGGTATTCTGAGAGTGGCAGCAGGAAGGGCAACTGCAGCTCTCAAACAGACACTGAAGTCTCATGAAGACAAAGATCTCCTCTCCAAATGGCATTTTGAGGATCTCAGTCCTAAGTTTTGCTGATCAAATCTTGAATTAATCAGATGATGCCAGTTATATATACAAACACCAAGGCAATTTTAACTCTGCCAAATTCTGACATAAAGTAATGCTCAAATCATAGCTTACCTGTATGATGGGAAATGGAAGATAGTTCATGTTGTTAATAAAATACAGGAGGCTATAGCTATAGCCCATAAATGCTCCAGCCAGCAGAAAAAAAAGGTGATACTCATTTAAGCAGGTTTGTGCAGCAGGGCCATCTAAGCTGAAGGGGAAAAGTTAGGTTATTAATTCAACAGTCAGGGACACATATTACTATTTTAGGCTCATTATTTACTGAAGGCAAAGCTTTGACTTAATTACTTAAGAAATGCCCCAAATTCTAACAAAGGGGTTAAGTGTGGGCAAAAGATTAACAAAACCCTTTTCCCTGATGCATGAGAACTTGACCTTTAGTTAATGCTCTAGCTCTGCTCCTCCAGAAATCTGGTAAGGGTAAGAGAGTCCCCTGTGACAGTAAGCAATGGTGCTTATGAGTTGGTAAATTGCATCTGGACTGAAGAATTCTAAATAAAGGCTATAACCTGATAGAGATGCTGTAACTTTGGGCTTCTCTCTGTGTTGCTCTTATAACTAGGCAATCCCTCACGGGCACCCTTTTCACTAAAGAAAATTTATTGCATTAGGAAAAACCTTGCCTTATATAATGTAACTGGGGGATAAAAGGAAATCAAGTATTCAGTAGCAGTCATGAATACTGTCTTAAAGTCACTGGATAACAGAGAACTTAAGATTACTTTTTTGACTTTTAAAGTCAGAATATAAACTTGAAATTTACATCAATGCCATCTGTTCAAGAACTGTGTAAGTTTCAAAATTATAAAAGTACTCTACTGAAGAAGGTATTTTTAATTATTAAAAATTTTTTTCTTCATTCTTCTCATACTGTCCTTATTTCAAACCCCAACCGAAATACCACCTCCTCCAAGAAGCCATGTGTGGATCCCTCCCTGCCTTCTGAACCCCCAGAGGTTTTATCTGCACATTTCACTTTCTTCCTACTAAATCCTATTTCTCATACATTCCTATTGCTCTCCTATTATATCCATTTGTGTCCAGGTCTTAAATCCCCTACTGTTCTCAACCCTCAAGGAGCTTACAGTCCATGTGTGAATCATGCTAACAAATCCAACAGCATTTAGCATAGCACCTTGTACAAAATAAATGGTTTAAAAAAACTGCTGAATTCAACAAACATAAAACATCAAAAACATTCGATGTATGTAAAAAAGCACTTTTTACTGAAGTCCGGAAAGTAAAGAACATCCATAAACTATTAATGTATATAGGTCACTTTGGGCTTAGTAACTAAACAAGCACCCTTAGAAAAAATATATGTAATATTACCTCTCAGTAGCAGTGCAGGGAACCACAAGAAAACTGTATTGACCCTTGGTTATCACCGCAGCACACCAAGCCATCATCATTCCCATTGCAGCATGAATAAAGGAGTGCATGAGCTGCTGAGGATGAATGATCTTCCCTATCAGTGCCAGTCTCGAGCAGGGAATGGAAGGCACAACTGCAAACAAAACACGTGACTGTGGCTTTATAATCTGCAGCATATGAAATTAGAGGACCTAAACTATTCCCTCTCATCTTTGCACAAATACGCCAAAGGGCAGGAAGAAACCCAGAGTCAATGTAAAATATAGTACAGAAAAATACCAAGTTAAAAATTCTTAGTTAAAATAATTTGAAAAAAAACTGAATACAAACAGATGCACAAAGAAAAAGAAAAACCAAAGGATCTAGAGAGGTGAAACCTAAGTATACTATGATTAACATTTTTCAATTCTTTTTAATTAAGATTTCCTGATAGCTCAAATAGTGCCTACCCTGGCACTCCCCTCACTGCCATAAAGGAATAAACAATAATAATTTTTAGATAGTGCTTGCCCTCCAGCAAGTTATCCTTATTTCAGCATTTTAAATTGTCAATATATAGTCCATCTGTGAAAAATAAACCACAAACCAGGTAACTAATGATGACACTGAATACTAAAATAAATGCTTGCATGGGAATTTCTAATACCGCTCTGATAATCCTAAAAGGTTTTCAGAAGTGAGCTGGGGGAAGCAAGTGTGGGTGGGAGGTGAGGGGTGCTGACTTTTGAAAACAGTTGGCCCAGGGTTCCCTGGCCTATCTTTGTACACATTCTTCTTTTGATACACACCAAGAGATTGTGGGGAGGTGCAAAATTAAGTATAAAGGGAGAGGGTTTAGGTGCTTTACAATTTGGGGAAGAGGCTGCTATCACCTTCCCCTCCCCACCAGAAATGCCCACAAGGCCTACTGACTGTGTAACTGACTTATATTCTGACTCATACTCTGAACATACCAAACCTTCTCATGTCATTAAGCCTTTTTATATGATACACCTTTTCCCTAAAACATCATTTTTCTTCCGTGTCTACTTAACACAGCTCATTCTTTAAGGTTTGGTTCAAGCATCACCTCCTCCAGGAAGCTCCCCATGCTGGGTAAATGGTGCTTCTATATACGTCCATACTATCCATGTATTACTGTCTTTCTCAGCATTAATTGTGATCCCCTGGGGAAAACTGGGACCATACATCTCTTATCCCCACACAATGCATGGCATAAAGTAATACATAAGGAATGTTGAAGGAATGAGCCAAAGTGACTAGTCAGGCTTTAAGAATGACTAGACGGGGACTTCCCTGGTGATCCTGTGGTTAAGACTCCTCGCTTCCAATGCTGGGGGCACGGGTTCAATCTCTGGTCGGGGAACTAAGATCCTGCATGCCACGTGGCGAGGCCAAAAAAAAAAAAAGAATGACTAGCTGGAGACCCCTTGTCTGGCATCTAAATCTAGATGACCCAGGTACATGGGACAGTGTGAAAGAACACATGCTGTAAACCAAGGGGTTCTGTAGACGGCTTGAATAGAAAAAGAGATCCATCAGCCAGTAGTGAGGGATTAGAAAAGCAAAGGAAAAGGGTGTACTATAAAATCCAGAGAACAATGTGACATTTTATACCATATCTAACAAGGAAGTACTAAAGAGCTAAAAAGAAGAATGATGTTATAGTGAAAAAAAGAAGTATCAGAAAAAGCTTCTCATTTTACCTCAAGACAGATTTAAGGAATCTGAAACGGCAGGAAGAGCAAGGAGAGAAATTGAGAGAAAGTAAAAAGCTCTGAAATCTAACAGGTGATTCTCCCAAGGTAAAACATATGATATTTTAAATTTTGTTGGAAAACCACAGAATTATAGACTTCAATATTTGAAAAGGACCTTAGAAATCGTCTGGTCTTGATCTCTTACTCTATAAAGGAGTTATTTTTATAATATATCTGCTGAATCACAACTTTAACACCAGCTGTGAATTATTAAAAGGTCTAAATTTTTGTATGTCATAAAGTACACATTAAAAAAAAGTACCATTTTAACTTTTTTTTTTTTTGCCGCGCTGCGTGGCACATGGGATCTTAGTTCCTTGACCAGGAATTGAACCCACACCCCCTGCATTGGAAGCTCGGCCACCAGGGAAGTCCCTTAACCATTTTTAAGTGTATAGTTTTCTGACATAAGTACACTCACATTGTTGTGTAACAATCACCACCATCCATCTCCAGACTTTTCCATCCTCCCCTGTACCCATTAACTCTATACCCATTAAACAACTGCCCATTCCTTCCTCCCTCCAGCCCCTGGCAACCGCCATTCTACTTCGTGTCTCTATGAATTTGACTACTCTAGATACCTCATATATATAAGTGGAATCATCCAATATTTGTCCTAAGAGTTCTAATTATTTTTTTAAAAACAGAGAATGTATTGGTCAAATAAATTTTATGGTAAGACATTCAAAGCATATATAATAATTCTGTATACATTTTTTAAACTCTGACATAAAACACAGCCTCTGATGTACACATCCACATACAAAATGCACTGAGTCTGCCCTTAGTAAAATAAATTCAGATATTTTAAAGATGGTTAATATTTGAAAACTCACCTGTATAGAACTCCACATTGAAAATACTTATTATTACTATTACCACTGACAGCAGCAGAAGGTAAAAGATTATATAGGAACTATACAGATCACTGAAAGAATCTAAAACACAAGAGAGATGAATAAGTAAGTTCATTCAGTCATATAGTCATGTTTAGTATACTGCAATAGAAAAGGGGCTCGAACCACAACTATAATTTTAATTTTAAAAGTTATCTTTTATTTAAAAATTTACTCATACACTGCTGATGGGTCCTATAGGACATCAACTCAAGAACTACATACAGTGCGAGTTATTTGGACCAAGCTCCAGGTCCTTTAACGTTATACTAGAATTTCTTTTAGATGACCCAGATGTTAACATTAGACAAAATAATACCATATGCAAACATTTTATCACGTGAAACAGAGAAGTACCACATTTAGTAATATACCAACAAAGTTTCTTTTTAAAATGTAAATAATATTTTTCAGATCTCTTCTTAATAAATGCAATTAGTCCCTACAGCTAGAAAAAAGTAACATTTCTAGAAATAGCATAATCCATAAATCATCCAAAGGAGCCGAATTAAAAAAAAAATCATGATGTCCCTGTGAAATACTAATACATTCACATTTTAGAGTAGTTCAACAATCAATATTCCATTTAAAAAATGCGGTAAAGTTTAAAATACGTATATATTATGCCTAAAAACATGAACAAGAGATATAAAAATAAGGACATATGTTTGTTAAATAGACTAAGACTTAATAATGAAACCAATTATTTTTAAAATTTTAATTCAGTGACCAAAATTATTGAAAAATATTTATTCAGTATCCACAATTAAACTCCTCAAACATTATACTGAGATAAAAGAGTGAAAGAACTGATTTATGTGACTGGAAATAAGGAAGGAAGGACTACAGTTTCTCTGTAAAGACTTTGTGAAGCAAAAGTTTAAGAATACAAGTAATATTTGATGAGAAAAATGGCATAAATCAAATCCAATCTGAAGAGAAAGTGATACTAGGATACCCTTGGGCCATGAAATGGCAGAAAGTGTTTATCTCAAGTGCCAGTACTGAACAATCGGTAATGGCTCTAGATTACAATATTGAAATATTCTGAAGTTGCAACTAGACAGCCCAGTTCATGAGTGATGCAGACGCAGCAAGGTGGTTACAGAAATACTTGCCATTCTTGTGCTGGCTAATGGCTTAATTTCATTTGACCTGTGAGACTCACCCAAGAAGTGATTGATATGTTTCAACAAAAAACTTTAAATGACTTTAACTCTTTAGCAGCAATATCTCGCTAAAGGTCACAAGGTAAAGCTTTTAACTCTTTGAAAACTGGCATTTCTTCAGAAAAATTAAATTAACAACATACTTCCCACTTTCCAAAGCAAAAGAAATTTATTGTTACTGTTTCTGAGAGGGAGGGAAAAAAAGAATTTCAAGAGTATTTGTGCTTCTAGGCCTTAGGCAAGACTTTAAAGACTTCAAAACCTACTCTGGGAACATTTCTCTCTTTTTATTTTTTTAATTCTAGTGTGGCAGAGTGGAAAAACATAGGTTTGAAGTCAGAGACCAATATTCAAATCCTAGTTCAGTTATTCACTAGCTGTGTCTCTGCACAGACTTATAACCTGAGTCTCAGTTCCCTCATTTAAGTAGGGATACTACGTCATTATTATACAAGGTTGTAGGAAAGATAAGAAGTATTATACTTAAGGTACTTAGCATGGTGCCTGGCACATAGTAGGCAGCAATAATTGGTAGCTATTATTAACATAAAATAGTTATAGTTTAATGAATTTATTAATTTTATCTCCAAGGATCTGGAGAAACATTAGCCTGCTCCAATCTTTTCCTCCTCATCAATCTTTCAGTTTAACTCTATGTTCCTTAGTCTTTCCTCCTTTTCTCTCTTCTCATCTTTCTTATCAGCCACAATATAGAAATTTTTTTAATATATTTCATGTAGCAGATTCCAGGGTATCATTCTTTTTTTTTTAATTTATTTATTTAATTTATTTTTGGCTGCACTGGGTCTTCACTGCTGCCCACGGGCTTTCTCTAGTTGCGGCGCGCAGGGGCTACTCTTTTGTAGCGGTGTGCGGGCTTCTCATTGCGGTGGCTTCTCTTTGTTGCAGAGCACGGGCTCTAGGCACGTGGCTCAGTAGTTGTGGCACACAGGTAGTTGCCCCATGGCATGTGGGATCTTCCTGCACCAGGGATCGAACCCGTGTCCCCTGCTCTGGCAGGCGGATTCTTAACCACTGCACCACCAGAGAGTCCCAAAGTATTCTTAATTTTAGACAGACTTTTTAAAAAGGTATGTCATATTTTCTACCTACAATTTTTAAATATATAAAAGGAATAGTTCACTTCCTTAAAAAGACAACCTCAATAAAGCTGCCAAATAGAAGAGACAAATAAACAAAATTAGGTTTTTATTTATGTGGTCTTCTAATGATCTTTCTGTTCATGTGATAATACTACACAGTCTCTGATGTGTCTACTAATCTTATTATATAGTGAAAAGGCCTGTTAGGAAGGGAATGCCTTAAGAATACCTCAAAGTGAATGTTTTGTCATTGTCAATACAGCAATTAAAATAAATTATTTAAAACATAATGCGATTTTTATGTTGAGAAGTGGGCCCTGTAAATTTGTTTTCCTCAAACTGAGTATCACTTACCAGACAGCCACTGTATAGGATGAAATAAATCAATGCTGCTGAAGATGACAAATACTGTGGTACAGATGGGCAGAAGCAGCACCGACCAGACAATACTTGTAACTATCCTCCAGCCCAAAACCTATAATTAAACAAACAAAAATCCCTCAATCATGAAGTCAGTTAAACTATTTCAGTTATTTCAGTTATGCAAATCCTATCTTTTCATACAGGATGTTAATCACTAATATTTACACCCAGATCACAGTCCATGCAGCTACAGATAAATGCTAACGGTTACTACTATTAGTAACACTACACACCACTCCAGAAACTTGTAGTATCAGTGAACTGATGCTTGTTTTAGTCCAGAGTCAGATGTCACATTAAATATCACACTTTGGGGGGTGAGGGAGGTCTCAATTAGTTTACAACTGTACTTTACAGCAACTTATACTTGTCTCTCTAGGTTTGATAGATGTATCAATATCTGAAAGTGTATTCATTTTCCAGGAACCAACTGTATATTGTAATTGTGTTTATTAGATATGAGCTCTTTACTGGGCAACTACTGCATTGTATTCATGTCTGACTCACCAGTGCCTACCATATGAGGCACAAGATTTACTGCTGAATACTTGAATACAAGAAGAGATACTGAGGCATTTTAAGCACGCAAGTGACGATCAGATTTATATTTTGGAAGGTAAAACACCCTTGTGTCTGTAAGGTGGCTATAATGAAGATGGATCAGAGGGGACAAGACACAGACAGGAGACAAACAGGAGGCAGTCCACCCCAATTGCCCAAGCCAAAGATTACAGTCAGTGTCTGAAGGAAGGCAGTGGTAAAGAGAAAGTTAAAAAAAAAAAAAAAAACTGCAGCCACGTTTCTGACATACAATCTACAGGACATCGATGACTGATAATACAGGTGGTAAAGAACAGGTAAGACTTAGTAACCCGGGATACAAAGTAGATGGCAGTGCCGCTGGGGTAGAAGCACTGTCCTAAAAGGGATTCTTACTCCTATATCTCTGTGCCCTCCACAGAATGGAGGCAGAACTGTTGATTGGACTTCAACAAGGAAGTACCTCCTCTTCTCGAGCCCACAGTGCACACATTCCTCTAATTTGACAAAACACCTGTCCTGCTCACCTAGTCCCCAAGACCAGCCTCTGCTAAGGTCATACCACATTCTTTCCGATTCCGGATATTCCTTCCCGCTTCTTATCCCAAGTAATCAACAAGTTATTAATTGTGCACCTAGCAGAGTTGCATACAACTCTTCCCCATTCTCTGCCAACTCCCATGCAGGACATCCCTCCCACTATGACCAGCTTCCACTCAGGACCCCTCTCTCACGCCGTAAAGAGTTTGCACTCAGGACGCCCCGCACACACACAACTTGTAACCAACTTTCCCTAGTACGCCCGTCCCCTCTGTAACTAGCTTCCACTCAGGACACCCCCACAACCCTGAAATAAGTCACTTGGGTCGCCCCCTCCCCACGCGCTCCCCACACTACACTCGAGCCGGCCCCGCCCCCGTCCAGCGCGCACGCGCGACCAGAGCCCGCACGCCCAGCCCGACCCCCGCAGCTGCCAAGCGCCTGCCACAGTGCGCGCAGCACTCACGCGCCACAGGATGTCCCGCGGCCCGTCGGCGCACGGCCGACTCGCAGCAGTGACCATGGTGATGGCGGCCCCTACTCTGAAAAGTGCAGGATACAGTGAGCCCACCCGCCACCGCAGTTCAAAGGGAGGAAGGCCCCCCGAGGGCCCCATTGGGGCTGTCTCAGACGCTGCCTGGGCGAAGCCCGGCCCAGGCCCCAACCCATCCCTTCGAGGTTCCGTCTGGACGGGCCCAGCCGGCCAGAACCGCCCCGCAGACACGTCCCCCAAAGGGGGCTGGGACTCCAGGGCCCGCCCTCTGGAGTCCAAAACGTCTCTCCGAAGCAGGGTCCGGCGGGGCGCCAGAAACTGGGGGCGGCTCTGCATGCTGGGAACTGTAGTCTCTACGGCCCTCTGAGTAAGGAAGAGCGTTGCATTCTGGGACTGGGAGTTCCAAGGTACAGCATGCTGGGAGTCGAAGTCTTCCCAGCGGTCCCTTGTGCCATGCTGGGAATCGTAGTCTTATATAAAGCAGCTTCTAGTCACAGTGCTGATTATCAGAATTCTGTAATTAGAAAGACCTGGCAAAATGATTTGCCTTCATTTCTTCCGATCTTACTTTATCGACCTCCTGAAAGTGAAATCAAAGGATGCTGTGGCCCTCTCCACAAAGGTACTAATTTTACTGAAATGAAAATCTCTCTTTCCCTAGAGGTGCATTTGGTTTCCTAAGATCTGGTTTCTAGCTCCAGCTCTGCCACTTGCTAAGTGGAATATCTTGACCCTCCCTGAGCCTCCGTTTCTTCATCTATAAAATAAGGATAAAAATAAAGATGGTATCGGATGATGTTGTGAAGATGTACTAAAATGCTATACAAATATTGTCCTTAATTTCCTGCCAGTGAGGAAAAAGGCTTTTCACCAGCCTAAGTCCCACTTAATGAATCCTTCTCTGATTGCATTAGGCCTCAGTGAGATCCCCAGAGGCATATTGCTAACACATTTTAACACCCAGTTACATACCACAGACAATATTCAGTACTCTAGAAAGACAGATTCAGTGATTTACTGACTGAAGAAACTCATAGTCTGGTGAGAGTAATTGAGATCACACATACTGCTCTGCAATGTTTGCTAAAAGTGGTTTCTTGAGTTGTTTTAAGGTTGTATATCATATTCACTTCCAAAAACATGATAATATCAATCAAGTCTGACGTATTGCAGGACAAACTGGAAATAGAAAGGTAGATCAAGTCTCTGCCATGAAGAAACCTTCTATTTGGTGGTGGAGAGAGATTATAAAGAATCATTCTAGGGCTTCCCTGGTGGCGCAGTGGTTGAGAATCTGCCTGCTAATGCAGGGAACATGGGTTCGAGCCCTGGTCTGGGAAGATCCCACATGCCGCGGAGCAACTAGGCCCGTGAGCCACAATTACTGAGCCTGCGCGTCTGGAGCCTGTGCTCTGCAACAAGAGAGGCCGCGATAGTGAGAGGCCCGCGCATCGCGATGAAGAGTGGCCCCCACTTGCCGCAACTGGAGAAAGCCCTCGCACAGAAACGAAGACCCAACACACCAACACAGCCATAAATAAATAAATACATTTTAAAAAAAAAAAAAAAAAAAGAATCATTCTAGGGACTTCCCTGGTGGTGCAGTGGTTGAGAATCTGCCTGCCAATGCAGGGGACACGGGTTTGAGCCCTGGTCCAGGAAGATCCCATATGCCGCTGAGCAACTAAGCCTGTGTGCCACAACTATGGAGCCTGTGCTCCAGAGCCTGTGAGCCACAACTACTGAACCCACGAGCCACAACTACTGAAGCCCACGTGCCTAGAGCCCGTGCTCTGCAACAAGAGAAGCCACTGCAATGAGAAACCTGCACACTGCAATGAAGAATAGCCCCTTCTCACCGCAACTAGAGAAAGCCCGCGCGCAGCAACAAAGACCCAATGCAAGCAAAAATTTTTTAATAATAATAATAAATTAATTTAAAATAAAATAAAATAATGAAAAAAAAAGAAGAATCATTCTAAATGAGTGTCCATAAACAGACCTCAGGTTACTTGCAATCAGATCTCTTTGTTTAGTTCCTTTGGTAAAGACTAGTAGTTGTCTACACGAGTGTCTATTCTCCCCTTCTTTCTTAGTAGTAGACTGCCCCCCCTCCCACTTTTAACTGGGCCTGTGGCTACATTTCTCAGACTCTCTTGCAGCTAAGTGGAGCCAGGTAGCTGAGTTCAGGCCAGTAAAATATAATCAAAGTATTGCATGGTAGCCTCCCAGAAACCTCCCCTTAAAAGAGAGCTAGCCCTTGTTCTTTGCCCCTTTCTTAATCCCTTCCTCCATCCAGCTGTATGGAACTTGGATGTGTTGCCTGCCATATTGAACCACAGGAAGAGGGTCACACTCTAGGCAAATTAGGTACCAAACTAAAAGGAGACTTGATTACTTGGAGCAATCATACTATTCTTGGGCTACCTGCCTTTACCTTCTGACTTAATTTATACAAGAGAGACAATTATTTATTGTTTAACTGACTTCTATTTTTACAGCACTTACTACCATCTGAAATCATATTGTGTAACTCCTTAGTTATTATCTTTCTTCCCACTAGTCTACAAGCTTCATGAGGGCAGGGACTTTGTCTATCTTGTTAATCACTGTTTCCAAAATACCCTTAACATTAGTAGGTAGTCAATAAATGTTTGTTAAATGAACAAAATAATGAATGGAAACAAGTAAGTGCATCAGATAGTGTCTGATTCAGGAAGACAAACTTTGTTATTTAAATCAAAGGGGGATTTAATTCAGAGAATTGATAACAAAAGTATTGGAAGGGTTAAAAGAGCATAGGGGAGAAAGAACAGGGTTGTAGTAGCAAGAGGAAGACAGGAATTATTACCCAAATATCAGGAAGATGCTACTCCCTCTGCATTAGAGCTCATCAGCCCACATGCAGTGCTCAGCTGCTGAGGTAGTTCCATTACTGCTGTTAAAACCACACCATTTCTGTTGAGCAGGAACTAAGGAGCTAGTACCCTAGAGCTGTTGAAACCACCACAAGTGCCCACAACCATCTGCAGTTGCTCTCCAAGCTCTGGTTTCTTCATCAATAATAAAAAGATGTTGCAAGATGCTGTATTAAATTAGATTTTGTTTGTAAATTGTCTGCCACACAGTAGATTTTCAATATATGATAAATATGATTAGTAAGAAGATTAACAGGCTTTGGAGTCAGATAAACATGTGTGTGAATACCTGCTCTGCCACTTAGTAGCTATTTGATCTTGGGAAAGTCACTTTATCTTTCTTGGCTTATATGAAAAGAAGATTTAAAAGCATCCCTATGGGGCTTCCCTGGTGGCGCAGTGGTTGAGAATCTGCCTGCTAATGCAGGGGACACGGGTTCGAGCCCTGGTCTGGGAAGATCCCACATGCCGCGGAGCAACTAGGCCCGTGAGCCACAACTACTGAGCCTGCGCGTCTGGAGCCTGTGCTCCGCAACAAGAGAGGCTGCGATAGTGAGAGGCCCACGCACCGCAATGAAGAGTGGCCCCCGCTTGCCGCAACTAGAGAAAGCCCTCGCACAGAAATGAAGACCCAACACAGCCAAAAATAAATAAATCAATTAATTAATTAAAAAAAAAGAAAAAAAGAACCTCTGCTTTAAAAAAAAAAAAAGCATCCCTATGGACACCGAAAGCATACTAGAAAGACACATGCACTAAATAGATGAAACTATAACCTAATCCTCCAAAATGGAATAAAATTAATTAAGAAAATGATACAAAAGATGAAAGAACAACACTAATTAGTACTAGAAAAACTCAGGATTATGATATAGAACACCAGGAAGAAATAGATATATAGGAATAGAAATATAGGAAATATATAGCAATAGAATTATCTATATAACAAACACATGAAAGGGTGCTCAACATCACTAATCATCAGGGAAATGCAAATCAAAACTACAATGAGGTATCACCTCACACCAGTCAGAATGGCCATCATCAAAAAATCTACAAACAATAAATGCTGGAGAGGGTGTGGAGAAAAGGGAACCCTCTTGCACTGTCGGTGGGAATGTAAATTGATACAGTCACTATGGAGAACAGTATGGAGGTTCCTTAAAAAACTAAAAATAGAACTACCATATGACCCAGCGATCCCACTACTGGGCATATACCCTGAGAAAACCATAATTCAAAAACAGTCATGTACCACAATGTTCATTGCAGCTCTAGTCACAGTAGCCATGACATGGAAGCAACCTAAGTGTCCATCAACAGATGAATGGATAAAGAAGATGTGGCACACATATACAATGGAATATTACTCAGCCATAAAAAGAAACGAAATTGAGTTATTTGTAGTGAGGTGGATGGACCTAGAGTCTGTCATACAGAGTGAAGTAAGTCAGAAAGAGAAAAATAAATACCGTATGCTAACACATATATATGGAATCTAAAAAAAAAAAAGATTCTGAAGAACCTAGGGGCAGGACAGGAATAAAGACGCAGTTGTAGAGAATGGACTTGAGGGCACGGGGAGGGGGAAGGGTAAGCTGGGATGAAGTGAGAGAGTGGCATGGACATATATACACTACCAAATGTAAAATAGATAGCTAGTGGGAAGCAGCTGCATAGCACAGGGAGATCAGCTCAGTGCTTTGTGACCACCTAGAGAGGTGGGATAGGGAGGGTGGGAGGGAGGGAGACACAAGAGGGAGGGGATATGGGGATATATGTATACATACAGCTGATTCACTTCGTTATAAAACAGAAACTAACACACCATTGTAAAGCAATTATACTCCAATAAAGATGTTAAAAAAAAAAGAAAGAAAAAATAGAAACAGACCCATAATAGAGACAATAATCAAAGCCAATTTTGTTTATTGAAGAGATAGATGAATGAAAAAGTAAATACACATTACCAAAATCACATATGAAAAAATGAATACCTTACGAGTCTACTCTTACTGAAAATAAAATATTATGAATAGCTGTAAAAAAAAAAAGATTATCTATGTAAATAGATACATAGGAATATAAGAATAGAAATATAGGAAAGATCACTATAGAAATGAAGGTTGAACTAGGAGGAACTCAAGAGCAAAGAAACAGAAGATTAATGCCATAAAAAAGGGAAGGACATTTTTCAACCAAAAATGAAAAAAGAAAGAAACAAAAAGGATTTTTAAAAAGCAATAAATAAAGAAGATAGGCAAAGATGATCTAACATATGAATAATGGGAGTCCCTGAAGAATCTGGACTCTCATTTTTAACCACCACTCTCTCCCAACGAGGTAAGGAATATGGGAATTACTTTTTGCTCAAATTTTCCTAATATTTTTAAATGAGCCATCATTTTCCTAAAGTTTTCATTTCAAAACTTTCACACTGTATAGTCCTGGGCATCTTATAGCCTGTTAATGTTATGGGGTGGTTGTCGTACATGACCCCTCTTTCTCCCCATCTGTAACCTTTTTAGTGTTAAATTCAGTCCTTTGAAGAAAGAAGGCTGCTGACTCTTGATAAAATGTGATTAGCTGTTTCCGAAGGCAAAATAAAAGACATTTATTTTAAAAGACAGCTCTTTGGACATCCAAAGTCTCTTGTGCAACAATATTTTGATGAATCAAGCAAAAAATAAATTCAAAACACATTGATGACATTTCCTAAGGGGGCATGGAAAACACATATTCCCCAGGATAAACATAAGTCATTACTATTTTTCTTTTACCAAACTGAAGCCTTGGGGAAGAATTTGAAAGGTTTAGCAAATTGAAAATGAGGCTCAAACTCCTCCTCCTTCCTTTGATACCCCCTCTCTGGAGCCAGGCTTCACCTCTTGATGGCTGTTTGGTGGATTAGATTTCAAAGGAAAGTGTAATGAAGAGAGAGGGAGAACCTTGAGGGAAAATCCACACAGTACAAACAAAGTATGTAATCCAGGCTTCAGAAATGACTTTTTCTTCCTTTTAAACTGGCCTGCGTTGTTTGCAAAGTCTGATTTAAACTTCTGCCAGTGACACAGAGACAGTAAAATGAAATCCATGGGTGAAGGTGAGGCTACTTGCTGCCTCATCTCCAAGTATATGAGGAAGAGGCAGGATCAAAGGCAGGATCAAAGGCAGGTAAAGGTTTTAGAGTCAGACAGATGCAGATTTGAATCCTAGCTCCCTGCTAATAGCAAGTTAGTGTGAGCAAGTAACAACCTCTTAGTGCACAAGTGTCCTCAACTGTAAAAAGGGGGGATACTAGTGTACACTGTCCTTTCTTTCTATCTACCTATCTAAATGGAGCCCCATTACCCACCTTCAGATAATGTGATGGTCATTAATACTGTTCACCAAGCATTTCAGTTCTCTTGTTTTCTAGGCATATAATAGGATTGCACTTCATGGCCTTCTTTAAAGTTAGGTATGGCCATGTGACGCTTCTGGCCAATAAATTGTGAGCAGAAGTGACACGTGTCACTTACAGGAGGAAGATTTAATTGCCACTGAGAGACCCTCCAGAGCTCTCTTTTCCCCTGGCACAGTGACCAACAATATATGAGATGGTGCTCATTCCAACAACCCAGGGGCCTGAGTGACTACTAAGAACAGAGTTTCCCCGCCAAGCTGTGGTGAACTTGTAACATGAGCAAGAAATGAAATTTTTGTTTTAAACTGTTGAAATTTTGGAGTTGTTTATTACTGTAGAATAACCTAACCTATCCCAAATGATACAAATAGTGAGTCGATAAATACAGTTACCTGATGAGGGCTTGAAAACTCCTTGAAAAACTTGGTTTATGTTTTAGGTATTACCTTATTAATTCACCCCACCAGCATTCACTCAGCAATGAGTATAGGTTGAGTGTAGGCCACACACTGTGCTGGGCCCTGGGGGTGTACATCAGAGCAGAGTCGCTGCTGTCAGGACCTTCCTGTCTAGTTAGTATACAAGGTCCTATCTTTAGACACTCATTCTCCTAAACCATACTCTCAACTAATACATCTGGTAGAACTGGCTATCAGTTTTTCGTTTATAAGTTGTTCTTGGAAAAAGGATGAGGACAGGTCTAAGACACTAAAACTGATCTTTTACAGACCCTCACCTCCTCACCAACACATCTTGTTTTCTCTTTCATGCCTCTACTTAAGCTGGACTCTATATCTTTGAATGCCATGTCTTCCATGAAGCATGGAATCTCTCCTTCTGAAAAATCCTGTAATTCCACCATTCAGTGGATACGTGCTGCCTTGAGTAGCACAGTAGAGAAAGAGCAAACTTCATAGCTGGACAACCCTACTTTCAAGTCCTAGCTTTGCCCCTCCCTTGCTGAAAAGGCTACAGATCTTGCTTTGGTTGAATGCTTATTATATACTGGGTACTGAAAATCATATTATATAAATTTAATTCTCACACTTGCCCTTCAAGATCAATTATATATATTATATGTGTGTATGTGTGTGTGTGTATATATATATATATATATATATATATATATATATATACATATACACATATAAATAAGATGTGCTCCCAGGCACTTAAGTCTACATACATATATATAGACTTTTACACAGGAAGCCAAGCAGAGAGAGGTAAGGTGAAGCAGGGATTCACACCCACATCTATGTGAAAATTTCAACTCTTTTATATAAATAATTTTTCACTCTGTGGTCTGTTTATTTGCTTTCTCACTCCTTTTTTGGTTTTAATATTTACAAAAGTTTGTACTTTTGTTCTAATCATTTCCTCTGTGTTACATCTTTAATCCCCTCTATTTGGGGAAGGCAACTATTGTCTATTTTTTCCTCTTATGAACAATATTGACATTATCTAGTAACTTCTTCCTCCTCCCCTTCTTCTCCAGCCCCAGGTTGGAAGCAATATTTTGGTTAATAACTATAAGGCAATCAGCAAGCTTTGTCTGCCTCTTATAAATGTTCTCCCCATTCTCTTTCTATTTTGTTAGTTATACTGTATATTTAAGGGCACATAACCATTAAAAACTGTATTCTTTCCCTTATAACCATCACTTATTCTTAGTTATACAAGTAAATATATTTAGTGCTCACCACCTGTTACGTCAATGTCTCACTAGTCTGGTTGTCTGAGGTATGTTCCCTAGAAGATGCCTCAGAAAGGTCTCATGAGAATAGTCCCTGTGTTCTTCCACGTTGATAACATTTTGTCTGTGGCCTTCACACCTGAAAGTCGGTCGGTTTGGTTTCCTTTCTTTGGGTATCTTAGATATATTGTTACTCTATAGTCGCCTAACATAAAGTGCTGTTGTCAAGTCTGATCACAGTCTGATTTTCTTTCCCTTATAAGTGAATTTGTCTTTTAGCCTGGATGCCCCAAATATTTTTTCTTTAAAATCCATTAATTTTACTAGAATATGTCTCAGTATGGATCTTCTGGGTTGATTTCCCCAGGTACAAGGTGTGCCCTTTCTATATGCAATCTTGAGTCTTTTTAATTTTTTTTTCAGGGAAGTTTCTTTTATATAGTTTTTTTAATATATTATTTCTCCTCCATTGCCCCATTATTCTTTTCTCCTTCAGGGACTTGTATAATACAGTTTTAGATATTTTTGCCTATCTTCTATATTTGTCATTTTCTCTTGAAGTCTCAGATTTCTCTTTATTCATTCTGGAATTTAAATGTTTTCCTTCTTTTCACTTTTTATTCCCTTAAGGCATTATCTGTTGTGCAAAAACCATGTTACTCTTATATTCCTTCTAGTTCAGTCTTCACTTGTAAGATGAGTTTTCCATTTTCTTTCCAATTCTTTCCTAAGTTTGATTACCTAATTTTTGCTTTCTAATTCTGACTTGTACTTTTCTTTCGTATCTTGTAATATTTCCTTAATTTACTTTAGCTCATTTTTAAATATTGTTACAGTTTTTACCTGGTTTTGTGGGCATATCTTTCTGGAATGCTTTATTTCATTAAGGATGTTCTTCTGCTCCTTGTTCTCATTTTTCTTATAATAACTTCATTATGAGATTTCACTCCAGTCCTTTCTGTTGCTCATTTTTAGATGAAGTTAGTTTTCCTGCACATTTAGTGGGGAAGAGTGAGTTAGGATAGCTTTGCTAAATTCAAGGCTCTACAGCTTCCTTGTCTATGTTTCCATGAAGTGGTCAGAAGAATGGCTTCATACTTTCCGAGATCTTCTGGCTCTGTTCCCCTCCCCAACTCTCATTTGGACTTCCCCTTCCTTTGTCCCAAATATCCCTGGCCTACCCTATTTGTAGTATATTCCCTGCGGCTTTCCAAAGTGTCCTGCAAAGACACTTTGTCTGGTTTTGAGGGTTCGCAGGACCCGGGCTGCTCCAGCTTCTTCAGTCCTTACTTTGGACCCCTTGCCCTCATCAGCTGGAAACAGGGTTGTACAACCCCCTGCTCCCCGCAGTTCCAGCTGCCGTTCTCCTATTGGCCCACTGTACTTTCCAGGGAGTACCTGTTTTGGGGTTCTCTTATTTTCAGATTTCTCAGACACTCTTTGCTTCCCCCTGCTTCTTTCCACAAAAATGCTGATACCATGCAAGTCTTCGAGCCACCAGTGGCTTCCACCTCCATGAATTTTGGGGTTTGCGGTGCTGTCTTGTCTCCCAGTTTTGTTATAGATGTCCGTAGGTTTTTGGTTTTGTTATCCCAATTGCTCTGTGGCTTTTTTGTTGTTGTTGTTTGTTTGCTTGTTTTGTTTTGTTTTGTTTTTTAATGGGGGAATTCAGGGAGATTAAAAAATGCCACTGCTATCTTCCCAGAATGCTTTTCTCCCAATTCTTTATATAATGCCAACCAGTGAAATCAAACAGACAATGGACAAACCACCATCCACTAACTTTTCTAAAAGTAGGGGATTCCAAGATGTAATAGTTATCTATCTAAAACCCATTCTGGGGACTTCCCTGGTGCCACAGTGGTTAAGAATCCACCTCCCAATTCAGGGGATGCAGGTTTGATCCCTCGTCAGGGAACGAGATCCCACATGCATGCCGCAACTAAGAGTTTGCATTCCACAACTATGGAGCGCGCCAGACGCAACTAAGGAGCACATGTGCCGCAACTAAGGAGCTGGTGAGCTGCAAACTAAGGAGCCTGCGAGCCACAACTAAGGAGCCCATCTGCTACAACTAAGGAGCACACGTGCCACAACTAAAGGAGCCGGTGAGCCGCAACAAAGGAGCCCACCTGCCACAACAAAGACCCAGCACAACCAAAATAAATAAATTAAAAAATAAAAATAAAAATATATAAAACCCATTCTGGTTTCACTCAGGGTGGCAGTGTGCCCAGCTAAAAAGCATTTCCCAGCCTCCCTTGCAGCTAGGGATGACTATGTGATCCAGTTCTGACCAATAAGATATAAGCATAAGATATCAGTGGGGCATTGGAGAAAGCTCACCAAAAGGCAGATCAACTCAGCTGGCCAACCAACCCCTTTTGCCCTTTCCCTTCTTTCTTCCTGCCAAAAGCTGAGCTGAGCTGCAGAGAGCTGAGCTGCTAGGCATCTGTGTAGAATAGTAAAAATGAAACTAACGGTCAAGGATTTAATCATCTACTGTGACAGTATAAGCAAGAGACTAAACAGGAGAAAGTGCTGGCTCCCCTAATGTTCCATTTTTCTCCCTGGAACAGTGCCAGGCAAGAGTCAGGTGGATTAGTACAGATGCCGGGGTTGTCTCGGGGTTGTCTCACGGCTGAAGGATCCCTGAACAAAAGGCTCCTGCCTTTTTGCAGACCAGGGAGGCAGGGAGAAGGGAGGGGGGAAGGGCTAGGAGTGGAAAAGTACTGCATACTGAGTCAGAGTGGAGGAAACATTTCAAGGCCCCACTCTCGCCCCCTTCTCCCCCTCCCCCCGCCAACAGCCAGTAAGTTGGTCTCTGCAGAGACACCTAAGAGAGGCCATGGCTAGGCTCCCCCTTCTCCGCATAAGGAGCCTGGGCTAAGACTGGGGTGATGGTAGGATGGGGCCAGAGCCCTTGACTGCAAATCCCTTCAGCGAGTGCAGTGCACAGGCTATGTACCTTCCCGGGAGGCCTGTGGGCAAAGCTTTGTAACTGCCTATGGTTGGGTCTGAAATATGACACAGGTTTTTGGCTTAGAGGCGGACTCCTCACTGCCTACACTTTGCTGGAGAGGGAAGCAGGAATCTTGGGATCAGATGATGACAAATTCATGCTAAAGACTGCTGAACAAAAGAAAAATAGAAAGATAGAAGGCAGAGTCCCTGATGGCCTCATGGAGCAGCCACGTTAACCTGGGACTATCTCCAAAGTTCTATTTACATGAGAAAAATAAAACTACTAATTTGTTTAAGCCACTGCTTTTCTGGGTTCTTTTACAGCTGAATGCAATTCTTAAGGGCTACATGGGGTTCCTAAGGGCAGTGGCTTCCAAAAGGGTGATGCTGGTTCGTTCATGAAGTTTTCACTGGTACTTGGTAGGTGAGAAAGAATGAACAATGTAGTCGGTTTTTTGTAAACTAAATTTATTCAAACTTTTAGTACTGAGATTATGCCCTTCCAGATTATTTGACATTATAATGTCCTCTCTTTCACGAGATGATGGTGGTAATTTATGATGCTGGTTGTGTCTAAAATCTTTACTTAAAAATTAAGTTCTGGGACTTCCCTGGTGGCGCCGAGGTTAAGAATCCGCCTGACAATGCAGGGGACACGGGTTCAAGCCCTGGTCCGGGAAGATCCCACACGCCGCGGAGCAACTAAGCCCGTGCGCCACAATTACTGAACCTGCGCTCTAGAGCCCGTGAGCCACAACTACTGAGCCCACTAGCCTAGAGCCCGTGCTCTGCAACAAGAGAAGCCACCGCAATGAGAAGCCCGCGCACCGCAATGAAGAATAGCCCCAGCTTGCCGCAAATAGAGAAAGCCCGCGCGTAGCAACGGAAACCCAACATAGCCAAAAATAAATAATAAACAAATTAATTAATTAAAAATATTAAATTCTGACCACTGTATCATAGAATCTCTAAACATAATTTTGGAAAAATGTACAAGTCATGTCAAACTTAAAAATACTTAGTAGTAACTAATTTCCACCTCAAAATCAGATATTTATATGTGCCTGGAAAAAAACCTGTTTTTCTTTACTTGAACACTTACAACATTTCTGAGACCAGATATGTGGGTTTTTCCACCCTAAACAATTTTGACACTAACTGCCTGGAGTTAGTGCAGACCCACAGGTTAGGGGGTCTTAATGCTAATTGCAAGCAGTGGGTCCCCAGGTTACCCATGACTTCTGTCTGACTTGGCTTATAAATTGGAGGTTCCCACGACCCCACCCCCTTGGGTTTGATAATTTGCTCACAGAACCCAGGAAAATAGTTAACTTACTACTGCTGGTTAATTACAAAAGACATTTTAAAGGATACAAATGAACAGCCAGATGAAGAGATACATAGGGTGAGGTCTAGGAGGGTCCCAAATGCAGGAGCTTGTGTCCATCTGGAGTTAGGGGTGTACCACCCTCCCAGCACATGGATGTATTCACCAAACCAGAAACTCTTCAAACCCCATTCTTTGGGGATTTTTATGGAGAATTCATCACATAGGCATGACTGATTAGTAACTCCATTCCAGTCCCTCTCCTCTCTCTGGAGAATACGGGGTGGGGATGAAAGTTCCAAGCTTCTAATCATGGCTTGGTCTTTCTGGTGACCAGCCCCATCCAGGAGCCCCCAAGAGTCTCCTAATTAGAACCAAAAATGCTCCACTATCCAGGAAATTCCAAGGGATTTAGGAGCTCTGTCAGTCACTTCTATCACTCAGGGTCTTCAGGGCTCTCTGTCAGGAACTGGGGTCAAAGACCAAATATTAGAACAAAAGATTCTCCTAGCACCCCTATTTACAAGGGCTTTAGGGGCTTTGTGTCAGGAACTGAACTGGGGCAGAAACCTTATATATTGAGATATATATATATATATATATATATATATATATATATATATATATATATATAAAATTTCACAATATGCTTCTATTCTTCAATAGGAGAAAAATCCTGTCACTTTCGGTAAGAGATAGGAATGGGAGGTTGCAGATGACTTGTACAGGGGAATGCACAGATGCACATGTATAAGAATCACTGCCTTGGGCAGCAGGAGTTAAGTATTAAAGAAAGAGCGAGCCAGGGCACCAGTTCAGATGGTGACTGGAAAGTATGAATACCAAGTTATTTGAAGAGTCCTTGAAGACAAAAGAAATATTTAGCTGGAGAGGACTCAGGGGGCGCAGAACAGTTGCTTTCAAACATCAGAAGTTAACAAAGGGAAAGAAGCTCAGACTTTGATCTGAGAACCCAGGGTTGGAGCTCGGACCAATCAGTGAAAACCACAGAGGTGCTTCTAACAGCAGGAGTGGTTCAGGAGGAATAGCTGCCTTGGTGAGGCTGAGGCTGGTGATCCCTTAGCAGGGATCACTGGACTGTCAGATCCACGGGAACAGGGACCTTGTCTGTTTTGTTTGCTGCCCCAGTACCTAGAAAGGTGATCAGCACATAGTAGGTGCACAATATATATTTGTTGAATAAGGTAATGGGGGTGACAGTCAGCATTCGATGGGAAGTTTGCCATGGTGACCTTAAGCTCACTGTAGCCTGAATTTGTGTGCCGCTTCCTTTATCTGCATGATCATCCTTTTTAGTCCAAATGTGTCTTTGTAGTTGTCTCAGAAATACACAGGGAACTCCTGTCCTGAAGAGGACAACAGAAAAAAGTGGGAAATCAGCAATCCTGACCTGGCAGAAGCTAAGCCTCCCAGATGGTGTATGTTTTGAACACAAAGTATAAACAAGTATCTTTGAGGTGTCACTGGTTTCTCCCTTTCATGGTCTCTAGCCAGGAAGTTACACTGCCTTGAAGAGGCACTCAAAGGGCACTAAAAGAATTTTCTAAAATCTGTATGTCAAAATAGTTTATAGGTAAGCATGTTCTTTAAACACACTGTTCCATGCTTAGAGGAAGAAAAATTCAGATGTCCATTTTAACCCCCACACTCCAACAGCTAGCACATTAAATCAGACTCCCACCAACCTCCGGCAGGCTGAAGATAAAACATCAAGGAAGAACCTGAGGTCAAAGTCACGAAGTGCAGACACAGACATTATTATTATTTTTTTGTATTTTGTATTTATTTTGCAACAATTAGGTTCAGTTGCCCAGAGTCAGGTCACCAAAGACAAATCTTCAGGCTCCCAATGAATCCCAACCAAAGTTCATGCTGTTTGGCCACTTTAGGATGGCAAGGGGAGCAGAGGCTCACCTAGGTAATCTGTACACGATCCAGAGAAAAGACACCCGAGTTAGGATGGATCCATTTCAGGGATTAAGGGTGTACCTAACGTGAAGCACACCACGTGACCATGAGAGGCAAACGCAGGGCACTTGGGCAGCCTCACCCATCCCCTCGTATTTCTCTCCAAACCAGTGCACAGTCACAGTGACAACTGACAGTGAGAGAAGAGCTGAATGACACGTCTCAACTCAACAACATTTAATTTTTGTTTGTTAAACAGGTGATTAGGCTTCAGTGTGGCACCCCCCAGATGTTGGGGGTTGGGGCCATTCCATCCGTTTTCCCGCGCTTTGGTCATTCTGCTTTCCTGCAATGGATGCCACGTCCAAAAGAACCATACTCCAAAACCCACTGAAGAGAACTGAAAAACAAAAAGAGTAACTTTCAAGATCAAGATGCCCCCGTACAGAAAGGATTTAGAGATATAACTTCAACACCAGAGCAGTCTGCCTATACCAGCTCCCTAAACCTAGAGCCTTGAGCCCTGATTTATAGACTCCACGGAAGACTTCCTGCTGGAGGGGAGATGACATTTTTTAAAGTTTTCCTCTATTTCTTTGGAAACCCAGTGACTTTCTCTGACACACATCCCAAAGCTACCTTCACCCATCCTCCTTTCTCTCTTCTTTGTGACTGATCTGTGTTTGGTGCTAGAGGAGGAAAGATAAAAGTAAATATCTTTTTACATAAAAAGACATAAAAAGATTTGGAAAGTGAGAGCTGTTTGTGGTTGCTGAAACATACGGTTATACAGGGGACAATGGCAGGATATGAGGCAGGACAAACGGATTAGGGATGGATCATGGCAATCCAGGGAGTTTGGGTTTTCTTTAGACAACAGGAGGCCAAAAAACAGTTTTTAAGTAGAAGAGTGATGCAGTCAAAGGCACAACCAGATTTATAGATTTTCAAAGACCCCTATGGCTACATATAGGATGGATCAGAAGGAGGAGAAGAAAAGAGACAGAGAAACCCATCAAGCTCTTACCATAGTCTAAATGTGAGATGATCGGGTCCTGAACGCTGGGTACGGTACTGATAGGACAGATTTGAGAAATATTTCAGAGGTAGCATAGACAAGTCTTGCTGACAGATAAGATGTGGAAGATAAGAGGGAGGAATCTACACTGATGCTGAGGTTTCTAGCTTGGGTGACCAGGTAGATTTCTTAATTTATCCAACAAATATTGATGGAGGACTCACGTGCCAGGCACCGGATACGATGAATAAGGCAGACATGGTTCTAACTCTCAAGAAACTTACAGTCCAACAAGGGAAACTACAGAGTAAACAAATACATAAAACATTATTTATGTAATTACGATTATAAGGTACCATGAGAGGGTATGATAAAGAATCTAACCTAGTCTGAAATCGGGGCAGTGTGGATGGCAGTGCCATTCACTGAGACAGGAAAATGAAAGAGGATCTGGTTGTTGGGGGGATGAGTTTAGTTTTGAACATAATGAATTTGAGGCATCTGTTGGTACACCTAGTTGAGGATTTGCAAGAGACGGGAACTTGGAAAAAGAGGCTAGAGATATGGTCAAATCCAGGGGAGATTAAGGAATGTGGCAGAGAGGGGTTCCTAATGCATGGCCTTTCCCCTAAGAGAATAAGCCAGGCCTCCCTGGCGACCTCATCAGGGGAAATATCACAACCAGTGTCAGCATTTAAGCACACCATGAAGGTGAGGCTGAGGCAAGGGAGATTTGCCTAAATCCACTGGCTCTAGAAAAGGGAAAAGTTGCCAACAAAATAGCTGTGAAAAGTGGTTGGAGAAGGGTGGATGCTGTAATTTGTTGGAGTGAAAGAACCTAAAGTCCTGATTGGCCTTCTGGTAAACATCGGCTCTGGTTTCTGAAATGCTAAGTAAAGGTAGGGACAAACCAGTCCACAGGGCAGGCACTAAAGATTTATTTTCATAAATATGGAAAGATTTGGTCCACAATGTCACCATCAGCCAGGGCTCCCTCGCCACTTCCAGGCCTAAGACCTGGGTAAGGCTTCCCTGGCCACTTCTGGCTCCCCACCACGGTGGCCCCCTGTGGCATGCCCTACTCCCTTCCTGGCCCCATCCCTGCAACCAAGCCTGGACAGTGTCACCATTGCCTGATCTGGAGTGTTCCAATCAGAAGTTCCCAAAGTCATGATTCTCTTTTTAACTCAGCAAGGCCTGCTAGGCCTGCTGTGTGATGCAGGAGATATAAAGTTGGGCTGTAAAATCTGGGAAGGTAAGAACCTATCTCCATTGTTCACCCGTAGCCCAGCACCTAGCACAGAGTAGGTCCTCAATGAATGAACAAGAGTTTCCAAATAACTTGGCAAATGATCCCAGGAAAGTTTTGAGTGCCACATGGTTATGTATATAACCCTTGCTTCTTCAAAATCTAGCTTTCCCCAAATGCCTGCTGAGTGCTGGGGCTATACTGGTAAATAAATCTCTGACCTCAAGGAACTCTCAGTCTATGAAGTTATGGTTAATAAGAAAATGGCCACAATAGAGAAACATACAAAGAACTGTGGCAGAGCCCAGAGAAATAAGTAAGTAATATTACCTGGAGAAGTAAAGCAAAACTTCACCAAGGACAGAGTATCTGAAGTAGGCCCTGAAGAATATATAGGAAGTTTCCAAGCAGACAAGGGAGGGAAAAGCATATTCCAGAACTTAAAAAAAAAAATCTTGAAAGATTTTATTTATTTTTTAAAAATTATTTATTTATTTTTTATGCTGCGCCTCACAGCTTGCAGGATCTTAGTCCCCCGACTAGGGATTGAACCCGGGCCATGGCAGTGAAAGTGCAAAGTCCTAACTACTGGACCACTAGGGAATTCCCTTCAAAGATTATAAAGTAACATTTCCAGTAATTAGAGGTAGTTTGGTACTTTTACTACTAGATCCCTGTAAGTGCACAGTGGGATAAAACGTAAGTACTTATGTGATACCCCAATTCTATCATTGATGGTGTCAGTAAGAAATGAGATCCTCAGTACAGGAGAAAGGAGATATGAATATAAGATACAAGCAGTTTAGTACTGTACTAAACAGGAACTGGAAGTATCAGTATGAACTCACAACATATGTTCTATCAAGCAAACAACAATCATATTTCCTAGCTCTGAACATTGAAAAGGCCTGAAAACAATGACTAAGCCAGTTGCAACGAGCACCACTAGCATCCAAATTGTGACCTGGAAATACTATCTCCCCACTGAATGGAACCAGGACTCCTTAGAGAAATGGCTCAGTCTGGGTCTGGGACAGGAAAAGTTCAAAATGAGCCTAGAACATTTGGTCATAACAGATAACAAGGCAGTTATCAGAGACTCCTAGGGTCGTGCCGACAGGACTCAGGCGCCAACCTGAAGAGGCTCCCGGTGGCCAAATACAGGACAATTTGAGCATCAATAAGCATAGTATTTGCAATGGACTGAAACTAATTAGTCATTGCTGCAGATCCTAGTGAGCCAACTACTATTTTGAAAGCAGGTAAATAAAGAGAAAAAAAATCATTTATCTTGCTTTTCTAATATAAACTGTATCACTGGAACCACACAGATGAAGGGAAATTTTTATTAAAGAAGTATTCTAGTAAATAAATAAAGAAGGAAAGATAGAACTGAAATATCACCATTTTGAAACCCCTACTGAATTAATGGGTCTAGGCATTGCTTATTAATGACTACTAATATCAAAAAGACAGAGAGATAATTAGACATTATAAGTTTATGGATGGAAGGGTTTTACAGCATATATCAAGTAATCTTGCCAAAAAAAAATCAATCTGAATCTGATCAAACCTTTAGATACAACCACCAATTCACAGAAAACAGAGGACAGAGCTATACGTTAAATGATACCATGGAGAAACAATCAGCAAAATCCAGACGGTGAAAAACTATAGGATAAATGATTTTTCAACAAATAAGTGGCAAAGGGAAAGAGAAAGATGGAGTAGGACTCTATAATTTAAAAGGCATTTAAGAGGTACAACACCCAATTGCAATATGAAACTCAAACACTGAAATGTTTTTGATATTAGAGTTATTTCTTTTTTTAAAATATTTATTATTATTATTTTTTATTTTGGCTGCACTGGGTCTTAGTTGTGGCATGTGGGATCTTCTAGCTGCAGCATGTGGACTCTTAGTTGCGGCATGCGGACCCTTAGCTGCGCCATGCAAACTCTTAGTTGCGGCACGTATGCGGGATCTAGTTCCCCGACCAGGGATCGAACCTGGGCCCCCTGAATTGGGAGCATGGAGTCTTACCCACTGGACCACCAGGGAAGCCCCAAGAGTTAGTATTTCTTAAGATGTGATTATGGTACTATGGTTAGGTTTTGAAGAGTATCTTTCTTTTTTTTTAAAGGTTGTTTTAGCCTCTTATTTTAAATATTTATTTATTTTTGGCTATTCCTCGTGGCTTGTGGGATCTTATTTCCCAACTGGGGATTGAACCAGGGCCCATGGCAGTGAAAGTGCAGAGTCCTAACCACTGGACCGCCAGGGAAGTCCTTGAAAAGAGTATCTTTTATAGATATAGAATTTAAGTGTTTATGGATGAAATAATAGGATGTTCTATATTTGCTTCCAAATAATACAGGGGAAAGAGGTGGGGACTATATGGGTATATGGATGAGACAAGATTGGCCATGAGTTGACAACTGTTGAAAGTGAAAGAGGGGAGGGGTACATAGGGATTCATTATACTATTCACTCTACTTTTGTCTATGTTTAAAAGTTTCCACTAAATAAGTCAAATAAAAGAATAAAAAGTTATTGTGTTGACCCACTTACCATCCCAGGTTCTCCCAATTTTCCTCAGAGAAAGGGAACTAAGACGAAAACTGAAAAAGAAATAGCCCAGAAACTGAAAATGGATTCTCTGGGAAGGGACATTTCCCGACATTGTGTGGAAAAGAATAAGGGGCTGTAGAAAACAGTGTTAGCTATGGTGTGAGATCATGCAGTTTGGACACTGTGTTAAAGGGGATTACAGCATTCATTGAGTTAAAGCTGATTTCAGAAT
This sequence comes from Balaenoptera physalus, assembly GCF_965194825.1. NCBI lineage: Eukaryota > Metazoa > Chordata > Mammalia > Artiodactyla > Balaenopteridae > Balaenoptera > Balaenoptera physalus. The sequence goes on along the minus strand of NC_138882.1, from coordinate 151,120,742 downwards.
AAAAGAACTGATGTGTATAAACCTAGTAAGAACATTTGAAGCTTTGGCTTATAAAATGCACTCTTGGCATGAGTGAGTGAAAGGATAATTGCATATAAACCCTGTGTATCAAATCAGGAGGGTTTTAATTACAAAGGAGTCTCCTGAAGCCCTCTGCTCATCCCTTATTAAAGCCCTTATCACACTGCGGTATATTTACCTGCTGGCCGTCCTCCTCTGGACAGAGCCACTTGTCATTGCCCCTGGGAAGGTAGCCCCAATCTGAATACAGTCCTTCAGACACTCCATCCCTCAAGCCAAAGTAAGACTCCCTAGGTTCACAAGGGTCCTGGCTCAGAGAAGAAATGGCATTGGCCCTCAGGTGATAAGTTAATATAAAACAGAAAGGAAAGAACGAAGGAAGGAAGGAAGGAAAGAAGAAAGCCAGATGTTCTTTATAATGTCTCAATGACTTATGTAGGGGTAGCTTCCCTGATTACAAGTAATTGGAGGCTCCCTCGTGATCCTGAGGTTCTAGGGAGAGAAGGGGTTAATGCTCTCCCAGTGATCCCTTCCAGGCTAAGCCCTCCACTGCACAGATTTACATGAGGCAAGTTATCTGTGAGATTAGAAGTCATTCTTTTCCAATGAAAGCTGGGAGTCCAGAGCTTACAGTGAGAGGCACAGCCAGCTCATAAATCTGCAGCGCTCAGGGCTCTGGACAGCCCTCTCATTGGCAAAGCGATTGATGCTTCTGCCAGGGAGGGTCCAAAGAAACTGTTCGTCACTATCTCATTTAGAGACTTGACACCCAAATGGAGACACTGACACCCAAGTTTATAGATCTGAGCAAAGCCCATAGGTACCAAATCTGTGTAAATCAGGATGGGAGGTCTGCAAGGGCCCTAAGGGCCAGGATCTTCCAACATGCCAGCGTCTGACTCTCTGAAGGTGTATAGCACCTGGGACACTTGGTCTGGAGACTTCATAACCAAAATGTATGGAAGGAACTGTATGTATGAAGTCTCAGCCCAGGAGCAGGCTGAGAGAGCCCCTCTCCAGGTTGATGTCAGGTATTCTGAGGCAAGGCAGAGAGCCAGACAGCTGTGGCCACTGTGTCCTCCACCTCTGTCCCTCTGCAGCTGAGCTCAGGTTTTCTTGTTCTAGGTGATGTGAGCCCACAGTGCATCACTGTGTCTCAATGAACAGCCTATGTCTTCACTTTCCCAAAAGCCACGGGAAGTTGACTACTCTTTTCAGAAAAACGGGTAACTAATTGCTTTCTGCTCACGCAAGACCCCCTCTGTGAAGCCTTCCCCCAGGCCAAATGAGTCAGTGTTTCTGTGCTCCCACAGTGCCCATCAACTCACAACTTGGCCATGGCACTTCTCACACAGCCTGGCCCACCGCCTGGTCCTTATCTGGTGAACTGTTTTACCCATGGACCAAGGCGCCTTGAGGCAGACTCTATCTGATTTTGCAGGTCCCCAGTGCCCAGCTCACAGAGGCCACAAAGTGGCCTCAAATAAACATTGAGAGAGAAAGTAAATTATGATCCAGGACTCAGTGAGCCAAGGCACTTCTGGTAAAAGCCCACATCCTGACTCTTGCCTGAATCTTACAAAGTCACCTCCACCCACTCAATTAACGAAGCACTCGCCCTGTCTGTGCTAGGCGGGTATTAGGCCAAGACCGGGGAGTCCAAGTGAAATAAGAGTCCCTTCCCCATGGACCTCAGATGAAGACCCATCCTGCTCTGGGGCCTTCTCTGCTAACAGTCAATGGAGTCCATTTGCAGGATGAGCTGGACAAGTGTGCAGGCAATTCAACAGTAATGCAAACAACCTACCACGTGCTCATTCTAAGGCAGTGGGCTCCAAAAACAATCCACTGAGGTAGTGGAAGCAAAATATTAGAACTTCTATCAATATTTATTTTTCATCAAAAAATAAGGAATTAAGCTTTAATAGTTACTATATGGATTGACAACAGTCTTTGTAAATGCTTCAAATAGAAACGTGTCACTAAAGGTGTGTGCTTGTGGCAGAGAGACTCTAAAATGGCCTCCATATGATGTATATGTATAGCAAATCATCACAATGTGCACTTTAAATATCTTACAATTTTGTCAGTTCATCCTCAATAAAGCTGAAAAATTAAATTAAATTAAAAAATAAAAATGGCCTCTAATGATCCTTGCCTCCAGGTACTTATGCCCTGATGTGTCCTGTCCCCTGGAGTGTGGGCAAGACTTGCAACTTGCCTCTAATCCAAAGAATACGGCAAAGGTGATGGAGGTCATTTCTGTGATTACATTACGTAGACGGTAACTTGCATCTTCCTAACAGAGTCTCTCTTGATTATCTCCATTTGTGGCTTTGATGAAGTAAAAGTCCTCACATGGAGGGGCCTATGTGGCAAGGAACTGAGGGCAGCTTCCAGCTGATCATCAGCAAGGAGGCCGTTGGTCTGGCAGGCCGCAAGGAACTGAATCCTGACAAGAACTATGTGAGCTCGGAAGAAGATCCTTCCCCAGCCCAGTTTTCAGCCGAGACCCCGGCGCAGGCAACAGTTTGAGTGCAGCCTTGTGAGAGTACTAAGCAAGGAGAAGGAGAAGGAGAAGGAGAGAACTAAGCAAAGCTACGCCCGGATTCCTGACTCACAGAGACAGTGAGATAGTGAATGTGTGTTTTTTGAGCTGCTAGGTTTGTGGCAATATTGTTAGGCAGAAATAGATAATTAATACCGTCCTCAAATTCTCAACTGACAGGTTGTGCAATCAAAGTAGTGTGGAGACCTCTAGATTAGCAAAGTAGGCATTCCCCACCCCCAAAAGAGCCAAAGGTCAGCAGGGGAGCCTGCAAGTTTTCGGGGTAAAAAGAACATCAGCCTAAAAAGTGGGAAAGTGGAAAAAACCTCAGGAACTGGTCCCCTAAGACCTGGGTTTGATTCCCAGCTCTGCCTCTAAGAGAGGGGTGATCTTAGTCGACTCAGACTTACTAAAGCCCAGCTTCCTCATCCATATAATGGGGACAACAAGGCTGGTAAGAGCGGCCAATGAGAGTGACCTGGACAGTATTTTGTAACATAGAATGTGATATACACGTTAGATTGCTACCAAACCTGGCCTTGGGCAGGGCACTGTCCTCTCTTGGCCTCAGCTTCCTTACTGTAAAAAGAGGAGGGAAGCACATCCCATCTCCAAGGGCTCTGACCTTCTTGATTCTAGCAATGTGAAGAGAGGAAGTGGGGAAATCAGGCTCTGACATTTACAGTGGTTTCCTCGTCACGCCATTGGCCAGGATGACTGTCGCACCAACAAGGCAACTGGAGAGGCCTCTGTTTGACCAATCACATCTTGTCACCTCGCAGGGTCGGCGACCTAAATTCCTCAACTAAGAGGGAAAATCTCCATTTGTTTTACAAAAAGGAAATAAAGGGTGACAGTAAAGTCAGTAAGAACCACCAAATTCCAGCACAGATTACTAACCCCTTTCAGAAGGGCAGCAGCTTGATTCTATTACTGAGCACCAACTATGTGCCAGGAGCTTTTATAAACATGATCTCTACTTTCACTACAATCTTATAATATAAACACACACATACCTCACTTCATTGTTCTTCACTTTATTACACTTTGCAGATATTGTTGTTTTTTACAAATTGAAGGTTTGTGGCAACTCCACATTGAGCGAGTCGTTTGGCACCAGTTTCCCAAGAGCATTCATCTCTGTGTCACATTTTGGTAATTCTTGAAATATTTCAAACTTTTCCATTATTATCCGATTTGTTATGGTGATCTCTGATCAGTGATCTCTGATGTTACTACTACTAGGACTCACTGAAGGCTCAGATGATGGTTAGCATTTTTTTAAGCAATGAAGTATTGATACTTTTTAATTAAGGTATGTGCATTGCTTTTCTAGACATAATGCTGTTGCATACTTAATAGGCTACAGCATAGTGTAAATATAACTTGTATATGCACTAGGAAACCAGAAAATTCATGTGACTTGCTTTACTGCAATACTCACTTTACTGTGGTGGTCTGGAACCGAACCCACAATATCTCCAAGGTATGCCTGTAGACTGTATCATCTTTATTTCATAGTAAGTTAGCTGAGGCTCAGAGACAGTCAGCCCCTTGCCCCAGGCACATTGCTAGTACATGGTAGGGCAGGGATTTTCATTCTGTTTGACTCTAAAGGCCCTGGTCATTGCACCACACCCTGTTGCTCTGGGAGATAGCAGCTTGGGCAGAAAGGTCAGCCCATGATTACAACATAGAGTAAAGGTTCTTGGCCCACAGCGAGATCATGTGCAGAGTGTGGCTTCATTCATTCATTCCACAAACATTTACTGAGCACCCACTGTATACCACGTCATGTGGTGGGCAATGAAGAAACAGAGAAATACCCATTCCTTGTTCTTATGGGAAGACACCCTAGTACATGGAGGACAAATGGATGAATAAATGCGTGAACAAATGGATAAGCAGGTGGACACGCTGACAGTGAGTGATTGGTGTTTTGAGCACCACTAATAAAGTGATGTATAATATAGGGTGTAATGGGTTCACAGGTAAGTGATGAAGTGATGACTGCTGGAAGGGAAGGAACATTTCAGACAACTGGATCAGCAAGCGCAAAGGCAGGATGTGTTCTGGAGATGGCAAGCAGCTCAGCATGGCTGCAGGCTCAGAACACGGAGGACGTGAAAAGGGGAGGCGACAGATCAGCCGTGGAGGAACAGGGTCTTTTTCCTGTACTCTGACCCTCTGAGCTAACCCTCAACAGTGGAATCATCAAAGAGGCCAAAGAACAAACTGGGCGTGAGAACTGGTAAGCTTCGGAGAACTGCATGAGTAATTCGAGAGCGGTCACACTCAGGGTCTGAGGCCAGCCTGAGATGTCACAGAGAAACTGGAGAAAACCACTAGACTGTGATCAAATGGAACAAACCCATGCTGTGCTGCTGGGAAGGGGACAGGGAGCAGAGGAGAGGGGATGCTGGGGCCAAAAGGCAGGAACTCCTCTTACAGAAGAATCTGAGAGCTTGTGTTTCCCAAATGTATAAAGCCAGATGAGTCTACTTCCCAACTGAAGCCTCAGCAAGAGGGACACACACAGGGACATGCGTGTGCACACACACCACACTGAATCATGCAGACAGATAGAAGGGCCTGGCCCTCTCAGTGCTTGATGTTAACAGCAACAGGACAGATGCCCCCGCCCATTTTTACTGTACCTCATAGCGAGAAGATGAAAAGATAATCTCTCACTTTCCCCTTTAGCTGGACTTGGCTGCTGCAACTGTTTGGTTTGGAGCAGCTGTGCTTGTTGGGAGATGGTCCATCTCTGGTGCATCAAAAAAGTAGGCCTGCAGGAAAAGGAGACCCATGAGGGTGGTTAATAAATAATGGTCCAGGTGCGTGTCCTAGACTCCATGCTGACAGTACCTCTGGGCTCTCGTGGCCCCTACATTTCCCCCACTGCACTGGTCATCACTGAACTGTCTCTGTTTCTGTCTCTTACTCAACTGAGAGTGCCTTTTTAAATTTTGCTACCATTTATTAAGCACTTGCTACCTATGACTTAATCTTTATAACAACTTGGTGAGGTTGTTGTCATTACCCTCATCTGACAGATGAAGAAACTGAGGCTCAGACACGCTGCCATTCGCTTAGGTGCACATGGCAGCAAGTGGTGCAGTCAGGACTCAATGCTTGGTCTTTCCGACTGCAAAACTCAAGCTGTTAATCACCACAGTCTCTCCTCCAAAGACCGTGTCCTTCTTGTCTCTGCGTCACCAGCCCCTCACACAGGGCAGGGCACACTGTGTAAACAATCAATACTTAATGAACTGAACCAAGGTAGACTGCTGCCAAACCAGTCGGCTCCCCGTAAAGACCTTTCAAAGAAAGTGCTAGGCAGGCTTTACCTCTTAATTCTTCAACTTGGAAATGAAAGGTTTGATAAGTGCTTCCACTCACCATCTACAATTTAACTATCAAAAATCAGAAGGAGGTGGAAGACGGAAAAACATCAGGGAGGATCTTCCCACCTGTTTCGGGGTCTGAGAAGCCTAACGTGAGCCCAGGAAAATGCCAATCTCACTAGCCTTGAACTCGGGTTGTTCGAAGGACAGGTGAACCCGTTAGTAAATCAGGGATCACTGCCTGCGCATGACTCGCCCCTGGAGCCGGGGCCTCAGGAAGGTAAAAAAGATAAAAAGCCACCAAGTCAAGAACCATCTCACCAGCTCTGCTCTCTATCAGCCAGAAGGGGGCACCAACACAACACGCTGGAGCCTCCCCCAACATAATTCCTATTTCGAGTTAACTCTTCAACGATCCATTTCAAAAAGTTCCTAGCTGCAGACTCCCTCTAGTTTGTCACATCCCCTGGGCAATTCTAGTAGTTTTAAAAGCCTTCCTCCCCAAGGCCCCTTCCAGCAGCTGTTTTCCGAGGAAGGAGAAGAATGGTCCCTAACCCGAGCAGGGGCAGGGGCCATGTTACTAGCGTTGGGCCCCTCCAGTTATCTTGCAGGTGCACTGAGCCAAGAAGCCCCCAGGAGGCAAGAACAATGACTATCCTCCAGGTTCCTGGAGGAAACCCTCACCAGATGGAATAAGCCAGGAAGCCCAGCTTCTAAACCTGGCTCTGCTAGGAACTCGCACTATGACTTTGGACAAGTCTTATCTGTTAAATGAAAGGACTGGGAAAAAAAATAAAAATAATTAATTCCACTAGGAATTAGGCACTAGGGCACAGACCCTCTACTTGGAGCAGTACCACCTCAAACATAGGTTTGTGCATCTCCAAACATACCAGCCAAGGATGCAACCTCTAGTGCCTCCTTAGTCTCCCTGCCAGGTGTGTTCCAGGACCAGCTTAGAGATCGTGTACAAGTACAAGCACTGAGGGACCCACGGCAGGTGCTGGGCTGTCATATGCTTCACTGCACTAAGGCAAAAACACTAATTCGTGTTCCCCAGGGGACAGTGAGAAGGCCAAGCTGTCTGGTTCAGCCAGTGCCCCTCAGCTCAAGTAGCTCCCCTGCCGTTTCCTCTCCCTGCCTTTCCAGTGATAATAATTGCACATATCATTCATCCTTGTGGTAACATCTTTACTTCTTTTTCTAAGTGAGGAGGTGGGGATCCAGAGGGGTGAACTAATAAGCAAAAAAGCAGGGAGTGATGGAGCTGAGGCTAAAACCCGTCTCCTAATGTCTGTTTCCGCCCTCTTGCATTGTGCATCTCCTCTGTAAGAGAAAGGAGGAGGCCATCTCCAGTGTGAACAACAAAACCCCAGACCCAGTGGGCCCCTGGCTAAACAAATGGTTCCCTTCCTCGAGGAAAGAAAACTGTGCCTCCCGTCCAAGAAGCGGTCCTACACCTGCGATTAGCTACCTGCTCCACCATCCAATCTGCCCCGCTCCTCTGAGTCCCTTAAAACTGAACAGGGCAATGTCTTTTCTCCTGCCTCCTCCTCTCCTCCAACTTCTCAACCGTGTGTGCGTGTGTAAGAAGTTCAGGAGAGAGATGGGAAGATGCCAGGGAGGGGCACCAATGAAAGGGCACTGTCCCTAGAGTTGTGGCCTGGGACTGCTCTTACTGGGGCACTCGGAGGAACAGGCAGCAGAGTGGCCCTGGCAGTTTCTGATGACACAGGGCTCGTTTAATAACTTCTTTACATCTGAAGGAACTATCACAGCATATGAAGGGCTTTCACAGCCATTTCACCGAGTCTCACAAAAGCCCACGAAATATGAATCTCCCTGACAGACGAGGAAACCCAGGTTCTGAGTTAAGTCACTAGCCTAGGCTCTCAATGCTAAGCAGCTCCCAGCCCAGTGCTCTTTCTACTTCATTATGATGCTCTCTTTTAGAAAGTTCCTGAGTAGCAAGATGGGCAGGTAAACCCTAACTTCAGTGTCATTTACCCCAAAAGGGAGGAGTAGGCATAGGAGGTAAAAGATCCTGGCCGCAGGTACCAAATTAAATGTGTTAATAACAACACCCCTGCTCCACAGCCCCATCTGCCTTGCTCCCCTCTACTCTTTACAGAACCGGACACGGCGATGCCTTTCTCCTGCCTCCTTCCCCTTACTAACTTCTTAACAAGGTACATAACACACACACACACACAAAATCCAAAAGAGAGATGGGAAGACGCCAGTGAGAGGCATTATAGCGAGAGAGTTAGTCACAGTGCAAAGCACATTCTTCCTCAGCAGACAGGAGGGTCACAGGAAGGTCACAGCAGCATTTCTAGGCATCAGCCCAGAGATTCCAAGTGCCAGACATTAATAGTGTCACTCTGCTGTCTCAAGGGGTTAAAGCTTAGGCATATGTAAAATGCATGTCAACCGAGAACTTGGCACTTTTTATGAGACTTGTTCAATGATAAAGTTCTGGGATCTTATTAAAGCACTTCATGAGACCATGGTTGTCTACAGAAAATATTCAAGATCAAACAGTGCCAAAGAAATCTTTACTCCTGTAACTGCAAAGCCTGACCAAGGGTCTGGCCATGTGCTATGTGAACACCTTCCTGTGGGCAGCCATGCCCTTAACATTCTTGGATTTGGATTTTTTAAAAAACCTATACCAGGCCCTGTTAAGGCCATGGGCAGCAATTTTTACACACAATGTGTACAGAAATTACAAAGAACATGTCTCCTTAGGATCAAAGGAAAGGGATCTAATTTATGGGCATTTATGGGACAAATTCCATGTTAAGTGCTTTATACGTATTATTTTATTTTATCCTCAGAACAACCCTCTGTGGCAAGAACTATTATACCCATGTTACAGATTAAGAAATTCAGATTCAGAGACGTTCCCTGCCCAAGCTCATACAGCCAGTGAGTGACACAGCTGGTCTTCAATCTGGGCCTGTCTGACTCAAAAGCACATGCTTTCCCTAAAAAGATACCTAAACACATTACTTCAAACATTGTTTTAAATGTTGTTCATCTTAAAGATAACTTTTTCCTATTTTGACTTCATTCTCGAGCTTTCTACCTATGAAACGCTGAATTTCAAAACTCTTTCTGAGTCTGTGCAGAAAACCAGTAAAAGCATCCAGAGGTGGAACACCCGCCGCCCGGACCCTCCGCTCCCCAGCTCTATATGTAGACACTCATCCACCCCTACTTCCTCTGTCCAGACACCAAATCTCAACCAAACTTCAGAAGTTAGGTGAAGTCAGAGATTATAATCAAATTCTCATGACTATTATTTCTCATCTAGGACAGTCTATTTAAAACGCTATTTATTTCACGGAGCCAATTTTCAAAGAACCGTGGTGTCTAACAGTTTGAGGTCTGAGCATTTGCATCTAAAGCGCACCGGAAGAGCATCGGAATGAGACCATACCAGGCAGCCCACAGAAAGCAGCATGTGAAGCAACACAATCGTCACAATTGTGGCCAATGCGATGCGTCGGTTGTCCTCACGAACTGCTGGCCAAAATGTCATTGCCAAGACAGAGCCTGAGATGCCCAGGGCAATCGTAACTAGAATCCAGCGGACCACTTTCTGGGGGATGATCCACAGTATCTGAAAGAAAAGGAGGGCGGGGAGGGTTTGGGGGAGGCATTCAGCGAGGCATTTGTTCATTCCAGGCACATGTGTTCATAAAGGCCCAGGAGCCTGTCAACAGCTGGGCCTTCACTGCCACTCGGGTTTCCCGGAACAGCCCAGAGAAACGCCACCAGCGTGCAGACTGAGGAGAACGCTTTCCTAACAAAGGGCTCAAGATCCAGGGAAGGCACTTGGCTCCCCGGCCCCCATTCCCACTAAACTTCTAAATTCAAGGGGTGTTTTTCAGATGCACATCAGTGTTAGGCTAGAAATAATGATGCTGGTTGACTTTTCCACTAAGAACAGGGCCTCACTCAGAATCAGTGTGGTACTTACCGCCGTGGGGATATAAATGAAGAGTGAATATCCATAGACGCACACAATCTCCAAAAATGAATAGGAAACGATGTTCATAACTTTACTGTTTCTCCACACAAGGAAACCCCAGAGTGCAAGGGGAACCAGCCAGGCATAGGCATAGATGATTGTGGCTGCGATGGACACTGAGGGCGAGAGGACACAAGTTTTAATTCCACCATGCCTTTAATGCACTGTCACGGCACTTCCGGTACCTGCTGGACTTACTTCCTGCAGGAGTGTCCACCTGCCTCACTGGATCAGGGGATCGTGTCTTGCTGGTCTCAACCCCTGAGCCTGGCACAGTACCCAACAAGCAGTAGGTGCTCTATAAATGTGCTGCATCCACGCCCCTTTAGCATTTGTGTTTGTGGTGATGACCAGTAGTCTTTCCTATGGTTTCTATAATTCACTTAATAACTAACAATTAATAGTATTAAACAACTGAATTATGCAACTGAAATACTTCCGAGGGCCACACTGCAAGTGTTTAAATACACAGAACATTTCAATCGAATACAAGTCAACTATCCCCTTGGAAGAACACATCTTCTTTCTTTAGCAAATTTATGAAAATGACCTGGGCACAGATTAACTTGTTCTACATGTTACTTAGAGTTCCTTCTGTCTCTGAAATAGGGAGTTCCAGCTCACCGATGAATTGCTTGGAATAGTCTCCAGATCCACTTTCTTCTTTAAATAATTCGGTCTCTGTGGTGGAAATGCTACTTAGCGGCTCCTCAGAGCAGCAATGCTCAGTGTATTACTTACTGTCCCTCCCTCCCCCTCCTCCAGCAGCACGCCCTAGAGGATTCATCCTTCCTCTTCTGGAGTGGAGGATCATAATCGGCTCAGTCCACAACACCAGCCCTTCCCAGATGAAAGTCACCAGGTAATCCACTGAACGCTCTTGGCAAGAACAAAGGCACTCCTAGTAACTACAGTCAGACTCTGGGTAAGATATGTGATTGTCCAAAACATTTTCAGCTCCCAGAGCAGTTTTTTTCACATGGGGAACTCCAGCATTAAGCCAGATGTAATTTTGCTGATATACTGCCTTTTTCTTGAATAACTAAAGGGAGGGGAAGGGAATTGCTACAGTGACTACAGCTCTCCACTGGGTGTCAGGCATTACACTGAGTGCTTTACTGAGAGGTAACGTTGTACAACAGTCAGAGCTACAGACTGTATATGCAGACTCTAATCCTAGCTCTGCCACTTACAGCTGAGTAGACCTGGGTGGTGAGTTACTTAACCTTCCTGCCTCTCATCTGTAAAATGGGAATAATAATAGTACACTACCTTATAAGATTATTAGGAGAATTCAGTGAGTAAAAACAGGTATATTTAGAACACTGATTGATAAATAATAAATGCCCAATCAAGAATAAGCTTTTTGGGACTTCCCTGGTGGTGCAGTGGATAAGACTCTGTGCTCCCAATGCAGGGGGCCGGGGTTCAATCCCTGCAGGGAACTAGATCCCACATGCATGCCGCAACTAAGAGTTCGCATGCCACAACTAAGGAGCCTGCAAGCCGCAACTAAGAAGCCCACCTGCCACAACTAAAGAGTCCTGGAGACGCAACTAAGGAGCCCACCTGCCACAACTAAGACCCAGTGCAACCAAATAAATAAATAATAAAAAATTAAAAAAAAAAAAAAAAAAAAAGAATAAGCTTTTTATATTGTTAACCGATATATAAACACATTATTTCATATAATCTATATCTTTATTTTAGAGATGAGGAAACAGGATCAGAGAGCTAAGTGGTTTGGTTAGGGTCAAATAATTAATAAGTGGTAGAAGCGGGACATGACCTTGGACGTGTGACTTATAATCTTTACATAAAATGGAAAAATATTTATTGATCGAGTCAACGACTATCTTACTGGCACATACATCCCATGACTCCCTGATACTGGGATGCCCAGCAAACAGGATAAGAACAGACAAGGACCCCCAACACTGCCCTCCCCCCTCCCCCCACAGCTTCCACACTCTCAGGCAGGGTGATTCACTCCTCTTCTCTGTCAATATACCTCTACAGACTTCTGATATAGAAATTAACACATACCATTCATTTATTACAGTAATATCCATTTATCTGTTTTTCTTTACTTAACCACTGAGCTACTTGAAGGCATATTGATAGTTCATGTATAACATTTATTGAGTTAAACTTAAACCAAGGTTACTTGACAAATGGAGTTGGGACTGAATCCAGGTCTGACTCCATAATGGAGGAGAGAAGAAGGGAAAATGGGCATGGAGGGTAGAGGGGAGGAAAGGAAAGCTACATGGACATACACACAGGTAAATACATTTCTCTACAGACACACAGATATGTGTACATACATATATAGCAATAGTTAATTTTACTGGACTCTTTTTGTACAAGGCACTATTCTAACCTCTTTACATACATCACTTCTTTATTCTTACAATAGCCCTATAATATAGGTATTCTTATTCCCACTTCACTGATAAGGAGTCTGAGGCCAAGAGAGATGAAATGATTTGCCCAGCAAGGTAGAAGCTAGTGAATGGTGGAGCTGGAGCCTGAAGCCGATGGCCTGGTTCCCGAGCCCATGCTCTTATACAGCCTTTCAACGGGAGAGCAGACCAGAAGGGACGGAGGGAGGGAAGGAGAGAATGGAGAAAGTGGCAGAGGCCAATCTCCTGCAGAGCCAAACACCTCCAACTTGGGGTGGCTGACATCTGCAAATCCCTCAAAGCTGTTTGTTATTTTTTCCCCAGCTATCCAATACTGCCACAAGAAAGGACGTTTTAAAATAAGAATGTCATCCACAAGCCCATCACTAGGACACGTTCACTTCTTCATTTTCCCTTCTAGGCCCTGACCATTTGCAAACTTCTCTTTAACAAAGTTGCTAACAGCACTGGCCTAAGCCTGGATTATGAGTTTTCCATGTTGCTCTAAGTGCTTCATAATTAATGGCTACAGACCCAGCTAGTTGAGTCATCATGCCTTAAATAACAATGCCCCTACTGTTTCCAACATTTGGGTAATACAAATAATGCTACAGTGGAGACTTTCATGCACATTGCTTTTTACTTATTTTGTACATTTTTCTTTGGATAAATTCCGATTGCTATGGGGTCTTGCCTTACAGTTTTCCAAAAGAGTATATGGATTCACAATATTGAATATACTTAATGCCACTGAACTGTACACTTAAAAATGGTTAAAATGCTACATTGTAGGTTATATATATTTTACCACAATAGAAAATAAAAAAACTATGTGGATTTATATAGATGGATGATTAATTTTGAGCCCTTAAATACAGAAAAAAGGGCTGCAGGACCTACAGACAGGGGTCTAAGAGCTCAGTGGGTAAAAAGAACTCACGGTTACCAACTAACAGCATTCCAAATGAGTCAAGCTATTCACCAACCTTTTCGGAATTCGGGCACATAATGGTATGTCTTCCTTCCCAGATGGATTAAGAAGTTGGAAAGATTCCCACTAATTGCTATGGCAAAGACCAACGTGGCACATATCCAAAAGGGGCCTGCAAAGCAAACCAGAAAATTCAGACAAGAAAATGAAGAACCAGCTTTTAGGCTCTCACAAAATAATTTCTTATCTCCCTCACCCTATTCATGTGAGGTGAATGAATTTTAGATGGAATCTAAAGGGAACGGAAAATGAATTTTAGATGGAATCAGTACTCGTTTAGTGGGGATTTTCTTTTTTAAAAGGTCAAACATACAACTCAGTAATTAGCTGCCTTAAAGACAAGGGGGATTGAAATGCACAGACCAAAACACCTTCCATGATTAGATGAATAAAGACACTGATTTGCTTATAGTTTCTTTTATTGGAGGATCATCCAAAAAAATTCATGGACATTTTGTTAAACCTTCACCATCAGGATACAGGAAGCAAAGGTTACTTCCTTTACTTAAGTACCAAATGTTAATGCCAGAGAAAAATATTTTAAATCAGATAGGTCCTTTGTTGTCTAAATGGAAGAATAGGGCAAGCAAAACACTTTAGGAAAGGGTTCATTTAATCTAACAAATCACCGTGTATGTGTATGTGTGTCTTTATTTTTTTCTTTCTTTTTTTAATCAAAAAGTAATACATGCACATAGTTCAGTGTTCAAAAGGCACAAAAAGGGAATATAGAGAAAAGTAAAATTCCTTTCCTCTCTGTTCCCTAGCTATGCATTTTGCCTCTACAGAGCTCACCACTGTAACCAGTTCCTGGTGAATCCTGCCAGAGATTCCTATACACATATAAGCAAATGCATATATGTGTGTGTGTGTGTGTGTGTGTACGTGCTTTATACAAACGCTAACAAGCATATGTATTTCCACCTTATTATGTTCTGGAGATTCTACTATAGCTATTCATAAACATCAGCTAATTCTTTTTTAGTGATTATAAAAAATTCCACTACGTGGATGAGTGCACCATGCTTTGTAAATCCGTTTCATCATTTCGCTTGATTTCATGAACACCATCCTTGTTTCTCCCCATCTAGAAAAAGGACTATTAGAACAAATACAATTTTTAAATTTAGAGATTTTAATACATTTTATGAATTTCATTTTTCAATTTCACTAATATTCTGCAATATCTTTTGGGATAACTGCAGGCACCTTGACATATAAAATTAAGAAAATTGTGTTGGGGGAGATGACTAGCAGAAATGGATGAGCACTTTTCGAAGTCAAGTTGCTTCCTTAAGGTGGGAAAGGGAGCACAAGCACTTGACTGGGAGGCTCCAAAGAGCCACCAACATCAGCTTCCCAAGGAGCACCATTTACTCACTAGCCTGCAGGCGCTCTGATATAGCCAAGGATTAGATCCTGTTCACTGTATTATTCTGAGTGACTAACACATAAAATATTTAACAACAACAACAAAAAAAACCCTACAACCAACAACAATAATTTAAAAATCCCCAAAAGCTTTATTGAACAAATGAACAAAACTGACAATGTGTTGTTGATGGGCTGAGACCATCAAAGCATGAGACCACAAGTGGTCAAAATATTATACTACCCGTAACTAGAAAGCAGAGACTATCGGATCCTGTCAGCCATTATTTACTAAATACCTACTATCCTCTGGGCCCTGGGCTGGTGCTGGGGACACAATGATGTGTGACAGACACAGTTGCTGCCTCTGGTGCACTCAGGCACACAGGAAGCCTGGCCTCTAGAGAAACACAACCACCTGCTTGGCCTCTAGAGAAACACAACCACCAGGCCTGCCACAGTGCTTCACTCCGTCTTCTCTCTTCCTCATTCCTGCCAAATTCCTACTCTAATTATGGGGTGGGGTGGGAGGGAGCGTTAATTTAGTTTGTGCATTTTATGCTATAAAATATTTCTAACATACAGAAAAGCCCAAAACTGATAAAACAAAAACTGGTATACCCATCATGCCTTTTTTTCAAATCTTTCTAATGCTGTCATACTACTTATATCCTTCTACAACATGTTTTGGTTTTTTTTTAAATTTATTTATTTTTGGCTGCGTTGGGTCTTCATTGCTGCACGTGGGCTTTCTCTAGTTGCGGCGAGCGGGGGCTACTCTTCATTGCGGTGCGCGGGCTTCACTGTGGTGGCTACTCTTGTGGAGCACAGCCTCTAGGCGCACAGGCTTCAGTAGTTGTGGCACACGGACTCAGTAGTTGTGGCATGCAGGCTCAGTAGTTGTGGTGCACGGGCTTAGTTGCCCTGCGGCATGTGGGATCTTCCCAGACCAGGGCTTGAACCCATGTCCCCTGCATTGGCAGGCGGATTCTTAACCACTGTGCTACCAGGGAAGCCCGCTTTTTTTTTTTTTTTTAATTGACTATCGTTCTGAGATGTATCCATGTTGATGCTTATAGATCACATTCATTTCTAACACCTACAGAATTCCATATATGAACACACCATAATTTACCGATCCATTCTCCTGCTGATGAATATTTTGGTCATTTCTAAATATTTGCTATTACAAGCAATGCTGAGGCAATGAATAATAATCTTCTTCTACATGCCTTCTTATATATATGTGAGTTTCTCTAAGACTATTTATCTAGGAATAGAACTAAGTTGTAGGGTATGAGCATCTTCAAACTGCTCCAATTTGTGGCACCAGTTACCTACCCACCCACATTATACAAAAGTTCCCCTTGCTCCACATCCTTGGCAACAGTTGGTATCAATGTTTATGAAAAGCTGACTTAGAGTAGGTCATTCCTCTGTTCAGACCCTTCGATGGCATCTCACTCAAGCAAAAGCCAAAGTCTTCACTTGCTTACAAGACCCTACATGATGTGCCCCTCCACACTGTCCCTCTGACCTCAGCCACTAGACACCCTTATTCAGTTTGGTCCAGTCACACTAGACTCTTCACTGTTCTTTGAGCACATGAGGCAAGTTCCTGCCCTAGGGCCTTTGCACGTGCTGAGCTCTCTGTTTCAAATGCTCTTCCCTGAGATACCTATACGTATTGCTCCCAATTCCTTCTGGTATTTACTCAAATAAATTTAAATTTTTTTAAAATTTCAAATCCACCCACCTATGCAAACATTTACTGTCTTTCTTCTCTGCTTTTAAATTTTCACCTTAGCATTTCTCACTAGCACACTATGTATTGATATTTTACCTATTTTCTTTGTCTATTGTTAAACTTAGATTATAAACTCCCTCAGGGCAGGGATTTTTGTCTGTGTTATTTACTACTGTACCTCCAATGCCTAGAAGAGTAAGTGTTCCGTGTTTGTTGAATTAACCGAATGAATGAATGAAGACAAGCCAATTTGTATGCTTGCTAAAATAATGGACATAAATAATATCCTGTTTAAATTTTTATTTCAGGTAGGGATAAATATCTTTTCATATATTTATTAGCCATTTGGGTTTCCTTTTCTGTGAATTGCTCATTTTCCCCCAGAACTTATACTTGGTTTTATTCTCATAATCGGTAGGCATCCTACATGTACACTTGCTTTGCATCCTTTGTGGGTTATGTGCATTGAAATATTATCTCTGGTCTGTGGTTTATTTATTTATTTATTTATTTTTTACCTTGCTTATGGTTTATTTTGTGGTGTAGAAATTTTTATTATTTTTTTGGCTGTGTTAGGTCTTCGTTGCCGTGCACGGGCTTTCTCTAGTTGCGGTGAGCGGGGGCTACTCTTCGCTGTGGTGCGCGGGCTTCTCATTGTCGTGGCTTCTCTTGTTGCGGAGCACGAGCCCTAGGCGCGCAGGCTTCAGTAGTTGTGGCAGGTAGGCTCAGTAGTTGTGGCTTGCGGGCTCTAGAGCTCAGGCTCAGTAGCTGTGGCGCACGGGCTTAGCTGCTCCGCGGCATGTGGGATCTTCCCGGGCCAGGGCTCGAACCCGTGTCCCTTGCATTGGCAGGCAGATTCTTAACCACTGCACTACCAGGGAAGCCCAGAAATTTTAAATTTTAGTTTAAATGCAGTCGAATTCATCAGTCTTTCCCTCAGATTCTGCAGACTGGCTCTTCTGTCATCTTGTTCCTGACCACTTTCCTCCAACCCACCCCACGAGGCCCAGCCCTCTCTGCTAGAAAACACTTTACCGATAGTGTACCTTCTTTTTTTAACCAGGTCTATGGGCTCGTGAGGTTAACAGTGTTGTGGGAAGAAGGATGCTTTGGGCTCATATCCTGGCCTTGTCACGAGAGACAGCCAAACACAGTGATGAAGAATATGGATCATGAGCTACGGTGCTGATTTGAATCCTCCGCCACTTACTAGCTGCGTGATCTTAGGCCAGTTGCTAGACTTCTACGCGACACAGTGTCCTCATCTATACAATGGGGATAATAATAGTACCTACCTCATAAAGTTGGGGTCATTATGAGGATTACATGAGTTAATACAGGTTCTTCCCTAATAACAGTGTCTGGCATATAGCAAGCATTCTATGTGTGTTTGCTATTATTATCGTTGTTGTTGTTGTTGTTGTTGCTAACTCTGTGACTATGGGCAGGCTGTCCTCCCCAAACCTCAATTTTTCTCTTTTGTAAGATAAGGCTACCTTGGAGCGTGGGAAATAAAACAGTGTAACACAGTAAAACAGTGCTGAACTCCATGCTTGGCACCTGTTAGGTGCTCAACAAACGCTGGGTCCCTCTCTTCTTTCTCCTTGGGGGTGGAGATCCTGACTTTATCTTTGAATCCTCAGTCTCTAGCACAAAATAAGGCGCTCAAAAACTGTTTGAGTACCTACTCTGCGCCAAGCCCTCTGCCAGGTGCTGATGACGTGGATTCCTCAGACACAGAGTCTGCTTCTCAAGAAGTTCTCAGGCTAGAAGTAAGGATGAATGAGAGAGCTAGAAAGAAATGCCACCTTGGCAACCTTTAGCTGAGAGGCCTGGGCCAAGGCAATGGTTTTCACACTATGCTCACCGGAGCTCCAGGAATTCCATGGACATCTGGATGGAACTTCTGTGTCTGTCCCTGAGGGAGGAAGCTGAGTGGAAGGGAGACTTTCCTCAACCTCCATCAGAGCTGCTCCACTTTGACTGGTTTTAAATATTGGACATCCGTGCCATTTGATGAAAAGGTTCTGTAGCTTAAAAACCCCAGTCTAATAGAATAAATGGGGGCTTTTACATAAAACTAAACTAGGAGCTAGTTCTACTTTTTTTTGGGGGGGGCCATGCTGTGCGACTTGTGGGATCTTAGTTCCAGGAACTGAACCTGTGGCCCCTGCAGTGGAAGCTCGGAGTCCTAACCACTGGAGCACCAGGGAATTCCCTACTTTTACTTTTTAACTGATGTATAGTTGATTTACAATATTACATAAGTTTCAAGTGTACAACACAGTGAGTCACAATTTTTAAAGGTTACATTCCATTTATCGTTATTATAAAATATTCGCTATATTCCCTGTGCTGCATAGTATATCCTTATAGCTTATTTATTTTACACTTAACTAGTTTGTACCTCTTAATCCCCGACCCCTCATCTTGCCCCTCCTCCCTTCCCTCTACCCACTGGTGACTACTAGTTTGTTCTCTATAACTGTGAGTCTGTATCTTTTTTGTTAGATTCACTAGTTTGTTTTAGTGTTTAGATTCCACATATAAGTGATATCATACAGCATTTGTCTTTCTCTGTCTGACATATTTCACTAAGCATTAACACCCTCCAAGTTCATCCATGATGTTGCAAATCCCAGTTTTAGTTTTCTCACATGGAAAACAGGGATAAGAGCACTTAATACGTAGCCTTGTTGAAAAGGATTAAAGAGTGTATGTAGTGATTGGCACACAATAGATTCTCCTGAATTCCTTTTCCTTTTATAATCAACAAGTATAATCACTCTAAAACTTAATGTTTAGGATTGAGCATATATATTACTGAACCCCACTGAGCACCAGCTTCCTCTTTTGAAAAATGGGGATAATAATACCTACCCAAAGGTTGATGCAAGAATTAAGTGTGCCCGCGTGCACCAAGTCTTTCGTACAGCACCTGCACACAGAAGCACTCAGAGCCGCTGGCTCTCTTCTCCCCTCAAACACAGGCCACCGTTGTTGGAACCCTTTCCTTCAGGATCACTGGATGGACCTCTGACCCCTTCTCGGATAGCACGGAGGTTGGAATGACATTACCCCTTGGCCCATCCTCTTACAGACTTTCAAGGGGAAGCCAGCCTGTGCAGAGCTGGAACTCAGCACATCATGAATAAGCGTGAGAGAAGCTCCTCCACACTCACCCCTACCACGAAATCCTCTAAAATTAAAATCAACAATCTCCTCTTACACAAGTGACTTAATTTGTCTTGAATTTGTAATGTCATTTGAAGACTTTCAAAGGACATACTATTACTTGTCATCAGGGTATTAATAGAACATACAATTGCATTTTCTCCAAATTCTTTGCAACAGTTGCTACCAAAGCTCAGAAGAGTCAAATAAAACACTGCATGCCCCACCAACAGTGCACTTCTCCGACTTTCCAGGCAACCCGCACACTCACCTGAGCTTAGCTGGGACACGGAAAAGAATCAAAACAGCACTACACATACCATAGAGATCTGGGTTGCTGCGGATATACAACCTCACAAAGTTTTTTCCTGGTATTGGCAAAAGAGACCCCTTTATTCTGTCAAAGACCTGCAAAACAGCACAGCAGTAAGTCTACTGAAGATTTTTTTCTTAAAGTTCAATAAGTTTGCACTGCAAAATTGAAACTCAGTGATTAGAGCTTTTATTATTTATTTAGTATTTTTTTATTATTTCATTTAGTATTTTCAAATGCTAATTGATCTTTTACTTTTGAAGACCATATCCAGTATACAAAACCTTTCACATTACCCGACTGTTTAACCATAGAAGAAACAAGTCTGCATTATACGACAAAAGAAAGGTAAAACTGGTTTACAAACCTGGTAAGTGTCTACATCAAAGAATGTTTGATAGTATTCAAATGTCCAGAAGGGGGAGCTTTTCTTCTGTCCAGCAAGTAACTGTCAGAGGTTAAAATAAAAAACATAATGAACACAGAAGCAATTTCCTTATTCTAGCTACCCAGAGAAAGAGAAAGAGAGAGGGTCTAATGGAAAATCAAGATGTAGGAAAGACCAAACTCTTCTGCATTCATCAATCAATTTTACCATAGCCATGCCCAATTCTCAGCCTGACATAAAAGCATCAGTTCTGAAGACACACCAAAAGGTTTCAAATCCTGGTCCCTCCACTAGGGGATGGCTTCATCAAATCACTAGACTCATCTCAGTCTTCCTTATCTAAAAAGTACAGGTGGGCTTCCCTGGTGGCGCAGTGGTTGAGAATCTGCCTGCCAATGCAGGGGACACGGGTTCGAGCCCTGGTCTGGGAAGATCCCACATGCCGCGGAGCAACTAGGCCCGTGAGCCACAATTACTGAGCCTGAGCGTCTGGAGCCTGTGCTCCACAGCAAGAGAGGCCGCGACAGTGAGAGGCCCGCGCACCGTGATGAAGAGTGGCCCCTGCTCACCGCAACTAGAGAAAGCGCTCGCACAGAAACGAAGACCCAACACAGCCAATAAATAAATAAATAAAAGTCATTTGTGAGACAAATATTTAAAAAGTACATGTAACAAGATCTACCTTATAGGATAATAGGAAGGATTAGCTTAATTACTATGCAAAACAACATATATATGTATATACACACACACAAACATGTACCTACAGAAGGCAGTCAGTGTAAATATCTTTTCCCCTTCCTCCACTTCAACATCCTCACTACTATCACCACCTGAATTCTCAAAAATCTGATACACTGACTCACTCTAAAGAATTAAAAACTTAAAATATACTGCTCTAACAAAAAACCAAAATTCTTATTTAGAAGAGGCGCACTAGGAGGGCCATGCCTGCACCAAGAGCACAGCTCTCTACAGAAGAATGCACGCCCCATGCCAGGAACTGTGACTGCCATCCCCAGATATCTGAAGAGGATTCACACAGCAAAAAGTACAGATGCACTCTAAGGACCTTTGCAAGACGAGGGAAGGTACTACAGGCAGATATTTTTTGTTCACTATAAAGGAAAAATTTTCCACCATTAAAGTTTTCCAAAAGTGGTAGGGGCTGCTTTACATGGTCATGAGCAGCCTGCTCCTAGAGGTATTCAAGTGCTGTCTTTCTGACATACCACGGACAGCATTAATATCTTGAGAGGGAAGCTGAAATACAGTAAGTCCCCTATATATGAACAAGTTCCATGCCGAGAGTACGTTTGGAAATCCAATTTGTTCCTAAGTCCAACAAAGTTAGCCTAGGTACCCAACTAACACAATCAGCTATATAGTACTGCACTGTAATAGGTTTATAATACTTTTCACACAAATAACTCATGAAAAACAAACACAAAAAATAAAGAAAACATTTTTAATCTTACAGTACAATACCTTGAAAAGTACAGTAGTACAGTATAACAGCTGGCATACAGGGGCTGGCATTGAGTGAACAGGCAAGAAGAGTTACTGACTGGAGGAGGGAGAGGAGGTGGGAGATGGTAGAGCTGAAGGACTGTCAGCAGTAGGACACGGAGGTCACGGTGCAATTTCACTCACGCCTGCCACTGATGGCACAGGTTCTGGTTCCTTACTGGATTCAATTCTATTTACCCTCCTAAAAAAACGATCCAGTGATGTCTGGGTAGTACTGTACCAGCTATATCACCACTGCTTTTACGCTTGCTTTTGGACATCCTGGGCTTGAAATAAAGATACTGTACTCTATACAGTACTGTACAGTAAAGTTCACAAAAGCACAAACACTTGTAGAGGATGCACACATGTGACAATGTACGCCAGACACATGAACTAACTTACACGATTGGACATGCGAACACACGTTCAAATCTTTGAAAGTTTGCAACTTGAAGGTTCGTATGTAGGGGACTTAACTGTAGAGGAAACTGTAGATTCTTTCCAACTCTAATAT
Organism: Balaenoptera physalus; assembly: GCF_965194825.1. Taxonomy (NCBI): domain Eukaryota; kingdom Metazoa; phylum Chordata; class Mammalia; order Artiodactyla; family Balaenopteridae; genus Balaenoptera; species Balaenoptera physalus. The sequence goes on along the minus strand of NC_138882.1, from coordinate 151,098,372 downwards.
TGCAAGATACTGAACACCAGAGACCCATGTTCCATAAGCTAGGTCAAGAAATTCTGTCACTATCATAGAATATTGGTAACCTCTTCCTGATTCCCTGACGAAATTAAGATAATGGATAAAATGTTTTCAGTTTTAAGATTTTTTTCCCCCATACATTTCTTCTTAAACTTTTGATGGCTGCTGTTGTTCAGTGTGATGGTAAATTTTATGTGTCAACTTGGCTGGGCCATGATGCCCAGATATTTGATCAAACATTGTTCTGGATGTTTCTGTAAGGGTGTTTTTGGATGAGCTTTACATTTAAATTGGTGGACTTTTTGAATAAAGCAGATTGCCCTCCATAATGTGGGTGGACCACAGCCAATCAGGTGAAGGCCTGAATAGAACCAAAGGCTGACCCCCTGAGCAAGAGGGACTCCTCCGGCAGATGCCCTAAGACTTCATCTGCAATATCAGCTCTTCCTAGTTCTCCAGCACGATGCCTTTGGATTCAAATTCTCTTTCCTGAGTCTCCAGCCTGCCAGCATCCTCGATCAGATTTTGGACTCACCAAGCAACCACAATCATGTGAACCAATTTAAAAAAAAGTAAATCTCTTTCTCTACATATACATATCCTATCGATCTATTTCTCTGGAGAACCGTAACTAATTAATACATTCAGTTATACTAAAGATCATTCCTGTATCCTGAGGGTGTCAACAACTTTGATAAACACTTAACATACACTACTCTAATACAGAGGGACTCAGAGTGCCTTGGTTTATAGTTCCGTCTGCACCTGCCAGTTGTGTGTCCTGGGGCAAGTCACTTAAATTCTGTGCCTCAGGTTTCTCATTTACAAAATGAAGCTAAGAATAGTTCCTTGCATATAGGGTTGTTTTAAGGATTAAATGAGATGATCCAAGTGAGGAACTTTAAATAGTACCTGGCAGCTATTAAACACTGAATAAATATTAGCTGTTGTGATGATAATGATGACAGTAGTCAGTATACTATTTTCTTATATTTCCGATGAGGAAATCCAGGTTTAGGGAAATTAAAGTACCTTACCCAAGACCACAGAGCTATTACTACTGGCCAGACCTGGATTCAAACTCAGGGTCCTAAGTCTGAGCTCTTGCCACAATATCTAGTATACAGTGCTATTTAATTTGACATACACTTTGGTACTTATTTTGATATTTCATGGAGTTCCACGAAGAGCACTTGCCACTCCACCGTTTCATGAGCCTGTGAACACACTGCTATAAACTGAGTACTCCTCTGGTGAATCACGATCATGTTCCATTTATAAAATATTACTAGAAATACTGTTTTTCTGGAATGCACCAACAGTGTACATGGCAGTAAATTTTTGTGATCAAAAACAGCTCTGATATTCAAAATTCAACCAGATGCAGAAACCTAGAACTCTCCATAGAATCCTCCCTCTCTTCCTCACCCCTTTTCTACCAAGTCCTAGTGAGCCCATCTGCTAAACATCTGTATCCAGTTCTAGTTCAGGCCACTTCACCAGTCTCCTACCTGGTTTTCTGGCCTCTAGTCCGTCTCCCACCAATTCATACTCCACAGGGCCACTGTATCTTAAATATCTTTAAACGTATCTGGTCATATTGTTTAAAATCTTTCAATGGCTCCCAACAGTTTTCAGAATACAATTCATACTCAGAGGGTTGAGTCCTTGCCTATCTGTGAGCCTCATCTCCTGTCTTCACCTATATTTTGCTCCCAACGTACATGAAGATGGAAGATGTGCTTTCTGTACCATGTTCTTTCATGCCTCTGTGACTTCACCGAAACTGTTCCCTTTGCCCAGATCACCCTTCCACACCTTCTTCCCGGGTTCACCTATTCTTTCAACAAGATTCAGTTTAAGTGTCACTGCCTCCAGGAAGCCTTCCGTAACCCCCTTCTCTCTGCTCCCGCAACCCCAGCGTGCTTCCCATGGGTAACAATGGTCTGTTTGCTTGTCTGTTTCTCCCCCAAGGCAGATTTACCTTGATTTACATGATTTACCTTCGTGTTGCCACTGCTTGGCATTCTACCTGGCACACAGGAGACAGTGAATAAATGCATGCACGAGGTTTTCAGAAGTTAAAAGAGTAAGCTGGGACGAAGTGAGATAGTGGCATAGACTTATATACACTACCAAATGTAAAATAGATAGCTAGTGGGAAGCAGCCGCATAGCACAAGGAGATCAGCTCAGTGCTCTGTGACCACCTAGAGGGATGGGATAGGGCGGGTGGGAGGGAGACGCAAGAGGGAGGAGATATGGGGATATATGTATATGTATAGCTGATTCACTTTGTTATAAAGGAGAAACTAACACACCATTGTAAAGCAATTATACTCCAATAAAGATGTTAAAAAATAAAAGTTAAAAGAAAAAAACAATTTAAAAGACAAGTTCAAACCTCAGTTTTGTCAGAGTCATCATTTCCTAGTAACTCATCATCCTCTTCTCTCCTTGAGCCTCCTGGGGGTCCTGGCTGGTGTTTTGGGGTTTCACCAGGATCCTCGATGCTTATTGTGGTGGCATCTGGGTTTGCTGCTAGAGACGTGGCTGTATCACCAAATTCTGAAATCAGTTATAGTACAAGGGTATCAATGACCTTACCCACACTGGAAACGCATACTTTTAAATTTAAAGACAAGCTGTTACAACCTCAGCTTTGCTATAGACCCTATCTGAGACAAGTGGCAAAAGGCTCTGAAAAAAATCTCATCTAGAAATCAAGCTGACAAAGAAAAATGATTATGAAAACAACAGAATTTGAAGTCAGACCTGAATTTTAGTCCTGGCTCAGTTACTTACTACGTATTCAAGCCTGAGTAAGTAACTTAACCTCTATAAGCTTCAGTGTTCTCATCTATACGATGGGGAGAATAATATTTATTTTCAGGAATTTTGGGAAAGTTAGGAATATTACTTAAGTAAAGCCCTTAGCAGAGTGCCTGGCCTGTAGCAAGTAACCAATCTAACCCTCTCTTCTTTGATTCAAGTTCAAAAATACTTAATGGAAGTTATTTTTTCCAGTAAGTCCTATGTAATCACTACAGAAAACATGAGGACAAAAATGAAAGTAGAAACAACAGAATAAAAATCGCTCTTAGTCCCATCCACATAAAAAGCAAACACTATTAACTTTTGGTATATTTCCTTTTCTCTATAGAGTAGATTCATGCCAGTGATGATCATTCACTCAACAAATATTTACTGCGTGCCTACAGTGTACCAAGTACTGATTTAGGATGTGACAGTACTATGTAAACAATGTTGTACCCTGTATTTAGCCGCTCTTAGATAAAATTTAAGGCAGCTGTGGAATTTGGCAGGACTCAGGAAGGATGCCAGCAGGGCACCACTGTAACACTACAATCATGGCAGTAGGATGGGGCTCTTGGATAACTGAGCCCAATCTTACTGCCTTTCAGCTACGCAAATAGTTTTATGGAGAGAATTAAAGTGACTGAAATTAATAAGGTGGCTGATCTGTAACAATTACTCAAGCTTCAGTCTCCCATGTTTTGGCAGCATGAGGCTCTGGAATGAGAGGGTCCTCTGTTTAAGATAAGACTCTAGCACTCCATGACCTTGGGCAAATCACTCCATATCTCTGAGTCTCTGTTTCTTCAACTATAAAAAGTAGATAATATTTATCTCACAGAGAGATTTTGAGGATGATATGAGATAATAATAAATACTGTTATAGCTATCATTTACTGACTGGACAGGGCACTGACATTTAAAAAGATGGTTATAAGTTTGCCTGAGGGAATCAGTCCAAGGAAGATATATTTAAGTTTCATATTTTAAAAACAGTAGTTTACCAGGGGAAAGGACATGCCAGAAGGAGAAACAGAGAGCGTCACTTTAGAGGTACCAAGTCCAAACAGGTTCAAGAGATGATAACTCATCTAGCTGATGGGATTAGGAAAGGCTACTTGGAGAAGCTGCCGTATGAGAAGGATGGCCAGAAGCAGGGGGGATGGCATCTCAGGCAAAGGGTATGGGATGAGCAAGACCCAGAAGACAGAAAATGTGTTCCGTGTGTGAAGAACAGCAGATGGAACGTTTGATTTGAATGTAGGATGTGTGTACCTCGCACATGATGACTATTCACATATTCTGCTCTGTATTAGTTATTCTTGTCCATCTCAGTGCCTTGAGGGCAAGATTGGTATGTTTCTTATTTCTGCCACCAACATTATCTGCTTCTACATCCTATGCTGTTTTGCCTCTGTTCCTTTCCTGACACAATGTCTCCCACCTGCAGGGCCCTGAGCTTCACTTTTTCATTTAACACTACCATTTTTCCTCTGAGAAGCTTTAAATGACCCCCGCAGCATTCTGTGTTCTTTTCTAAAGAGCAAAGTCTTTAACATGGTGTATAAAGTCCTGTGTGACTTGGCTCCTGCTTCCTCTCAAACCTCACCTTGTGACAGGCCTCCCCCACCATCTGTGCTCTGGTACATTGGCCTTCTTTTAATTCCTTGGGAAAGAAAATGAAACAGACTTCCTCCCTTATCAAGTACTCTGCACGTGCTGTTCTTTACACGTGAACTTTCTTGCACTGTACTCCCAGATAGGATGACCAAGGAAGGCCTCTGGAATGAAATGAGATTTGAGCAGAGCAAGGGAACAAGCCACGTGGCTATCTGGACTAAGAATGTCCCAAACAGAAGGATGGCTCAAAAGCCCTAAGCTGTTAGTGTACCTGGCATCTAGGAGGGACAGTGATGAGGCCCATGTGGGTAGGCAGAGAGAAAGGGCTAGAGTAGCAGGAGATGAAATCAGAGGCAGCAGAGGCCTGGATCATGTAGGGCCTCCTAAGCACAGAAAAGGCTCTGCCTTCCACTCCTAGTGAGATGGGAGCCACTGGAAGGTTTAGAAGGAATGACATGATCTGACTTGGTTTTAAAGGACTACTCTGGCTGCAAAATACAGACTGTAGGGGGTAAGAGAGGATGCAGGAAGACCTGAAGGAAGGTAAGGTCTATAATCCAGACATGAGGTGATGGTGACCTTGAGCACGGTGGGAGAGTGGTAGAGGTGGCGAGAAGTGGTCAGATGCTGGTTGTATTTTGCAGATGGAGCTGACAGTATTGGCCGATGAAGTGGATTTCTCTTTAAACATTGTATCTCTTCCTTAGATAGTAGTAAGATAGCGTAGGTTGTGATGCCTGGGGTCAAACTCTGCTTTACTACTTACTATAACCTTTAAGCAAATGACTTAATTTTTCTGTGCTTCAGTTTCCTCATTGGTAAAATAGGGAGAATAAAGTAACTATTTCATAAAGTTGACATAAGGAGTACATGAGTAAATATTTGTAAAGCACTTAGAATACTGCCTGCCATTTAGGAAATACTATACAAGTGTTTACAAGGCAAATGAGCATTCGTCAATCCCCAGGTTAGGTCAGGCTCTGGGTTATGAGTTATGAACTTTTCCTCCAGCACTTTCATAGTTTATAGATATATATTTAAATGATCATTTAACAAATAAATGTCTCCCTCACTAGACTGAGAGCTTCATAAGGGAAGAAACTGTTCACTCTTCTACCCTGGTAACTAGAACAATTGCCTGGTTCATGGTCACACTCATGAGAGATTTATTGACTCAGTGAAGGAATGACCTGATCACATTTCATTATAATTATCTTTTTACACTTTTATCTACTCTAGCAGTGTAAAAAACTTCTCCTTTATCTTTTGATCTCCTGTATCTAGTACAATTCTAAGCACAAAATACATGCTCAATAAATGCGTGTTGAACTAAAGCAAGAACTCTATAAACATTTTCTGTAATCACTGCACTAAATTTATGATATTACCAATCTGAAGGGCTGTTTGGCAAAAAAGAACAGCTGATGTGAACAAATAGAATAACCTGAGTGTGGCAAACATTCTTTTACCAAGATGTCTGAAATAATCTTCTTTAATATATGCACCAGCATAGCAACGGAAATTCTGCTGTGACTACAGAAATACTGATCATAAAAGGGGGGCACCCAACGGATGTACCTTCAAACCGCAAGTCATCTACAGCTGCCATTCAGCCAAGGGTCTTCTCCCAATTATTAGGAAGATAATTTACAGAGGTCTAAAAAGGAAAAATAAATAAATTTCATACTATAACATTAAAAAAAAATCTACAAACGAATCTTATTTCAGCGTTAGAAATGGTATTGCTTTCCCTTGCGTCCTTTTTTAGTGGGATCCGATAGGTTTATATAAAGATAACCATTTAGCATCAGATACTATTAAAACTGTTATAAAAAAACTAATGGTGGGGGGCTCCATTGGTTCCATGCAATCTCACTGTGTGGGTGTTTAAGGGCCAGGTGCAGCCTGGAATTGGAAGGATGAGGAAGGGGAGGCTGGGATTTGAGAGGTGGCTATGAGGGCAGTGGAGAGCAAAGGCAGTCAGCCTAGCCAGTGGTTAAGGGCACAGGCTCTGGAGTAGAACAGACCTGGGTTTGATTCCCGATTCTGCTGCTTCTGGCCGTAAGACTGTGGGCTCCTGGGGGCCTCAATTTCCTCATCTGTAAAATGGGTTCATAATTGTACCTACTCACACGATGTTGGGTACCATTAACTGAGGCAAGTAAGTGTAAGGCGCTTAGTGCACAGCGAAGCAATTAGTAGGCGCTGGAGTGATGGGGACCCTACACCCTGGGGCACCGTGAGTCCAGGACGGTCTGGGAAAGAGCTGCCCAAGAAGCACGTACAGTGTTTTAGGAGGAGAAGCTGGGCCGCAGCGGCCCGGGTGGGCAGGAGATCCCGAGCTCCCTCAGTCCCAGGCCAGCCCCACAGACCCCGCGGCCTCACCTCGGGGGGCTCGGCGTCCAGCTGGTGCCGGGAAGCCTCGGGCCTCAGATTCTCCGCGCAGGTTCTGGTCTCGCCGAGTTGCCGGAAACCGGAGATCCAGGGGGCAGACCTTCTCCACCTCCTCCGGGCAGAGCCCCGCCTCCTTAAAAAGACAGCAGCTCCCGGAGACGCCTCTTCCCGAGACCTCAGCGGGCGACTGCATCCAAAGCTCGCTCCCACCGCGGCCCCTCGAAGGGCGAGGCTTCGGCTCTTAAAGAGGCAGGTGGCGCCAGGCGGACCAGTGGGGATGTGGAGAGGGTCCGCCTCGGCTCGCCTCGCTCCGGGGGTGGGGGGGGGGGCCGCAGAGAATTCTCTGGAGAGTGGGGTTTATTTTATGTTTGGTTATACCTCTTTTCTTGTTGAAATATAAAGTAGCGTGACGGAAGACGATTGTGAAAAGGAAAAAATGTCATCAATCCCCCCATTCTTTTTTGGCCATAAAAATTTAATTAACCAGTGAGGGAGAACGAGTCAATTAGTTTTTGAGTGTTGAATCAGTGATCTGGGGAAGGATGATGTCTGTTCCTAGGGACACCCCCGTAAGTGTGGTGATTTGTTCCTTCACTCCTGCGACGGTCTACCTTATGCCCTTGGGGCAGTGAGGGGTGGCTGGGGATTGGCCTCACTCTCCGCTCTGTCCCCGCCTCGGCATCTGACCACCACCTTGACTAGAGCAGGGGCCCAGTAAACGACGGTGAAGTTGCACTGAGTGAGCCGGTGAGAAACATTTTGCCCCGCCGCCAGTCTTTGCTTGGTTATCACCTACACATCCCTCCAGATGTCGGTACCCTTTCCTCCTCTTAGGGAAAGCCTGCCTTCGCCTCCCAGGACTTCTTTTGCGCCCATAGTCCCCTGTGCTTGCTTAAACCGTGGCAGTTGTTATTGTTTGCCCATCTTTGCCGGCGTGGGAGTGCTTTGGGGGGAAGGATCAGGAATGACTCTGGTCTCCAGGTCCTCAAAGCAGCCCAGAACCAGGGACACGATAGCTGCTCACTGAAGGTTAATTGTAGAGCGATCAAGTTCTGGCTGTCTGAGCAGCATAAGCCAAATTCACTGCCTACACAAGGTGGAACCTTTGACTTTGGCCTCACCACACTGGGTCCTTATGGTCAATCAGAATGGCTTATTACATCTGACTAATAAAATAGTTAAACACATACGGAGCGTATTTATTGAACTGACATTGTGATCAGGCTTTATACATGCAGATCTCTAATTCTCAGAACAATCCAGCAAGCTTGAAGTGATTATCCTCATTTTATAAAGAGAAAGCTGAGGTTAGCGTATGTATGTGCAGGGTACTTTGGTTGAATGTGTACCAGGAATGAATTGCAAGGCACAAATTCGGTGTGCAAATGTATCAAACACTTCTTATGCCCCATGGCAGATCCTCTTGGCTTCATTAGCTGCTTATTTCACCACCACTGATCTTATTCCAGCTGCAGCAGCTATAACCTAAGTGAGCTTCACCTCAAGTCCATAACTCAGGCTTCTCGCTTTCTGCATCAGGGCTTGTGTCTTGATACCTTGGGATTAAGGGACTGCTGGAACCGTTCAGCACTGGGACAGGTGCAAGCCAGAAGTGCAGAAGTGGGGAGCGGTCAATGCCTCATGGGACAAATCTTTGACCAATGGAGTCAGTAACTGATGAATACATGCTTCTCTCTTTTTCCCCTCAGACTCTCCTCAGATATTTCATACAGCTTTCAAACTGTCTTGCAGGATCAAACAACCAAATGCCTTTGGAAGTGGCCAATTTGACTAGATAATTCTTTGTAGAGCACCCTCAACAGAGAATTGCACCCTTGCACTGGCTCGCCTTCCTCCCCTCCCCCATTGCATTGCAATGCACCCTTGCAGTGGCTCTCCTTTCTCCTCTGTTTTACAACTCCTGTCCTTCACTCCTGATCCTTGGACTCACACTTGCCAGTAAAGTACTCACATGAGATGAGGAACTCACACTAAGGCATGTTGATACGAAGAGTGGCCCCAGAAAGCAGCTCTCAGGATGGAATTTTGGAACCGGGCTGCTCACCAGTCAGATGGCAACAACAGCCCCATTGCTAGTGATAAGTGTGTGTGTGTGTCAGGGGGCGGGGGGGGCGGTGATAACACCTAGACTATATATTTCTTCTCTTGGAAACAGAAGTAAAAGTTTTATTGATATATTAATTATAATGATATGTAAGTTTTGGCTCAAAATGAGACAAGAATCAAAGATAACTATACCGGTTTAACTAAAACAGCAATTCTCAACTGGGGACTATTTTGCTCCCAGGGATATTTGGCAATATCTGAAGACATTTTTTTTTTTAAAGAATTTTATTGGGATTTCCCTGGTGGCGCAGTGGTTAGGAATCCGCCTGCCAATGCAGGGGACACAGGTTCGATCCCTGGTCAGGGAAGATCCCACATGCTGTGGAGCAACTAAGCCCGTGCGCCACAACTACTGAGCCGGCACTCCAGAGCTCACACGCCGCAACTGCTGAAGCCCGCACCCTCTAGTGCCCACGCTCTGCAGGAAGAGAAGCCACTGCAATGAGAAGCCCACGCACTGCAGCAAAGAGTAGCCCCCGCTCGCCACAACTAGAGAAAGCCCGTGCGCAGCAGCAAAGACCCAATGCAGCAAAAAAAAAAAATTAAAAAATAAAAACCATCATTCACTTAAAAAAAATAATTTTATTGGAGTATAGTTGATTTACAATGTTGTGTTAGTTTCAGGTGTACAGCAAAGTGATTCAGCTACATATATATATATATATATATATATATATTTATTCATCTTTTTCAGATTCTTTTCCCATATAGCTTATTACAGAATATTGAGTAAAGTTCCCTGTGCTATACAGTAGGTCCTTGTTGGTTATCTGTTTTACATATAGTAGTGTGTGTATGTTAATCCCAAGCTCCTAATTTATCCCTCCCCCGCACGTTTCCCCTTTGGTAACCTAAGTTTGTTTTCAAAATCTGTGAGTCTGTTTCTGTTTTGTAAAGAAGTTCGTTTATACCATTTTTTTTAGAGTCCACAGATGAGTGATATCATGATATTTGTCTTTCGCTGCCTGACTTATGAAGGCATTTTTGATTGTCATGACTTGTGAGGTGCTACTGGCCAGGGTGCTTCTAAACATCTTACAATGCACAGGATAGCCCTTCTCAACAAAGAATTATCTAGTTCAAAATGTCAGTGGTGTCAAGGTTGAAAAACTCTGAGCTCAAAACGTTCATATTTCCTTAACTCATCTGTCCAACTATGGTAAGGAAGGTGAGCCCAGCTGATGATACTAATTAGACCTCTAACTGCTCTGCGAGGGGAATGAACCAGTGAGAGAGAACCCACCCCACCCTCACCTAGATAGAATGGGGGAAGAATGCAGGACGAAGAGAAGCAGAGGAGCAAGCCTTGCTTTGATGGGCAGGGATGGGGGTGAAGGGGACTTTTCATACTGAAAAGTATGAGCCTTGTTAGATGCTGCATGTGATCCTGACAGAGTCCCCTGGCTTTCCGCAGGGGAAAGCTGGTGACCACACAGCTGAGCCATGCTCCAGAAAGTGTCTCCAACACCTGCTGAGTGACACCCATCCCAGGGAGAAGGCTGCTGGCCTTTGCATCATCGTCTCAGGTGATGCAGTGTTAGAGAACTGCTACTGATTATTTTGGCAAATGCCCTGTTTTTATAGTGTGAGCTCTGAGTCAGGTCAAATAAAACCAAGACCTGAGAATAGAGCTTTCCAAAGGAGATGTCAGACAAGTCACATAATGACAATTCTCTGTGAATGGTACTTTTTGAAGAGCTCCAAACCTGTTCTTCCCCTTCCAGTGGTTACTAAATTGCTAATTTTCGCAACAACCATGGTTGTGAAGCTGTTGTTTTTCAAGGCTGCCTTGGAGCCGGGAGAGGGGAATGGGGCTAGAGCAAGTTAAAACACCACAAAGCTCACTGTTCTTACTGAGATTCAGCTGTTTTTATTGAATAGACACTTCTCTGATTATCACAAACCTTTCTTTGATTAATTTACAGAATACCGAAAGAAGTTGATTTTGACAATTTTTGCCAGTGTTCTCATGCTTTTATGAAGGAGTGGGTTTTCAGAGATTCTTACTCTTCCATTCCAGAAGTGCTGCTAATTCATTTACATTAAATGCATTTATTTTTATATGTAGATATTTCAGTCATCTTTTTCACATTAATTACTTCCATTACTTCTTTATATCTTCTTTACCTTTTTTTTTTTTTGTATCTTTATTGGAGTATAATTGCTTTACATTGTTGTGTTAGTTTCTGCTGTACAACAAAGTGAATCAACTATATGTATACATATATCCCCATATCCCCTCCCTCTTGAGCCTCCTTTATCCCACCCCTCTAGGTTGTCAGAAAGCACCGAGCTGATCTCCTTGTGCTATGCAGCAGCTTCCCACTAGCCATACATTTTACATTTGGTAGTGTATATATGTCAGTGCTACTCTCTCACTTCGTCCCAGCTTCCCCTCCCCGCCCATGTCCTCAAGTCCGTTCTCTACGTCTGCGTCTTTATTCCTGTGCCGCCACTAGGTTCATCAGTACTGCTTTTTTAGATTCCATATATATGTTAGCATATGGTATTTGTTTTTCTTTCTGACTTACTTCACTCTGTATGACAGACTGTAGGTCCATCCACCTCACTACAAATAACTCAATTTCGTTTCTTTTATGGCTGAGTAATATTCCATTGTATATATGTGCCACATCTTCTTTATCCATTCATCTGTCAATGGACATTTAGGTTGCTTCCATGTCCTGGCTATTGTAAATAGTGCTGCAATGAACATTGTGGTACATGTATCTTTTTTTTTTTTTATTTTTTTAGTTTTTTGGCCGCGCTGTGCGGCATGCAGGATCTTACTTCCCCGACCAGGGATCGAACCTGCGCTTCCTGCAGTGGGAGCGCAGAGTCTTAACCCCTGGACCGCCAGGGAAGTCCCCTACATGTATCTTTTTGAATTATGGTTTTCTCAGGGTATATGCCCAGTAGTGGAATTACTGGGTCATATGGTAGTTCTATTTTTAGTTTTTTAAGGAAACTCCATACTGTTCTCCATAGTGGCTGTATCAATTTACATTCCCACCAACAGTGCGGGAGGGTTCCCTTTTCTCCACACCCTCTCCAGCATTTATTGTTTGTAGATTTTTGGATGATGGCCATTCTGACTGGTGTGAGGTGATACCTCATTGTGGTTTTGATTTGCATTTCTCTAATGATTAGCGATGTTGAGCATCTTTCCATGTTCTTTCCCTTCTTTCACTAGCTATTTTTTTCTTGCTAGTTCAAAGTTATACATCCATTTTATTTTATTTTGGTTGTTGCTTTTAACCCATTTTATTTATTTTTTCCTGTCTGCTTTTTTAAGCTTATTGTTTTATATACATATATATATATATATTTACATTGTTGTGTTTATTTTTAATTTTTAAAATTTATTTTTGGCTGCGTTGGGTCTTCGTTGCTGTGCGCAGGCTTTCTCTAGTTGTGGCGAGTGGGGGCTACTCTTCATTGTGGTGTGCGGGCTTCTCATTGCTGTGGGCCCTCTTGTTGTGGAGCACGGGCTCTAGGCATGCAGGTTTCAGTAGTTGTGGCACGCGGGCTCAGTAGTTGTGGCTCACAGGCTCTAGAGCGCAGGCTTAGTAGTTGTGGCGCATGGGCTCAGCTGCCCGGCGGCATGTGGGATCTTCCCAGACCAGGACTCGAACCCGTGTCCCCTGCATTGGCAGACGGATTCTTAACCACTGTGCCACCAGGGAAGCCCTCCCCCAGTCTTTAATTCAACAATTGTGTATTTGTTTCCTAAAACTTCTATTTGACTCTTTTAAAAATCATTTTGGATAGCCTATTAATGCTTTTTTTGTTTTTAAATCCAGGAAGGCAAATGATTTAATAGCTTACTGGTGGAAGCTGATTTTTGCTATCAGGGTGCCCTGGCGCCTATGAGTGCTTTAAACATTTAATACATAGTTATAGCTATTTAAATAGTCTTACTGATAATTCCAATGTCTGAAATTCTTGAGGATCTAAATGTTGTTGTTTCTGCTGATTCTCACTCATGGTGGTTTGTTTCTTTGTGTGTTGATAATATTTGTGAGCTCATATTAGTTTCATCCTAATCTATGTGAATCCTCAATATCTAAATATTTTGTCTTTTCTAAAAAGTCCTATTTGGCTCTTTTATCAAAAGTACATGATCATTTTTGACACCAAGATACAGGCGATACCTCTTCAGAGACGAGTTGCTACTGCATCTTCCAGAAGCCAGGAGTCATTGCTGATAGGGGACCACTTTCATATCCTTTGAGGAGTTTCCATCTTAATACAGGAATCTCAGAGTCAGCTCCCCTATTCTACAGCTGATTCAGGGCTTAGTTTCACAACCACAGAGCTGATATTGGCGCTTCTCAGGGCTGCTCTAACTTTTCTATTTGCCCAGGACTGTTCTGCCCAGTTCCCTATTTTGGTTTTACCCAATGATATTATTTATGTTTATGTATATACATATGTGTGAATGCTTGGAGATATTCCCTTAACTCTTATGAAAGCAGTACATTAAATAGTTATTTCATGGAAAAGCTAACTGGTTAGTGAGCAAAAGTCTGACGTACTGCCAGAAATGAAATTCTCAACTAACCTTTCTGTTACTCAGAATTCCAAAAATGCACAAAAAAGTAAAGAACGATATAATGAAATCCCGTATACCATCATCTATATTTACTTATTGCAATTTTGCTATTGATACCCCTTTTCCTTCTTTCTTTTTATGGTTTTGTGAGGTCACTTTTAAAACTTAAACACATTTGTTTTGAAGAGAAACTTATATTGACTCCATAAAATGAAAAACCACGATCTCTTGCCAGTAATAGAATGCAACCATAATAATAAATAAAATGAAAATCAAAGTTATTTAAATTAATAAAATAAACAATAAGATATAAAAGTAACAATGAATTGATTTATACAAATACATACCTGAAAAGTTTTTCAATGAGAATAAAGGAATAACTTATGATCAATCAGTAATGAAGATATGTATATTAAACTCATTGTTTCTTCATTTAAAATAAGGATTAGTTTCTAGAATAATAACATGATTCTGTCTTTTGGTTTTGATGTTATAGCACCAAGAATCCCAACTCCCAACACATATCTGCAATTGGAAAGGAAGGGCAAAACATATTTAACCACTTTTTAGATTTCAGTTATACATATTTATAACTACTTTGTATTCTAAACAATTGTCAGCTTCCAAAGTGATGGTTGATGTACTGCTGAAAATAACAGAATTACTGGAGTTTTGAAATATTTTTGGGCAGCATATGTGTAACATATGTGTAACATGGTGTATCAGAGGTCCACCCCAAGGTCCAGTGATTTGTAGGAGGTCTCAGAGAACTTATCATATAGTCATACTCATAGCTGTGCTTTAACAGTGAAAGGATACAAGAGAAAATCAGCAAAGGGAAAAGGCACATGGGGTCAAAGTCCAGGGAAAACCTGGCATAAGCTTCCAAGAGTTCTCTCCCAGTGGAGTCACACAGGATACACTTAGCTCTTCCAGCAACAGCTGTGACAACATGGCTGAAATATCGTCTACCGGGGAATCTCATCAGAGAACAATGCCCAAGGTTTCTACTGGGGGCTGGTCACATAGTCATCCTCTGTCTAGCATGTACCTAAATTCCAAATTCCCAGAAGGAAAGCAGGTTTTCACAGTAGCTAAAATGTGAAAGGAACCCAAATGTCCACAACAGATGAAGGGATAAGCAAAATGTTTTACATACATACAATGGAATATTATTCATCCTTAAGAAAGAAGGAAATTTCACAGTATGCTGCCACATGGAAGAAACTTGAGGACTATGCTAAGTGAAATAAGACAGTCATAAACAGACAAGTACTGTATAATTCCACTTATATTAAGTAATTACAGTAGTCAAAAATCATAAAGACAGAAAATGTAATGGTGGTTGCTAGGAGCTAGCAGGAGGAGGGAATGGAGGATTATTGTTTAATGAGTATCATTTCAGTTTTACAAGATGAAAAGAGTTATGGTGATGGCTGCACAACAATGTGGATGTTCTTAATGCCACTGAACTATACACTTAAAAATGGTTATAATGGTAAATTTTACGTTATGTGTATTTTATCACAATAAAAAAACAAAAATAAAAAAGTAATAGGGCCAGTGATTGTAGATGTAGATGATACAGTTCTAATAACTTTACATAACAACTCTTTCCAAAAAAAAAGGTAAAGGAATAGAAAAAGATACACTATGCTAACACTAATCAAAAGAGAGCTGGAATGACTATATTACTTTCACACAGAGCAAACTTCAGAGCAAGGAAAATTATCAGGGATAAAGACATTTTATAATGATAAAGGGGTCAATTCTCCAAGAAGGCATAAGCTTTAATGTGTATGTGCCTAACAATAGAGCATCAAAATACATGAGGCAAAAACTGATAGAACTGAAAGGAGAAATAGACAAATCCACTCTTGTAGTTGGAGACTTTAATACCCCTCTGTCAGAAATGGATGGATCTAGCAGGCAGAAAATCAGAAAGGGCATAGGAGAATTCAACAGCACCATTGGTCAACTGGATGTAATTAACATCTATAGACCACTTCACCCAACAACAGTGGTATACACATTCTTCTCGAGCTTACATGGAACATTCACCAAGATAGACAACATTTGAAGCCATAAAACATACCTTAACAAAACAAACAAAAAACAGAAATCATACAATGTATGCTGTCAGACCACAGTGGAATCAAACTAGAAATCAATAACAGAAAAATACTTGGAAAACTCCAGAATACTTGTAGATTAAACAAAACACTTCTAAATAACACAGGGCCAAATAAGAAACCTCAAGAAAAATTAAGAAATATTTTGAACTAAATGAAAATGAAAATACAACTTAACAACATTTGTGAGATGCAGCAGAAGTAGTACCTACAAGGAAATTAATAGCATTGAAAGCATATATTAGGAAAGAAAGGCCCAGGTTCAATCCCTGGTTGGGGAACTGAGATCCCATGAACAGTGCAGTGTGGCCAAAAAAAAAAAGAGAGAGAAATCTAAAATCAGTAATCTAAGCTTCCACCTTAGCAATTTGGAAAAAGAAGAGAAAATTAAATTCAAAGTAGTCAGAAGAAAATAAATTAAAATTAGAGCAGAAATCAATGAAACTGAAAACAGGAAATCAATAGGGAAGATCCATGAACCAAAAGCTGGTTCTTTGAAAAGATTAATAAAATTGATAAACCAGGCTAAGTAAGAAAAAAAGAAAGAAGATGCAAGTTTCTAGTATCAGAAATGAAAGAAGGGACATCACTACCGATCCCATGGATATTAAAAGGATAATAAAGGGATACTAATAATTCTATACCCACACATGTGATAACATAGTAAAATGGACCAATTCTTTGAAAGACACAATCTGTGTAAACTTACACCAGAAGAAATAAACAATCTGAATAGGCCTATATCTTATTAAAGAATTTGAATAAATTAATAACCTTCCAAAACAGAAAAAGTACAGGCTCAGATAGGTTCACTGGTGAATTCTACCAAACAATTAAGGAAGAAATTATACCAATTTTCTACAATCTCATCCAGAAATTAGAAGGAGAGGGAATACTTCCTAACTCATTCTATGAAGCCAGCATTACCCTAATACCAAAACCAGACAAAGACATTACAAGAAAAGAAAATTAGAGGCCAATATCTTTCATGAATATAGATGCTAACATCCTCAACAAAATATTAGCAAATTGAATCCAACAATGATAAAAAAAATTATACATCATGACCAAGTGAGATTTATTCCAGATATATAAAGCTGGTTCAACATTAAAAAATCAATTAATGTAATCTATTACATAAAAAGCCTAAAGAATAAGAATCACATGATCATATCAATACATGCAGAAAAAGCATTTGACAAAATTCAACACCCCTTAATTATAAAAATTCTCAGCAAACTAGGAATAAAGGGGGAACTTCCTCAACTTGATAAAGAATGTCTACAATAAACCTACAGCTAACATCATACTTAATGATGTTACAACTAGAAGCTCTCCTGCTAAGATCAGGAATAAGGCAAGAATATACCCTGATGATTTGCAAACTGGCCCCCTTACATGGAAGGCAGGGAGAGACCAAAGAAAGAGGCAGATCACTCCAGATTGGTAGGTGGCAGGATGGCATTTTAAAAAAGCAAGGGGACTTACAAGGCTTGTCTTGGGCAGCCACAAGACAAGTAGATCTCTGAACACAGCCACCATTATCTTAAAAGTTTATACAGAGGACTTAACTGGGTTCAGTCATATATACCATCCAGATGGTCTCAACATCACATGACTATCTCAGGCTGCATACTTGGGTAGCTTCTAGCATGGGGAAGGCAAGCAGAACACACATTCCAAAGACAGGGGAGGAGGTGAGGAGCTTCTGATTGCCCAAGTCCAGCTTACAGGTTAACCAGTGGTCATGTCCTCTCAGTAATCTCTTCCAATATCCCCTCTCACCACTCTCTCAACATCATACTGGAAGTCCTAGCTAATGCAATAAAAGAAAAGGAAATAAGTGTATACAGATCAGGAAGAAATAAATAAAGCTGTCTTTGCTCATAGATTACACAATTGTTTATGTAGAAAATCTGAATGGGGCTTCCCTGGTGGCGCAGTGGTTGAGAATCTGCCTGCCAATGCAGGGGACACGGGTTCGAGCCCTGGTCTGGAAAGATCCCACATGCCGTGGAGCAACTAACCCCGTGCGCCACAACTACTGAGCCTGTGCTCTAGAGCTGGCGAGCCACAACTACTGAGCCCGCATGCTGCAACTACTGAAGCCCGCATGCCTAGAACCTGTGCTCTGCAACAAGAGAAACCACCACAACGAAAAGCCCGCAAACCGCAATGAAGAGTAGCCCCCGCTCGCTGCAATTAGAGAAAGCCCGCGCGCAGCAAGGAAGACCCAACACAGCCAAAAATAAATAAATAAGATAAATAAATTTTAAAAAAGAAAATCTGAATGAATTGACCAAAAAACTACTGGAACTAATAAGTGATTATAGCAAGTTTGCATGATACAAGGCTAATGCACAAAAGTCAATTGCTTTCCTATATACCAGCAATGAACAACTGGAATCTGAAATTAAAAATCATAATACCATTTACATTAGCACCCCCCACAATGAAATACTTAGGTATAAATCTAACAAAATATGTAGAAGATCTATACAAGGACACCTATAAAACTCTGATAAAAGAAATCAAGGAAGAGCTAAATAAATGGAGAGATATTCCATGTTCATGAATAGGAAGACTCAATATTGTCAAGGTGCCAGTTCTTCCTAACTTAATCTATAGAGTCAACACGATACCGACCGAAATCCGAGCAAGTTATTTTGTGGATATTGACAAACTGATTTCAAAGTTTATACAGAGAAGCAAAAGACCCAGAATAGCTAGCACAATATTGAAGGAGAAGAACAAAGCTGAAAGACTGACACTACTTAACTTTAAGACTTAATTTAAAGATATAGTAATCAAGAGAGTATGATATCGGCAAAAGAATAGACAAATAGGTCAATGGAAAGAAGAGAGAGTCCAGAAACAGACCCACACAAATGTAGCCATGTAATCTTTGACAAAGGAACAAAGGCAATACAAAGGAGAAAAGAAAGTCTCTTTGACAAATGGTCTGGAACAACCAGACAGCCACATGCAAGAAAAATGAATCTAGGCACAGACCTTACACCTTTCACAAATATTAACTTGAAATGGATCTTAGACCTAAATATAAAACACAAAACCATAAAACTTGCAGATAACACAGGAGAAAAACTAGATGACCTTGAGTTTGGTGATGACTTTTAGATACAACACCAAAATCACAATTCACGAAAAAAGAATTAAGTTGGATTTCATTAAAATTAAAAACATCTGCTCTGAAAAGGACACTGTCAAGAGGCTGAGAAGACAAGCTACAGACTGGGAGAAAATGTTTGCCAAAGACATAGCTGATAAAGGACTGTTATCTAAAGCAAATGAAGAACTCTTAAAACTCAATGATTAAAAAAAGAACAATCTGATTTAAAAATGAGCAGAAGATTGGAACAGACACTTCACCAAAGAAGATATACAGATGGCAAATAAATATATAAAAAGATGCTTAACATCATATGCCATTAGGGAATTGCGAATTAAAACAAGTGAGATACCATTACGTACCTCTTAGAATGGCCAAATTTCAGAACACAGACACCATCAAATGCTGGTGAGGATGTGGAACAACAGAAACTCTCATTCATTGATGGTGGGAATATAGAATGGTGCATCCACTTTAGAAGACAGTTTGGCAATTTCTTACAAAACTAACCATACTCTTACCATAAGATCCAGCAATTGTGTTCCTTTGTATTTACCCACATGAGTTGAAAACTTAGGTCCACGAAAAAACCTCACACAGATATTTATGGCAGCTGTCTTAGTCCATTCAGGCTGCTATAACAGAATACCATACATAGACTGGGTAGATTATAAACAACAGAAATTTATTTCTCACAGCTTTGGAGGCTGGGAAGTCCAAAATCAAGGGATCAGTAGATTTGGTATCTAGTGAGTGTCCACTTCCTGGTTCCTAGACAGCCACCTTCTTGTTGCATCCTCACATGGTGAAGGGGCAAGGGAGCTCTCTGGGGTCTCTCTTATAAGGGCACTAATCCCATTCACTAGGGCTCTACTGTAATTACCTAATCACCTCACAAAGACTCCACCTCCAAATACCATCTTTAGGGATTAAGTTTCAACACATGAATTTTGGGGAGATACAAACATTCAGGCTATAGCAGCAGCTTTATTCATAATTGCCCAAATTTGGAAACAACCAAGATGTCCTTTATTAGGTGAATAGATGACCTGTGGTACATCCAGACAATGGAATATTATTCAATAATAAAAAGAAATGAGCTATCAAGTCATGAAAAGACATGGAGGTTTCTTAAATGCATATTACTAAGGGTAAGAAACCAATCTGAAAAGGCTACATACTGTATGATTCCAACAATATGATATTCTGGAAAAGGTAAAACTATGGAAACACTGAAAAGATGAATGGTTGCCAGGGGAGAGGGAGGGATGAACAGGTGGAGCATAGAGGATTTTAGGGCAGCAAAACTATTCTTTATGATACCATAATGGTGGATACGTATATATCACATATTTGTCAAAACCCATAGATTGTACACCACCGAGAGTGAACTCTAATGTAAGCTATGGACTTTGGGTGATAATGATTTGTTAACATAGGTTCATCAGTTGTAGCAGATGTACTACTCTGGTGGGATATGGATAGTGCGGAGGCTGTGCATGTGTGGAGGCAGGAGGTATATGGGAACTCACTGTACTTTCTGTTTAATTTGCTGTGAATCTAAAACTGCTCAAAAAATAGCCTATTTAAAAACAAACAACAACAAGAAAAAACAAGTAACACCAGGGATATAAGATTGCTTTGTACCTGGCAAAATGCTACATGAGGGTTATTATGGCTTGAAGAGGCAGGTGCCTGCACTTTGTGGGCACAGCATGTGGCATTTGCATTGAGATGCTCAGAAAGAGAACATCTTTTGGAGCCGGTTTTTCTTTCTCTAAATAATGTTTGTGTGCTAGAGGCCAAGGCTGACACTTTTTAGAGGTGACAGACACTTTCCTGTCATTCTTCCTTCTGCCCTAACACACAGGTATGTAAATGTCTCAGGAGGGGTAAACTTAAGCTTTGTGAATTAACTCCTTAGAAATTATTAATGGCAGAACTGGCCTGAGGCCACTTCCCCTTTCTGGGCCTCAGTTTCCCTGCTTAAAACAGAAAGTGGTTTTCGATGTTTTCTAAGACACTTTCCCTCTCTGAGCTTCTGTGATTCTTCTCTCAGTTTCTCCAATGAGCCAGGCTCTCTCTGGCTTGTAGTTCTTTGGACGTGTGGCTCCTTCCACCAGGACCACTGACCCCACTTGCCTGGTTTACTGCTTGCTCTTCTGTCTTTCTGGTTTCAGCATAGACATCACTTCCTTGGGGAATTCCTCTTGGCCTCTCTAAACAGAATAAGCTGCCCCTTCTCCATGCTCCCATAGCCCCCACTCAACCTCCCTCTCTGTACTTAATACACTAAATGATAATTTTCTGTTTACTTGACCCTTCCCCGCTCTACACTGCACCCTGCCGAGAGCAGAGTGCTGTACTTATTACTCTACCCCCAGTGCTAAGTGGAGGCGCAGTTCCAGATTTCCCAGTTCTGTCTACCTGGAGAGCTTCCAGACCCAGATCCTCTGGGAAGGGCTATGCCTCCAGAAACACTCAACCACCAGCTAGAAGCTGTGAGTGGGAAAAGCATCCTTCAGTGGGAAAGAACAATTTACGTTATTAAAAGACTACTTAACATTAGAACTTACAGCAGAGCCTTTCTAAAGAAACACAGAGTCCCTCTAAGTGTGACCTTTTAAAGCTTTTGTTTTTAAAATTTATCAGAGGGAGAATTTAAGATCTGAAGTTTCCCAGTCCAAGTATCTCCCAAAGGCTAAGGCAAAGAATCAGAAATGATCATCAGAACAGACCTTTAGCACCTGGCTTGGAATTTTCCATTCCACTGACAGGAAGGCAAACACCTTCTGTCCTGGCACCTTCTTCATGTCCGGGTTGGCTGCTGCTACCCTGCACCTTTGTTCAGCTCCACCCCTTGTGGCCCGGCGGTTTCCGCTCTGCCCACCGGCCTCAGAGCCAGCTCTGGCTCTGCCATAATGGGGCTGCCCCTGCCAGGGCTGTGGCTGAAGAGGCTCTGGGTGCTCTTTCAGGTGGGCCTGCACGTGGCCATGGGCAAAGTGCTTCTGACACTGTTTCCCGGGAGAGTCAAGCAGAACATCCTGGCCATGAGTGAGAAGACTGGCATGGCCAAGAATCCCCACTTCTCCTATGAAAACTGGATCCCCACTTTCTTCAGTGCCCAGTATTTCTGGTTCATCCTGAAGGTCCGTTGGCAGAGACTGGAGGACATGACGGAGCAAGGGGGTCTAGCCCCAAACTGCCCCGTGGTCCGCCTGTCAGGACAGAGGTGCAACATCTGGGACTTCATGCAAGGTCAGGAGGCTGGTCCACGCTTGAGAGGTGCTTGGATGGGGGTGCTTGATGGGGGTTGGCAGGGGGGTTGGAGAGCCTGAATGCTACTAATCCAGCTGCTCCTTTTCTGGCTTCTTGTCCTCTCCCCACTTCCTGAAACTAGCACCTTTCCTGGGTTCTGTTCTTCTAAGTGGCATCATCCCCTTCCCAGGTAATCAAACTGCAAACCAGCCACACTGGCTGTCAGCTCCTTCAGCACCTCTCTTACTGCACAGTCACTCTGCCTGGGATGCTCTTCACTGCCACCCCACCCCAACCCCCAACCCCCCACCTGGTCCACTCCTGTTCATCCTTCAGACTCTTGCTCAGTGACATTTCCTGCGACAAGCCAACCCCCAGTCCCCTGGACTAGGTTACTCCCTCTTCTATGCTTAACATCCTAAACTTATCTTTATCACACCCATTGTGGTTTGTAATTATGTGTGGATAGTTGATAAATGTCTGTCCCCTTCACTAGCCTGCAAGCTCTGTGCAGGTGGAGATCATGCCTCTAACTCACTATTGGGTCCCCCTGGCTGCTGCTGGCTCATGGTAGTTGCTCGGTAAATATTTGTTGAAGATCTCTCTCTCTCTCTCTCTCTCTCTTCCAGGTAAACCAGCTCTATTTGGGTTCTTAAAGGCCTCTCTGGTCAATTTTCTCTTTTTGTCCTTCCTCCTCCCCGTCTTGCCCTCTCTTCCCACCGAACTTGTGGATGGCTGCCAGATTCCCCTTCCACAAGCACATCCCTGGATGACTGGTACCCCAGCTCACCAACCTTCAGCAGCCCCCATCTGCACTTGGGATGAAACCCAGGCTCAACCTTGTGCTGAAGGTCCTCCCTGATCTGACTCCAGTTTTTCTTCCCAACTTCACCTGCAGGCTTCCCCTCAGGCCCACTGCCTCCAGATGAACTGCTGGTTCTTGTACATCCCTTGTGCTTTCCCTTCTCTTTGCCTTTGCTGATGTTGTTGGCCCTTCCCCTCTGTCACCAACACTCCTCATCGTCAGGGTCCTGCTCTCGTGCGTCCCCCTGTGAAGCCAGCTCAGATCCCTACACTGAGGCCCGCTCTCCCTCCCTTCTGAACTCATGGATCTCTGCTTGCACCTCTCCTGGACATTGATCCTTCCTACCCAGCACCTGGCTACCGAAGCTCAAGTGTCATCCTTCTGCCCAGTGGGGAGGCTTGGGACAGGGCTGTGTCTGATTCATCTCTGAATCCCCCGGGTATAGACACAGCAGAGTAGAGAAGGTCCCTGAGGCAGCTGGCTAATCTAGTGATTTTCAAAGCGTGTTTTTTGGAACCCAAATCCCACACATGTGGTTTACTACATAGAGTTCCCTGGTCAAAATAGTTTGGGAAACACTGCATACTATACTCTCCTCCTGGAAGTTCATTGTGCACATGAACATATAAAGGGCTTCAAGACACCCTGAAGTTTAAAAACAAACAAAACTTGAAAAAACTTTAACACAGCACTGACTAATTTTCCTAACATACACATACAACTCCCCACTCTCCACCAGAGGAAAATCTTATCATCATCATATTCGTTCCAAAGAACAACCTCTGGGAAATGCTGACCTGATCCAATGCTCTCATTTTAAAACGGAAATGGAGGAAACTGAGAGCAAAGGTTACAGGGACAGTGAGAGACCAAGTCAGACCCAGAATCAGGGCTTCTTCACCCTGTTTTTTCAATACACCTCAACAGACATTTGTGAGTGCTCCCTACGAGCCAGACCCTTAGCTAGATGCCAGGGACTCAGAGCTAGGAAAGAGCTTGCTGTTTTGCTTGAGGAATGTATGGTTCCACGGAACAGACAGATGTAATAAACAAATCCGTACAGTTCCATGAGGCGGGCAGACAAAGGTATGAACTTTGCCTACAGGGCTTGGAAGATTTCCTGGAGGAGGTGGCTTTGAAGTTAGGCCTTGAAGAATGAGTAAGATTTTTATAGCTTGAAAAGAATGTTTCAATCAGACGGAAGGGGAAGAGTTTTTTGCTCATGACTTTAAACCATTGTGCTGAAATGACCTCTATTTATTCAATAAACATTCACTAAGTGACCACTGATAATAAGAGCAATGAGAATAATAGCTGATCTTTACTGTGTGTCTACCTCGTGCCAAGCACTGTGATAGAACCAGGCCAATTTGCTGACTTTTGATGGTCTAGTGATCAGTTCCATGAAAGCCAACTTGCCTCACAGCCAATTCACAGCATTCACTTGCTTATTTTAACAGTTTACTTTCCAGTGAGCCAGTGTACGTTTTAAAGACTGTTCTATTTGTCTCTGCTCCCTGCTGCTACACCTGAAACTGAAGATGGAGAGAGGAGTCTGAGAGACAAAAGAAAACTCTATTTATAAAATAGGGTTGGCTTTCAGCACATTGGCCCAGAGTCCCCTGAAATAATAGATACTGACGACACAGAAATCAACACAACTGGAAGATCTCATAACTCACAGAGGGAAATGATGGAGTGGGAGAGGGAACCCAGCAGTTCTGGGAGGAGTCGGGTGGGGTAGGAAGGTAGTCAGGGGAAGTTTTCCTGGAGACGAGGATGGTGAGCTGATGGTCTAGGGACCGAAGCCTTGAGGTGGGTGAGGAAGAGGAGAGTGGTGACCAGAGCAGCGCAGAGGGGAGGAGCAGCAGAGGTCTGATATGTGGAGGGGCTTCAGTCAAGTTTGGCAGAAGTGGGGTGTGGGAGGCATGAAGGGGTGAAGAATGAGGCTGGAGACATCATCAGGGATCAGAGCTTGTGGGGCCTCATGCGTCTTAGCAAAGAGGGTATCCTTTATCCTGTTTTGGTGAGTTCTAGAAGGATTTTCAAGCAGGAAGTTAACATGATCAGTTCTGCTTATTAGAAAGACATTCTGTAAGTGTTTTGGAAACCCACCAGTTCACTAAAAAGCTCTGTTGTATGCTTTAGGTATAAATATGAACTCATTTTAGAGCCATAGACTGGAAAGTCTGGAAAACTCTTTACAGATAATCTAAAGCAACCTTTACATTTTTCAGATGCAAAGGCCCAGGAAGGTAAAGGACTTGCTCAGAGTCACACAGAGAGTTCCTGTAGAGTGAGAACCAGACTTGAGCCTTATGACTCTCAGCTAGTGTACATTCTGTTGTTGGATAAAACAACAGAGGCTCAGAGAAATTCCCAGCCACCTCTTATCCTCTGCATGTACATGCACACACAAGACATACACACACTCTCAGACACACATGCACCGCAAAACATTGATTAACTGGCATGTTGGGGTAGAAGGCAAGTCCGGATGATTTCTTTTCTTGGAACCTAGCAGTTAATCTGAAACAGGATTTATTTCAGCCCCCATTTAAAATCTTCTAAAATCTCTCCAAGTATACTTATGAGGGGTCAACTATAAACTGGCTTTCTCTGCTGAGAGAGCCTGGCGTGGAGAGTTGATTTACTGGTTTGGGGGTCAACCAGTAAGTTAACCAATGGTGGGTTCGAGTCTAGTGCTACCACAGAGCTGTTTTCCCACTTATACAAACAAGCTGGACTTGACAGTCCTTGCCTGATGTTCTTGAACTGGTGTCCTCTGCACTGTGGCCTGTGGACATGGGCAGGGTGCCAGCCCCCGGTACAGACACCCACTTGCGCCCATCCTTCCTCTCTCTGCTACCAGGAAAGCAGGGAACTAAGTTTAAACTTTGCCCTCAGTACTGGTCACTGCACCCAGACACACTATAAATAATTAAACAAATGGCTCTGTTTCTTCCAGTGTCCTAACCAGTGAATGTTGAAATTTTTTTATCCAATTAAGAACAAAATTCCAGACAGCTCGTATTTTGCACAGGTCCTGACCTTAAATCTCCTCTGTTCTTATCTGAAGGGTGACTCCCTGGGGTCACTGGAGGCCAGTGGCCGGCCACTTGGCCATGACTGGCCTCTGAGCCTCTCCTGCTGTGACCTGGGCAAACCCTACACATGGGTGAGGATGCAACCAACTGAGGCCCTCTCAATGCCTCCTAGGGCCTCCTATGAGGAAATCTGTGAGACAAGGACAAGGAGAATTTTGTTTCTCCAGAGAAACTGGCCTGCTTCCTCCTCAGGTACTGAAAAATGAGGAATATATAAGCAATCATGTTTCTCTTTTTCCTTGGTCACCTGGAAACTCAGAGTCAAATGTTAGCTCAGTTATACTGAATGAATGAGACCTGTTCTGTGCCTCCCAGAGGGCCATGGTTTTTAAAATTTTTTATTTGATATTTTATTATCATATGTATAAATAAATAATTTTATTTATTATATGTATAAGCTGCTTCAAATCCTTTGCAGAACGAGGTGAGGGAATAACTAACCCAATAAACCACAAGTAAGTTAAGATGCCCTCTACTCTGCCTTGCAAGCAAGAGAAACTCACTCTGATTTTCTCAGTCATACACATTTATACACGTACAAAGTGTATTAGAAAGATGTTGCAGGCTCCCCAGAATCAACCACAGCTGGAGCACTGGGCCTGGACCATCTTTTAGCATCAACAGTTGGGCCTGGAAGCTGCTGTCACTGTGGTTGCCATGGGAATTCGTCACCACTATAGGACTCCGCCATCCCTGACGGGGCACTACCACTGGGCCGTAGATGAATTCTACCATCTCAATAACTCCAGAATCAAAGAGCTATGTGAGAGAGTCCAATCAGCCTGGGTCACTGCCTGTGCCCTGGCTGCTGGGAGCGAGAATGGACCTGGCCCCCCTGCCTTCTACAGAGCAAGGCTGGGCACACTCCCCCATCAATAGTACACAAAATAGGGAATTCCAAGGAGGAAGGAGGGCTAGTGACTGAGCAGCCAAAATTGCAACAAATATCCACCATCCTTGCTTTATCTCCATGATGTCCCCTTGTACCTGGAAGAAAATCCAGATTCTATACAAGGCATAGGAGAGCCTGCCTGCTTTGGCCCATACCTACCTCTCCAGTCATGTCTCTCATTGCCCCTGGCCTGGTTCCAGTCACAGTGGCCTTGCAGGTCCTTGAACACACCAAGCTCTGTCCCTCTTTGGGCCTTTGGACATGGAGCCCCTTTGCCCGGAATGCTCTTCTCCTCCCTTTGCCCATATGTAGCTGGCTCTTTCCTGTTTCTCCGGATAAATGGCATCTCCTCAGAGGCCTCCCCTGACCCATCTGTCTCAAGGAGGTCACTCCTTTATAGTCCCTTTTGTGACACTTATCACAACTTGAAATTACTTCATTTATGCATGTGCTTGCTTTCTGCCTGTCTCCGCATTAAACAGAACTCCAGCTGCATGCAGGCAGAGACCTGCTGCTCTGGCTCTCTGCTGAATCCCCAGTGTGTGGCGGAGAACCTTGCACATTATGAGCGCTGAATAAATGCTTGTAATGGAATGAGAGTGTGCTTGATGTTGGGAATATGAGGAAGAATGAGGAACAGGCCCTACCCTCAGGTGCAATGAGTAGCCTGGGGGATACAGACACAAACCGTGTCACAGTGCGGGACCTGCCATGCTCTATCTAATAGGTGTATGGTAAGGGCTCAGCAATGTCAGCTCTGGTCATAAGCAGCCACAGGGTGCTAGCAGCTCCCTAGAGTTACCCCCAGTCTAGGCTGGGGGAGTTACAGAAGACTCCCACCAGGGCTGACTTCATGGGCACGGGACCAGTGAATCATACAGGGTGCCATGGTCAGAAGGGCCCTGAGCTTGGGCTGAATGCTCTGCAGTAGCTGTCTTGAAATTCTTAATAGCTTTATCTTTAATTTGCATTTTGTAAAAGAAGACTTTTCCACAATGGAACACGCCCTGGAGACTTGGAGCCTTGGCTCACACAGGCTCCTGCTTCCCACAGCCTCCCTGCCCCCAACAGGAACCCCCCAAGCGGGTTCTCTAAGGCCCGCTCCTCCACTCCCAGTGCCCCAGCCTATCCAGCCTCATTCCTGCTCCCACCCAGTGACTGCTACCACCTTCTGGCCCCAGAGAGGGCCTAGACCAAGGTATGGGAAAGGTTAGGGTCAGGTGTGGGCATCCCACCGCATCTCATACTAGGGTGTGGAGGTGGTCATCCCCAGCCTGGGCTGACAGCGCCATGAAGCAACTTGGCAAGTGACTGGGGGTGACTTGGTGGGAGAAGCTTTTTGCCCCCACTCCCCTCATCAAGGTACCTAGCATGTCCCTGCATGGAGGTTGCAATAGTCTGTGGGTTGGGGTGATGGCAGGTAGGAAGATGATATGTCTGGCTCAATTTCTGTGCTCCTGGCTGGGGCATGGTGTATTGGTCTGGTGGCTGGAGGGAAAGGAAAGCTGGTAGCCAGCAGCCACAAGCACACATACACATGTGCACAGAGTTTGGGGGCTCCTAGGTGACTGCGAGAGTCTGCATTCGCCCTATGAATATCCCTGTGTCCAGGGGAGCATGACATTAAACAGCAACTAAAAAGCAGCATGCCAGGGCAAGAGAGATACTGCACAAGAAAACTTTATATTTTAATGTATTTAATGGCACTTTCTCCCACTTTTTGAACAAGGGACTCTGCATTTTCATTTTGCCCTGGCCCAGCCAATTATGTGGCCCAGTCCCCACGCTTCACTCCCCTTTGTGGAGTCTCCTCCACTGCTCCCCACTTCACAGGGAGGAGATGAGAGCTAAGAACATAAGAGCTTACATTTATTGAGCACCTACTATGGGCAGGCACCATTTTAAGCCCTTTTCTGTTTTAACTTATTTAATCCTTAGAACAAGCCTATAAGGTAAGTATTGGTATTATGTCCATTTGTGGGTGAGGAAACTGAGGTGTTTTGAACGGAAAGAGCACCAAATTGAGAATCTAGAAGCCACAATGTTAATTTTAACTCCATCATTGACCTGCTGTGTAACATGGAGCCAGCCTATAAACCAGGGGAAAAATATCACCCACCTTGTAGTACACTAATTACATCAATGAGAGAATAGATGTGTGCCTGCCTTATAAACTGCATGAAAGGGACTCTCCTCGTCATTATTTTAATTACCACCCAGTGAGTGCAGGTGGTCTGCTGAGACCACCTGATAGAATCCCCTCATTTTGGAGAGGAGTAAACTGGCTCCAGCCTCTGCTAAATCATGCGCTCTAGGCTTCCATCCTGCACTGTGCCCTGGCTCCATCTTAGAGGGGAAATAAAGGTAATAGAATGAAAGCAGGAGTGAAGATGGTGCCTGCAAAAGAAATGCTGTGTGTTGATTATTGGTTGATCATGGTTCTATTTGTTTCAGGCAACAGGCCATTGGTGCTGAATTTTGGAAGTTGCACCTGACCTTCATTTATTTTCAAGTTTGACCAATTCAAGAGACTTATTGAAGATTTTAGTTCCATAGCAGATTTTCTCATCATTTACATTGAAGAAGCACATGCATCAGGTAAAAAAGAGATTTCCTGCCTCTACCTCTTCCCTCTCTCTCTCCCCCCTTTGCTCAAGGCTGGGGGTAGGGAGTAGAGGAGGAGAGAGAGAAAGAGCCGCTATTTGTCGAGGACCTACCATCTCCCAGTCCCTGCTAGGTTTACCCACCACTCGCTAACTCCACAGTCTGTGCTGTCAACTAGGCACACAGAGCAGAAAACCTGGAGTGACAGGTCTAGCTGGGAGAACATCTAACATTCTGAATGGATAAATAGGGAAATCAAGGGAGAGGAGCTAATATGAGGACAATCACAAGGAATTTAGACCTGAAATGTCACAAGTGAAATGGCGGCTCTATAGCAATCTGTGAAATCCACTCCAAGACTCTCCAAGCTCAAAGGGACTTTGTGGTTCATCTCGGACAGTGGTTCCCAAGCATTAGTGAGCACCAGAAGCACCTGGAGGGCTTGTTAAAGCAGACTTCTGGACCCCACCCCAGAGTTTGAGTTAGATCTGGGGTGGAGCCTGGGAATTTTCATTTCTAACCAGCTCCGGGTGACACTGAAGCTGCGGATTGGGGACCACACTTAGAGAGCCACTGCTCTGGGCCAGCTTCTACCTGGGGCTGGGATCCTTTCTTCAGCCCCTAATAGGTGATGACTCATCTTCATTACCTCATGGGAAATCTTGTTCCTTTGCTGCACAGCTCTGTTTATGAGAAAGTCTTTCCTTACAATGGGCAGACATGTCCCTTCCTGAAACTTCTACAGCTTGGTCTAAGCCCCTTGAACTTTATAAGATGGTCAGACATATCCCTGTCTCCCTGATTTTCATGGGGACTGAACACATGAGTTTGGCCCAAGTCTCAAACCCAGAGATTGGAGAAGGCTCATGTGGCTGAGTGGAACGAGTCATTTACTCACCCATCTCCCCACAAGATGAGAGGCTGTTTTGATCATCTGTCACCCAGCACCTGGCACAGTACATGTCACAGAGTCAGTGCTCAGTAAAAGTTGGGTGAATAAGTGAGCATTTAGGCCAGTATTAGCCTTGCTGGCTTATCCATGTGTTGTAAGTATAGAGATTGCTATTAATTAGTTATCAGCAAAGCTGGTCCAGCAGCCCTTTCCCCAGTGTGGTTCTTAGATCCCTCATGTCTGATCCATCTGGGTTGCTTGTTGAAAATGCATATTTCAGGGCCCCACCCTAGGCCCACTGCATCTTAATTCATATGCACCCAGAGGTTGGAGAACTGCTTTCAACCTAACACTGTGTTCATTTAGCTGGCCATTTCTATCCTCATTTAAGGCTTTGGGGCAACTTAAAATATTAGCATAGGGTAACAGGTACATGGAGGTTCATTAAACTGTTCTCTCTACTTTTATGTATATATGAACATTTCCAAAATAAAATTCAAAACAAACAGCATAGGTATCAGGAGAGCAAAGGCAAGCACAATGTGTCTCTTTGTTAAATACCCTTTGGGAGAGCAGCTGCCATCAATTAAAGAAAGAGAACTTGGGCACCTACAGGTGTCTGTGGTCTCCACGGTTGAGAAGAAGCGATGCCTTGATGTTCTCATAGCTGATGGCCAAAGCGCTGCCAAAGCTGATTTACCTGTGGGGTCAGCGCTGCTCAGTCTTTAAAGTGCACTTAAGTCACCTGGTGATCTTATAAAGATGCAGATTCTGGCTCAGTGGGGCTGCGGAGGGGCCTGAGACTTGGCATTTTTACTCAGCTCCCCAGGTGGTGCTGAGGCTGCTAGCCCAGGGACCACACTTGGAGTAATAAGGTTGTAGAGGATCCCGCTTCGATCTCTAAAAGTACACATTGCAAACTGCAACAAAAGGGGTTGGATCGTCCCAGAAATTGTTTCTGGTCCTGATACCTGTCTCCTCCCCCATTTCTCCTGGAATCAGACTGAGCAGGTTTAACCCTTTCCTGGACCCAGGGCTGTCCACCTCAAGCCATTGAGAAATTTCTCCTGAGAGCTGGGTTTCCTAGGGGAAGGGTACTGAGCAGAGAGGACTCTGAAGCACCGAGCAGGTGGAGCCAGTTCTGCTGATGGACTTCAGCAACTTATATCACCCTGGGAGGCAACTATTAGTATAAATGCAAGCCACGTGGCTTCTGAAAGAACCTTCTACCCAAGTAGAAGGGCAAGGCCAGTAGCAGTATATGGTTATTTTTTCAACCTGGGGGCCCATTAGCTAATGAGTACCGTCTATCTTTAAGTAGGCAGATGGGCACCTCGGCAAACGAGGCCAATTGAAAATCCCCTTCCATTTAAAGTGAAGCAGCTTAAATGGGTTTGGTTTGGGGGTGGGGGGGGTGCATCTCCAGAGCAAAGTAGTAGAATACCTGCAGTATAGAATGAAAACTGCAAAAAAAAAAAAAAGAATGAAAACTGGCTTCTTTCCCACCTGTCTGCTATTTGGGGGCAGTCAGGCAAAATAAACCAATATCTTTCAAGTATCTACTATGAACCAGGCAGAGTACTGGGAATTCTATAATGTTCTCTCATGTAAGCCTCACAGCCGTCTGCAACGTAGGTTCTGTTAATCCCATTTAACAGATGGGAAAACTGAGAATTTAAAGAGATTTAAACAGCTTGCCCAATATCACACAGCTGGGTGTGTCAGGGAAGGCTTCCTGGAGGAGATGGTGTTACAGCAGTGGTTCTCAACTGAGGGTAATATTTGTCCCGCAGGGGACATTTGGCAATGTCTGAGACATTTTTGGTTGTCACCAATTGAAGGCAGGGGGACGCTACTGACATCTAGTGAGTAGAGACCAGAGATGATGCTCAATGCCTTACAACACACAGGACAGCCCCCGTATCAAAGAATTATCTAGCCCAAGTTGTCAATAGTGCCAATGTTGAGAAGTCCTCCATCTGCAACCCTCAGTTAAAAGTGTGTGTGGCGGGGGTGTATTTGGCCGGCAGGAAGTGGGTGCCATGCCTCTGGGGCTGCTGTCCGGCCTTTCTCTTACAGATGGCTGGGCTTTTAAGAACAACGTGGACATCAAGAATCACCAGCATCTCCAGGACCGCCTGCGGGCAGCCCGCCTGCTGCTGGACAGGAGCCCCCAGTGCCCCGTGGTGGTGGACACAATGAAGAACCAGAGCAGCCAGCTCTACGCAGCGCTGCCTGAGAGGCTGTACGTGCTCAAGGACGGCAGGATCCTGTACAAGGTGGTGACGTGGGGCAGGGCGCCAGGGAGGGCGAGGACAAAGACAGGGCTTTGTATCCATGCTCAGAGAAGGAAACTGCCTTGCCCAAGGCCACACTGCACAGGCTCTGATTTCAATTCCAAATCCTCTGGGATGGGATAGGAGTGGCAGGGTTTGAAGCTGCTAATCCCTGAGACAGGCCTGAACATGGAAGGCGGTGTAGAGGCCAGAAGAGAACCAACTCTGCAGTTAGGAGCTGGAAACGCTGAAGCAGGAATTCGAGACAGGCATTACGTCCAGGCTTCTTTTCTGGTGATCGTGTCACCACCCTTCAATGCTTCCAGCCTGGCGAGGGTGAGGGGAGTTAGCACAGCCTCCAACCCTGTGGGCACTGGTAGCCTCCCTTGAGAGGATGGAAATTAAGTTTTATAGCTGCTGAAGGGATTCAAGCCTTGGCAAGCACATGAAGCCCAGCCATGTGGATGCTCCTCTGCCCTTTGTAACGGAAGTGCCCCCGATTCTCCATTCATACCCTTCGCTAACGTGCCGCAGTGCAACTGTTTTCACTCACCATGTTCACGTGGTCAGGCAGGCCCTACTCACACAGGTGAAACAAGCAACAACCTGCAGATGAATCCCCAGGGTGCTAAGGGTCACAGCACGAGGATTCAGGTCCTTCCTTTCCTCTCTCCTGCGACATGGTAGTAAAGTGGCACGATTGAGGCAAGCTAGGTACCGAGTCCCTACCCTGGAAAGTGCTGGAAACACAAACACAAATTTAAAATGGCCCACATCTTACCTCAAGGTGCTCACAGTTGAGGTGATAAGGAAGACACAAATAGAACGTTAACGTGGCCCGAGTGCTGTGAGACTCCAGAGCAGGCATCAGCAAAGCTTTTCTGTAAAAGGTCAGATAGTAAATATTTTCAACTTTGTGGGCCAAATAATCCCTGTCGAAATGATTCAGTTCTGCTGTTATAGCACAAAATCAGCACAGACAATATGTAAATGAAAGGGTGTGAGACATCAGGACAGATTTGGCTCTCAGACTATAAATTTTCTGAACGTCGGGGAAGGTAGGCCTTTCAGAGGAGATGAAAACTGAAGCCAGCCACGTAAACATGGTGAGTGAAAACAATTGCAAATATAGGGGAGAGGGTGGGGAGAGGCACTGAGACACGTTAGGGAAGGGTGTGAATGGAGAATCGGGGGCACTTCTGTTACAAAGGGTTCATTCTGGACCAAGGAGTTTGGCCTACATCTTAGGGCAAAAGAGAGCCACTGAAGAATTTTGAGCAGGGGAGAGGCACAGTCAGATCCGTACTTTAGAAAGGTGATGGCCTATTGGGTGAAGAATGGATGGAGGGAACAGGGGCTGAGGACTGGGGGTGGGGGGAGGTGTGGCAGCTGCCCAAACAGAAGATGGAGAGGGCTGAACTGGAGCTGTGGGACTGGAGAGGCAGAGGTGGTTTGATGTAGAGTGGGCAGAACTTGATGTGAGAGGTGGAGAAGAAGATAAGGCTGGTCTGAAGGTCTGACTGTGGAAGAGAAGCTTATTTGTATAGACCCCTTTCTCCTTTTAAAACTATTCACTTCACCTGCTCTGGTTTCCCTCCTGCTTCTCTGTCCAGTCTTCCCATTAAGTGTTGGTGCCACTCCACATGGGTGATGTCAACCACCTCATGGGTGCCTGCCTTGACTACACCATCCTGATGACTCCCACATGTATATCACCAGCCCAGATTTCTCAATTAAGCTCCAGACCTACATATTCCTGCAAGGTGGAAATCTGGAAATGCTGACTCATTTCTCTTGCAGGGTAAACCTGGCCCTTGGAACTACCATCCAGAAGAAGTTCGTGCTGTTCTGGAAAAGCTCCACAGTTAATCTGGACAGATCCCCCAGTTCTAGGTGCTCGGCAAGAGGGCTCCTCAAGGCTTGGCTTGCCCCCCATCCCAGCTGACATTTACCTCTTGACCTGTGTCCCCAGCTGAATCACTAGCCCAGATTTTTCTTATCCAAGCAAACAACTGTTACAATGAGAAAATGAAGCTGCAAGTGAGCTGAGTGTTAAAGAAGGTACAACTCCACACTGCCCCCACCGTGGAGACCTTGTTCATTGCACAACGTCTCGGCGTGAGAGCAGGCACACTCCCTGGGCTTCCTTCTGAACATCCAGCCACTCCACTATGGCATTCCTTAAATGAAGTAACTTCATTTTACCAAATTTGCCATTTATGGAATTGATAATTTAAGAACTAAATTCGTTTTTAGAACTAAGCATGGGGATAACTCCAGGTGTTTAGAGAGAGATGAGGAATTTAAAGAGAAAGGAGTAGGAATGGGAGCAGACAGTACAAATGGTAACCCTTCCCTTGCCAAAAGATTTAAACCAGAAAGTGGTGGGGGTGATGAGAGGTGAGTTTCCCTGGTAATATGTCTTCAATTCTACTGTAGAAGAGGAGGGTACTCACTTTACCATCTTTGAATATATTTCATAGAAGTCTGGCTCTCCATACCCGGGAATCTTCTACTATCTTCACTTACCAAGAACCACTTGCGGGGAGGACTGGCTTCCTAAAAACATTATAACCTTGACCAAACTAGACCATAGGCACTACAGAGCTGTCATTCAGTTATGCAGAAGCTCATATCTGAAATTCTGCTTCTCTGATTTCTTCACAAGTCTCCTAATGGTCATTTGTGTTAGATTACATCAGACTAATGGATAACCACCGATATTGATCTGTTTTAACTCTGCCTCTTTTCATATTTGTTTATGACGGCCACAGCCTAAAGTACACACAGCTGTGACTTGATTTGAAAGACAATGTTTTAAGATGCAGCAAGCTAATACAGAATGATTAAAAAATATCAGGCTATTTTAGATGGCTTCAGTGTGATCTTTACACTGTCTTTTCTAATGTGTGTCAGCTTGTTCTAGCTTTTATTATAGACCAATGTAATCTGATTAGCAAAAATAACATATGTTGGAAGGCCCTCCTTTGGAGGGAAGGACACTCAGTCTCTCTGTGTTACCTGTCTAACATGGTTTTGTCTTGTGAACTCCTTGCCAGACAATGTCCATATTGGAGTCAAATTATGTTCACAACATGACATAATAGAATGGACTTGGGAAGCATTTTTTCTAATATGAAAATACATTCTCCTTGGCTCTGCCTTAGTTGATACATGTTATTATTAATGTCGTTATTTTACTTTTTAAAAAATAGTTGTTAATCATCTATCAGGCACAGGCACTTTCAGATATGTAGTCTTATTTAATCTCTATATATCACAAAGAGGAGATTATTAGCCCCATTTTACAGATGAGGAAACCAAGGCTCAGAGTTAAGTAACTTGTGGAAGGTCTCAGAACCAGTAAGTAACAAGCTGAGATTCAAACCCCATCTCTAACTTCAAACCAGAGTCCTAGCTGTGCTCCCTGCTGGCTGTGTGACTTTGGTTAAGCTGCTTTTGTATCTTGAACTATTACAAAACAGGGTATGAATAGGGCCTACCCCACGGAGGATTCCTGAGTAAAGCACTCAGAACTGTGCCTGACTTGGAGAAAATGCCATCGAAGTGTTGGCTCTTATGGTTACCATGATTATTGTTCCACAACTGCCTCCTTGGGCCCCCTTCAATTCACATCTATAAGTGCATAGAAATATCCCAGTTTTAAACAAATAATAGTAGCTGGAACTGAGGAGTTTTCAGAAAGCTAAAATAGATCCCAAACATTCCAATTCAATTCTCTTCAATGTAATGCTTCAGACATTAATTGAGCACTGATTCTTTTCTGGGTGCTGAGTGATGATGCAAAGATGACAAAGTCCAGCTTTGGTCCTCCAGCAGCTTAACCTCCTAGGGCAGGGGGGATGGGGGTGGACATACACTGCAATAACCATAATTCAGGGTGGACTATGATGGGTTAGAGTGAAGACTGAAGCTCAGAGAGCACAGAGGAGAGAGCAACCCCTCTGAGCTGGGTGCGTCTAGGAAAGCTTTGTGGGGGTGGGAGCCTCTGGGCTTGGACTTCAAGGATCCCTAGGACTTCTATAATCTGGGATGGGAGCCTGAAGAGTATGGAGGGAGAAGAGCATTCAAGTGGGCTAAACAACATGGGCAAAGGTGGGAAAAAAACCTGCCCAGGAGACTGCAAGAGGTTTGAATCCAGTTCTAATTCATGATCAAGAAAGGGCTTTCCTATTTGAAGGTGACCTCTTTGGGTCTGGATAACAAGAATGATCTTGTTATCCAGAGGAAGTAAAAGAAGCTTGTTAATATGTCTTGTCCCACTCTGAGTACAGTTTGCATTCAGAACTTCAACTGATTTGAAGAATCTTCTTCAAAATACCATGCCGGTCTGCTTTCAGCGGGAGGGTTTACCTTTAGTTCACTTATTCTCTAAGGGTGATGACCTTTGTGGTACCTGGCTTTATGTGGGATTCTGAGCCTACACCCCATTCTAGCTGATGCAAGACACTGCCTTATGTGCCTGGCAGGAGGCCCAGGAAACTCAGGCTCTGACTCTCAGAAATTGGCAGATGCCCTCGGAGTGGCCCAGTGACTTTAATGCTTGTTCAACTCCCCAGAGTGAAGCTCTCAATTGGTTCCTGGCCATAGAAAACTTTATTTCTGCTAAGTTCAGCCATTAACTTCAAAAGGTGTATTAAAATATTTTATCCAGCATTGTTAGATGTTCGATTCCAGGATATCCAATTGGCCATATAGATTACATCATTGAAAGTCTCAAGTATGCAGTTTTTTGAAGAAGGGCACACGGATCCTGTATTCCCTGAAGTCTTACATGCTTCTAACGACCAGCTGTTGTCCTTAAGCCTGAAGGATATCTGGCTGGGTTTCAGATTCTTATGTTTCAGTCTCTTTACCTCAGAGATTTGTGGACATTGTTCCACTGTTGTCTAGCTGTTATGAGAGGAAAAGTCTGAGGCCAGCCTAATTTATTTCCCCTGGCACTTACTTGCTTTTATTCTGCCTGGAAACTTGTCAGATTCTTTCTTCATATTTGAAGTTCAGTAACTTCACCAAGACGTAGTCTAGTGTTGATTGTTCTATGACAAAATTTACTGCTGTGGTCTGAATGTTTGTGTCCCCTCAGAATTCATATGCTAAATCTTGAAGCCCAGTGTGATAGTGTCAGGAGGTGGGGCCTTCGGGAGGTGATTAGATCATGAGGGTGGAGTCTTCATGAATGGGATTAGAGCTGGCTTGCCCTCTTCCACCATCTGAGGATACAAGAAGTCTGCAATCCTGTAAAAGGGCCCTCACCTGACCTTGCTGACACCCTGATCTCAGATTTCCAGCTGCCAGAACTGTAGGAAATGTTTCTGTCATCTATAGGCCACCCAGTCTATGTTATTTTTGTTATAGTAGACCGAAAGGACTAAGGTAAATACAATATCCTCTTTTGATCTTAAGATTTTTTTTTTTTTAATTTCAAGGACATTTTTTGTTGCCTTGAACATCTTCTCTGTTGCCTTTTGTCCTATTATCTTACTCACAGACTATAATTATGGGTATGTTGTATCCTTTTTTCTTCCATAACTATTATCTTCTCCATAACTTTTAAAATCTTTGTTCTTTTCGATTCCATGTTGTGATTTTTCTCAAAATTTTTCCTCTGACCCCGATTCTTCTTAAGTTGGGTTTGTTATTGTTCCAGATACGGCTTGTTTGTTCTCACTCTTTCCTACTCTTCCACAGTCTCCTCTGGGTTTCAGGAGGTAGAAGCTTGAACACTGCATTCTGGTTAGGTTCTGCCAGTGGGAAGCACTGGTAGAGATTAAAGGTGGGCAGAAGGCAGAAGTCATTTTTTCCACCTCTGGCTGTAGGGATTGCAGGAGACTGTGCATGTTAGCTGCTTTGGGATCACCAGCCATGGTGGTGGAGTGGCTTCTGTTCAGAGCCAGTAATGGTGCTTCCACTGATCAACAGTGAGTGTGGCCCATGGGCTCCAGCTCTGGGTTACATTCCCATCTTCTGTTTGTTTTCCCAGCCTTTTCAACACTTTGTAACAAATTGCCTGAATTATTTCCTTCCCAGCTTTAACTATATATCTAGATTGATTTCAGTTTTCCTAACTCAATGCTGACTGCTACAATTATCATCATCATCCCTTTGCTTCTTATGTGGCTCTCACCTCTGAAACAGTTTATTTTTCTCTTGCATTTCTTTTCTCAGCTCTGCCAGCTCAATTTTCATCTTCTGTGTCTTCTTTTACTTTAAATCTTCACATCTCTTCTTTGAGCTCTCTGTCTTTTTTTTTTAAATTAATTTATTTATTTGGCTGTGTTGGGTCTTAGTTGCGGCATGGGGGATCTTTCGTTGTGGCTCACGGGCTGTTTGCTGCAGCGTGCAGGCTTCTCTCTAGTTGTGGCGCATGGGCTCTAGAGAATGCAGGCTCAGTAGTTGTGGCACGTAGGCTCTCTAGTTGTGGCAAATGGTCTCCAGAGCGGGCGGGTTCAGTAGTTGCAGCACGTGGGCTTAGTTGCCCTGCAGCACGTGGGATCTTAGTTCCCCGACCAGGGATTGAACTCTCATCCCCTGCACTGGAAGGTAGATTCTTAACACTGGACCACCAGGGACGTCCCTCTTTTTGACATTTTGAGAGATAACTATTGGGTCTCCATTCTTGATGTGTTCTTTGTGTAATTTCTGTTGCAACAAGGGTCCTGTAACTGCCTTATTTTTCTGGGCCCCCCTCCCATCTTTTTGTTTTATAGTTTCTAGTCATAGGTCCCTATAGCACAATGGTTCTCAAACTTTGACATGCATCAAAATCACCTGGAGGGATTGTTAAAACAGATTCATGGGTTTCCCCCTGCCCCCCCAACCCCGAGTTTCTGATTCAATAGATCTGGCGTTGGGCTAGGGAATTTGCATTTCTAACAAGTTCTCAGATGAGGAGGAGGTTGCTGTTCCAGGGACCACACTTTGAGAACTATTGTTACTATAGATGCTGTCGGTGTTCTGCCCAGATCCCTTTTCCACATCAGTGCATCCATCTGACAGCTGCTGTGAGTGTTGGCTGCTAATGGTTCAAAGTGTCTTTTCTCCTGAGAATTGCTCTAAGTGACAGGAGCTACAATGCCTGAGAGGTCATGTTCCCCTGAGGGTGGCCCATGGCCAATGACTGATGGATGTGAGAGCACAAAGGCCTGGTCCCTTGCCTCCAAGTTGGAGAGCTTACCTCTCTGGTGTCATTCATGCTCCAGAGCTCCCTATGGCATCAGGCTGAGGCCAGACTTCAGCTGAAGCCATCTTTGATTAACTTTCTCCCCTGACCTATTCTGCTTCTGGAGAGCACTCCCTCAGTAAATCACTCTTACAACCATTCCTCTCTAAAGCTCTGTTTCTAGAGACCCTGACCTAAAGTAATCCTCTTCTGGGTCTTTTCTGATTGTTCTTTTTTAATAGGGCTTGTTATTTGCTGAAACATAATATAGAAAGAGGAACTGTAAGCTAAGGCAATCTGCAACTTTGATTTAGATTGGTTGTCTTGAATACTCTCGTTATTTCCTTTGCAATAGGGCTCATAGAGCCAAGGTGAGCTGCCTTCTGACCACCTGCTCTGGACTTAATGTGCCCTCCCCCCACCCCCATTCATATGTTGAAGCCCTAAGCCCCAGTGTGACTGTATTTGGAGATAGGACTCATTTAAGATTAAATGAGTTCATGGGGTGGGTGGGGGGAGGCTGATACGATAGGATTAGTCATTATAAGAAGAGACATCAGAGGGACTTCCGTGGTGGTCCAGTAGTTGAGAATCCGCCTTCCAATGCAGGGGACGCAGGTTTGATTCCTGGTCTGGGAACTAAGATCCCACATGCCGCAACCACTGAGCACGTGGGTCACAACTGGAGAACCCACATGCTGCAACTACAGAGCCCACATGCTCTGGAGCCCAGGCACCACAACTACAGAGCCCACGTGCTCTGGAGCCTGCGCGCCACAACTGGAGAGGCTGTGCACCGCAACTACTGAGCCTGCACCACAACGGGAGAGAAGACCACATGCCACAATGAAAGATCCTGCAATGAAGACCTCACGTGCCACAACTGAGACTCGATGCAGCCAAAAAGAAAATAAATAAATATTAAAAATGATACCAGAAAGTGCTCTCTTTCCTCTCTCTTCCTCCCTCCTTCCCTCCCTCCCTCCCTCTGCATTTGCACAAAGAAGAGGGAGCACACAGCACATATGCGCACACAGCAAGATAGTGGCCATCTACAAGCCAGGAAGGGACATCTCACGAGAAATTCACCATGCTGACACCCTGATCTTAGACTTTCAGCCTCCAGAACTGTGAGAAAATAAAGGTGTGTTAAGCTGCTCAGTCTATGGTATTTTTTACCGCAGCCCGAGCTATCTAAGATGCCTTCCTTCACCATGCGTTACCTCCAGCAGCCTCTGCTGGTATATCTTGCCTGGTTCCTCCTTCAGCTCCACCTCCTCCACCATTTTGAATGATTAACCCTGTGGAGACATTCTCCATCCTCCTGAAGCTGCCTACAGACCAAGATCTCTTCAATCTAATCAAAGGATTGTTGGATAAACCTTTCAGAACTGTGACACGTTTAAGAAAGTGTCTAGCTCTGGGAGAGCATGTCAAGTCTCATCTTCCTCCTTCACTGAATCCTGATTTCACAGTACTTAGCGAGTATGCTTCCCAGTTAGAGGTTGTAACTACTTCCTTGAAGAGAAAACTTTTTTCTTCCTCTTTATAATCTTTTTTGTTGTGAATGACTTTTGAGGAAGAGGGTGGAGTAAAAATCCCTTTACCATCTTTAACCAGAAGTAACCATTCTATATTTATACATGATTTATATCCCATTATAAAGTATGATATATGATGTCTGTATATATCATACTTACTAATGTATGGATGCAGAGTCGTCTCCAGATTCCCATTTTATAAACAGCATTGCTAGACATCTTTGTCCATTTGTCACTTATCTGATTAGTTTATTAGAATAGATTCCTAGAAATGGAATTTCTGTGTCAAAGGCTGTACACATGTTTAAAACTTTGATGCACTCTGCCACATATTAGTTTTTAGAAGGTTTGTTACCGGGGTCAAGCTACAAAGGGCTGTTGGAATATCACCTAGAAGGGGAAGGTCCCAAAAGATGCCTCACACAGAGAGGCATTCTTGAGATATAACTCACAGCACAGTGCTTTTTGAAAAAGTCTGTATAAGTAAGTGATAGACACAATTTTCATCTGTATAATATTTCTTTGCCTTGCTTGAGTACATGGTTAAAAAGTTATTAGATTTTTACTTTTTTATCCAATCCTTTAAATAAATACTGATTGGTTAACTTTACGCAAGGCATTGTGACAGGCACTGGCCCACAGTAAGTGATCCAAACATGTATATATTATTAGCTAGCTTTATTAAAAACTCCTCAAGGATTTTACAGTATAAAGAGATATAGACATGCAAATAAATGAACAATGTTCATTTAGTCAACAAATATTTATTGAAAATCTGCTATGTGCCAGGCACTTTTCTACGTCCTGAGGATAAAGTCATGATCAAAAGCAACAAAACTCCCAGCCCTGTGGAACTTACATTCTAGTGAAGCAGAGAGACAATAAACATGATATACAGGATAAGTAAGACAAAATAGATAGTGATGAGCAGGGCTGTCCCTAAAACGGTATGGAAGCCAAGGGCAATTCATTCATTTGAGCCCCCAACCCAAGATATTCACGCTTGAAAGGAGGCTGCACTGCCCTCTTTCATAGTATGCTTGGGATATCATTAACGAAAAAAGAATCTAAGTTGAATTTTAGAGGTAGTGAGAAAAGAGGAATAAGGTACAAGAACCCTTGAAGCACAGGATACAGACTGGCTACCTCAGCTGCCTAAACCCATGGGCAGGGGGGCAGGGTTGGGGGTGGGAGTCTGGTGGTGAGGGTAGGGAGGCTCC
The DNA here is from genome assembly GCF_965194825.1 of Balaenoptera physalus. Taxonomy (NCBI): domain Eukaryota; kingdom Metazoa; phylum Chordata; class Mammalia; order Artiodactyla; family Balaenopteridae; genus Balaenoptera; species Balaenoptera physalus. Next base: position 151,055,805 of record NC_138882.1, on the reverse strand, counting down.
GTAATTTGTGAGGAAGGCCTCACTGAGAAGAAGATTTTGAGTAAGGATCTGAAATAAATGAGGAAGCTAGCTGTATAGATACCTAAGGAAAGAACTTTCCAGGCAGAGGAAACAGCAAATTCAAAGGTCTGAATCAGGAGTTCCCTGGTGGTCCAGTGGTAAAGAATCCGCCTTCCAATGCAGGGGAAGCAGGTTCGATCCCTGGTCAGGGAACTAAGATCCCACATGCCGCGGGGCAGCTAAGCCCGTGCGCCACAACTACTAAGCTCGCGCGCCTCAGCCAGAGAGCCCCACGCCTCAAACTACAGAGCCCACTAGCTCTGGAGCCTGTGCGCCACAACTGGAGAGAGAAAACCCACATGCCACAACTAGAGAGAAGCCCGTGCGCCGCAACAATGATCCCGCATGCCGCAACTAAGACCCGACGCAGCCAAAAAAATAAATTAAAAAACCCCCCAAAAAACACAAAGGTCTGAATGGCAGTCAGGAGTTGGTGGGCAGGTGGAGACAAGGCCAAAGGAGGGGGATAGAAGTAAGCCAACTGGGGACAAATGAGACTTTAAAAAGATGATGGGTTCAGCAGTGAAAAACAAAAGGTAAAGCCACATATTATTGTAGCTATTGCTTGAGACTTAGAGTGGTTTTATCAAGTGAAAATGAGTTTTTAAAGCCTAGGAAAATGAAGGTGAAAGGATGCTGTTTTCAAATATCGTAATGTGGTATTACAAGCACTGCACTGAGAACTTCTTCTCTGCATTCACAGAAGAGAGAGACAGAGAAAAAGACTTGAAGATAATTTACTAGGCTTGTGCCAAAGAGATCAATCAGATAACCTCTGGAAATCCCTTCCAGCAATCTGTAAGCCTAACACAGTGTTTCTTTCTTTTTGTTATTTAGTTTTTTAACATCTTTATTGGAGTATAATTGCTTTACAATGGTGTGTTAGTTTCTGCTTTATAACAAAGTGAATCAGCCATACATATATATATATATATATATATATATCCCCACATCTCCTCCCTCTTGGATCTCCCTCCCACCCTCCCTATCTCACCCCTCTAGATGGTCACAGAGCACTGAGTTGATCTCCCTGTGCTATGTGGCTGCTTCCCATTAGCTAGCTATTTTACATTTGGTAGTGTATATAAGTCCATGCCACTCTCTCACTTTGTCCCAGCTTACCCTTCCCCGTCCCCGTGTCCTCAAGTTCATTCTCTATGTCTGTATCTTTATTCCTGTCCTGCCCCTAGGTTCTTCATAACCTTTTTTTTTTTTTTTTTAAATTCCATATGTATGTGTTAGCATACGGTATTTGTTTTTCTCTTTCTTACTTCACTCTGTATGACAGACTCTAGGTCCATCCACCTCACTACAAATTACTCAATTTTGTTTCTTTTTATGGCTGAGTAATATTCCATTGTATATATGTGCCACATCTTCTTTATCCATTCATCTGTCGATGGACACTTAGATTGCTTCCATGTCCTGGCCATTGTAAATAGAGCTGCAATGAACATTGTGGTACATGACTCTTTCTGAATTATGGTTTTCTCAGGGTATACGCCCAGTAGTGGGATTGCTGGGTCATATGGTAGTTCTATTTTTAGTTTTTTAAGGAACCTCCATACTGTTCTCCATAGTGGCTGTATCAATTTACATTCCCACCAACAGTGCAAGAGGGTTCCTTTTTCTCCACATCCTCTCTAGCATTTATTGTTTGTAGATTTTTGGATGATGGCCATTCTGACTGGTGTGAGGCGATACCTCATTGTAGTTTTGATCTGCATTTCTCTAATGATTAGTGATGTTGAGCATGCTTTCATGTGTTTGTTGGCAATCTGGATATCTTCTTTGGAGAAATGTCTATTTAGGTCTTCTGCCCATTTTTGGATTGGGTTGTTTGTTTTTTTGATATTGAGCTGCATGAGCTGCTTGTATATTTTGGAGATTAATCCTTTGTCAGTTGCTTCATTTGAAAGTATTTTCTCCCATTCTGAGGGCTGTCTTTTCATCTTGTTTATGGTTTCCTTTGCTGTGCAAAATCTTTTAAGTTTCATTAGGTCCCATTTGTTTGTTTTTATTTCCATTTCTCTAGGAGGTAGGTCAAAAAGGATCTTGCTGTGATTTATATCATAGAGTGTTCTGCCTATGTTTTCCTCTAAGAGTTTTACAGTGTCTGGCCTTACATTTAGGTCTTTAATCCATTTTGAGTTTATTTTTGTGTATGGTGTTAGGGAGTGTTCTAATTTCATTCTTTTACCTGTAGCTGTCCAGTTTTCCCAGCACCACTTATTGAAGAGGCTGTCTTTTCTCCACTGTATATTCTTGCCTCCTTTATCAAAGATAAGGTGACCATATGTGCGTGGATTTATCTCTTGGCTTTCTATCCTGTTCCATTGACCTATATTCCTGTTTTTGTGCCTGTACCATACTGTCTTTATTACTGTAGCTTTGTAGTATAGTCTGAAGTCCGGGAGCCTGATTCCTCCAGCTCCGTTTTTCTTTCTCAAGATTGCTTTGTCTATTCGGGGTCTTTTGTGTTTCCATACAAATTAACACAGTGTTTCTTAAACGAAGAATTACTGACATTCCGGTTTAGGAAGTTGGCAAAAGGAAAATCCTCAGTGTTTGATTTTATTGAACATGAACACAATTGCTCTAAGTCCCCTTCCTTTTCAAAAACCTTAAATGGCTCCAGCATTACAGGAAAATATCTGAAAGCATTAAAGGCTCTTTCTGATCTGGCTGCAATGTCTGGTTTTAGTCTTCTCCTTTGCCCTAGTCAGACATATGTATTCATCACTCCCTAAATACATTTTATGAGAGTACTCACCTTCATATCTTTGACGGCACCAACGTTACTCTTGAAGTACCTTTTCTACTCTCCTCCACTTATTTAAAACTTACCTTTCTGAGAGTAAGTAAATTTGTGCAACAAATCTTGTTAAGCAAATTATCAGAAAGTATCAAAAGCCTTATAACTGTTCCTTACTTTGACTAATTCCCTTCTGGGAATCTCTTCTAAAAAACTCATCTGAGGGACTTCCTTGCTGGTTCAGTGGTTAAGGCTCTGTGCTTCCATTGCAGGGGGTGTGGGTTCAATCCCTGGTTGGGGAACTAAGATCCTGCATGCCGCAGCACGGCCAAAAAAAAAAAAAAAAAAAAAAAAAATCATCTGAGGGGTAGGCAAAGATTTATGCACAGAGATCTCCTCCGTAGCATTTATTGTTATTTGTCTATTATGAAGAATTTCAAGCATACATTAAAGTAGAAAGACTAGCACAATGAAGCCCCATATATCCATAACCTAGATTCAACAATTTATTGTTATATTTACTTCAATGAACACTTTTTCCTTTAAAAAATATTCAAGTATTTTAAAGCAAATCCCAGATACCATGTTATTTTACCCTACATACCTTAAATGCATCTCTGAAAAATATGGGCCTTTTCTTAGATAAGCTTAATGCCAGTATCACACTTAGCAAAATGAACAATAAAACCCAGTCCATAAGCAGATTTCCCCAATTATCTTTAAAATGTCTTTTTTTCAGTTGGTTTGCTCAAATCAGCAACCAAATAAAATCCACACATGGCATGTGTTTTTGGGGGCTCTTACATCTCTCTGAATCTAGAGTGGATCCCCTTCCTTAATTAATTAGCATTTTTCATGCCACTGACTTGTTGAAGAAACCAGGTCACTTGTCCTGTAGGATAAGCCATATTCTAGATTTGTCTGTATATCAGCCAGGATAGGCCAGGTTATGCCGGGGTAACAAGCAGCTCCAAAATATGTGACTTGGGAATTCCCCAGTGGTCCAGTGGTTAGGACTCTGCACTTCCACTGCAGGGGGCCCAGGTTTGATCCCTGGTTGGGGAACTAAGATCCCGCACATGGCCAAAACACACACACAAACAAAAAAAAACAATGAAGCTTTATTTCTCCTTCTATGTGTGCCTCAGATTGACTGGGACCTCTGCTACCTGTTATCACTAGTCTCACTCCCAGACCTAGAATGATGAAGTAGTTACTGTGGAGAATATCATTGCTGGTCATTGTGGGAGAGAGAAAAGAGCTTTGAAGGGTCTCTTGAAGGCAATTAAATGCTCAGCCTAGAATTCAACTACCCTTCATCTCATTGGCCAGAATTGGTCACATGGCCCTACCCAAACAAAGAAGGCCAGGAAGTATATCTTACCATGGGCAGAGAAGGCACAGATCTGGGCATTTCAGTGAGCTGCATTAATGGCTACAAGTCTATTTGCTTCTTTGTGGTGTCATTTTACTTGTTCCTCTCTCTCTTGAACTTCCTGAAAGTGAAAGATAACTCTAGAATTTGATTTGATTCAGGCTCAGTAATTTCGGCAAGTGCACTTCATAGGTTGGTCTATGTGCTTCATGTTGCATCATATCAGGAGGCACCATGTTTAATTGTAGTAGATTCTAGCAGTAGTGGCCACCACTTCCTCCCCACTCCCAATTTAGTCGCACCTCCTTACATCCATGCCCTTGGGTAGACCCCTCTTGTTCTGACTCTGGGCTTGGCCATATAACATGATTTGGGAAACAGGACAATAGCAAATATGATACAAGCAGAGACTCAAAGTGTTGGCACTTTGTGGCTGTCCCTCTTTTGCTACTTTTTAGAATGCTGAGACTGGTAAGAAAGTATCATGTGATAACAAGAAAGCTGGCAAATCCAAAATTTGTAGGGTTGGTCAGTGACCCAGGGAAGAGCTGATGTTGCAATACAAGTCTGAAGGCCCATCTGCTGGCAGAATTCTTTCTTGCCCAGGGGAGGTCAGTCTTTGTTCTACTAAGGTCTTCAACTGATGGACGAGGCCCACCCACATTATGGAGGGCAGTCTGCTTTACACAATGTCCACCAATGTTACTGTCATCTAAAAGATACCTACACAGAAGCATCCAGAATAATGTCTGAACAAATATCTGGGCACTGTGACCCAGTCAGTATGATACATAAAATTAACTATCACATATAAATTTCACTAAGACTGTGTTGTGGCTTGAACTGCATCTTCAAAAAGATATGATGAAATCTTAACCCCTGGTACCTGTGAATGAAACCTTACTTGGAAACAGGGTCATTGCAGATGTAATTAGTTAAGAAGAGATAATACTGGAGTAGGGTGCACCTTTAATTCAATATGACAGTGTCCTTATAAGAAGAGGAGAAGACACAGAATATGCATTGAGGGACGATGATGTGAAGAAACACAGAAAGAATGCCATATGAGATGGAGGCTGAAACTGGGGCTATGGTGCCACAAGTCAAGGAATGCCAAGGACTGCCAGAAACACCAGAAGCTAAGAGAAAGGCATGGAACATATTCTCCCTCAGAACTCTGGTAGGAACAAACCCTGCCAATACCTTGATTTCCAACTTCCAGCCTCCAGAACTGTGAGAGAACAGATTTCTATTGTTTTAAGCTACCAAGTTTGTGGTACTTTATTACAGCAGCTGTAAGAAACTAACATAGACTGCATAGATAAAATACTATATTCTAATGCCATTTTTTTCCCTGTGGGTTTATTTTATCAATTGTAATAGAGTTAGGTTCATGCATTTGTTTTCAACATTTTGGAATTGCTTTTTAATTTTAACTTTTGGCTATATTAGTTATTTATGTTTTCAAATTCAAGTTGTATAATAAGATATATTCAGAGAAGTCTTATATCCCCGAATCTGTCCTATCCTGTTCCTTACCTCCCCAAAATATAAAGAAAAGCAAATAATATCAATAATGGTTGTCTCTGGGAAGTAAGATTATATGTTTCCTAACTCTTCTCTGAGGTCTTGAAATCAAAACAAAATAAAGAGAAAAAAATAAAATGATTTGTCCTACAGGGCCCAGTTCAAGTTCCATGAGCTCAAAGAAACCATCCCATAAATACTTTCTCGTTTTTGAACTCATACATTGTTTACTTTCCATATTGCTCCCTTAGCCCTTTGCATCAATCAATCAATAAATTTAAAAATTAATGCAGTGATATCTGAAGGGTACTATGTTAGATGCTGTGGGGACACAATGTATTACCAGTTGTTTTCATGTATAGTCACGTCCTTGATTAAGCTGTATACCGAAGCAAAAGCTTTCTTATGACCTACATGGTGGCCGTCACTGCTGTCTGATGAACCAATTTCCTACAAAATGTTGAAGAGAAAATAAATAAAAACTGAAACAGATTGATACAAATCCCTTTAATAATAACAACTTCATGTTTAAATAAATATATTGTTAAAAAATAGTGCAAGAGTATTTTGTTATAATTATTAAGAAAGATTTGAGACTGCTATTCCCTCTGCAGAAACACTATGCACAGATGCAAAATGATCAAAGGCTGATACAATAATGAATCTCAAGTAAGTGGCGTGGCCATCACGTGCCTGTAGGGGAAAAATCAATACAGATGATTTAGAATTCTAGTTAACTGTTAAACAAGCAGTTAGCAGAAGAAAGTGTTTGATGCAAGAATAATATTCTAAATATATAATGATTTATAAGATATAATGTTCAGAAGAGAAGCCAGCCACATGTAACAGTACAGTTATTCTGATATGTAGCAGCCAAATATCAGCCTTGGTTTGAGGAAGAACATCAGGTGGAGCTAAAAATTGCACTGTACAATTCTGATTAATTTTTTTAATTAATTTATTTTATTTATTTATTTTTGGCTGCTTTGGGTCTTTGTTGCTGCGCATGGGCTTTCTCTAGTTGCGGCGAGCGGGGGCTACTCTTTGTTGCAGTGCGCAGGCTTCTCATTGCGGTGGTTTCTCTTGTTGTGGAACACGGGCTCTAGGCGCACGGGCTTCAGTAGCTGTGGCACAAGGGCTCAGTAGTTGTGGCTCGCGGGCTCTAGAGTGCAGGCTCAATAATTGTGGCACACGGGCTTAGTTGCTCCGTGGCATGTGGGATCTTCCCGGATCAGGGCTCGAACCTGTGTCCCCTGCACTGGCAGGTGGATTCTTAACCACTATGCCACCAGGGAAGCCCTGATTAATTTTTTTAAAGTGTTTTTCTGAAGTATTTTTCATAATTAAGAGATTTCATTTGTTGGATGATGCCTCAGAATACACTACCCTGAATATTACTATACTTTTACATTTATATAAAAATGTAAAAAAATGTCTCTGAAAAGCAATTTGGCAGTATATATAAGAAGCTATAAATATGTCTATACCCATGGACCCAGTAATTCCATTCCTTGAAATTTAATTTTAGAAAATAATTAAAAAGGTGAACATTGTGGTAGCAGGAACAGGCATAAGATGTCCCCTGTAGTATTAGTTATAATGACAGAGAGAGGAAAAAGGAAATCAGTTAACATCTGTCTATCTGCATACACTTAATTTTAAAATTATAATTATGAAGCTTTTGATACAATATTAAATTTTTAAAAGATACAAATTTTTTCATACATACTATTATAACTATGTAAATGCATCTGGTTAACAACTAGAAGAAAATAAGTATAGTAAAAGCTGTTGTGACAGGGTACTAAACTTTGGGTGATTTACAGCCTTCCATTCCCCCTTACTTTTCTCCAAATGCTCTATGATGCTGCATCCCTCCCTGATCCACAGTGAGTCCTGAAACAAAATACTCAGCAGAGGCTTACTAACCATAACCCATTAATAAATATGGAGAAAAATAGGAAGATAAAATTCAGTCTAATTAATCATTTTTCTGCTCCCTACTGGCCTCCCCAGTCATTGGGCACACTTAGGTGGTAGAGAAGATAATTAACAGGATTCAAAAACTCCTACAGAAGCATTTGAAACACCGATTTCATAGCAGCTGCCAGTAAGTTGTGAAGAAGGAAACCTAATGGACAAAGTACTCTTTAACCCTTATTTAGAGACACCTTAGTTAAATAAACACTACCACCTAAAAAGCACATATTCACAGTTGTTTGGCTTTTTGTGTTTGTCTAAAACCAGGACCTGACAAACTAGCAAGAACAGAGAAACTCCTGATGAGGCAGCAGCTTCCTCATCAACGGGCATTCATTCCACTTGACAAGCAAAGCCCAATGGAATGTTGTTGGAAAATGCTGGTTCTCTTTTCACCTCATCTCTCTTTGGCTTATTTGTTGCTGATCCTATGCTCCAGTTCCCTTATCTGAATCTCCCTTGTCCTTTCATGCTTAAATTAACATCCGATTTTGGCATCTCAACCTTTTTTGATTCCTATTCTATAAGGCCTACAGAATCAAATGAAAGGAAAGCAAGTACATACTTCAAAATAAATGAATAAACAAAATAAAACAAAAACAAGTGAATTCTGTTCTATCCTTGCTGTCATATTATTATTATGCTGTCATATATTATTGAGAATAACCTTCTCTATTGGTTGATGAGACACAGAACCTATAATATTATGAGGGTATTTATTAACTTTATGACTATGGAGATAGGTTTAAAATTTAAATACGTTGTGCTGGCTAAAGATAATGTTTATCTCTTCAAAGTATATTTACTTACCATAATTTCTTCATTTTGAAGCTGCCCCTCTGTATGTACCAGATCTAAAACACAAATTCAACAGAATTGAGGTAGGGCTCAAAATGCATGAGGACATATTGAAATTTATATTCAGCAACACATGATATCTGGTAAACTATAGTCAGACCAGATTTACCAGTGTTTTGGGGTTAAAATTCAATATAAAAATAGAGATATTTGATATAAAAGGTATGAAAGATAAACTATGAGCTATAAAACATCTCTAGTGAGTATAAATAAAAGTAAATGTAAATGTAAATTACAGTAAAGGAATATAAAGTGAAGAATTGATAAAATGTGAAAGTCCTTTTTAAGGATCAAGTTACTAAGAGTAATTGCAGGCTTGAAAGGAGCCATCTTACCATTCTCATGGGTACTGACTAGGGCTCAGCTTCTCACAATGAATTTTCACTGTGATGCTGAGTTACGCCACCCATGAATTGATCTTTTCTGGTGTCCAGCTATAGAAAACCTTTACTTGTTTAATTTTAGGACAGATTAACTTATCTGGTCATGAGTTAATCACATCAAACATTCATCTGGAAACATGAAATATTTAATTGATATAATAATGTCAACATTATTTAGAAATTAATTTTGTTTGTATCAAAATAGTGTACATAATTTTAAAAGGCATGTAGTACAAAAAAGGGAAGTTTCTGGGAAGTAAGATTATGTATGACTTTCTTTCTGTTTCGTAACCTTTCTCTGAGGTAATGAAAAATAGTAATTCCCTGCTTGACCCCTTTTCCTCCAGTCCTGCTCCCTAAAGGTAAATGTTTTCAACACTTTAAGCTGTTTTTCCTGGAATTATGTTTTATACTCCTTTTCTTGATTTATCAATTTTTTACTGACTTTATATTACGGTAGGTAAAATTTATGTCTCTTGGACCAATATCCTCTTCCTCCCCCTCCTGCAAATTTTCCCTCCTACCATCCTCTCAGTTTTGAAATCAATACTTGATGGTTATACTATTATCTATATAAACATTATTTACTGCTGAAATAAGTAATAAATTGTGACACATTTTCTTTCTTAGACAACTCCTCCTCTACTAGAAGTTAATAATAACCTCTTCTTTCATTTGCTTCATTTTTTTAAATAATGAAAAATTGGAAAATCTCAAACATACATAAAAAGGACAGGATATAACTCCTATATATACCCATAATCTTGAATTTGCAATTACTAACATTTCACCATACTTGATTTATCTAATTTTTTTTGCTAAAGTATTTTAGAGAAAGTCTAATACATCATGACATTTTACCTTTAAATATTTGGTTATCTATCTCTAAATAAGAATATTTTCTTATATAACTACAATGCCATTATCATATTACAATAAAAAAAATGCTTTAATACCCAGTCCATATTCAAATTTCCCCATTGTCCCCCTAAATGTCTTTTTATAGTTGGTTTATTCAAATCAGAATTAAGTCTCTTTTAATCTTGAACTGCTTTCTCTCCCACACACACATTTTTTTCCCCACACCACTGACTTATTGAAGAGACCAGGTCAGTTGTCCTGTAAAATGTCCCACATTTTCTCATATTGCCTTCTCGTCGTTTCATTTAATTTGTTCTCTATCCCCTTTTCCTATAGATTGGAATTAGAGCTAAAGGCTTCATTATATTGAGGTTTTAAGGCCTTCATCATAAGTCTGGTGATTTTTGGCTTCTGTTACTCACGAACAGATCATTTGAAAAATGTGCATGAGCCAGACTCATTGACTACTGGACTTTGATAGGGTAACCAGGAATGAGCTAGCCTGTGTCAGTATCCATAGATCTTCTGGGACCATTCAGTTTCTCCAAAGATGAATCCTCCAATCTGTGGCTGGGGCTATATTCCTGGTTGCTGAACAGAGCACAGGAAGGAGGCTGGAGTTCCCACCACTCAATATGTAGGCTTCCACTTAAATCCCTTGTTTTCCACTCTGTGTCTCACTCACTCTCTTTACTATGCCTGGTCTCCCTGAGTCCTGAGCCTCAACATTCAATGTTCCTAGTCACCTCTTGGGGGTGGTTTGTGGGAGGAAAGACTGGTCACTAGCTTTATAGGGTAGGAGAAGGTACCTAGGATCATTTTTAATATATATATACATATATATACTTTGTATATAGATGTTCAACTAATCACCTTTGTTTTCTGGACCATGCCTCACTCACACTTTCCATGGTAACTTTGCCTTCAAGTTCTAGACCTTTCTGGGATTCTGTTGGATAAACTGGTTTGCTTCTCAGTTGATATTCTCCTCGGCAGGTACTTAGGTTATACTCTATTCTGCTACAGAAGTTACTACTCCTTCATCTGCTTCCTCTCTTCCATAATATATATTGATCTCTCACATCTGTTTTGGTTTCTTGGCTTTTTGTTTGTTTTTATTTTTTGCCCTTGTAGATTTATGCCTCTTTTTATTCCTTTATTATTATTTTCATGGTATTTTGGGAAGGAACGGAGATAGACATATGAAGGCAATATGCTGTTTTTAACTAGAGGCTACCAATTCTGTTGATGATATTTAAATAGTACCATTAATCAGGAAGGACGGAAAGATGAAAAACTAATATTTATGTTTGTCTACCGTATGCCAGACACTGTGTTCTCAAAAACTTTAAATAGTAGGTATCATCTCCATTTTTTCAGATAAGGATACTGAAACTCAGAAAAATTAAGTAACATGTTAACAATTACATAACCAGTAAGTGAAGAAGTATCTTTGTATTCAAACCTGGGTTTTCTAGGCTCTAAATATGTCACAAGAATCATTCAAGTCATGTTTATTCACCAAAATGCAGCCCAGTTGGAAATACAGAGTAAAGGACAATTCTCTACTTCCTCATGATCAGAACCACATTGGCGAAACAGCACATACCTCTTTCAATCCACTGCTCAAAATCAACTGGCTCTTTAGAAGTGCTCTTTTCAATCCTCAAGGTCCGCACTGACATTGTAAATAAACAAAATAAAGTGTTAATTATCTACCTAATTCTATGTTGCTGTCACTATATTGCTTTTTTCCTTTGTCTGAGACCATCAGGCATTGGTGGGACTGCACAAAGTACTGGGATCAGGAACAACATGTTCTGAAAATCACTCACTCACTCTGTTTTTTCCATAAGTCCCTATGGTAAAATCCAGACTGTGTAACTGTAATCTTACAAGTGTTTGCAAGAATACAACACAAAGCTAGTAGGGCCTTTCTGCATTTGGAATCATCTAGTTTTCGGGGTTTTTTTTTGTACACTGGTAAATAATACCATTAGTGGTCTTGATCATAAAGCTTTATGGAGAAACTACTATGAGTCAGACATATTCATTGACTCTTGACTTCACTCTTAGGAGAACGGTATTATTAACTTACTTTACTGACGAGGAAACAGGCTTAAAAAAATCAAGCAACTTAGAGAAGTCAGGTGAAATGTTCAATGATATAGAGCTAGTAAGTGCCAGACTGGAATTCAGACTTTAGGTCTGACTCCAGAGCCTTCACAATTAATGACAGAAGACAGAATGCAGTCATCTTCCTTCTGCACTGGTTTTTTTCCTTTACCCCTAAACCAGTTCCCTTCACCCCAAATCCATTCTTCCCCTTCTCTGTTCTGTGCCCTGCGGGGAGGACCCCGGGGACTGCTTCACCTGGACTCACTTGCCCACTGACTACTGGTTGTATTTGGCCAACTGGAGGCACTGGAAGGAAATTGAAGAGCAGTGGGGAAGTGACATCAGGTTGTATTTCCTCCGCGCCCTTCCCATTTCAGTGCCGTGTCTGACAGTTGTTATGTCCGTTCATGGTTACAGCTCCTGTTGGGCAGGCTCTTATGCATGGGCTCCAGCACTCACTGGGCTCCACCAATACTATTTCCTTCCCTTGGTCCAGGGGAGGTAATGGCTTACTGCTGTAGCCACTTTCTGGGTGTCTCACCATCCCTAGTTTGTTCCCTTAACCCAGGCCATAATTCTGTAAGTAGTCCCATCAATAAGGTCTCTTCATTTGAGTCATCTGGGATATATCCTGTTTCCTGCCATGATTTTGTCTGACATACTTTATCCTTAAATAAACAAAAGACAGGATTAGGATGATGTTCCAGTGGGAGATATTCTTCCTAAATCCCTCAGAAAATGCCATTATTAATAAAAGAATCAAAATTACCAAATGCAAATAATCAGGGTTATCAGATTTTCAGAAATAATTTGACAGAGAACCCCTAGTCAAAAGAATCTGGAATAAAGATGTCAAGAAACCTAGTGTTCTGGCAAGCTGGCTTCTTATATTCATAACACGGTCTTTTGCCAAAGGCTTTCACGTAGTAAATTGCATGGAAATTATGATGTCCTTTGGAAGGGTTTCAAATTTGCAGTTTCAGAGAGGCTAACTGTGTTCAAGGCAGTTAACCCATACTCCCCACCCATCAACCCCAGCAATAAAACTGGATTCCATGCGGTAAAAAAAAATTAGTGTTTTGCCAAAAGTTTACATATGTGCCTTCTGCCTATGGAAAATCTGAAAGATGATGAAAATTAATGAAGTGAAATGAAAATATCATGCTTACCAAAGTAACTCTGGATTAAAAGCCTTTCAATCCTTACATGTTTGTGAAAACAAATAATGAACTCTTGGGGAAACATTCCTGTGGTAGTCCAAAATGTTTCTGGATTTCTATTGTTAATTTTAAAGAAAAAGAGAAAAGAATAGCCAAATGTTTAGAAATGTTTAATCACAAAATTCTAGTGAATAACTATTTAAAAAAAATAAACGACCACTGGATTCTTGCAACCCCTTTCTTTTTTTTTCTTTTTTTAATATTTATTTATTTATTTGGCTGCACCGGGTCTTAGTTGTGGCACATGGGATTTTTATTTGCGGCATGCGGGATCTAGTTCCCTGACCAGGGATCGAACCTGGGCCTCCTGCGTTGGGAGCGCAGAGTCTTAACCACTGGACCACCAGGGAAGTCCCACAACCCCTTTCTAACTGTTCATTCTGCCTCTAATCTCTCCCCAACTTTAATAATTCTTTACTACTACCAGATATATTTTTTAAAAAATGGAACTGATGTCACTCTTGTGTAAAAGCAGTGACCCCTTATTGCCTATGAATCTAAACTCCTCAGTATGGCATTTTATGACCCTGTACAATCTGGTCCCATCATTAAGTATATCGTCCCCCATCATGATATCATCTCCCATTATCGTTGGACCAATTAAAATTCTGCAAACACGTCATGTAGGCTCATGCCTCTGTGCCTTAGTCCATGAGGTTCTCTTGACCTAAAAAGCCCTTCTTCCCATGCAAAAGTTTATTCACTTTTTGGTCACATCGCTCCAACCCCAACAAATCACAATAACTTTCTCCCTCCTTTGCACTCACCTCACACACAGCATCCATTTTTACATTAGCACTTTTCTCTTGTGTTTTTATTGCTCCAGCTACACCCTCTTTAAGTCCAGCCACTTTCTCTTAGTCACCTTTATATCCCCAGCAACAATCACAATGGCTGACCCACAGCAGATACACAACAGATGTTTGTTGAAAAAAATTAAAACATGCACTCAATGTGGGTCATATACTATGTAAAATTACATATATACCTAGACACACACACACATATATAGTATTGACTACAGAAATAATCACTTCTATTTTAATTATATAAGGTTTTTCTTTCTTTTTTGGAGGTAAAATTTACCTACAGTGGAATTTCTCTTAAGTGTGCAATTCAAAGTTTTGATAAATGTATATGCTTATGTAACCAATATCGCAAGGTAACCAATACCCTAATCAAGATAAAGAACATTTCCATCACTCTAGAAACTTCCCTTCTCTTCCCTCCAAACAACCTCCCTTATGCAACCACTGCTCTGATTCCTATCACCATAGACTATGCTATAGCTTGTTTTTTATTTTTTTTAAATTAATTAATTTATTTATTTATTTTTGGCTGTGTTGGGTCTTTGTTTCTGTGCGAGGGCTTTCTCTAGTTGTGGCAAGCGGGGGCCACCCTTCATCGCGGTGCGTGGGCCTCTCACAATCGCGGCCTCTCTTGTTGCAGAGCACAGGCTCCAGATGCGCAGGCTCAGTAGTTGTGGCACACTGGCTTAGTTGCTCTGCAGCATGTGGGATCTTCCTGGACCAGGGCTCAAACCCGTGTCCCCTGCATTGGCAGGAGTATTCTCAACCACTATGCCACCAGGGAAGCCCTTAATTGTGTCTTTCAATGAGTATTAGTTTTATTTTTGGTGAAGTCCAGTTTTATTACTTTTTTCTTTTATGCTTAGTAATTTTTGTACCTGCCTTCCTTCCTTCCTCCCTCCCTCCCTCTCTTTATTTTTGGCTGCGTTGGGTCTTCGTTGCTGTGCATGGTCTTTCTCTAGGTGCGGCGAGCAGGGGCTACTCTTCATTGCAGTGCGCGGGCTTCTCACTGAGGTGGCTTCTCTTGTTGCGGAGCATGGGCTCTAGGTGTGTGGGCTTCAGTAGTTGTGGCACAAGGGCTCACTAGCTGTGGCTCGTGGGCTCTAGAGGGCAGGCTCAGCAGTTGTGGCACATGGGCTTAGTTGCTCCGCGGCATGTGGGATCTTCCCGGACCAGGGCTCGAACCCATGTCCCCTGCATTGGCAGGAGGATTCTTAACCACTGCACCATCAGGGAAACCCTGTGTCTTTATTAAGAAATCTTTGCTACTTCATTGTCACAAAAGTACTTTCTTAGATTTTCTTTTAGAAACTTATTTTAGCTTTGAATTGAGTTCTATTATCCATATTGAATTAATTTTTGTGTTTAGTATGAGGTAGGGGTTGAGGTTTATTTTTATCCACGTTTATTCAGTCGTTCCAGCAGCACACGTTAAAAAGACTTCCCTGGTGCCGCAGTGGTTAAGAATCTGCCTGCTAATGCAGGGGACACGGGTTTGATCCCTGGTCCAGATAGATCCCACATGCTGCGGAGCAACTAAGCCCATGCACCACAACTACTGAGCCTGCGCACCACAACTATTAAAGCCTGTGCGCCCTAGAGCCCACATGCCACAACTACTGAGCCCGTGTGCTGCAACTACTGAAGCCCATGCACCTAAAGTCCGTGCTCCGCCACAAGAGAAGCCACCACAATGCGAAGACCATGCACCACAATGAAGAGTAGCCCCTGCTCACCACAGCTAGAGAAAGCCTGCGCACAGCAATAGAGACCCAATGCAGCCAAAAAAAAAAAAAAAAAAGACTTTCCTTTTCCTATTGAATTACCTTAGTGTCTTTTCCTAAAATTAATGGACTGTCTATGGGTGTATGTACTTCTGCCCCTCCATTTTATTCCATTGATCTGTTTCTGTATCCTTAGCCTTTTGTCAAAAAGTAATTGACTTTATATGTGTGGGTCTATTTCTGGGCTCTCTAGTCTGTTCCACTGATCTATATAGATCTATCTTTACAAAAATGCCTTGCTGTTTTGATTACTGTGTATTTATTTTAAATCTTGAAATCAGATAATTTAAGATTTCTTCTTTTCAAAATTAGTTTGACAAGATTAGTTTGCATTTCCATACACATTTCAGAATCAACTTGCTAATTTCTATGTAAAAGTTTATTGAGATTTACTGAATCTATAGGTCATTTAAGGGAGAAACTGCCACTGTAACAATATTGAGTTTTCCAATCATGAATATAGTATATCTTTTCATTTACTTAGTTCTTTAATTTCTCTCAGCAACATTTTATAGTTTTGAGTGTAAAGGTCTTGCATGTCTTATTAAATTTATTTTTAACTATTTAATGTCTTAAATGCTAATGTAATTGGAATTTTTTAAAATTTCATTTCCTAAATGTTTCCTACTAGTATATAGTAATACAATTGATTCTTGTGTATTGACCTCGCTAAATTTACTTATTAGCTCTAGCAGTTTTTTGCAGATTCCTTAGGGTTATGTAGATTCACATAATCTGTGAACAAAGGCAATTTTTATTTTAGTGGCCAATAGCTCTTGCTTTACACACACACACACACACACACACACACACCCCTGGAGAAACTGAAACTCAAATAAATATTATGAATAGTTCAAAAGGCTACTTGGTTACAAGATATGTAAAGAGGACTCATTCCAAAACTTAGTTTTCCTTGTTGCCATCTGGAAGAGGAAAGCTCTTTGGGGAAATACCACAAGGGTGCATTTTGATCATTATCCTCATTATAATATGTCTACTAATTTTCTTTAAAAAAATTTTTTTTTAAATTTTATACAATTTTAAAGGTTACTTTGCATTTACAGCTATTACAAAATATTGGCTGTATTCCCCATGTTGTACAATACATCCTTGAGCCTATCTTAAACCCAATAGTTTCCCCCTCTCCTCTCCCCACTGGTAAACACTAGTTTGTTCTCTAGATCTGTAAGTCTGCTTCATTTTTTGTTATATTCATTAGTTTGTTGTATCTTTTAGATTCCACAAATAAGTGATATCATACTATACTGAATAAAGATAACTTTGCTTTCTTTCCAATCTTTAAGACTTCTATATCTTTTCTTGCCTTATTGCATTGTTTAAGACCTCCAGGACAACAGTGAATAGAAATGGTGAGAACAAACATCCTTGATTTGTTTCCAATACTGGGGGGAAGCATTTTTTTTTAACCGAACATAGTTGATTTACAATATTATATTAGTTTCAGATGTACAGCACAGTGATTCACTATTTTTATAGATTATACTCCATTTAAGGTTATTACAAAATAATGGTTATATTTCCCTGTGTTGTACAACAGGTGTCCCCAACCCCTGGACCACGGACCAGTACCGGTCTGCAGCCTTTTAGGAACCAGGCCGCCCAGCAGGAGGTGAGCGGTGGTCAAGCGAGTGAAGCTTCACCTGCCGCTCCCCATCGCTTGTGTTACTGCCTGAACCACCCCCTCCCCAACCCCTGGTCCGTGGAAGAATTGTCTTCCACAAAACCGGTCCCTGGTGCCAAAAAGGCTGGGGACCGCTGCTGTACAATATACCTTTGTTGCTTATCTATTTTGTATGCAGTAGTTTGTATCTCTTAATCTCATACCCCTATCTTGCCCCTCCCCACATCCCTCTCCCCACTGATAGCCACTAGTTTGTTTTCTATATCTGAGTCTGTTTCTGTTTTGTTATATATACTCATTTGTTCTATTGGGAAAGCATTTATTTCACTATTACGCTGAAAATTTTTAGTAGATGCCTTTATCAAACTGAGAAAATTCCCTTCTCTTTTTAATTTTTTGAGAGTTGTTATCATGAATGGATGCTGAATTTTGTCAAATGATTTTTTGGAATGATCATATGATTTTTTTTCTCCCTTGTTCTGGCAATATGGTAAATTACACTCAATCTGTATTCCTGTGATGTGGTGAATATGCCAATCTTGCATTCTTATGATAAACTCCATTAGCTGAATTCAATTTATAAGGTTTTTTGTGTCTATGTTTACAAAGAATACTGTTCTGTAATTGTCCTTTCTTGTAATGTCTTTGTCAGGTTTTGGTATCAGGGTTACGCTGTTCTCATAAAACAATCTGGGAAATGTTTCTCCTCTATTTTTGAAAGGGTTTCTGAAAGATTGGTACTATTTTTTCTCTAAATATTTTATATAATTTAATTTCTATAATCAATATAAACTATTCAAATTATTAAATTTCATCTTGTGTCATTTTTATAGGTTGAGTTTTTCAAGGAATCTGTCCATTTCATCTAAGTTGTCAAATTTATTAGCCTAAATCTGTTCTTGATATTGACTATTGTTTTAGAATCTAGTGATATTGCTTCTTTCAACTCTGGTACTAGTAATTTGCATTTTCTCTTTTTATTTTAGTCAGTCTTGCTAGAGGTTTATAACTTTTATAAACCTTTTCACATAGTCAACTTTTGGCTTTGATAATTTTTTCTATTTGTCTATTTTCTATTTCATTGATTTCTGCTCTTACCTTTGTTATTTATTGTCCTCTACTTTCTTTTGGTATAATTTGTTCTTTGTTATCTAGCTTCCTAAGGGAGAAATTTAATTACTGGTTTTAAAACATTCTTTTTTTTTTTTTTTGGCTGTGTTGTGTCTTCGTTGCTGCATGCGGGCTTTCTCTAGTTGTGGCAAGCAGGGTCTACTCTTCATTGTGGTGCGTGGGCTTCTCATTGCAGTGGCTTCTCTTGTTGCACTGCATGGGCTCTAGGCGCATGGGCTTCAGTAGTTGCAGCACGTGGGCTCAGTAGTTGTGGCGCACGGTCTCTAGGGCACACAGGCTTCAGTAGTTGCGGTGCGTGGGCTCAGTAGTGGTGGCATGCAGGCTCAGTAGCTCTGCAGCAGGTGGGATCTTCCTGGACCAGGGATTGAACCCATGTCCCCTGCATTGGCAGGTGGATTCTTAACCACTGTGCCACCAGGGAAGTCAGAATATTTATGTATTTATTTATTTATTTGGCTGTGTCAGGTCTTTGTTGCGGCATGCAGGACCGTTAGTTGTGGCATGCGGGATCTTTTAGTTGCGGCACGCAGAATCTTTAGTTGTGGCATGCGGGATCTTTAGTTGCAGCATGCAGGATCTTTAGTTGTGGCATGCGGGATCTTTAGTTGCAGCATGCAGGATCTTAGGTGCGGCATATGGGATTTTTAGTTGTGGCATGTGAACTCTTAGTTGCAGCATGTGGGATCTAGTTCCCTGACGAGGGATCGAACCCAGGCCCCCTGCACTGGGAGGGTGGAGTCTTAGCCACTGGACCACCAGGGAAGTTCCCATCTGTCAGTTTTTGCTTTATGTATTTTTAATATCAATTATGAGGTCAATGTACATTTAGATTGTTATTTCTTCCTGAAGAATTGATATTTTAACATTATAAAATGTCCCCTTTATATCTGGAAATACTCCTTATCTTATATTTTACTTTGTCTGATATGACTATAGCCACAGCCACTTTCCCATGCTTACTATTGATAGGGTGCATCTTTTTCATCCTTTTATTTTCAACATATTCATGACTTTATATTTAAAGTACATCTCTTGCAGACACCATATACTTGGGTCTTTCATTTTTACCCAGTATAACCCTCTCTGCCATTTAATTGAAGTGTTTAGAATACTGGCATTTAATATAATTATTGATACGGTTGGGTTTAAGTCTTGCTATTCATTTTTTATTTGTCCCTCCCATCTATTTTTTCCTGTACCATTTCTCCTTTCCTACCTACTTTTTTTAAAAAAAATTTATTTATTTATTTTGGCTGTGCCGGCTCTTAGTTGCAGCACGTGGGCTTATAGTTGCAGCATGCAGACTTCTTAGGTGCGGCATGCAGAATTTTTTGTTGTGGCATGTGAACTCTTAGTTGCAGCACACATGCGGGATCTAGTTCCCCAACCAGGGATCGAACCCATGCCCACTGCATTGGGAGCGTGGGGTCTTACCCACTGGACCACCAGGTAATTCCCTCCTTTCCTATCTACTTTTGAGTGAATCAAAAAAAGTTTTAATGCTGCTTAATTTCTTTATGAGTTATTTAACTATACCTCTTATTTTTAGTGGCTGCTCTCAAGGTTATCAAACCTCATGACAGTCAATTTGCACTGAACTCCACTTTTGTGCCACTGTTTTAATATATTTTATACACACATACATATATAATAAATCCCACAATACAAAATGTTTTTTCCCATTAAGTGGTTAGTTGCCTTTCAAAAATATTAAAAGAAAAGATAATCTTTTATATTTACTGAAATATTTACCATTTCCAATGCACTTACTTTCTTCCTGAATGTTTGAATTTCCATCTAGTATTTTATCATTTCAACCTGCAGAACTTTCTTTAGCATTTCCTGTGATGCAAGTCTGTTTGTGGTAAGTGAAAAGTCTTTCTTATATCCTATATTTTTTAGTGATATTTTAACTAGACACAGAATTCTGGGTTGACAGTTTTCTTATTTGTTTGTTTCTCTTTTTTCCCCAGCATTTTAAAGATACGGTTCCATTGTCACCTGAATTCCACTGCTTGTGATGCAAAGTTGGCTGTCACTGGTACCACTGTACTCCTGTATGTAATGTATTTTTTTGCTCCAGTTGTTTAAAAATTTTCTCTATCTTTGTTTTTCAGCAGTTTGGCTATGATGTGGGCTCTTATTCATCCTGCTGGGGGTTTGCTGAGTTCCCAGGATCTGTAAGTTGGTATTCTTTAATAAAACTGGGGAAAATTCAGCCAAAAAGTAGAAACAATTCAGATATCTATCAACTGATGAATGGGTAAATAAAATTTTCCATATACATACAATGGAATTATTTGGCAATAAAAATGAATGAAGCACTGATACATGCTACAACATGGATGAGCCTTGAAAACATGTAAGTGAAAGAAGGCAGTCCAAAGACAACATATATATTATTCCATTGATATGAAATGTCTGGATAAGCAAATCTATAGGGACAGAAAGTAGATCTGTGGTTGTCTAGGGCTCATGGGGATAGGGGATGACAATGAAAGTGTGTGAGGTTTCTTTTTGGGGTGCTGAAATGGATTGTGCAGATGGCTGTATAACTCTGAATATGCTGGAAGCCACTGAATTGTATATCTTAAATGGTTGAATTTTATGGTATGAGAATAATATGTCAATAAAGGTGTTACAAAAAAAAGAAAAAAACAGAATCCAGGTCTCTAACTCACAATTCTTGATTTTTTTAATACTATGCTTACTATTTCATAATTTCTTTTTATTTATATGGTTTAAAATTTTATTTATTTAAATAAATTAAACAATATTTACTTGCCCTATGTTTTTTCTTGGGTGCTTTTAATGAACATGATCAATGCAATGACATAAAGATATGTAGAGATGCACTTGGATTTTAAAATAACATATAACTGAATTCCTGTAATTAAGTAATATGAAGTCATCAAAATAGTAGTTTCCTTTAAAAGAAGGCCTTATAGCCATTGACTGTTCAACATCTATCATCTCATGTGATAATAAAAAAAGTCATGTAATTTTTTCACAACTCTGAGGTAGTCAGGGAAGGTGGTATTATTCCCATTTTTCAGATCAGGAAACTGAGGCTCAAAGAATAACACATATATTCTTAGCCCAAAGTAACACACATAGTTCACTTACCCAGGAATTTTAACTGTGAATCTCTCATTCTTTTACATTATGCCAAAGGAACCAATTCTTTCTCTCTTCTACTTTTTCTAACTCATTATTTTTCTTGTGTAGAATTTTTCTCCTTTTTCATTGACATGTTAAACACCAGGGGTCAAAAGTAGAGTCAAGAGGAAGTAGAAATATAATCACTTTTTAAAACTCTATTTCTGAGGAAATTGAGAATTGGGAGCACTATCCATTAGAGGCAAATTTATAGCACTGTTTTCTCCGAATAATTCTATTGTTACTTCCACTTAGATAAATCAACTTATGAGCAGAGAATAAATTTTACTATCTACTATATAAAATCTAATTGTATTTGTTGGAAATGCATATGAATTAAAAGTCTCTGACGTGCTCTGTTCAGTTATTGGGTCAGTAACTACTTTACTCCATATAGTTTTCTGTATTAAGGGTCTTTGTCTAATCTAAAAAATATTATGTACTTATTCATTAGTATGGACTGATAAAGTCTAAAATATTATGTTACATATAACAACCAATTTTAATGATCTATAAACATATTCCCTTGAAAGAAAGGTCACCAAAAGGGTGTAAGGTAAATTGATCTTGCCTTGAAAATTTGATTTATCTCCAATCAAAGACAAGGAGTATTTTTGGAAAGATCTCTATTTCTGGCAAACGATTTAAGGTAAATCTCTATAGGTCTGTGATCCTCATAGCAGTTCCCACATTTATATCTCTACTCTAAGGCAGAGTGAGATAAATAACTATTACCTGAATTTCAGAAAATAAAAAACTAAGAAGGATTAAGAGGCACATATATTAAGTTTTTTATTCAAACCTTAAGTTTTAGAAACTGGGAGTTAGAAGACATGAGTGTTAGTTTTGATTCTGACACTTGCTTATCTGTATGATTTTGAGTAAGTCATTTTACCTCTGATCATTTTTTTCGCCGTCTTTATAATGAGGTTGAAAATACTTTTTTTTTTGGCCTCTTACTCCCCAAGCTTACTGTGAGGGTCTAATGACATAACATCTATAAAACTATAAAGCCATATGCAAATATATGTTAATATATGTAAGTATGTGTGTATGTATATGTGTATACGTGTGAGTGTATGTATGACTAATCTTTGATGGTCTAATTCACAAGCTACTCCACAAATATTTTAAGACACTGTGGAATCAAAGATGAAGTCATAGTCTCTGACTTCTAGAAATTTCCAGTTGAGAGGGGAGACATACATTAAAAATAAATAATTATATAATAAAGGAATAAATAAGATAATAGAGGTATATATCAAATTCTACTGGAGCCCACCAAAAAGGGAAACTATCCTACCTGAGGGAAAGGGACAGATGTCAGTCAGAGAGGAGGTAACAATTGGGCTTAAAGGAACAGGTCCAATTACTAGAATTTTATACAGATACATGGACCTCACAATAGAACACAAAGAGCCACGAGATCTGTGTTACAACTGGCTCTGCCTTCAGTAGTTAAAACAAGTACCTGACCTCTTTAGACCTCTCTTACCACAAGTTTAAATGAAAGGTTTCGATAAGATGAACTCATAAGTCCTTCCAGCTCTAAAATTATATGATCCCATGAGTCAAACTCAGATCACTGTACAAATACCAAGAAAGAGAACTCAAGAGGGTAATAAAATTGCCAGAACTATTAAAAAAGGAGTTTTTCTTGGATGGACTTGGAGGGTATTTGCTAATGAATTAAGTCAGACACAGAAAGACAAATACTGTATACCACTCATATGCAGAACCTAAAAAATAAAACAAACAAGTGAATGTAACAAAAAAGAAAGAGACTTACAGATAAAGGGAACAAACTAGTGGGGAGAGGGAAGTGGGGAGGGGCAAGATAGGGCTGGGGGACTAAGAGGTACAGACTACTATGTATAAAATAATTAAGCTACAAGGATATACTGTACAACACAGGAATTATAGCCAATATTTTATAATAACTATAAATGGAGTATAACCTTTAAAAATTGTGTATTGCTACACTGTACACCTGAAACTTACATAATATTATAAAGCAACTATACTTCAATTTTTTTTTTAATTTTTTGGCTGTGGCATGCGGGAACTTACTTCCCCAACTGGGGATTGAACCCGCGCCCCCTGTAATGGAAGTGTAGAGTCTTAACAACTGAACCACCAGGGAAGTCCCATATACCTCAATCTTTTAAAAAAGGAAGTTCTTCTATTAACTACTTTTTTCCTGGAATTTAGAAGTCTGAGAATGATATCTATCTCTACCCAGAATAAGCTCTAGCACAGTGAAGAGCAGTAACTGGAATGATATCAAGAAGCTGAGAACCAAACAATGCAGGTGGGTAGCAAGAAGTGAAGCATTCAGTTCAGCAAAGATGTTGCTTAGACCAGAAAGAAAATAGGCAGTAGATAGTAAGCCACACTGTTTATATCCCTATTTACCAAGAAAAACTTGGAATAAAACCATAACCAGATATTAAAATGTA
Organism: Balaenoptera physalus; assembly: GCF_965194825.1. Lineage (NCBI taxonomy): Eukaryota > Metazoa > Chordata > Mammalia > Artiodactyla > Balaenopteridae > Balaenoptera > Balaenoptera physalus. Next base: position 151,031,684 of record NC_138882.1, on the reverse strand, counting down.
TACTTCCATAAAATGAGGTAGCTGTTGTTTGAAGTTTTGCCTTGTTAGACCACATCTTTAAAAACTATTTTTATAAAAAGTTCAGTTTAGGAATTATAAAGAAAAGGATCAGGGACTTCCCTGGTGGCACAGTGGTTAAGAATCCGCCTGCCAATGCAGGGGACATGGGCTCAAGCCCTGGTCCGGGAAGATTCCACATGCCGCGGAGCAACTAAGCCCGTGCACCACAACTACTGAGACTGTGCTCTAGAGCCCACACACCACAACTACTGAACCCGTGTGCCACAACTACTGAAGCCCACACACCTAGAGCCCATGCTCCACAATGAGAGAAGCCACCGCAATGAGAAGCCCATGCACCGCAACTAAGAGTAGCCCCCGCTTGTCACAACTAGAGAAAGCCTGTGCGCAGCAATGAAGACCCAACACAGCCAAAAATAAATAAATTAAATAAAGAAATTAAAAAAAAAAAAAGGATCAAGACCCTAAATATACACAACTGAATTAGCTCCAGGGATGGTACTAAAGTGGGTAGTCAGGTAATTTAGTTCACCAGACATTTATTAAACTATGTTTAACAGTGCTAGTTGTTGTAAAACACATAATCTCAGTACTCAGGGGGTTCACTGACCTAGTATTAAGACTTTAAGGAAGAAAGAACAGTAACTCTTACCCATCAATTATATTTTCAGGTGGGTGTTTTTCATCACTTGATGTAGCTAAAATCACTTCAGTCCCTTCAGAGCTCAAACAAACATCAATGTTTCTCATCTTAAAGTGTTTAACCTGCAAGGAAAACAAAACAAAACAATAACAACAAAAGCAACCTTTTTATTCTCTGAATTTTATCTGAGCAAAGGAAGAGAGAGAAAGCCTGTTGCCTAGCACAACGCTTACCAACCAAGTTATTCAACAAGTGGGAGGGACTCTTAACATGTTTATTTACTTATGTAAACTTCTGACCTCTCCCAGGGATAATCTGTGAGATATGAGTATTTACACTACTCTACTCCACAAAACAAGTCCCTGACACCAACATAATTTTTCTGTTTCTAAAATTAAAAACCCTCAATAATTATATGGAAACAGTTAATACGCTAGAGTGACACGACTTAGTAGGTAAGTGTTTTAAAAGTGTTTATGTAGTTATAATTCAGAAATTTTAAAAAATGAAGAGTATAAAAACAGACACTTTATAACTATTTATCCATACACTTATCAATTGAAATGGCAAGCAATATTATTTAAATCTTAAATAATACTTTACAATCGGTATTTTTTTTTTTGAGCAGAAATGTGAAATGAAAAAAGACAACTTTTCCCTTATTTTTAAATTCTAAATCAGTCACTTGGTTCTTGAACTTAAACACATTTCTGTTGAAGAGTAATATTTTAAGTCTGATAAAAAGCATACTGAAAAGATATTGTTGAGCTCTACTATGAACCCCAGAGGGTAAGACACAAGGAAGACCATAGAAGATTACATCAGAACTCACCCTTCTCCTTGATCTACTGGTGATAAGGCACAAACCAATATATAGATGTAAAGTGATGGGGAAAGCTGTATCTATAAAGAATTAAAAGATGAAGAGTGTTTGGAAAAGGAAGAAAGGCTTCCAATACACCTCATACCCTAGCCCCAGTCTAACTTTAAAAAAAAAAACTATTTCAAGTAAACAAACAACAAGGTAGAGCGAATATTACACTTATTCAACAGCTATGTACTGACTTCCCAGATTTGATGTTAACATTTTTCCATATGTACTTTTTTTTTTTTTAAGAAATAAGTAGCCCCTTACTGTCCTTATTTTCTTCCTTGCCCAGTGGTAACAGCTATTCTGAAATTGGTGAATATCCTTCCCATATTTTTATTTATTTATTTATTTATTTATTGGCCAAGTCACGCAGCATGCAGGATCTTAGTTCTCCAACCAGGGATCGAACCCGCCCACTGCAGCGGAAGTGCAGAGTCTTAACCACTGGACTGCCAGGGAAGTCCCTGACTATATTTTTATACTTTTACCATATATGTATCAATATGTACTGTTCTTTTAAAACTTAGATGTTTTCACAGTATATATACCCCTTGCTACTTGCTTTTTTCATTCAATATTATGTTTTCAAGATTTTATTATGTTGATACATGTAAATCTACTTTATTCATTTTAACTGTTGTAAGGTATTTCTCCGTTTCTCTAATGATGGATATTTAGGTCTGTTTCCAATTTTTTGCTATTAAAAACAAATTTGCAATGCACATCCTTGTGCATGTATCCACTGGCAAATGTGGGACAAGATCTTTATAATAAAGAGTATCTTTCTTTGTAGAATTGTAGAAATTTAGAATCACTGTATCTCCAAGTCAATAACTGATCTATTTGATCTCTAAATTATAACAATTTACATTACCACTAGCAGTGTATGAAACTTTCTGCTCCCTCATATTCTCACCAACTTGTTATTGTTAGACATTTTAGCTTTAGCCAATCTCGTTGGTGTGAAATCGTATCAAATAAGCTTATTTTTTTTAATACATTTATTTTATTTATTTATTTTATTTTTTGGCTGTGTTGGGTCTTCATTGCTGCACATGGGCTTTCTCTAGTTGTGGCGAGCGGGGGCTACTCTTCATTGCGGTGCGTGGGCTTCTCATTGCGGTGGCTTCTCTTGTTGTGGAGCACAGGCTCTAGGCACAAGGGCTTCAGTAGTTCTGGCACATGGGCTTAGTTGCTCCGCAGCATGTGGGATCTTCCTGGACCAGGGATCAAACCCATGTCCCCTGCATTGGCAGGCGGATTCTCAAACACTGTGCCACCAGGGAAGCCCTCAATAAGGTTTTAATTTGTATTTCCAGGATTACTAGTGAGGTTGAATACCTTTTCATGTTTATGGGCTATGCAGGCCTCTTCTTCTCTTATTTGGTTTTTCTTATCCTTTGCTCATTTTCTATTGGGTTGCTTTTTCTCCTTCTGTCCTTTTCTTTTTGATTTGTAGAAAAATTTAAAACAAAATATCCTGGATAGAGCTCTACGCACCACCAGAGCCTACCATCAAGCCTCTTAGATAGCCTCAACCACCAGAGGGCAGAGAGCAGAAGCAAGAAAAACTACAATCCTGCAGCCTGTGGACCAAAAACCACAGTTACAGAAAGATAGAGAAGATGAAAAGGCAGAGGGCTATATACCAGATGAAGGAACAAGAAAAAACCCCAGAAAAACAACTAAATGAAGTGGAGATAGGCAACCTTCCAGAGAAAGAATTCAGAATAATGATAGTGAAGATGATCCAGGACCTCGGAATAAGAATGGAGGCAAAGATGGAGAAGATGCAAGAAATGATTAACAAAGACCTAGAAGAATTAAAGAACAAACAAACAGAGATGACCAATACAATAACTGAAATGAAAACTACACTAGAAGGAATCAATAGCAGAATAACTGAGGCAGAAGAACGGATAAGTGACCTGGAACACAGAATGGTGGAATTCACTGCTGCGGAACAGACTAAAGAAAAAAGAATGAAAAGAAATGAAGACAGCCTAAGAGACCTCTGGGACAACATTAAACGCAACAACATTCGCATTATAGGGGTCCCAGAAGGAGAAGAGAGAGAGAAAGGACCAGAGAAAATATTTGAAGAGATTATAGTCGAAAACTTCCCTAACATGGGAAAGGAGATAGCCACCCAAGTCCAGGAAGCGCAGAGAGTCCCATACAGAATAAACCCAAGGAGAAACACGCCGAGACACATAGTAATCAAAGTGGCAAAAATTAAAGACAAAGAAAAATTATTGAAAGCAGCAAGGGAAAAACGACAAATAACATACAAGGGAACTCCCATAAGGTTAACAGCTGATTTCTCAGCAGAAACTCTGCAAGCCAGAAGGGAGTGGCATGATATACTTAAAGTGATGAAAGGGAAGAACCTACAACCAAGATTACTCTACCCAGCAAGGATCTCATTTAGATTTGATGGAGAAATCAAAAGCTTTACAGACAAGCAAAAGCTAAGAGAATTCAGCACCACCAAACCAGCTCTACAACAAATGCTAAAGGAACTTCTCTAAGTGGGAAACACAAGAGAAGAAAAGGACCTACAAAAACAAACCCAAAATAATTAAGAAAATGGTCATAGGAACATACATATCGATAATTACCTTAAACGTGAATGGATTAAACGCTCCAACCAAAAGACATAGACTGGCTGAATGGATACAAAAACAGGACCCATATATATGCTGTCTACAAGAGACCCACTTTAGACCTAGGGACACATACAGACTGAAAGTTAGGGGATGGAAAAAGATATTCCATGCAAATGGAAATCAAAAGAAAGCTGGAGTAGCTATACTCATATCAGATAAAATAGACTTTAAAATAAAGAATGTTACAAGAGACAAGGAAGGACACTACATAATGATCCAGGGATCAATCCAAGAAGAAGATATAACAATTATAAATATATATGCACCCAACATAGGAGCACCTCAATACATAAGGCAACTGCTAACAGCTATAAAAGAGGAAATCGACAGTAACACAATAATAATGGGGGACTTTAACACTTCACTTACACCAATGGACAGATCATCCAAAATGAAAATAAATAAGGAAACAGAAGCTTTAAATGACACAATAGACCAGATAGATTTAATTGATATATATAGGACATTCCATCCAAAAACAGCAGATTACACATTCTTCTCAAGTGCGCACGGAACATTCTCCAGGATAGATCACATCTTGGGTCACAAATCAAGCCTCAGTAAATTTAAGAAAATTGAAATCATACCAAGCATCTTTTCTGACCACAACGCTATGAGATTAGAAATGAATTACAGGGAAAAAAACGTAAAAAAGACAAACACATGGAGGCTAAACAATACGTTACTAAATAACCAAAAGATCAATGAAGAAATCAAAGAGGAAATAAAAAAATACCTAGAGACAAATGACAATGAAAACACGACGACCCAAAACCTATGGGATGCAGCAAAAGCGGTTCTAAGAGGGAAGTTTATAGCTATGCAAGCCTACCTAAAAAAACAAGAAAAATCTCAAGTAAACAATCTAACCTTACACCTAAAGAAACTAGAGAAAGAAGAACAAACAAAACCCAAAGTTAGCAGAAGGAAAGAAATCATAAAGATCAGAGCAGAAATAAATGAGATAGAAACAAAGAAAACAATAGCAAAGATCAATAAAACTAAAAGTTAGTTCTTTGAGAAGATAAACAAAATTGATAAGCCATTAGCCAGACTCATCAAGAAAAAGAGGGAGAGGACTCAAATCAATAAAATCAGAAATGAAAAAGGAGAAGTTACAACAGACACTGCAGAAATACAAAACATCCTAAGAGACTACTATAAGCAACTTTATGCCAATAAAATGGACAACTTGGAAGAAATGGACAAATTCTTAGAAAGGTATAACCTTCCAAGACTGAATCAGGAAGAAACAGAAAATATGAACAGACCAATCACAAGTAATGAAATTGAAACTGTGATTAAAAATCTTCCAACAAACAAAAGTCCAGGACCAGATGGCTTCACAGGTGAATTCTATCAAACATTTAGAGAAGAGCTAACACCCATCCTTCTCAAACTCTTCCAAAAAATTGCAGAGGAAGGAACACTCCCAAATTCATTCTATGAGGCCACCATCACCCTGATACCAAAACCAGACAAAGACACTACAAAAAAAGAAAATTACAGACCAATATCACTGATGAATATAGATGCAAAAATCCTCAACAAAATACTAGCAAACAGAATCCAACAACACATTAAAAGGATCATACACCACGATCAAGTGGGATTTATCCCAGGGATGCAAGGATTCTTCAATATACGCAAATCAATCAATGTGATACACCATATTAACAAACTGAAGAATAAAAACCATATGATCATCTCAATAGATGCAGAAAAAGCTTTTGACAAAATTCAACACCCATTTCTGATAAAAACTCTCCAGAAAGTGGGCATAGAGGGAACCTACCTCAACATAATAAAGGCCATATATGACAAACCCACAGCAAACATCATTCTCAATGGTGAAAAACTGAAAGCATTTCCTCTAAGATCAGGAACGAGACAAGGATGTCCACTCTCACCACTATTATTCAACATAGTTCTGGAAGTCCTAGCCACGGCAATCAGAGAAGAAAAAGAAATAAAAGGAATACAAATTGGAAAAGAGGAAGTAAAACTGTCACTGTTTGCGGATGACATGATACTATACATAGAGAATCCTAAAACTGCCACCAGAAAACTGCTAGAGCTAATTAATGAATATGGTAAAGTTGCAGGATACAAAATTAATGCACAGAAATCTCTTGCATTCCTATACACTAATGATGAAAAATCTGAAAGAGAAATTATGGAAACACTCCCATTTACCATTGCAACAAAAAGAATAAAATACCTAGGAATAAACCTACCTAGGGAGACAAAAGACCTGTATGCAGAAAACTATAAGACACTGATGAAAGAAATTAAAGATGATACCAACAGATGGAGAGATATACCATGTTCTTGGATTGGAAGAATCAACATTGTGAAAATGAGTATACTACCCAAAGCAATCTACAGATTCAATGCAATCCCTATCAAATTACCAATGGCATTTTTTACGGAGCTAGAACAAATCATCTTAAAATTTGTATGGAGACACAAAAGACCCCGAATAGCCAAAGCAGTCTTGAGGCAAAAAAATGGAGCTGGAGGAATCAGACTCCCTGACTTCAGACTATACTACAAAGCTACAGTAATCAAGACAATATGGTACTGGCACAAAAACAGAAACAGATCAATGGAACAAGATAGAAAGCCCAGAGATTAACCCACGCACCTATGGTCAACTAATCTATGACAAAGGAGGCAAAGATATACAATGGAGAAAAGACAGTCTCTTCAATAAGTGGTGCTGGGAAAACTGGACAGCTACATGTAAAAGAATGAAATTAGAATACTCCCTAACACCATACACAAAAATAAACTCAAAATGGATTAGAGACCTAAATATAAGACTGGACACTATAAAACTCTTAGAGAAAAACATAGGAAGAACACTCTTTGACATAAATCACAGCAAGATCTTTTTTGATCCACCTCCTAGAGTAATGGAAATAAAAACAAAAATAAACAAGTGGGACCTAATGAAACTTCAAAGCTTTTGCACAGCAAAGGAAACCATAAACAAGACGAAAAGACAACCCTCAGAATGGGAGAAAATATTTGCAAATGAATCAACAGACAAAGGATTAATCTCCAAAATATATAAACAGCTCATTCAGCTCAATATCAAAGAAACAAACACCCCAATCCAAAAATGGGCAGAAGACCTAAATAGACATTTCTCCAAAGAAGACATACAGACGGCCACGAAGCACATGAAAAGCTGCTCAACATCACTAATTATTAGAGAAATGCAAATCAAAACTACAATGAGGTATCACCTCACTCCTGTTAGAATGGGCATCATCAGAAAATCTATAAACAACAAATGCTGGAGAGGGTGTGGAGAAAAGGGAACCCTCTTGCACTGTTGGTGGGAATGTAAATTGATACAGCCACTATGGAGAACAATATGGAGGTTCCTTAAAAAACTAAGTATAGAATTACCATATGACCCAGCAATCCCACTACTGGGCATATACCCAGAGAAAACCGTAATTCAAAAAGACACATGCACCCGAATGTTCATTGCAGCACTATATACAATAGCCAGGTCATGGAAGCAACCTAAATGCCCATCAACAGACGAATGGATAAAGAAGTTGTGGTACATATATACAATGGAATATTACTCAGCCATAAAAAGGAACGAAATTGAGTCATTTGTTGAGACGTGGATGGATCTAGAGACTGTCATACAGAGTGAAGTAAGTCAGAAAGAGAAAAACAAATATCATATATTAATGCATGTATGTGGAACCTAGAAAAATGGTACAGATGAGCCAGTTTGCAGGGCAGAAGTTGAGACACAGATGTAGAGAATGGACATATGGACACCAAGGGGGGAAAACTGCGGTGAGGTGGGGATGGTGGTGTGCTGAATTGGGCGATTGGGATTGACATGTATACACTGATATGTATAAAATTGATGCCTAATAAGAACCTGCAGTATAAAAAAACAAACAAAACAACTAATACTAAACTTTCATTGGGTTATTTGTATGGAAATATGTTAATATAAATGTTTCAGACATTACATGAAATTCCTAAAAATCTTTTATTTGTATTTGTATGGAAATATGTATGGAAATATGTTAATATAAATGTTTCAGACATTACATGAAATTTCTAAAAATCTTATATTTGTATTTGTATGGAAATATGATGGAAATATGTTAATATAAATGTTTCAGACATTACATGAAATTGCTAAAAATCTTATATGTTCTGGTATAATGTTATAAGTAATAATCCTAGTTATTACTTTAAAAAAAAAATATCCTGGATATAAGTCCTTTGTTATAGAATTGCAAATATCTTCTATTCTATAGCTAGATTTTTCTTTTTAACTTTGTTTTTTTGTGCAAGAGCTCCTCCCCCACCATACACACTTTCTTTTTTGTTTTTGAACTATAACACACATAGAGAAAAGAACACAAATCGTTAAGTATATGGTGCAATAGATTTTCACAAAGTAAACACACCCAGGTAACCACCACCCAGGTAAAGAGACAGAACATCACCAGCATTTGAGACAAGCCCTTCTTATGCCCCCTCCTCATCACTACCCCTTTCTCCTTCCCAAAGGTAGCGTGGTTCTTATTTCTAATGCTGCAGATTAATTTCACCTGAACTTTATGTACATGGAAATCATACAGTTTGTACTCATTTGTATCTGGCTTCTTTCACTCATCATTATGTGTTTGAGATTTATCCATGTTGTTATGTATAGCAGAGTTGAAGTGCAACTAAGTAACCCAGTCCCCACCCAGCTCAACTCTTAATCAGATCAAGGAAATCAACCCCTAAGTGGAGCTTCACAGGAAACTGGGTGTGAGCTAAAAAGCAAAGAAAGATTTCTATGGCCTTGGGTACTTAGATCCCAAAGCCCTGATGAAGGAAGGAACTGATCTCACTCTCAAATATGTGAAATCAGAGGTAAACTTAAACAATTTAAATAAAACTACAACTCGGTACAATCCCAGCATAACCCCTAGTTGGACTGAAATGATCTGCCCCTTATCCTAGCTACCAGACAAAGAAAATGGTGTGTTCTCTCTGGGAAAAAATACATTATCTACTTCAGTGTCTACTGTTCTTTTAAACACAATGTCGAACATGCAAAGTCATCTGAATAGCACAAGGAATTATAACCATTATCTTTTAATAACTTTTAGCAGAGTATAATCCGTAAAAATACTGAATCACTATATTGTACACCTGAAATTAAGATAATATTGTAGAGAAACTATACTTCAATAAAAAATTTAAAAATAAAAACTTTTTAAAAATTAAGAACTTAAAAAAAAGTCATTTGAAGCAAATCTACAGATGACCCAGGTGCTGGAATTATAAATTGATCAGAGAATTCAGTGAAAAGATGGACAAAATGGGTGAACAGAAAGGGAATTTTAGCAGAGAAATGGAAACTATAAAAAAGAACACAGTGGAAATTCTAGAACTGAAAAATACCATATCTGAAATAAAGAATTCATTAGATGGGTTTAACATCAGATTGGACACAGCACAAGAAAAGGTCAGTGAGTTTAAAGATAGGTCAATAGAAATAATCCAAAATGAAACAGAGGGGAAAAAAATGAAAATAACAGAGCATCATATACCTGTGAAACAATATCAAACTAGTCTGAAATACATGTAATTAGAATCTCAAAAGGAGAGGAGAAAGAGAATAATATAGAAGAATAATTTAAGGAGATATGGCTGAAAAATTTCCAAAATCTATGAAAGACATAAACCGACAGATCCAAGAAGTTTAGTGAACCATAAGTTGCATAAGTACAAAGAAGATCCCACCTAGGCACACCTTAGTCAATTGTTGAAAATTAAAGAAAAGAGAAAAAGTTAAAAGCAGTCAAGGAAAAAACACCTTATATGCAGGAAAGCAAGAAGAATTAAAACTGACTTATCATTAACAGTGGAAGCCAAAAGAAAAAGGAATGACATCCTTGACGTGCTGAAAAAAAAAATAGAATCCTATACCCAGCAAAAATATCCTTTAAAAGTGAAGGCAGGGACTTCCCTGGTGGTGCAGTGGTTAAGAATCTGCCTGCCAGTGCAGGGCACATGGGTTCGATCCCTGGTCCAGGAAGATCCCATGTCCATGGAGCAACTAAGGCCGTGTGCCACAACTACTGAGCCTGCGCTCTAGAGCCCATGAGCCACAACTAATGAAGCCCACATGCCCTAGAGTCCGTGAGCCGCAACTACTGAAGCCCGCGCACTCTAGGGCCTGAGTGCCACAACTACTGAGCCCGTGCGCCTAGAGCCCATGCTCTGCAACGAGAAGCCACTGCAACGAGAAGCCCGTGCACTGCAACAAAGAGTAGCCCCTGCTTGCCGCAACTAGTGAAAACCCGCATGCAGCAACGAAGACCCAACGCAGCCAAAAAAAAAGATGAAGGCAAAATAAAGACAAAAAAACCAGAAAGTATTTGTTACCAGTAGACCCACAGTACAAAAAATATTAAATGAAGTACTTTAGGCTGGATATGATTCCAAGTTGAATCCTGGATCTGTAGGAAGGAATGAAGAGCACTGGAGATGGCAAATATATTGCTAACATAAAACAATATTCTTAAAATTTCTTTAAGAGACTACTGAGTAGGGGACTTCCCTGGCAGTCCAGTGGTTAACACTCTGCACTTCCACTGCAGGGGGCACAGGTTTGATCCCTGGTCAGGGAACTAAGACCCCACATGTTGCATGGCATGGCCAAAAGGAAAAAAAAAAAAAGACTACTGACTAAAGTGAAAACAATATTAATGAATGGTAGAAATTTAATAGATGTAGAAGTAATAAATATAATAATAACACAAAACGCAATAGAAAAGTAAATGACACTGCTTTCTGTGAAGTACTTGTGTAAAGTTCTTATGTTGAACATGAAGTGATATGCTATTAATTCAAAGTAGAGTAAGATAGTAAGGATGGGGCGGAATCAAGATGGCGTACTAGGAGGATACGGAATTCATGTCTCCTCACATCTAGGGCACCTACCAGGCACCGGTGGGGGATCACGGACACCTAAGGGGACGGGAGGAACCCCCAGCGACTGGCTTGCAGGATCTTGGTCCCCAGGCCGGAGGTCGGGCCCAAGCTCCTGTGGTGGGAGCTCCGAGTCCAAACCGCTAGACTAACAGAGAACCTCAGACCCCAGGGAATATCAATCGTAGTGAGGCCTCCCGGAGGTCTTCATCTCAGCACCAAGACCCAGCTCTATCCAACTGCCTGCAAACTCCAGTGCTGGATGTCTCAGGCCAAACAACCAGTAAGACAGGAATACAAGCACCACCCATCAAGAAAACAAAAAAAAATGGAACGACAGAAAAATACATTACAGACGAAGGAGCAAGGTAAAAACCTACAACACCAAATAAATGAAGACAAAATAGGCAACCTGAAAATGAATTCAGAGTGATGATAGTAAAGACGATCCAAAATCTCAGAAACACAATGGAGAAAATACAAGAAACATTTAACAAGGATCTAGGAGAAGTAAAGGGAAAACAAACAGTGATGAACAACACAATTACTGATATTAAAAATACTCTAGAAGGAATCAATAAGAGAATAACTGAGGCAGAAGAACAGATAAGTGAGCTGGAAGATAAAATGGTGGAAATAACTGCCAGGGAGCAGAAAACAGAAAAAAGAATGAAAAGAATTGAGGACAATCTCAGAGACCTCTGGGACAACATTAAATACACCGACATTCGAAATATAGGGGTCCCAGCAGAAGAAGAGAAAAAGAAAAGTCTGAGAAAATATTTGAAGAGATTACAGTCAAAAACTTCCCTAACATGGGAAAGGAAATAGTCACCCAAGTCCAGGAAGCACAGAGAGTCCCATATAAGATAAACCCAAAGAGAAACATGCCAAGACACATACTAATCAAACTATCAAAAATTAAATACAAAGAAAAAATATTAAAAGCAGCAAGGGAAGAGCAACAAATGACATACAAGGGAATCCCCATAAGGTTAACAGCTGATTTTTCCGCAGAAACTCTGCAGCCAGAAGGGAGTGGCAGGACATATTTAAAGTGATGAAAGGGAAAAACCTACAACGAAGATTACTCTACCCAGCAAGGATCTCATTCAGATTCGCCGGAAAAATTAAAACCTTTACAGATAAGCATAAGTTAAGAGAATTCAGCTCCACCAAACCAGCTTTACAACAAATAATAAAGGAACTTCTCTAGGTGGGAAACACAAGAGAAGGAAAAGACCTATAAAAACAAACCCAAAACAATTAAGAAAGTGGTAATAGGAACATACATATCGATAATTACCTTAAATGTAAATGGATTAAATGCTCCAACCAAAAGACACAGACTGGCTGAATGGATACAAAAACAAGACCTGTACATATGCTGTCTACAAGAGACCCACTTCAGACCTAGGGACACATGCAGACTGAAAGTGAGGGGATGGAAAAAGATATTCCATGTGAATGGAAATCACAAGAAAGCTGGAGTAGCAATACTCATAGCAGATAAAATAGACTTTAAAATAAAGACTGTTACAAAAGATAAGTAAAGACACTACATAATGATCAAGGGATCAATCCAAGAAGTAAACATAACAATTATAAATATTTATGCACCCAATATAGGAGCACCTCAATACATAAGGCAAATGCTAACAGCCATAAAAGGGGAAATTGACAGTAACACAATAATAGTAGGGGACTTTAACCCCCCTCTTTCACCAAAGGACAGATCATCCAAAATGAAAATAAATAAAGAAACACAAGCATTAAATGACACATTAAACAAGATGGACTTAACTGATATTTATAGGACATTCCATCCAAAAACAACAGAATACACTTTCTTCTCAAGTGCTCATGGAACATTCTCCAGGATAAATCATATCTTGGGTCACAAATCAAGCCTTGGTAAATTTAACAAAATTGAAATTGTATCAAGCATCTTTTCTGACGACAACGCTCTGAGACTAAATATCAATTACAGGAAAAAAACTGTAAAAAATACAAACACATGGAGGCTAAACAATACATTACTAAATAACCAAGAGATCACTGAAGAAATCAAAGAGGAAATCAAAAAATACCTAGAAACAAATGACAATGAAAACACGATGACCCAAAACCTATGGGATGCAGCAAAAGCAGTTCTAAAAGGGAAGTTTAAAGCTATAAAAGCCTACCTCAGGAAACAAGAAACATCTCAAGTAAACAACCTAACCTTATACCTAAAGCAATTAGAGAAAGAAGAACAAAAAACCCCCAAAGTTGGCAGAAGGAAAGAAATCATAAAGATCAGATCAGAAATAAATGAAAAAGAAATGAAGGAAACAATAGCAAATATCAATAAAACTAAAAGCTGGTTCTTTGAGAAGATAAACAAAATTGATAAACCATTAGCCAGACTCATCAAGAAAAAAAGGGAGAAGACTCAAATCAACAGAACTAGAAATGAAAAAGGAGAAGTAACCACTGACACTGCAGAAATACAAAGGATCATAAGAGATTACTACAAGCAACTATATGCCAATAAAATGGACAATCTGGAAGAAATGGACAAATTCTTAGAAATGCACAACCTTCTGAGACTGAACCAGGAAGAAATAGAAAATATAAACAGACCAATCACAAGCACTGAAATTGAAACTGTGATTAAAAATCTTCCAACAAACAAAAGCTCAGGACCAGATGACTTCACAGGCGAATTCTATCAAACATTTAGAGAAGAGCTAACACCTACCCTTCTCAAACTCTTCCAAAATATAGCAGAGGGAGGAACACTCCAAACTCATTCTATGAGGTCACTATCACCCTGATACCAAAACCAGACAAAGATGTCACAAAAAAAGAAAACTACAGGCCAATATCTCTGATAAACAGATGCAAAAATTCTCAACAAAATACTAGCAAACAGAATCCAACAGCACATTAAAAGGATCATACACCATGATCAAGTGGGATTTATCCCAGGAATGCAAGGATTCTTCAATATACACAAATCAATCAATGTGATGCACCATGTTAACAAATTGAAGGATAAAAACCATATGATAATCTCAATAGATGCAGAAAAAGCGTTTGACAAAATTCAACACCCATTTATGATAAAAACTCTCCAGAAAGTAGGCAAAGAGGGAACCTACCTCAACACAATAAAGGCCATATATGACAAACCCACAGCCAACATTGTTCTCAAAGGTGAAAAACTGAAACCATTTCCACTAAGATCAGGAGCAAGACAAGGTTGCCCACTCTCACCACTATTATTCAACATAGTTTAGGAAGTTTTAGCCACAGCAATCAAAGAAAAAAAAATAAAAGGAATCCAAATCAGAAAAGAAGTAAAACTGTCACTGTTTGCAGATGACATGATACTACACATAGAGAATCCTAAAGATGCTACCAGAAAACTACTAGAGCTAATCAATGAATTTGGTAGAGTAGCAGGATACAAAATTAATGCACAGAAATCTCTTGCATTCCTATATACTAATGATGAAAAATCTGAAAGAGAAATTAAGGAAACACTCCCATTTACCACTGCAACAAAAAGAATAAAATACCTAGGAATAAACCTACCTAAGGAGACAAAAGACCTCTATGCAGAAAACTGTAAGACACTGATGAAAGAAATTAAAGATGATACAAACAGATGGAGACATATACTATGTTCTTGGATTGGAAGAATCAACATTGTAAAAATGACTATACTACCCAAAGCAATCTACAGATTCAATGCAATCCCTATCAAACTACCAATGGCGTTTTTCACAGAACTAGAACAAAAAGTTGCACAATTTGTATGGAAACACAAAAGACCCCAAATAGCCAAAACAATCTTGAGAAAGAAAAACGGAGCTGGAAGAATCAGACGTCCGGACTTCAGACTACACTACAAAGCTACAGTAATCAAGACAGTATGGTACTGGCACAAAAACAGAAATATAAGATCAATGGAACAGGATAGAAAGCCCAGAGATAAGCCCACGCACATATGGTCACCTTATCTTTGATAAAGGAAGCAAGAGTATACAGTGGAGTAAAGACAGCCTCTTCAACAAGTGGTGCTGGGAAAACTGTACAGCTACATGTAAAAGAATGAAATTAGAACACTTCCTAACACCACACAGAAAGATAACCTCAAAATGGATTAAAGACCTAAGTGTAAAACTCTTAGAGGAAAACATAGGCAGAACACTCTATGACATAAAGCACAGCAAGATCCTTTTTGACCCACCCCCTAGAGAAATGGAAATAAAAACAAAAATAAACAAATGGGACCTAATGAAACTTAAAAGCTTTTGCACAGCAAAGGAAAACATAAACAGGATGAAAAGACAACCCTCAGAATAGGAGAAAATACTTGCAAACGAAGCAACTGACAAAGGATTAATCTCCAAAATATATAAGCAGCCCATGCAGCTCAATATCAAAAAAACAAACAACCCAATCCAAAAATGGGCAGAAGACCTAAACAGACATTTCTCCAAAGAAGATATCCAGACTGCCAACAAACACATGAAAGGATGTTCAACATCACTAATCATTACAGGAATGCAAATCGAAACTACAATGAGGCATCACCTCACACCAGTCAGAATGGTCATCATCAAAAAATCTTCAAACAATAAATGCTGGAGAGTGTGTGCAGAAATGGGAACCCTCTTGCACTGTTGGTGGGAATGTAAATTGATACAGGCACTATGGAGAACAGTATGGAGGTTCCTTAAAAAACTAAAAATAGAACTACTATATGACCCAGCAATCCCACTACTGGGCATACACCCTGAGGAAACCATAAAGAGTCATGTACCACAATGCTCACTGCAGCTCTATTTACAATAGCCAGGACATGGAAGCAACCTAAGCGTCCATCGACAGATGAATGGATAAAGAAGATGTGGCACATATATACAATGGAATATTACTCAGCCATAAAAAGAAACGAAGCTGAGTTATTTGTAGAGAGGTGAATGGACTTAGAGTCTGTCATACAGTGAAGTAAGTCAGAAAAACAAATACCGTATGCTAACACATATATATGGAATCTAAAAAAAAATGGTTCTGATGAACCTAGGAGCAGGACAGGAATTAAGACACAGACGTAGAGAATGCACTTGAGGACACGGGGAGGGGGAAGGGTAAGCTGGGACAAAGTGAGAGAGTGGCATGGACTTATATATACTACCAAATGTAAAATAGATAGCTAGTAGGAAGCAGCCACATAGCACAGGGAGATCAGCTCAGTGCTCTGTGACCACCTAGAGGGGTGAGATAGGGAGGGTGGGAGGGAGACGCAAGAGGGAGGAGATATGGGGATATATATATATGTATAGCTGATTCACTTTGTTATAAAGCAGAAACTAACACACCATTGTAAAGCAATTATACTGCAATAAAGATGTTAAGAAAAAAAACAGTAAGGATACATGTTATAATCGTAGACTTAGGATAAAGCAACCGCTAAAAAACATAAAGTTATAGGAAGGAGGCCAACAGAGAGGAAAAAATGGAATACCATAAAATACATGGTAAATTTGAAAGAAGGTAGAAAAGGAAGAAAAGAAGAATTAAGACAGATAGGACAAATTGAAAATAAATAGCCAGAAGACAGATTTAAGTACAAACACACAGATTATTCCATTAAATGTTAGTAAACTAAACATTATAAGACTGAAGAAAAAAAAACAAAACTAAGTACTCTTTTCAAGAGACACACTCTAAATATGAAAGTAAAAGGATAGAATAAGATAGAATAAATCTTAATATCTGGTAAGGTAAATTCCCCTACTTAATTTTCAAAAATTTTTTGGTTTATGCTTTATACTTGATTATTATAGTTTTGTTAAATTATATTAAAACATTTTCTGAGATGTTATTATAATTCAATTCCATTATAGATTAATTAGGAGAGAAGTGACATGTTTATGATAATGAGTTTTCAAATCCATGGATCTGGAGTATCTTTTCATTAATTTAAGACTTCTTTTAAGTCCTTAAATTGTTTTAGTTTTCTACAAACATATCTTCACCTCTTTCATTAGATTCAGTCTTAGATACCTCATCATTTCCATTGCTACTATAAATGAGAGCTTCAAAAAAATAACATTATTTTTTAAAAAATCTTATTCTTTACCATACAAGGAGTATTTCTAACATTTCACCATTAAATGTGATGCTCACTGAAGGTTTTGTTAGACACTATTCATTGGGTTATAGAAATTCCCTTCTTTTTAGTTTGTTAGCTTTTTTTTTTTTAAGCACAAATGAACGTTGAATTTTATCAAATGCTCTTCTAACATTTCCTAAGGTGATCATATAGATGTTTCTACAGGTTGTTAATGTGATAAATTAAATCAAGATTTTCTGTTATAGCATCCCCAGTTCGCAGCATAAACTCTATCTACACAGCCAAGGTGTATTGGTATTTTTATCCATAGTTGGATTCAGTTTGCTATTATTTTTAGAAATTTTGCAAATATATTTCTAAGTGAAATTAGCCTATAATTTTTTTTGTTGTTATTTAGTCCATGTCTGGATTTGGAATTTAGACTGTACCCCAAACATAAAGAAGTTGGAGAGCTTCCCTTATTTTTCTATTTGCTGGGTTATTGGATCCTATAAGCCTAGTAAAGTGTTTGTACGTAGATTTTTGACTATTTTCAATTCAATAGTTCTTTTCAGGTTTTCTACACTTTCTTGAGTCAATTTTGAAATCTGTATTTTGAGAAAATTCTTTCTTCCTAGTTTTTATATTTATTGGCACAAAGTGCATTTTCTAGATTTTTAAAATCTAGTATTGATAGTGTTAAAAGCTGTGGTAAGATTGGTCAAATGTTAAAAGCAGTGGTCAAGAAAAAAGCATATATTCTAATATGTTGTTATTTTGCCTTTTTTCTTGCCAATCTTATTACAGCTTTTAATACTACTGATACCAGAGAACAGGTGTTATATGAACACTGTTAACATTTAGTTTGAAGACAAAAAAATACGGTGAATTCCTGGAAATAGAGACTGATGTACTTGGATGTGAATTTTCAACAAAATTCTAAAATTACTAAATTTCATTATTATTAAAAGGATGGCTATGAAAATCTAAACAAGAAAGTAGTAAAATTGGAAAGCAACAGTACCATTAATTCACAAGTTATACCAAACCTACATATTTCTTTTTGTTTGCTTGACAGAGTTACTAACTATTAGGGATATTTCTGAACATTTCAACAAAACTTCAGACAAAGCATCCCAAGACAACCTGTGGATGAGATGAATAAATATGGGATGGGTGATAGGCAGTACTTTAGGTAGATATTTATAATTCTTGGAATGGTAGTACTCAAAGAATGGTGATTAATGGAACAAAATGAACTACGGAAGACCTTTATCCTTATCCCATTCAAGATTATTGTTAATTAAGGATGGAAAAAATATGTTTATCAGTTTTGCAGATGATACAAAGTTGTGATGTCAGCTAATATGCTGGATGAAAGAATTAGCACACAAAAAGATCTGAGCAAGCTGGAAAGATAGGTTGCAATGAATAAGATATTTAATATATCTCAGACTTAAAAAATCAAGGAACGGCCTAGATCAGGGACTGGCAAACTACTGCCTGTGAGCCAAACCTACCCTGACACCTGTTTTTGTATGGCCCATAAACTAAGAACGTCTTTTACATTTTAAAATATTTTTTCAAAGTCAAAATATTTTGTGGCACATGAACATTATGTGAAATATGAAATTCACAGTTCAGTGTCCATGAATAGTTTTATTAGAAATGGCCACACTCATTCATTTATATATTGTCTATGGCTACTTTTGTGCTATAGTGACAGAGCAGAATAGCCGTGACAGACTATAAGGCTCATAAAACCTAAGATATTTATTATCTATCTTTTTTATTAGATAAAAAATTTGCCAACCTTTCATCTATAACATGTAGAGGATTAGTTGATTGCAAAGTCACTATAAGGCAAGAGTGTACTATATCTGCCCCCAAAGGTAAAGGAATGTTATTTTAAATTACATTAATGTAGCTAAGAAGGAACTACATTCTACCAAAATCTTTGAAAACCAACTAAGGGCCAGGCACTGTGCTAGTAATGCAAAGACACCACGCAGTAATCTTTGACTATGTAAACCTAAGACAAAGATGGTGACGTAAGAGTTGGTTTTTGCCTTTAAGCTCAGAGTCAGGGAGAATGGACAAACATGAAACTAATAATTTGTTATGTGCAAATAGTGTGATCCACATCTAGAATACTGTGTTCAGTTCTAGGTAGTATAATTTAAGTAGGACATTGTCAGGCTTGATATTGTTCAGAGGAGAACAGAAAGTTCATGATGATCTATAAACTATGTTACATGGAGGGAGTTGAAAGAATATCGTTTCAAGAAGAGATAATTTAGTGAGAGAAATGTGACTACAAGTTTTAATATCACAAGTCTTCACAAATGGAAAAAGGATTTGAACTGGACTCAACAAATACAAACTGTAAGCAGGAAGACATCATATATGTAAGAACTTTCCAGCAAAGTAAAGATTTTTAATCTTTTCCATCCCTGAAAGTGTCCAAGAAGACTAGGTGATAAGCTACGGAGGGAACCAGAGAAAGAATTCTTGCACTGGGGTTCTTTTAGCCTGAATGAAATTCTAGGAAAGGTAGATTAGGAACAGATAATGAAAAAACTTGAAAGCCAGGTAAAGATGGTAGGCTTTAGCCTGTAGTCCAGTAGTTCTGAATTGGACTGGGGGTGATTCAGCCCCCCAGGGGACATTTGTCAATGTCTAGAGCCAGTTTGGCTGTCATACTGGGGGTGGGGGGGTGATTCTATTGGCATCTAGTGGGCATTTCATGATGCTCCTAAATATTCCACACTGCACAGCACAGTCCCCCAAAACAAATAATTATGTGGGGGTTGGAGACTTAAGGAGAGAATTTGCTTTAAAAAAGTAATATGTTTTAGGGAAATATATCTAGCATTGACGTGTAGTAGATAAATAAAGAAGAGAGTGTATTCTCCAAATGTTCAGTTCTTTTCTTACGTCACATTCTTACCACCTAAGTTGTCTGAAGGAAGCAAACATGTACTTTAATACAAAATTCATTTCATACATCCTATAGCCACCAATACCCTTCCTTTTTCCTGTGTTGGGTGGAATTATTTAAATAACAAGTAAGAAGTGGCAGAATTTGGGTTCACTTTAAGGTTCCTTTGTTGCACTTAATGCGAAAGAGGCACACCAATCCCGAAGAAACCCATAAAACAACTCAACATATATGTTGCTTCCTTAACTCCAAAATGCAGGTTCAGGATGTAATCTAACCCCCCATCCTGGGATGCCTTACTTAACTCACACGTGTTCACACAGGGCCTCAGCTCATCAAAGGTGGTGTACTCTGGGGTGCCATCCTTTGCATTTTTAAAACTCCCTGACCCTGGACTTCCCTGATGCCTTATCCTCCTCTAAACCCAGTGCCACTTACCCAACCCTTTCACCTCCAGTTCACGTAACCTTTCTTTCTGAAAAGCTTTCTGCGCCAAGCCTTCAGTTCACTTTCTTCCTGTGGTCAGGAAAGAGTACCCCTTGCGTCTGGTACTCTTAGAATCAGACTCCTCAAACCCTTTCCCATAACATCATCCACTGGGAACTTTTGTGTAAATAGAAAACGGCCATCCTCTGCCTCCCCAGGGCCAGGGCCTACAGCTTGGTATCACTTGAAAGGCAACCAGCCCTGACAACACCCTTTCACCTCCGTCCCAAACGCTTCTACTCAGTTCAAGACCATTTCAAGAGCTCCAAGGGCCCTAAACATACTTTTGGACGCCCGGCCCCAAATTACATAAAATATATTATATGAACCCACATCCTACATCAAATATAATTCTTAAGTATGTGGGTTACGTTCCAGTTAATAGGTTACATTTGGATACTTTATTAATTTCTATTTGGAACTGATTTTCCCTTTTGGGGGTCAAAACATTATTTCTGGCTTCCAGAAAGTTCGTGGGATGGCACTAGTGTCTCTAGGACTCCGGGGAGTGCACAGACCTGCGTCATGCGTCAGTCTTCCACCATCCCGGTCACCTCAGCGCCCGCCCACCGTCCGCCTCCGCGCCGCGCGTCTCCTCACACCCCCAGCCACGCTCGCTCTCTCTCTCCTCCACCAGCATCCCCCCAACTCCGTCGGCCTCGCCTAGCCAGGCTCCCACCTCCCCCGTGCCAGCCGAGCCCGCCGAACCACCCTGCTCGCCTGGGCCACCGGTTAGCTCCAAACGCGCTGATTGTCGGGCCTCGGGTTCTCCCTACCGCCCCCTTCCCTTCCCTTCCCGCAGGCCTCCGCGGAGTTCGCGGGCGCTCAAATCCTACTCCCGGCTCTTCGCTCCACCCCACCCACAGGCTCTGCCCCGTCCCGCCCCACCCTGCGCGGCGCGCCGGTTCCCAGCTCCGCCCCTCTCCCGCTCAGCCTCCTCCGAGATCCCGGTCGCGCACAGCTGTACTCCCGGATCTACGCGCCCAGTCTCCCTCAGGTTCCGCCCCCAGACCACGCCCCCGTGCTCTTCCTTAGTGCGCGGGCTGAGCTCCGCAGCCCCGCCCAAGGGCCTTTCCCTAGGCAAGCGCCTGAACACGCGCTGCTTACCCTCCCCCAGCTAAGCTGGATCCCTGGGGCTTGTGAGACCCACGGGACCCGCCCTCGCGCGAGCACGCACGCGCAACCCCCACCTCTCCCTGCTCAGAGCCCTAGGCCCTCAGGTCGCCGTCCCCGGGTCCGGCCCCGCCTCCAAGCGCGACCCCGCCCCTCATGCCGGGTATCGCGCAAGCGCGCCTCCCCTGCCCAGTCTTCCCCCCGCCCCCGCCGGCCCCGCGGTCCCAAGGCGCAGGTTGCCCCCAGCCCCCTCCCTTCTCCCGCACACTCTCTGTCCCACCCTCCCGAGCTTTGTGCCGGGGGCGCGGAGCCGCTTCCCCCCTCAGCTGCGCCGCGGGAGGAGGGACCCGTCAGCGAGGAGCTGCCGCTGGCTGCCCCAGGCAGGGGCACAGGTAGGTGGCGGCCGCGGGCTGGGCCGCTCACCGAGCCCGGGGCTGCGAGTGGGGGCGGGTGTGAGGTTTGAGGGAGGGGTGGAATGGGGGAGGGGAAGACCGAGAGGGACGGGGCTGGGGTGTGGTTGGGTGAAAGGTGTGAGGATCTAGGGTTGTCAGAGATGGGTTTAAGGATGGAGTTGGGGTGCTGGGGTAGTGTATGGGGGCGTGTGAGACTTGGGGTTCGGGGCCTGGGTGGGAAATGGAGCAGGATTAGCTGGGGTGGATTTGGGGAGGGACATGCGTGGAAATTTAGAGAGAGAGGGAGAACTGCAGTACTGGGGAGGGGGAAAGTGGGATTAGAGGAGTGCAAGGAGGAAAGGATCTAGGATGGGAATAGGAGAAGGGGTGGGGTTTGGGGGCAGGGAGAAGAAGTTGGGGCTGTGGATTGTGAAGTTGGGCATAGTGAGCCGTGAAGGAAGGAGATTTTGAAGGTTGAGGGCAGAAGACAAGGAAAAAGATGGAGAGTTTGGGGTCCTGGGCGAGGGAATCTCAGAATGGGAGGAAGGGAGGAGTACATGGTGAAGGACAGAGGAAGAGTGCATGGGGGTTAGAGAGGGCGCGGGTGGAA
This sequence comes from Balaenoptera physalus, assembly GCF_965194825.1. NCBI lineage: Eukaryota > Metazoa > Chordata > Mammalia > Artiodactyla > Balaenopteridae > Balaenoptera > Balaenoptera physalus. The sequence goes on along the minus strand of NC_138882.1, from coordinate 151,008,848 downwards.
TGGTGGCGGGTGGGGGGGGAAGGAAGGAGAGCCAGGTGGAGGTGGGCTTGCAGCTGGGCGACAGGGAGCCGCATTTCAGAAGGGATGGAAGGATTGGAAGGGCGTGAGGTTTGAGAGGTGGGGGCAGGGGAGCTGGGCGTGGGTGAAGGGGACGGATTAGGATTTTTGGTGTGGAGATTGGATTTTGTGTGAGAAGCTTTGAGTTGGCAGGTAGAAAAGCTGTGAAATGTCAGGATGTAGGAGAGATTGGCCTGTTCTAAGAGGGAAGTAAGGAGCTAGGTATGGGTGAGAAGGCAGGTGGGAAAGTGCAAGTTATATAGGACAACAGAAATGAGTTGAAAACTGGATAATGGTGGTGACCCAGAACAATAAACTTGAGATTGTTAGTTGGTTATTGGTGGTTTGGAACTAGTTTCTGTTCAGGTTTTTATGTTAGAAACTTTCTTCAGAATACTGCATTTTCAAATAAACCAAGGGTGTCTGCAGCCTTGGGATGAAGGCCATGGATTGACAGGTGTTTTCCTGGTGTGTGGATTTGGGTAATTTCTGCCCTGGCAGAGGAAGGAGGGGAGGCCTCAGTGTAGCTCTGTCCTGGCTCTGTTCCCACCAACTCTTTCCTCAGTTGTCCACTGTTTTTTTTTTTATCTCCTCCCTCTCTCACCTCCCCCCCCACCCCAGCTTGAGTCAGTGAATACCAGAGGGATCCAACAGGTGGGTGAGATTAATTTTTAACATTTTTTTATCCTTAAGGCTGATGTCATACTTTTATTCTTGAGAGACAGCATCATGCAGTGGAAAGAGCTTGAGCTTTCGTGTAGTATTTGTGCCATGGTATAGAATAGGCCCTGTCTCCTGAGGGGCTCCCTTATAATAGATCACTCTGTGTAACAGCCAGGCCCAAGCAAAGCCAAGTTACAGAAGCTTTGTTTGGAATTTTCTCACCTTTATGGTTCTTAACCTTGAAAGGCTTAAACATTAATTCAATTCTTAGATCATTTTATAGTACTTCACAAACTCTCAGGAAACTCCTTATTGTGAGAGTGCAAGATGCACAAATTTAGTAGGAGAAATCACAGGTCACCAGGATTTCCTGACCATGATCAGTTCCTCAGGTATCATAGTTGAAGAACAGAGAGCCCTTGGGGTTTCTGGACAGATGATGTGGGTTTACGCTTCAGGAAATATTTGATTTTTTTCATCGTTTAGAAAGAGAACTAGCATTTGATGAGTAATTTAAAGGTAAAATATAGCCAGAACTGTGCTGTTTTTGAAAATGATCCATGGAAGCCGAGGCAGCCTGGCTAAGTGTCCTCACTTTGGTCCCAAGCTACTTGTGCCCTCTGCTGGATGGAATCAGATTTTTTGGATTTTCACCGGAAGTGGTCATCCATTCATCCATTTGTCCATTTTACTCCAAAGTTTATGGAAGACACTATTGCAGGTGATGGTTAGGGGTACTACAGATAGGCAGACCCTATTTCGTTGCCAGGAAGCTTATAGTGTGCTGATTACTTATAATATGTTATCTTCCATGGAATTTGTCTTTCTACTTTTAAAATTAAGTCATTCTTGTTTGGGGCCATACCTGGTTTGGGGCCATACTTTCTGATCTACAGGTAGAGTAGGACTCTGAATGTCCAAATCCAGAGATAAAGACCAAAAGGGATCTGCTTTATCTCCTTATCAAGATTAAACTCTGTGAGCCTGAAGGGGCCAGGTGCTTACTCCTGGAAGAAAAGCTTAGAATAAGTGAAGTATCTCCTTAGCAGCAGGCACTGAATACTGGCGAGAGTATGGGTTATGAGAGCTAGCCAATTTTTTTTTTCTGGTTTTTAGATTTTTTTTTTCCTCCCTGGTAGTACCAGTAGCAATATACTCCCATCATCCTCTTTGCTTCTACCACCTGCAGAAGGGTCTGGTGAGAGGGGGAGGAGTCTGCAGCTGTTGCCTGGTAGAGGAGCTGGCTCCTAGCAACAGTATCAGCAGGCCTTGCAGCTCAGAGTACTAAGTCTGTCCTTTTGAGGTCTCACCCTTCCTCTTCATTTGGTTCAGCAAATATCTGTTGAGGACTTATTCAAGCTAGGCTCTGTGTTGGGCCTGGAAAAGAAAAGAGAGATGAATCAAGTTAAGTGCCGTGTACTCAAAGAGCTCACAGCTTTGGGAATATTAGCAAGTGAACGGACAGTACACAGTGCAAAGTGCTATGTAGAAAGAGACATTGGTACTCTGGGAAAACCAGACAGACATGTGCACTAGTGCAGGGGTTAGGAAGTTTTCCCAGGAGAGGGATGGTGGGTGAGCTGAGTGTTTATGATAACTAGGAATTAGCTAGGTCAGGGAAGCAGAGAAGGGTGTGCCAGCCAAAGGGAGCAGGATGTGCAAAGACCAGTGAGACAAGAGAGCACAGCCAACTTACCTGGGTAGTATGGCTTAGCCAGAGAGTAGGGCATAAGGAGATGGGCAGGGAGGAGAGAGGCTCTCGGGCGTGGCAGGGCCCTCTTTTCTGATGTGCTTTTACACACATAATTATCCTCAGGAGAAACATGGATCATACTGATACCCACAAACAGGATCAGTGTTTGATCTCCAGAGACTCAGCATTTTTGATCACTGACTTGATTGATTGTTGACACTTTTAAGTGGCTTCAGAGCTACATCCTAGACCTGCATTGATGCAGAAGAAGCTGGGTTTGTTCACTCTAAACGTCAGAGTCTTTTAGAGATAATAGTGGCTTTTTGACTTATATTAAGTTTTACCTAAAAATTGTAGCAATGATAATCATATACTTTCATTTTATTTAACGTGGCAATTTCTCGAATATTTTGAAACCTCACGGTTCCTCAGGAAAGCAAGTGTTTATTTCAGTTAACGCTTAGACCAAAATGCCACCCATATGATTGCATAAATACCCTGCTGTTTTTGATATGTTGCCTTACTTCGGAAGTGCCAGCTAACTGAAGAAGTTAAGGCACAGGAGCTAACTAAAAGCTATTCTAGCCCTTGGAAGCATCACACCTTAATAGCTTTTAGTTAGCTCTTGTGGTGGAGGTCTTTATTTGTGGATCCAAAAAACCATGTTGCCTGTGGTCTGTGTAAGGTTTAGCAAAGGAGTAAACTTTAGTTCCATGAATATCTGCTCAGGGACTATTACATGCCAGAGCACTATGTTGTTAGGGTGGATGAATTAAACATGATCCCTGCTCTCAAGGAGCTCAAATCAGCAGAACACGCCCAGAAATAAATCAGTAGCAGAACTGTGGGCCAAGTGCAATAAAGAAATGTGTGGAAGGTGCCAAGGTAGCAAGGGAGCTATTAGTTTCTAGCCTTTGTTCTGTGTGTAAACATGTTTTAAAAAACAGAAATAGTTGGACTTCCCTGGTGACGCAGTGGGTAAGAATCCGCCTGCCAGTGCATGGGACATGGGTTCGAGCCCTGGTCCAGAAAGATCCCACATGCCTCGGAGCAACTGAGCCCGTGTGCCACAGTTACTGAGCCTGTGCTCTAGAGCCTGCGAGCCACAACTGCTGAGCCCATGTGCCACAACTACTGAAGCTCGCCTCCTAGAGCTCATGCTCTGCAACAAGAGAAGCCACTGCAATAAAAAGCCCGTGCACCGCAACGATGAGTAGCCCCCGCTCGCTGCAACTTGAGAAAGCCCACGTGCTGCAACGAAGACCCAATGCAGCCAAAAATAAATAAATAAAAATAAATTAATTTAAAAAAAACAGAAATAAATTCCACGTGTATGATTTGTAACTTGCAAATCAATAAAAAATTTTATCATTTTAATGGCTGCATAACATTCCATGGTGTGGATGTATCATCATTTATATAATAACACCCTTGTTGAACATTTAGGTTATTTTCAGTTGTTTTGCTAATATCAGCTGTGCTGCCATGACTTTCCTTGTAGGTGACTCTTTGACCACTTCTGTGATAACTCCCTTAGAGTGAATTTTAGAAATGAGATCTGAGCTGACTTTTGAAAGATGAATAGGAGTTCACCAGATAGACAAGAAAAGGGGAAGCATAGGAGAGGGCATTCCAGGTCGAGGTAATAGAGGTAACCTCCAGTGCCAGAGTTCACAGGCAACTGGTAAGCTTTGATTCCCCAAAGCAGCCACAGGGCCTGCCTGGAAGGCTCATAAAGCTCTGGGCACAGCAAGATGAAGTTACATGTTACAAATGGCATTTTAATTGGATTTGATTTCCTTGTGCCTTGCTTTTACAGTTGCAACCAAGGCAATGTCTTACTACCTCAACTCAGAAAACCACCTGGACCCAGGGCCCGTCTACGTGCGAGAAAATGGGCAACTGCACATGGTCAATCTGGCCTTGGATGGTGTCAGGAGTAGCCTGCAGAAGCCAAGGCCTTTCAGACTGTTTCCCAAAGGCTTTTCGGTGGAGCTTTGCATGAACAGGGAAGATGATACTGCACAGAAAGAGAAGACTGATCATTTCATCTTCACATACACTCGGGAGGGGAATCTTCGGTACTCTGCCAAATCCCTCTTCAGCCTCGTCCTGGGCTTCATCTCTGACAATGTTGATCACATTGATTCCCTTATTGGCTTTCCTGAGCAGATTGCTGAAAAGCTGTTCTCTGCTGCTGAAGCCAGACAGAAATTCACAGAACCAGGTGCAGGGCTGAGGGCTTTACAGAAATTTACAGAGGCCTATGGAAGTCTGGTGCTTTGCTCCTTGTGTTTGCGAAACAGGTGGGTGTTCTGATTACGATAGTGAGTATTTTATTGGGTGTGTGAATTCTGTCAAGCTCTGGGGCTTAGTGGGCTTGGGCACTTTCCCCATCAAACAGCACTTGAGTTTAGAATTTCCATACACAAAGTGGTAGGCCATTTTGAGAAAAATCATTGTCTTTCTCCCTTCCCTTACCCTCCCAGACAACACTTAGGTTTATTTTGAAAACACTTTACAAGGATTAGTTGATTGCCACAGCTCCTCCATTAGGTAGAAAATACTCCTCTACCAACTTTTCTAGAAAGAGAAAATAGAAAAGACAAAATGTGATTTGCTAAATATCTCTTGATATGCTCTCGGGGATGTGAAGATTAGTAACCAGAGTTCCCGTCTCTATTCCAGTTTTCAGACCACTAGATATTGAGCATTAGATAAAAAGCAACTTTAGAAGAATAAGTGATTAAAATTTCAAGTGTCTTAAAGTTTGGAAATTTTCAATAAGGTCCCAACATCAGAACCAAGGTCTATTTGCTAACAAATCAGATGTTTTCTCTTATGACCTGCCTTTGCTCATATACTTTTATTGATTTATTTAAAAATCTTATACCACCATCGTGTAAAATGACTTTCAAGGCATCTAATAATTAAAAAGAAAAACTTGAAAAAATACACAGAAAAGAATTTAAACACAAACACAAAAAGGTATAAAGTGGAACATAAGCCTCCCTCCCATCTCTCTCCTGTTTCCCTTCCCCAGAGGCAACTACTGTTATCAATTTCCTTTACATAATTCCAGAGATATTCTGAACATATACATGCATGTATAGCTGTCCCCTTTGTTATACAAACGGCAGCACAGTGCTCACACTGGTAGGCACTTTGCTTTCTTCACATATTTTGAAAATCATTTACCATCAATATGTGTAGATTTTTTAAATAGCAGTATAGTATACCATTATATATATCTTTATACATTTGGGAATATACTCTATCTATAAATTGTATTCTGTTTTTTCCTCCACGTACCATTATACCTTAAGTATTTCTCACAATAGTGAAGATGCTTTTTATCCATTTATGATGCATACTGTTCCGGTGGTCAAATTGGATGAGAATAGCACTTTCATTCACATTTGATGAGCACATAAATTAATGTAACATTTCTGGAAAGAAGCTTGGCAATATGTATCAAAAGCTTTAAAAATATTCATATCATTTGTTTGACCCATTAATTCCATTTATTAAGAGTCTGTTCTAATTTCTAATGTAATAATCAGATATGAGAACAAATACTTCACATAAGGGTGTTCATTGTAGTACTATTTGTAATAGTGAAAATCTGAAAGCTGAATATCCAACAAGAGGAAATTAAGTAAATTATAGTACATTCATATAATGAAATAGAGTATAACTTTTAAGATAATATCTAAAGATCATTTAAAATGATGTGGTAAAATGTTCATTATATAATAAATGAAAAAAATAAGAATTAAAATTATATGTATGATCCCAATTTTGTTTGTAAAAAAAATAGAAAATTTTATATGTATTGCATATATAGGGGGGAAAAAAGAGAAACCCACTGAAATGTAATTTAGGTAATGAGATTGAAATTGGTTTTAATTTTCTTCATAGTTTTCCAGATTTTCTTAATTTTTTTCTCCAAGGAATGTATATTATTTTTATAATCAGAAAAATATAAGAAACATTTTTAACAATCTTTTGGCTCATATTTTATTGCAACAATTACAAATAAGACAATAACTAAGACAGTGCTGCCTTATTCAGATATAAGAGTAAGATTTTTCAGTTGTGATCAGAAACTTTCCTTCTTTGAATCCCCAGAGGAAAATAGAAGAAGGCAGGAGATTTGGGTTTGCATTTGCAATTCTCAGCTGAAGCTGCAGCAGCAAAGGTTTTACCAGCACGAAAGGGTTCAGGTCATGGGGAAAGAGCTTGAGAAAATAATTGAAAAATAAGATAATCGTGTAGGTACAGGCACTTGCTTTGTGGGGTTGGGTCATAAAGCTGCCTGCCAAAAGGAGAAGCCAGTGTCTTTACAACTGGGTTTCAACCCTACAAAACTGTCTCCTCCCTGTGATTTTTAATCCCACTGGTGGTCACAGGGAGGCAAGTTATTTGCCTTAAAATATCACCCTGTGTAACCGAAGTAATTATAATAGCTACCATTTAATGAGGGCCTATGAGATGCTGTTTACTTTTGGAACATTTTTTCTGATTTTCTTAATAGTCCTTAAAGGAAGTGATCATCAGCTCCATTTTCTAGCTGGAGAAATTGAGGCTCACAGAGGTTAAGTAAGTTTCTTACAATCATACAAGTAATTAGCATTGCTAGAATCCAAACTCAGGTCTGACACTAAAATATCTGTGCTGTTACTGTTGCTTCTCCACTACACTCTGCTGAACTTTTTAAGGGGCAAGTTGGAAGACTAATTTTGAGCGAGACCCTAGAACTTCAATTATGTCCTAGATAAGCATGTAGTAGTGTCTGTGGTTCTACGTGTTCGTTTCTCAGCCTTGATTTTTGTAATGTTTGTTAATCATGTTATCTGTTGTTGTGTCCTTCCCAGATAACCCTTGTTTCAGAATTACTAAATATCTTTTGGTTAACTGATGAAAGGATGTGTGTTTTCCTTTCTGTAATTGCCAGTAATTCCCCAAATTCCCATTAACCCACTTCAACTCTGTGATTGGAAGATGGAAAACAGCAGCTTTATTTACAATGCAATTAAAATATGTCTGAGTAAATAAAGCTCATTTGTGTACCCAGCTGAGCTCAGTCACCAGGCAGCTTAGAGGGGGTATCAGTGCCCCAGGCCATCTGTACCCAGCAGTCAGGCCAGCGATCAGCTTCAGTACATCTTATTCTGATTGGAAGTAGGAAGAAAAGAGATCTAACTCCCTTCTTGTCCTTGGATTATTCAGTGCTGTTTTTGGTAATTATGATTCTGGCCACAGTAGAGAAATGTGAACACTTTTAAGTATAACCCCACTGATCCTAGCTTACCATCTCGCTGTGGAAACTTCTAGACATCCATGAGAAAAGTGGATGAGAAAGGCATGCTCTTGCCCACAAGCATTTCCCTGTTCTCTTAGACTCCTCTCCTGTTTCCTGTCACTTCTAATCCCTTTTCATTTTTTCTCACTGACATCATATGAAATAGATGGACAACTAGAAAGCAGGGTGGAGGCCATAGCCTGGGCTGTGCAGTGTCTTTTTGATCTTTTCCTCTCCAGAGGCCTCCTGATACTTCCCGATAGCAGTTTGGCAAGATGCCCCAGTGTAATTAAAGTGTTCATGCTCACAGGTTTGCCTTAATAACCGTCTAGTTTAGAGTGAGTTCTTATAATAGTCATGCTGCACATACTTTCGGAGTAAAGTTAGCAGGATAACAGTGGCACAGTGACGTGGGCAGCTACTCAAACTTGTGTTTGAATAGAAAAGATAAAACCTGACTGTCAAATATATCTTGGTATGTTCTTGGGGATGTGCAGGTTAGAACCCAGAATTCTTGGCCTGTTCCAGTTTTCAAAGCACTAGATACTGAGCATTAGATAAAAAGCAACCTTAAAGGAATGAGTGATTAAAATTTTGAGTATCCTAAAGTTTGGGAATTCTCTGATAAAATCCCAGCACTGACACCAAGGTCTGTCTGACTTCTAACAAAGCAGATTTTTTCTCTCGTGTCCTGCCTTTGCTCGTATGTTTTTATTTATTTATTTAAAGTTTTTATTCTACCATCACGTAAAAAGATTTTTAGCTTAAAAAATTCAACCTGTGCCTACATAGTAATCAGTAAAGTCTGCTTATTACATAGTACCTTGTCCTGATGGAATGTTGATGTGTCACAAAGCCACAAACAGTGATGTTTTAAAAGAAGGAAAAGAAAAGCTGTTGATTGCTCTCCACGCCCCACAGATATCTGGTGATTTCAGAAAAACTCGAGGAGATTAAGTCTTTCCGGGAGCTGACCTGCCTGGATCTATCCTGTTGCAAGCTTGGAGATGAGCATGAACTTCTAGAACATCTCACCAATGAGGCCCTGTCTAGGTATTGACCTGCCACCATTTGTAGATGAATTGTTTAGTTTCTTTTTTTAAAGGATGATCCAATGGGATCATCTTGAAGAATGTTGATTACTTCCCAATCCTGTGTTTATTTGCTAATTTTTTTTCTAAAACGATTCAATCTCCATTTACTTGGTACAAGCAGTATAGATTGGACAACTCTTAGGAAAGTAAGTCACTAGGTTCTTTACCTAAATAAACTTTATTTCAACATATAGTACTTGACGCTACCTGCGTTGAAAAATTATTTTGCCCTGGTTTATTCTAGCAAGGGATGAGAAGTTATACAATTTCCACAGTCATTATCATTTTCTATTTTAACTGCCAGTGAACTATAGATTATTTAAAAAGTGAACTATTAAAAGACAGACAAATAAATCCTTTTCAAGAACCATAATTTAAAGAAATCATCCAGTTCACACCAATCACAAATAATCCGACTGATCTCAGTATGGCCAGCAGAGAGAAGGCCAGATGGATTCCTTTGTGGTTTAATAAACACCCAGAAGGATAACAGTACTACAAACCTGAGTCTAACCTGTTTCTTGGGGCCTGCCTAGGACAGTGACACCTATGTACTGCCCTGTACAAATGTTTTTTTTTTTTAATTTAATTTTATTTTTTTATACTACAGGTTCTTATTAGTTATCTATTTTATACATGTTAGTGTACACATGTCAATCGCAATCTCCCAATTCATCCCACCACCAGCACCATACCCGCACCCCCGCCACTTTCCCCCACTCGGTGTCCACACGTTTCTTCTCTACATCTGTGTCTGTATTTCTGCCCTGCAAACCGGTTCATCTTGTACAAAGGTATCTTTGTACAAGGTTAGTAAAGGTTCGGATTTCTTGCGTGGGGGACGGTGGAACACATTAATAACACCAGTTACAGGTTAGCTGAATGGATTGGGTTATGTCTGTACCTTATAAACTCAGTCTGAAATCGGATTTATAAAATAATTAGAATGAAAGAATTGTGCTTTGCATAAAGAATTCTCAGAGGAGTTCTTTAGCAGACTTTCCCAGTATATTTAGAGGGGTTTTGGTTTTCACATAGCATTTGTCAGGAATGCAGCTTTTGTGATAAACAAGTGTATTTATATCCTTAATGAAGTCCCTGTTTACCTCATTCCACCATATACCTTTAGTGCCCTCTGCCATCTGAGACTAGTACTACATGACACTTTGATCTGTAAGTTAACCCTCACTTAGCAACTGAAGTAGCACCAAAAGATCTTTAACTCTGTTAAATGCATTGTGTGTGAAATAGCAGAGGTTAGAAGATATATTTTTGAATGAAATTTATGAAAGTATGTTCTCATGACTAGACTTTCTCAAATGCTCTTTAAGCAATTTACTTATGGACTTTGTTTTCTAGTGTAACTCAACTCCACCTGAAGGATAATTGTTTATCTGATGCTGGGGTGCGGAAAATGACGGCACCAGTTCGAGTGATGAAAAGAGGCCTTGAAAATCTAACATTATTAGATTTATCTTGTAAGTTTTATTAGAAGTTATAGATGATTAATGTTGGAAGAATAGACTTAGAAATCATTTAGTTCTTCCCCTTTGTTTGAGAGGTGATAAAATTGAGGGGAGGTGACTTTCTTAGGTGCCACAACAAGTTAATGGCAGAGCAGGACCTAAAGCCAGAGGCTCTTGACTTCTGGCCAAATACCTTTCCTGGCATGGTGCCACCTCTGTAAGGTAGTAAAAGCCCTTACAGATTCACCCATGCCACTTACTCTCTGCAGACAGAGCAACCTTTCATCATATTCACAGCATATATAAAGGACGTTTGGCTCATTTTTACTTTCTTTGAGTTGCTGATCCATAGTGTCTGTCAGCTAGGTCATTTTTTATCAATAATTGCTTGGTGAAAATCAGGATGAAATTCACAGTTTTGATAACTTACTCAGAATGAGCCAGTTATTGACTCCAGTAATAGAAAGATGGTAAGATGATTTATGATTTAACTGAGCATTTATTAAATATGTGGCAGGATGGTACGGTGTCAAAAAAATAGAAGGAGCAGGGGTTTGAGGCCAGAGGACACTCCTTGCTCTGCTACTGTGTGCCCTTGCGCAAGTTATTTAACCTCTCTGAGCCTTGGTTTTGGCTTCTGTGAAATGAAGATAATAATGAATGCCCTCCCTTCCTCCCAGGGAAGTGTATTCATTTAACAAATATTTTGTGAGTGTCTACAATGTGCCAGGCACTGTGCTCATGGTCTTTAGGACTCAGTGCTAAATGCAGTACTCTCTGATATGAGAAGGTGATATGTAAGAAAGGATTAAAAAAAAAATGCAGGTTAGTGAGACATTAATAGTCTCTGTGCCTCAGTATCCTTGAAAATCTTTTTAAAATAAATCTTTTACTTTGGAGGTAAAATGGCTGTGAACAAAGTCTAATATACCATTCTAATACATGTTTATGTATGTTGTTTTCATATGGTTCCAAATTAAACCCTTTGGAATAACTATCTGTTTCATTAATTTTTCTGCTAACCCCCAACTCCTAGAAAGTTAAAGCTATGAAGGATCTTAAGGATCATCTAGTGTGGCTCCTTCACATTACAATAGGAAAGATAAGATTTCTATATTCAATTTACTCTGAAAAGCTTGTTTACTCAGTATTTTCTATTTTATCATTGTTTGGCCTTTTTTCCTGAGCTTATTGTTGGCATTGTAGCAATACTTACAACTATAACAGAATACTATCTATGTTTTGACATTTAGGTAACCCTGAGATCACAGATGCAGGGATTGGATACCTCTTTTCTTTTAGAAAACTAAACTGCTTAGATATCTCTGGGACGGGACTCAAGGTAAGACTTCTACTCCCTTCTCTTACTTTTCCAAACTTACAATTTGATATTTTGCTTCTGCTAATTGACATTTAGAAAGGACTGGTATCTGTGATGGTGTTTATTTCCTACTGAAAGCAAGTAAGAGTTAACCAGATGTGTGTGCATTAGTGTTCTGGTTTTCCCTTACTAGGACGTCAAAGCTGTCAAACACAAGCTTCAGACCCACATAGGTCTCGTTCACTCCAAAGTGCCTTTGAAGGAATTTGATCACAGTAACTGCAAGACAGAGGGCTGGGCTGACCAGGTAAGGCAGAGTTTTCTCCCCTACAGTTAATGTGGCTTCATTTTAATTCCAAGTGTCTTATTCAACACTTGAAGAAATGTTAATCCTCTTGGTATTCCTTGGCTGAATTGTCGTCTTCAGTCAGATCCGAGACACTGATGGCCTTGTAACTAACCCAGTTACTTAAGAAAAGGTGTTAGATGCCAGTCCTTAAATCTCATGCTCTGTTTGTTAGATTGTGCTTCATCCATATGGGACCTAGAAGAAAACGCCTTCTTATAAATGACTCAGAAAATAAATGAATTCTTGCTTGCTATGCAAAAAAGCAGTATGACCCAACTTCACAAGGACAGATTCTCTTAGCAGTGTGTGTGTACTGGAAAGAGAATAAGTCACACTGATAAGAATTCAAATCTAACTCTTCCCGTTTTTGGGGGCAAATTTCTTAACTCTTAGAGCCTTAGTGAAGAAACATCTTTTTTTATCCTGAGTTCTCCCATTTTCTTTCTTTCTTTCTTTTTTTTTGAAGTTTTAAAAATCTTATGTACAAAGAACTAGGACTGTTTCTTTGGAAAGGTAGATGTCCGGGATGAACCATTCAAGGAAGTTCGCTTAGTCCAACTCAATGAAGCCGATATCCTCCAGGTACTGGCAGAAACACTGGTGACACGTATTGAGGCCATATTTCCAGATCAGACCATGCTAGTTTGAGCAGACTGAGCCCTTCTATTTTCAGCTTCTTAGCTGAACTTTGATGCTCTCTTGTCTTTTTGATGGTCTTCCTTAAGTTGGTAAAATACAGACTTAAGTAGAGAGTCAGAAGGTAAACAAGTAGTAGAGCACCAGTAGATGCCAGCCTCCCTGTGGCTGGTGCCTTTCTCCTTCAGATACTTTAAACCAGTGTTTATTGGTGGAGGCCTAGAGGACCCACCAAACTTTTTGTTCTGGATCCCTCCTTGGCTCCAAGCAATAATGCATGGTGGTGGAACTATCCAACCACCTGATTGTAGCATCACCTCTCTATAAGTAAGCAAGAAGGGGTGCTGGTGAATCAGTGTTTCAGAAACACTTTGAAGTTTGTGAAAATGCATGCTGAAATCATTACAACAGTTCATTGCCAGACAAAGTTTATAGTGCTGGAAGAATCCTAGATACATCCAGTAGACTTGGAACAGGTGTGGGATGGTCTTACAAGGACTTGGTGTAGTTTGGTTATGGTAGCAGGTGACATGGTGGAAAGAGCATAGGCTGTAGGGTCAGAGGCCTGAGTTTGGGATCCTAGCTCAGCACCCCAATAGGGATACGACTTAGGCAACATTGAGTCTCTGTTTATTTATCTGTAAAATGCAGAAACCAGGACCTTTCTTGCAGAGCTAAGGATGAAGTAAAATACCTAACAGCCTGGACTGGAAGCACCATGCAATCTCAGCTGGGCCCTAAGACTTGGCAGCAGTGCTTTATCTATCTTTTGTTGATCCTTATTGAAACTGTTTCAGGCTGACTCCATCCTCCTCCTGCCTCATTCTCAGCAGGTGACACAGAAAAATGAGGCCATCTAACAGGAGTCCATTTACTTCCCTCTGTCTCAAAATTTCTCCAATTCTGCAATATACCCCACTTTCCTCCTATCTAAGGGAACAGGTATGCCTCTTTATTCCAGTGATAAGCCCTTTAGTGGCTTCTTTTCCTTTCAGTTCTGTTCCCTAAGATCTCCAGCTTACTCTGTGATATTTTACTAATAATTATTTCCCCTCTACTGCCCCACCACTACATCTTCAATCTCGCTCTCTGTCGGCCATTTTCTTTCTGTGTATAAACATGTTACTTCTTTTCTAACATGTTCTTCACCCCCCCATTGCAATTGTGAGTTGCTTTTTTTTCTTATCTTCCCACCTCCTCACTGCCTACTCAGTTCTTAAGCCCTTGTGAGCTAGTTCTGGCCCCCACAGCTCTGCTGCAGGTGTTGTCTTGAAGGTGGCATGTGATCTCATTCTTCACCTTCCTTGGCTTTTCTGCAGTTCTGATATAAACATGCATGCCTTATGCTTTTTCTCTCTGGCCTTTCTGCTCAGTATCCCCTAACTTTCTCGCTTCTCCCTTTAGCTCTTGCTGATTCCTCATTTCCTCTTCTCTTCTCTTCTATCTCCACCCACTGTCCTGGTGATCTGAACTGTTCTCAGAGCCTTTACTGTCCCTGCGGGAATGATATCACCTTCTCTTACACGTTAGACCTGTTCCTAAATATTCTCCATAAATCTCTGCCAGGCACCTCAAATTCAGCTTGTGCAGAACCAGGCTTGTCTTCTTCTTCCCCATCCCCAAACAGCTCTTCCTAATTGACATTCTTATTTCTGTTAGTAGAAGCACAGTTTTCCTTATTGTCCCCTGAGCCACCAGATTCAGTTCATCTAGCATTCTTTTAGATCTGTCCCCATTTTCCATGCTCAGGGAGGTATCATAGAGGGGATGACAACTAAGATTTATTGAGTGCTTCCTATATTCCAGACACTGCTAAACCCTTCATGTATGTTATCTCATTTAATCCTCACAACCGCCCAGTGGGCTATGTACTATTATTAATCCCGATTTTACAGATGAAGAAATTGAAAGACAGAAATTAAATCACTTGCCAAGGGTCCCCTGGCTAGTAAGTGGTGGAACTAACTCTGGAACGATATTCTTAAACTATGTGTTGTGCTGCCTCTGTGACCTGAAAATGTTTGTCTTGACCTTCTTTTATGATCATTTCATTGCATACCATGAGAAGTGTTCAATTTAAAGTTCTTGCTACTTGTGCTATATGTGAAATAATTGTTTACTTTATGTGTAGTTTATACTAAACCAAATTTTCAAAAGAATTTGTAGTAGCTTGTAATAAAAATATATTTGTAGCAGTTTAAAAAAATGGAAACTGATCATGAAGTGTCATGAGAATATGGAAACATGGTCCTTTCACACACGTACAAGAGTGAGTTATGGTTGGTATAGTTTAAGGCATGGAAGTGAGTCTAGGAATGTGTGAAAAGTATTATGACTAAGGTTTTAAATTTTAGTATTTAGTTTAAGGATATGCAGTTTATTTCTAGATTGGAATAGAGATGAAAATAGGGAGTCAGCTTTGTAGATTTTTTCTGAGTCTTGCAAATATGTATATCCAGCATGTTTGTATTCTGACCAACTCATGCCTTAAAACAGAAAATCCAGACTTGACTTGGTTCTTTTTCTTATCACCATCATCTGAAGTAAGATTACCACGGGGGTTTGTGTTTATGGAAAGAGAGGGGTGGGGAACAAGGAAGGCTTGAGATTAAAAGCTTGAGATTTTGTTTGGATTCAGATCTTTCCAAATACATTTTAGATTGTTCTGCAGTGGGAGCGTGTGACTTTGGAAGCTGTGAAGCCACGAGAAACCTCGGAGCCTGGAGCAGCAGCTCAGCATTTCTGTGAGAAATTCCCTTTCCTTTGGAGTGTTTTGCCCTTAGGTTATTTGCCCTTAAAGCGCTTAGCTCATCTTCACTCAGTGGGAAAATTAATTATGATAGCATTGACTTAATTAGATCACTGAGACTTGTATTCTGTCAGCACAGCTTACAGTGTAAGTTCACACTTAGCTTTGAGTACCAGCACCAGGGAAATAACTTACTAAATGTATGTATGTATGTACATATGTGCTTATTGATATCCCATCTTGTTCCAGAAAAGATTTGCAGTGGTACAAAAGTAGATAGATACAGAACATTAAAAAGGAATTAAAGTGTAGCCAAAAGGGACAAGCAACCCAAGTGTCCATTGACAGATGAATGGATAAACAAAATGTAGTGTTTACATACAATGGAATATTATTCAGCCTTAAGGAGAAAGGAAATTTTAACACATGCTATAACATGGGTGAAATTTAGAGACATTCTGCTAAGTGAAATAAGCCAGTCAAAAAGACGAATGTTGTATGAGTCGTCTTACGAGATTCCTAGAGTGGTCAAGTTCATAGAGACAGAAAGTAGAATGGTGGTTGCTGGGGACTGAGGTGAGGAGTGGTAGGGAGTTATTGTTTAATAGATACCAAGTTTTAGTTTCCGGATACCAAGTTTTAGTTTCGCCAAGCTGAAAAAGTTCTGGAGGTGGATGGTGGTGATATTTGCACAACAATGTGAATGTACTTAATGCCACAGAACTATACACTTAAAAGTGGTTAAAATGCTAAATTTATGTTATGTGTATTTTACCGTACTTTTTTCTGTAAGGAGTTAAAGGATGAAATCGAAGTGAAGAAAAAATAAAGGTAGAAAAATAAGAAAAATTCAGGGCAAACCAAAAAATATAGGATAAGGTTGTATCATTTGCTAGAGTTGTGCCGCAAACTTGACTGTTTTTAGAAGACAGAGTCAAGTCCAGATTTTGAGTAATGACAGCTGACATTTTTCGAGCTTTTACTATTGTGCCAAGCATTGTGCTAAGCACCTTATATTACTTTATCTTCACATCACCCTTATGAAATAGGTTTTATATCCCTCTAAAGATGAGAAAACTGAATCTCAGACAAGTCACTTGCCCAAGGTCATTTATCCGGGAAGTGGCAGATATGAGATTTGAATCCAAATCTGTGATACTCTAGTGTGAGTACATACCTTCAACCTGTGCTGGTGCATTTGCTGTAAGTTACTTTACAGGGCACTCAAAAGGGAATAAAATTAATCCAAACCTCACCCTGTTTGGGCCTCTTATCACTTCCCTTGGATCATCTTTCTGGACTTAGGCAGCCGTTAGCAGCGGCATAGGAAAGCTCATTGCCCTTCCGTCTGTCACCCTTACAGATGGGAAGCGGGCTCGAACAGAAGCCCCAGTGAAGTGTCACCTGGCAGATGCCCACATGAATTCTTCTGAGAAGCTCCAGTTCTATAAAGAGAAAGCCCCAGATTGCCATGGACCACTGTTGAAACACGAAGCCCTCTCAAGCCAGGAGTCAAAGAAGAGCAAGAAGAGAGCTTTTGAGGAGCCAGAGAAGGAACAGAGCAACTCTTCACAGTCTTCAAAGCAGAAATATGTGTGTCTTGCTGTGGAAGACTGGGACTTGTTAAATTCCTATTGATTGGCAGATATAAGTTGACCTTTTTTCCCTCCAACTCTAATGTACGAGGAAGGGGGGCTGATGCTGTTTTCCTTTTTGTTTGAATTTACCTATGGCATTAGCATAGCAAGCGGATATTTCTACTTTTGTGGTGGGGGAGGGGAATGCTATGGAAGTATGTAATAATTTCTAATGTATATTTTCAATACATAGTAATTTTTTCAAGTAAACGTTTTTGCTGTCCTTAGGTTCTCCTTGTGAAAAATAGACTGGAGCCACAGGAAGTAACACTTTGGTTTGGGACGAAGGCCATGTGAACTAACAAGGCAGCTTAGCGTCATTTGTTACTACTCCAGTTTGGCCCAGCCTCAAGTGAGTTGTTTAAGGTCCGGAGCTTATAAGAACCAGAATTTATATTTATTTCTGTCCAGTTGTAAAGCCCACTCTATTACATTGCCTTCTTAAATAATAGTTACCATTCATTAAAATTTCAAATATTAGGTCTATTAAGTAAACCACCAAGAATCTTCACAATAGTCCTGCCAAGTAAGGATTATCACCTCCATTTATCAGATGAAGAACCTGAGACCAATGACTCACCTTAGACCAGTGCTTCTCAAGCTTTATTGTGCGTGCAGATCACCTGGGGATTTTTTTTTTTTTGGCCACGCTGCGTGGTTTGTGGGATCTTAGTTCCCCAACCAGGGATCGAACCCACGCCCCCTTCATTGGAAGTGAGGAGTCTTAGCCACTGGACCCCCAGGGAAGTCCCCTGGGGATCTTTTTGAACTGTAGATTCTGATTCAGTAGATCTGGAGTTGGGCTTGACATTGAACATTTCTAACAGGTTTCCAGATGATGCTAGTGCTTCTAATTTGTGGGCTACACTTGGAGTAGCAAGACTCTAGACCTTCACTGTCCAGTACCGTGGCCCCTACTCACATGTGGCCCCTGAACACGTGAAATGTGGCTAGTCCAAATTGAGATGTGCTGTAAAATGCATACTGGATATCAGATATCAGAGTCCAAAAGTATGAATGAAAAAAATCTCCATTTTTAAGTATTGATTACATGTTAAAATGGTAATTTGGGGGTTAAAATATTAATTTCATCTGTTTTTATTTTTCTGATGTGGCTACTACAGTATTTACATGGCTTGCATTCGTGATTTGCATTATATTTCTGTTGAACAGTGCTGCTCTAGACCATATTCCATCCATAAAAGGTGAGCTTAAAGCAAGACTTACTGGCAAGTAAAAGGAAGGGAGAGAATGCCTCGAGGAATTGAGAATATCGGTGTGATAGATTTGACATCTGGAAATGCTCTGGAGTTTAACCAGGATTTTAATAAAAGTAGATCTTGGATCTGATACGTGTTCTATTTGCTATTCAGAGCTAGTCAAGGTGCTACTCTGTAAGTGTGGCCTGTTGCCCAGGATCATGTCAAAAGTTCTGATTTTTGAAATTTATCCATTGAAAAAGCAGATTCAGTGCAGATTGTTTTTTGTTGTGGAAGTAGAGTTGAGCTTTAAAATGTCATTTGGGTGAACAGGAGCACAGCTTGCCAAATTCCTAGTACAGACAGCCTTACTTGTCGAACTTAGCATATATTGTTAGTCAAACCTGAGTCTAATTTGATCACCCCCCACTATCACCACCCCCTTGTTGCTGTGGTGCAGTGCTGTGTCAGAAAGTGGCATCTGATTACTCTTCAAACATCCCACCTGTTCTGATCATTTTGGAGGGCAAATCTTCCTTCAAAGCAACTTACGATTACTTCTCTTTTATAAACACAGTATACTTTTGAAGCTAAGATTTCATTTTCTTTAATCCTTTTTTTCTTTCAAGGTTCTCATTTTCCTCTGCTGGTGAGTCCTTTAAGCAAATATTTCTTGTTTGATCCGAACAATTCATTGTAGTCATTCAGATGGAGTTATGAAAGTCTAGTCTTTGTTTTAATGATTGAAACAAATGATGAAGGTCAAGAAATTATGACTAGTGTAAAATAGATGAGGTAATCTGTGTGTGTTTAACTTACATGTAAGATTAACTTTTTTTTTTTAATTAGAATTTCTTGTTTCTTCTTAGAATTCACTTTCTGACTCATTATGAACTTTGGGCAAGTGACTCAGTTCTGCTAACACTCAATTTACCTCTTTAAAACTAGGCCACCTACCTACATAATGCTTGCAAGAATGAATAAATCAGTGTTACTCAAAAGTATGGTCTGTGGACCCCTGCCCCAGAGTCTCCTGGAGATTTGTTAAAATGAAAATTCCTGTACGCCACCCATATTTACTGAATCAGAATCTTTTAGTTTGTTAGAATTACGTAATAATCTGACATTAAGCCAAATATTCTTTTCATACATTTATTCCAAAAAATGCTGAGCCATTCATATATTCATTTGAAAAAGTATCCATTGAACATTTAACCTGTGCCAAGTGTTGGGGATTCAGCACTGAACAAGACAAAAGGTGGTGTATGCCTTCAAGGAGCTTCCATTCAAGGGAGGTGAGACAGACATGTAAGTAAACAGGAAAGTAAGTCAGCAAGCTAAGTTCACATAGTGATCAAGTGGAGGTGGTAATGAGATACGGGGGGACAGGGATGGGGAGAGTTCGGTTTTTTTTTTTTTTTTTTTAATTTTTTATTTTTTTAATGCTATTCTTGTCTGCTTACATTCTTTTTATGTACGTATGTATGTATGTATGTATGGCTGTGTTGGGTCTTCGTTTCTGTGAGAGGGCTTTCTCTAGTTGTGGCAAGCGGGGGCCACTCTTCATCGCGGTGCGTGGGCCTCTCACTATCACGGCCTCTCGTTGCCGAGCACAGGCTCCAGACGCGCAGGCTCAGTAATTGTGGCTCACGGGCCGAGTTGCTCCGCGGCATGTGGGATCTTCCCAGACCAGGGCTCGAACCCGCGTCCCCTGCATTGGCAGGCAGATTCT
The DNA here is from genome assembly GCF_965194825.1 of Balaenoptera physalus. NCBI lineage: Eukaryota > Metazoa > Chordata > Mammalia > Artiodactyla > Balaenopteridae > Balaenoptera > Balaenoptera physalus. Next base: position 150,988,947 of record NC_138882.1, on the reverse strand, counting down.
CAACCACTGCGCCACCAGGGAAGCCCGAGAGTTCGGTTTTTAATTAATTTAGGGGGTTGCAGAAGGCCTCTCTGAGGAAGAGACGTTTGAGCTGAGAAGTATGACAAGAAGGAGCTAGTCATGCAAACATCTGGGTCTGAGGAAAGGAAAGAACAAGTGCAAAGCTTGAGATGGGAAATGCTTGACACATTCTAGGGACAGAAAGAAGAAAAAGAGTGAAAGCCAGGTGGCTTGTGCATAGTGAAGAAGTGGTAAAAGATTTTAGGAGAGAGACAAGTGGCAGATCATCTAGGCCTTGTGGGTCATGGAATTTGAATTTTACTTCAGTGTAACAGAAAGCCACTGATTAAGCATAAATCACATGTCATCTGACTTCTCTTTTGAAGAGTGAACCTTTGCTGCTCTATGGGCCCAATGTGTAGGGCATGGATCACAGTGGGGGCAAGAGTAGAGCAGGGAGGTCCAATCAGGACCATTAAAGAAGTCCAAGTGAGAGATGCTGGCAGCTAGGACTAGATAGTAACGATGGTAGTGATGATGAGAGGTTGGATACAGGGGCTAATTTGGAGGTCGAGCTGATAAGTCATGTTGATGCATTTGGTGTCAGGGAGTAAAGGAACAGAGGGAGTAAAATCAAAGGTGACTCCTTCCTACGGTTTTGCCTGAGCAACTGAATGGATGGTAAAATGCAGGAGAGGAATAGGTTTGGGGTGGGTGGGGAAATCAAGACTTCTGTTTTAGACAAGTTTGAGAGGCCTAATGAGATGCACAAATAGGCCGTTGGACACATGAATCTGGAGCTCAGGGGAGTGATCAGGACTGAAGATACAAAGTTGGGGTTCTACAGTATAGAGTTGATATTTGGAGCCCATGACTGTATATGATCACCTAGGGAGAGTGTAGATAGAAAAGAGATACGGGGCCTGGGGCCTTCCCACACTTAAGATCATGCAAAAGAGGAATGGGTGTTGAAGACAGAGGTAAAACCAGGAGAGTATAAGCCTAGAAGTGAAAATGTTTTGATAAGAAGGGAGTGGTGAGTTGTGTCAAATACTTCAAATTGGATGAGGACAGGTGATTTGGCAATTTGGAGGTTGTTTGTGGCTTTGATTAGGTTTGGGGGAGAGGTGAATGTTAAAAACCCAACCGGAGTGGATTAAAGAGTGGGAGATGAGGAAGTGGAAATAAGAACCACAGAAAAAATGCCTCAGACCATGTCTCTTTTCTATTTGTACTATGTAAAGGAGTATAAATTCCAAATTCTTGTAGTAACTGGGATCTTGGGGTCAAAGAAATATTTTCTTTTGTAGATTTTTATTCAAACATTTAAAAGTAGAATAGAGCAAACCCTCATATGCTTGTTACTCATTGTGATAGGCGTATAATGGCCCCCCAAAAATGTCCAGGTCATAACCCCTGGAAATATGTTACTTTACATGGTAATGGGGACTTTTTGCAGATGTGATCAAATTAAAGATCTGGAGATGGGGAGATTATCCTGCATCATCCAGATAGGCAATGTAATCACAGGGGTCCTTCTAAGAGGGAGGCAGGAAGATCAGGGTAAAAAGCAGGAGATGTGACGACGGATCCAGGAGGTTGGAGTGATACAGTGAAGGGGTCACAAACCAAGGAAGACAGGCGACCTCTAGATGTTGAAGAAGGCAGAGAAATGGATTCTCCCCTGAAGCCTCCAGACAAAGCTAAAATACAAGAGAATGAGAAAACATGAAGAGTGTTAAAGAAAGAGCAAGGAATTAGCTCTCCTAATAATGGAAGTGCTTGGGACACTTAGCTTCTTGACAAGTCTTGCAGAGTTAGCTTGCAGCTTTTTTTCTGGTCTTCAGATTCTCCCCACTGCCTTTTTAGTGTTAAACTTAGCTTTGATCTTCTAGAGTCCTGTAAGTAATACCATGTCAAAATAAATAGAACATCTTACCAGAAGGCCTTGCTCTGTTTCTAGTCCTTCCACTGAAGGTTTTTCCATACCTTTGGGGATAACATTAAGGCCTAGCTTTGCAATAGATTTATAAGAGAATATTCTGGTAACATTAAATGCAGTATGACTTCTGGGTAGTAAAGAGCAGCGACACAGCTTTTCTGGCCACCTTTAACCATGTGTCTTTGGCCATCCTTATTTTTTGAAATTTATCCTAAAACCCAAGTTAGTACTTGATATACCAGTGTTGAGCCCTGGCCATACCTGTATCCTCTCAATTGGAGAAGAGAAATTATATTCTGGAATTCCTAGATTGGCCTGACCTGGCTGATTTTGACATCCTGCTGTTATGGTCTTGCTCTCAGTATCTGTAGCAAAAATTTCCCCTCTGCTTCTGCTTCAGCCTCTTGTTCCTGGCAACTTCCTCTCTCTATCAACTCTCAAAGATAGTTCTTTGGGCTGTGAAGGATCAGCTCTAGACTAGGAGTCAGAAAACCCAGGCTCTAGTCCGTGTTCTGTCACTTACTAGCAAATCTCTTCCCTTCTCTGGGCCTTGATTTCCTCATCTGTGAAAGAATGTAATAAACCTCCTTGTTTGATAGGATTGTTATAGGAATTAAATGATATAATGTGAGTGAAAGTGCTTTAAACTATAGAGTCTAATTTAGATGTTATCTAATTATTTATTTCTTTGTAGAATCCTAAAACATTACCACATCTCTTCATGTTACAGATAGGGAAGCTAGGTCTCAGAGAGAAGAAACTTATTCATTATGGCAGTTAATTTTATGTGTCAAGTTGGTTAGGCTGTGATGCCCAGTTGTGTGGTCAAAACCAGTCCAGGTGTCACTGTGAAAGTGCTTTATAGACATGATTAACATTTAAACCAGTAGATTTTTAATAAAAGAGATCACTCTCCATAATGTGGATGAGCCTCATCCAGTGAGTTGTAGGCCTAAGAGAAAAGACTGAGCTCCCTAGAATAAAATTTTCTCTCTCTCTCTCTCTCTGTTTGAGAATACACATATACACATACACACCCTACTGGTTCTGTTTCTCTGGAGAACTCTTACTAATATATTCATTCTTTCATTCATATGGCAAACAGTTACTGGGTATCTACTGTGGGTTTTGTTAGAGCAAATAAGACAGGGGCCCTGCCCTCAAGTAGGGAGCAGACTAGTGACTTCCCAAGTACAGTTTAGTGTGATCATTACTGTGATTTGGGTGTGCTTTGGGAGCTTTGGGACCACAGTGAAAGAATGCTCAAATGGGTAACCAAGACCTTTGAGGCAGGAGATGCTTCCTGAATGATGCTTGAGTGAGTTTTGAAGGATGAATATGAGTTAGCAAATCAAAGAGAGGGACCAGGCATTTCGGGCTCTATAGAGTGTGAAAAAGAGTGACAGCATTTCCACGTGTGAGTCCCTTAGGAGTTCTGGGTGGCTGGAGCAATGGGAGTTGGAGAGGGTTGAGTGATGAAGCCAGAGCAGTGAGCAGGAACCATTTAGGGGAAAGCCTTGATCCTGAAAATCATAGGGAGCCATGCAGGGATTAAAGTAGGGTGACAGAGGTCTGTGTTTTAGAAAGATGCCTCTGTCTACTAGGTGGAAGCCAACCAGGAGGGGAAGTCCAGTGAGAAGCCGAGGGAGACCTAAGCCAAGGCGTAGGGATGCAGCAGTGAGATGTGATCATTCACTCAATACATACTTGTTGAGCATCTGTTCCGAGCCAGGTACTCTGTTTGGCGATGGGGATCCATAATGGACACAGACTCTGCTGCTGTGGAGCTTGGTGTGGAACTGAAAGGATTTGGCATTGACTTACAGGAGAGAAGGGGTCAAAGAGGACTTCAAGGTTTCTAGCCTGAAGTAAGTAACCACTGAGATGGGAGTGTTGGAGCAGGAAGAAGTTCGCGGGTCAGATGAGTTCAGTTTTGGAGCTTGTAGAGTTTGAGGTGGTACAGCCAGATGAAACTGTCCAGGAGACTACTGATCTGTTACTCTGCAGGGCAAGAGAGCTTTGGGCCTGGGAGAAAGATTGGGAAGAAGCTGGGGGTGGGAATGAAGTCACGCAGGAAGAACAGACGTCAGGTTAAGAACCTGGAACTGTATGCAAAAATGCTGCGTGTTTGGATCATGTGGGTTTACCCCCTCCCTGTGAAGTAGATCCATAGCCGTCATGATGGTCTCAAAGGGGAGAAGATGTGCGCTTCCCCCTCACCCCCTGCCAATTATTAACCACTGAGATAATGCATTTTAATTAAGCAACACATCCCCACCCCTCCCAAAATCTGATGTGGCAGATCCCAGGACTGTCTTTGAGAAACTGAATGAAGGTGTGGAATGAGGGTAACAAGGATCCTCCAAGTAAAGTGCTCTGTAATTTCAGTGTACTTTGCAGATGGGAAACTACTCTCAGACGTGTTGGGAGCTTGCTGGGAAAGTCAAGATGTAATCTCAGATTGACTCTCAGGTTCAGTATTTCCCCACAGCGTTGAGCAGGCTAAATGGAGTTTTGCAGGCCTTAATCTCATTCACTCCCACATTCCCATCTGAAGAGAATAGAATCCGCAATGAGATACCACTTAACACCACTTGAGTCATTGCCTAAGTCTCCCAACCTTTAAAATGAAATAATGATGGTTGGACTCTGTCTTCTCAATGAAGGAGGTAGAACAAATCTGGAGGTATAGACCCGTGGCCTGGTGGGGCCGAAAAACTCTGGGAAAGTGTCTCCCCCTGCCTTGCTCAAAGGATTCAGAAAGCAGCCACAATGCAGTAATGGGACCAGCTTTGCCTTTCTGCCTGGAACAACTGAAAAACCAGGCAGAATATATGAAGCGTCAGTTTAAAAACACTGGACATCAGGCAATAAAGGACAGTCATCCCCAAGAGACAGGAAACAAAGTGAGCCCTATGACTGCTTCAGCTTACTGCCTAGAGAGAGTTCCAGGCTGCAGCACAAAGACAGGGAGTCCAGGCAGAGCCTAACAGAATCCATGAATTGAGGAGTTGGAACTTAGAGTTCAGGGAAAGCAAGGCAGCTAGAGTTCACAGGACAGATAGTAGAGAGGAGAAAGCTGCAGACACAGAGAACTCTGGAGATATGCAGAGAGTGCCCCTCCAGTATTCAGTAGATACTGATCAGCACATGCATGTAAGGAAACTACATCAGGCCAGGGGAAGAACCGCCCAGAAGGGTTAGAGAAAGCAGTGCTTGATGGCCACACAGGGCTGGGAATACTGGAAAGCCTCATTATCCATGGGTATTAAATTCAGAGAAGTCTTAACTCAGTAGTGGAGAATAATTAGTCATAAATAGTAATTAGCCTAGGCTAAACAGCTCTAATCCTGCCCAATAAGTCTTAAAAGCAAGACCTTAAAGGATCAAGTGTTACAAGTAACTTAACCACATCCAAGAGCAGTATCAAGAATATTTATAGGAAATGAAAAATATCTAACACCCAACAAATTAAAATTCACAATGTCTAGTATCTAATAAAAAATTACCGGGCTTCTCTGGTGGTGCAGTGGTTAAGAATCTGCCTGCCAAAGCAAGGGACACAGGTTCGAGCCCTGGCCTGGGAAGATCCCACATGCCGCGGAGCAACTAAGCCCGTGTGCCACAACTACTGAGCCTGAGCTCTAGAGCCCGCAAGCCACAACTACTGAGCCCACGTGCCGCAACTGCTGAAGCCTGCGCGCCTAGAGCCCGTGCTCCGCAACAAGAGAAGCCACGACAATGAGAAGCCCGCGCACCGCAACGAAGAGTAGCCCCCGTTCACCGCAACTAGATAAAGCCCGCGCACAGCAATGAAGACCCAACACAGCCATACACAAATAAATAAATTAATTAAAAAAAAATTACCATATATAGTCTAGAAATAAATCCTCAATTTACAGTTAATTGATTTTTGACAAGGGTGCCAAAATAATCCAATGGGGAAAGAATAGTCTTTTCTACAAATGATGCAAGGCACCTGGATAGCCACAAGCAAAAGAATAAAGTTAGATCTTTCCTCATACCATATAAAAATTTAACTAAAAATGGATCATAGACCTAAATGTAAGGGCTAAAACTGTAAAACTCTTGGACGAAAATATAGGCATAAATCTTCATGACCTTGGGTTAGGCAAAGTCTTCTTAGGTATAACACCAAAAGCACAATCGACCAAAAGTAAAAAATAAAGAAGACAGGTTAGACTACATCAAAGCTAAAATCTTTTATGCTTCAATGGGCAGCAGTGAAAAGACAACCTACAGGATGGGAGAAAATATTTGCAAAGCATGTATTTGGTAAGGATCTAGTATCCAGAATATATAAAGAATTCTTACAACTCAGCAATAAAAAGTTAAATTACTAAAAAAATGGACAAAATATCTGAGTAGACATTTCTCCAAACAAGATATACAGATGGCCAATAAGCACATAAAAAGATGCTCAACATCATTAGCTATCAGGGAAATGCAAATCAAAATCACAATCCACAATGAGATACCACTTCACATCCACTAGGATGGTTATAATCAGAAACAATAGCAAGTGTTGGTGAGGATGTGGAGAAATTGGAACCCTTGTATGTACTCTACTGGTGGGAATGTAATATGATGCAGCCACTGTAGAAAACCATCTGGCACTTCCTCAGAAGGTTAAACATAGTTACTATATGACCCAGCAGTCCCACTCCTAGAGAAATTAAAATGTTCATCCATACAAAATCATACATGAATGTTCTTAGCAGCATTACTCTCAGTAGCCCAAAAGTAGCAACAACCCAGACGTCCAACTGAGGAACTGATAAACCAAATGTGATATATCCATACAATGGAATATTACTCAACAATAAAAAGGAATAAAGTACTGATACATACTACAACATAAATGAACCTCAAAAATAATTAAGTGAAAGAAATCAGCCAGAAAAAAACACATATTATATGATATCATTTATACAGAATGCCCCAAACAGGCAAATCTGTAGAGACAAAGTAGATTAGTGGTTGCCTAGGGATAGGGGGTTGGGGAGAAATGGGGACTGACTGCTAATGGGTATGGGGTTTCTTTTTCAGGTGATGAAAATGTTTTTAAGGTGATTATAGTGGTGGTTGCACAACTCTATAAATATACTAAAGACAATTGTACATTTTAAAGGAGTGAATTGAATGGTATATAAATTATACTACAATATAGCTGTTACAGTATATAAAAATAAAATTACCAGGCATGAAAAGAAGAAAGAAAATAAAATCCATAGTTAGGAGAAAAATCTATCTAAATTTACCCAGAACTGACACAGATATTAGAATCATCAGAGAGGGACATTAAAAGTCATAATTGTGTTCCATGTATTGAAAGAGTTAAGCAGAGACATGGAGGATACAGAAAACACCCAAGTCCAGCTCCTAGGGATGAAAATAACATTGTATAAGATGAAAAACGCATTGTCGGCATTAATGGCAGTTTAAAATTGCAGAAGAAAATATCAGTGAATTTGATGACATAAAAATAGAAACTATCCAAAACAAAATATACATAGGGAAAAATAACTTCAAAAAGATGAGCAAAGCAGCTTCAAGCAGCCAATATGTGTGTAATTGGATATCAAGAAGAAAAAGAGAAAAGGGGACAGAAAAAATATTTAAGGAAATAATGGTAAAAATTTTTGCAGATTTGATGAAAGGAGAGCCAAGAAGCCCAATGTGCCATAAGCACAAGAAACGTGAAGAAAACCACACCAAGCACCATATCATAATCAAATTGTTCAAAAGTAATGATAAAATCTTGAAGCAGTCAGAGGAAAAAAAGTGCCTCATATACAGAAGAACAAAAATAAAGATGACCATAGGTTTCTCATGGGAAACAATGCAAACAGTGGAACGACCTTTTTAAAGTACTGAAAGAATTTATCACCAGCAGACCTAAAGTACATGAAATGTTGAAGTCCTTCAAGCAGAAGGAAAATAATATGAGGTGGAAATATGAATCTACACACACACACAAATAAGGAGCACATGGAAATAACTACATGCTAAATACATAATGGCTCTTTCTTACTATTTAAATCTCTTTAAAGGCAATTGGCTATTTAAATGAGAATAACAGCAATGTATTATAAAATGTATGACAATAATTGCACACAGAGTTCAGGTAGGGAGAATGGAATTATACTGTTGATACTATTAGGTTCTTAAAAGTGAATTGGTGTAAAATCACTTAAAGGTAGACTGTGCTAAATTTAAAATGTATACTACATACTCTAAAGGAACCACTAACATAACAAAACAGAGTTTTTGTTTATAAACCAACAAAGTAGATAAAATGGAATCATAAAAAGTATTTAATCCAAAAGAAATCAGAAAAAAAGGAAAAAGGGGAGAAAAAACAAATGGGGCAAATAGAAAACAAATAGCAATATAATTTCAACCATATCAATAGTCACAATAAATGTAATGTAAATGGTCTAAATATCCCAATTAAAAGGCAGAGGAGACTGTGAGATTGAATAAAAAAGCAAGACTCAACTATATGCTGACTAAATGAAACACATTAATATTTAATTTAAATATATTTAAATTATATTCAATTTAAATATATTTAAATTATATTTAATTTAAATATAAATACACAAATAGGCTAAAAGTAAAAGAATGGGAAAATGTACCATACTGACATTAATTAAAAACAAAACTGGTGTGGCTAAATTAATATTAGACAAATAGATTTCAGAGCAAAGAATATACCAGAGATAAAGAAGATCAATTCATAGTGATAAATAGGTCAATTCTTCAAGAGGATATAACAATCCTACATGTTTATGCACCTAATAACAGAACTTCAAAATGCATGAAGCAAAAGCTAATAAACCTGCAAGGAAAATAGACAAATCCACAATTCTGGTTGGCTATTTCATTACCCCTCTCTCAAAAAATGATAGAACAAGTAGACAGAAAATCATCGTTTATAGTAGACTTGAACAACGCTATCCACTGTCGACTGAAAAAAGAAGCACAACTTGAGAGTTGTGAGTTAAGTTTTATTGATATTTGGGGCAAAATGAGGACTGCAGCCTAGGAGACAGCGTTCCAGATAGCTCTGAGAAACTGCTTCAAAGAGGTAGGGGGGGAAGCTCAGTATATGTGTGATTTTGGAGAAGGGGATGCAATCAAGCACATTTTTTTTTTTTAAGAGCTATTCTTTTTTTTTTTTTTAATTAATTAATTTATTTTTTGGTTGTGTTGGGTCTTCGTTTCTGTGCGAGGGCCTTCTCCAGTTGTGGCAAGCAGGGGCCACTCTTCTTCGCGGTGCGCGGGCCTCTCACTATCGTGGCCTCTTGTTGCGGAGCACAGGCTCCAGACGCACAGGCTCAGCAGTCGTGGCCCACGGGCCCAGCTACTCCGCGGCATGTGGGATCCTCCCAGACCAGGGCTCGAACCCGTGTCCCCTGCATTAGCAGGCAGATTCTCAACCACTGCACCACCAGGGAAGCCCAAGCACATATTTTTTTGCAGAAGGTTTCTGCTAGTCTCGTACAGGTAACTGCTAGTCACAAGGAGCAGATGTCACCATGAAGGATTTTAGTGCTTTTCTAGATATGAGGAGATGCAAGAATTGGGCTCATAAAATCCTCTCCTAAAAATAACTATCTGAAGACCTGTTCTGCCGGTTTTTCCCAGAGCACAGAGTGCCTCATTCCTGATCTCCACCCTGAACTCCTTTCAGGGGGTGTTGAAGGTCAGCAGCTTCAGCGGCTCATAATTTGATCCTTGTAGAGGTAGATGGCAAGTGCCAATTTGTAGGTGATACCACCAACCTGATTTATAGAATCCCACAGCAGCAGAATACACATTCTTCTCAAGTGCACACAGAATGGTATATTTCTACCAAGACCAGCAAAAAAAGAGAGAGAGAAGACATCAGTAAAAGTGATAAACCTCTAGCCAAACCGATCAGGAAAAAAAGGGTGGAGACACAAATTACAGTATCAAGAATGAGAGAGGCAGTATTACTACAGATTCTACAGCTATTAAAAGGATAATAAGGGAGTATTACAACCAACTTTATGCCAATAAATTCAACAACTTTGAAGAAATAGATAAATTCCTTGAAAGACATTACCAAAGTTCACTCAAAAAGAAATAGATAATCTGAATATTCCTGTATCTATTAAAGAAGTTGAATTTGTAGTTCAAAACCTCCCCTCAAAGAAAATTCCAAGCCCATATGGCTCCACTAATGAATTTTACCAAACATTTAAGAAAGAAATAATACCAATGCTACACAAACTATTCCAGAACACTGGAGAGGAGGGAACACTCCCTACCTATTCTGTGAGGCTAGTGTTACTCTGACAAAGACATTACAAGAAAAGAAAAATGCAGGCCAATATCCCTCATGAACACAGATGCAAAAATTCTTTTTTTAAACAATTTTATTTATTTTTTATTGAAGTATAGTTGATTTACAATGTTGTGTTTGTTTCAGGTATATAGCACAGTGATTCAGTTATATATATCTCTCTCTCTCTATATATATATACACATATACACACACACATATATATAGTTATATATGTATATAACTGAATTTTTTTCAGATTCTTTTCCCTTAGAGGTTATTATAAAATATTGAGTATAGTTCCCTCTGCTGTACAGTAGATCCTTGTTGATTATCTACTTTATGTATAAGTAGTATGTATATGTTAATCTCAAACTTCTAATTTATCCCTTCCCACCCTGCAAAAATTCTTAATAAAATTTTAGCAAATTGAATCCAACAATATATATAAAAAGCTTAATACATTGCAACCAAGTGAGGTTTATCCCACAAAAGCTGGATTAATTTAACATTTAAAAATCAATTTATGTAATTCACCACATTAACAAACGACTAAAACATAGATCATCTCAACTGACACAGAAAGAGCATTTGACAAAATCTGACATCAATCCTGATAGAAACTTTCAGCAAAGTAGGAAAAGAAGGAAAATTTCTCAACTTGATAAAGGCCATCTATGAAAACCTACAGCTAACTTATCCTTAATGGTGAAAGACTGAATGCAAAGCATCCAGATTGGAAAGAAGAAAGAAAACTGTCTTCACTCACAGATGATATGGTTATATATATAGAAAATCTGATGAAATCTACAAAAAAGAAAATCTACTAGAATGTACAAAATTTCGCTGTATTTTTATATACTAGCAATGAAATATGGGAAGTTAAAATTTTAAAATATGACTTGCTGTCAAAAAATATGAAATAAGAATAAATCAGACAAAGGATGTACAAACCTGTACACTGGAAACTATAAAACATTGCTGAGAAAAATTAAAGGTGAACTAATAAAGGGAGAGATGTAATCACAGGTGAGAAGACTCAACAATATTAAGATGTCAGTTCTCCCCAAACTTGATCTGTAGTTTCAATGCAATCTCAATCAACATTCCAGCAGAACTTTTCTGTAGGAATTGGCAAACTGATTCTAAAATTCATATGGAAATGCAAAGGAGCTAGAATAGCCAAATCAGCTTTGTAGGGGGAGGGAAATGGTAGGAGGACTAACACTACCTGATTTCAAGGGTTATTGTAAAGCAACAGGAATCAAGACAATGTGATACCGGCATCAAGACTGACAAATAAGTCAATGGAACAAATGGACCACAAATATATGAATTACCGTTTTTTTTAACATAGATGCAAGAACAATTCAATAAAGGATCGTCTTTTCAACAAATGGTGCTGGAACAATTGGATTCCATGTGCGAAAACAAAAACAAAAAGAATTTTGATTCATTACTTGCACCATATAAAAAATGAACTCAAAGTTGATCACAGACCTACTTATAAAACCTAAAACACCAAGGTTGCCTCATAACTGGAGAGAGGTCAGGACAGATGTTCAACTCTGTGAAAAGACTCTGAAAGCACTCATGGACTTCCCAGAAGCCTCTTCTTCCAGATGTGATATGTATTGGATAGCCATTCCAAATAGGAAATACTGATACTTTAAGCAGTTTGTTTAGGTTATACTTAGAGTTCTATCTAGGTCACAGCAGAATACCCTTACTGCAACTACACACCGAGTACCTGATTCCAAAACAGAGTAATTCAACATGGAGCATGAGGCATTGGAAACTTCTGGATTCTTTTTCTAGGCTTTAAAAATGCTTTACTGAACAAGTCTAATTACTCTATTTCTTTGCCAGAATTTCACCACTGGTTAAATGAATTCAGTAGCATTCACTTCAAAGTAATATTTTGAAGTTTAATTAATGAATGTCTTATTTATAAATCCTTACAAAGAATTGTTTGACTTCAAACCTTCAGGATGAAACCAAATTGAACTTGAATATATTTTTGCCAGTGACTTTTCAGAGAAATGGTCTCTTTTTTCTCCCTGTGGAGAAATCAGCATAAACACTATTGGAATTTATCTAAGCAAAAGAATGGAGGGCTTCCCTGGTGGTGCAGTGGTTGAGAATCTGCCTGCCAATGCAGGGGACACGGGTTCAAGCCCTGGTCTGGGAAGATCCCACATGCCGCGGAGCAACTAGGCCCGTGAGCCACAATTACTGAGCCTGCGCGTCTGGAGCCTGTGCGCCGCAACAAGAGAGGCCGCGATAATGAGAGGCCCGCGCACCGCGATGAAGAGTGGCCCCCGCTTGCCACAACTAGAGAAAGCCATCGCACGGAAACGAAGACCCAATACAGCCAAAAAAAAAAAAAAAAGCATTTTTAACATTCCATGATAAAATGGAATTTTTCTTGGAAAGGAAAAAAAAAAAACCCAAAACTATAAACCTTCTAGACGAACATATAAGATAAAATCTTTGTGACCTTGGGTTAGGCAATTATTTCTTAAATACAACACCAAAAGCATGATCCATAAAAGAAAAAATTTGATAAATGGGACTTCGTCAAAATAAAAAACTTTTGCTTTTTGAAAGACACTGTCAAAAGAATGAAAAGACAAGCCATAGACTGGAAGAAGTATTTGCAAATCATAATCTGATAAAGGGTGTGTGTATTCAGAGTATACAAAGAGCTCTCAAAACCCAACAACGAAAAAACAAGCAATATAATAAAATTTTAAAATATTTAAACAAACCTTTCACCAAGGAAGATAAGCACATGAAAAGATGCCCAACATCATTAGTCATTGGGGAAATGCAAAGTAAAATCACAATTAGATGCTACCACACACCTATTAGAATAGCTAAAATTAAAAATACTGATTATACCAAGTGGTGGCAAGGATATAGAGCAACTCAACTCTCCTACTCCAATGATGGGAATGTAAAGTGATACAACCACTTTAGAAAACAAGTTGTTTCATAAAAAGTTAAACATACACCTACCATATCCAGCCATTTACTTTCCAAGATAAATGAAAGCATATGTCTGTTGCAGGAGAGTGGACTCGAATACTCAGAAATGAATTGTCCGAGGAGACACACATGCTGACAAAGCAAGAGACTTTATTGGGAAGGGGCACCCAGGTGGAGAGCAGGAGGGTTAGGGAAACCAAGAGGACTGCTTTGCCATGTGGCTCACAGTCTCGGGTTTTATAGTGATGGGATTAGTTTCCGGGTTGCCTCTGGCCAATCATTCTGACTCAGGGACCTTCCTGGTGGCGCACGCATCGCTCAGCAAAGATGGATTCCAGCGAGGAGGATCTGAGAGGTTGGTAGGACATATGGACTGGCTTCTCCTTTCTCCTTTTGACCTTTCCCGGATTCTTCCGATTGGTGGTGGCTTGTTAGTTCCGCATTCCTTACCAGGACCTCCTGTCGCAAGATAACTCAAATGGTTGCTGTGGCGCCTGGCCAGGGTGGGCGAATTCAGTCAGTGGTTCCCCTAACATGACCATGTAAAGACTTGTGTATAAATGTTCAGAGCAGCTTCATTTGTAATAGCCCAAACTGGGAATAACCTAAAATCTATTAACAAATGAATGGATAAGTGGAGAATGCATTTCTTCAGCCTGGAATTCACAAATTATGTATGGTACACGCACATGATGGAATACTACTCAGCAATGAAAAGGAATGACTATGGGCATGCTACGACATGGATAAATCTTTATATGTTTTTTTTTTTTTTGCCTGCACCTCTCAACATGTGGGATCTTAGTTCCCCGACCAGGGATCGAACCCATGCCCCCTGCAGTGGAAGCTCAGAGTCTTAACCACTGGACTGCCAAGGAAGTCCTTGGATAAATCTCATAATAGTTATTCTGAATGAAAGAAGTCAGAGAGACCAAAAAAAAAAGAGTATATGCTGTATGATTTCACTTATATAACATTCTAGAAAAGTGCAAACTAATCTATACTGACAGAAAATCAGTGGTTGTCTAAGTATGGGAGTGAGGATCAGGGTGGGGTGAGAGTGAAGGATTACCAAGGTGCACAAGAACTCTTGAGCGTGATGCACACGTTCACTATGGACATGAAACTATGTGATAGTTTCATGGGTATATATCAATACATGTGTCAAAACTTATGAAAGTGTACATTTTAAATATGTGTAGCTTATTGTTTGTCAGTTATACTTCAATGAAGCTGTTTTAAAAAAACTCACTGGGCTTCCCTGGTGGCGCAGCGGTTAGGAATCCGCCTGCCAATGCAGGGGACACGGGTTCGAGCCCTGGTCTGGGAGGATCCCACATGCTGCAGAGCAACTAAGCCCGGGCACTACAACTACTGAGCCTGTGCTCTAGGGCCCGCAAGCCACAGCTACTGAGCCCACGCACCACAACTACTAAGGCCTGTGCGCCTAGAGCCCGTGCTCCACAAGAGAAGCCACCATAATGAGAAGCCCGTCGACACAACTAGGGAAAGCCCATGAGCAGCAACGAAGACCCAACGCAGCCAAAAATAAATAAGTAAAATTTTTAAAAAAGACCAAAAACTCACTGAACTATATACACTTAAGATCTGTGTATTTCACTAATGTAAATTACAACTCAATAAATGTTTTTTTAAAAAAATGGAATCAAAGAAATTGCTTCTACCTGGCCTGAAGTTGCTGGGTGGCCCTCAGAATCCCAGTGACAGCTACCAGGCAGTGCCAGTTTGGGCTGGAACCTTCCCTCTCTGCCTCTCTGAGAAGCAATGTCCTCCTATCAAAAGTCTGGCTGGGCTCTGAGCTCCTCGCCAGCTCTGATGTCTGTGGTTTTGTTAGTCTAAGGATGAATGGAGAGTCCTGGGAAACAGTGATGGCAGAAGGTTAAACCAGACCAGATTTCCAGTCCAAACCCTGCGGTGAAGCCTGAGTCACTTTAAATTCCATTCATCTGTACCTGCGTGTTTGCACAGCAAAGAACCTGTTGTACTTAAGGTACTGATCTTGGAGCCAGGGCCAGGGAGGCTGGGAGATGGCAAATGTTGACGCTCCACGCCTAAGTTCTCTCTGCAGGCTGTGGCATTAAATCCCCTGCTCTGCTGATGTGAACCAAGGGAGCGGCCTGGCTGGCCGCCCCAGGCTCTGTGTCTTCCTGGACCTAGCTTATGGAATGCTGTTTGGGAGGTTGCTACAGCACCTGCTTCTTTGTGAAAGGAAGAACCAATAAAGCAGAAAAGAACAAACACCGTTCTTCCGCCAGCACCAGCCACCTCCTGTTTACAGGCTGCCTCCCCCTGGCCTGGACTCCAGCTTTCTCTTCTAGGGAGTCCTGGCTAAGAAAGAGTGAGCCATCAAGGAGTGGGGATGGTGGACTCTGGGTTTGAGCCTATCAAGCTTTGATCCTGACTCCACCCTTTAAAAACTGTGTGATCTTAGCCAAGCAACTTCATCTCTCTTAGCCCCTGTGAGGTACAAATAACCAAACCAGGTTCCTGGAATGGTTGTGAGGATAAGAGAAAATGGGATACAAGAGCTAAGACATGTACCAAATGCTCACTAAATATTGCCTGGTAATATTTGTGGACAGGGACTGTTGCCCGCCAGTCCAGTAAACAAAGAATGTTGCCCACCATCCCAATTCTATGAAGATCAAGCCATTAGGCACTGCAACCTCCCACCGATGGTGTACCCTGAGGGGAATTCAGGATGGAGAAAAACAGGAAGCATTCTGGGCTTTGAATACAGGCCTAAATAATTAAGATGCATATGTAAAGAATAATTTCAATGAACCCAGATCCTTTCATTTTTCCATACATAGAAAAGTGCCAAAATCTTTCATTTGTGATGTCTGCTCTTTGTGATTAGCAGTAATCTTTTGGTGTTAGACAACATGTTTTTGTTTTTTCAGCAAAAACCTCCTATATACCCTGGTTCCTCCCTTACCTCTTCAGAGCAGTTCCTAGAGCTGTCTGAGAGGCTGTCTCCTGGGCTATAGTCCTCAGTAAGGTCCCTGGATAAAACTTAACTTGCAACTTTTAGTTGTGCATTTTTCTTCTGTCGGCATATTCATTAAAGGCCCTCTCCTTTCTTCTGCTTGAAGCTTTACTGTTTCGCAGCAGCATTCACCTTTTGGATATCACTTTTCCCCCTAATGCCTGCAAAGTAGTCTGATCATGACATCCTTATTCCTGCTGTACAGAGGAGAGCCTTCTTTGCAGCCTCTCCTCAGAAGGAAGAATCAAATGTGTTTCTCCTGCTGAATACCTCTGCCAGCACCCAGAATCCAAGACTCTTCCTCATCCTCCAGCCATGGGGGACAACTTCACGTGCCCTTAGGTGCCCCTCTTGCACTGGCCCCTGTGGCTCTTCAGCCTGGTCTGCCCTGTCCCTGGCTCCTTCATCACCCTGCTCAGGCATCACTGCCACTGGAAGCTTCCCAGACCTCCTGAGACATAGCACGAAATAGCCAACTGCCGTGGCTAAGTGCCCAGACTCCTGGTGTTGTCAAACCCAAGTCCATGTGCCTGAGGCACAGTGAGGCCAGACAAACGGAAACAGAGTTTGGAGCAGAGAAAGGTTTATTTCAGAGCCAAGCAAGGAGAACAGGTAGCTCATGCTCCAAAGACCCAAACTCCCCAGTGGCTTTCAGGGGAGCATTTTTAAATGCAACATTTGGGGGTGAAGACTGCAGGACTCATGACTTTCTTCTCACTGATATGTTGTGAAGTAACAGTGTGGTGTTTTAGGAATCTTAATCATCAACTTTCTGGTTCTGAATGGTCTGGGGTCTCGTGCTTGTGCTCAGCAGGTAGTTGCCATCCTCCACCTGAGTGCAGGGCTCTCAGTTCCTGTAGAACAACTTAAAGATATGCATCAGATTGTTACGTATATTCCTTGAGGAGGAACTAGGACTCTGTTTTCACTAAACTATTATCATTACTTTTCTTGTTTAACTGCTTTTCCTTTGTTTCTATATTCCTGCACATCCCTAGTTAGTAACTGCTTGAGTCCATTCTTTGGAACTCAGGGAAGGCCTAGGAGACTAAGCAAGAAATGAGGGGGTGGGGCACGGAAAGGCTCCCCCCTCGCCTTCCCGGGAGGCCCTGCAGGGTTCTTCTCAGTTTCCCTGGCTCTGCCCCTACCAGTCATACACACTTCAACAAGCTGCCTGGCCCCTCTAAGCCTCATATAAACACAGTACCACCCTCAGAGCCTTGTTGGAGGATGAGAGGTAAAGCTCCTACTTAGCATAGTGCCTGGCTCATAGTAAGTGCTCAGCAAGTGCCAACTGTGTGCACCTAGAAAGCTGGCTTTTGGTCTTCCCCTGCTACTGACATGCTGAATTGTCTCGGGAAAGTTGGTCTCAGCTTTGGTTTCTCCGTCCTGTAAAATGAAGCATCTTAACCCCATGGGCCTGTTAGGGAACTGTTGACCAAAACCGCCCGCCTTGGCCAGACACGGTGATAACTATTCATGGGTTGTCTCACAACAAGAGGTCCCACCAGGAAGGACCCTGAGTCAGACCAAATATGGGCCACGCAAGATGATTGGCCAGAGACAACCTGGAAATTAACCCCATTACCATAAAACCCGAGACTGTGAGCCACGTGGCAGAGCTGTTCTCCTGGGTTCCCTTACTCTCCTGCTCTCTGCCCAGGCACCCCTTCCCAATAAAGTCTTTTGCTTTGTTGGTATGAAACCGTGCACCTCAGACCGGGACGTGAACCCATGTGCCGGAACTCAAACCCGGCCAAAACCCATAGTATTCCAACTGAGATCACACACCTGGTCTCAGGACTTAATGAAGCTCAGGTTCTTGATGTCTCACTGCAGAAAGAATTCAGTGAGAGACAAAGTGACGGGTAAGAAGTGGATTTATTTAGAGAGAAACACAGACAGAGTGTTGGCCATCTCAGAAGGTGAGAAAGGCACCAGGGTATGGGGTTGTCAGTTTTTATAGGGCTGGGCAATTTCATAGGCTAATGAGTGGGAGGAGTATTCCAGCTATTTCGGGAAGGGGCAGAGATTTCCAGGAATTGGGCTACCACCCACTTTTTGATCCTTATGGTCGGCCTTGGAACTGTCATGGTGCCTGTGGGTGTGTCATTTAGCTTGCTGATGTGTTACAGTGAGTGTATACTGAGGCTCAAGGTCTAGTGGAAGTTGACTGGTCCTCCATCTTGGACCCATTTGGTTCTAATCAGTTTATGTCATGTCCTTGGGCTATGTCATTCTTTCAAATGTTGTGCCCTAACCCCTTCCCTCCTATTTCAAGTACACATGTCTCCTCAGACAATTCATTTCCAAGTGTTAGACAAGAGGCCCACTCTCAGGCCCTGGAAGGGGTCCCCTTCCTGCAACAGGCCCATAGATGGGCTTGGTTGGGAGGGGAGGGCAGAATTATGTGCAACCTGTGGTGCCAGTGCCTCTGGGCATTTTTCTGAGAAAGCCACAGCCCAGTGAAGAAGCCCAGGAATGGATGACCACTGAGGTCTCCCTGTCTCTCTCTTGCGGGGACCAACCGCGGCACCACCAGCCCCTGGCAGGAACTGGGCCTCACCTGCACCTGAACCACCGAGGCTGACTGATATTGAAACAGCAGGGAAGTGGGCAGGGCACAACCTATAATAGAATGACATAGCCCTTGAGGATACAACAAACACTGGTTAGAACTGTTAGGTCCAAGATGGTGGAAGATTCAACTTCCAGTGGACCTTAAGTCTCATTATACACTCATTGTAATATATTAGCAAATGCTAAATGACACACCCACAGGCGCCATGACAGTTCCAAGGCTAACCATAAAATGTCAAAAAGTGGGTGGTGGCCCAATTCCTGGAAATTTCTGCCCATTTCCCAAAATAGTTGGAATAATCCTCTCATTCGTTAGCCTATGAAATTACCCAGCCCATAAAAACTAACCACCCCATATTTTGGGGCCTCTTGCCTTCTGAGATGGCCCACGCTCTGTCTGTGGAGTGCTTCTCCCAGGGCCATTCTCAACTTTTGAGACGGGCCACATTCTGTCTATGGAATATGTATCTCTCTAAATAAATCCACTTGTTACCTATCACTTTGTCTCTCATTGAATTCTTTCTGCGAAGAGACATAAAGAACCTGAGGTTCGTTAAGTCCTGAGACCAGGTATGCGATCTCAATGAAAAGACAGTGGGTTCAAATACCAATGTGAGTTGTGCAGTTTCAGCATGAGCAAACATAGGCTCCTTCTTCCTTGGCCTCTCCCCAGTGACCTTGTTTTCAACAACCGATGCTCAGGATGTCAGGAACATGTTGGTATTTGAACGCTGGAATGAGTTTCTGAAACTTTTCTTGTTCCTCAGGGGTGAGTCAGCTCAACTCTCTTGTCCTCTCTCAGGCTTCGGGGTCCCTGTTGTCCTCATTCTCACTACTTCCCTCCCCCCACAACACGTGTTCCACCAGTAAATAGCCCTTGATCATCCTCTCTTCTCTGCCCACTTGGTCATGCCCTGGCATGTTCTTCTTGGACTGTTACTGTTACTGTTGTAATTAAAGGTCACTGTAGCTCCAGGTGACTTCCTTGCTTACCATGCCCTGATGACACCCACTGCCCTTAGGTTGAAGTGTGACACACTATGCCCTCCAGGATCATGTCCTTGCCCACCTCCTCACCTCCTATTGTCCTATTGCTTTGGCCACGTGGCCTGCTGGGCATTCCCACACCTTTCTTCATGAGGCCCCTCAGCCGGAAATGCCTTCTCCTCCACCTGTACTACTGGAAATTCTCCTGCCCTCCAGAGCCAGCCCAAATGCCCCTCCTCTGGGAAGGAGTGGCTGCTCTGGATCAGTCTTCAGAACAAGGATGCCCTGAGTGTGCCCGTAGTACCTCACTTGTGCCGCACTTGGAGAGAAACTCAGCCAAAGATGCCAGAGCCCAGGGCTGAGGCTCCCTCAGGCAGGATCCCTGAGGCATCCCGTTCCGGGAACTGATCTTCAGGTCATCAGAGCCCAAAACATGATTGTGTCCTGGCTCCCGAAGGCCCCTCCTTGGTGCTCTCAGCCCAGCATTTTCTGCTGTCCCACCCCTCCTCCCAGTGTAAGGTGCCTCCTCCGTGGGATCCTGTGCTCCTCCAGCGTTGGACCCAGGCCTGCTCACTCCTGGGTGCCTGGCGCCCGGCTTGGCACAGAGCAGGCGCACAGCGTCTGTTTAGTGTGTGAGTGAATGAATTAACGTGGCAGTGAATGAACTAGAGCTCACCCGTCTCTCTTGGTGCCCATATTTATTTCAAAACTCACGTGAGACTGATACACAGAACTGATTTTATTAATTTCCAGTGGGGATATGTCCGGCTCCCTCAACAGAAGTCCCCTTATTGGCCAGATTCCAAGTCCATCTTTCAGAATAAGGGTGGGGCACTTTCTGACCCTCAAGCCACCTTTTTAAATACGCTACAGAGACTCTGCCTCCACCCTGGCCAAGATAGAGTCACACTGGTAGATGGAAAGACTTTGGGGTTGGGACACCATGGATGGTATTTGAGTCCCAGTTCCAGCCCTTGCCTTGCTGTATGATCCTGGTTATTTCTCCCTCTGGGCCATAGTTTCCTCATCTGTTTAATGGGGATATCCATCCTTGCCTGCCTGGGTGCTGTGAAACTGGAAATGTACGCCGAGAAACAACTCTTTCACTCAGGCTCCGGAACCCAAATACAATCCCTACTTGAAGGAACCTGGGCTGTTTTGTTGGGCAGCTGGTCACGGGGTGAGGGTGGGAGTGGTTGGGAAGAGAAGGGATGGAAGGGGTGGTGGCAGGGGGGCTCCTCAAGCTGTTCTTCCTACAGCTCAGAGCTTCCTGGGGTGGCTTCCTAGGGGCAGGATGACAAGTACCCCATCTCACGTGTATCTCATGTGATCCATCAGTGGGACCTGCTAGGCTTACTGAGCTGAGAAAACACTGAGGCTGCATCCAAGCCCAGCAATATCTGCCTTAGGTACCAAAAGGGCAGGAAGTGGCATATATTTCATATATGTGCCATTCATAAGGGCTAAATTTCTCAGCTTGGTGTTTAAGCCCAAGACTTATCTTTTCTCCAAGGGGTGACAAGGTCAGTATCTGCAAGCCTGTCTTGGAGTGGAGGAGCAGATTTCCTCTGTGCGGCCCCAGAGGCAGGCCTCCAATCATGGAAGCAGATTCCCTTCGTCTTTGTTAGGAGTTGCCTAACATGGTAGTGAGCTCCCCGTCACTGGAAGAATTCAAGCAGAGGCTGAAAAACTTGAAAGCAGGAGAGGCAATTCCTATTCAGAGACAACGGTGTGTAGATCCCACTACATGATCTCGAAGGCCCCTTCCTGCCCTTGTGTACTTGGATTCATAGCACGTGTGATGGGTTATCAGTGCCATTCCAACCAGCCTCCCACTCTGGCCTGGGTGACCCATTCAGGGTCCAGGACACGAGTACTCGTCAGACCAGTCGGAGCAGTGCTGCACGTGATCACGGCAGAGGCTCCTGGGGATACAGCTGCAATATTTGAAGACAGTCGAGGGACAGCGCCACCAGCCAGGGCCGCAGGGCGGGCACGTAGTCACTGGGAAGACAGAAGAGCAGCTGCTCTGTCCTGGAATGCCCTGTGCACCAGGGCACTCTTTAGCTCTGAAACCTACCATTGCCTCCACAGCCCTGCCCCATCTGACACTGGTTGACTATATTCCTTATTTCCCTGGAGAAGAGAGAATCTAGACTCCCCAGCTCATAGGCTGTGCGACCTCAAGCAAGTCTCTCACCCTGTCTGAACCTCAGTTTCCTCATGTGCTCAAGGCTGTTATTAAGGAAGATAGGCAAAGTGCCAGGTCCACAGTCAGTGTTCAGTTACTAATGGGCGTATATAGTCTCCCATCCTCTTCTCTCACCCTGATTCGGTCCCACCAGCCTGCTTACGATTCCCTGAGGGCACCTCGCAGACCTCCCTCCTTTGCCCTGGACCCTGGGCCTCCAGCATTCTTCCCTGCACACCCAGCCTCTGCCTGTTGAAACCCTGTCCATTTTTTAAGGCCTGCTTGAATACTGCCTCTTCTGAGAAGTCTCCCTTGATGATTACTTCTCCTATCTGCCCCCTCCACAAAAAACCTCTCCAGGACCCCGGCACTTCCTTTTGGCATCAGCATGATGTGAGTCCTGGGGGTGGGACATATGTTTGACTCCTGACTGTGTCCCAGCAGAACCTGGCACCAGGCCAGCCCCCAACAGTGCTCAGAACATGTTTGTGGGTTGAACACTGGGGAAGAAATTGAAAGGAAACTCTGGAGCAGTGAAAGAACTCGTCTCAGAGTCAGGAGACCTGGGTTTACACCCAAGCCCCCTTCCTATCACTCATCATATTAAGTCACTTCTCCTCTCTGGTCTCAGTTTACCTACATATAAATTGGGGCCAGCGATTCCTGCCTTCCTTTCCTCGCAGGGTTGTTGGGTGGTGCAGAGAAGATGAAGGAAGCCCAGGTTCAAACCCCGGCTGGGCCACGTACGTACTCCTTGCACGACTGCCCTCTGGGTCCCAGTTTCCTCGTCTGCGACCTTGAAAGCAAGTTTCCCACCACAGAAGAATAACTCTCCAGAAGGAGCCCCTTGGAGTGGTAGTGAGCACCCTACCACTTGCGGCATTCCAGGAGGAGTGGGAAACTTCTTCCTAGGATGCAAGAAGGGGATGCAGGGGGGACTTCGGAGATTCTCTCTGTTTAACTTCTGCCCTCTGGCCACTGCCTGGCCACCTGCCCCAGCCAAGCTCGTGCCCAGACCCCCACCTGGGCTCAGTTCATCTGAGCAGTCCCCACAGTTGTTGATCCCATCGCACTTTTGGTCTGAGTAGATCCAGGAAGCGGGGTCTCCGCAGTGAGCCACGAGGAAGCCAGGGAGGCTCTGGGGCATGTCTCCTGCAGAGGGAGAGATGAGGCAGGAGGAAGTCCACATCTGGCTGCAGCTGCCTCAGGACTATCGGAGGTGGATTGTCCTGGCCACCCTGGCAGCTGTCAAACTCGGGGTCACCGCCCATCTATCCAGGAAGGGCAAAAGGAGGTTTCTTGGGGAGGAGGTCAAGTCAAGGAGAGAGGAGGGTTCTTTCCCTGTTCACCCAATAGAATGCCCAGAGCCACTTCTCCCTACTCAGCTCTTGCGCCTTCCCACTCCACACCATTGCTTGCTTTATTCCTCCCTCCAGAAAAGTCCTTCTTGACACCTGTCCAAACCCATTCCACCTGCAAGTCCAGGTTCAAGTTCCTTCACCTCCAGGAAGCCTCTTCCGACTGGAACATAGCAAGAATAAATATGAAGCTTTGCACTTGGGTCCCAGAACTCAGGGAATGTGGGATCACATGCTTTGTAAAAGAGAGTCAGAGCATCTTTCTTGAAAGTGAGTTCTGTGTTAGACAGCAGTGTGACAGGTATACCAAAAATTAACACAAACTCAGGCCACATCACTGGAGGTATAGCCCAGACTTGGGAGGGGAAAAGCCTTTGTTCCTTGGACTCCCCAGAGCCAGCCAGGGGACAAGAAAACAATCTCCAAATCCATGCAGTGCCATCATCATGGGAGACAGATTGAAATGTGGTTCTTGGGGGGCAGGGGTTAATGAGGGCAGAGTTGGAACCAGTGAAGGATGCTACTGGGAGGCAGCTCTAAACTCAGTACATGGGAGACGTTCCCATGGAAAAACCAGGCAATGATGGGAGCAGCTGCCTAAAACTGTAGTGAGCGTCCCATCCTGGAAGTGTGCAAGGAGAGGCAGAGGGGATTTGGGCATGAGCTGGGACATGGACTAGATGACCTTTAAGATCTCTTCTGGTCTTGAGGGTCCATGATGCAATGACCCTCCCCCCATAAGCTACCCCATCCCACCACTCCGGCTCACCAGGCTCTCTCCCTCCTCTGTGGCAAGTGCCACGCTCCTCTCTCTTGAGAACTGTCAGGTCTTTAAGGTCTGGGACTAGACCTTCCCATTCATTCATTCATTAATTCACTCATTTCATCATTTATTCAGCAAATCATTCCCGATACCTCTCTGTGCAGTGCCCTGTGCCAGGCACTGGGCCCCAATATCAAGCAGATTAGGTTTGCCCCAGAGGAGTTCACAGTCTGATGGGGGTGGCAAACATGCCAATTGAGAGTGACAACCAGTGTGACTAGGGCTGGGGTGCAGGGAAGCACAGCAGTTGTGAGAGCCCAAACGAGGGAACTTAATTTAGTTCGGGCGTCAGGGAAGGCTTCCTGGAGGAGGTAGCACTTGAAATCTGCCTTGAGGGTTGTACACAGGTTCTCTGGGCACAGAGATGCACAGAGTGGAGGCATCCCCTAGTGTGGGCACATGTGTGTGCATGTGAGTGGGACAGGGCAGGGGAAGATGTTCCTGGCTGAGGGCAGCATATAAGCAAAGGCCTGAGGACATCAGGGTGCCTGGTATGTTCAGGGGTGGTTGAGCTTCAGCATGGCTGCAGGGAGAGCTGGAGCTGGGGGGCAACTCCCAAGGGGCCCTGGAGTAGCTACTCACGGCACAAGGCCTCCTCCTCATCCTCGCCGTGGGCACAGGTGCGGACGCCATCACAGATCCTGCTGGCTGGGATGCAGCTCCTCCGGTCATGGCATAGGAAGCCCGTCCTGTTCATCTGTGTCACGCAGGGCTGGGCCCCTGAGTGGGCAGGGCGAGCCCCGGAAGGGTCAAGGGTGGTGTTTACAAGGGCATCACCAAGTTCTCCCCGCTGAGCCCCACCTGAGCTGGGGTGAGAGGCTGGGGCAGTGGGGAGGACACTGAGCTCCAAGCCCCAGCTCAACCACTTGCCAGCTGTGTGACCATGGGCAGATGACCCAACCTCTCTGTGCCTCAGGTTCCTTTCTGCAAGATAGGGATCATAGTACACACCCCACAGGACAGTTGGGGAGATTACATAAAAGCCTCTGTGTGAATAACCCTAGAGAGAGTGCAGAGAAAGTCATGGTTTATTGAATGACTGTCTCACGGGAAGTTCCTGAGGACAGTGCTCAAGTTAGTGAAGTGGCTTTCATGGTGGGGCTCCTGGTGCAGGTGTAGGTGTCAGAGGCAACCTCCTGGGGCTGGCTGGGGACTGTTATGCCACAATCCCTTACATCTGGGACAACTTTACGGGCTGCAAAGCGCCTTCACATTTTTATTCTATTGTTTCCCCAAAAACCTCTGTGAGGTGTGATCATTAGCCCCATTTCATAGATGAGGAAAGTAAGACTCAGAGGTGCAACATGCCCGGCCGCACGGCTGATACCCCAGGCTGCTGCCTCTGCTCTTTCCTGAGGCCGGGTCGCTTCCCCAGTGTCCGGGAGTGGTGGGGACCATCTGAGTGTCCATCCTTCTGAGAGTCTTCCCTTGCATCCCACTGCGGGGAACACCCAACCCTGGGGCTACCCCCAAAGAATTAGGGGAGAGAAACTGACAGACGGGCTGGGAGGTCCGGCTCCGCAGGCTGTGCATGTGTACACGCGTGAGTGCAGGTTGGAGGTGGGAGCGGGTTTGTGCCTGTGTGTTTGTGCACATGTGAACCACAGCTCATCTCCTGGAACTGCCTCAGCTAGTGTGAGGGGGCCGGCCCTCAGAGACAGTTACTTTGTCACACACACACATACTTCAGTATACTCGCACATACACAGACATGCACACACACACAGATATGTACCTGCATACACAGACATGTGCGTATACACAGACACCTGCACACACACGTACACACACACATAAACACACACACAGGTACATACACGCAGGCAACTCCTTGCGTGCTCACATCTATCCCCAGTGCCCATGCTCAGGCATGTAGGGTACTGTGGATTTTACCCCCTACTCCACCTGTCCCCTTAGCACCTCCTGCTAGGTGACAGAGCCATCTCTCAGAAAGGTAGGTCTGCTGACACTCTGCCCCCGGCTTAATCCCCGCCCATGGCTCTCTGGATGGTGACCTCCCTCCCCAGTGCAGCCTTAGAGGCCCTGGGCCTCGGCCCCACCTGCTGCTCTGTCCTTCGTGTCCACTGACCTTCTCCTCACATTTCCTCCCATCCCAGGGACTCTGCACAGGGTGTTCCCTGTGGTTTTCCTGCCACCCCTTCCACTAACCAATCCCACTTTCCCTTCATGCCTCAGCCCCCTTTCACTTCTCAAGGAGCCCTTCCTGACTCCTGGACTGGGTCAGAGCCCTGCTCCAGACTCTCAGAGCCCCCATTAACCCTGCCTTACTGTACTTATTGGATTAATATCTGCCTCACTTTCCAAACTGTTAGCTGCATGATGGCAGGGTCGGTGTTGGGGCTCACCACTGAAGCCGGGCCTCAGGGATATGCTGGACAGGTCCCTGTCCTCTGTGGTGAAGGCAGACATGCAGATGGATGGCACCACCCAGGGTGACCAGACTGGGGGAAGAGGAAGTGTGAGAGTTATGGGAGCTGAGACAAGGCTCCTAAACCAGGCAGGCAGGGAAGGCTTCCTGGAGGAGGTGGCATCAGAGCTGGGTCCTCTCAATAGCTCATGCTTATAGGTGTGCAAATGGAAGCTCAGAGACGTATATATGTCAGTGTCTGTGTGTGTCTGCACATGCACCCTAAGGAATTGTCCAAAAGTCATTTCATGGAGAAGCCAGGCAGGGTCAGTTTTCCCCCATCTCTCTGTGTCCCCATCCCCTCCCAACAAGTCTGACCCACCCTCTCTTGCCCACCCTGACCTGGCGTGCGAGGTGGGGGTCCAAGGATGGCGACCAGGGCAATCAGGGCTGCAAGAGTTGCCAGCAGGAACATCAGGAAGGCTGAGAGGCAGGCCCCTCGGCACGAGCAGCAGAAAGGGCTGCAGTCTGCTGTGTGGGGTGGGAAACCAGTGATGGAGCAGCCAGTGCTGGGGCCCAGGGATTTCCTGCCCTGACCGCTGTAAGTGGTCCCTCCCCACTGGGGTCCTGGGGGGCAGGACAGGCTTCCCTGGAGGAGAGGGCTCCCAAGCCCACCATGATGTTCTCAGCTCTGCCTGTGGGCCCACCCCCACAAAACACCTGTCTCTGGCCCAGGTCCAGTTGCTGGTGAATGGCAGTCAGGATGAGGGTCCCAGGTCTCTGCTCCACCCCCCTCACCCTCCTGTCCTTCCATGAGGCTGTCTCCTCAGGAGGAAGGGAGAGATGTACACCTGCGTATCAAGCCCCTACCATGGGGCAGAGACCAAAGCAGGCCCTTCATAGCCATTATTTGTATTTTCCAAGACAACATTTATTTTATAAATGAGGAGACTGAGGCTCAGAGAAGAAAAGGTTCAGGTCACCTTGTGTGGAGCTGGGATGTGAATCCACACCTATTTGCCACCCAAATGGGTGCCCTTTCCACATACCAACTGATTGCTCATTCTGGAGCCCGTCAGGAATTGGAATCCCAGCTGCACCACTTTCCAGTTGGACCACACTGAAAAGCCACTTTACTTCTCTGTGTCTGTTTCCTCAAGTGGAAAATGGGGGTCATAATGCCTACCTTAGAGTTGTTGAGAGGATTAAGCTAGGTACTGTATCAGAACAGTGCTTGGGACATAGTAAGTGCTGTAAAGGTTTTAGCTACTATTCATGTTTTTGAGCATCTACTATGTGCCATTCTGTATCTGAAGTACTGTGGAAATAGGTGATGTCCTCCTCCTTTAACTAACTTCGATCCTTTAATATTTGCTTGCTTGTGAAATAATGAAACAACGTCTTCTTGGGATCCTACTAGATGCCCTGCTCTGTAGAGGACACAAAATCAGTCACAACTCTGATCCCCTTGCCCTCCAAAAGCTTGTAGTTGCACTTAGAAGACAAGATGTAGACAGAAGAGTGTGGGCACTCCTGCTGTCCTCTGGGGCACAATTATCTCAGAGAGGGGGCAGGAGCGGGTCTGATGCATCTACGTCCCCAGGATCCAGCCTGGGGACATAGTAGGCAGGCACACAGTAGGTGCTTTCTGAATACTCTGATATAGAGATCCAGGAAACAAGGGAAGGGCCCAATTCAGGTCAGTTCAGGTCATTTCCATGTAATCCATTCACATTTCCAGAGCTGCCTACTCTGTACTCAGGCTATACCTATACACCCGCTGCTCACAGAACCAGGTGGCAAATGTGGTTAAGAAAGCGTGAACAAGGTGTCATGGGTGCTTGAAGGAGGGTGGGATTTCCACAGGCAGGCGAGGGGAAGGTGCAAGGAGAGGGCACTCCAGGCAGAGAGCGCCTGGATGGCATGCGGGGGACAGCAAGTGGCCCCGTGTGTCTGGAGCCCGGGGTGGGCGTGCATTGGGAAGGGAGACGATAGCCGATTTATGCTGTAGGAGATGCAGCATAAATCTAAAACCCATATTCCCTGCAGCCTTAGTCCGTGGCTCCCTTGTAAACTCAGGTAACCAGGGAGACAGCGGGAAGGCTGGCAAGGAGCAGCATGGTTGGCCAAGCAGCCACTCCTCAAACATTTGTGCAGCACAGGCCGGGTGGGTGGGGTCACAGGAGAGCCTCGGGGCCCACGGCCAGATGAAGGCTGCACTTCAAAGCCTGAAAGCCCTTAGGTGCCGATGCCCCAGGGGACAGACGGGAAAAGGAGGCCATTTTCCCACATCACGCCCACCGTGAGCCAGGCTTGAAATAAACAAGCGCCAGTGTGGAGCAGCAAAGGCACCGGGGCTCTGCAACCAGAGGGACCCTGATTCGGATTTGAACCCTGCCTCCCTCCTCCCATCCGTGTGGGATCCCAGCTTGGCTGAGCTACCTGACCTCCCTTCACCTCAGCTGCCTCATTATTGCTGTTATTGCCCCCTAATAGGAGCCCCTCTCAGAGCTGTCCTGAGGGCTGAAATAGGCCCTGCGATGCCGGGCACATAACAGGGCCTTGATCCTTGATAGTTATTAGTAGTAGCTACCTCTCTGGGGCTGTTTCCTTAAACGATCAAATGAAGGCCAAGATTGGAAACACATAACAGGTGCTTAATAAATGTGTTCTTTCCTTCCTTTATTCCACAGAGGTAAAGCAAACTGTCCTGGTCACATGGTGAGCCAGTGGCCAAGAGCAGGTGCTAAATAAGTGCGTAATCCTGCCTATTTTATCCCTCAGAGATAAAGAGAATCACCCAGGTCACCCTCTGAGCCAGGGACTCGACTCCAGAGCTCTTTCCTCTATAGGTTACCAGGGGGTACTGTATGTGGCACAGTGCCTGTGAGGTGGGCAGCATACAGTAGGTGCTCCACACGTGCTTGTGCATGGAGAGAATGAACCACCCTATTAAGCAAATGGCTGTCATCATGGTTGGCCAGGACGCTGGGAGCAAGGGGACATCAGCAAGGGGACAGAGAGCGGGACAGAGCTCTCTCTGTCTGAGAGAGCGGGAGCCTTAGGGATCCCCCTTTGTGTCTCTGTAGCAACAGCCCAGCTTCAAGGGAGCCCCACGTGGGGAGGGACTGGCACCAGGCCCCCCGTCCTTTACCTTCCCTTCCAGGGAGGGCTTGGCTTCCAGCGGCAGCAGCATTGCCATCCCCCTGCCCAAGAGAACAGAGTGAGGGGTGGGCTGAGGTGAGGCGAGGTCCAGCCTCAGGGAGCCAGACTGAAAAGTTTTTCAGAAGTGTCACCAAGAGCCTCGGGGGAAACCACGGGCCCTCCCACTCCAGCATGCTGAATGCCCCAAACTCATCACGTCCACTTCACGTTCCCACACCCATGCCTGTACTGTGCCCTGGAATGCCTTTTCCTCCACTGTCCACTTGGCAAACATTCATCCTTCAAACCAGCTCAGGCGGCTCCCCTAGGATCCCCCTGATGCCCCCTCCCATAATGTCGATCGTTCTCTCCCTTGGCCTTCTGTCCCCTCCCAGCACGTATCACCTGAACCGTGTACCTGGTTCACCTGTTGGGTCCCCATACAACCTGGTAGAGAGCCTCCAGGGTGGTGGAGGACCCGAGTCACCTCAGCGTCTCCCCTCTTTACTGCCCACCCTTAGCCTGAGGTTGGCTCCCCCTGGTCAGGAGCTGTCTCAGGGCAGCTCTTACCTGGGGGAAGATCTTGTTCATGTCTCCGGCTCCCGGCTCCAGTCTCCGGGGCCCTGGGTGGGTGCAGAGAACTCAGCGCAGGCTCCCTGCCTGTCACCAGGGGCAGCCTGGGGGAGGGATGACAGAAGGCCTCGCCTGGCCGCACCCACCCTGTGGGCAGGCCCCTCCCCGGCTGCCTCCCATGCCGAGGAAAGGGCAGCAGGGCCCTGCTCCTGCCTGGCCCTTCCCCACTCTGCAGTCTGACAGCCACACTCCAAGGTTGGAGTTCTCATCCCCATGTTACAGGCGGAGAGTCTGAGGTTCATAGAGGGAGAAACTGCCCTCAAGTCACACAGTGTGGGTTTGGTGCGGGCGTTAACCCAGGAATTTCTCAGGGTGTGATTTTTCCTCCACATCAGTTATGAGACTGGAGGATGTCAGGCCCCGCAACTGCATGAAGATCCAGGTAGAAATACCCAGGATTAATGTTCCAGTGGCTAAAAAGCAGGGGTCATTTTTTTCATTGATGTTTGTTCAATTAAATATGTAACCTAGGTGGAAAGAGTATGCATTTCCCACTAAAATTATAAAGCAAATATAATTTTAAATTATTTTCTTTTTTTTTTTTTTTTTTAATAAATTTATTTATTTATTTATGGCTTCGTTGGGTCTTTGTTGCTGCGTGCGGGGGCTACTCTTGGTTGTGGTGCGCGGGCTTCTCATTGTGGTGGCTTCTCTTGTTGCAGAGCACGGGCTCTAGGTGCGTGGGCTTCAGCAGCTGTGGCCACGGGATTAGTTGCTCCACAGCATGTGGGATCTTCCCAGACCAGGGCTCAAACCCGTGTCCCCTGCATTGGCAGACGGATTCTTAACCACTGCGCCACCAGGGAAGTCCCTAAATTATTTTCTTTAAAAAAGTGGCCATATACTTTTAATGTTCCGGAGATGATGCCTGTGATGGGGGAGGGGTGGGGGCAGGTTGCTTCCCTGAATAATGCCTTCTACCAATTCAGCTCATCCCTCTGCTGAGGAGACCAAGGTCCTGGGAGCTTAAGGGTCTGGTTGGAAGCCCTAGACCAAGGGAGGAGCGGTGTCTACCTCCAGAAGTGAGCTTGGGGGCTCCAGGGAGGGTCCCTCTGTATGTAGCCTGCCTCTGATGCCCATGGGCTGCCTAACCTGTAACCAGCCTTTTCTTTTTTGTTGGGATATAAACTACCAAGTCCACGGGGATGGGGGTTGGGTTGAGGGTGGAATGGACAGACTCAGGGGCAGCCCTCAGAAGGCGGCAGCGCTGGGAAGGGCTAAGCTATAGGTCAGGGGAACGCGGTTCTCCTGAGGGCCCTGCCACTGGCCCTGCCGTGGGCAAGTCACTTCCCTTCTCCGAGCCTCAGTTCTCTTGCCCAGAAAGAGAAGGAATTGGACTGAGTGAAGAGGATGTCTTAGTTTGGGGATCCCCATAATCAGACCTAAGGCCAGTGTGAAGGCAAGCAGATTTAAGAGGGGGCGGGTCCGGGAAACACCGGGGGAGTGAGGGAAGTGAGGCCCCAGTAACAGGAGTGCTATCACACCTGTCCCACTGTGGGCAAGAGGAACTTTCTCTTGCTAAGGAATTCGGGAGAAGATGCACCTCAGAGTCACCCCACCCGAGGGTAAGGGAACTGAGATATGCATTTGCCAGTTCTTGCCAGTCACTGGCTGAGAACTGCTGGAGGGTATTTATTCCTGGCACCCCTTGGCCCACCTTAGGCAAAGAGATGCCAGTGTTGGCAGCTGCAAGCTAGGCTGATGTGCCCTGAAATGGAAAGGGCTGAGGGGTACGGGCAGGACCCTCATGGCATGTGCTGAAGATGCATCGAGATTTCACCTTGCATGCCAACTCCAATTGATTGTTGAGAGTGTCTGGAACATGAGGTTCAGAAGGATTCTGAGGTCAGGACTCAGGGTGTTGTGATTGAATAGTGATGTCTGCCATGGGTATAAGAATGGAGAGTGGTATCATGCATGATGACCATTTTGCCATTCTGGGACCAACACATGTCCTTCAACTCTGGCCTTTTTTTTTTTTTTTTTTAATAAATTTATTTATTTTATTTTTATTTATTTCTGGCTGCATTGGGTCTTTGTTGCTGCTTGTGGGCTTTCTCTAGTTGTAACGAGCGGGGGCTACCCTTCGTTGCAGTGCACAGGCTTCTCATTGTAGTGGCTTCTCTTGTAGCGGAGCAAGGACTCTAGGGCACGTGGGCTTCAGTAGTTGTGGCACAAGGGCTCAGTAGTTGTGGCTCGTGGGCTATAGAGTGCAGGCTCAGTAGTTGCGGCGCACGGGCTTAGTTGCTCCGCAGCATGTGGGATCTTCCCGGACCAAGTCTTGAACCCGTGTCCCCTGCGCTGGCAGGCAGATTCTTAACTACTGTGCCACCAGGGAAGCCCTGGCCTTTCTTGACTGTGATTCTTTAGTGTTCCTTTACGAAAAGACTCTTCAGGGATGTGAAATTTCCCTTCCTCTGGACTCCTGCTCCAGTCCAGGTACAGCCACACCTGGCTGTGCTGGCAGCATTGTATCTCTCCAGGGCTCAGGCTGTCACCAAGAACCCTTGAGTGAAGCGCAACAGGGGGTCCTGGAAAGACGGAGGAGAGGCCCTGGTGCCTCAATCCCTGAACTCCCTGGTGTCACAGCCAGGTTATATTGAGGAGAGAAAGGACTTGGGCTGCATTGTACAACCTCCACCTCCACCCTGCTGGGCTCCCTTCCCTGCTTGGGCCATGGCACACCTGGGTAAACTTCTAGCAAGAGAGGGAACTTTGGAGCTGATCGTCCAAATGGTCCCACCACTAGCTGTGTGACCTCTGATATGTCACTTAACCTCTCTGAGCTTCAGCTCTCCCATCTACCTCTATAAACTTCTTTTCCACTCATTCCTGAAGAAAGGTGGTGCCCCAGTAGATGGACCTCTTCGCCCTCCCCACTCAGTACCCAACACTGCATCAGGCCCCCTTGGCCCACCTGCTCCAAATTCTCCCTTCTTCCCCCCTCCCTTTCCCTGGGAAAAAAGTTTCAAAAACTTAATACAGAAAACTTGGAAGAATAATGTATCCACCATCCAGAGATAACAAATGTTAAAACTTTTGTCATTTTTGCTTCAGACTTCTTTTTCCATCAAGCATAGCAAAAATTGAAGGTCTCTTTTCTTCCCCAGTTGTATTATTCCTTCCCTCCCTCCCCAGAGTTAACCAGTTTCCTGAATATGCCTTGCATGCTTCCAATGGCTGGGTTTTACACACTCTCTAGACACACACATACACATACATCTAGAATCACAGTGCAGGGGCCCCTCAGCTTTACCAGATATGGCCAAACTGCTCTTCCAGGTGGCTGTACCAGTTTGCACTTCCATTAGCAGCGTGTGAGAGTTTCTGTCTCCCCAGTCTTGAGTGTCAGACTTTCTGACATCCATCTGCTGTCTGGTAGGTGTGAAATGGTATCTCGGTGTGGTTTTTTTTTTTTTTTTTTGGCTGTGTTGGGTCTTCGTTGCTGTGCGCGGGCTTTCTCTAGTTGCAGCGAGCGGGGGCTACTCTTCACTGTGGTGCACGGGTTTCTCATTGTCGTGGCTTTTTTTGTTGCGGAGCACGGGCTCTAGGCGCGCAGGCTTCAGTAGTTGTGGCACGTGGGCTCAGTAGCTGTGACTTGTGGGCTCTAGAGCTTAGGCTCAGTAGTTGTGGCGCACGGGCTCAGATGCTCCGTGGCATGTGGGATCCTCCTGGGCCAGGGCTTGAACCCATGTCCCCTGCATTGGCAGGCAGACTCCCAACCACTGTGCCACCAGGGAAGCCCTCAGTGTGGTTTAATTTGCATTTCTCTAGTAATTCTTATGGCCACCACCAATTGCTAACATTTATTGAACACCTATTTTGCCACATGCTGTACTACATGTGTTACATATATTGACTCATTTAGTCCTCCCAACCACAGATGATGGGAACTATTATTATCTCCATTTTACAGATGAGGAAATTGAGGCACAGAAACACTAAGTTACTTGCCCAAGGTTCACAGTTGAAAGGAGGCATAGCTGGGATGCAGACTTGGGTGGCTGAAAAGTTCACACTCTACTCCTACCTATCCCCTCACTTCTCAGAAGTGTGGTCTTCGGACCAGCAGCATCCTCATCATCTGTGAGAGATGGGGTCTGACCCCAGAACTACCAAGCCAGAACCTGCATTTTAACAATGTTTTTCCATGTTATGGAAAAAACCAAACGAACTTTTTGGCCAACCCAGTATATTGGTCATATGGATTTCTTCCCTGGTGAATGGCTTTTTCCTATCTGTTGCCCACTTTTCTATGGGTGGTTTATCTTTTTCTTATTGATTTATGGATTTCTTTATGTTGGATTTGAACCATTTGTTGCATGGATCATACATCTCTCTCCCAGTCTGCAGCTTGTCACTTGCTTAGAGTGATTTCTGCTGGCTCCCTCCACCTTTCTAAATCCATCTTTCTTGCCCAGAACCAGGCAATAATCTCACTTCATGAAGCCTTCTTCGACTCTCCCCCTTACCCTGGATTTACCTTTCCCTATACTCCTTATGGTCTAGGGCCCCATCTTACCCTGGCTGTGGCTAGCGGAGACCCTCTGCACATGAGATCAGTAAACCTCACCTTGAGTCAGGCAAACCTGGGTTTTTATCCCGATTCTGCCAAATTAATACCTACCTAATTTAAGATGGCAAGTCACAGCCTCTCTGTTTCCTCATCTGAAGAATGGGGATAAGAATACTTACCTCAAATAGTTGTGGTTAGAACGAAGCGAGTGCACATATGTGAAAGGGTTCTGCACCCTGGGAGGGTGCAATATTGTTTCTGGATGACTTGGTTTGTTTATAATTACAAAGAGATCTGCTTGAGGGCTGGGACTGCTTCATAGTCCAGTGCCCAGCTCTGGGTTGGACAATGCTAAGTGGGAACAACTAGATTGACCCAGGGACCTGAGAGATCAGCTTCCAGACCTGCCTAGAGGTGAGGCCAAGTCCCTGCCTCAACATTTACCACTCCTCCCCTGTGCCTTCCATAACTCTGAGAGCCCTGGCTGGCCACCTCCTCTCTGAGACTGTTTCCTTAATTCTAAAATGGAGATGTTAAACCCCATTCTGCTTTCCTAGAGGGATGCTGTAAGGACCCATTTAAAATGACAGAGTGCTATAAAGGGCTTTGCAAAAGTCATGGGGAATCAATAGACAAACTTCATCATGAAATATCTAAGTAGACACTTTTACAAGATAGCATTATAATATTGCTTAGTGCAGATGATTCAAATTTTATTGATGCTTACAGACTTAAGTGTTATGAAATAATCAGATGTGGGGCTCCAATAATGACTACATGATGGTATATCCTGAGGTAACATTATCAAGAGCTTTTGTTGAAACCTCTCATTTCTAATCAGTTGCTGATTTCTTTCCATCCAAGCCTTCAATTATTGCTGCAATGTTGCAAAATAATTCAAGTATGAAAAGCATACAAGAAACAGTAAAATGAACCCAAATAATTTAGAATTGAAGAGGCAAACAAAAATATTTTACTCTTAAAACGACAAAGTAAAATTAGACAACCTCTAAACCAGGGGTTCAGTGAACTTGGATGAGAAAAAAATTAAATATTTTCACTAACTTCGAACTGAAATATAGCATTTCCTTCAATTATGAACATAGGCAACAAATGACAGGGCTGTTAGCAGTACTGTGACTTTATCACTAACAGAAATCAGACATGTAGATATCACAGATGTTGCAGAGATTTCAAAACAATAGTTTGAAATTACTTTGAAATTCCAATAGATTTAGAACCACCAGTAGGCCTTATTTTATGTGTTAATAAAGAAGTACATATATACATAATTGCAAAATTTTGAAAATACCTTAATAACTGTATTTTAATATAGTTTCCTTTGCAATCCTTCATACTTAGTTTTATGCATGTGAAAACATTATTCTGAGGAACAGTCCATAGGCTTCACCAGATTATCAAAAGGGTTCATGGCATGAAAAAGGGTTAAGAACACCTGCTCTAAAGAGATAAGTCATTAACATCACAGGAAGAGAATACTTAATAGTGAAATATGTAAAGCTGGCTTCAACAATTACACATTTCAGAAAAGGTATATAAACTGTACTTCAGAACCTAGTTACAGTATTGCAAGGAGTCAGAAAATCCACACTAATTGTACAATCTAGCTTTCCACAGAAGGCTGCATTTCCCACTATCTCAATCTTTTATCTCTGTCACTGTACATACCTCCACCCCCAGACTCTAGTCTAGAACAAGTAGTCAAGGAAAGAAAGATAAAAAAGGTAGCTCATACTGATGATACTCATATGCAAACATAACCTGCTCAGCAACTGGAAATGTGGTGGGAGGGGCTCAGGAACACCTGGGTTAGTTGAGGCTGGGCTGGCAAACCTAGAATTTGAGGACGGTGATAAGTTGACCAAGTATTGTGGTTTAAAAATTTAGCCCAACGTGAAATCTGGTAAGAAGATTAGGAATGCATGGGACAGCCTTCCCAGTTTGCTTGGCAATACTCAGATTGTGACTGTGACCCAAAGACTAGGCTTACCATCCAAACAGTAAGGTGGAGGAACAGACAGCCTTATACATAAAAGCTCAAACATATACGTGAAACAAAATGAAATAGGATTACTGGGCATTCAAAACCAAAAACAAAACCCTGGGAAGGGAATGGAATTTCCCATTTCTCTGTGGCTGGATAAGCACAAAATTTAATAGACCCGGGTGGTTACCATAGAGCTAAGACATTGCTGGCCTCTGGACTTGCCCCTCTGGTCTATCGGGCACGCTGTTGCCACGTGCATCATTCTAAAGCATTGCAGCTCTTGCTTAAAACCTTTCTATGCTTTCCACCTTGCTCAGGACCAAGTCCAGGTTTAATGAGGTCCTTTATTATGTGATCCGCCGAGCCCTATCTATAGCTATACTTTTGTATGCTCTATGTCTGCCTGCTAAACAATTTGCTGTTCTCCACCCTCTTGCCTCTAGGTCTTTGAGCATACTGTCCCCACTGCCTGGAACACTGCTCCCTGTATTTTGTTTGGCTTTCCTTTAGGTTTAAGCTTGGAGATCACTTCCTCCCAGAAGTTAGGGGTCCCCTCACAGTACTCCATGCTTATCTGGTCACAGCACTTACCACATTAATAATAGTCTGTCTCCGGGCTTCCCTGGTGGCGCAATGGTTAAGAATCCGCCTGCCAACACAGGGGACATGGGTTTGAGTCCTGGTCCTGGAAGATCCCACATGCCGCGGAGCAAATAAGCCCATGCGCCACAACTACTGAGCCTGTGCTCTAGAGCCCGTGAGCCACAGCTACTGAAGCCTGCACACCTAGAGCCCGTGCTCCACAACAAGAGAAGCCACCACAATGAGAAGCCCGCACACTGCTATGAAGAGTAGCCCCCGCTCGCCTCAACTAGAGAAAGCCCGTGCACAGCAGAAGATCCAATGCAGCCAAAAAATAAAAATAAAAAAAAAATAATACTACTAGTCTGTCTCCCTCTTTAAAATCTGAGTGACCAGAGTTGGGCACTGGGTCTTGTTTGTTGTTGCAGTCCCATCTCCCAGCATGGGGCTTGGCACTCAGGCTCTCAAGTTGTTGTTGAATGGTTAAACTGTGGATCTCTAATATGGTATCTTGGCAAAAATCACTACCATGGTGTGGGGACTCAGCTGAGAATGTTATATACACTGCACCAAAGGTTGGGGGATTAGCTTTATCAAAAAAGGTCTAGAACCCTCTGATTCTCCACATGTGGTCCTAAGATACTTAAGAGCCCACAAAAATTATAATAGAACTATTTTATATATTTAAAAAATCATAATGGAAATGGCACATTTATCTAAGATAAAGCCACACAGACTAATAATAAGGGATAAAGTTGTTTGCTTTTGGCTCAGAGTGAAAGTACCAGGTTTCACATGCTAATGAGCAGCTCAAATTGGCTGATAATACATCATAAGAATTTTTGAGATAAGATTGATAGACCAGATAATCTGGTAATTTCTGATTTACAAAAAATATATCATATATAAAAGGTATTCATGAAGTTTTGTGAAAAGATTGGGAATCTTGGGCCTAAATCATTCATTATGGTGATTACTACTGTGTTTGTAATTGCCTGAATCAGTGTATCTCTTACACCAGGGACCTGAACCAAGCAAGAAGGACCTTAGGAGTCTGGGAGGTTTGAACCAGACTCAAGGGTCTTGATAATTTGCCTAGGACCAAGGCAAGCTTCCCAAGAAGATGCTGTGTGGTAGGAAAGGTGATACCTGTCTAATGGAGACAAGTAAAGTTGGGCCCACCCAAAGGGCTAAACTGTTACTTTAGAAGGGGCCAGTTTCCTTGCTTTTGTTGCAATTTTCAAGTCATATTTTTATGCTGTATACCTTTGGGGGGTGGTGGTGGTGGTAATTTTTCTTTTCTGTTTTAAAAGTAAAACTGTTTTTGAAAACGTCAGTCCAGTTTAATCATGCGAAAATAAAAAGGCAGGACACAAATATTTGAGTGCCTACTAAATAACAGGAAAGATTGGGTATTTCCTCATACAAGGAATTGTCTCTTACAAACAAGAGGGGAAGGTTTGTCTAAACTTGGATCAATGCTTTCAAGAGTAATGAGGGTATCTCAGGGGTATCTCATTCGGGAAGCAAAGAGAAACAAAACCAAGGGAAGGTGGAAGAGCAAAGGACAATTATACAGTTGCTCTTTCTTATCGAGATATTCTTTCGTATTGTTTTGTTTTTATAAGGGAGGCCTTTCCTAATAGTGGGATCTCTGACTCCTATAAATCTGCAGCATTTTGAATATATTCCCCTCAGTTGGCCTCACTGGGTGCACTGCAGTTAAATGTGTGTCTGATTTGTTTTTTTAAATAAATTTATTTATGTATTTATTTATTTATTTTGGCTGTGTTGGGTCTTTGTTTCTGTGCGAGGGCTTTCTCTAGTTGCAGTGAGCGGGGGCCACTCTTCATCGCGGTGCGCGGGCCTCTGTCACGGCCTCTCTTGTTGCGGAGCACAGGCTCCAGACGCGCAGGCTCAGTAGTTGTGGCTCACGGGCCTAGCTGCTCCGTGGCATGTGGGATCTTCCCAGACCAGGGCTTGAACCCGTGTCCCCTGCATTGGCAGGCAGATTCTCAACCACTGCGCCACCAGGGAAGCCCCTGTGTGTCTGATTAATGACTATAAGTGTATACCATGGGTGGTAAATAAGACAACTGGGCTTATTTTAAGGTAAATCCAGTCCATTTCTCATGTTTTATAACTGTTTTCTCACAAAAAATCAGAAAGAGACAACTGCCTGACATACTTTCTAACCCTCTTCCAAATCTAGACAACCTACTATTTAAAAAAGCAAAACCTATATTTTGTGACCAAAGCCTTACTTGATTAGTTAATTGTATTTTCTTTTGACTAAGAGAAAGCTAATGACTAGGCTGAAGGCAAGTGTGTGACTCACTCTTTATTCAAACAGCACTACTGCAGTTGCCAGTAATGCCCATGTGAGTGAGGAAAGTATTGGTTAGCAAAGTCATTTAACATTTCACGTCTAATGACACTGAATCACATTAAGACTGTGGTGTACTATGTTACTTGATGTCACTCTTATTTTTGTATCTGTATTATTGATAATAATAATAAAGGAATGATAATAACAGCTTTTGCAAAGTGAATTCTATACTTAATTGTGCAACACGAGAGTCTAATTCTTACTATCAAAATGAAAAGCTTTCTCTGATAATATCTTTAACTTGTATGCTTTCTAACAGAGAAAAATAGTTCTTTGGAAAGATCCATCCAACAAAAAAATCTATAGCCTGTGCAAAATAACATAAAATGCATTTGTGAGAGAATCATTTTTGCTTTAATTTGCTCCCTGATCATCATATAGCAATAAACAGACATAGAACATTTCCTAATTATCTTCTGGGTTGGGTAGGGGTGAAAGGGAAGATCTGGAAAATTAGGAGTATATTAACTCAAATTTCAACACATAATTATTCAAATAAAATTTTAATGATTTCAGTTCAATACAACTGAAAATGTAGTGTATTAAAGGGCATTTTCTACTAAATTTCAAATTACAGGTTGTGGGCCATTGCTGAGCAGGAGTGTCATATCCTACTGAGTATTCCGCTTATTAACTAAGGTGATTGACATGGTAGGAGGTAGGGAAGAACAATGATCAGCTCACAGAATTTGGCTAAGAAAGGAAACAAACAAAAACAATGCAAATAATAATTAAAATAGCACAGATATTAGTAAAATAAAAATACAATCCCAAATATCCATCTCTTAAATTATTAGAAAAAAATTACAGGTAAAGTTACAGCAAATACAGTCGTCACAGATTTGGGTAACTTTATTTGCATTTAATAGTGATTTTTAAGTCCTATAGCCAATGAAACCATTTTAAAAAGCACTATGAGGAATGGAAATTTAGATGTCTATACACTTTTCTTAAAAAAAAAAAAAAAGCTTAAATTTCTGAATGAGCAAGATTCACTTTTGCAGGTAGAGGCCCTGCTTCTTCATAATCTTCACCTTTAGATCTAACAACCACAAGAGAAGAAGCTGGATATCTGTTTAGCTTTTGTTCATTCATGAATTCCAAGTCACCATAGATACTCAGCTTCTGCAAAAAACAATCAATGAACATTAGCAATTTGGATAATTAGGAACCTCTCCAAGTAAGTCTTCAAATAGCAATTTAATCTGTGGTTATTTGGTAAAAAAAAAAAAAATTTCTATAAACATCCTCAAAAATGCTTTTACTCAAAGTGTTAACAGATACGTGATTCTGTTCCCAGTGGATGGCCAAAGAAAACTTTTCCACATGTACTGACTTAAAATACTTAGACGTTAACAACTGAGCATCAAGAAAAATTGCTCAGGTTTAAATGGAGTAAGTGTGGTCATACAAGAGCATGGATTCTGGATGCTTGATGCCTTAAGTGATCAATTCCTTTAAGATCTTAGCTCTCCAACCAAGTGGTCAAATGATTTGGGGTAAGTTTCTCTGCTACTAAATGTTCTAAATTAACATATATGGAAAATGGTATGTACTATTTTAAAAGGCTGTGAGTAGAACAAAGAATGTACATGAAATACTTTAACATTGATAGAAAGGTCTTCAGAAACATATAAAAGCTCAAATTATTACTAACATATCCAAGAAGATAGATACTAAAACGAAAGAATGAAAGCATAACACAGAATCAGTGCAAATGTCATAAAACTCACTGAAGTATAATGGAAATGTCTAATATCTTTTGAGAGTAGGTCTATTTAGATATAGGTCTATCTCCTAAAGGAAAAAAGAGAAAATGAAAAGTTTTTACTAACAAATGGGATAGATTTTGTTGTTAATGCATATGGCAATAAATCTCTGATTCTGTAAGTTAAAAACTGAAGTGCTGACATTATTGACAGGGCAACTGACTATATTAAAAAGACAGATCCACACAGAAGTACCTGATGTTGGAAAGGTGCTTTTAGAAGATGCTGAATAAAGAGCACCTTCAAAAGTTTAACTATCTACAATACTAATACATGCTACAACATGGATGAACCTTGAAAACATTATGCTAAGTGAAAGAGGCCAGTCACAAGAGACCACACATATTGGTCGTCTATGGCTGGTGAAGATGCTTGGGAGGAAATGGGGAGTAACTACTAGTATGAGTTTCCTTTTTGGGGTGATAAAAATGTTCTAAAAGTGATTGTCATGACGGCTGCTTACTTGAAGACATTTCAGATGTGGTCTGCTGTCTACTGTTTCAAGCCAACAACTATCCTGCACCAAGGAGGTGGCCCAGTACCTGACACTTTTCCAGTAAGAGAATATTTTCAAGACAAATTCAGTGGTTGATGGATTGGACATGGATCTGATACACTAAGGCCTCCTTAAAACCCAAATTAATATGTGATAATTTGCTCTGGGGCACAATGAAAGAAAAACTTTCACAACTCTAACATTTAAAAACCTTGAAACAGCGACCAGGAACTGTTTAAATGATTTCAAACATCTATATGGAAGAAGCTATCTAGAAGATCAGGGAGAAAGAGTAAAATTCGTGCAGAGAAATGGATGGGAGCATATGGATAACCTCTAACCAGTATGTTTAGAGATT
Source organism: Balaenoptera physalus (assembly GCF_965194825.1). Lineage (NCBI taxonomy): Eukaryota > Metazoa > Chordata > Mammalia > Artiodactyla > Balaenopteridae > Balaenoptera > Balaenoptera physalus. The sequence continues at coordinate 150,946,467 of NC_138882.1, read as the reverse complement.
CTGTGGCTACTCTGTATTCTCAAATTACTAATCAAATACAAGGGTACAATAGAGGTATTTTCAAAAGTGTTACCTTGGGAAGTTTATTGCCCAAGTACCCTTTATGAAAAAAATTACTTAAGGAGGTCCAGCAAAAGTAAAGAGGAAATCAAGAAAGAAAATAACATACAAGAAACAGTAGCAACTGAGATGACTTAGAAAATGGGAAGAAAGCCAGAACAAAACAAAAATGGGTTCCATAAAACAGATATATGGAAGATTCTCCTGGGAACACTTTGAAGTAATTCAGGTTTATATTTGCCAGTGTTCTAATAGAACCAGTGTTCTACTCTGAATATTTATATAATCATAATATTGTAAATGCTGCCTAGTGGATTTTAATTTTTCAGATCAACCTATGAAAGTATATATACAGAAGAATGAGTATATTTTATTGTCAAGGATCATAATAATTAATGAAAATTGAGACAGTATGAAAAGGGAGAAGGAAAGGCAGTAATGAGGAATCAACAGAAATTTGTAAAGCACTCACTAAAAGTATACAAAATAATAATATACATTATAAAAACCAGCAACTGGGGGCTTCCCTGGTGGCTCAGTGGTTAAGAATCCGCCTGCCAATGTAGGGGACACGGGTTCAAGCCCTGGTCCAGGAAGATCCCACATGCCGCAGAGCAACTAAGCCCGTGCGCCACAACTACTGAGCCTGTGCTCTAGAGCCTGCAAGCCACAACTACTGAGCCCACATGCCACAACTACTGAAGCCCGTGCGCCTAGAGCCTGTGCTCTGCAACAAGAGAAGCCACCCCAATGAGAAGCCCACACACCGCAACGAAGAGTAGCCCCCGCTCACCTCAACTAGAGAAAGCCCGCGCACAGCAATGAAGACCCAACGCAGCCAAAAAACAAATAAATAAAATAAATAAATTTATATAAAAAAAAAAACAAAAAAACCCCCCAGCAACTGAAGAGATGGAAGTGAGAGACAGTATAAGGGAACTAAACTCATCCTTTAGTAGGAGGACATCAGATAATGTCTAAAATTGATAAAACAAAAAATAGAAGATAAAATTGTAAAATGGCAACTGCTTGGAAAAATTTTTAAAAACTATTGACTGGTTTATCTGAGAAGTGAGGAAGAGGAAGTCAATTTTATGTCACATGTATTACTTCTAAAAGTTAAAAATAAACTCAATTAGTATGTATTTGGGCTTTAGGCCTGCCTTTGCCACTAACCAGTTATGCAATCTTAGATAAGTTACATAAATCTTTTCTAAAACTCATTTTCTTAACAGAATTTAGATTAAAAAGCTATGGCATTTACATCGTTTTCTGATTGTCTCTCTTGAGACTTAAAGCTTTTAAACAGCAAGATTCTTAGTCTTTTTTTTTTTTAGACAAATAATGTTTACTATAGTTTAAGACATGTTTCACCCTACTTTTTTTTTTAATTAATTAAATTAATTAATTTATTTCTGGCTGCGTTGGGTCCTCGTTGCTGTGCGTGGGCTTTAACTAGTTGCGGCGAGCGGCGGCTACTCTTCGTTTCGGTGCACTGGCTTCTCATTGTCGTGGCTTCTCTTGTTGCGGAGCACGGGCTCTAGGCACGCGGGCTTCAGTAGCTGTGGCTCGTGGGCTTTAGAGTGCAGGCTCAGTAGTTGTGGCGCTCGGGCTTAGCTGCTCCACAGCATGTGGGATCTTCCCTGACTAGGGATCAAACCTGTGTCCCCTGCACTGGCAGGCAGATTCTTAACCGCTGCGCCATGAGGGAAGCCCCCACCCTACTTCTTGAGTCGTTGCAGCCTTTAACATTTAACTTTGTTCCACCTTCATGTTATTCTTCATTGTACCTCTAATCTCTTGAACAGGGCCTAGCACATAGTATGTTATCCGTAAGTGTCCGTGATTTACTAACATGAATGTTATTTGAAGTCTTCTAAAACCTTTCTTAACTAACCATTTGAAATCAGATGATCATGGTCTTGACAAATAAGAAAAAAGAATGCAAACAGATAATGAGATAACACTGAGGTAGCAGTTATATTATTATTTGTTGCTTTGGCAATTTTCTGAGGCTGCCTGGTCTCTAGAAAGGAATATCCAATATTGCTAAACCTTGTTTTTATAAGTCAGGTCTGACCTGCCTGACAAGGACTGCTGTGAATGACAACTCTTTATTATCTTAAATAGACAGCTCAACAAGAGAAAAGCATTATTTCATGAAGTTTCAAAAAAACGACATCATAAATGTGAAAGAACAGAGAAAAACAGTGGAGAAAAAAGGATCAAAATCTTTGTAAGTCACTCAAAATGATACTGCTTTAAGATCAACAAATGCCAACTCTTTCTGGCATTACTATCAAATGGTATATGATTAGTACCTATTATATACAAAACAGGCTAAGGATAAATTATTTCAGAACTTTCCTAAATAAAAAAAATAAAGCTGCTCATAAGTTTCCAAGACCACATTCCTGGCCCTTATTAGCACCATTTTAAGCTTTATTTGTAGTGACTGAAAAGGAAGCTTTTTATATTTCATGTTTGAGCTCAAGATACCAGGTCCATACTGAAGAGAAACATTCTCTCAGCAGGTTTATAATTTCCTATAAACACATAGGATTATATATATAAATAATATAACAAAATATAAATAACATTGCTCATTGCTTGTATTACTTAAAATGGAGTCTCATGTTACTATGGAGAGAGGTCAGAAGTAACTTATGTTCCAATAATAAAATCAATGAAAAGGTTTTATGAAAGTAAAGTTTAAAATAGGTGGCTTTTGATTAAGAAAATCTGAATAACTTTCCTAATGCTAAATTCTCGGCTACTTTTACAATAAATAAAGGAGAAAATACCAGGGAAGGAGTATTTACACTGCAATATTTTAAAATAAGAAACATTAATATTGAAATAGTTTATACAGCTTGTTTTTTCTCCTTTTTGTTTTGGCTGCGCTGTGAGGCATGCAGGATCTTAGTTCCTCTACGAGGGACTGACCCAACACCCCCTGCAATGGAAGCACGGACTCTTAACCACTGGATGGCCAGGGAAGTCCCAGTTTATACAGTTTTTTTTTTTTAATATACTTTATTTATTTATTTATTTATTTTTGGCTGTGTTGGGTCTTTCTTGCTGTGCACAGGCTTTCTCTGGTTGCGGTGAGCAGGGGCTACTCTTGGTTGTGGTGCACAGGCTTCTCACTGTGGTGGCTTCTCTTGTTGCGGAGCATGGGCTCTAGGCACGTGGGCTCAGTAGTTGTGGCTCACGGGCTCAGTAGCTGTAGCTGTGGCTCAAGGGCTCAGTAGTTGTGGCTCGCGGGCTCTAGAGCGCAGGCTCAGCAGTTGTGGAGCACGGGCTTAGTTGATCCACGGCTTGTGGGATCTTCCCGGACCAGGGCTTGAACCCACGTCCCCTGCATTGGCAGGCGGACTCTTAACCACTGTGCCACCAGGGAAGTCCTATACAGTTTTTAATTGTGAAAACAAATCCACTAAAATGGCAATATGAAATAGTTCTGGATGAGTGATTTTTTTTCCTGCTTCTTTATATATAACTTTATAAATTCTATACCAAGTAGATAGAATTTTTATAATTAAAAATAGTTGAAAAACCATTATTACTTAGCTAAAGTGTGGTTTCAGATACAAAGTAAAGCCTAAAAGCAGTGAATTCAAATGAGTGTTTTCGCTATATTTTTCTAGAAAATGTATCTTAGGAAAGCATAGGCTCTTTGAGGGTGTCACCGTACTTTTGATTGTTAAGGACAGGAAGAAGAGTTCTAGAGAGGGGAAAGAAAGTGACACCCATATACAGATATCAGGAGGGAATGTAATAGCTGCCAACAGGACTCCACGTATGGTTCTGATGCTTTAGGCTTTATGATCCAGGGGCCTGGGCATATGTGGGAACAACGAGGCGTTCTACAAACAACTTAAAAATAAGGGGAAAGAACTTCTCACAGAATTAAAGCTATACAATCAAGACAAAATTTATCACAGCAGAGACAACATCTAAAAGGAAGAAAAAGATCAAGAGTAATCTGAAAGGGAGGGACAGATCCCCAGGTCTGTAAGATGTAACCAAAACCACAATGTGAAGCACTGTTATGTCTAAACAACACCAGAAGAGGAGGTCAATTCCATAAGTCAAGTAAGGAGGTAAGAGAGGAAAAACTATGAAATGTCCATCTAAGAACTGTTTCAGTAAGAGAGTTTGAGCATCCTGGCTCAAAAACATGAAACATGTGGTCCCAGTGGTGTTCAACTTCCTAGTGTCAAAAGAGGTTACACAAAAGATGAGCTCCTGATACAAGTAACATAATCAACTTCCCTAGTGATGATTCCAGGTTAACTAAAAAAAATTAAGGGTACTGGCTTTGGAGTCAGACGACCTGGGTTTAAATTCTGGTTCTACCACTTACTAGTTATGTGACACTGGGGTAATAATACGTTCTTTCTTTCAGTTTTCGTATCTGGAAAAGAGGATAATAATAGCAGCCATCTCACAGAGTTACTGAAAGGACTAAATGAGCTAATTCATATAAAATGCTTAGAACGGTGTCTAGGAGAAAGTGCTCAACATTAGTCAGTAGTCCTGGGAACCAGAAGCCAGGTAGTGGTGATTTTATCAAGGTAAATTCCACCTGAGGCCAGTAATTCAATCTTTCCAGGAAATAACCACACCAATCTCTACGTGTATCTTTCTTTTACAAGGGGCATCCTAGAAGTAAAGAGAAGGAATTGTGCTTATTGGAAGGAATAAAGTACCACAGTGTCAATAAAGATTTACTACTCTGGGTTTGTAGCTTTGTTGCCATGAGGATTTAGAGTGCATGGGGCAGTTCAAAAGCAAGTAATAGGCAAAGGCAATCCTATGTAAGATGTGTAATTTCAACTTTATCAGGAACAATAAAATGATTAAAATATGGATATCAGAACTAAACAAGAACACAAATAGGTAATTAGCAAGAGGATGTTCAGATCATGTCATAAACAGATGAGTTCTACAGAAATTTACCCATTGTCTAACACTTCCACAATTCAAGGTTCTTCCCAATCCTGTCTAACTTTATTCATTTGGTTTAATTTCCTAATTTAAGTTCTTTTAATCAAGTCAGCTGCTTACAGTCCTTCCCTGATAGTAGCTTATTCTTGTCTGTACCTGGGAATATTGTCCACCCTCCTGTCTCTGCTAATCCATACCATTCTTCAAATTTCCCTCCTTTTTCTTTTCTCTCTTTTTCTATTGCATTCTGGAGGCATATGAGAACTAAAGTTTATTTCAGTTGGATCTGATGTCAGTAGAATTTATTATCTTATGTTTAGTTATATAAATAATTTTCCTTCCTTGAAAGCTAAGTTGACTCATCAAATTAGACTTTTTTTTTTAGAGCTCAAAAGTCATTGTTTTTATTTATTTCTATTTATTTATTTATTTAAACATCTTTATTGGAGTATAACTGCTTTACAATGGTGTGTTAGTTTCTGCTTTATAACAAAGTGAATCAGCTATACACATACATATATCCCCATATCGCCTCCCTCTTGGGTCTCCCTCCCACCCTCCCTATCCCACCTCTCTAGGTGATCACAAAGCACTGAGGTGATCTCCCTGCGCTATGCGGCTGCTTCCCACTAGCTAGCTATTTTATATTTGGTAGTATATATAAGTCCATGCCACTCTCTCACTTCGTTCCAGTTTACCCTTCCCCCTTCCCATTTCCTCAAGTCCGTTCTCTACGTCTGCGTCTTTATTCCTGTCCTGCACCTAGGTTCTTCATAACCATTTTCTTTTTTTTTTTGATTCCACATATATGTGTTAACATACGGTATTTGTTTTTCTCTTTCTGACTTACTTCACTCTGTATGACAGACTCTAGGTCCATCCACCTCACTACAAATCACTCAATTTTGTTTCTTTTTATGGCTGAGTAATATTCCATTGTATATATGTGCCACATCTTCTTTATCCATTCATCTGTCAATGGACACTTAGATTGCTTCCATGTCCTGGTTATTGTAAATAGAGCTGCAATGAACATTGTGGTACATGACTCTTTCTGAATTATGGTTTTCTCAGGGTATATGCGCAGTAGTGGGATTGCTGGGTCATATGGTAGTTCTATTTTTAGTTTTTTAAGGAACCTCCATACTGTTCTCCATAGTGGCTGTATCAATTTACATTCCCACCAACAGTGCAAGAGGGCTCCCTTTTCTCCAAACCCTCTCCAGAATTTATTGTTTGTAGATTTTTGGATGATGGCCATTCTGACTGGTGTGAGGTGATACCTCATTGTAGTTTTGATGCATTTCTCTAATGATTAGTGATATTGAGCGTTCTTTCATGTGTTTGTTGGCAATCTGGATATCTTCTTTGGAGAAATGTCTATTTAGGTCTTCTGCCCATTTTTGGATTGGGTTGTTTGTTTTTTTGATATTGAGCTGCATGAGCTGCTTGTAAATTCTGGAGATTAATCCTTTGTCAGTTGCTTCATTTGCAAATATTTTCTCCCATTCTGAGGGTTGTCTTTTGGTCTTGTTTATGGTTTCCTTTGCTGTGCAAAAGCTTTTAAGTTTCATTAGGTCCCATTTGTTTATTTTTGTTTTTATTTCCATTCCTCTAGGAGGTGGGTCAAAAAGGATCTTGCTGTGATTTATGTCATAGAGTGTTCTATGTTTTCCTCTAAGGGTTGACAGTGTCTGGCCTTACATTTAGGTCTTTAATCCATTTTGAGTTTATTTTTGTGTATGGTGTTAGGGAGTGTTCTAATTTCATTCTTCTACATGTAGCTGTCCAGTTTTCCCAGTACCACCTATTGAAGAGGCTGTCTTTTCTCCATTGTATATTCTTGCCTCCTTTATCAAAAATAAGGTGACCATATGTGCGTGGGTTTATCTCTGGGCTTTCTATCCTGTTCCACTGATCTATATTTCTGTTTTTGTGCCAGTACCATACTGAAATTAGACCTTTTTTCTGAAACAAAAATCCTTTACCTTAACAGTATGTTTCTTGAGCCAGTTAAATTTTAATTACCAAGAAAGTCAAGACAGTTTTCCATCTCTTTCAGGGTATACCAGAACACATTACTCAAAGTCAAAAGCTCTAGCCTTGCTGCTTCTAAAGCAGCAATTATTCCTTAACATTTGTGGCAATGTTAAATTTAAAATTTTAAGTAGTTCTACAAGTCTTGTTTCTTATATATCACCTTAGAAACTGATGTCAATGGGTTTTTTTCAGTCTCAAAGATCTAGGGAGAAGAGAGACACTGTACTCAAATCAGCCGGCATACACTGGTCATTATGGTAGTTAGCATCACAGAAAATTGGTAAGTGATTCTTGTGCTGCGAACCTGTAATTCTCATGTGTGCCAACCCCGGTGTGTGATTAAAACCACCAAATCTTCTCTCATTCTATTAGTAGAAAGGTTTTGTGTTTCTAGCTAAACCAATAAGGCATTAAAAAAAGCAAATCATATGGCTCAGTCTTCAAAAGGCCTAAGAGTTGGAATTAAATTTACCTCAGAGGGAACATACTGCTCCACAGCTGTAGCAACAGTTGCACAACAAATCCAGAGCAATACCATCACGGAGAGGACAAGAGTCATGGTTAAAATCCAGCCGGAGTTACTGGGGGAAAAAAAAAAATCAACAATTAGTTATGTTAAAATTGCATAATATAAAAAATAGGAGGCTCTTAACAATTACAGGCAATCAACCTTGTGTACTTACTTAATAATATAATTAAAACTTTATGTGTACTACCTTTAAAACTATTTTAAAAAACATACTTATAGAAGAAAATATTATAATAGCTATTATATTAGGGTGATATGATGTCCTTTCCTCCATTACTCAAGTTTCTATAACATGGCTACGTTACTTTTATAAATTAAAAAATCAGACATACTGGCTTTCTACTAAATATATGAAATTAAAGCAAATTACTGTTAAGGGTATTTTTTTAATTACTAAATGAGATAAGGCAAATCAAAGTGTCCTATAAACTGTACAGTGCTACACAAATGTCATATATTATTTTTCAAGGTATTAAGATAATACTTGCTTTAAGAAAACCCAATATTCCAAAGAATTAAGGTACATAATAGGTAAATTATGAAATGATCATTTGTTTTATAAATGGATTCCCAACAGGCTTCCAGAAGTTAGCTTCTCTACTACATTTCAAATATTTAACTTAGCACAATTTACTTGAATTTCAACTTACAAGAGCATATCTATTATGAAGCATTCTGTATCCATTAGCACATATCTTAAAAAGATATAGTTATATTTTTCTTATGATTAAAATATCTTAGGGTAGAGGCCAGTTACAAGAATCAGCAACTGGAGTTTTTTCCATAAGTGACCTATTGTTTGCTAAACTATAGATTAAGATTTAAAGAAAAAGTGAAGCTATTTTTAAAATGTTAGCTTTAAAAGAATAACATAAAACATGACAAAGTGTTAAAAGGCAATAAGGCATCAATAAGATGCTAGGTAATGCAGTATTAAGGATAAACTGTAGGGAATTCCCTGGCAGTCCAGTGGTTAGGACTCAGTGCTCTCATTGCCGGGTCCCCAGGTTCAATCCCTGGTTGGGGAACTAAGATCCGGCAAGCCGCGTGTCGCGGCCAAAAAAAAAGAGAATAAACTGTAACTTAAGATTAGATAATTACTTAGGTTTCATAAAACTTATTAAACTGCAACAAAAATCCAAAATACTGAGAGAGAGAGAAAAATTGCCTTTTTTTCTGTACAAGGTCAAAAGCAAGTTTAGCAATGAAAGGAAGGGAAAATTTAAATTCTCATTTCCTTATCCAGTCTTTAAAGAGTTTATTCAGTAAAAAGTATTAATTTTTAGGTTCTAATATAACCCTACTGATATCTGATAAAACCTCTCAAGAAACTATTTCTACTCTAAGAAATTACAGGAAGCATGTAGTGTGGACTACTGAAGTGTTACACTTGAGACAGAACAGTCCACTAGAGTATATACACACTTGTTCACCTCTCTACTCAAGTGCTTGGTCTGGTACCTGACACAGAGTAGATAATTATCACCAAGTGCTATGGCCTACTGTCTCTTTCTCTCTCTTTTTTTGGCGAGGGGTGGGGAGTGGTTGCAGGGAGAAGGCTCATATCAGAACTCCTTGGAGGAGTAGAAGCATGCATACTTTGATAAAACCCTTCTCACCCTCAGAAGGCCTGATATTCCTTCCCAGGAGGGCACAAGGTACCAATTACCCTCGCCTGCCCACTTTCTCTTGCCACCCTTAAGAATCCTTGGCATGGGTACTTCCCTGGTCGTTGTGGTTAAGAATCCGCGTTCCAATGCAGGGGATGCGGGGTCAATCCCTGGTCAGGGAACTAAGATCCCACATGCTGAGGGGCAACTAAGCCTGGGTGCTCTAGAGCCCGTGCGCCACAACTAGAGAGAAGCCCACACCGCAACTAAGACCCGACACAGTCAAATAAATAATTAAATTAAAAAAATAAAAAGAATCCTTGGCATGGAGATGACACTCAGTATAGAACACAAAGCCCTCCTTTATCTATAGCCCTTATCTACCTCCCGTAGCCTCCTGTGTGGCCATATAGATAAAAACAAAAATCCAACCCCCAAACCATTCAGACACACAGTCATCCGTTGGTATCCCCAGGGCACTGGTTCCAGGACTGCTGCCCCCTCCCATACCAAAATCTGAGGGTGCTCAATTCCCTTATATAAAGTGGTGTAGTACTTGCATATAACCTATGCATATCTTCCTGTACACTTTAAATCATCTCTAGATTGCTTATAATATCTAATAAAATGTAAATGCTATGTAAATACCATTGACCCTTGAACAACATGGATTTGAACTGTGTGGGTCTACTCATATGTGAATTTTTTTCAATAAATATTAAATTAAAGCTTAACTGAGATGTCTGAAGAAGCACATATCGTAACATAAATCAAAGACTCCCAATAAGAACAAGGATGCTTTTGTGCTGTGAAAAAAACTACCCGCTTGGGTTTGATTAAAGTAGTATGAGAATTACCTTTTAAACAAACTAAAATATCCAAAAGTACAACTTTGGATTTGGTAGGGAAAAGGTAAAAGGTGAAAAAAAGTTTTCTACTTTTGAGCAGCTAATATAACTCTAAAATAATAAAAAGGACTGCATCTCTCTGATACAAGCCAGATTTTATCTCCTATATGCATAAGTGAAGATGAATACATACAGAGAGAGACATCTTAAAAAACCATCACGTTCTCCATCTTCAAGATAGTTCCTATGTGCTTGTGAACTTCTCATTTGCAGATCTGCTGAAATAATAAGGTACAAGTTTATGATATCCTATTTTCCAAAAGCTAGTCTCAAATGACTGCTTCTAGATATATACACTGTACAGATATCCAGCTGCTTTTGTAAATGTAATCTGACATATTTTATAATGAATGCAAGTTCCTCTGGCACATTAAAAACCAAGTGGATATTATACAACATTATGAATTTCCTATTTTACTTTCAAATTCTTATTGACATTGATGCTTTCTGTTTAATTATATTTCTGAATGTAATAATAGAATTTGGTTTGTTCAAGTCTAAAGTTAAAGATGGCCTTGTGTTATGTGCTGTCATTATCCACCCACCAAAATAATTAAAAAGTTAATAAAATCAGTGTCTAAAATAAGGTATGAGCTAGCACATTTTAAAAGGTAAGCAGTTTTAGCCTGATGTTTTCTATTCCTATAAGTTTAAATTCTCTTCTAGCATAGAAATAAAAATAGAATAAAAATATATTTTCAGGGTAGTTTCACTATTTGGTTAGTTTGTTGGGAGATACCAGAATCTCTCATTAGTTCATACTCAAAACATCCTTCAAAGCAAACTAAATGTTTTTAGAATAGTGATTCTAAAGTGTGGTCCCCAGACCAGCAGCAACAGAATCCTGGGATTTGTGAGAAATGCAAATTCTCATGTCCTATCCCAGATCTAGTAAACTGGAAACTTTGGAGGTGGGGCTCAGAAATTGCTTTAACAAACTCTACAGATCCAATGCATATTAAGGTTTGAGAACCACAGTTTTAAAAATTATTTATTCACCTTCCATTAGTGTAAAAACAATCATACAACCAATTCTACCACCACCAGATTGGACTGTTAATGTTTTTAATCCCAAGCTACTTAAAATAAAACTTACAGGACATTTTGCTTAGCGACGGTTCTTTCAAATTTGTAGGCTCCTGCTCCAACTGTGGTGCATACTGGATTTCTGGCTTAGACTAAAACGATAATGAAAGCAATTAAGTCATTTGTACTTCTTCTTAAGCTTTTCTCAGTAGGAAGTTCTATAACATATCATCTCTACAAACATTCAAACTGAGAAAAAGTAACAGAAGTATGGTATAAAAAATAAAACATGTTAACCACAATATATTTTAATTGCACTTGCTAAACATTAGATCCAGTGCCTTGCAAAGAAACAGACTTCGAGCATCATCAAGAATTTAGTCAGTTTAATTTCCTGACAACATAAAAAAAAAAAGAGGGACAAATTACAACATAGTACATTAAGTATCATACCATGCAAAACTGAGTTCTAATTCTGGTTGATCAGGAATAATTTAGCAGACTGCCAAAATTTCTGGTTAAACACATATTATCTTTATTCTTTCTCATCTGAAACATTCCATTCTTCCCTAAGTATGAGTAATTCATAAATTATAGCTCAGTTCTCCATACTTTACATCTTCCATGTAGCACTGATTCTCTGGAGTGGCGTTTTCTCCATCATAGCCACACTTAAGTTGACATAAAGAGAGAAACAGAGCTAATCTCACTTCTAATCAGGAATGAAGGAGGACTCCGCTCTGAGAATCAACTTAAGCTTTAACTTAAGTAGCTTTCAGACACAGAACTTATTCATGAACTTCAAGAGAGAAAACTCCTTCTGTGTTTTACATATTACCAAATTAAGTACAGGGGACCCAAGACTCAGGACGATGCTAAAAATCACAACTAGCCTTATAGTAAGCCACTCAATTGGCAATAATAATTAAAAGGTTTACTTTAATTATTACCTGAGAGAAAGCATCACAACATAATTTGTTGGCTGGTAAGTTTGAGGAATTTAACAACCAAATTAAAAGGAAGACAGCATGGTAGGGTGGTATATGAGCCTTGGAGCTAAAGTAACCCAGGTCTGAAGCCTAATTCTGTTACTTACTGGCAGCGTGACCTTAAATAAGTTAGACTCACAGTTTACTCATCAATAAAATAGTGATAATACAACCTCATGAAGTTGTTTGAAGATTTGAGATAATATATGTAAATGCCTAGTACACATGAACCTTCAAAGACAGCAGCTATTATTATCATATCACATGGTAAATAATGAGGTAGGAGAAAAGTTACCTCTCTAGAAGGCAATATGCTTCTTCAACAAGCTCTCTTATAAGAGTTATGAGAAAAAGCACTATTAACAACTAAAAATTATGTTCTATTGCTTTTCCCTAATATCCATGTGATATAAATACACACCATTATTTATATTCAAACTACATTAATTTTTCTTATGTCTCATATCTAGAGGTTTCATTTTTATCAATTTAACCACTCTAAAATTTAGCAGATTCAGAGTTCTTGTAAGATAAGGAACAACAGGCTTTAAATAGGTTTCCAATGGGCAGAGGGAAGGGTAAGTCACATTGGGTCCTGATGCCCAATGTTTTAATGTAGGTTAGTAAGTAATTATTATTTGATGATAAATATTTGTAAGGGACTAAGTACATGGCTCTATACTAAGACATTCATTTAAGACATATACGTTACTACTGTCAGTATTTAAATGAATCTATGAAGCACAGTCATCACCTGGAATATAACTATTTTTCCATCATCAGCTTGAAGATAAAAAGTCCATGAAGACGTTATGAAGCTCTGTGCAGAGTCCATCATATCACTCCAGAATGACCTTACCAGAGTTAGAGGGAAGAGTAGATGCATTTTTGGCATCAGGGACATGAGCTTAAAAAAAAAATTAAATCATGAGAAATACATTATTTTTTATATATGTACATTCAAGAGAGCAACATAATCAAATCCTTATTGGGACAGAGTATAAACCATTAAGTGATTCTACCATAGTCATCAGCATTACAGTAAACGCTTCATTACCTATGCAAATTAACTATGAGAAGCTTAAAAATCCCAGGATCCTTTAATTTGCGACCAAACACACGTATAAGCTACCTGTCACCTCTATCAAAATAACAGGCTTTTGAATTAGGTCCAAAAATGTGGAGAATCTTAAGATTTGATTAAATAAGGATTAGCAAGTCCTCAAGAGGTAGAAGGGGAAGGGACAAATCATACTATTCTCATCTTTAATGCTTTCATGTAAAATAAACCATGCTATAATGAACACCAATGGGAAAAAGGGAAAAATCAATCAAAAGAATATATGCATCATAAAATGTGAGGTATCTGATAACAGGGCGAGTGAGGGAAGTATTTATGGGCTGACTATATACAGTAAGCTACTGATGAGATTTTTACATTAATTGGTATCACCTCCCCTCCAATTCTGACTTCTTGACTTATTTAGCAGCAGTGGGCCCCTCTAGAGCACAAGTGTGGGATACAACTTGCTGAACTCTAGGGATAGCTTTTGTTCTGCTATATTCCAAAAGAGAGGCAGTATGGGGTATTAAGAGAGAAGAGTTTTTAGAATCAGAAGACCTGTATTCATGATCCAATTTTCCCACTTAATAGCTGTGAAATCATTCATTGATTAGTTCACTAAACAAGCATTCGTTAAGATTATAAATTTTAAGATTTTTAAACCATGTGTGTTTACTTATCACTGTATATCTGTGTTTAATCTGTATAGGACAGAGGTGAAACACAGGGTGATACATGTGTATGGGAAAAGGCACATAACCCAAACTAGGGTGAGAGGTGGTTAAGAAGGCTTCGCAAAGGACATGACACCTGCCCTGAGTCAAGAGGATTCACTGAGCAGATGGGGAGTAGAAGGGACAGAGGCAAGAAATAATGTCATATTACAAACATTAAGAACTGTTCAGTACGTACATAAATTAAGAGAAAAGGAAATAAAAATGGGTCTTAAATATTAGAAATTATGTTTAAAGTTACTCATAAGAGAAACACAAATTAAAACTGTAATAAAAGTATGTTGCCAAGGACTGGGAGGAGGAGGAAAGGAGAGTGACTGCTAATGGGTATGAGATTTCTTTTTTTGATGATGAAAATGTTCTGGAATTAGGTAGTAATGATGGTTGCACAGTTTGTGAATATACTAAAAACTACTGTACCGAACACTTTAGAATTTTATAGAATGAATTATATGTCAATTTTTAAATCTGATACAAATTCCATGGAGGGCAGTTTTGCTCTATTTCTCAAAATTAAAAATGCATATACCTCTTAACTCAGCAATTCTACTCCTGTGATTTTATTCTATAGATATAAATGTGAAAAATATGCAACATCATTTATAAATTTAAAAAATTAGAAACAACCTACATGTCCACAAATAAGGGACTGCTTAAATAAATGATACATCCATACAATGAAACATGTATGCAGTGAAAAAAATGAGTAGACATTCTTTATTACTTATATTTTAGAAAAGAAAGAATACATGTATTCTTGTATATATATAAATTACCTCTGCATTGGTAACCCTGGCTACATTAATGGAGCAAAATGGAGTGGCTAAGAGATACAGAAGTAGGAGACTTTTCATTATACAGCTGATCCTTGAACAATGCAGGGGTTAGGGGTGCCAAAATCTGTGCATATACACAAATTATTGTTGGCTCCCCATATCCACGATTCTGCATCTGAGAATTCAACCAACTGCAGATCATGTAGTGCAGTAGTACTATGGGTCAACTGTATACTTTTTTTTTTTAACCATTTGAGTTTTGTACCATGTGGCTGTACTTCCTATGCCAGAGTTAATAAAATTAAAAAACTTTTCCCAGCATGTTTGGATAGAGTATGAGGGGTGGGGAATTATAAGAGATGATATAGAGGAGGTAATCAGGAGCCAGGCTGTGATAAGTGGTTTGGACTTAAACCTGTATGTAATGGGGAGCTACTGAAGTATGTAAGATAGGAGAATGACATGACGAGACTTCCATTTAGAAAATAAATATCTGGACACAGACTAAAGGATGGACTAGAGGGGGCTGAAGTGGGAAAACAGATTGGAATTTAATTTAGTAATACAGATGAGAAATAATGATGATTTGAGTTAAGGCAATGGCAGATGGGATGAAAAAAAGGAACTCTCAATTTTTCTGAGCCTCAGTTTTTTCATATGCAAAATGGGGATAATATTGTCACTGGACCGAGAAAAAAACCAAAATGAGATTATAGGTGTGAACATACCTCTTAACAGTAAAGCATTATACAAAAGTAATTAAATCAATTGACTTTTCTATTTGCAAACATATCATTTGTTTGCTGAAGACTAATTATAAAATACAACACTAAAATAGGATCGTGTGGGCAATATACATTTCAATACAAAGTGCGATCTAAGCAGTCATTTCTGAAAGGCAGAATTGTTTCGTACTTGTTCTTGTCTCAATTCAGCAAATGGCAGCTGATTCTGGCAACCAAGGTGACAAGCATATTGCTCATCAGATTGGGAATATGCTTCTGTACATGCTGGAAGAGAAAAACAGTCAAATTACAAGAAAAAAAGAGAAGGAGAGAAAGAAAAGGGAGAGAACATTGGCATCTTATAAAGAAATTTTATAAAACTCCATATCTTCTGCCTCCCACAAGTCAGATCTTCCAGGTATAAATCTATTAATTACATACTCAGGCTCTGGCTACATGATGACATTCATATGAGGTGATCCTCATAGCTAAGGTTTGCATAGTGGAAAAAACACTGAACTGGCATCCTGAAATTCTGGCTTCACCACTTGTTGGCTGTGTATGTGACCTAGGTGGAGCTGTTTAACCTCTCTATTGATTTCTGTATGTCTAAAACTGAACTACCACCACCTATTTCATGGAGTTGAACATAATAATATACTGTAGTAATTTACACAAATATATGATATTACTGTTAGGAACTGAATCACTTAGTTGAGAAGCAAGGGTATTCACATGGTAAGGAAAAATAAAACAAAGCAATCAGTCTAACATCCTAAATTCTGAGAAATCTGAACTTAGAAAATGTTCCACAGCAGGATTCTAAAGTTGGAATGAGTCTCTACCATATATACTCTTCATTTAGTTCACTAGAGCCATTTCTTTCCTGTGATATAACACTTCACCACTATAACAATTTTATTTTTCTTTCCACCCAGTCATGCATTTGTAATATACTTCCCAAAGGTGCTAGATAATAAACTGAACCGCATTATGCACATATAAAGATGGCCATTTAGGAGACTGAGCCATAAAAAAAGTTTATGATATCACAGAGGCTAAATGTGAGTACTGGCATAGTGATAGGGAGAAAGGTACCTCCTGCTACACTGAATAAACAGTGTAAGGTAATGAATGGAGAAAATTCCATTACAGTTCTTTAAAAAGCTAAATGTCAATTTTGTCCTGATTACAGGTTTATTTTATTAAACACATCACTTTTGGTAAAAGGTAAGAATAGTGGTTTAAGAGACGACAAAAACTCTGGTTACTTCTTTTATTGGCATGACCCACAAAGAATACACTATTAAATACTGAGTCAAAGGCCTGATTCAGTAAAAAACTTGGAGCTAAGTCAACTAGCCTATGAATGAAAGGCTTAGGAAAATTATACCATCCATTGAAAAGGTAGTGATGAATTATAAGAAGGGTAATTACTATTGCATTTGTCTAAACCAAATGCTTACTTAAACAAAG
The DNA here is from genome assembly GCF_965194825.1 of Balaenoptera physalus. Taxonomy (NCBI): domain Eukaryota; kingdom Metazoa; phylum Chordata; class Mammalia; order Artiodactyla; family Balaenopteridae; genus Balaenoptera; species Balaenoptera physalus. Next base: position 150,929,578 of record NC_138882.1, on the reverse strand, counting down.
GTGTCCTATCCACAGCATAAAATAAACATTGTCTCAAAAAATAGATGAAATTTAAAGCCCATGAAATTTCTAGCAGTAGCTACTAAAAAGTTTAACTTCATAATAATTAAAGTATGCTGGATGAATAGTTTAAACAGTATGCCTGTCATCTTCTGAGGAAAACACATAAAAAGCATAACACAACTCAAAGAAAACACCAATGTTATATACTGCTGATGTCATTAGCATAGCATCTTACCAGATTCACATTCCAATTTGGTCTGATTTAAATCAATTCCATCATCCACAAATTGACAAATTGAAAACAGCCTGCAACCTCTCTGACATGCGTACAACTCCTCTTCCTAGGGAGTTCAAGAACAGGGAGGATTACCAAAAACTAGCATTTTTCCTTCAGGGGGAAAAAAGGTCAAAAAGAAAGCAAAGTTAATAGGGTTTATTATAATTGTCCAACAAAAGATTTATGACTGAAAGAAAAATGATAGGAGCCAGGTAATACCAAGACCTTTGCCATACAAAGAAGTTTTAGTTTCTTATTTTAACAGTGACATCCAAAATAAATAAATAAACTAATGAATAAATAAATAATAAAAGTGATATCCAAGAAACAAACCTAGTGGGTAAAAACATCACCCTTTTCCCATATTCCATAGTCATATTTTGGGGGGAAAAGTTGAAAATAAAAATAACAGTGACATAATCAGAACTTTAATAGAGGTAGAAATGAGTAAACAAGTACTTTAGGGACCAATGGTGTACTTCTGCCACATAAATGTTTATACGAATCATCAGGCTTATCAGGAAAAGTATCACGACTAGCTTCACGTGGCAAATAGTGCCATAAATGCCCCCACAAAGTGAGGTATACATCTAAAAAAATGCTTAAATGAAAGGATTTTTTTAAACTTGGTTTACCTGAACTGAGAACACAAACAAGGCCAACATGTGACATATGGGAAAGGCCACTGGAATCAGCCAGACTTGGAATAAAACCTTTTAGGTCAGTGTGTACAAGTTACTTTACATATCTAAATCTCAAAAAGGAAATAAAAGCTATAAATTATCTCCAAACCCCTCAATAATGCTGGAAGACAGCTATTCCTAGTGCAGTGCCCGGGACACTGAAGGTGCTCAATAAATGGTAGTAGTGTTAATCATAATAATTGGTTTTAAAAATAGAAAACAACAGTTATAAGCATCATTGCATATGTGTGAGAGCTCAAGATAGGAAAGACTCTTCATCGCTGGAAAATGTGAACTGCTTAATAAGACTAATGACAGCGTCTTCAACAGGCTTTTCTTTGGTTAAATGTATAGTATTTGAAACAAACCAGTACATGTGGGGGAGCCCCCTCAACTTACTGTGTAGTTCACTGTGTACAAACTGGCAGGCACCTAATAAGGAAGGAAACAGCATGTGCATATACCAGTTAGCAACCAACGGAATACAAAGGTATGCATTTCTTTCCAGCAGGATTAGTAAAATTTATGTAGCAGCAACAATCCATTAAGAGGAGATGGCTGCAGTCTAATATTAAACAAGCTTTATTACACAACTTTGAAGGTAGTGCATTTTTGGACTTCAGTTCTAGCTGCATTTATTGTTATGGTGAAATTGAAAGAGTTAGCAATTAAAATAAATTTCATACCTGAGTAGCTTTTGCAGGCTTTGTAAAACAGTGGAAGAATTCTCTTACGTCTTTGGAGCACCACATATTTCCTTATATTGCATAGGGGAAGCATGAGCTCATTAGTATGAGCTATACTGCATACCATTTCATTTTCAGATATGTTTTCATTTGTTAAACCAATCCAATAAGCCCTCCAGTACCATTTTCAGAAGAGACTGTAGCATGGTGAAAGAGCCTAGGTTCAGGAATTAGCCCTGGTTAGAAGCTCAGCCTCACCACTTATTCTGTACAACCTTGGGCAAGGGACTTAATCTCTCTCAGCCTCAACTCCTTAGTTGTAAAACAGTGACAATATTCATATGCCAATCTTGAAATATGAGGATTTTATTTTATACTTTATTATTTTATTTATATATTATCTTATATCTACATAATTAACATTATGCTATACTAACTAATAAGTAGACATAACATTAATAATATATTTCATGAGCACTCATAATGTGCCAGGCATGGTGCTAACACTTAATGTATCACAGGATACCTGGCACAGAGCAGGCACTCAATTGATAGCTATTAAAAATCATAACCTTATTCCAAGTAAGTGTTTCATGTTCTAGATAATATTTCATGCCCTATGTATCCAAAGTGACTGGCAAGCTTATATAAAATAGACCTTCCCTAATTTAGAACACAAGGAAATGGTGCTCCCCACCAAACTGAATACCAGCTAAATAATTAGAAGGAAACTTAATGAATCCTCCTTAAAGAAGGAACCCTACTATCCATAGATTTTACATGCATTTTCTTATCCTGAGCTAAGTCAGGCTAACTATTCTCCCTCTTATTCAGTATTACTAATATACTGTATGTACCAAATTGGTTTTATGACACTGGGCAAAGGAAATAACTATCTATTGCCACGTGTTAGGCACTGTGCTAAGAGTGCCATGTATACTATCTTTAATCCTCACACTTGCTCTGCAAGGTGTGAGGTGTTTTTTTTGTTTTTTTTTTTATAGTTGACAAAATGAAGTCATGATAAGTTAAGTAATCAGCAAGGACGCACAGATAGTAAAAGTGAAGCTGGGGGGCTTCCCTAGTGGCGCAGTGGTTAGAGTCCGCCTGCCAATGCAGGGGACACGGGTTTGAGCCCTGGTCTGGGAAGATCCCACATGCCGCGGAGCAACTAAGCCCGTGCGCCACAACTGCTGAGCCTGCCCTCTAGAGCCCACGAGCCACAGCTAGTGAGCCCTTGTGCCACAACTACGGAAGCCTGCACGCCTAGACTCCGTGCTCCGCAACAAGAGAAGCCACCGCAATGAGAAGCCCGCGCACCGTAAGGAAGTGTGGCCCCTGCTAGCCGCAACTGGAGAAGGCCCACGTGCAGCAACAAAGACCCAACTCAGCCAAAAATCAATCAATCAATCAATCAATCAATCAATTTACTAAAAAAAAAAAAAAATGAAGCTGGGAATGGAACCCAGGTTTGTATGGTTCCAGAGCCCACACTCTGTTAAAAAATGACCAGGCTACCTCTATAATTATCTTTGTTATTAACATGACTTATGTCTCCTGCATTTGGACCCAGACAAGTTAAGCAATTATACTTCTGAGGAAAGTTAAAGGGTAAAATATAATAATTTTAAGTATCTACTTACAAACAAGTAAAGTATCCTACTTTCTTGAAACAAATAATTAATTCTGAAAAAGAGTCATTAAAATGAGAGCTCTATCTGCCAGTCACAAATACCAGACCAAGAGAGGCTACAGGACCTTGTAAATTCATCTAATTTCTTATAACACACACTGCTTTTCCCTGAACTGTAAAGCACAATAATTTGAAGGAGGACTGACAGACATCAGTGAAATAAGTAAATTAAATATTTGTCATAATACAACTTTATTAACAGAAGGCACCATAATACAGCCAGTTTTAGGACTGAATTCCTATTACTCCACTACTTCTTGGCTATGTGACCTTGGGCAAGTCACTGAACCTTTCAGAGCCTCGATTCCCTCAACTGTAAAACCCAACTTTGCAGGGTGAGAATTGGGGATAATGGAGGTAAATCTCCCATCATACTGGCTAACAGAGAGCAGACAGTTAATAAATTTTAAGGCCAGGACACACAGGGAGCCAGATGATTTAGAGTTCCTGGGGAGAACAGCTTTACTGAATAAGTAAAAAACACTTAAGATATCACATCAATTGTTAGAAACTAGTGGATATTATAAAAATACCTAGAGGTTTCAGAAATGTTTATCCTTTTAAATTGTTTATTATCGCAGCATATGTATTCAAAAAACTACAAATTTGCTAGGAAAATCTCAGGAAAAAAAACCAAAACAACCAACACATCCAAACACTAGAAAGATACAAAATAAGTCTCTGCCCAATTCCAGGCCAAGTCAATATTAGTTTCCTCATACAATCCTCTTACTTATGAGAGGTTTATAAGAAGAGAAAAAAATAATGTATCCAGGAGCAGTACACATGGATTTGAAAGTCTGGAAGTCAGAATTCCTCATTTCTCTCTCTTGACTGCTATATTTGTCTCTGACTGAAAATTTGATAATCCCCTCTCCCACACTTTTTCTTGAAAATTGATAATCCTCAAGCAATGTAAAATCCAGCAGTAAACAAACATACGGGCAGTGATAGCATTTAGAACTTCAGAATTTCAAAAGCCTGAAAGCACTTGCCAATAAGGAACATCCTAAACCTGTCACTTTGTAGTTTGAGAGAGCAAAGAGGGCTAGCCACACAGTTAAGCATACAGCATAGGGAAGATGAAGGAAAAGCAAGGGCAAAAAGACCAGCAAAAGCTCTCATAAGGAAAGGCGGGGGAGGAAGGATGATATACCCAAATTATATATTTGGAAGGGTGGGGGAGTCACCACGCAATTTAGGATGTTGAGTCAACAGTTCTTCTAGAAGCTGCAAAACAACTCGATTAGCGGAATGGAATTAAAGGAAAGGCAGCACCTGAGGGCGGACAAGGAGGGGAGGAGGGGTCACTCTGTCTGTAAGTTGTGATCCCCCTACGAAGGGCAGTCTCATTTCTTTCCCACTCCACTTATTCCCTCTGTCTTCTGCTGCACTGAATGGTAAGTTCTCTGAATGCAGCAACCTAACTGCTTTTTCTCTAAGCCATTCCAGTCCCAGTGTGAGCGCCTTGTACAGTTACTCAACACAGGCGGAAAGCCCTTCCTGAGCGTCTCCCAACTCCTTGATGTATTTCATACTATGGTGGAATTGTCTACTTGTTTCACTCCAGGAACAGACTGCAGGCTCCCAGCCCAGAGAGGTGCTCAGGGAACAGGGGTTAAGAGTTAACATTTTCTGGGCTGGCGTACCTGCAACTGCCCCCCTCCCCCCCCGCCGTCCCTGGAAGGTGAGGACCCCGCATTAATCATCTGGATACTCCTCCCCCTCCGAGTGTTCGTCTCCCCTGCTGCCTCGCAAGGCCCCAGAGAAAGGGGTTGTGTCTTGCTTATTTTTTTGTGTCCCCAGCCTATTACAGGGTAGGTGCGGCACAAACTTCCGGTAATTACAGCAGAAGCGCGGTGCGGGTAAGATTAGGGAAGAAAACAGGAGCCACACAGATGGGAGACAGCGGTTGAAGGGTGGATTCAACAGTCAGGCTCCCAGAGCCGACAGAGGTGCGGGAGAGCGGAAAGATGGGAGACCACGGAAGGGTTGTAGCCCGGTTTGGACGGGCCCTACCTTGGGGTAGGTGTGCAAGGGGTAGGTCAACTGACAGGCCCGGTGACAAGACGCCGTATCACCCAAGACCGAGTCAAAAGCTTCAGCCGAAGCGGTCCCCGAGCCTCCGGTCAGGGCCATAGTCAGCAGCAGCAGCAGCGGCGAGAGCCCCAGTTGGGCCCTGACCCAGAGGCTCCCCTTCGGCGCCGCCATTTTGTTTGCCTCTGTCACAGCACCTCAGCTTGTTGCTGTTTTCTTTTCAGGTTTCCTCCTCCTTCCGGGACCAGCCCCTTCCCAGTCCCGCGGGCCGCTGCTTCCGCCTCTTCCGTCCTCTCAGCTCCGCCCCGACCCGCCCGAAACTGCCGCCTCTAGCCCCACCTCTAGGTCTACGAACTTCTAGGTTGGCGAGAGGAAGTGGGTCCAAACATCGCGAGTACTAGAGCGAAGCGACACCTTAGCTTCGCGAGGCACGCTGGGGCATGTAGTTCTCCGTAGGCGGGAGGTGCACAGTGGGTTGGGAAAGTTGGTCTCGGAGAACTACAGCCGTCCTAGGTGCGCCCGAGCCCGCCCCTTCGCGGTGTATTCTGGGGAATGTGGTTTGGTTCACACCCACCCTCTCCACCCCGCTGACGGGCGTCGGTGATCTCCCGGCTGGCTGAGCCACAAACGAGAAATTGTAGCCGTGGAAGGAAGCGTCGGTTTAGTTCTGACCCCCAAGGTCTAGGCTTGGGCCCTCAGAGGGTGCGTTCTGGAGAGGCCCAGCTGCTGGCAGGGCTGTTTTCCTGGTGGGTCTCACATGACATCGTTGTTAGGCTTCCCCTTCCTGGGCTCCTGAGTGCTGAGGGCAGAGGAAGGTGGTGGTTCCCTTTGCTCTGGGATCAGAGCAGGACAGTCGTGGTTAGGGTCCTTTGACCACGGAGTAGTTCCTGGAGATGACTGGTTGCTGTGAGGACCCTGCTGAGATCTGGAGGAGGTTGTTGGTTATTGGTTACTAGGGGAACCCTTGGGGTTGTGGCTATGGTGCGGTAATTAAGACAGCTTCATAGAACCCGGGGTAACTCTAACCCTGCCACAACCCAACCTAAGTTGGAAGAGGCTTTAGAAGTCACCAGGTTCAACGCCTGGCCCAGTATTGGAAGCCCCTCTACAGTGTGCACTTCTGAAAGCTAGGCACCTCCTAATTCAGGAAGTAGACCCATCATTGTATACAGTTTTCATTTTTTAGGAAGATGTTTCTTTTTCAGGAGGAAATCTTCCTGTGAATTGCACCCAAGAGTCCTAATAATTCAGGAATGCTTCCAGAGTGTGTAGAACCCAATTGTGTCACTTTAGGGAACACACATCACAGAAGCTTTGATGACGTTTTAGAACCTGCCCTCTTTCTTGAGCAGAACACGGTGCAAACACGTGAAGGTAGTTGGAGTCCCCTAGCAATGGATAAATTCGTCCTTCGAACACCCAGAATCCAGAATAGTCCTCAGAAGAAAGCTCCTGGAGGAAAGATTTACAAGCAGGCCACGATTGAATCTCTGAAGGTGAGAGGGGATCTGGGAGTGGAGAAAATGTGCAAAGGACTGTGATAGCCAGGAGGTCTGGAGGAGTTCTACTATGGAAGACCTATGAATTACTTATTTCTGTGCCTCCTCCCCAGAGTGTTCCTGACCACTCCAGGTTTGTTTCCCCCATACCTTGTTTATCAATTCCTGCACTTACGTTACACTCTTCTAATTACTTTGACTTTGTGGTATGTTTTGCTAGCTGGTAGGATAAGCCCCCTAAGTTATTCTTCTTTTGCAAAATTTTCTTCTCTATTAAATGGAATGTTAAAGTACCAAATATGATTTTGTGTTCCCTGTACAAACTCAGTAAGATTGGGTGATGATACCGTACCTTCATATCCTATTGACCAGAACTGTATCACATGGCCTTCACAGCGACAGCTGAGACTGGAAGAGAGACTGTTAAAATACTCTTTGCAACCTCAAACTGTCTGATTTCTGTTAGCAAGGAAGAGGCAAGGAATAGATACAGGATAGACAACCAACAGTGAATCAATGGATATAAGCACCCAATTAGTGGTAATTATTACTTCACTAAAAACAAACAAAAAACCGTTTGTAATTAGTTCCCTTTGTCTTCTTGAACCTCTCCTCCTACATTACTGACTTTTCTTTTCGGTTCCCTTTATTGCTTCCTATTTTCTCCTCTAGACTAATGTTTGTGCTCCCCAGAGCTTTGTCACATTTTATGTATTTGGCCAGGGTGATCTTTTTCATCTTAAGGCTTCCCATGCTGCTGACTGCCAAACTTGCACCTCTAGACTAGATCTGTGAAGGTGAGAGTGAGACCTGGGGCTAGAGAAAATGTACAAAGGGCTGTGATAACAAGGTGGCCTTCTGAGTACTTGACTGATATACTCAGTTGGATTTCTCTTCTAGATGTGCCACAGGTTTACCAGACCCAGATTAGAAAGCAGTAAAGGGGAGTATAAACAAAAGCCCTGGGTTCTAGGCCCTACTGTGCAGCTGTGTGATCTTTAGCAAGTCATTTCCTTCTCTGGGATCTCACTTTGTCCTCATCTAGAAACTGTGGTGTTTGACCTATAGCAGTGTTTCTTCAAAGGAACACTGTTGTCCTTTGGGGCAAGATAACTGTTCATCATTTGGAACTGTCCTGTGAGTTGCACAAAATTTAACATCCCTGGCACTCAGACAGTAAATGTCAGTAGCAGTGTCCCATTGTGATGACCAAAAATGCCCTACATATTTACAAGTACCCCTTGGTTGAGACCTACTGAGCTCTAGATGGTCTTTAAAATCTCTCCTAGTTTTGCAGTTTTGTGACTTCCTGGAACACATTCAAGGTTTTCAACTGTTTGTCAGAGTATCCATGGATAATTGTACACAGTAGTGATTCTCAGTGAGGGATGGTGGTGGGCAGGATTGTGATATCAGACTGTCTGGAAGAAGAAGAGGATGGTAGTAATTGAACTACATGTACACTCACATACAAATACCCAGATTCTAATATACCTTCACCCGACCCTTCTGCCCTTTGTGTCCCCACGTGGGCCCCAGTTGAGAATCACTGTGTGTGATGATGAGAATGAGCCAAGTGAAGATTATGGAATCAGAATAAACAATATGCATATGGAATAACATTCTCTTTAAATGCAATAGTTTTTCTTCCAAACCTGTTTTTTATTCTCCTGTATTTATTTTATATCCATATACCAAGAAACTGGGACTAGAAACTTAGAAACAATCCTTAATTCTTCTCTCTTATATCTAGTTTTTGATTCTGTCTCCTAAAAATCCTTTTTGTCCTAACATCTCCCACTTTAAATTCAAAATCTTGTTGAGGGCTTCCCTGGTGGTGCAGTGGTTAAGAATCCGCCTGCCAATGCAGGGGACACGGGTTCGAGCCCTGGTCTGGGAAGATCCCACATGCCACGGAGCAACTAGGCCCGTGCGCCACAACTACCGAGCCTGTGCTCTAGAGCCTGCGAGCCACAACTACTGAAGCCCGCACACCTAGAGCCTGTGCTCTGCAACAAGAGAAGCCACCGCAGTAAGCCCACGCACTGCAACCAAGAGTAGCCCCCCCTTGCCTCAACTAGAGAAAGCCCATGCGCAGCAACAAAGACCCAACTCAGCCAAAAATAAATAAATAAGTAAATTTATTTAAAAAAAAATCTTGTTGAATTTAGAGCAGTGCCATGGTCTGTTAACTTGTCTCCGTGCCCTTGGCATCCCCTGTCATTCCAGCCTCCACACTTAAGCCAGAGAAATAAGTCTTTAAAAAAAAAAAGAAAATCTACTCAGGTCACCTTCCTGGCCGAGGAAACCACTTCCCTTAGTGGTTTCAAATTACCTTTTGATAAAGACATTTCTTTACGTGGTACCCAAGGCCCTCTTGTGACCTGGTACCTGCTTGCCGGGCTGCTCTTCTTATTTACATTCCATCCAGTGTCAACCACTCACAATTTCCCAAAGATGTTGTGTTCTTTCATACCTCTGTACCTTTGCTTATGCTGTCCTGTTTGCCTTGAACGGCTTTTTTCTCTTGTCTTGGAGGCAATATAGTGTAGTAATTAAGAACACAGACTCGAGCCAAACTACCTGTGTTAAAATCCCGGCTCTGCCACTTAAACTACCTGTGTGACCTTGGACAAGTTAACCTCTCTGTGTCTTTCCTCATCTATAAAATGGGATTAGTAATAATATCTATTTTATAAGGTAGTTATGAAGTTTGAGTGAGTCGATGTATGTAAAGTGCTTGGAACAGAGCCTGGCACATACTAAATACTATGTAAGTGTTTGCTGTTATCAGCTACTTTATGAAATCCTTTGTTCCCATGACCTAGTCAAGAGTTTCCTCTGCTATAAGGTCTTTCCTAACCACCCTCTGTCCCCCAGATACAGAGCCAATCTAATCTCTCCCTTCTCTAAGCCATCCCTATATCTTAACATGCCTCTACCATCGCACTTAACTTGTGCTGTATAATAAGTGTTTCTTTACATGCCTGTGTCCCGCTACACTCTCAGCTTCGTGAAAGACTATGTCTTTTTGGTTTTGTGGCCCCAGTAGCTGGCATGGGGCTTGGCATATAGAAGGCCATGGTGCATTTTTCTGAATGACCAAATGGTTAGTTTTTTGTTTTTTTGTTTTTTGGCTGCACCCTGCGGCATGCTGAATGACCAAATGAATTAAACTCTAAAAGCCTTGGCATGGCATATGAGACCCTTTCTATTCTGTTCTGTCTGAGGTGCCATCTCACCTCATCTCTTATAGCTCCCCATTCACGGGAATGCATTCCAGCCACACCCCATTTCTTGCTCTTCTCTAGCTAAGCTATTCTCTTTCATGTCTCCAGGGCTTTGACTTGATGCTGGTCCCCTTTCCTGCATCTTTTACAGAGTGAATTCCTACCCATTTGTCATCCCGCTCAAGTGAATCTTAGATTGTTTCATGAGTACAGGGACCTTGGACATTTCATTTACCTCTCCACCCTTGGACCTATCACAGTGCTTGGCACATACTTAGTGGTCAATAAATATTTAAATAAGTGAATGATGAAATGCTTCCTGGGTCCTTTGTGGGGAATTAATCTTTCCCTCTTCGATACTCTCTTGGCACTTGGTTCAAATGTCTGTTGTAGCACTTACCTTACTATATTGTAATTATCTGATTACCTGTAGTTTCCCCAATCTATTATGAACTATTAGGACTGGGACTGCAGTCTCTTATGTTCTGATTCTGCTTTAAGACCTAACACAGTGCCTGCTACATTGTATGTAAAAATTTATTGAATAAACAATAATCATTATTTGGGGATGCCCTTGCTGGGTCTGGATAGTAAGCTACTCCACAAATGTTATTGTGAAACAACTTTATGCTCAGTACTATGCTAGGTACTTTAGGGAACATAAGAAAAATTTAAGATAAAAGTATGAGCCTTTAAAAAAAAAAAAAGTATGAACCTTTATGGGACTTCCTATTAGGGCATCATATCATAAGAAATGAAAAAGTAATGGTACAAAATCATATGTTCTCCATTACAAAATTGTTGATTAGACAATAAGGGTTAAGAGTTAAAAGAGGAGGGACTTCCCTGGTGGCGCAGTGGTTAAGAACCCACCGGCCAATACAGGGGACACGGGTTCGAGCCCTGGTCCGGGAAGATCCCACATGCCGCAGAGCAACTAAACCCGTGCACGACAACTACTGAAGCCCGCACGCTCTAGGGCCCGTGAGCCCCAACTACTGAAGCCCGCACGCTCTAAGGGCCCACATGCCGCAACTACTGAGCCTGTGTGCTGCAGCTGCTGAAGCCTGCGTGCCTAGAGCCCGTGCTCCGCAACAAGAGAAGCCACTGCAATGAGAAGCCTGCATACTGCAATAAAGAGTAGCCGCCACTTGCTGCAACTAGAGAAAGCCCACATGCAGCAACAAAGACCCAACACAGACCAAAAAAAGAGTTAAGAGAGGAAAGAGCTCAGCATCTGTTTTAGTGGTCAGAGCACCTTAAAGAGATGGAAAGATTTGGCTAGGTAGAGGGAAGTCGCGACATAACCATTCAGTAAGTGGTACTTGCTGTTCTCTTTCGTTTATGCATGCACGCATGCTTACTTTCCTGTGTACACAATGACAAATTAAAAACAAGTTGAGTTAAATATGAATTCTAGAGAGTTAACTAGGTCCACGTTCTGCCAAGTGACTATTCCCACACACCACTATCATGTTTTAATGACAAGAATCTGCTGAATATTCAAGCCTCAGTTTCCTCATCAGTAACATCAGAAATAATATTTAACCTGCAGGGTTGTTATGAGGGCTAAATAAATGCATATTGAAAGGGCTAAGCATTGTGCCTGGCACATAATAAAAACTAATAAATAGTTCCCTCTTTTCTTGTATGGAAAAAAAGAGGCTGTGTAGTAAAACTAGAGCTGAGAATGATGATGATGATGGTGATGATATAGTAATAATGATTCCTGCTTACATTTATTGAGCCCATTTCTGTGGGCCAGGCATTGTGCTAAGTCTTTACATATATTAACTCTTTAAATTCTAATAATAGCTCTGTGAAATGGATGCTTTTATCATTTATATTTTACAGATGAAGAATCTAAGGCACAGAGAGATTAAGTAGCTTGTCCAAAGTCATGAAGCTTTCAGTGGCAGAGCTGGGATTTGAACTAGAAAATCTGGTTCCACAGTCTGTGAACTAAAAAAAAGTGGAGGTTTCTGAATGCCAGCAGAGGAGGTATAAAAATCTTGGAATATTAGGACCACTGTACTTCTGTTATCAGCATATTGCAAGTAATTTTGCCATAGCTTTATCACATTCAATTAAAGTGACACTCAATAAGCTCATGTGGTGTACATTTGAATAGTAAAGGTTAATTTGGTTAATCTCGTCTTTCTCCCTAAGGGAAAGTGATTTCTTCTGTTGGTTGCAATAGGAGATTATTTTAAATGGAAAGATTCTGAAAAGATACTAATTATTTTAGGTTCTGCACTTAAGAATGCTCTATAAATCTTTACTCCCTTTGTAGGATTGACTAGCCAATATGTTGTCCCCTGCCCCCACCAGTGGAATGGTGCCCATTTTATTGCTTATGAGCGAAGCATTTTCCTTAATTGGTTTTACCAAACCTGATATTCCAGCTATCCACAACTGTAAGACCAGATGGTATTTTGGAGAGCACGTTTTCTTTCTGGCAGTAACCATTCCACTACTCATTATAGCTTCCCCATTCATATTTTATTTCCACTTCCCTTTTTCCTCTAAATAATTCAGATAAGAACGTGTAGTATCCGTTTTGGGGCCCATATGTGGACAGAAATAGGGAAACATTCTTTGTATGTACATGGAATTCTTCTCTGGAACGGGCTGCTATATTTTTCTATTTTTGCCCTAATATTTCAGATCTGAAGACTGTACTGTACTTAGTCCTTGAGGGTAGATATAACTTTGTTCAATTACATCTACTGCACGCTGGGGATAGAGAGAAAAATAAGAAATTGTTCTGGCCCTCAAGTTGTTCATAGTCTGATGGAGAAGACAGCCTTGTACATAACTATTTGCAGAAAGTACAGATGGGGTAATTGAAGCCTGTGCAGATTACAAACTCAAAAGGGAGTTTGGTCAGATGTGGTTGGAGAGAGGCAAGCAAGGCTTCATACAGGAGGTGATTCTTGAAGAGTCTTTCAAAATAAGTAGGTGTTATCACGTGGTTCAGGCAGAGAAAGAGCATCTCAGGCAGAGGATGTGAAATACTGTGGTTTGTTTAGGCAGCTTCAAATAGTTTGATGTATGTTGAGCCAATGGTGAGGCTGAAAAGGATGTCAGGAGCCAAGTCATGTTTGTTAAGACCTTTTATGCCATACTAAAGAGCTTAGGCTTCTGTAGTTCCATATGCTGGAATGATCTGATCTGAAACCCCCAACCTCATTCCAGCCATGTAGAAATGCTCGATAAAAAGTCTCCAATACAGGTTTTCCCTGGCAGTCCAGCAGTTAAGAGTCTGCTCTTCCACTGCAGAGGGCGTGGGTTCCATCCCTGGTTGGGGTACTAAGATCCTGCATGCTGCATGGTGTGGCCAAAAAAGAAAAAAAAAAAGTCTCCAATACAGAGCTGAGCTTGAAAAGAAGAAAGAGAAACCCTCAGGTGCCAGGAAGAAAGAGGAAATCCAAACCCAGAGCTGGAGATAACAGGCATACCTTGGAGATATTGCAGGTTCGGTTCTAGACCACTGCAATTATGCGAATTTTTTTGGTTCCCAATGTATATAAAAGCTACATTTCCGCTATACTGTAATCTGTTAAGTGTACAATAGCATTATGTCTAAGAAAATGTACATACCTTAATTAAAAAATACTTTATTGCTAAATAATGCTAACCATCATCTGAACATTCAGCAAGTTGGAATCCTTTTGCTGGTGGAGGTCTTGCCTCGATGTTGATGGCTGCTGACTGATGAAGGTGGTGGTTGCTGAAGGTAGGGGTGGCTGTGACATTTTCTTAAAATACGACAATGAAGTTTGCCGCATCAATTGACCCTTCCTTGCAGGAATGATTTCTCTGTAGCGTTCAGTGCTGTTTGATAGCATTTTACTCACAGTAGAACTTCTTTCAAAATTGAAGTCAATCCTACCAAACCCTGCTGCTGCTTTATCAACTAAGTTTATGTAATCCTTCATTGTCGTTTCAACAGTCTTCACAGCATCTTCACCAGCAGTAGATTCCATCTCAAGAGACCTCTTTCTCTGCTCATCCATAAGAAGTAACTCCTTATCTATTAAAGTTTAATCATGAGATTGCAGCAATTCAGTCATATCCTTAGGCTCCACTTCTAATTCTAGTTCTCTTGCACTTTCCACCACATCTACTGTTAATTCCTCCACTGAAGTCTAGAACCTCTCAAAGTCATCCATGAGGTTTGGAATCAGCTTCTTCCAAACTCCAGTTAATGTTGATATTTTGACTTCTCGTGAATCATGAATGTTCTTAATTGCATCTAGAATGGTGAATTCTTTCCAGAAGATTTTCAATTTACTTTTCCATCAGAGGAATCAACTATCTATGGCAGCTATAGCCTTATGAAATGTATTTCTAATGTATTTCTAGATGTATGTATCCTAGAAATGTATTTCTAGGACTTGAGAGTCAAAATTACTCCTTGCAGCAGAATGGATGTTGTGTTAACAGGCATGAAAACAACATTAATCTCGTTGTACATCTCCATCAGAGCTCTTGAGTGACCAGGTGTATTGTCAATGAGCAGTGATATTTTGAAAGGAATCTCTTTTCGGAGTAATAGGTCTCGACAGAGGGCTTAAAATATTTGGTAAACCATGTTGTAAACAAATTTGCTGTCATCTAGGCTTTGTTGTTCCATTTATAGAGCCCAGGCAGAGTAGATTTCGCATAATTATTAAGGGCCCTAGGATTTTCAAAATGGCAAATGAGCATTGGCTTGTACTTCAAGTCACCAGCTGCATTAGCCCCTAACAAGATCGTCAGCCAGTCCTTTGAAGCCAGGCATTGACTTCTCTCTAGCTATGCAAGTCCTAGATGTCATCTTCTTCCAGTATGAGGCTATTTTGTCTACATTGAAAATCTGTTGTTTAGTGTAGCCACCTTCATTAATTATCTTAGATGGATCTTCTGGATTACTTGCTACAGCTTTTACTTTAGCACTTGCTGCTTCCTTGTACTTGTATGTTATGGAGACGGCTTCTTCCCCTAAACCTTATGAACCAACCTCTGCTAGCTTCAAACTTTTCTTCTGCAGTTTCCTCACCTCTCTCAGCCTTCATAGAATTGAAGAGAGTTAGGACCTTGCTCTAGATTAGGCTTTGGCTTAAGGGAATGTTGTAGTTAGTTTTTTTGTGTTTTTTTATGATTCTGATATCTCTCCTCTTTTTTTTTTTAATTTTATTTATTTATTTATTTATTTATTTATTTATTTATTTATTTATTTATTTATGGCTGTGTTGGGTCTTCGTTTCTGTGCGAGGGCTTTCTCTAGTTGTGGCAAGCGGGGGCCACTCTTCATCGCGGTGCACGGGCCTCTCACTATCGCGGCCTCTCTTGTTGCGGAGCACAGGCTCCAGACGTGCAGGCTCAGCAATTGTGGCTCACGGGCCTTGTCGCTCCGTGGCATGTGGGATCTTCCCAGACCAGGGCTCGAACCCGTGTCCCCTGCATTAGCAGGCAGATTCTCAACCACTGCGCCACCAGGGAAGCCCTCTCCTCTCAACATATCAATTATACTTCTTTATTTTTTTTGAATTTTATTTTATTTATTTTTTTATACAGCAGGTTCTTATTAGTCATCCATTTTATACATATTAGTGTATACGTGTCAATCCCAATCTCCCAATCATCACACCATCACTCCCCCTCCCCGGGAATGTTGTAGTTAGTTTGATCTGTACAGACCACTAAAATATTCTCATATCAGCAATAAGGCTGTTTTGCTTTCTTATCATTTGTGTGTTCACTGGAGTAGCACTTTTAATTTCCTTCAGGAACTTTTCCTTTGCATTTATGACTTGGCCAACTATTTGATGCAAGACGCCTAGCTTTTGGCCTGTCTCGGCTTTCAACATGCCTTCCTCACTAAGCTTAATCATTTCTAGCTTTTGATTTAAAGTGAGAGACGTGCTTCTCTTCCTTTCACTTAAACATTTAGAGGCCATTGTAGGGCTATTAATTGACTTAATTTCAATATTGTTGTGTCTCAGGGAACAAGGAGGCCCAAGGAGAGGGAGAGAGATGGGGAAATGGCTGGTTGGTGGAACAGTCAGAATATTTATCAGTTAAGTTTGCTGTCTTGTATGGGCATGGTTTGTGGCACCCCAAAACAATTACAATAGTAACACCAAAGGTCACTGATCACAGATCATAACAAATATAATAATAATGGAAAAAGTTTGAAATGTTGCAGGAATTACCAAAATGTGACACAGAGACATGAAGTGAGCAAATGCTGTTGGAAAAATAGCATCTGTAGACTTGCTCGTTGCAGGGTTGACACAAACCTTTAATTTGTTAAAAAAAAAAAAATGCAATATCTGCAAAGTGCAATAAAGTGAAGTGCAATAAAACAAGGTATGCTTGTATATGGTTCTATGCAAATCAGGTACAGAGTTTAGGGGCTGGGGTTTTAGGGCCAGTATGGGGACAGCAGATAAGGCTTCAGGCCACATGAAGCCGGGAGTCAACACAGGGCTATTATGCTTTTGAAAAATGAACTAGAAAAATTCTATCCACCAGTCCAAGATATCAGCATGAAGATTGTATCATCTCAGGGTTTGAGTTCAAAAAGAGTTGACCATAATAAATTAGAACCTCACACTTATTACTATGTGTGTATATATATTTTTAACTTCGTGCTATCTGCAAAGCTGGAAAATTAACATAAAAACTGGCCCAGAACCAGGGAAATCCAAAGGCCTTGGCAAAGGCAAAGGTGAGATTTCCCTGTTAAGACACTTCACAACCTAGAGTACACAGGACTCCTGTGGAAAACAGTCCCCATTAAAGATGAATTCATGGTCAAAAATTACAAAACTCTACAATAAAATAAATTACCAGGAGGGAGGATGAGCAGGTAGATGTAAATAATAGAATTTCTACTCCAAGAAGCAGAGATAACAGTCTGAAAGAGACCTTAAATATGTTTAAAATGTTCACAGGATAATGAAAGTAATAGAAATGATAAGAATAGGATAGTATGAAAAGAAAACAGGCAGATTTAGAGAAAAAAACAAAAACAGAATTTGTCCAATGAAAAAGCATATTTGTTGACAAAGAAACACATTGAACAGGTTAAAAGTAGGTAAGTCATAGCTACGGAGAGAAATGCTGAATTGAAAGCTTGATCTGAGGAAATCACTTAGAATGCATCCCACAGAAATAGAAATATGACAGAAAAGTTAAGAGACTTGAAGGACTGGCAGAGACCAAGTATATTTCTAATAAGCGTTTCAGAAGGTAGAGAATTGTGAGGAGGATACTGGTATAGATTTCATTGAGTATCTTAAAAATTGTAAGGGCAAACACTAAAATGATAGAAATAGAATGTATAACTTCTAAACCATGAAAGAAAAAACAAGATTAAAGAAAACTCAGGCTGTTAAATAAAAGATAAGAAAAGAAAAAAGCAAAGAGAAAGTATGTCCATTGTATCAGTAATCATAATAAATGCAAATGGATTAAACATGCCTATTAAAAGATAGAAACTCTCAGATTGGATAGGGGAGGAGGAGCAAAATAAAGCAGCCATAGGCTATTAAAGCATAATGACCCAGAAAAGTTGAAAGTAAAGGATGGAAGACATATGAATGTATAATAGGCAGGAGTTCATTGAAGCAATGTTTATAATAGGGAAAATGTGAGGGGGGAAAAAGTCCCTAATTATCCATTAGGGGACTAGATTTTAAAATTCTAAGACATTGTATATAAAAATAATGGAATAATATTCAATACTATTAAAATAGATCAACTGGGTTTATACGTATCAGTATGGATAAATCAAGAAATTATACTGAGTGAAAAAAAGCAAGCTGCAGAATATTATATTTACACCTTCTTCCTACTGAAAATATCCCCTACCTGGCTTCATCGATTTATTTGTCATACCATTTAACACTAATAGTATTTTATATTGTAACAGATCATAAAAAAGGGCTCTGTCTCAATTTTGGCTAGGGCTCCTAAAGGCTGAGAACAAAGGAATAGCTATAAAATGTGTTCCCAAATGTTATTCTAGACCATCTATACAGAACTTGTGAAGGCAGAAAATGAAGACCAGTTTTGGAATTCTCAACCTATCACCTACCTTAGGCAATAAAGAAAGTTGAAGGTAAAGAAAGAGAGGAGATAGAATTCCTTTGGATAAAGTGGGAGGGCTATGGTATTTTCACTTGGAGAATGTGACCTCAGTTCCTGGAGTTGGTGGACACAGAGACCAGACCTGTGCCTGGGAAAGTCTAAAAACAGGGTGGCAACTGATGCCACAAGAAGGAGAAGTGGCTGCTGTGGGAAAGCTGTTATGCACAGAGTTTTTCAGGGCAAAGATATGGGCATAGTGGAGAAAATGCTAACTGGCCTGGAGTTGAATTAAAGGGGCTCAGTTCACAAGGACCCTTGGAAGGGCAGTGGGACCCCTACAGAGAGAGTGGGTGAAGCAATTGCCAGAAACTGGAGACTTAGGGTGGACCTGTAAGCGGCTGGCTGGAAGAGGCCTTGCCAATGTTGTGGGAACTGCAGGTGAGATCTCAACCATGGGCGCTCTCTACGGAACCACAAAAACACCTCATGAATATCTGCCAAGTCTAGAGAGCACTGAAACCTGATGAGCGTAGCATCACAACCAAAAATAAGGCTTTTGCTTTCCCTTACTGCTTTTTTTCCCAGTTTCGAACCTGGAAGGGCCAAAGACCAAAGCAAACAAGCAGATGGGGGAGGAGGAGAAGGAAAGGTGGGGAAATAGAGAAGTCCCCAGACATCCCCTTCTCCCACCACGGGCAGCTAGGCTAGACCCCAGCCAGGGAGGGAGTTGAGACTTTTTGGGTTGCTTTTTATTGAACTATCACATGCATGTAGAAAAGTAGACAAATATGTACGTCTTAACAGATTTTCACAGAGAGAACACACCTGTGTCACCAGTATCCAGATCAAGAAACAGGACATTTATCAGAGGCCCCTGTGCCCCTTCCCAGTCCCTAACCGGGCCCACCTCCCCAGGGTAATAATGATAAAAACAAGAAAAAAAAATTTTTTGTGTAATTATGAAAGCGACTTTTTTTTTTGTCTCCCAATTTACTTAAAAAAAAAATTCTTGAAATAATTTCAAAACTACAGAAAAGTTGCAACACAGTACAAAGACCTTCCTTTTGCCTTTCACCCAGATTCCTTAATTGTTAATATTTTACACTTAATGGAAAGATTTGTGTCAACTTTAAGATAGTGGTTTCTTCCAGAAACGGAAGGAAGGGAATGAAGGGCGAAAGGTGTAAGGAGACTTGAACTTTACAGTGTTTTATTATTTTATGTGTAATGGCAAAATGTGAACTTTTTTTCAGTATAAATAGTGAGTTACTCTACCTTTTTATGTGTTTAAAGTTTTAAAAAATTCTTCAAACAAGAAAGGGTTTGAGTTTTACCATCTAGGAAGTAGGGAGCTGTTGAAGTGTGCTTTTTATTGTTGAAATAAATATCTCTTTATGACTTCTCTGCTCTCTGTCCTTGCCTATGAATTAAGATACTTAAGTGAGCTATAAGGTTGATTCACCTCAGCATCGTTTTTCTTTTCTTCCCCTCCTTACTGCCTCTCAGTGCTAAGTGCCCAGTGGTGTCTGACATGGTAAGATTAAAACTTGCACTTTTCCTAATAGATGTAACCCTCTTCCTGATTTGCAGTAAGCAGGAGCTGCTTTTAAGCAATTACCCATCATTTGGGGCCATCACATATATTGTGCTTTGGTTCAGGTCATAATCAATAATTCATATGTCAATAGGAGCCCCATTAGCTCAGGTGAAGGCAGATGTCTTTCTAATGAAAATGTTCCATTTTCCAAATGACTTTTCTTTTTCTCAGAGAGTTGTGGTTATAGAAGACATAAAAAGATGGAAAACTATGTTGGAGCTTCCTAATCAAACCAAAGAGAATCTAGTTGAAGCCTTACGAGAATTAAAGAAGAAAATACCCTCCAAGGAAGTGTTAAAATCAACAAGGATAGGTATGTTCCTTCCGAATTTTATAAGTGCTTATATTTTATCTCCTTCTTTCTCCTTTCCTCCCTCGCTCAGACATTATCTATCATATCAGTGCTTCTCAAACTATCTGTGGTGAGAGATCATTGTTTAAAAAATTCTCCATTGGTTGCAGACTAATACTTTTAAAATATAATAAAAATTACCAGAAAAATGAAATTAAAATATACAAAATGTAAGCCCTACTTTTAAAAAAAATTATACTCAACAAATGTAGAAGTACTTTGTCAAACTGCTATAGAAGTTTTAAATGCTTACTTCAGTTTCTGTACTTACTGCATGAACTTGTAACTAGCATGATCTGTGGATAACGTTTTGAGTGTCCTTGATGCTAGGTGTGCAAAAATGAAGAAGACATGATTTGTGACCTCAAGGAACTTAGGGTTTGGTGGAGAAACAAGCAGGTAGACAAATGGGAGTAGTAAAATAGTATAGGTTAAAAATAAAAGCATATAAATAATGTCCATGGTACCATTCTGATCTGTACAAGGTATATGCTGGCACAGAGGACAGAGTAGTCTTACATCTGGGGAATTCAGAAAAGGCTCCATAGAAGAGGCGACATTTCACTTAAATCTTGGCTTTTCCGTCTTGAGTAGAAATAACTTCCAAAGCATGGTTTGTAAAAACAAAATAATAGCAACATTTGCTGCTACATCATTTATTACAGCATTGGAGATATTTTAAGAGGTAAGTCAGGAACTACGTTGAATTACCATTTTAGTACAGTACACAACTGTGAATAATATGCGAGGGAGGACCAACATGTGTTCCTCAAGCTGCTCCCAAGTCCCCAGGGAGTCCAGGGTAGTCGTTCACAGCTGCTGTTCTTGCCCTCACCAGTGCAGCCATTGCCTTCTCTGCCTCCCCTTGACCTCTTGTTCATGAGAAGCAGGAGAGAAAGCAGCTTCAGACTGGCGCTAACAGCTGGCAAGAGCTGTGTGAAATTCCCCCGAGGTTCCCCCAAGAGTCTGGAGAGTTGCACCCCTGTAATATAAACCAGAATCTGAGAAAATTAGATGCTTAAAGAACATAAAACCCTATCATTATAGCCAAGGAGAGTCTCCCATCTGCTGCTAGATTTTCTCTTTATAGGTTGTGGTCACTAGAGGGCAATAAGACCATTCATATGAGCAGATAAGGTATTTCCACCAGTAGAGGGTACTAGTGGTTAATATTTTATGACATGTATACATGTACATATGTGTATGTATATGTTCATATTTAAGCACACCACAAATACCACTTACAATCAGATCTTAAATATCAACATAATAGTCTGGAATTGTCCTACAAATACAGAACAGATGATAATTTTTAAAAAATCATTTCTCTTTGTCCTTTGAGTACCATTGTGAATATGCTTTCAAGAATGGGTGTGTCTGATGTTCAGAGATTTCAATTCAAGAATCATAATGAAACCACAACAAGGGAGTATAACTTAAGAGGAGCTGGAAACCATCCAACTTTTGAGTCTTGACCCTATCCCAAGCCTTGCCATAACCTGAGGTTGTGTGGAATATACAGGTTCCTTGGTCAGTTGCTAGCCTGAAGATTCATTTGGATCATTGCCTGAGAATGTTTACATTCTTCCACCTTTAGCCTCCTGCCTGTCCCTATCCTGTGGGCTGTAAGGGACAAATATTTACTGAGTACCTTCTTTGTGCTAGGAACTATGCTGGCATAATGATGAAGGAGACAGATACTGTCCCACCTTTTTGGAGCCTGCAGTCTAGTGGAAGGACAGGCAATTTAACAAGACTTTATCATACAATGCAATGAGTGCTCTGATGATGAGAAGTTAGCCCAAGGAGTATATGTGTTGGGAGTAGAAAAGATGTTAAAGAATGTGTCAGGCCTGGGTATATCACGTGAGCTGTACAGAGGGCTGGAGGTGGGAGAGAGCACGGTACATTGCAAAAACTAAAAGAAGTTTTGTTTACTTGAAATGTAATAAGCTGGAGACAGAGTCTGGACCAGATGGAGAAGACTCTTTGTAAGCCATTCAAAACTGTTTGGTCTTAGCATGCGTATTAGTTACCTGTCCCTGTGTAAAAATTATGCCCAAATTTAGCAGCTTAAGTGTCTGTTATCTCACACAGGTTTTCTGAAGGTCAGGAATCAGGGAGCTGCTTATCTGGGTGCTTCTGGCTCATGGTCTTTTAAGAGGTTATAGTCGAACTGTTGGCTGGGACTGTAGTCATCTGAAAGCTTGACCAGGACTTGAAGATCTGCTCCTAACTGCTCACTTATGGGATTGCTGGTAGGAGGCCTCAGTTTCTCATCACCTGGGCCTCCCCATAGGGCTGCTCATGACATGGCAGCTGACTTTCCCCAGAATAAGTGATCCAAGAGAGAATAACCAAGATGGAAACCATAGTGTCTTTTATCATCTAATCTTGGAAGTAACATACCAACACTTCTATTATATTCTGTTGATCACACAGACCAACCTGGGTACAGTTGGGAGACAACTACACATGGGTTATGAATACGAAGAGGTGAGGATCATTGGGGGCTATCTTGTAGACAGGCTATCACAGCATGTATTTCTTTTAATTTAACCTAGATATATTCTACTTCTGAACCTGCAGATTTATGTTCATTTGTAGAAGTTTTACAGCCATTATCTCTTCAAAAGCATGTCTCCTTTATTCTCTCTATTTCTTTGTTCTGGGATTCTACAATTAGAAATTTGTTAGATCTTTTATTTTCCATGCCCCTTAGCTCATATGTCTCCTTGTCTCTCAAAAAATTCTGGGCAGTTTCTTTAGTGTCCCACTATTGTGGGACATCCAAGAGGAAATGTCCAACAGAATGTTGGATGTACAAGGCTAAAGCTAAGGAGGGACAGTAAATATATACTTGAGAGTCATCATCAGCATATAGTTAGAAACTGAGGCAGTTGCCCAGGGAGAGTATGTAGGAAAAGCAAAGAGCCAAGTCCCAAATCCTGAAGCACATCAATATATGAGGCTCACAGGAAATGGAGAAGGTGTGTGCGGGGAAATGGGAGAGAACGCTGTCACGGAATGGGAAGGAGGGCTTCTGAGAGGGGATTCGTCAGCAGTGTCCATCGTTGTCAAAGGGCCAAAGAAGCTAATTCTAAAAATTGCACATTGGATTTTACAAAGTAAGGTCATTAATGATTTTGGTAAGGACAGTTTCAAAGGCAAGGTTAAGGGCAGAAGCTTGAGGAGTGAGGAGGAGGTAAGGAAATGAACTGTGAAAATAGACAACTCTTTCAAGAAGTTTGGTATTGAAAGGAAAGAGAGAGGTGGCAATATCAGAAAGGAATGTGGAATTGAAGAAAGTTCTAATTTTTAAAATAGGAGAGAACCTAACCTGTTGAGTGACAGGTTCGTAGGGAGACCTTATCAGGGAAAATGGACCAGACTTTGTAAGGATTGACTGTGGAGATGAGGATGCCATGATGCCTCTCATTTTGTTGTCACCCACACCCCCTTTACTGGCTCTTTATTTCTACCTTCGGATACACTTAAATCTTCTCCTTTAATTGTCTGCCATCTTTTCCAGATACCTCGTTTCACTTCTTCCTTTTATAACCAAATTCCTTTAAATATGATTAATAATCACAACTCCCATTTCTGCCCCTTACCCTCCTTCATTAAATTATTTCCATGCTGGCTTCTCCCACAAACACTATTCTTCTCTCTAAGGACACAAGTTATTTCATTCTATCCAAATCCAGTAGTCTTGTCTCAGTTCTCATCTTCCCAGAACCATGAACTTGAGACCATTGATTACTCTCTTTTCTGTCAGTATGAATGACACTGAACTTGTTGCCAATTCTTTATCTATTTTTTAAAGGTTTATTTCCTTCAAGCCCTTATCTGAGTTTGTAATTACTTATTTAATTATTTACTGAGTTATTTTTTGTTTACTGTATAGTAACTCTATGCCAGCAAGACCATGCAATATATTTTATTCACCAATGCATTTCAAGCATTAGTGTGGCATATAGCAGATGCTCAGGATATGTTCATCAAATTAATGAAAATGACAGGATCAAACAAGATTTTCTCCATGGCGCTTTCTAGCTTTCTGTATTCCTGTTTCTTGCCTTTCTCTGTTTCCTCCGTCTTTGTCCCCTGTCCTCTCACAGGAGGTACTTTTCCAGAAAGCTCAGACCTCAGTCTTTGGCTGCTGCTTTAGAGCACTTAGCCAGAGAGGCCGTCCACTTCTCCAGCTTAACTGAGGCCTTAATTCAGACAACTCCTGGGTATGCATCTCCTGTCCTGATCCATTTCTGAATCTTAGATTTTTAGAAATACAGTTCCAATTTACATTGCTACCATTTTCTTAAAATCTTACTAATTTACTGGGTAAAAATAGCATCTTGTTTTCATTTGCTGTATAGAATGGATTGTTTTCTATTTGTTTATTGGCACTTTGTCCTTTTTTTGTGAATTGTTTGTGTTCTTTGTCCATTTACTGTTGAGATCTTATAGTTTTTGTTTTCTGTTTCTGAACTTTATAAATGTCAATATCATAAACATTTAAATCCGTTTAGCTACCTCAGTTTATAAACACGGAAATTCAGATTCAGAGAGATGAAGTGACTTATCCAGGGCCATATAGTGAGTTAGCACCAGAGATGTAATGAGAACCCAGGTCTCTTGGGGCAGTGTTCTTTCTTGGTTAGCAGACTGCCATTGTGCCCTGAATCCCAGCCATATGTGCCTTTATTTTACTGGACCATCTCTATGGGTTCTGCCATCTGCTCAAGCTCACCTCTTTTAAATCAGAATTTAGTGCCTTTTCTTGTGTACTTCAAATGGGAGTTTTCTCCTAGTATTTTCGTTTTAGTCAGTGTTTGCTCTGACATAAACTCTTTAGGTGCAAATGTCCAGCAGGCAGTTGGAGATGTAGGACTGAAGCTCAGATGAGAGATCTAGACTAAAAATATGTATTTGGAAGACATTCGCCTGGAAGCATTTGCTTAAAATCACTTAAGTGGATGAATTCTCTGAGTAAAAGAAAAGATTAAAGGGCTGAAGGATTGAGCTGGGGAGAATATCCGTGGCAGGGAAATGGGAGGAGGAAGAGGAGCCGGTGAAGAGGCAAGAGTGTAATTAGAGAGCGGAAGAGAGCCAGGGCTGTGCAGTGACACGCGGGCTGAGGAGGAGAGTGTTTTGAGAGGCAGGGGAAGTGAGTAACCTCACTGCTCTCAAGTGGTCTGGGGAGTTGAGGGCCAGCTGGGCAAAAGCCTTTGGATCTGGCACCCAATGGGGCCTCTGTGACCGAATACCTTTATTATAAAGGAAACCAGTGGGCGTGGGTATTGAGTAAATGGCTGATGAGGCAGTGGAGTTAGACCTTGCACTCAACCTGGTAGGCAAGCATGCCCCACTTCTGCAATACTGTAGATATAAATATTCTGGGAGAAGTTTTAAGTCCATCATATTGATCTGATTTTCATTTATAATTGATTAACAACAAAAAAACCTTGTACTTACAAAGTGCTTTCACATCTACGACTTCATTTGATCCATATAACAATTCTATAAGGTAAATATTATTATTTCCTCATTTTACAAATGAGAACACTGATTTCCTCATTTTACAAATGAGAACACTGAGGCTTAGAGAGTTTACAGTAACTTGCCCCAGGTCGGGAAACCAAATAATAAGCGACAAAACTAAGGTGGACTTATGCCATGTCATGCCACCTCCTGAAACCCAAAGATGCACCCTTGTCCATGGCAAGCTCTTACTTGTCTTTTAAGACCCAGATGAAACATAATCTTCTTGGTGAAGCTAAAAATGTTTGTTGAATGAATAAATGAGTTAGTGAGTGAGTGAATGAATGGGTATGTGATTGACTTGCCCAAGTTCATGGGATAAGTTAGTGGCAAGGAACTTTCAAATGGCCTTCTGTTCTTAGGTTGTCCCATAGATTCAGCAATCCTGAACTGCTGATAAGCTCCTGTATTCATTATCTATGAATAGTGCCATAACAAATTGCCAGAAAATTAGTGGTTTAAAAAACACAGATTTATTATCTTACATTTCTATAGGTTAGAAGTTCAGTACAGGTCTCAGTGAGCTAAAATCAAGGTGTTGGCAGGGCTACATTCCTTTCTGGAGACTCTAAGGGAGAATCTGTTTCCTTGCCTTTTCCAGTTTCTAGAAGCCACCTGCATTCTGTGGCTTGTGATTCTCTTCCTCCATCTCCAGAGGTGGCAATGGTGGGTCGAATTCTTTTCACACCTCATCTCTCTGACCCGCTCTTCTGTCTCTTCTGCCTTTAAGGACTCATGGGATTAGATTGGGCCCGCCTAGGTAATCCAGGCTCATCTCTCCATCTCGGGGTCCTTAACCTGAATCACATCTGCAAAGTCCCTTTTTCCATGGAAGGTAACATATTCACAGGTTCTGAGGATTAGGGCATGGATGTCTTTAGGGACTATTATTTTGCCTACCACAGCCCTCCAATTACTCTGTGCTCTTTCAGGTTCTATGCTTTTGTTCACTCTACTGCTTGTCAAGACTCAGGACGAGAATTGCCTCTTTCATGGTATTCCCTGGCCCGTTTGCCACCCAAATTGACTCCTCTGTCCTTTTGGCCCTCCCTTGGTTTCCCCCTTCAATACTATCTTAGGACCTGTAACACTTTGGTGCACTGTTTTTGTTCAGGTGTCTTCTCCTGTGCTTAGACCTACCTGGAGCTCCTTGAGTAAAGGGCTGTGTCTTGTTCAACATTCTATCCCGAGGTCTAGCACAGGGCCTGGTACTTACTAAGTATTTGATAATGTTTGTTAAATGAGCAAAAGACCACTTCCTGCAGGGAATTTGTCTTAACAATGTGCTGGGATGCAGAAGCCCCGTACTCTTAAACCCAGGGGACTTGACCTAGATCATAAGACCAGCCAGTGGCACTGCTTGCTTTAACATAAACTTCATGGAGCAAATAATGACTTTTTGCAGATCATTAACTTCCTCGATGTAGCTACTGACCAGCTTGTGACCTTGGGGAGAGGTCATGGAGCCTCATTTTTTCCATCTGAATCAGGAGGAGGTAGGACTGTGTGATCACTGGAGGCAACAGTATAGGGTTAATACGTGAGCTCTGCAGCCAAACTGCCTGCATTTGAAACTTGGCCCTGCTTCTTACTTGCCATGTCCTGCACAAGTTCCTTAACCTCTTAGTTCCTTAGTTCTTTACCTGTTAAACGGGGAATCATTATAGCACCTACCTCGTAGGGTGTTCTGAGAATTCCTTGACTTAAAGGTAAAGCATTCAGTGCAGTGGCTGTCATTATTGTTATCATGAAATTCCCTTTTTCATTTAAAGTTTGTCATTTTGTCTTGTTTTTTATAGAAGAGTGTTCCCTAGGCCTCCTCTTTCCTCTTTTCCTGCCCCAGACTCAGTGCCTTCCCTGCTGTTACTCTTCCTTCTGTCACCCTCTTGCTTGCAAAGCTTGCATCCCCCAGGTCTCCTCATAGCCCCTGCCCTTCTTGGAGTGGTTTCCCTGGTGTTGGGAGAGCCTCCT
This sequence comes from Balaenoptera physalus, assembly GCF_965194825.1. NCBI lineage: Eukaryota > Metazoa > Chordata > Mammalia > Artiodactyla > Balaenopteridae > Balaenoptera > Balaenoptera physalus. The sequence continues at coordinate 150,901,927 of NC_138882.1, read as the reverse complement.
GACCAGTCCAGGTGGGGCTCCTGTGGGAGTATCTGTGAGGTGTACTGCCCCCTGCAGGCCAAGAGCAGTGATTCCCTTGCCCTGGCCTGAGAGTCGAAGACTTCTGCCCTTTGGCTCTTCTGATTTAGGAATATCAAGAAGGTGAACAACATTATCTCAACAGAACTTTATTAGACACTCTCTGTGTGCCAGTCCCTAATAACAGAGAGGGACAGGGTGTTGGGGCGTTAAGTATGCAGGCTCTGGGGTCAGGCTGCTGTGCTCAGATCCTGGCTTCCATGCTTACTAGCTGTGAAGCCCTGGGCAAGTTGCTTGGCTGAGCTTCTTTGTAAAAAGAGATATAATAATAGTATTTACTTCATTGTGTAATTATAAAAAATTAAATGATATAATTCCTATAAAATCTGGAGTAGTAAGCAGGAAGGATTCTTAGCAATGGGTAAGAATTAGAAACTTTTCATTCAGTTCTTTACAGTATAGTTCCATTATTTTGTTTGCAGTTGTGTGATTTTCCCAATCAACTGCATCCATATTCAAATGTTAGTACAAAGCCAATTTGAAAGCCAAATGTAAACTTTTTTTTCTTTGTAATATAACTGTTTGATTCAGTTCAGCAAACATTTCTTGATTGTTTTGTGGTAAGGCACTATGCTGGGAGCTGGGAATGTATCTTGGAGTAAGGAGTAAGGTATGGGGTTCTGCCCCCAAGATGTTTATGTCAAGTTTAGAGGGAAAAGTGGGCATTTAAACCTTCTAGGCAGAGGGAGCAGTGTGAGCTAAGCACAGAAATGTAAGAAGGCCAGACAGCCTGACCCTATCAAGGACACGCCAACTGCTTTCTATGGCTAGAACTTAGCACCTGGAGGCCAAAGGGGTAGGAGGGCTGGGACTGAGGAGAGGAAGGAAAGAGAGATATGGTGAGAGGTATGGCCAAAGAGGTTCCAGGTCATCGAGGGCTTGAATCTATACTTAGAAATTAATTTGAGGACAGAGGAGAGAGCCATTGAAGGGCTTCTGGTAAGGGAATGATGTGATCAAATTGTGTTTTTAAAAGGTTAATTTGACTTTAATATAGAGGATGCATTGGAGAAGGCCACTCTGGGGACAAAGATTGATTAGTAAGTCATTGCAGTAGACCTGTGGAGAGGTGATGAGGACCTGAATCAGGGCAGCAGGGAGAATAAAGAGGGACGTGAGGAAAAGGAAAAGATGCAAGAAATGTTAAGGAGCCTAGGGACTTCCCTGGCGGTCCAGTGGTTAAGGCTTCGTCTTCCAATGCAGGGGGTGCGGGTTTGATCCCTGGTGGGGGAGCTAAGATCCCACATGCCTTGGGGCCAAAAAACCAAAACATGAAACAGAAACAGTATTGTAACAAAGTCAATAAAGACTTTAAAAATGGTGCACATCAAAAAAAAAAATCTTAAAAAAAAAAATGTTAAGGAGCCTAAAATAATGGGTGAATGCTAGTGCCATGTGTGACAAGAAATACAGGAGGAGGGACTGAGGGGGATAATAATGAGTTCCATTTTCCATTTTAGAAGTGTTGAGCTAGAGGTGCTTGCAAAATAAGCAGGTAGAGATGTCCAGTAGGGGACTAGATATTTGGGTATTGTGCTCAGTGAGAGCCTTTAGGCTAGAGATACGTATTTGGGAGTCATCTGCTTGCAGATGGTAGTTGGACCACAGGAGTGGGTAAGATTACTCAGGGAAAACAGGTGAAGAAAGAAGAGAAGAGGCCAAGGCCAATGTCCCAGCTGGGGTTCACAGGTAATTAAAGGTTGGGCAAGGCATATACAGCCAGCAGAAGAGATGGAGAAGGAAGAGGAGAATCAGTAACAGGTGGTATCTCAAAAAGCAATGGAAGGGCTTCCCTGGTGGCGCAGTGGTTGAGAATCTGCTTGCCAATGCAGGGAACACGGGTTCGAGCCCTGGTCTGGGAAGATCCCACATGCCGCGGAGCGAGTGGGCCCGTGAGCCACAATTACTGAGCCTGAGCATCTGGAGCCTGTCCCCTGCAACAAGAGAGGCTGCGATAGTGAGAGGCCCGCGCACCGCGATGAAGAGTGGCCCCCGCTTGCCACAACTAGAGAAAGCCCTCGCACAGAAACGAAGACCCAACACAGCCATAAATAAATAAATTTAAAAAAAAAAAAGAAAATTCTTAAAAAAAAAAAAAAGCAATGGAAGAGACTATTTCAGAAGGAAAAAAGCAGCAGTGTCAGATGCCACAGAGGTATCAAGTAATGTCACGATGGAAAAGGTCCATTGGATTCGACAAGAAGAAGGACTCTCTGTGGAACTTGTGCATCTTCATTTCTTGTATATAAAGGTGGATCAACGGTGCCTGTCTTGGGGAGAGAAAAGGATAAGGTGGGGAACACATGAAGGGAAGGATCTCTATTCCAAAGAAACCTGAATGCACTTCTAGTATAGCATATCCCGTGCTGTTAGGATTGCTTACAGGTTGAGCCAGCCCATGAGATTGTGAGCTGGACTGCATAGATACATACAGTCCCACTGCTCAGAGGAGACCCTTGTTAATAATTTCATTATAAATTCTTTTAGACTCTTTTTCTCTGTGTATAAACAAATATATGTGTTTGTTTATGTATATATACACAAATGTAATTTTAAAAATAAATATTGGCTTATACTGTGCGTGCTCTTCTGAGAACCTGAGTAAAGTAATCATCTTTCCATGTTACTACACGTAGAGCTATTGCAGTCTTTAATGGCTGCCAAGTATTCATTGTTTGAATGGACTATAATTCATTTAACAAATTGGACCCTTAATGGTGAGCTTGTAGGTTGTTTTTAACTTTTTGCTGCTGTACACAGTACTGTAATGAATATTTTTATACATGAATCTTCTTTGCACACTTTGGCAGGGTGAGTGTAGGTTAAATTCCAGGGGCTATGTCTCATTCATGTCTGTATCCTCAGCACCAGGCATTAAGTAGGTGCTCTGTAAAAGTATTAAAATGCCCTGAATTTAGGTCTTTGAGGTCCTGCAGTATCTCATTTACCTTTCTGTTTTTACCATCCACAACAGTGACCAACAGCACAAAAAATTGTTTTCTGAATGAATAATCTCAAGGATATGGAGAACTCCAGCCAGAAAAGGAAAGTGTTGAGTAGTGACTTCAGCTTTAAGTGGCATATGTTTCAGAAGCACCTCACTAAGCATCGCTAGCTAGGAAGCACCTTGAGATATTTCTAATGAGGGCTCTGCATTCCTCCCCTTCGCCTTCCTCCTTGTGATGAGTGTTGATGTACTTCTTTCCCTGGTCAGTAGAAAGACTAGATAAAAATTCTTGGGAGGTAATTGGATAGAGAGAGAAGTTAAAGAATCTTGTCTTCCCTTCAAAGTTACCTCCAGCATGCTCTTCACAGAACCTTTAAAGCAGGGACAGTTTCTTGTTCAGCCCTGCATGACTAGTACCTAGGGTACCCAGTACAGAGAGTAGGCCTTCAGTTGACATGTGAGGAGTAAATAAATCAAGCAAGTGTTGAGCTATGCAGTTGGTGTCACCTGAGAAATTTTCTAAATGTTTTGACCATTTTCCCAAAATTGAATTCTTTTCCATTTCCTTTTGTTCATTGATGCCTCTTTTATTGTATATTAATTTTTATATACAATACGGTTTGTTCCTGAGCTTAATTATTTATTTATTTATTTATTTATTTATGGCCGCATTGGGTCTTTGTTGCTACGCACGGGCTTTCTCTAGTTGTGGCGATCAGAGACTGCTCTTCGTTGCAGTGCGCAGGCCTCTCATTGCGGTGGCTTCTCTTGTTGTAGAGCACGGGCTCTAGGCGTGCAGGCTTCAGTAGTTGCGGCACGTGGGCTCAGTAGTTGTGGTGCACGGGCTTAGTTGCTCTGCGGTATGTGGGATCTTCCCGGACCAGGGCTCGAACCCATGTCCCCTGCATTGGCAGGTGGATTCTTAATCACTGCACCACCAGGGAAGTCCCCTGAGCTTCACTTTTTATTCCACAGATCTATCCATCTGTTTTTTTGGTGCCAGTCCATATAATTTTAGTTGCTTTATAATATGTTCCAATAGTGTATAAGGCTAGTTATACCTCATAATACATAAGAGTATTTTTTGCTATTACCCATTTGTTTTTCTAAAATAAGTCTAAAGCTATTTGGATGTATTCTAATAAAAGCAGCCTACTGAGATTTTTTAAATTGTAATTACATTAAACCTACAAATTAATTTCTGTATTGACATCTCTGTACTGGTCTTTCCATCATATAATATGGTATATTTTCCCCTTTCATTCATATTTTCTGTTATATATTTTAGTAAAAACATATGTATTTCCTCATCTGGGTTTCTCATTCCCCAACATTTACCAAACACCCACTCTCCCGACCCCCTCTCCTGCCCCTGTTTTCTGCTGGAGATACAAAGATTAACGTGTCACAGCTCTTGCCCTCAAGGAGCTCTCTTTGGTGGGCAAGAGAGATAACTGATCAGATAATTACAACTAATTGTAATAGTTATTGTGATGAACAGGAGCATGAGGTGCTAAGGAAGCACAGAGGAGAGGTACCAGCCAAGACTGGGGGTTATTATATTAAGGAAGACTTCCTGGAGAAGGGGACTCCTGAACTGAGTCTTAAAGGCAGAATGTAAGTTAACCAGATGAAGAGAGAAGAAGGAATATTCCAGGCAGACAAAATGCTCATTGGAGTATATGTTCAAAAGTAAAGAGGTGAGAAAAATATTGAAGTGTCTTAGGAGCTGCAAGTAGCTAGAGTATCAGATGACAGTGGGGTAATAGCTGGAAATGAAGCTAGAAGGTAGATGGGAAGGTGGCAGATTGTGAAGGTACTTGTGTGACTAGATAAGAATTTGGATATAGGATTGAAAGATTTAAGTGGTGGAGTGTAATGGTCAGATTAATGTTTTAAAAAGTATCCCTGAAAGAGAAAATAATAAAGTTAAATAAAGGCCACTCTGGCTGCAGCGTGCAAGGTGGCATTAAGGGTTCCAGACTTTGGCTGAGAGGACAGTCAGGCTGCTGGAGTCATCTGGAGGCAACATGCCCTAAGGCAAGGTCAGTGGTGATGGGGATGGAGTTTGAGTGGTTCCAGAGCTATTAAGGAGATAGGCACATACACAAGCTGCACATGGGCATGCAACCCCCTCTTGTTAATGAGCTGCTAAGTGGTTTATGGTTTTTACTAGTTTAAGCATGATTTTCCCCCTATTATACTCTGACTGTTTATTGCTGACATAAAAAAGCTATTGATTTTTTTTTTTAAAGTATACCTATCTTATATTCTAACATTTTTTGAACTTTAATTCTAAATGTTTACTTGATTTCTTTGGCTTTTCTATGTGTTTATTTTTATCTAAGTACTTTTGCATATGATATTTTTTGACCCTTTCCTCTTTTTCCATTTTTATTATGAAAATCTCAAACATTCACAGAAATAAAGAGAATAGTACAAACCCCCATAGGCCTTTCACCTACATTCAGTAACTATTAAGGTTTGGTCGCATTCACTTTATCTTTCCCTTTTTTGTGTTTTTGTGCTGTTACTGAAGTATTTTAAAGCAGAAGCTCAGACCTTTTGTCATTTCAGCTCTACATACTTCAGTATGCATCTCTAAAAAATATGGATGTTTTCTTACATAGCTACAATGCCATCATCATGCTCAACAAAATCAACGATAATTCTTTGATATAATTTAATAACCAGTGTATATTCGTATTTCTTGTTTATCTCAAAATATATTTTAATTAGTTTATTCCAATCAGGATTTGGATCACACATCACATTTGATAGTTTGGACTCAAAAGACTCTTTTATTTATTTATTTTTTTTTAAAAAACTGGAGCTGAGTAGTGGCTGCCCTTTTTTATTTATTTATTTATTTATTTATTTATTTATTTATGGCTGTGTTGGGTCTTCATTTCTGTGTGAGGGCTTTCTCTAGTTGCGGCGAGCGGGGGCCACTCTTCATCGCAGTGCGCAGGCCTCTCACTGTTGCGGCCTCTCCAGTTGCGGAGCACAGGCTCCAGACGCGCAGGCTCAGTAGTTGTGGCTCACGGGCTTAGTTGCTCCGTGGCATGTGGGATCTTCCCAGACCAGGACTTGAACCCGTGTCCCCTGCATTGGCAGGCGGATTCTTAACCACTGCGCCACCAGGGAAGCCCTCAAAAGACTCTTTTAATCTTTAGCAATCCATAACCTTACTCCCTTTTTTTTAAAGCGCCATTGATGATTGAATGTTGTCCTGTAGAATGTCCCACATTCTGGATTTGTCTCTTAGGCTATAATTTAACTTATTCCTCTGTCTCATATTTTCTATAAGCTGGAGGTTAGCTTTGAATGACTAGTTACTAGGGTTATGGTTCATCTTTTCCTTGGGAGGAGGGTGCAAGACTACTTCATAGGTAGGGCTGTGAAGTACTACCTCTATCTGATAGTGCCACTCTTAGGGATGCTAAGATTGATCAGTGGAGATGATGACACCTCACCTTTCCATTGTACATTTCCCCATCAACTTTTCATTGACTGATTTCATCCACTGTTGATTGTCACCTGAATGAATTATTTCATCATGGGCCACAAAATTTTTTAAAATTCTGTCAATTTTATCACATTTATTAGCTGAATAAAGAACATTCTGTGAATAACTAGGACTGTTTGGTTGTCCTGAAATATAATATGTACTGAAAAGACAAGATAAATGCTTAATTCATTTTCTTTTATTGCAATTTTTGGATTAAGGAGTTGGTACCTTAGGTGTTCCATTTTAAGTATCTATTGATCGTGCTTCTGTTTTATGACTTATTTCATTGGCTAGCCCAGTGATTCTCCCCCAGTGATTATCTTGTTATCTCAGCCTTTGAGAAACAAGTCTTCATTTGCACAAGAGCCTTTACATCCTTAGGTGTGTGAATGACTTGCTAAGTGCCACACATTAGTCCTTCCAGTTCTGTACTTTTCAGAAGAATACAGAACAATCTTTTCTTTGGTTTCTGTTCTCTTGTTCCAGGTCACACTGTGAACAAGATGCGTCAACACTCAGATTCAGAAGTGGCTTGTCTTGCCAGAGAAGTTTACACTGAGTGGAGAACTTTCATTGAAAAACACGTGGATAGACCTTCTATAGAAGTCCGAAGTGATTCCAAAACCGAGACATTTAGGAAAAACGCCCAGAAATTACTCTCGGAAGCCTTGGAATTGGAGGTAATGTCCTGGTTGGAATGTGATGACTAGGTACTCTGGGTTAAATGACCTTCATATTTTCATAATGAACTTTCATGGTCTTAAGTGCTATGGCTTTATTCTAACTTTTTTTTAAAAGATTCTGGATTTGTAAACATTCTGGGGGACAGTATTGTATAAAGAGTGCAGGCTCTGGAACTAGCAAGACATGGATTAAAACCCTGGCTCTAGTATGTGCTGGTTGTGACACCTTAGGCAAATCTCTTAACATTTCAGAGACTTGATTTTTTATCTGTGAAATGAAGATTATAATTCCTAACCTAAGATTATTGGAAAGATTAAATGAACCATATATACAAAAGAATAGGATAGTGCCTGGTGGTTAGAAGTCACTTAATGAATGTTGGTTCCTTCCCATTTAAAATTCTTACCCTAACAAATACCATATGATATCACTTATATAAGGAATCAAAATATGACACAAATGAACATATTTACAAAACAGAAACAGACCCACAGACACAGAAAGCAAACTTATGGTTACCAAAGGGGAAAGGGGTTAGGGGAGGGATAATTAGAAGTTTGGGATTAGCAGATAAAAACTACTATATACAAAATAAATAAACAGCAAGGTCCTACTGTATAGCACAGGGAACTATATTCAATATCCTGTAATAAACCATAATGGAAAAGAATATGAAAAAGAATATATATACACACATATATATATGTGTGTGTATATATATATAAAACTGAATCAGTTTTCTGTACACCAGAAACTAACACAGCATTGTAAATCAACTCTACTTCAATAAAAATAAATAAATAAAATTCTTTCCCTTTCCACTGAAGCAAAAATTCTGAGATGGACTCTGTTACGGAATATCAATGGCAAAATAAATAGCTGTCTTTTGAAAAGACTGTACTCCATTTTTGGTCAGCACTCATACCTTTAGTTCTAATGCATATAGTCAATTGCGCAATCCCTATCATCTTCATGACCAACAGTTAGATGGTGTTAGCGGTTTGAGGTACACATGCTGGAAGAATTTTTGCTCATTAGCAATAATATTAATCATCATCATCAAATAAATCTTATAGGTCAATTAATATTCTGGAAAAATCAGACATACAACATCCATATTTTTTCCTCTTCTCAGGGTATCCCTAATAATGTAGCCTTAAAGAATAACTTAATATTATTAACAAAAGAAGCAATTCAGAAGTCTGATTTAAATACTAGATCTGTCACTGCATTCTCTGAAAAAATATTTTAACCTTTCTATCTCTATTATGTATCCACAAAAGAAAGGCAAATGGGCTTGTGGTATATTATTTACTTTTTAAAAATAAAGTTTTGGGTTTTTTAATACAAACTTACGATAGAAAATGAAAAAATATGGAAAGGAAAAATAAGATCACCATTGAACCTACCATCCAGACATAGTCTTGTTAACATTTTGGTGCATTTCCTGTTTGGTAAATTATTGTAGCTCTTTCTTTTTTTTTTTAATAAACTTATTTATTTATTTATATTTTTGGCTGCGCGCGGGCTTTCTCTAGTTGCAGTGAGCGGGGGCTACTCTTCGTTTCGGTGCGCGGGCTTCTCATTGTGGTGGCTTCTCTTGTTGCGGAGCATGGGCTCTAGGCACGCGGGCTTCAGTAGTTGTGGCACGTGGGCTCAGTAGTTGTGGCTTGCGGGCTCTAGAGCGCGGGCTCAGTAGTTGTGGCACACGGGCTTAGTTGCTCCGTGGCATGTGGGATCTCCTGGACCAGGGCTCAAACCCGTGTCCCCTGCATTGGCAGGTGGATTCTTAACCACTGCACCACCGGGGAAGTCCCTGTAGCTCTTTCAATGAATACTGGGCAAGTTATGATTATCCCAGACTTATTAAGAGCCAGTTATGTACCAACTGTTCCATAAGATATTTTTATTGATTATTTAAATAACGTTGCAGAAAATTGACAATTATTCACATTTATGTTGTATTTTTAATCTTGATCAATATCAGTTAGTGTCATTTTGTATATACTTTTCTATATATTTCTATTCTTATATTTATAATTTTTAATGTCCATTTGATGGTTCAGTGAATTAATATACTGTAAGTTTGCTTAACTTTTCCTAAGAAAGTATTAATATGAATATTAAGCCCTTGGAAGAGAGGAAAAAAAATATAAAGGTTGTAAGTCTAATTTTCTGGAGTATCGATTAGCCAACAAGACTCGCTATTTGATGTTTTAAAAGAAGTTTATTTTTTAAATAAACCAAAATTATTGCAGAAACATAGAGTGTGGGTATATAATATGTAGTTAATGTGGTGGTAAATACCAGTTCCCTGTGGTATCTTTTTAAGTAAATGATAATAACGAAGCTATGCTTGTAAGGATTAATGAGCAGTTTGCCTGCTATATTAAACTCAATAATAATTATCCTTTTAGTTTATCCATTAATTATCCTTTAACTGGCACATCAAGTGGTAAGCACTCAAGTGTTACAAAGCAAAGTTAAAAAAGTGTGATACATTCGTTAGTGCTTTCCAGTGTAATTGGAAAAAATATCAGATTAAGCATAGTTGAATGGTTTTGTTCCCAAAGAGTAAATTTTGAAAATTAAAAATGTGCGTCTTAGCCATCTTCCTTGGCCGAAGAAAATCAATCTGTTTTCCCTGCATAAACAACATTTTATAGTATTTTCTTATCAGTTTGGTATGTCAGAAAATATAAATACAGACACTTTTTACATAAAGTTAACTCTTAGCACCCATCATCATCTGAAACATTTTCATATTAGGGCAAATCAGTGAACCATCTAATCCAGTATCTGGTCTTTGACAGTATCCAATGTTGAGTGCATTCAAATCAGACATCAGATCTCCATAAATGTACTTTATCAGGCAGTAGTAAACCATTGGGTAAGTTATTGGCCCAATAACTAAAAAGCTTTTGCAATTTGATCTTAGCATGTGTTTTTTCAAATCCACTCATTACATTTTTATAGAAAATAATGTTTCTGTTATTTGTTTGGTCTTATCCTTTAGTAGTGAAAGCCACAGATAAAGAATATACACACACAGCCCAAAAGTGCATCTCTTTATTACTCTACAGATCTTGCTTTCCAGATTCATGGATTGTTTCCTTGTTCTTGGAATAAAGGAATAGATGAATAAAAACTCCATTGTTGAGACCCACACTCCATTCCCCTTTACTTTCTCCCTTCCAGATCGTCTTTGTTCTTCCCTGTCTTTTAGATCTTTCCTCATATGAACGTCCCCTGTGGTGTCATTCTCTTACTTCCCCTTCCTCATTATCCACTCTCCTTCCTACCTCACGGCCTGTGATCATTTTCCTATTATGTCATTTTAAAAAAATGAATCTGATTCTCAAAGTGAGCCTGTTATCGTTAAGAGTTATGAAACACTGGCTGGTTGGCCCAGTTGGTTGTCAGATGGTGCTAATGAGATCCAGGTCAGGGGTACATCCCCATATGGGACTGTTAGTTTTTTTTTGTTTAATGGCCTCAGACTGTACCTCTGGCTTTGACCAACTCTTTAATAAATGTATTCAACTGGTCAAAAAGGAGTGTGGGTATATATGTACAAATCCAATCATGCTATTGGAAAACTCATACAAAGTTTGCTTCTAGTGGATATTCAATTCACCAAATGTTTAGTTCTACTACTACTAGTGCCAGAGGAGAATGCAAACATGAATGAGTTGCAGTCCTTATCCTAAGAAAGCTTACTGTCTCCTGACTAAGAGCCTGTAAATGACTGACTAAATACGAGGCAGGATGAAATATGTCTGAAATAGTGTTACTAGCAAGTGGTATAAACACACAAAGGACAGAACAATGAAATCTGATGGGGAAATCTGGGAAGGTTTCATGAAAAAGACAGCACTTGAACTGGCCTTTGAAAGAGTGGTTGGATTTTGCTAACTAGAAAATACATATAAAATAGAAACATATTTCATATTTCATATGCTATGTATAGGATGTTACTGAAAGAGCAGAAAAGGAGGGAGGTATATGTGGGGAAAGAGGAAATTCATTTCACAAATATTTACTGAGCACTTAATATGTGCCAGTACCTATGCTACTAGGCATGGGGAGTTTAGAAGTGGATCCAAAATGGTACCAGCCCTGGAGGGGCTCACAATCTTCTGAGGGAAGTAGGCAAATGAGTAGTTACAATACAGTGTGGGAAGTTCTGCACTTAAGGTAAACACATGAAGAAGAGCTTCTTCCCTTGTTTTTAAAGAGCTTACAGATGTGGCAAACATCACTAATTGATTATGGCACCATTTCTTCTGAGTTCAGAATCCTTGACAAAAGACAGCTCTGGGTGGATGTGTTTTATATCTTCACCCAGCTATTGCCAGTTTGTCCAGGATTGGACAACTGAATACCACATACTCAACTCACAGGTACAAATAGATAAGGAAGGCAAATCAGATTCTCTGTCTCTGGGAAATTGAACTAGGAAATACCAAGAAGCAACAGTGGGAGTTTTGAAACAGAAGGGATATTGGAGGAGTTATGAGGAAGCAGAAGCTATGGGTAGAGATGTGTAGAATAGGGGGAGAGAATAAGGCAGTTAGAATTGATAGTCAGTAAAAAAAAGCAAATGTAGAGGAACAAAAACATGTGAAAAAGAGACCAGGCAAATCATGAGAGACACAGAGAAAGGATATGGTCCATAAATAAATCCCTAGGTTTCTTACAGCATTCTCGTTCCCATTCATACACATGTATCTCATAGTAAATCCCCTTTTTCTCAAGGTCTCAGTAAGGCTCTGGTCCTTTCACCCAAAAGGGCTTACCTAAATTATCAGATTAGAACCCATTGGGAAGGACTCTCAACTTGGGTAGGTTTGGATTATCCAAAGGCAGTTATAAGGTAGGCATTCTTCACTTTGTTCAATGAACATGTTATACACAAGGATGCATGATGAATCATTTTCCCTTATGGTATACATTTTAATATTACAAATGTTTTTCTTCATTTCTTCATTCCGATTGGCCTTCATTTAACAAGAAGCATGCATGAGAATTGATAGCTACTTGCTTCTTATTCCCATCACATTGCTGGTATAGCACCTATCCTGCTGCCCCTTGGTTTTCTGTGTACATGCCTCTCCTTTCTAGGTTGTGACTTCTTAGAGGGTAGGGGGTCAGGTGTTTTCTGCTTGGGTGTCTCTAATACCTAGATCAGACCATACTCAGAGTAGCGACTTAGTAACTATTTGCTGAATGAAGTATGAATAAGTATCCAGTTCTGTGAATTTCAAGGCACTCTCAAGGTTCTTTTTTTATATATACTACAGTTTGATGGAATGGCCATGACTTATTTTTGCAAATGCACACATACCCTTCTTCCCCTAACAACCACTCCCCTCAAAAAAAGAAAATTAAAAAAAAAAAGCCTTTTTTCTTGCCTGTCATATTAAGTGAATCTCTAAACAGTCAGTGACTAACCATCCTCACACTGGGACGAGGAACCCTCATTGGGGTGAGGAGCCTCTTTTGCAAACGTTGCTGGACAAATGCTGGGCAGACGGCCAGCCACCCTTATAGCCTTGTAAAGTAGTCTGGTACCCGGGATGCCGCAGGCTGGGGGCTAGTTCAGTGCCCACCAAGGAGGCCATGAAAAGCTCGAGGAGTCTGGGTTCTGGAGAGCCATGGCACCACGTCCACTCACTCCAGCACCAGCCTTGGAGATAATCAGTCAGTCATCAGGACCCCAAACTTCCCTGAACACCTTTTGTCTGTTACACCTAGGCAGATGTCTGGACCTGGATATTCATTCTCTCTCTCCCTTTCTCTCTCTCTCTCTCAGTCCTGTTCTGTTCCCTGCGTGGTCCTCATTTCTTCCAGGTTTCTTTATTATATTCATTTTGGTCTGCTGGTCTCTCTCTTTTGTTAGGACACTTATCAAATGTCTGGTGATCCTTTCTTTATTTTGGTGCATTTTTTCCTTAAACTTTTCCTTTTTAAAATATAAGTATAGTACATATATGGAAAAGCACACAAAAGATATATGTACAGCCCACTGAATTCATCACCAAGCAAGTGCCTGCCTCACCTGGCCTGATCCTACTCATTCTCCAGGTCTCACGTCAAATGCCATTCCCTCCTGAGGCCAGGAGCTGCCCTCCTGGGTCAGGTCCCTTTGCTGCAGCTCTGTGCCCCAGAACTGGCTCCTGTCCTCTTTCCCAGCCCTCGGTACACTTGCAATCCCTGCTTCTATCTGTCTCCAGCCAACCCGTGCTCCCTGTGGAGTCAAGAGCTATGTTGACATTGTTCACTGCTCTTTCCTCAGCCCAGGCACATAGTGCTGAGTAAGTTTGAATGTGTGGTAGGGTAGGGAGGGAAAGAGTGAAGGGAAAAAAGCAAGTGAGAGAGAAATTTGTTTCCTGTTTTCAAGGAACTCACTCTCAGGGAAGACAAACTCAAAAAAATAGATCATTATAATATGTTATGAAAATGACTAAGGGAAGCTCGGGACACTGGCAGCCCCAAGGGGAACTTTCAGTCCTTTAAACTAGGATTTGCTTTTTTTGCTTTTTGTTTTTTAGCTAAGCTTTGACATACAAATAGGAATGAGTTTCCTAGGGAAATTGCGCCTTGCTGAGGAAACGTGTACCTGTGCAGAGGCGTAGAGGTGTGTAAAAGCAGCTGAGGTTGTTCAGGCTGGGCCAGGGTCAGGACCAGGGAGGCGAATAGTGAGCGATGCGCCTGGAAAGGAACGAAGTGAGGGGGTCCCTGACCAGCAACCCAGTCTGGCCTGGATCCGGATCATGTGGGCAAAAGTCTCAGACCTGTCCTGCTGTCATTAGGCCTGTGACTTCAGCAGGGCTTGGGCCTGAGCCAGACCACCCCAGAATTGCCACAGGTCCTATCCTCTAGGCCCCTTTCTGCTTAGCTGATCCTGCAGAGGTCTCTCCAGACTCAGCTGGTCTCTCAGAAGGTTAAGGGGGCAGTGAGTATGGTGAAAGGGAAGAAACATGGGTGTTGGAGTCGGGGGCTCCGAGTCAGAGTCCTAACTCTGCCTCTTAATAGTTGTAAGATCTGGAGCATTCCTTTACCTTTGAACCTGTTTCCTCATCTATAAAATGAGATAATAGGACTTGTGAGCAGTAAATGTGAAAAATGATTTATAAACTGCTTTACACACATATTAGAATCCAGACCCAGTGTTTTTAAAATACTGTAAGGGGTTAAAAGGCACTTAAAAAACAAACAAACAAAAAGGTATAAACTGTTATACTGATTTATTATCCTTGATCTTCGTTTCCTGGTTGGTAAAGTACAGGGCCCAGGGCCCAGAACCCATTGCTTGGTTCAAGCCAGTTTCCTGTTATAATGGCAAATATTACCACCCGGCAGGGGTTGTGAATGAGGTCCCTGTCACAAAGCACATGGCCTTGTTCCTTAATTGCCAGGGTGGAATTAATTTGCTCTTCCTGTTTCTTTTGTGACAGGAAGTAGATGTCCTTGAATTTCAGTTGATTAATGGAGGCCTCTGAGCAAAGTGCTCCAGCCTCTCTTGCTTTTAATCCTTATGCAATGCAAGACCCTAATTTGATAATTTTGCTGTTTTTTTAGATGGATCACCTACTGGTTGAAAATATTGAACGGGAAACGTTTCATCTCTGCTCCCGCCTCATTAATGGGCCATACCGGCGGACAGTGAGAGCCCTGGTCTTCACATTAAAGCATCGAGCTGAAATCCGGGCTCAGGTGAAGAACGGCACGCTGCCAGTCGGCACGTTTGTACAGACCCACAAAAAGTGACCTGAGGATGGTTCCAACCCTGGGCTGGGCAGAAAGGAAAATGGGCCTTTCTCTGCCATTCAAAGACTCTTTTGAGTTTGGGCGATGGCTGATGCTGGCGGTGCTGAATTTTCCCATGGTGCCATTCCTTCAGACAGAGGATACAGAGAGCCCCGGGAGACAGACCTGCAGGAAATGCTTCATTAGCTGGAGTGCGCTGGTGCTGCCTAACAGGATGTGCGCTCGCTGTCGCTAGGAAGCGCAGTACGGTTGCCATCACCCAACACAGTGAAAGGGTGACGGATTCCACTGTGAATATGCCAGGGACACCTCTAAACTTCCCCCGTGTCAGGCAGATGAAATTACTGCTTTATTTTGCCACCCTGCAGGTAACTGAAACTCAATTACCGCAGCTGCTCACTCGGTTCCATCCCCCTGAGTTTAGATAGCTCCAGTGCCTCTCAGAACTCCCCTGTCTGTTCTCTTTGCTCTACCCCAGGGGTGAGCCTGCCGGAGCCCGCCAACTACCCCTTCTTTCCAGAACTCACTTATCTGAACGTTTCAGCTCTCCCTGGAAGACCTTCTGCGTTGGTCTCCAGAGCCCCCGTGCTGAGGCTTCTAATGAGGAACTGGCCTGAAGCATCCCCACACCTTGGGGTTGATTTGAATATGTTGGCTCTCTTGGTTTAGGGCTCTGTAGAAGATACATAATGAAATTGCTCTTGAAATGAATTACTGTAGGAGAAAAATTATATACATATGTATTTTCAAATGAAATACCCATATATAGACTTGCTTGAACAATTATGTAAGTGATATTTGCTTTTTTAAAAAAGGAATAATAAACTGGGGCTTTTTTGTCCCTAAAACCAAAGGTATGGCTTGTTCACTGAAAAGTGTTTTGGGTTGAGAAAGAGTATAGTTGGTGAAAATAAAGAATGATTGGACAGGAATTTGAGGGAGATAACAAGACCCAAAGAAGGTTTTTTAGGTTAGGGGAGCCTGGAGCATGTTTGTAATCTGAAAAGAAGGAGCCAGTAGAAAGGGAGAGATTTAGGGAATTCTCTGGCAGTCCAGCGGTTGGGACTCTGTGCTTCCACTGCTGGGGGCCCGGGTTCGATCCCTGGTCGGGCAACTAAGATCCTGCAAGCCTCACAGCGCAGCCAAAAAAAAAAAGGGAGAGATTTAAAATCCAGAAAAAGAAGAGATGGATTAAAAAGGAAGGACACCCTCTCTCTCACACTCACACACACACTCACCTTTTTTCTGACACTCTTTTGACAGTAAGTTGCATACATCACAGATCTTTACCCCAAATGACCAATAAACAAGAAATGATGCTTAGGGACTTCTCTGGTGGCACAGTGGATAAGACTCCGCTCTCCCAATGCAGGGGGCCTGGGTTTAATCCCTGGTCAGGGAACTAGGTCCCACATGCATGCTGCAACTAAGAGTTCACATGCCACAACTAAGGAGCCAGTGAGCCGCAACTAAGGAGCCTGCCTGCTGCAACTAAGACCCGGTGCAACCAAATAAATAAATAAATATTAAAAAAAAGAAAAAGAAATGATGCTTAACCTCAAAAATATTCAAGAAAATGCAAAATAAAGCAATAATACAATGCCATTTTTCACCGATAAAACTGGAAAACATTTTAAATTAGGACACAGGGAGGGGGAAGGGTAAGCTGGGATGAAGTGAGAGAGTAGCACTGACATAGTATATGTGTCATAGTATATATACTACCAAATGTAAAATAGATAGCTAGTGGGAAGCAGCTGCATAGCACAGGGAGATCAGCTCGGTGCTTTGTGGCCACCTAGAGGGGTGGGATAGGGAGGGTGGGTGGGAGACGCAAGAGGGAGGTGATATGGGTATATATGTATACATATAGCTGATTCACTTTATTATACAGCAAAAACTAACACAACATTGTAAAGCAATTATACTCCAATAAAGATGTTAAAAAAAAATAAAATGCCAACTTCTGGTGAAGATGTGGGGAAATGGTCACTTTTATACACTGATGGTGGGAATATGAATTACCACATCCTTCTTGGAAAATAATCTGCTGATATTTACAAATATTTAAACATATATGTACATTGACCCAGCAGAAAGTTTTCCTAAAGAAACACATAATACATACAAGGATGTTTTGTGCAGCATTATTTGTGTGTGGGGAAGACTGACAATGAATAGTCATTAAAAAGGAGGGGACTTCCCTGGTGGCGCAGTGGATAAGAATCCACCTGCCAATGCAGGGGACACGGGTTCGATCCCTGGTCCGAGGAAAATCCCACATGCCGCGGAGCAACTGGGTCCGCGTGCCACAACTACTGAAGCCCGTGCGCCTAGAGCCCATGCTCTGCAACAAGAGAAGCCACCGCAATAAGCTCGCGCACTGCAACGAAGAGTAGCCCCTGCTCGCCACAACTAGAGAAAGCCTGCGCACAGCAACGAAGACCCAATGCAGCCAAAAATTAATTAATTAATTAATTTTAAAAAAAGAATGAATGACTTCTGTATCCATTGACCTGAAGGGTTGACCAAGATGTATTATTAAGTGAAAAAATTTATAGAGAAATGTCTTTAATAAGAACCCACTTTTATAAAAAGGAAACAAACAAATCCTATATATGAATGTATGTCTTTGTACAGGATTATATGAGCACAGAGAAATGTATGAAACGATAATATATCAGGTCATTTCCATTGGCTGTCTTAGGGAGGAGAGGGGAGTCTAGAAGATGGCATGAGAGGAGATAGGAGATGGGGAAGAAAAAAGTCTGTAGCAAGATGAAATCTGCCAATGTAATGATGTTGAATATACTCGTATGATTTTGTGTGTTATTTATGTTTATATTGTTGTTCTTTTAATGGATTAAGCTTATCAGAGATTTATTTGAGAAATTTAAAAGAAGAAGCAAGGACAGAAAGGAAGGAACTAACATTGTCTACCTTCTAAGTGCTAGATACTTTTCCTAAGATAATTTATTAGCATTTACATTGATCTTTATATAGTTTTTTAAAAAATCCTGTTGAATCATCTCATTGTATTCGTAGGTACTGTTTTAGTTTTTTAGATTTCTTCTTTTATTCAGCAGCCATTTGCTGAGCACCCTTCCATGGAGCCTTGTGGATACCTAGCAGGAGCTACCGATGAGACCCTGAGGCTCACCAAGCAGAAGTATCTTGTTCAGTTTCCCACTGCTGGTAACTATGGGGGCTGGAATAATAATTGCTCAGCACTGTGCTAGACATTTTAAAAAATACCCAATTAAAGGTGAGAAAAGTGAGGCTCAACAGTGGTTTAGTAACTTCCTCAAGGTCACACGGATAGTGAATAGCAGATCTAAGATTCAAAACCCAGGCCTGTGCTCAACATCACTAATCATTAGAGAAATGCAAATCAAAACTACAATGAGGTTTCATTAGGTCCCATTTGTTTGTTTTTATTTCCATTTCTCTAGGAGCTGGGTCAGAAAGGATCTTGCTGTGATTTATGTCATCGAGTGTTCTGCCTATGTTTTCCTCTAAGAGTTTGATGGTGTCTGGCCTTACATTTAGATCTTTAATCCATTTCTTTTTGTAGTGAGGTGGATGGACCTAGAGACTGTCATACAGAGTGAAGTAAGTCAGAAAGAAAAACAAATACCGTATGGTAACACATATACATGGAATCTTAAAAAAAAAAAAAAAAAATGGTCAGAAGAACCTAGGGGCAAGACGGGAATAAAGATGCGGACCTACTAGATAATGGACTTGAGGATACGGGGAGGGGGAAGGGTAAGCTGGGACAAAGTGAGAGTGGCATGGACATATATACACTACCAAACGTAAAATAGAAAAGCTAGTGGGAAGCAGCCGCATAGCACAGGGAGATCAGCTCTGTGCTTTGTGACCACCTAGAGGGGTGGGATAGGGAGGGTGGGAGACAGGGAGACGCAAGAGGGAGGAGATATGGGGATATATGTATATGTATAGCTGATTCACTTTGTTATAAAGCAGAAACTAACACACCATTGTAAAGCAATTATACTCCAATAAAGATGTTTAAAAAAAAAAAACAAACTGCAATGAGGTATCACCTCACGCCAGTCAGAATAGCCATTATCAAAAAAGCTAGAAACAATAAATGCTGGAAAGGGTGTGGTGAAAAGGGAACCCTCCTACACTGTTGGTGGGAATGTAAATTGATACAACCACTATGGAAAACAGTATGGAGGTACCTTAAAAAACTAAAAACAGAACTACCATATGACCCAGCAATCCCACTACTGGGCATATACCCTGAGAAAACCATAATTCAAAGAGTCATGTACCACAATGTTCACTGAACCTCTATTTACAGTAGCCAGGACATGGAAGCAACCTAAGTGTCAATTCACAGATGAATGGATAAAGAAGATGTGGCTCATATATACAATGGAATATTACTCAGCCATAAAAAGAAACGAAATTGAGTTATTTGTAGTGAGGTGGATGGACCTAGAGTCTGTCATACAGAGTGAAGTAAGTCAGAAAGAGAAAAACAAATACCGTATGCTAACACATATATATGGAATCTAAAAAAAAAAAGGTTCTGAATAACGTAGGGACAGGACAGGAATAAAGACGCAGACGTAGAGAATGGACCTGAGGACACGGGGAGGGGAAGGGTAAGCTGGGATGAAGTGAGAGAGTGGCATGGACATATATACACTACCAAAAGTAAAATAGATAGCTAGTGGGAAGCAGCTGCATGGCACAGGGAGATCAGCTCAGTGCTTTGCGACCACCTAGAGGAGCGGGATAAGGAGGGTGGGAGGGAGACGCAAGAGGGAGGGGATATAGGGATTCATGTACGCATATAGCTAATTCACTTTGTTATACAGCAGAAACTAACACAATATTGTAAAGCAATTATACTCCAATAAAGATGTTAGAAAAAAAAACAACAGGTTTATTTGCCTGTATATAGCCTCCCAGTTTGATTTCATCCACTCTCATGGTTTCAAGCAGCTTTTACATGCCGATGACAACTCCAGTTTGTATCTTCAAACCATCCTTGTCCCCCAAGTTTCAGACCCTGGATGACCAGGATCAAATTTGAAGGGTCTTTGGAGCACTAGGCGAAGGCGTTTGGACTGATTCCATGCAGGAACTATGCAGTTAGTTTTCTGGTTAAGGGGCTGTCTAGAAGAGAAGCTGGAGCAGGGAGAGAGACCGGAAGTGGGAAGCTTCATTTTTAAACAACCAAAAGGTTCTGTTAACTTAGGAACCCAGAGTAAGTTGAAGACAAATTGCTCTCTGGCTGAAAGGCTTCAGTGGTGATAGTTGGAAACTACAATGATTGCAGAGATGTGCTTTGGAGATTTGGAAAGCAGACTATGTTATTTGTGGCTGTTTTCTCCTTGATGCATGTGCAGAATTTCCATGAACACTAATGGGGCTATTCTGAGTGCTTGCTGAAGGGAAGGAGGCTTGCAGATATCCATCCAAGCTTGCCCACCCACTAAGAAGCACCTCTGAGTTCCAGCCTCTTAAAAATGAAAGGGTCAGCTCGTGAAATGAAGTGAGAGAAGTTCCTGGGACCTCTGAGTTGCCTGTAAGCCTAGGCATGAATATGTTTTCTAAATGTGTTCAGTTGCTAGGGGAAATTTGGGAGAATAAATACCAGTAGAATCTGCTCCAGCAGCTTATTGATCCTTTTCTTGTGGTCGTTAAATTGGAGATCCTGGTCTTTGGAGTAGGGAGCTTGTCTATTTTCATTCACTCAACAAAAAAAATGTTGCCCAGCTCCTCTGTTCCAGGGACTAGACTGGCCCTGGGGAAACTACAGCAAATGAGATACAATTTCTACCCTTCAGGAACTCTTAGTTTGGTGGGGAGACAGACAGGTAGGGAAATAATTACAGTATAGCATATTAAGTGTTTACTGTAGATATTTAAAATGTTGAGGAAGTGGAGAAAGCAGTGATTAACACCATTCTAAGGGAAGGAAAGTCTTCACACAGTTAACGTTTGAACCACATCTCTAAGGGCAGTTATGAGATCTTAGCAGAGGGGTCAGTATGTGTGCAAAAGCACAGAGGTGTAAAGTGCATGGCTTGTTTCAGTAAAGGCAAATAAAATGGGTGGTCGAAGCATAAGGGTCTTAGGAATGGAGAGAAATGGGGCGAAAAAAAGCCTGGAGGGCTTGTGAAAGAGTTTGCACTTTGACCTTCAGATCATGGGAAGCCATGAGAAGTTTCTGAGGAGGTGAGGGAACTAATAAGATGTGTGTTTTAAAAAGATAAAAGTGTTCCTGTATAAACAGATATTTAAGAAAAAAATTTTAATGAAAAAAAAACACAACTATTTAAGGCAAAGGAAAGAAACACTTGCGATTCAGTAAGTTAGAGATTTTTTTTTTTTTTTTGACAAATGAAGTTTAGAGTTGACCAAACAGATATCATTAGAGAGTCCCAAGTTTGAAAAATGGCAGAAAGCTGAGATAATGCATTTACTGTGTTCAGTGGTGAAGGAACAGGCAGCTGGCCTTTCTTCATTTATAGAATATCAGGTTTTTAAACTTGTGCTTGTCAACCTTGGTTTTCTTTTGCTACAGCCTCAGGCCTCAGAGCCTCACTCTGAGATTTGTAATGTGTTTTGGATGCGTTTATCACAGCCAGATGGGCCAAGGGCTCAGTTTGTTACTGCCCATTATTGCTATCGAAGGGAGTCCATCCAGAAAACAAGGCTTTGGAGCTTCGATTAGTTTAGTGACACTGCCTTGGTTTCAGAAGAGAGATGATTTGATTGGATGACTTTGTATTTTCTTTTAAATCAACCAAAATGATACAATTGCTGCCAGGAATAGGCTTACCCATAAGCTAAGGAGGTTGGTTTCAAGATCCAAGAAGACCAGGATGTCCAATCAAATGCTACTTTTTCATCTTGTTAAAATCTTTGATTTAAGGAATTCCCTGGTGGTCCAGTGGTTAGATC
This sequence comes from Balaenoptera physalus, assembly GCF_965194825.1. Lineage (NCBI taxonomy): Eukaryota > Metazoa > Chordata > Mammalia > Artiodactyla > Balaenopteridae > Balaenoptera > Balaenoptera physalus. The sequence goes on along the minus strand of NC_138882.1, from coordinate 150,879,983 downwards.
TCGGTGCTTTCATTGCCGAGGGCACGGGTTCAATCCCTGGTCGGGAAACTAAGATTCCACAAGCCACACAGCATGGCCAAAAAAAAATAAGAAAAAAATCTTGGATTCAGGGCATATTTACTGAGTTCTCATGTGCCAAGCCCAAGGGTCAAAGGGATAAATAAAACAGACTCTGGCCCCAGGAAGCTCACAGTCTAGTGAAGGAGACAGATAAACCATTTTTTAAAAGGCAGACAATTATGAATTATGAATTTAAAAAGAGGAAATAAGCCAATTAACATATTAGAAGATGCTCAACCTCACTGGTAATCAGGGAATGGCAAAGATTAATGCCATCTTTAAAGACCTAAAGGATGCAGGGATAGTGTTCCCTTTAACTCTCTATTTAATTCACTGGTCTGGCCCCTACAAAAATCAGATGGATCCTGAAAGATGACAGTGGACCACAGCAAGATCAACCAAGTGGTAGTTCTAATTGCGGATGTGGCATCTTTCCTAGAGTACATTAACATGTTCTCAGGTACATAGTATGTAGCCAATGATGTAGTGAATGTTCTTCTTTTCCTTCCCTATCAGAAAGGAAGATCAGAGTTTGTATTCACTTGGAACAGACAAAAGTATACATTTAGTCTTGCTGCAAGACTGTTAACTCTCCCGCTGTCTCACAACCTAGTCTGTGTCTGGAAAGACCTGTACTGCCTAGGTATCTTGGAGAACATCACACATATCTACTGTATTAAAGACATCAGCTAATTGGACCAGATGAGAAAAAACAGCGAGTATATCAGAAGCCTTAGTGAGACACATGCATTGCAGATAGTGGGAGAAAACCCTATGAAGTTTCAGGGGCCTGACATATCAGTGAAATTTTTAGGGACCTGTCATCTGGGATAAGCCAGGCATATTCCTTCCAAAGTAAAAGACAGTATTGCATCTACTCCCCCATTATGAAGGAAGCACAATGCCTGGTAGGCCTCTTTGGGTTTTGGAGGCAGCATATTCCTTCCATACCTGCGAATACTGCTTCATCCCATATACTGGATAACACAGAGGTTGCCCATTTTGATGGGGACCCAGAGTGGGGAAGGTCTCAGCAGCAGGTCTAGGCTATAAGACAAGTAGCCCTGCTGTGTGGACCATATGATCTGGCAGAACCCATGGTATCTGAGGTATCTGTAGTGGGAAAAGATGCCTATGGAGTTTATGACAAGGCCTAGTAGGAGAGTCACAGTCTAGACCCCTGGGGTTCTGGAGCAGGGCCATGTCATCTGTAGCCAGGAATGACACAGTTTTCAAAATACAGCTCCCAGGGACTTCCCTGGTGGTCCAGTGGTTAAGAGTCTGCCTTCCAATGCAGAGGACGTGGGTTCAATCCCTGGTCGGGGAACTAAGGTCCCACATGCCGCGGGGCAACTAAACCCGCGCGCCACGACTAGAGAGAAGCCTGCAATGAAGACCCAGCGCAGCCAAAAAATAAATAAAATAAAATTTCAAAAAAAAACCCTCAAACAAACAAACAAAAAACAAAATACAGCTCCTGATTTGCTACAGGGTTTTGGTAGAGACAGATCGTCTGACCACGCATCATCAAGTTGACCATGCAGCCAAAGCTGCTCATCGTGAGCCGAATTCCTTCAGATCCACCAAGTCATAAGGTCAGACAAGGCCGGCAGCAATTTGTCATGAGATAGACCTGGCACAAGTGGGATTGGGCACAGCAGGGCCACAGGGCAGAAGGTAGCTGCATGAAAAGGTGGTCCAGACACCTATGTCACCCACCACATTTGCACCGGTGTGTCTTCCTCAGCTCACCTATGATTGTCTGGGGAGCTCCTTATATCCAGCTGGAGGAGAAAAAAACCAAAATTTGTTCATGAGTGAGTTGGCTCAGTACATGTGAGCAAGCCAAAAATAGACCGTTGCTGCACTGCAGGCCCCACATAGGGGTGTCCTTGAAAGACAGTGGAGGAGAAAATACTTTCAGTGGGCAGAGCTTTGAATAGTACGTGTAGTCATCCACTTTTTGGAGAAAGAAAAGGGGCCCAAGGTTAGAATATTACTGGATCTCATGGGCAGCAGTGAATGGTTTGGCTGGTTGGTTAGGGATCTGGAAGGATAAGATTGGAAAACCGGGGACAAGGAGACCTGGGGTAGAGGCATGTGGATGGACCTATGGAAATGGGCACCAAGCGTGAAGGTCATTGTATTCTGGTGGGTTAACACCCACCAGACAGTGTATACCATGGAAGAAGCATTAAACAACCACGTATATGCAGTCGACATCAGCCAGCCTCTAAGGCCACCCCAGTGCTGGCAAAAGAGATGCCTATAAACAGAGTAACCATGATGGCATGGAGAAAGGGCACGTATGGGCCCATTAGCATGGGTTCCCTCTCACCAAGACTCATCTAGCTATTGCCGATGCTAAGTGTTCAACCTGCCAGTTACAAAACCCAACTCTGAATCTCAGATATGTTTCTTTCCCTTGAGGAAAACAACCAGCCACTTGACAAGTTGATTATATTAAACCCCTTCTACCCTGGAAAGAGCTGTGATTCATCTTCACTGAAATAGACATACATCCTCGGTATTGCTTTGCTTGTAGGGCTTCATCCTGTGTAACTCTCCAAGGGTTACAGAGTGTTTAATCTACTGGCATGGGATCCTGCATGACTCTACAGCAGTGGGCACATGGCCATGGAGGCAACTCATCCCTTCACATACTGCACTATCCTTAAGCTGCCAGCTTGGAACTATCTGTAGAAGGCATGGCTGAGGTACCAGCTCAGAAACAATACTCTGTGAGGACAGGATGTTGTCCTCCTATAAACAGCATATATTCTAAATCAAAGACCATTACACAGTGCTTTGTCTCCAATAGGTGTTATAGAATACATGGGTCCAGGAACTAAGGGATGAAAGCAGGAGTGGTCTCATGCTTACCATCACTCTCAGGAAGCATCTATGCTTCCTGTCCCCACAACTCTGGGTTCTGCAGGTTTAGAGGTCCTGGTTCCCAAAGAGGCAACTCTTCAGCCAGGGGAAACATCAAGATGACTATTGAACTTTTCGCCGTGTCTGACACCCAGGCATTTTGAGCTCCTGGTGTCAAGGGACCAGCAGGCAAAAAGCAGAGTCACCATTCTTTCAGGCATAATTAACCCTGATCATCAGGAGGAGGTAAGGCTGTTGTTAAGCACTGGAGAGCAGGGAGGTATATCTTTGGTACCCAGTTGATCCATTTGGAAACCCCTTGGTACTCCCTTGCCCAATACTTACAGGAAATAGACAAGTGCAGGGGCCATGGCTTGAGAAGGATAAGGTGACCACAGGCTGAGACGTCTCAGGATGGAGGGTCTAGATCATGCCACCATGTAGGTCACTGAGACCAGAAGAGGTGCTAGCCAAGGGTAAGGGGAATCGAGAATGGATAACAGAAGAGGAAGATGATGAGTGTCAGTTGCGGCCTCAAGACCAGTCACAGTGGTGAGGGTTGCAGTCTGTTCCACTAACTTTCCTCTGTAAGTTTCCCCCAGGAAAAAAAGCCCACCAGAATCCTGGAAGAGATGCTCCCAGAACTTAAATGAAGAAGCGGGGCTGGATGGCACAAGGTGTGGGCTCTAGAAGATGCTGTTCTACACTTCCCAGAACCCCAACCCTATGACCGATGCACCCATTCCCCCTCAGCTAGCATCTAGCAGGGGATTCCCTCAGCTCAAGAGAGTTACCTCACCCCAGGTCAGACCCCTCCCCCAGGGCAGGTTGATTCAGGGTTATAAAGGCCTATTTCCACTGCCCCAACTCAGCACAACTCTGAAGGACCAGGGCTTCACAGCTCTGTGGCACCAGCTGAGGTCTTACTACTGCATCTTACTACTGTGGTAGTAAAACTACTGCACCAGGTCTTACTACTACTGGTCTTACTATTGGTCTCTGCCTAATCTTGCTCCTTTCCCTTCCACCACCCAAGAGCAACCCCTAATAACTTCTTGTATGCTAATCTCCATCTCAGAGACTCCTCCCCAAGGAACTGGGCCTGCAACATGGCTCTTCTAGTTGTTGGTAACAATTCTTAGAGCAGGTGTCAGCAGACTTTTTTAAAAAAGGACAGATAATAAAGATTTTAGACTCTGTGGGCCTTATGGTCCTTGTCACAACTACTCAACTCTGCCCTTGTTGTGCTAAAGCAGCCATAGACAGTATGTAAATGAATGGGTGTGGCTGTGTTCCAATAAAACTTTATTTGCAAAAGCAGGCAGTGGGCTGCATTTGGTCCATGGGCCTTAGTTTGCCAGCCCCTGCTCTAGAGAAATATTTTTACATGTGCACAGAGTAGGCAAGTACAAAGATTTTAATTGCAACATGGTTTGTGATAACAAAATTTTTGGAGCAAGCTAAATATACATTAGAAAAAGAAAGGTTAGAACTAACTGCTGAACAATCATCGACAGGAAGACACTGGAACTCACCAAAAAAGATACCCCACATCCAAAGACAAAGGAGAAGCCACAATGAGACAGTAGGAGGGGTGCAATCACAATAAAATCAAATCCCATAACTGCTGGATGGGTGACACAAACTGGAGAACACTGATACCACAGAAGTCCACCCACTGGAGTGAAGGTTCTGAGCCCCACATCAGGCTTCCCAACCTGGGGGTCTGGCAACGGGAAGAGGAATTCCTAGAGAATCAGACTTTGAAGCCTAGCAGGATTTGATTGCAGGACTTCGACAGGACTGGGGGAAACAGAGACTCCACTCTTGGAGGGCACACACAAAGTAGTGTGCGCATCGGGACCCAGAGGAAGGAGCAGTGACCCCATAGAGACTGAACCAGACCTACCTGCTAGTGTTGGAGGGTCTCCTGCAGAGTTGGGGGGGTGGCTCTGTCTCACCGTGAAGACAAGGACACTGGCAGCAGAAGTTCTGGGAAGTACTCCTTGGCGTGAGCCCTTAGCCCCACCAAAGAGCCTGGATAGGCTCCAGTGTTGGGTCACCTCAGGCCAAACAACAAACAGGGAGGGAACCCAGCCCCACCCACCAGCAGACAAGTGGATTAAAGTTTTACTGAGCTCTGCCCACCAGAGCAACAGTCAGCTCTACCCACCACCAGTCTCTCCCATCAGGAAACTTGCACAAGCCTCTTAGATAGCCTCATCCACCAGAGGGCAGACAGCAGAAGCAAGAAGAACTACAATCCTGCAGCCTGTGGCACAAAAACCACATTCACAGAAAGATAGACAAGATGAAAAGGCAGAGGCCAGATGAAGGAACAAGACAAAACCCAAGAAAAACAACTAAATGAAGTGGAGATAGGCAACCTTCCAGAAAAAGAATTCAGAATAATGATAGTGAAGATGATCCAGGACCTCGGAAAAAGAATGGAGGCAAAGAGCGAGAAGATGGAAAAAATGTTTAACAAAGACCTAGAAGAATTAAAGAACAAACACCTAGAAAAATTAAAGAACAAACAAACAGAGGTGAACAATACAATAACTGAAATGAAAAATACACTAGAAGGAATCAATAGCAGAATAACTGAGGCAGAAGAAGGGATAAGTGACCTGGAAGGCAGAATGGTGGAATTCACTACCGCAGAACAGAATAAAGAAAGAATGAAAAGAAATGAAGACAGCCTAAGAGACCTCTGGGACAACATTAAATGCACCAACATTCACATTATAGGGGTCCCAGAAGGAGAAGAGCGAGAGAAAGGACCGAGAAAATATTTGAAGAGATTATAGTTGAAAACTTCCCTAACATGGGAAAAGAAATAGCCACCCAAGTCCAGGAAGCACAGAGAGTCCCAGGCAGGATAAACCCAAGGAGAAACAAACTGAGACAAAGAGTAATCAAATGGACAAAAATTAAAGAGAAAGAATAATTATTGAAAGCAGCAAGGGAAAAATGACAAACAAAATACAAGGGAACTCCCATAAGGTTAACAGGGATTTCTCAGCAGAAACTCTACAAGCCAGAAGGGAGTGGCATGATATACTTAAAGTGATGAAAGGAAAGAACCTACAACCAAGATTACGCTACCCGGCAAGGATCTCATTCAGATTCGGTGGAGAAATCAAAAGTTTTACAGACAAGCAAAAGCTAAGAGAATTCAGCACCACCAAACCAGCTCTACAACAAATGCTAAAGGAACTTCTCTAAGTGGGAAACACAAGACAAGAAAAGGACCTACAAAAACAAACCCCAAACAATTAAGAAAATGGTAATAGGAATATACATATTGATAATTACCTTAAACGTGAATGGATTAAATGATCCAACCAAAAGACACAGGCTTGCTGAATGGATACAAAAACAAGATTCATATATATGCTGTCCACAAGAGACCTACTTCAGACCTAGGGACACATACAGATTGAAAGTGAGGGGATGGAAAAAGATATTCCATGCAAATGGAAATCAAAAGAAAGCTGGAGTAGCAATACTCATATCAGATAAAATAGACTTTAAAATAAAGAATGTTACAAGAGACAAGGAAGGATGCTACATAATGATCAAGGGATCAATCCAAGAAGAAGATATAACAATTATAAATATATATGTACCCGACATAGGAGCACCTCAATACATAAGGCAAATGCTAACAGCTCTAAAAGAGGAAATCGACAGTAACACAATAATAGTGGGGGACTTTAACACCTCACTTACACCAATGGACAGATCATCCAAACAGAAAATTAATAAGGAAACACAAGCTTTAAATGACACAGTACACCAGATAGATTTAATTGATATTTATAGGACATGCCATCCAAAAACAGCAGATTACACTTTCTTCTCAAGTGCACACGGAACATTCTCCAGGATAGATCATATCTTGGGTCACAAATCTAGCCTCAGTAAATTTAAGAAAATTGAAATCATATCAAGCATCTTTTCTGACCACAATACTATGAGATTAGAAATCAATTACAGGGAAAAAAACGTAAAAAAGACAAACACATGGAGGCTAAACAATACGTTACTAAATAACCAAGAGATCACTGAAGAAATCAAAGAGGAAATCAAAAAATACCTAGAGACAAATGACAAGGAAAACACGACGATCCAAACCTATGGGATGCGGCAAAAGCAGTTCTAAGAGGGAAGTTTACAGCTATACAACCCTACCTCAAGAAACAAGAAAATTCTCAAACAAACAATCTAACCTAACACCTAAAGGAACTAGAGAAAGAAGAACAAACAAAACCCAAAATTAGCAGAAGGAAAGAAATCATAAAGATCAGAGCAGAAATAAATGAAATAGAAACAAAGAAAACAATAGCAAGGATCAATAAAACTAAAAGCTGGTTCTTTGAGAAGATAAATAAAATTGATAAACCATTAGCCAGACTCATCAAGAAAAAGAGGGAGAGGACTCAAATCAATAAAATTAGAAATGAAAAAGGATAAGTTACAACAGACACCGCAGAAATACAAAGCATCCTAAGAGACTACTACAAGCGACTCTATGCCAATAAAATGGACAACCTGGAAGAAATGGACAAATTCTTAGAAAGGTAAAACCTTCCAAGATTGAACCAGGAAGACACAGAAAATATGAACAGACCAATCACAAGCACTGAAATTGAGACTGTGATTAAAAATCTTCCAACAAAAAAAAGTCCAGGACCAGATGGCTTCACAGATGAATTCTATCAAACATTTAGAGAAGAGCTAACACCCATCCTTCTTAAACTCTTCCCAAAAATTGCAGAGGAAGGAACACTCCCAAACTCATTCTACGAGGGCACTATCACCCTGATACCAAAACCAAAGATACTACAAAAAAAGAAAATTACAGACCAATATCACTGATGAATACAGATGCAAAAATCCTCAACAAAATACTAGCAAACAGAATCCAACAACACATTAAAAGGATCATACATCACGATCAAGTGGGATTTATCCCAGGGATGCAAGGATTCTTCAATATACGCAAATCAATCAATGTGATACACCACATTAACAAATTGAAGAGTAAAAACCGTATGATCATCTCAATAGATGCAGAAAAAGCTTTTGACAAAATTCAACACCCATTTATGATAAAAACTCTCCAGAAAGTAGGCATAGAGGGAACCTACCTCAACATAATAAAGGCCATATAAGACAAATCCACAGCAAACATCATTCTCAATGGTGAAAAACTGAAAGCATTTCCTCCAAGATCAGGAACAAGACAAGGATGTCCACTCTCACCACTATTACTCAACATAGTCTTGGAAGTCCTAGCCACGACAATCAGAGAAGAAAAAGAAATAAAAGGAATACAAATTGGAAAAGAAGAAGTAAAACTGTCACTGTTTGCAGATGACATGATACTATACATAGAGAATCCTAAAAATGCCACCAGAAAACTACTAGAGCTAATCAATGAATTTGGTAAATTTGCAGCATACATAATTAATGCACAGAAATCTCTTGCATTCCTATACACTAATGATGAAAAATCTGAAAGAGAAATTATGGAAACACTCCCATTTACCATTGCAACAAAAAGAATAAAATACCTAGGAATAAACCTACCTAGGGAGACAAAAGACCTGTATGCAGAAAACTATAAGACACTGATGAAAGAAATTAAAGATGATACCAACAGATGGAGAGATATACTATGTTCTTGGATTGGAAGAATCAATATTGTGAAAATGACTATACTACCCAAAGCAATCTACAGATTCAATGCAATCCCTATCAAATTACCAATGTCATTTTTTACAGAACTAGAACAAAAAAATCTTAAAATCTGTATGGAGACACAAAAGACCCTGAATAGCCAAAGCAGTCTTGAGGGAAAAAACGGAGCCGGAGGAATCAGATTCCCTGACTTCAGACTATACTACAAAGCTACAGTAATCAAGACAATATGGTACTGGCACAAAAACAGAAATATAGATCAATGGAACAAGATAGAAAACCCAGAGATAAACCCACACACCTATGGTCAACTAATCTATGACAAAGGAGGCAAGGATATACAATGGAGAAAAGACAGTCTCTTCAATAAGTGGTGCTGGGAAAACTGGATAGCTACATGTAAAAGAATGAAATTAGAACACTCCCTAACACCATACACAAAAATAAACTCAAAATGGATTAGAGACCTAAATGTAAGACCGGACACTGTAAAACTCTTAAATGAAAACTAAGGAAGAACACTCTTTGATATAAATCACAGCAAGATCCTTTTTGATCCACCTCCTAGAGTAATGGAAATAAAAACAAAAATAAACAAATGGGACCTAATGAAACTTCAAAGCTTTTGCACAGCAAAGGAAACCATAAACTAGACAAAAAGATAACCCTCAAAATGGGAGAAAATATTTGCAAATGAATCAACAGACAAAGGATTCATCTCCAAAATATATAAACAGCTCATGCAGCTCAATATTAAAAACACAAACAACCCAATCCAAAAATGGGCAGAAGACCTAAATAGACATTTCTCCAAAGAAGACATACAGATGGCCAAGAGACACATGAAAAGCTGCTCAACATCACTAATTATTAGAGAAATGCAAATCAAAACTACAATGAGGTATCACCTCATACCAATTAGAATGGGCATCATCAGAAAATCTGCAAACAACAAATGTTGGAGAGGGTGTGGAGAAAAGGGAACCCTCTTGCACTGTTGGTGGGAATGTAAATTGGTACAGCCACTATGGAGAACAGTATGGAGGTTCCTTAAAAAACTAAAAGTAGAATTACCATATGACCCAGCAATCCCACTACTGGGCATATACCCTGAGAAAACCATAATTCAAAAAGACACATGCATCCCAATGTTCATTGCAGCACTATTTTCAATAGCCAGGTCATGGAAGCAACCTAAGTGTCTGTCGACAGATGACCGGATAAAGTAGATGTGGTACATGTATACAATGGAATAGTACTCAGCCATAAAAAGGAACGAAATTGGGTCATTTGTAGAGACGTAGATGGATCTAGAGACTGTCATACAGAGTGAAGTAAGTCAGAAAGAGAAAAACCAATACCGTATATTAACACATATATGTGGAACCTAGAAAAATGGTACAGATGAACCGGTTTGCAGGGCAGAAATTGAGACACAGATGTAGAGAACAAATGTATGGACACTAAGGGGGGAAAGCCGTGGTGGGTGGGGGTGGTGGTGGGATGAATTGGGCGATTGGAATTGTATACACTGATGTGTATAAAATGGATGACTAATAAAAACCTGCTGTATAAAAAAATAAATAAAATAAAATGCAAAAATTCAAAAAAAAAAAGAAGAAGAATGGTTAAATAAATTGTGGTATGTGCAGATTTTGGAATACTATACAGCACATGAAAAGAATGAGTTTAGATCTATGTAACAACATTGTACAATAGAATTATAATATGAGCCACATAGGTAATTTCAAATTTTCCAGTGGCCACATTAAAAATGTAAAAAGAAACAGATGAAATCAATAATAGATTTTGAGCCCTATCCACCCAAAATATCATCACTTCAACATGTAATCAAAATAAAAATTATTAATGAGATAATTTACATTCTTTTTTTGGTACCAAGTCTCTGAGATCTGATGTGCATTTTACACTTAGAGCACATCTCAGTTTGGGCTACCTGCAGATGGTCCCCTACTTACAGCTGGCTGACTTAAGATTTTACGACTTTAAGATGGTGTGAAGGCGATACATACTCCGAAGCTTGAATTCTGATCTTTTCCCAGGCTGGTTATGTGCGGTGGGTCCTCTCTTGTGATACTGGGCGGCAGCCGCAGCTCCCAGTCAGCCACGTGACCACGAGGGTGACCAACCAATACACTTACAACCATTCAGTACCCAGACAACCGTTCTGTTTTTCACTTTCAGTATAGTATTCAATAAATTACATGAGCTCTTCAGTACTTCATTATAAAATAGGCTCTGTGTGAGGTGATTTTGCCCAGCTGTAGGCTCATGTCAGTGTTCTAAGCACGTTTAAGGTAGGCCAGGCTAAGCTCTGATGTTTGGTAGGTTAGGTGTATTTTTATCAGGAAGCAACCCCATCGTTAGTCGAGGGAGATCTGTACATATTCAAGTGCTCAGTATCCACTTGTGGCCAGTGGCCACTGTACTGGACAGCACAGGTCTGTAAGTACCGACATGGAGATACCACTGAGACATATTGTTACATGCAAAAGGGAAGTTACAGAATAATACGTACAGTATGATGCGTCTGTGTAAAGTGAAAAAAACTATTTCTATAGGAAAATATTGAAAAAAAAAAGCAAAAAGAAAAAGATGTATACAGCTATATACCCTAATTAGGGAGAGGCTTTGAATGGAGTGGGGCTGGTCTGGCGGGGAGGGACTTGCTCTCTCCTTACTGATTTTTAAAAAAAAAATTTTTATTCAGGGATAATTTTAGACTTACAAAAGGTTGCAAAGATAGCACAGGGAGTTCCTATCTGCTCTCACCCAGTTTCCCCTATTGTTAACATCATACATTAATGTAGTTCATTTGTCAAAATTAAAAATCCACTATTGATACATTACTGTTAACTAAACTCCAGACTTCATTCGGACGTCGCCAGTTTTTCCCCTCATGTCCTGTCTCTGTTCCAGGATTCAGTCCAAGCTTGAGTTGCGTTTAGTCATGATGCCGCTCCAGTCTCCCCTACTCCATGACAGTGTCTCAGTCTCTCCTTGTTTCCCATGACCTTGACAGTCGTGAGCAGGGCCAGCCAGGTAGTTTGTAGAATGTTCCTAAATTTGGTTTCGTCTGATGATTTCCTCATGACTAAACTGGGGTTATGGGTTTGGGGGAAGAATACCACAGAGGTGAGGTGCCCTTCTCGTCACGTCACTTCCGGGGGTACATGATGTCCTCAGACTTTATCACTGGTGATGTTAACCTTGACTGCTTTGTTGAGGTGGAGTTTGCCAGGTTTCTCCCCTGTGAAGTTTTCTCTTTTTCCCTTTCCATACTCTATTCTTTAGAGGCAAGTCACTGAGTCCAGACTCTACTCAAAGGTGATGGGAATTAAACTCCACCTCCTGGGGGAGGGTGGAGTATCTACTTATATTATTTGGAATTCTTCCCTAAGGAAGACTTGCCCGTTCTCCCCTATTTATTATTTATTTGATATGAGTATGGACTTTATACTTTGGGTTGTAATCCAATCTGACTTTTTTCACAGTGAATATCGACTCCTGTATTGTATTTTTTTTTAATGCAGAAAACATATAAACAATGATGCCGTGTGAAAAATAAATTCTATGACTGGCGAGATTTTTTTCTTCCAAAGCACTTCATGATTGCCTTTGAGTAAAATAGTCATTGGCTTGTTGCTGTTCAACTAACAACTTTAGGCAAGCTATTTCAACTCTCCATGACTTGATTTCTGCTTCTGAATGAGGGAATGTTTCATGAGATGGAGTCAGAGGCCAAGAAAGGGATGATTTTTTATGTTTATAGATGTACAGGTGTTTTGTTGTCTATTAATAGACCTTAAGTTCTTAATGGCAAGGGTTATCGTCTCTTATTTATGTTGGAAAACGGACCCAGAGCTAATAGCCTTTGAGAACATTGTGTAAACATAATTAATATTTATATCCCCTATCATAATCCCAAATAGTTCTCCTTCCTCGCTCTTTCATCTCTCTAAGTGGGATTTAGTTTTCCTGTTCTTCCTCAGCTTTTTCTCCAGTGGCTGAAATCCACCCCAAGGCCTGGCATTCAAGGCCCTGCCCTAGCAGGTGTCTGCTGGCCTCTTTGGCCTCATGCTTTTTCCTCTCATCCACCTATAACCATGGCCACACTGATGGGCTTATCACCCAACAACGATGCTTACTGACTATCTCCCTCCTCTACACCAGGCCCTGTGATGGGCCCCAGGCCACAGAGATGAACCGAATAGGGGCTCTTTATCACAGCTCACAGTCCAATGCAGGGACTGAGTCATTGACCTGTAGCAATCTGATGTACTAGAGCGATGAGTGGAGGACTGTGGGAGCATCGTGGGGAGGGAGCTAACTGTGCCTGTGGAGGGCCCTGGTCTGGAGCCAATCAAAAAGGCTTTGCCAAGATGCTAATTTTGGAGCTGGGCTTTGATGGGTGTATGGAGTTTACCAGGTAGTGAATGGGAAAAGTGGTATTCCAGGTACGAGGAAAGGTAGCTTAAGTCAGAGAAATATCAGAGAACAGGGAACAATAATAAGTGTCGTGTGGCAGGAGGCAAAGTGCATGAAGAGGAAGAATGGCATGGAGTGAGACTGGAGAATGAGGTGGGGGCCAATCTATGAAGGGCCTGGATTCTGGGCTGGGAGTTTCTACTTGGAGAACTTTAAAGATTTTGGGATGAGGAAATACCAAAGTAAAATTATCGGTACGGTATCAGGGGCTTACTGCGTGGGTAACTGTTAATTAACAAATACTGAGCACCTACGAATATTGAGCGCCGTCAGGCGCTATTTGTTTCCCCCTCCAACTTAACGCGAGCTCCAGGGCAGGGACTGTGTCTGGTTGCTTTCTGGGTCCTCAGCATAGTCTGCTACAGAGCAGGAACTCAGTCCACAGGCACGGGATGAGTGTGATTGGAAGACCAGGGGAGATCCTGGCCTGGGTCCTGCTTGGGATCTCCCCTTGCAGGCCTGGGGCCAAACCCTCCCTCAGCTGTGGATTTCTCTTGATTCTGAAGTTTGTGCTGGGTCAGTAAATCTCTCTGTGTTCAAGAGTCCCATCCCCTCCTGCCTGATGCAGAGAGCAAGTCTCCCTGAGGAAGCACTAAAGGTTGGATTGCTTCAGAGCCAGAAAATGATCGCCTGGCCCCTGGGAGGTTCACTTCAGAGGAAAGCAGCCCATGTGGCTTTCAGGGACATGACTTGAGGCCAGCCCACCAGGGAAAATGCCCAGAGCATTGTCATGGGGGCCTCGGGGCCAGTACTTGAGCTGACCAAATATCAGGATTTTTAAAGGGTATTATTTTGGAGAGGCTGTGTGGCAGAGGAAAATCAAAATAATCAAAACCCCAGTCGTCATGGAGTGAGCTCCTGCTGCATGTTAGACACTGTGCTATGTACGCCACACTCTGTATCTTATTCACATTGTTACCTCCAAAAGGTAACCCCGATCCTAACTCTTCCCCCATCTCCAGCGCCAGAGCCTCTTACCTGGTCTCCTGGGGGCACTCTTGTCCCTCCTGTAATGGATTCTCCACCCAGCAGCCAGCATGAACGTGTAAAACAAACTGCAGGTCATGCCACTCAAAGCCCTCCAGTGGCTCCCGTCACACAAAGTCCCTACTGCAGCCTACAGGGTCCCACGTGGCACCAGGGTTCTCCATCTGGTCTCCTACCCTGGCTCCAGTGCTCTGGTCTCTGTCCCTCAAACTCGCCGGCCGTGGCCCTTCCTTGGGGCGTTTGCATCTGCTGTTCCCTCCACCTGGCGCACTCTGAAGGGCCCGGGTGACTCACCTCCTCAGTGAGGTCTCCCCTGGCCACCCTCTTGTTAGGTCACTCTCCGACACATTTTTTTCTTCATGGGATTTAACCCTATCTGAACTTACCTTAGTCACTTATTTATTCATTTGTGTTTTCGCCTCTCCCATCAGAGCGCACGTTTCATGGGAGCAGCGACCTTGTCTGTTTTCTCTCCACCGGGTCCCCTGCGCCTGGCCCAGGGCTTGGCCTCCAGCAGGGCTCCGTACATATGTGCTCAATGAATGGCACCTCCAGGCTGGCCCACGAGGGCTCACGCAGCCCAGCGGTAGGGCCCTTGCTACCCAGGAAGAGCTCCTCTTGAGCGAGACAGACAGATGGAGTGGAGGCCAGAGCCAAGGCGCCGCTTTTATTAGTGAGATGCTTTTGCTGGGAATAGGATTAGCATAAATACCGTCCCGGGCAAGCGGATAAGGAAAAGCTCTCTTAGTTACACTCCAGAACTCTCCTTTTGTGGGGCGAGTCCAATTCATGGCTGGGGCTGCTGCTCAGAGAGGTTAGATGGGGTGGGTGTGAGGGTCACAAGCAGAATCCTTTTCAGTCCCCTCCTCGCTCTCCCCCTCCAGTCCCCTCTCCACACTGACCTCCAGAGCAACCTCTCTAAGAATGCTTAAAATCCAACCTTACCGCACCGGGGGGAAAGCCTTTTACTGGCCCCCACTGTGCCCAGCTGAAGGCCAAATGCCTCACAATGATAAAGATGAAGATGTGATGATGGTAGGTACCACATAACTCTCTGAAAACCCTCCCAACGGCCCTGCAAGGCAGACCAGTCTCATTGCCCTCATTTGTCAAATGAAAATCTGATGGCTCAGAGAGGTTCCTTGACTTGCCCAAGGTTACTCCGCCAGCCAGCGGCAGAGACAGGTGCCAAGCCCAGGCCAGTGGACCGATTGTTTGACACACATTCAAGGCCAACCTCCCCCTCCAGTGAAGCTGCCATGATCCTCCAGGTGCCCAGGTGTCAGCCTTGCCTGCTTCAGCAAGAAGCCCAATCAAAGGCAGGCATTTGCCCCATGAAACTCCTGTTTTCTGGCTAAGAAGCATCCCTGGTTTTAGCCTCTTCCTCTTCAGCTCCATCAAGGTTTTCACCTTTGGTGGGGAGGGAGTCATTTTCCACAAAGAAACAGAGTTCATAAAAACTGCTTTATACTAACATGTATAATAACTATAAAAGCTAACATTTATGTAGTATTAAATGTCAAGACTGTGCTAAGTACTTTATATGTATTATCTCACTTTTTGAAATTCTATTAATTTATTTGAAAAGGAACCCCCTACACATGATTAAAACAAAACAAAACAAGAGATTACAAAAGAGTATATGGGGAGAAGTAAACCTCTCTTCCTCCTCTGCACCCGTCTCCCACTTCTCCTCCCAGAGGCCACACTGCACCACCCAGTTCCTTGGTTATCCTGAGAGTCCTGTCAATTACTACTATCTCATTTAGTCCTCTCAACAGCCCTTGGAGGTAGGTACTAGTATCCTTGTATTACATATCAGGAAACAAGTTCAGAGACAGGAAGCTACTTACTCAAAGTCACACAGCTTCAAGTGGCAGAGCTGGGACTGTCTGTACCCCTGTGTGCGTTCAACCCCAGGCCACCCTGCCTCCCACAAGAAGGGGAAAACCGGAAAGTTGAGCTGAGAAGCGTCCACTGGCCAGTCAGCTGGACGGGCTCACTGACAGGCTTTTACCCCACTTACTGGTTTTGCAGCAAAGAATTCAAATTTGGGCCTCAGTAAAATGACAAATTATGACCTGTCACAGACCTTCGAGGTTACTGACCTATTATTCCAACCCTGAATAGCTCTAGTCATCAGTCCTTGCTGTTTCCTGCCTCCTTGTACCTTCGGGCCCTTGGTTTGCCCTTTGGAAGTGTCAGCTCTGACAAGCTGCTCAGTGTAAGCAAGGCCACGTGAGACAGTGAAAAACGCAACTGTTCAGCTTTAACCCCGGCTCGTGCCTCAGCTCTGCCCCTGACCTGCGCTGGCTGTGACGGGTGACGTCACCTCTCTGTGCCTCAGTGTCTTCACTTGTAAGATGGGAATGATTACATCTAACTTAAAAGGTTTGAGGATCCTCAAGTGAGGTGATAAAGGCCAAATGGCAAGTAGCAAAGCCTCATGCAAATGCTGTTACTTTTAATAACAATAAAAGCTGGAGGCAATCTGGTAGTCTAGATAAAAACAGCTGGCTACTTTCACAACTGCTGTCTGTTCACTTCTTTTCATCCCTCCCACAAACCTGCATCTGTCAAATCTGTTACAGCTTATAAAATCCGTTTGGTCTATTGTCTTATTAGTCCTTGCCCAAGCCCCGAGAGGCAGAATGCTACAGGAATGATCTCCCCCAGTTTACAGATGAGGAAACCGAGGTTCCAAGAGGGGCAGTGCCTTGCCCGAGGTCACAGAGCTGGTGAGAGGAGGTCCTCACACCCGGCCATGTCACTGCCCCACCCTTGCCCATGGGAGAGAGCCTGTGCTCCTTAGCCTGGCACCAAAGCTCATCTGGATCTGGCCCCTGCCCTCCCCCCGCACATGCATCTCTCAGCACACCCCGTTATTTTCCAAGTGTACCATTGTTCCTCAAACATGCAATGACCTTTCTCAGTCCCTTGTCTTTGTACCCAATGTTCCCTCTGCCAGGCTGCCTGGGGGACTCCTGCCATCCTTCATCAATTCCTCCTATAGTCCCTGTGATGGGTGCCCCACACAGTAAGTTATCACTCTTATTATCATCACTACTGTATGGACCATTTTGCAGAGTGATCCAGCGCCCAGACTTGGAGCCAAACTACCTGGGTTTAAATTCTGGCTCAGCCACCCACTAGCTAAGTGATGCTGGGCAATTTACTTAACATCTCTGTGCTATATGTTCTCAACTATTCTCATGAGGGTAACCTCTGGCACTGTTGTGAGGAGTAAATAATATATGTAGAACAATAAGCACAGGGTCTGGCACAGAATAAACACTCAATATTAGTTATCATTGCTATTGTCTATTATTGGTATTCAGCTATGCCTCTCTTCTCCCTGTCCCTGTGCTGAGCACCACGAGCTAACTCACACACAGTGTCTGGCTTCAGAGTCCAGGGGAGGAAAGAGGCGTGTAAACACTCCATGACAAAGCATTCATTCTGACCAAATCGCTGTTTTGCTTAAATCATCTTGTGCCCCTGTTCACGTGCCCCTGTTCACGGGCCCCGAGTAGAAAAGAGCATTCTGCAACCACTCCTTCCCCGCCCGCGGTGGCCTGGGTCCTCGTGCCGCCCACTCTGTTGGGTGTCTCATCCGTGGGGAATGGCTTTGTCAGCTCCCCTTCTCTCCATGTTAACCCCAGAGACAGGCTGCCCCCAGAGCCAGGAAAGAGCCAGCCGCAGTACAATTTAGCTCCTTGGGCCGCTTCCCCAGCTGAGATTTGCAGGCTGTGCCTGTCACAGTGACCCTGCAGGCTCAATTACAGATCTGCTTCTAGGCTAGACGGTGGCAGGAACCTGCCTAGATTTGCCAAACAGCCCCAAGGGAAAGCCACGGGCCAAACCTAGGACCTCAGAGAGCTTGGGGCTCATTTGGCTGCCTCACTTGTTACACATGAGGAAACTGAGGCCAGAAATGGGCGGGGGGGGGGCATTCCAAGCTCCTCTTGGGAAAATGGGCCCAGTGTGAAGTCTAATGTGGATCCCTGAGTACCGTCAAGGGAGCTTATTTTTTTTACTGTACATGAGCGTATGACTTCATTATTACCCAAATAGATTTTTTTTTTTAATTTATTTTTGGCTGCGTTGGGTCTTTGTTGCTGTGCAAGGGCTTTCGCTAGTTGCGGCGAGCGGGGACCACTCTTTGTTGCGGTGCGCGGACTTCTCATTGCGGTGGCTTCTTTTGTTGTGGAGCACGGGCTCTAGGCACGTGGGCTTCAGTAGTTGCGGCACGTGGGCTCTAGAGCACAGACTCAGTAGTTGTGGCACACGGGCTTAGTTGCTCCACGGCATGTGGGATCCTCCCGGACCAGGGGTGGAACCCGTGTCCCCTGCATTGGCAGGCGGATTCTTAACCACTGCTCTACCAGGGAAGTCTCAATAGCTTTCTTTTTATATAACAAAATATTTTATATGGAACCATGCTTTAAAACTTAAACCTAAAGCAAGACATTGACTGCCATAAACAAAGACCATATTCTGTCCACACAAACACATTTAGAATGTATTAGACACTGAATTGGGCGATTGGGATTGACATGTATACACTGATGTGTATAAAATTGATGACTAATAAGAACCTGCAGTATAAAAAAACAAACAAGCAAACAAATAAAAAAACAACTAATACTAAACTTTCTTTGGGTTATTTGTATGGAAATATGTTAATATAAATGTTTCAGACATTACATGAAATTTCTAAAAATCTTATATGTTCTGGTAGAATGTTATAAGTCATAATTCTAGTTATTACTTTAAAATGTATATCTCAGAAATAACTAAATTTCCTTGTCAACTGCACTATTATGAACTTTCATCAAATCTTTAACCGTGGTCATTTTTAAGTCTTTTGTCATTTACAGATAGTTCTGGGTGTACTCTGATGCTTTTGCAAAAATGTTCCTATAAAAGGGTTTCATCTTCAAGGAATTCATGGAAAAGACTCTGACAAGTACAGGTTTCTGGTAACTGACTGTACTGCTGAGCTGAATGAATAAGCATTTTCAGAACTCTAATGGAAAACTGATGAATTCATAAAAGTGCTAACAAGAGATTAAGATAAAAAAAAATTAATTACATGGGACTGAGTGAACTGATGAGGATGATTATAATTTTTGTGACTTTCTGTTTGAATAAATTAAAAAAAATAAAAATTAATTAAAAAAAAAAGAATGTATTAGACACAAACTAAACATTGCCTGGCTTCACCGACCTGTGATTACAAAATGGAGTCCCATTTTTGTCCAAAGAACAATGATCTTGAGCCGCCTTCTACGTAAGCGGGAACTTACCCTTCTCAAAGGGTTCCCCGGCTATTCCTGGGAATCCCCAAGAGTAGCCAAAAGACAGCCTGTCGATGGCAGTCATCATAAGATATTTGCCTGTTCTTCCTCTGCAGCTCAGGGCTACATCTTCATCAATATCCTCAACTAGTGACACCCTTCGAAGGAACCCACTGCTGCCACTGTTCATGGTGCCTGCCGTGAGGACTGTGTCAGGGCTTAAAAGTGCTCCACACTGCCTTTGTTCTGGGTGCGACCAACCGTTGAGGCTGGGCCCCTCGGCCAGGTCTCTTGGCACCCAGTCCTACCAAGTGCAGGGAGTGGACCCCCACCCCCTTGTGGATTGAAAGCTTGCCAGCTAAGAGTCCTTGGTCAGGCCACCTCCCCTCTGAACCTGAGCCATCTCAACAGTGACATAGAGGTGATAATGTCCACCTGGAAGTATTGTCAGGAGGATCACATGAAGCCTATATACATGAGGCCTGGCACATAGTAGGTGTTCAATAAAAGGCAGTTATCATTATCATTATTATACTGTCTGAGGCTGGGTTTCCCCAGGAACTGTCCTTGAAACAAGGATCTGAGACAAGAGGAAGCACCTGTAGACATGTTGGAAGGTGAGACAAGGAAGGGAAAGAAGTGGAGGATGTTATCAAATAAGTTTCTGATAAGCAAGGATTCCACCAAGGGATTCTGGATGATAGTGTAGAACGTGATTCAAAGTTGTCCCAGTCAAGGAGCAAGGGAGCTGGGATGTGTATCCGCCACTCATTGGCTGCGATCTGCTGTGCTGTGTCTGTGTTGGTCTCTGTATGGCAGTTTGAAGACCTAGAATGTCAGGGCATTAGGCAGTCAAGTGAATCCATGGTAGAGACGAGAAACAGCCCTGGAAAAGAGGAGCCCTAGCCTGCGGCCACTCAGTGAGAAAGTGAGAAGCCAGATCCAAAGCCCCGGTGTCCATATTCTTCCCTCAGCTCCTACCACCGATGTGGACATCACCTCTGGGCTAGCAGCAGGTGGGAGTGGGGGTCCTGTGAGCCATCTGGATTTAAGGCCAGCCCTCCCTTTAACTTTAGGTGCTCCTGGGGTCTCTCGGCCTCTCCCAGATGCCTTTCCTCTTCCCATCTGATGTGCCTGGGGCTTATGAAAAATCTCAGCTTCCGAGAAGAGAAGGAAAGCTATTATGGAGCCCTAGAAACTCTGGGAGAACAGCCAGAAGCTTCTAGTTCTGCCTTCTCCACTTACCTGCTTCCCAGGACCACTTCAAAACAGGGGACCCATCAGTGTTCCTTGAGGTAGGGAGCCCTTCCCTATGCAGAGCCAAGGGGCCTGGGTCACAGTCCCAAGTAAGGGGGTCCTGGGGAGAGTCGGGGGGTGGGGGATGTGCAGCTAGTGAGGATGCAGTAGAGTCACTGCAGATTCTCCAGGAGCAGCCGTTCAAATGCCTGCGAGGGGAGGGGACTCAGCCAAGTCACTCAGTCAGATCCCGGCTTCCTGCCCAGGGCCTAGGCTGACCAGATGGGACCTCGCAGCTCACCCTCTCCACTCCGAGCACCTCTCCTGCAAGGGCTCTCGGGATTGCCCCAACTTTGCACCACTGCAAATCTGACTCCACGCTCACTGGGCATTGACCTTCGCCTTCACCATGTCACTTGCCTGTGTCACCAGTGCTCTCCTCATTCCTAAATATAAGTCAAAGCTGTTGGTTCTTAACAGAATGATGGCTGGCTGCAACATCAGCACCGCTGACCACTTCATCCTTGAAACACATTCCTCTCGATTTTTCCAACATCATATTTTTCTGGTTTCTCCTCCTGGGTCTCTTGGGCTTCTGTGGATTCCTTCATTCATTCAACTAGGATTTATCTGGCTACTTTTGTGTGTTAGTCATTGTGCTTCAGCCTGGTGAGTCAATGGTGAGCAAGATGGTCAGGACCTGCCTTCCAGAGCACACAGTACAACGGGACCCTCAGGGTCCTGTTCTGAGCCTCCCACTATCTGCTACCTCCCCATTCCCTCCTGATAATCTCAGCTACAGGTTGATGACTGTCAGACTCCAATCTTCTGCCCAGACCTTCTTCTTGAGCTCCAGGCCCACACCTCTCACTGCTTGGAGGACATTTCCATCTGGTCCATAAGCAACTCAAACTTGCAAGGTCCAAACAAAACTCATGACCTTCTCCTCAAAGTTCCCCTCCCCTATAGCTTGTCTCATGAGCAATGAACTGGGGAGTCATTTTGAACGCCTCCCTCCAGCATCTTACAACCATCTGCCCTCTATACCGATGCAGCCCTTCTGTCTTCCCACAGTCAGTGACCTAGGTCTGCATCACAGACACAGCCTCCAGCCCATCTTCCTCATCCAGTCTTGTTCCCTCCAAACCATTGCATGGACATTGCTAGAGGGATCAAAAGTAAACCCAGACAGCCCAAAGGGCCATCAGTGGATAAATGGATAAACAATCTGTGGTTTATACAGTTGGCCCTCTGTATCCACATGTTCTTCATCTGTGAATTCAGCCACCTGTGGATCGAAAATATTTGGGGGAAAAAAAATCCCAGAAGTTTCCAAAAAGTAAAACTTGAATTTGTTGAGGGCTGGCAACTATTTACATAGTACTTACATTGTATTTACAACTAAGTCCATTGGATTAGATAATATAAGTAACCTAGAAATGATTTAAAGTATACGGGAAGATGTGCCTAGTTTATATGGAAATACTAGGCCATTTTATATAAGGGACTTGAGCGTCTGTGCATTTTGATATCCACAGGGGTCCTGGAACCAATCCCCACAGACACCAAAAGATGACTGTACATACAATGGAACTTATTCATCCATAAAAAGGAATGAAGTATTGATAGATGCTACAGCACTGATGGACCTCGAAACCATCAAGCAAAGGGAAAAAAAACAGGCACAAAAGGTTTCATATCGTATGGTTCTATAAATGAAATGTCCAGAATAGATAAGCGTCCATAAAGACAGAATGCGGGTTGATTGTTGCCAGAGGCTGCGGGGAGGAAGAATGGGAAGAAACTGCTTAGTGGGTAAGGGATTTTACTTTGGAGTCATGAAAATGTTTTGGAATTGGATGTTGGTTGCACAACAGTGTGAATGTACTAAATGTCACTGAATTGTTCACTTTAAAATGGTTAATTTTATGTTATGTGAATTTCACCTCAGTAAATTATTTTTTAAAATACCTTCTTACACACATTAGGATGGCTAATATCAAAAAAGCAAAATAACAAGTGTTGGCACGGATGTAGATAAATTGGAACATTGTGCATTGTTGGTGGGAATGTAAAACAGTACAGCTGCTGTGGAAAACAATATGGTGATTCCTCAAAAAATTAAAAATAGAATTACCATATGACCCAGGAATTTTACTTCTGGGCATATATCCAAAAGGACTGAAAGCAGGGTCTCCAAGAGATATTTGTACACCCATGTTCATAGCAGCATGATTCACAATAGCCAAAAGGTAGAAGCGACCCACATGTCTATAGAAGGGTGAACAGATAAACAAAATGTGGTACATACGTACAGTATTCAGTCTTAAAAAAAGAAGGAAATTCTGCAATATGCTACAACATGGATGAACCTTGAGGACATTATACTAAGCGAAATAAGCCAGTCACAAAAAGACAAATACTGTATGATTCCACCTATATGAGATGCTTAGAGTGGTCAAAACCGTAGAGACAGAAAGCAGAATGGTGGTTGCCAGGGGCTGGGGGGCCGGTGGTGGGGAGAATGGAGAGATCTTGTTTAATGGGTACAGAGTTTCAGATTTCCAAGATGAAAAGAGTTATGGGGATGGATGGTAGTGATGGCTGCACAACAATGTGAATGTATTTCATGCCGTGAACTGCACACTTAAAAATGGCTAAGATGGTAAATTTTATGTTATATGTATTTTACCACAATAAAAAAATTCTTTAAGTAAATCTGACCTTGTCACTATCTTTTCAGTTCCCTGCAAAGGCCCCATTGTTCTTAAGATTAAGTTCCAGCTCCACAGCTTGGCAGCCAAGGCCCTCTGTGACCTGGCTCCCTACCCACTTCTGAGGCCTCATGTTCTGCTTCTTGCCACACACATTCTTTAGTCCACATCCTAGTTATAGTTTGTCACACAAGCCAACCATTTTCTCTAACGCTCTGGGTGCCCTGCACATGCTATTCCTTCTGCCTGGGACACTTTTCCCCATTTCTTCAGGCTCACGTGCCATCCTTTAAATTATGCTTGGGGATTATTTTCTCTAGGAAGACTTTTTTGCTCCACTGGTCCCTGGTCCAGGGCCTCTGGGCTCCCCTTCATCATACGATACTCATGTCACAGTACCATCCATTTATGTGTCTATCTCCCCCTGCCCCCCAGGCTTTGTGCTGAAGGAAAACCCTGACGAAGTTTTGTTCATCTCTGTGCAGGAGTCAGCAGAGAAGAAGGAATATTAGAGTGGAGATTACTGAGGCGGTAAGCTCTCAGGCTAGGCATGTGAGTAAGACAAGAATACAGGAGGTAGAGCCAAGCAGGGTGTACAGAGGAGGGAGCAATCCCATCCCTGCCATTGAGCCCCGGAAGCTTCTTGGAGGTAGGGGCATTTGAGAGGGTAGCATTTCTACAGACAGAGATGGAGGTCTTCGAAGAGCGTGGGTAAAGCACAGAGATGGGAACCCGCTTGGCATGGAGGAGGAGCAGAGAGCAGCAAGTCATCTTAGGGCAGCGATTCTTCATAAGCCTTTCAGAGCTGCAAAAGCCTCCTTACAAGTGAAGTCATGTGAGAAACCAATGCTTTGAAACAGATGCAAGTGGATCTGCTCTGGTTGAAGTAGACTTGAGGGGTCTGAAAGCCCTATTCTGTCCCCACCACCACACACACCATCGTCCCAGCCACTACACACACCGTCGTCCCAAACAAACACCACACCATCATCACAACTATCACATACACAAATACCACCAACACACACACCATTCTCACACACACACACCATTACACACATATCCTCTTTCTCTACAGAATGCAGTTAGAAAATCAGCAACAAACCCACGCACCTATGGTCGACTAATCTATGACAAAGGAGGCAAGGATATACAATGGAGAAAAGACAGTCTCTTCAATAAGTGGTGCTGGGAAAACTGGACAGCTACACGTAAAAGAATGAAATTAGAAAACTCCCTACCACCATGCACAAAAATAAACTCAAAATGGATTCGAGACCTAAATGTAAGACCGGACACTATAAAACTCTTAGAGGAAAACATAGGAAGAACACTCTTTGACATAAATCACAGCAAGATCTTTTATGATCCACCTCCTAGAGTAATGGAAATAAAAACAAAAATAAACAAACGGGACCTAATGAAACTTAAAAGCTTTTGCACAGCAAAGGAAACTACAAACAAGATGAAAAGACAGCCCTCAGAATGGGAGAAAATATTTGCAAACGAATCAACGGACAAAGGATTAATCTCCAAAATATACAAACAGCTCATGTAGCTCAATATTAAAAACACAAACAACCCAATCCAAAAATGGGCCGAAGACCTAAATAGACATTTCCCCAGAGAAGATATACAGATGGCCAAAAAGCATATGAAAAGCTGCTCAACATCACTAATTATTAGAGAAATGCAAATCAAAACTACAATGAGGTATCACCTCACACCAGTTAGAATGGGCATCATCAGAAAATCTACAAACAACAAATGCTGCAGAGGGTGTGGAGAAAAGGGAACCCTCTTGCACTGTTGGTGGGAATGTAAACTGATACAGCCACTATGGAGAACAGTATGGAGGTTCCTTAAAAAACTAAAAATAGAACTACCATATGACCCAGCAATCCCACTACTGGGCATATACCCAGAGAAAACCATAATTCAAAAAGACACATGCACCCCAGTGTTCATTGAAGCACTATTTACAATAGCCAGGACATGGAAGCAATCTAAATGCCCATCGACAGATGAATGGATAAAGAAGATGTGGTACATATATACAATTGAATATTACTCAGCCATAAAAAGGAACAAAATTGGGTCATTTGTAGAGACGTGGATGGAGCTAGAGCCTGTCATACAGAGTGAAGTAAGTCAGAAAGAGAAAAACAGATACGGTATATTAACGCATATATGTGGAACCTAGAAAAATGGTAGAGATGAACCAGTTTCCAGGGCAGAAATTGAGACACAGATGTAGAGAACAAACGTATGGACACCAAGGAGGGAAAGTGGCGGGGGGTGGTGTGCTGAATTGGGCGATTAGGATTGACATGTATACACTGATGTGTATTAAATTGATGACTAATAAGAACCTGCTGTATAAAAAAATAAATTAAATTAAGTTAAAGGAAAATCAGCAGCATAGCAGGTACAGGTAGAGCAATGGATATAAGCATCACTCTGAGAGTGATGCGAGCTGGTCATCAGGGCCTTGTGGGCAAGGTTGAGGAGCTCCACCCTCATCCTGAGGACAGTGGGGAGCCATGGTGGGGTCTCAGCAGGAAGATCTCCACTGCAGTGTGGGGATGGAGTAGAGGGGCCCGCAGCCAGGATCAGCCTGCCCAGACAGAGGCCCTAAAGGATGGAAATGGGACCCTCACAGCCCCTCCAGTGCAGGGTAGGTAAGGAGTGTCCTCAGGCTGGCATGGCAAGAATTCTCAGGACCCAGAACTTGGAACCAAGTCCAAGCTAACATTTTTACTTATCCTCATGCTGTGTCCAGACTCCATGGTCTGCCCATGGTCTAGATGAACTCCAGGCAATGGCTGGAGGCAGGGGAGGCTAATGATGGCAGTGTAGTGGCAGTGGGGATGAGAGAGACAGGAACAAACTGGAGACATGGGGGCACATGGAATTGACAGGCTGGATGTGGGAGGCGAGGGAAGGGGAGGGATCAAAGATGAGCCCAGGTATCTGTTGGGGTGACTCACTGAGATAGGAACACAGGAGGAAGAAGAGGCTTGGGGAACATAATGATTCCATTTGAGGCTTACGGGGTGGCTTTGCCTGTGGGGAAGCCTGGAACTGTCATCTAAAGCAGCGGAGGAGGGGACTGAACCCAAGAGAGAGGTCTGGGTGGAGACACAGGCTGGGAGTCACCAAATACCACAAAGATGGTACCAAAACCCCCAGGAAAAACAAGATTGTCCAAGACCCTACTGGGTGAGGGCAGAGGCCTCCTCTGACCCTTCAGACTTAGCTAAGCTCCTGGGAAGTTGTCTCCACTACACTGGCTGTTTTCCCTTTGACACACTCACTCATCTAGGAGACTAGCAAGTCCAGTTTGCCCAGGACTTCCCTGACTTTAGAACTGAAAGTTCCACATCCTGGGGAGCCCCTCAGTCCTGGCAAACCAAGGCAAGCCAGGACAACTGGTCAGCTTTCACATATCCCAGTTTTAAGGATTTGGTCAGTGTAATAGGATTTAAGAGTCAGGGGAAGGAGAAGGATGCCAGGAGGATTCAGGGCTGTGTTTGGGATGTTGGAGAAAACCCTCTAGGAGGCATTTCAAACCTTTTTCCTGCTGGGAAACTGGCACAACCCGGATGTAGTGGCTGAGTCTGGCTCCACGGGTGGTTTGGCCTTCCTGGTCCCCCAGGCCACGCTTCCCCATCACCATCCGTCCTCCCCAGGGAGTGCCATCAGCTTCCTGGTGATGCCACGGATCCCTCCTTGCGGCTCCACAAGGTGGCGCTGTGCCCAACGCCAGCCCAGGCCTCTGCCAGGTGGGCAGAGGGGCCTCCAGAGCCTCCAACCCACCCTCTGGGCTGGCTCCCCCATTCTCCCCAGGCCTCGGGCCCTTAGGAAACCTCTGGTGGAGGAAGACACCCCAGTGCAGCCACAGTACACACAGGGGTTCTCTCTTCTCTCTCACCAGGCATGTACTCCACACTCTCCTGCCCACACAGGCTCCCCAAGTACCCCAAACCCGACAGCCCTGAAGGAACATGCTCGGCAGAGCCAGGAGGGATCTGAGGGGTCACCACTTCCGGTCCCGTCTAGTGATGTGCACACACACACACACACACACACACACACACACACACATGGGAACACCCCTGTACATGAACCATGTAGCTGTCTCCTGCCGTCAAGTGCCCCTCCCCTCGCTTCCCTCTCAACCTCCCTTTCTCCACGACCCCCTCACAGCCCTTTGGTGGGGATCAAATGAAACGCTGGAGGATATGGGGTTTCATAGAGCGAAGCAGGTCGGGCACACATGAGAGTGCAGTGGGGGTAATGTTAGACACACACATATATTTCCAAACACACCTGCACACGCAGCAACATGCAGCCTCTCGCACCTGTGACCCAGCCACACGCGAGGGAAATCCTGTCCAGCCGCACGTGTGAAGGTCGGCACAGGGACTCACGCACACAAAGTCGCCTGCTCTTCAGAACTGCAGGCCTGGTCTGGACACCCAACGCCCAGCTGGCCCCTCCCTTCCAGGGTCTCTTTCAGCTTTGAAACAGAGTTGGCAAAGAGAGCCATTGTCCAGGCAGGGTTTCCCCAAACCTCCAGGCAAGCCCCCAGCCAGCCTCAGTTTCAGCTCCGGATGGACATGTGCTCTTGAGACCTGTCCCCCACTGCCAGCCCTTGTTCTAGCTCCCTCCACTGGCTGTGTGACCTCAGGCAAGGCCTTCCCCTCTCTGGTCCCTCCTCTGTTCCCTCCTCTGTTCCCTGAGACTGGATTGCCCTCTACAGACCTTAAAGGGGCTTGGGGGTCCTGGTGAGAAACTTGGGCAGTGAGGGACACATTGCTCTGGGGGGTCCCATCCACCTAAGTCGGAACTCCCTTTCCACCTCTGACTCTGGGTGACCTTGGGCATGCTCTCCAGGGGTGACACTGTTAGTAAGGAGTCTGGCACATGACCTGGTACACCAGAGGCAGATGGGAAATCTTTGCTTCCTTCATGATAGGGAAGCATCATTTTGTGCTGGGGATTGTGTGGACAGGGACGACTGTAAAGAAAGCATTTCCACAACCCTGACACAACTAGAGTTGCCTAAGGACAGGGAGCTGCAACCCAAGGAGAAGTGGGTGAGAGACTCAGAGCCCACCTGAGCATGGGGCTGTGGCCTGGGCGTCCATGTTGTGTGCGTCCATATCTGTGTATGTGTGTGTGTGTGTGTGCACATACGTGTGCAGGAGGACATCTCTCCACATGCCTGAGAGCATGTGCAAAATTTCTCCGATGAGCCTGTGGCTTGGGTTTGAATTCCAGAGATACTTCTGGGCTTTGTGACTTTGCCCAAGTTACTTCACCTCTCTGTGCCTCTGGTTCCTCATTTATAAAATGGAGATTATTATGATAATACAATTTAAATGCTAGCACAGGCCTCAAGGGATTAAAGAGAGGATACATGTAGAAAGCAGTTAGCCAAGCACCTGGTGGCACACAGTTGGTGTTCAAAAAGCTGTTAGCTGCTATTTCATATGCAGCCCCAGCACTGTGGACTTATTCATTTATTCATTTTTATTCATTCACTTACTCCATCTCTATGCCAGGCCAGCCCTGTGCTGGAGGCTGAGGACACAGAGATGAACTGGACAGGGTCTTTGACCTCCAGGAACTTCCAGAATGATGGGGGAGACAGATCTGAACACTGACAGTGACAGCAAAGCAGATGTTGAGAGAGGCAGCTGGAGACAAAGGAAGGGAGAAGGGGGCCCCTGGGATGGAGGGAGAGCACCTCCCACATCCCCACACCCCCTGTGCACCAGCCCCCTTGGAATACTCCCTGTTCTGGAACTGTCCACCTGCTTTCCTACCTCCAGGCCTTTGCTCACTCTGTTCCCTCTGCTCAGAAATCCCTTCCCCTGTTCTGCCTGGTGACTGCTGTGCATCTTTGAAGGACTCCGCCTCAGTGTCACCTCCTCTGTCCCACTCAGACCAAATGCCTCCTGGCTTTACCCACCACCCTCATCAGGGACGAGCCATCTGGTCGATGTGTGGGCAGCAGGTGCAGCCTCCTGCGGCTGCTTGTTTCTAACCTTAGATCTGTCATCAACTCTCAGTGTGACCTTGAGCACATCGCTTCACCTCTCAGGTCTCAGGTTCCCCCTCTGCAAAATGGGCAACACCTCGGGACTTCCCTGGTGGCGCAGAGGTTAAGAATCCGCCTGCCAATGCAGGGGACACTGGTTCGAGCCTGGACTGGTCCAGGAAGATCCCACATGCCGTGGGGCAATAAGCCCGTGCGCCACAACTACTGAGCCTGTGCTCTAGAGCCCATGAGCCACAAATACTGAAGCCCGCATGCCTGGAGCCCGTGCTCCGCAACAAGAGGAGCCACTGCAATGAGACGCCTGTGCACCACAACGAAGAGTAGACCCCGCTTGCTGCAACTAGAGAAAGCCCGTACGCAGCAACAAAGACCCAACGCAGCCAAAAATAAATAAATAAATAAATAAATAAAATTTTTAAAAAATGGGCAACACCTCCTTCTCAGGACAGATGTGAGGATCAAAAAGACAGAATATTTGGAGAAAGCACTTTGCAAACTGTAAAATGCTGGGCACCCATCCAGGGGCGTTTTTATCCAAACAGCTTCCTTCCCTCTCCTGAGTGTGAGCCAGAAGGTGTGTACACCCCATAGGCTTGGGCTGTGACTACCTGCAGCTCAGGTGTGGGGAAGTTTCTGTTTGGGGTTTGTTTGTGTTTGATTTCAAAGACAGGGAAACTCCCTCACCCAGGTGATATGGGTGGGGCCTGGTCAACAGAGTTGCCAAGGGAATCCCAGGGGTTGGGGGCCCTGATCGACCCCCACGGTTATCAGGTGGAAACTCACCCCCCAGGAAGGAGAAGGGCCATGAGATTGCGCTGCAGGGATAGAGTGTCCCTTGGAGTCAGGCGACCTGGGTGTGATTCTGGCTCCTCAGGGTAACCTTAGGCCAATCGCCTTCTCTCTGGGCTTCGACTATAAAGCCAGTGCACAGGCTTTATGATTTGGGGAGCCCTTTATACTCCATGGAGTCTGGCAGCACCAAATGGGGACCAAGAGCTGACGTGGCCACCCAAGATCCCCCAGGCCTTGGCCTTGCTGTGTGGGAAGAATTTCGACAGCCAGGCGTTGTCCCCACCTGCCTTTCTGGCCTTGTCACCTCCATTCTCTGCTCCCACTCTGTGCTGTCCCACCTGGTGAACTTGGGGTTCCCTCGAGGCTCCCGAATCTCTGATCTACAGCCGTGCCCTGACTGAAATGCCCTTTCTCCCCTTTCACCTGTTTAACGCCTCCTCATCCCCTAGGACCCTGCCCAGGCATCACTGCCTTCAGGGGACCCTCCCTGCTTCCAGGCAGTGTTGGGACTCCTCTTTTGGCCCCAGTGCTCACCTGCTTTGTGTCACTGTTGGTTTAGGAGCAGGTTACCCACACCACTCACATCGCCCTGTCTCCCCAGCACCCGTAAGTTCAGGGCCAGGCACCCAAAGGCATGAATAAATACCCCTGAAGTGTCCTCTTGGCACAAACAGCAGGAGGACCATCTGGGAGAATCCATATGGTTTTGGTTTCATGGAAAGATCCCCAGAAGGAGCTGGGCTCAAGTTCCCCCTCCACCACTTACCAGTCAGGTGGTCTTTGGTAAGCTCCTCAGCCTGGCTGAGCCTCAGCTTTCTCATCTGTAAAGTGGGATAGTCATGAAGAATAGGGTGGGTGAAGCACCCATGTCCCTGGGGGGCTCAGTGAGCAGGAGCAATTGCTACTATGTCTCCATTTCTGCAGCAACTCTGAAAGACATGGCGTCCAGGCTCTTTGCAGTGCAGCCCCCAGAGCTGCAGCCAGGGATGTTCAGTGTAGCCGTGGGGTCCAGGCCCAGGTGGAGCCAGGGTGCTGAGATCGCCGGAGCGGCCTTCTCAGAGCCTGGGTGGGCTTGGAGGAAGCCAGCAGAGGGCAGTGAGCCCACTGATTTTCCAGGAGGGAGGCCAGCTGGGGCGTCGTTGACTTTGGAGGGGAACGTAGAGTGGCCCTGGGAGGCCCTGAGGCTCAGTGTCCAGGACAGCTGGGCCTGGCTTCGGGCACTGTGTGTTCCGGGGCCTGCAGGGACAGAACAGCAGGCCAGGGTAGCCAAGGGCTCCTGGAAGGCTCCACCGGGAGCAGCCTTTGACAAGGAACCCATGATGGGGCAGCAGTTTGTCAGGGCCTCTCTGGGACCTCAGGAGCCCCAAATCATTTTGCAGCTTCAGGCTGGGACTGGTCAATACTTACCGAGTTCGTGCTCTGCACTAGGCACTGTGCCCCAAAGTGTTAGTGCTGCTGGACTCTGAAATCGGAACTCCTGATTTGAGGCCTGGCAGCACCACTAACTAGTGATACGACTGTGGGTAAGACACGCACCCTCTCTATCCAACCTCCTCTCCTGTGAGGCCTAAACAAGCTGATCCACGTGACGTGTCTAGAACAATTCCTGCTGTCAGTATTAGCCTTCACCTAATGAGAGCTACAAGCTGTGACCTCAAGCAGGTTACTCAATTTCTCAGTGCCTCAGTTTCCTCATCTGTGAAATGGGTCTCATAACAGTGCTCATGCCTCATAGCATTATTACAAGGATCAAAGGGACTAATTTATGGAAAGTGCTTAGATTCTTAGAAGAACACCAGGCACAAAATGCTCAGTATTAATATCTAAAATGTATTTTGTTACAGCTACAAGCGTGAGTTACAGTTGTTATCTGTTTTTCTCATTGACTCTCCTCATCTGCTCTACTGTAAGGTCTGGGCTCTGCAGACAGACCTAGTGCCTGGGTTTCAATCCTGCCTCCACTGTTTCTTTGAGGAAATAATAATAATAGTTACTGTTTAGAGAATTAAAGGAGAAAGTAAATGCAAAAAAGAATCTAGGAAAATGCCTGGCATAGAGTAAACTTCAAAAAATGCTTCTACTATGATTCCCAATTCACAGATGAGGAAACTGGGATTTGGAGAGGTTATGGAAGCTAGTGGCAGAGCCAAGATGGGAACCCTACTCCCAAGCCCAACTCCTGACACCACCTGTGCCTCAGTCCTCTCTGGACACCAGCGCCTTGGCCCAGGTCCTGGCTTGTGGTGGGTGCTGGGGATGTGCCTCTTGAAGCGGACCTAGAGAACTGGTGGATGGACAAACCGAGGTTACTTGGCCAGGAAGCGGCAGAGACAGACATGAATCTAGGGTTCAGCTCACGGTGCTAAGCTGGTTTACTCCCCAACAACGTGCGTGGTGCCAACAGATTTAAGAGCTTTTCTACGTGGTGGGCTGTGTCCCAGGAGAAGACATCAATGACAGCTAAGAGCGGCCACGTGGCCGTCTTGGTCCAGTGGGTTTCATTCTGAAGCCAAGGACACAGGGGCTGCTTCCATCATTGTTCTGAGAGAAGCAGCTGGTGTCATCCAGGTGCCCTAAATAATAACTTCCCAGCTTGCCTTTCCAGCTTCGCCCCCCAGCATCCCTCCCAGCCCCTGCCCCCCGCACCCTTCCTGTCTCCCAGTCATGATGTGCTCTTTTGTGCCTCTTGTGTTAGCACATGCAGTTCCCTGTGCCTGCATGCCATTCCTCCTCCTCCGCCTGTTGAGCCTCCTGGCGCCAGGAGTCTCTCTGGGCTCCTCTAGCACTTACACAAGTTGAGTCAGTAATTTTAACCCTGTCTTGTTCCCAAAAGGCTTTGAGAGGAAAGTACTTTGCTTATTTCTGTGCTAGTCTCCATTTGTGGCTCCAGATCCACTGTCACTCTTCTCCACCCTGCTCTGTGCCCCTCCCTCTGGGTTCAGCCAATGAGGAGCCCCCCCGCCTCTCCAGAAGACTAGAGGGCAGGAGGAGCCAGGGGTCCCCTGGCTGGCTGTGTCCCTCCAAGCACAAGTCTCCTCTCCTCACCTTTCAAGCCAGAGGACAGTAAGGACCCCACTGTTAACTAGCCCCAGGTTCTGCACACTCCCCTGTGGTTTCTCTGCACCCTGCCCGCACATTTGTAAACAGCCCTTTTATTTAACTCGCTTCAGATTCCGGAATTCAGTGGGCTGTCTGCTGGTTCCTGCCAACCCTGACTGACTTAGCTGATACAGTCCCTTTGAGCACTGTGTGCCTTACAGCTGGCTCGTCCCCCAACATGTGAGCTCCTGAAGGGAGGGGTCATGTCTGAGCCAGTCTTCATCTCCGTGCACAGGTGCAGTACCCAGAAGACATGGGAAGTGTCCTTGACTCAGAAAGCACCAAAGTACCAGTATTGCCACACACGTGGGGTTGAATGAAGGGAGTTGCGTGAAATCGTCCATTCATTCACTTGTTTCACAGTCACCTGGTCACGTGTACCAGGTTCCAAGGAAGACAGACTTCATGGAACTGGTGTTGCACTGAGGGAAGCGGGCGTAGATAGGCAACAGCAAGCACAGTCCTTACACCATTTCAGGTGACAGTTCATTCTGTGAAGGAGGCAAAGCAAAGCAAAGGGATACAAAGTGACGGGGTGGAGGTGCAGTTTTAGATACGTGGTTGGCGGCCCACTGGGCAGAGAAGGATGTGCAGGAGCCAGGTCAGGGGACGCTCGGTGCAAGCACATTCCACACAGGGGGACCAGGAGCGAGCAAGGCTGAGGGTGGGAAGGACCTCGGTCTATTGACGAACAGCAGGGAAGCCGGGAGGCCAGGGCAGGTTGGGTGCAGGGGAGACTCCTAGGAGTGGGTGGGAACTTGCTTTCTTGTAAGGCCCTTCCAGCTCTGGGATATGAGAAAAGCCCAGGGCCGGCCAGCAACCACCTCCTGAATGGTCCAGGAGGAGGCCCCATGTGGGGCACACTCCCTTGTTCTCTCAGTCCTCACAATGACCTCATGAGGAGGGTTTTTCTACCCCCAATCCACACATGAAGAGACTGAGGTTCAGAGAGCTTAAGCAACTTGCCCAAGGTCACATAGAGTCAGAGAAAGAACTGGAAAGGAACCCAGGTCTGCCTGACCTGCAGGCCAGGAGAGGTTTTCCCAGGACCAGCACAGCCATTTGCCAAGGGCTTCCTCATCAATAACATTGGCCCTACAGGGACAGGCTGGCAGGAGGAACCAAAGCTCCAGGCTAGGGGGAGGCACATCCCAAAGCCATACGCCAATAGAGAGGGACCTGGGGTCTAAGCCTGGCTTTTTCCACAGTCCCCTACCCTCTGAAAAGGGGAAATGGTAGGTGAGCAGGAAAGCAGCCCCATGCCTGCCCCCTCCACCCCCCGTGCCCGATACTTCCAGGGCCAGGGCACACTGGCTAATGGGTATCATTTCAGCCCTTTCATTTCTGGAGACACTATGCTGTCATAAAGACTGTCATTTCCTGCAGGATGATCAATGCACTGGCTGCCCGGAGGGCTGGGAATGGCAGTATCTGGGTACGTTCTGGAAGATAAAACCATCCTCTCTTTCTCTGCCATTCCAGTCCTTTCCCAAGCAGACACAGCCCTCGTGTTTCAGAGCATTGGCCTGGGGTCCCAAGAGGCCCCAGATAGATGCATAGTCCCCCCAGCTCAGGGAAGAACTGTCCCTCTTAGCCTAGTTTCAATATGTCATAGCCATGTGACCTTGGGCACAGCACTTTCCCTCCCCAAACCTCAATTTCCTCATCTGTAAAATGGGGGCAACTATGTCTGCCTCACAAGGTGGCTTAAGTGGGATGATATATCTTAAACCCTTGCCATGTAGGGGTGCTTAAGAATAGTGGCTATGAAAATGATGGTGCTGGGGGTGACAGTGATGCCTGCCACATTTTGGAAATAGGGAAACTGAGGCCAGAGAAGGAAATGGGCTCCCCCAAGGTCACACAGCAAGTCAGTGGCAAAGCCAGGCCTAGAACTTGGGTTTCGAGGCCAGAGCCTTTGCTCATTGACTCATAGGTCAATGGTAATAAGTGAGTTTTGTTGACTCCTTCCATGGGCGGGCACTGTCATGCATTATCTCATTTAATCCCCACAATGGGCTGATGAAGTCAGTGTTATTATTATTCCTACTTTGCAGGTAGAAGGCTGCAGCTCAAAGAGATGAGGTGACCTGCCCAAGGTCACACAGCTAGCAAGTAGCGGAGCCTGAGTTCAAGCCGGGTGGTCTGTCTGCAGAGGCGCAGCTGCAGCCTCCGTGCTGGGGCCCCTGAAGATCAGCTGCTGAGGGTGGAGATCGAGGCTCCCAGATTTGTGTGCAGACGCCCTTGGCCCTGCCCCAGGCTGGCCTATCGTCTCCCCCATCTGATGCACTGATGAGGGCAAGGCAAGCTTAGGTCCCGCTGCCACCCCAAAACCCAGCTCATGGGCCCTGAAGGGCAGAACCCCACCCAAGGTCGTCCTCAGAGAGTGTATGCTGTGTGTCCAGTCCTGCCCAGACAGGGAAATTGAGACCTGGGAAGTTTATGAGGTGTTCACAACTCAGGCTGGTGGAGGAAGCCCGGCTCAGCGGCTGGAGGAGTCTGAGAGCAAGAAGTGGGTGGGAGAGAAAGAGGCTGGGGCCTCTGCTCCAAACACCCCAGAGTCTCCTGCTGGCACCTGACCCTGACAGACCTCTAATTCATCATGTTGCTACGCCCTCACAACAAACCAGGAACTGTGGTCCCATTCTGCAGGTGGGTATATCAAGGCTCATAGCATCAAAGTGGCTTGCTCAGGCTCACTCAATTAAAAAGAAGAGTGTGGACTTGAACCCAGTTCTCCCATTGTCCAGGCTACTCTTTTTCCCTTGCTTAATTCATTTCTTGCTTTATCAGCTCTTTTCTCTCTAGGTCTTTTCTCTGCAAATTACCAACTTATCTGCCCTCCCTGTCCCTGATTTGGCTCCACTTAACTGTAAGCCTCTTGAAGTCAGGAATCTCTTTTGACTTGCTCCCCTCTGTATGCCTGGAGCCTATCACAGCAATAGGCACAAGGCTAGAAACCAGTGGATGTTTGTTGGCTTGTTGAAGGGATTGTAATTGGACTACAAATTTTTAAATTGATGTCAGTGGTCGGCACGGTCAATTTGGAGATTTTTGTTATTATGAAAGGACTCACTTGAGTGATTCATTATGCAAATATAAAGGTGAACAGGGGAAAGTCATGTATTATAAATGTATTTTTTGTTTATTTTTCATTAACAAGATTGCTCCACTTCTTGATATATAGGGCTCTGGGGAGTGCTGGACCAGTTCGCATAAGGATCCCAGAGGTCTTCTCACAGGGGAGCATTGGAAATCCAACCCCTGCTCACTGTGGTGTGAACTTAGAAAAATGTGGGTGGACTGGAGTAGCTCTGAGTGAAGTCGAATGGCAGGAGAAAGTCCAGAGGGCTCCAAAGAGAGCTCAGCTGGAGGAAAAGGATGGGCTAGTAATCTGAGCTCAACATCAGGGTGAGGACAGAGACACATGGGACTTCAATCAGTTTTTCAGTCAAGGATCATGGTTTATTTAAGGAAAAATGCCAACATGAAAGAGACACTGGTCCTCAGCCTCCAGCCTCACTACTGAGCATAGTATGGGCCTGCCTGTGGTTTATACTCTAGGGGTCTGTCCACCCGGTGGACAGGCAACCACCAGGATGCACAAGACCAGTCTTCAACAGCGCCACCATGTGGCAGGGGCTAAAGCAACAGCACTAGGTGGGGTTTCAGCTTCCTTTCTCTCTGTTCCTGGAGTTTGGAGGCAGGACTAATCTGCTTTAGATAAAGTCTTCAGGGTTCCTGGATCAGTTCAGGAGAGTGGAGGCCCCTGGATGGATACCGAACTTCCTGCTAATGAACACTTAGGATGAGCAATTAGTCAGAAAATTAGGAGGGGCCTTATTTGTATCCTGAGTTGGTGAAGCAGTCGTACAAGCTATAGAAAAAGTCAGTTTTATCAACTCTGTCACCAGTGACCACAACTATCTATGCTGACAAATAAACACAGGAGAGTTCTTTTCTATAGCAGAAAATCTTCAAAATTAGTAACAACAACAACAACTGCACACACATGCATGGCATGCTGTAGTTTATGCAGCTCTTATCCATGCTCTTCTCTGAGCCTCACGCCAGCCCTGTGAGATAAGCAGGGCAGAGTAAAGGTCCCCAGGAAACTGAGGCTCAGAGAGGGATAGTGACTTGCCCATGGTCATCATAAAGTCAACAAGGCCTGGTCCTGCCCCCTGTTGTGGGGTGCCCAAGCTGCCTCCCAGGGATGCCAGATGCCACGTCCCTACCCTCCCGGCTTACAGCAGCATCAGGACCACTATGGCAATGACCATGAGAACTCCAGCCAGGATGCAAAGGCCCAGGAAGACGATGTCACTGGTGTCCTGGGCCACCACGGCCACGGGGCCCTCCAGTGCCTCTGCCTCGTCCCTGGGTGGTGCCTCCTGAAGGTGCTCAGCCGTGGCAGCATAGGGCCCAAGCCAGTGGGAGCCGGACAGCAGGTGGACAGAGGCCTCCTTTCGCCTCGGCTCGCAGCGGACCTCGTATTCGTGGATGTCCTCCTGTCCACCCGTTGAGAAGTCGATGTACAGCACACTGACGATCACTGAAGTGTTATTTCTTCTCTGTGGGGGTCAAGGGGCACTTGCTCACACCTGAAGGGGCCAGGCCTGACCCTGTTCCCCTGGATAGGTAGGCACTGAGTGCCAAGGGGGCAGAACTCCAGAGCCTGGTTTCCAGTCCCAGCTTGGCTACTGACTCCCTTCCCACTCAGAGCCTCAGTGTCCCCACCTGTAAAAGGGGCACTACGAGGGTGTCTGAAAGGACAATATATATTTGATGGGTCAGTGTTTGCTCTGGCTTGAAGGAGGTGGTGTCTATGAAAGGTAGTAACAGTAACAACAGGGACATTCGCCATGTTCCAGGCTCTGCATTTTGAGGGCATTATCTCATTTAATTCTCACAACAACCTTCTCTTATTGGTGCCATTAATATCCCCATTTGCCAGATAAGGAAAATGAGGCCCAGAGGTTAAACCCCTTGTCTGAGGTCACACAGCACACAATTGACAGGGAACGTATTCTCTTCCAGATCTGCCTGATTCTTAACCGGGCTCTCAGCCATCACACCTCACTCAAACCAAAGAATGTAGAACCAAAGGGGAATTTCAGGACATCTAGTTCAATCTCCCTTCCTTGGCAATTTACAGAT
The DNA here is from genome assembly GCF_965194825.1 of Balaenoptera physalus. Taxonomy (NCBI): domain Eukaryota; kingdom Metazoa; phylum Chordata; class Mammalia; order Artiodactyla; family Balaenopteridae; genus Balaenoptera; species Balaenoptera physalus. The sequence continues at coordinate 150,841,473 of NC_138882.1, read as the reverse complement.
GTGGCTACTGAGGCCCAGCAAAGGCAGTAATTTGCCCAGAGCTAGATCCAGAAGCCGAGTCTCCTGCCTCCCAGTTAGATGCTCTGTCCCTGGTGTTACGCGACTTTCCTTCTGGAATCGTTTTGCCCAATTATGTCTGTGGCAGTTATGTGTCCCTGTGGTTGAGTACTGTTCAGCCCAGCAGCACCACCCCGGGGTTGGGAAGAGCCATTGAGGAGTGTGATGTGGGGAGCCTGTCACGCTGCTGCCCTCCCCACCCCGACGGATGAAGGAGGCAGGAGTTAGGACGCCCTGAGACAGTGGAGTGTTTCGGCTGGGGACTGAGGGACAGCATTTTGACGGGCAGTCTGGTGTGGTCTGGATTGGGGGCTGCAGTGATGCCGGGCTACTCTCCCCACCCACCCCTAATCTAGAGCAGCGGTTACACTCCTCAGGCCGCCCAGCTGCCCCTGTCCAGTCATGGCTCTTCTGAGCTGAGGCTTCTCTAAAAACCAAAGCTGCCTAGAACAGAGCAAACGGGCGTGACCTGCAGGAAGCTGCCATCACTGGACACTGGGTGGTCCTTTTGGGGACGGCAGTGAAGGGGAATCACGGATCTGGAGTTTCATGGACCAGGTGACCTTGTGGGTCTCTCCCAACTCTGGGCTTCCAGAAGGCTCTGCGTCCATGTCCCCAGAGGAGCCTTCTGCATTGCGCCCTCAGCCTGTCTACCACCGCACCCTCTGAGGAGAACCGGTGTCCTGGACTTTTGTGACACAGAATCGGAAAAAGAAAGACAGAACCTGAGAGTGGAAGGGGACCCAGTGAAAGGGCCGAAGTGAATCTACATAATAAAGAAGGGAGGGAGGGCTTCCCTGGTGGCGCAGTGGTTGAGAATCTGCCTGCCAATGCAGGGGACACGGGTTCGAGCCCTGGTCTGGGAAGATCCCACGTGCCGCGGAGCGACTAGGCCCGTGAGCCACAATTGCTGAGCCTGCGCGTCTGGAGCCTGTGCTCCGCAACAAGAGAGGCCGCAATAGTGAGAGGCCCGCGCACCGCGATGAAGAGGGGCCCCCGCTTGCCGCAACTAGAGAAAGCCCTCGCATGGAAACGAAGACCCAACACAGCCATAAATAAATTAAAAAAAAAAAAAAAAAGACAAAACATTGCCTATGGGAGTTAAAACATTAATTATAAAAAAAAAAAAAAAAGAAGAAGGGAGGGAAAAATCACACAAAACAGGTGTGTGGGGAAGTTTCAGGGGTTTTTGATGAATGAGACTTGAGGAGGAAAGAAAGTCCACACAAATGTGGTGTTACGGTTATGAAATCAAGTCTCTGTGGTTTTAAAGGGATGCACAGATAGGTTGTCATGGCTTTTGGCCATTTGAACTGTGCATCTTTGAAAGCAACTCAATGCAGAGACTGGTCCTCATGGGTCTAGGACTTATAAGTGTTACACTAAGAATCCATGAGTCTGAGGTTCGCAGCTTTTATGTTTCCATGATATTGATGCCAAGATTCTATGATTATGTGGCTCCAGGTTCTAGTGGTGGTTCTGTGACTTTGAAACCCTGAATGTCTGTGAGTTCTTTGTTCTAGATTTCATGATTCCTTGCTTCTGGGGTTCTCTGTCTCCATCATTTTATGACTCTATGGAACATGGTTCTGCCCCCAAAGAAAACCCCAGGGGGATTTAGGGCATGGAGTAGAGGTGAGGGCAGATTATCTTGGCAGCTAAGACAGACTCCCGCTTCTCCTCTACTCAGGTTAAAAGGATGGTGGCCGCCAGGAGGCTGGGGAAGCAGAGGGTGGACTTGAGGGGCCAGAGGCATACATCCGGTTAATGTTGGGTGGTGGGGAAATACGGTTTGCTGGAAAGCACGTGATTTCTGCCAAGGCAGTCTGACAAATTCCCAGATTCGTCACCAAGGCTGCGGTGTTGTCCCCGATGGAGACCACTGTGCCTTCTCCCCCTTTCCCCTTCCCAACCTGTCCCTGAGAATACAAACATCCAGGGTTCTTGGGCCACTGCCAGGTGACTTCTGAGGGCCCCAAGCCTGGGTTCTAGGCCTCCGAAATACAAGGATAGTAGAAAAACTTCATTTGTACACCTCGCTCCCTTTGGAGGGAGGTGGATCCTGTCTCTTGAAGGGCCCCTTTGTTTTGCGGAGCCCAGCGATGGATTTGGATCACAAGGTTGGGGAGGGGGTGGGCAGGAGGCAGCAGCGCTCAAACAGCTCTGTGCGTTAGAGGGGTGGGGACCAGGTGGCCCTGGGGAGCTCCAGTGGGGGGGGCAGCAGGAAGGCCCCCAGGAACAGTCAGTTCACAGGACCTTGAGGGAGGGGCCTCCAGTAGGGGCTTTTGGCTGTCGCCAGCTTGTGCAGCAGGACACCTCTTCTCTGTCTCCCCTACCTGAGTTCTTTGTTGTGTCTACACTGAGCAAGTTTGTTGAGGTAAAATCAAAAGAGGCTGAGTTCTGCATCCTGGCTTGTGGGGTGACCAGAGCCAGGAAGAGAAACTGAATTCTCAGGTCTGGCAGGTGCCTCTCCCCAGGGATCAGAGCCCCTCCCTCATGCCTGCCCTCCTCCCCCAGCCCCTACCTGAGACTCAGTGCCGCAGGTGTCAAAGCGGGCCTGGATCCGGAAGTTGCTGCCAACTTCCTGAGCAGCACAGCTCCGGCTGCCCAGGTAGACTTTGGTCCGTTCTAGAGGGGCCAGTGCCTGCGCGGAGATCAGGATCTGGAAGTCCGTGCGGGAGCAACTCACGTTCATGGGGACCACTGAGGATGGATGGGAGCAGGGAGCTGGAGGCCATGGGGGCAGGCGGTCTGACCCCCACCCTCTCCAAGCCCCTATCCAAAGGGTGGTGGATGGAAAACCGAGGCCCAGAGAGGGGATGGCTCTTAATCAGTCCTACGAGGACGTTTTACAGGCGTTACTCCATTTAACTCCATCAAACTATGAGCTCCAGGGCAGGCCCCGTGCCTACTTCTCAGCGTCCTCTGAGCCAGCACAGAGCTTGGCAGGTGCAGTGAATGCTGAATAAACGACTGACTGACTGAACAAATGAATATTCTTAATCAGAATGAAAGCTATTATTTGCTGATCATGTTTGCCATATACCAGGCAATTCATTTAATCATTTGACTAGTATTTATGGCCCACTATGTGCAGGCACTATTCTAAACACCAGATACAGAAATGAAAAGAAAAAAACCAGCCACAAATGCCTACTCTCTTGGAGCTTACATTCTAGCTGAGTGAGGAGGCAGTAAATATGTAAGATACACCTAAGCGTCAGAGTAGTCTGAAGGAAAATCAAGCAAAAAAGAAAGACGGGGAGCGGGGAGAGCAGAATGTGTGTGGGTAAGGGTTGCGGTGGCTGCAGTTTGAAAAGGGTGGTGAAGGAAGCCCCACTCTCCCTCCTCATGATGACCCCTTGAGGTGGACATGACTAAATGCATTTGAAAGTTTTGGAACCCAGAGCTCTGAGAGGTGAAACTGTCAGCAGTGGCTAAGCCAGGATTTTAATCATTGCGTCTGTAAGATCCCACAGTTCCTGGTCTCTCCACCTTATGTGGTGGCCCCCTGCAGCCCCTCCCAGCCAGGCCTGTGTGACTCTAAGTGTCTGGGATCGTGAGAGCCTGTGTGTGTGAGCACGCGTGTGTGTACCGGGGCAGTGCTTGCTGGGGCAGGGGTGAGGGTAGGGGGAAGGAAGCGGGGTGGCTGGCGGGAGGAAAAGGAAAGAGCTGGTAGGCAGAGGCCTGGAAATCTCAACCCCTCTCCGGGAAATGCCTCAGACATATTTCAGCCTCTGGTGTCTGGGCAGTCGGGGATTTATGGGCCCGCCATCTCCCACGATGATCTTGGCGATGCTGAACTGTGTGTCACCCCTGATTGATGCTGAGGCTGTCCTCCAGCCGGGAGGCCGCCTGCAGCCTGGGCCACATCTGGAGCCTGGCCCAGCATTAGTGCCGTGTCTGACCCTGGGCTCCCACAGGCATCTGGGCTCCCACAGCCATCGGGGAGGTGTCTTTGGAGGCACCAAAAGGAGAAGGAGCTTGTCCAAGATCACATACAGCTGGGAGAGGACCCAGAGCAAGACCATCAGACCATCAGAGCAAAAGGGACTTTACAGCTCCTTCAACTGATATCTTCATTTTACTGAGACCCTCAGAGAGAAAGCGACTTGCCAGCTAGCTGTGGCAGAGCCCCATGGCACCTGGCTCTCTGAGTGCACTCCGGGAAAGGGGTCGCTCTAACAGAGGGACAGCTCTCCTCCAGGTTTATGGATGGAGATGACTGAGGCCCACAGAGGGAGCGTCTGCCCAGGTCACTTTGCTGCCACTAGCTTGCTGCAGCTCTACTGTTTCCCTTCACCATTGCTGGGCCCCCAAACTCCTCTTGCACATGGGTAAGGAAAGAGGAAGAAGGACTTCCCTGGTGGCACAGTGGTTAAGAATCCTCCTGCCAATGAAGGGGACACGGGTTTGAGCCCTGGTCCAAGAATATCCCACGTGCTGTGGAGCAACTAAGCCCATGCGCCACAACTACTGAGCCTGCGCTCTAGAGCCCGTGGACCACAACTACTGAAACCCGCACGCCTAGATCCCATGCTCCGCAACAAGAGAAGCCACCGCAATGAGAAGCCTGTGCACTGCAGCGAAGAGTAGCCCCTGCTCGCTGCAACTAGAGAAAGCCTGTGCGCAGCCACGAAGACCCAACGCAGACAAAAATAAATAGACAGAAAGAAAGAAAGGAAGGAAGGAAGGAAGGAAGGAAGGAAGGAAGGAAGGAAGGAAGGAAGGAAGGAAGGAAGGAAGAAGAAGGAAAGAAAGAAAGAAAGAAAGAAAGAAAGAAAGAAAGAAAGAAAGAAAGAAAGAAAGAAAGGAGGAAAGAAAGAAGGGAAGAAAGAAAGAAGAGGAAAGACCTTTTTTTTTTTGGTTGCACCGTGTGGCATGCAGGATCTTAGTTCCCTGACTAGGGATCAGACCTGCGCCTCCTGCACTGGGAGCACGGAGTATTAACTACTGGACCACCAGGGAAGTCCCAAGGAAAGATCTTTTGAATGCAGACCAGGACTGAGACACATAAGGGAAAGAAATCCACACTCAGCAAGGATGCCCTCCGAGGCAGGCACTGTGCCCTGTGTTACCTCATTTCATCTTAAAGACCACCTGTCTAGAGCATTCATCAACCCCTCCTACAGGTGAGCACCATTGGATGGTCAGTAAATGGCAGCATTTGGATGTGGTCCCCATCCGTCTGAGCTCAGTCCTGGGCCTCCTCCCCAGGCCCTGCTTAGCCACACAAAAGGCAAGGGTGTGAGTTCTAGCCTTGGCTGTGCCACCCACTGCCCGTGTGACAGCAGTGAAAGTCGTTTCCTCTCTGCACCTCTGTTTCTGCACCTGCACAACAAGAGGCTCTAGCTTAGTCAGGCAGAGGGCAAAATGGGTCCAGAGCACAGGCATTTCTGGGACCGTGGCCCAGGGAAGGGTGATGAGAGGAGGGGATAGATGATAGCTGCTGTCAGCTGGCCAATCTAACTAGCACTATGGAGGATGGAAAAGCTGAGTGCCAAGTTCCCTAGCCAGCTCTTCATCTAGGCATGGCCACATGACCAAGTTCAAAATAATGAGAATAAGAAGAAGTCTTTTGAGGGCTTCCGAAAATGCTTTTACTTTTCTGATAAAGGAACATTTGTGGCTGGCTCCTCCCCTACCCTCTTCCAGCCTTGAACATGGACATGATGCCTGGAGTTGTGGCAGCCATCTTGTAGTCATGAGGTCAAGAGAATCCCAGACATACCAGCTGGGACACTGTTGAGTCCCTGAACCAATACAGCAGCTGCCTAGCTCTAGGCTTCTTGTTATGTAAGGAAACCAAATGTCATTTTTTCAAATCTCTGTCAGTCAGGACTTATGACTGTACAAGCAAGGTTGGTCGGCATCTCCATGATTATATCAATTGTTTTCCATAAATAGTATTACCATATCTTGTGTATTACCCCTGGATACAGAGGATTAGTCATAGTACAAGAGAGGCCAGGGGCCCATGGAGGAAGGTGACAGATAGGGAGGAATTAGGAATTGTGGATTTGGAAGCTGGAAAAATAGGGCACTGTAATAGTGAAAATAAGCAAGGGCCATATTGATATAGCCTCAGAGGTCCCAGGGCAGGAGTTGGCAGTTGTGTAGCCAACCGAGAAGTTGGTGAGATGGAGCAAGGAGGCTGCAAAGACCAGGAACCCCGGCCTCACCTTCCCCCACCAGCACACCCATACCCTCAACCCCAGCTGACCTCCAATGTAGGCCACAGAGAAGCCCCTGTGGGTGGTGCTACGGTCTGTGTGCAGCAGAAGCAGGAGCTGGTTGTGGCTCGAGGTGACCGGTGGTGGCAGGTGGTGGCCACACCAACTCCCCAGCAGGGGCGCCTCCTCGCTGGCCCCGTCGAAGGCTGTCAGATGGTCAAAGTCACAGGTCCTGGTCAGGCTGTTGGGCCCCTCCAGTTCCAGGTCCAGGAAGAACACTTTGACCCGGTAGCCAAGAGGCAGGTGGATGGTCCAGTGGCACCGGATGTGGTTGGGGTAGGAGCTGGGGTACTGTGGGCTGGAGAAGTTGCCCCGCACCGCCGTGTATACCTCCTGGCATTCTCCTGGATTGGGGAGAGCAGGACAGAAGGAGCAATGGTGAGAAGGGTGTAGACTGTCACCCTCTGCAGCTACAGCTTGGGCAGTAGACGCTAAAGGGTCCTAAAACCACCCTGGCAGGTTGTCGGCATCATGGCCAGAAGACCAGAAAACTGATCCCAAAGCCTGCTTTAAACTGAAACTAGCTGAAAGCTGAGACTGTCATTCCAATTGGTAAACCACTTCATGAGTGTTGACCCTGATTGGAATTCAATAACAATGCCTAATACCTGTCCTCGGAGTTGAGTCCAACTTGGACTTGACAGACAAGGTGGCTCATGACCTGACCTTGCCCTTTTTCTCCCTGCCCCTCATCCAGCCCTACCTTCCAGCCTCACCAAACATTTCCTAGCAATACAAGCACACAAACCCTCTCTGTCCTCCATGCCTCTGCACACGCTGATCCCTCTGCTTGGAACACCCTTCCCTTTCTTCTGCCACTGGCTTACACCTTCAAAGCACTGCTCAATTCTCTCCTCCTCCAGGAAGTCATCCATGATTCTTACTGTTAGACAGCACATATCACAGTGCATTGTCATTGTCTGTTTCCTTCTCTATCTCCTCCACTAGACAGTTTACTTCCCAAGGGTTCATTCATTCATTCGTACAAACATTAATTGAATACCCTCTATGTAGCAGGTACAAAGATAAGTCCATAGGAACTCACAGTCAAGCAGAGGAAATCAGCATGCAAACCAGGTACAGAAGTGATGTGTTAGATCATCGCTATGAGAAAACTTCTCTAAGGAGTTGAAGGAAGGGAATAATTCTGAGTGAATCAAGGAGCCTTCCCCGAGGAGGTGACACGCTTGTGCCTTGGCATCGGCCAGACGGGAAAGGGTGTGCTAGAACATTTCAGGCAGAGAAAGAGCAGGAAGTGTAAGGCCCAGAGGCAGAAGAGTACAACCCCTCCCTGCCCCGCCGCAAGCGTGATGGGGAGGCAGGAGCCCAGCACACACGGGGCACTCAGGGTGCAGCTCCGGCCCTCCTACCTGAGAAGTAGTAGGCCTTGAAGCCCCGTCCCCCGATGTTAAAGTCAGACTTGAAGACCACCTGCAGCTCGTGGCCCAGTGACACGAGCGTGGGGGGCCTGGAGCTGCCGCAGTAGTGGTGCCCACGGGTGGGGCCGGGCCCCCCAAGCACAGCCACGTAGTCGTAGGTGCACTGCTCACTGCCCTCCACCTGGAAGTCCACGAAGACCAGCGTGACGGTGGCGGGGCCAGCGGCTCGGATCAGCCAGCGGCACTCCACGTCGTTGGGGTAGTCGCTGGGGTGCTCGGGGCTGGTGAGCACGCCCGACAGGCCCGTCAGGACGCCGCCACACGCGTCTGCAAGGGAGTCCGCTTGAACCGAGCTTTCTCCCTCCCTGTGGCTCCCCCAGCTCCTCCCTTGGGAAATGCCATGCCCACGGGTGTTCACAGGACTCTTGTCACCACCCACTGAGCGCTTGGTAAGTGACAGGCACAGGCCATCTTTCTAGCTCATCACCATAACCCCATGAGGAGCGCACCGTGGTTTCCCCCGTTTTACAGCTGAGAGACTGGAGGCAGAGAGAAGTTAAATAACTTACCTGTGTGAGTTGGGCTTCACCCAGGCTGAGCCTGAGACAAGGATTTGAGCCCAAGTAGTTTATCTGGGAGAGACAGAGGACCGCAGATGGGCAGCAAGGGAGAGAGGGTGGGGGAGCGGGGGCATTCCCCAGAATCGAGGCTGAGGGCCGCTGGGGGTAGAGGTGACCTGCCAAAGCTTCGGAAAAAGCCCTGGAGCAAAGAGATGTGGAGATTGGCAAGAGCCATTGCAGTGGCAAGGCCCCAAGGGACAGGGCAGGACCCTGACAGCAGGTCACACCCCTGGTATCAGGGAGGGCAGGATTTGACTAACTTCAGAGTCTGTGCACGTGACCTTATCAGTCTCACTGTCCCCTCCTACCAGGCCAGTGGAGCATAGAGGCTGAGGCACCTGAGACCAGGAACATTATCAAATCTCCCGAACAGATGAGGAAACAGAGGCTTAGAGGGAGGATCTGAAGGAGTAGAGATGGGCTTGAAGTCTGAAGACAGGTCTCCTCTCAGCTCAGTCTTCTATTGCTGTGTGACCGTGGGCAAGTAACTCAGCCTCTCTGAGCCTCATGGGAATATCAGAAATCATAAGACCTGTTCAGACTGATCCACGAGGCTCAGACTCATGCAGAGTTTAAGAAGTTTCTGGTGAAAACCCTTTGGAACCCAGTGTAGCCAGTACAACTGGGAGCTAGGTGATAATGAATGCCAGGACTAGCTGGAGGCCACCAGCAGGGAGGGGCACACTCGGTTGTGTCTCCTGAGACTCCAGAATCTCACTCCATGGCATGGCTGTGTGAACAGAGCACTGTGCTGGGCGGCTACGGACTTGTCTTCTTGTCCCAGTTTCCGCTTCCCAGATGTGTGACCTTGGGAAGGCACATTCCCTCTCTGGTCTCAGGTGTATTGTTTGTCAAATGAGAGGGCAGGTTTTGACAGTCTGTGAGATCCCGTCTGCTGTCAACACCCTTAGCAGAGACTTTCAAAATGTGTTCTGGGGCTCCACGGTGGCCCCAGGGCATCTATTTGCAGACATCTGATGTAAATGTCATTCTTTTTCTGTATTCAAACTATTTTTTAACTCAATGAAAGATAGCATCCACAGTCACATATCTTATATGTAAAAATTTAACTAATCAGAGGACATCAATATTTACTTACGTTTTCAATGACTGGCTTATAATAAGTAAATGTTAAAAATACGAACTTATAAATGCTTACAACAAAAATGCTGCCTTTGGGACTTCCGTGGTGGTGCAGTGGTTAAGAAGCCGCCTGCCAATACAGGGCACACGGGTTTGATCCCTGATCCGGGAAGATCCCATATGCCACGGAGCAACTAAGCCCGCGCACCACAACTACTGAGCCGTTGCACCACCACTACTGAGCCCTCGTGCCACAACTACTGAAGCCCACACACCTAGAGCCCATGCTCCACAACAACAGAAACCGCCGCAATGAGAAACCCACGTACCGCAACGAGGAGTAGTCCCCGCTCGCCACAACTAGAGAAAGGCCACGCACAGCAACGAAGACCCAACGCAGCCATAAATAAATAAATAAATAAATAAATAAATAAATAAATAAAAATTTATTTTTTAAAAATGCTGCCTTTATCTCTTTTACATATCAGAGATTAACATAAGGTTCCATTTGGTATAAGGGTACTCCTGTTTTAAAAAATATTGGAAAACATTGCACATGGTATTATAACTTTGATACCCTAAGAGTCTAAAAATCTAGGGATCTAAAACTCCACTGCTATGATTAGATCGGTCTGTGGTTCTTGTGTTTTACCATTCTACAATACTATGCCTCCAAAGCCAGTGGGAGCGGGTGTCTGGCTTTGGAGGCATAGAACTGTATGCACCCTCGCCCCGGCCCTGATTGCTGCTGGTGAACCCTGTGCACCAGGAGCCTCTGTGGAGCCTATTGCTTGAGCTGTTGTGAGGAAGGCCTTTGGTTTTGGCCTTGGGAGAAGGTAGGAGGTCTGAGTCTGTGCAGAGAAGCCTGAGGAAAGAGGAATGAGTCAAGGAGAAAGAAAGGCAAGGAGGGTGAAGCCTCTGCTCCCCTCACTAGCCTGAGGGGTAGGCTCCAAGCCTGGCTGGGGGAGGGAGGGGTTAGGGACCACGATATAGGAGGCGAGCTCAGGAAAGGCTTTGGGAGGGAACGCGTCACCAGCTCCACGCAGACGCTCATGCACCTTGCACTCCCGAGGACATGATGGGGAGGGGAGAGAATCCTGTGCCCGTGACATGAGAGGCCACAGAGGGGTCAGCAGCAGTGGCAGCACGGTGCCCCCTCCGGTGTCCCCTCCAGTGTCCTGATGCCAAGTATGGGGTGAGAAGGACAAGGATAGGAGAGCCCGAGAGGCCTCATTCCTGAGCACAGTGTGACCCTCCGAGGACTCCCGGAATAACGGAGGGAGACGTGGGGAGTGTTGCCATGAAGGTGGGAACACACAACCACCAAGACTACCAACAGAAAGAAAAAAAAAAAAAGACTACCAACAGAGGCTGCCTTTGCCCCGTGCGCTATGAGAGCAGGGGCAGCCAGGTTAAAGAGCAGCCTACACGCTAAGATGCTGAGACCCTGCCCGTCACCTTACCCCGCCGCCCTCCCCCCATCCCCACCCAGGGCCACCCTCTCCACTGCCAAGTCCCCCTTGCCTTTCTGGTAGCCCGCGGAAAAGCCTCGGCTGGCCACGTGCTTGTCTGAGTGGAAGACCACAGACATGACGTGCCAGGAGGAGGTGAAGGGCGGCGGGGGCACCTGGCCGCAGAACCTCCCCAGCAGGTTGCCCTGGTCCCCGGAGGCCCCGTTGTAGATCTCCAGGAAGTCGAAGCTGCAGGTGTCATGGTACTCCAGGTCGAAGGCGTGGAAGGTGAGCAGCACGGAGGAGCCCTCAGCCACCACAATCAGCCAGCTGCACTCCGTGTTGTAGGGGTAGAGCCTGGGGAAGTTGGGGCTGGAGAAGTTTCCAGAAGGTGCTGAGAGCACACCCCCACATTTGACACCTGTGGTGAGAGGCAAGAATGTCTCAGAGTCAGCCCTGAGGTCTTGGGTGGTGGCCCAGCTCCAAAGCGGGTTCTTTGGGATGGGATGAGGGAGCATGAGGTCATGGCCCTAAGTCAATTCATTTATTCATGTAGCTGTTCATTCATTTACTTATTCTTCAAATACTTGCCAAACATTCTTTTATTCATTCAAGAAATATTGTTTGAGTGCTAAGCATTGTTTTAGGTGCTGGGGTTACAGCAGGAACAAATAGACTAAAATTCTGGTGGGGAAGACAAACAATAAACATAATAAGGAAAATATAGAGCATATTAACTAGTGATAAGTGACCTGGAGAAAAATAAAGCAGGGAAAGGAGACAAGAAGTGTCAGGTGGGACTATAGTTTTAGATAAAATAGTACCAAATGCTAGGCACTAGAGATGTGCATTGGGGAATTTGAAAATTAAAAATAATATTACCTGCTCCCATCCTGAGTGAAAATGTGCACAGTCTACTACAAAGTTAAAACTACATTCTTTTTATTATTATTATTTATTTATTTATATTTTTGGCTGCGTTGGGTCTTTGTTGCCGCGCGCCGCGCACGGGCTTTCTCTAGTTGCGGCGAGCGGGGGCTACTCTTTGTTGCAGTGCGCAGGCTTCTCACTGCGGTGGCTTCTTTTGTTGCAGAACCCGGGCTCTAGTCATGCAGGCTTCAGTAGTTGCAGCGCGTGGGCTCAGTAGTTATGGCACACGGGATTAGTTGGTCCGCGACATGTGGGATCTTCCTGGACCAGGGCTTGAACCCGTGTCCCCTGCATTGGCAGGCGGATTCTTAACCACTGCACCACCAGGGAAGTCCCCAAAACTACATTCTTATATGTGCATATTTGCTTATATTTTGAAAACAATGGAAGGAAACTAATAAAAATTGTTCTCTGACACGGGAAGATGTAAGCCAAGGGGAGGAAACAGGCGTGACCGCTAGACCTCTTTAAACGCAATTTATTTTATAATTTTAACTTTATAATCATGAGTAATTTTTAATATAATTTTTAAATTATCAAAAATATTTAAGTAACCCATATGCCAAACTAAAACAAATAAGCTTAACTATATGTCAAGTTGGAGGCACATTCACATGGGAAAAACGATTTCAAACGATGTTGAAATACACTATTTTGACTGTACCTTCCTAGTGGAATAGATCCCAAGAACAAAATGAAACACAAAGAAATATTAAACTATATTCAGTAGACTTACTATTAGTAGTAATAGTGAATACTGTTATTTTACAATATTTTATATATTGGAATAAAGGAAGTATGTTAATGTCAATAGAAACTAAGATTTGCAGTGTAAGAGGAGAGCGATACAAGTATAAAATTAAAAAACTAAGTAGAACTCTTGAGATCCTTAATTTGAATTGAAAACATCAGTACGAATTTGATTTATTTTTATTTCTAAAAATATTAATTTCCTAGCTTTGTTCATTAAAAACCCTAAAAGCAATGATATTCCAGTAGTATTTGTACCACTTGGACTTAGATTAGGATTATTATGTCCAACTAAATTAGATTAGGATCATTATGTCCAACTAAAATGAAGCAGGGCTCCTTAGAGAAATAGTTAGTCTAGGGCAGTAAATATACAAAACACACTTGGGATATCTTGTCACACCAGAATGTAAAGAAACTACCGGAACTGCTGGGATTGTGTCAAAAGACACAGAAACTTTCTTGAAGGGGCTCCCACTGGCTAAAGAAGGTATACTTTGAACTTCAAAAAAATTTATTGCAGGGACTTCCCTGCGGTCCAGTGGTTAAGACTCTGTGCTTCCAATGCAGGGGGCGCGAGTTCGATCCCTGGTCAGGGAACTAAGATCCCACATGCCACGGGGAGTGGCCAAAAAAAAAAAACAAAAAATATTGCAGTGGGTTGAAACCCATCAAATATATAAAAATTCATGAATTCATAATACAACTAAAAGAAATTAAAAAGGAACTTATTGATTTCCTTTAGAGATTGCTCGGGCATGAACTCATTTTCTTCTTGATACGTGGAGAAAGAATTAAGCATTTACTTTGCCTTTCCTGTTACAAACTATATATATCAGGATAACCAAATAGCTGATGAAGAAAAATTGTTATTTAAAGAAGACTACAGAAAGAATAACAACATTAGAAAAACATAACTTTGCAAACCTTAATGAAATCATCATTATCATTGTCTGTTCTAATCACTGAGAAAAAAGGTAAATGATGAGAGGTAAAACCTAGATGGTTGAGTAGATAAATATTTTCTGTAAAATTCTTTCACCTTTGCTAATGTATGAAAATTTTTATAATTAAAAAATGCCAAAAAAGTTACCTTTATAGGGAACTTTATAATGGATGGATCAGGCTAACAACCCCTGAACTCACTGACCAATCTTAACGTCAAAGTGAAACACTGGATAATCGGTGCCCTGATGAAACACCTGTAACATCTTCTTGGGGGAAAAAAAAAGGAACCTTTATCTAATGGAGTCTCTGGATCTGTCTACAAGTTAGAGTGAACATGGAAGCTAGAGGAACAATCTAAATGACACCGTGAGGACACATTCAGTCAAGTCCAGAATGTGGGAAATTCTAATGACCCAGGTGCTTCAACAGTAAGTAAGGTTGTGGGGGGGAGACACAACTGTTATATTAAAAAAGACTCATCTAGAAGAAAACATAGGAGGTAAGCTCCTTAACACTGGTCTTGGCAATAATTTTTTGGATTTGACACCAAAGGCAACAAAAGCAAAAATAAACAAGTGGGACTACGTTGAATTAAAAGCTCTGCACAGCAAAGGAAACCATCAATAGGGACTTCCCTGGTGGCGCAGTGGTTAAGAACCTGCCTGCCAATGCAGGGGACACGGGTTCTGAGCCCTGGTCCAGGAAGATCTCACATGCCGCAGAGCAACTAAGCCTGTCAGCCACAACTACTGAGCCTGTGCTCTAGAGCCCAAGAGCCACAACTACTGAGCCTGCGTGCCACAACTACTGAAGCCTGCGCACCTAGAGCCCCTGCTCCACAACAAGAGAAGCCACCGCAGTGAGAAGCCTGCGCACTGCAACGAAGAGTAGCCCCCGCTCGCCACAACTAGAGAAAAGCCCACGCACAGCAGAGAAGACCCAACACAGCCAAAAATAAATAAATAAATAAATAAATATAAAGAGGAAGGCTTTCAACACTTCACCATTAAAAAAAAAAAAAAATGAGTAGAGGACTTCTCTAGTGGCGCAGTGGTTAAGAATCTGCCTGCCAATGCAGGGGACACGGGTTTGAGCCCTGGCCCGGGAAGACCCCACATGCTGTGGAGCAACTAATCCCATGTGCTACAACTACTGAGCCTGTGCTTTAGAGCCTGCGAGCCACAGCTACTGAGCCCGTGTGCTGCAACTACTGAAGCCCGCATGCCTAGAGCCCATGCCCTGCAACAAGAGAAGTCTGTGCACTGCAATGAAGAGTAGCCCCCAGTAGCCGCAACTAGAGAAAGACCGTGCAGCAACGAAGACCCAACGCAGCCAAAAATAATAAATAAATAAAATAAAATAAATTTAAAAATGTAAAATAAAAACGAAATGAGTAGAGAAACTGAATAGGCAGTTTTCCAAAGAAGGCGTACAGATGGCCAACAGGTATATGAAAAGGTGCTCAACATCACTAATCATCAAGGAAATGCAAATCAAAACCTCAATGAGATATCACCTCCCATCTGTTAGGATGGTTATTATGTAAAAGACAAGAGAGTAACAAGTGTTGGCTACGATGTGGAGAAAAAGGAACCTTTGTGCACAGTTGGTAGGAATGCAAACTGGTGCGGCCTCTATGACAAACAATATGGAGGCTTCTCAAAAAATTAGAAATAGAACTCCATATGATCCAGCAATTCCACTTTGGGTATATTTCAAAGGAAATGGAAACAGGGTATCAAAGAGTTATCTGCATTCCCATCTTCATTGCAGAATTATTCACAATAGCCGAGATATGGAAACAACCTAAGTGTCCATCAGCAGATGAATGGAGATACATATGACATGGAATATTATTCAGCCTTGAAAAAGGCACCCATCCTGCTATTTGCAGCAACATAGATAGACCTTGAGGGCATTATGCTAAGTGAAATAAGCCAGACAGAGAGAGACGAATACTGCATGGTATCACTTATATGTGGAATCTAAAACGTCAAACTCATAGAAACAGAGAGTAGAAAAGTGGTTGCCAGGGGAGAAGTCGATTAAAAAAGAGAGAGAGAGACTGAGAGAGAGAGAGAAGGAGGCAGACTTGAGTCAAATATCAACCAAAAGCAATGTGTGGACCTTGTCTGGATTCTGAGTTGAACAAAAAAATTGCAATGGGATTTTTTTTTTTTTTGCCGTAATGGGGAAAATTGAACATGAACTGAGCATTAGATAAAATTAAAGAATTATTATATCATTATAATAATATCGGGAATATCTATCTATCTATATATCTGTTAGATATACTCTGAAATATTTATGGGTGAAATAGTGTGATATCTGAGATTGTCTTTAAATTTCTCCGATCTGCCCCCCTAAAATGGGGGTAGGGGTAGGATAGAAGAGCCAAGAAAGGCAGAATGTTGATAACTGTTGAAGATGGTTGCTGGAGACATCGGGATTTATTATACTATTTTCTCCACTTTGTATGTGAAAATTTTCATAGTTAAAAGTTGAAAAAAATGACCTTCTCAGTGAGGCTTTCCCCAACCACCCTATTTACAATTGAAATCCTCTCCCCATCCCTGTACCCCTTCTCTCCCTTTTCTGCTTTATTTTCACCATAGCACCCATCACCGTCAAATGTACTATTTATTTCCTTATTTGTTTGGTTCACTGCCAAGTCTCTCTCCACAAAACTGTCAGCTCTATGAGAGCAGGGATTCTCGTCTGTTTTGTTCTCTGCTGTCTCCCAAGCACCTAGAAGAGCTCCTGGTACAAAGCAGGTGCTCAGTGTATATTTGCTGAGTGAATGAATCAGTGAACAATCTTATATCATCCTCACAATATCCCCATAAAATAGGCAGCGCAGGTGTTATTGACTCCATTTAACAGATGAGAAAACTGAGGTCCAAAAATGGAAGTTACTGCTGTGGCTGACATCTCCTGTTTTGTTCCACCCAGCCCTCATTCCTTCACCTCTTGCAAGAACATGCCCTCGATTTTAGACACTGCTCCCTTCCCTTGTCTCCATGTGGTAACCCTCCCTCATCTTTCCCAGGCCCACAGGAGGACACAGGATCCTTGCTGGGCAATCCTGGGGCCTCCAGCATTGCCACAGCGACTGGCCTGTGGGGTGGGCCTGTGCCACCAGAGTCCTGCTGCTGAGTGCCTGGGTGAGAACCCTTTCCTGCCTGGTACCTAAGCTGGGAGTGAGAGCCCTGGGTGGACCCCGCTCAGGGCCCATTAAGAGAGCTTGTCAGCAAATGGCAAGAACCATGTGAAAAGAGGAAATGGCCCAGAACCCAAGCTGCCCAACTCAGCTATACTCCCGCCTCCCTGGCACCAGCCACTGCATTTCTCTTCTTGCTTAAATTCATCCAGATTAGGTTTCTGTCCCTTGCAACCAGAAGCATCCTGAAGAATATACTTAACCAAAGTTCCTGTAAGAGAGACATATTTGCCAAGCATGTGCCCTGTACAGGCCTGTGCTGACTCAAAATGGGCCCCTTCCTGGGGAGCTCCCAGTTGTGGGGTAAGATGGGGGGAGTTAGGCAAATGAGACAAAGCCATGTGGCGTGATTGTGCTGGGGCCACACGGGCTCTGGGGTCCAGAGGGAGGTGGGGGCAGTCTTGCCAGGGCCAGCACTGTTAGGGGAGGGACACAGGGGAGTTGATGTTTGAGTTTGGCTAGAAGGAGCAAGAAGGCTTTGTGAGTTGGGGAAGATTTGGAGGGAGGAAATGGCATGAATAAAGGCTCAGACTCACAATCACTTAGCCTACCTGAGCCTCAGTCACGCATCTGTGAAATGGGGATAATGACCTTGCTGGGCGGCTGTGAACACGGATGAGAGAAAGCAGTGCAGAGGCTACAAGATGCACATCCAGTTCACATCAGGGCTCCCTGCCTGGCCCTGGGGGCAGGCCAGGGCGGGAGCAATGTCTGATTCATTACTCTATGGCAAGAGGACAGAGGGATATCCTGTTCATTGCCTGTCCTTGTCCTTCCCCCAGCCTTGCCCATTGGACGGGAAAAGCCATGAGAAGGTTGGAGCAGAACTCCTGGTGGCCCAGGAGGTCCTGGGTCCCAGCACAAGTAGAGGCCTTGTCCGGCAGGCACCCTGAACTCCAGGGTCACTCCAAGGCCGCTGAAGCCCCAGTGGCTAGAAATGGGAACAGTTAGCTTCTCCCACCACCCAGGCATGGGGTGAGACACCTGGGTGCCCAGGCCATCTCTGCCACCAACTAGGTGACTGGAAAGTTACATTTCCTTCCTGAGCCCCCCTTGAACCTGCAGGAAGACAAGGCACTGGCAACCGCTGGCTGAGCCCCCGCTACACACACGCCCCTTGAAGACGGGTGAAGTGATATTGCCCTGGCTTCCCAGACAGGTACACAGTGCTCAGAGGGCTGGCAGCACAAAGCAACCCGGGACCAGGGTGCCAGCAGAGGGTTCTAAGATCTCCAAGGGGGGAGTTTCTGAGGCTGATGAAGGGATGCAGAAGTCTTCCTGGAGGAGGTGGTGTTTGACCTGAGCTTGATGGATGAGCCAGATGTTCTCAGGTGGAAAAAGAGAAAAGGGACCTTCCAGGAAGAGGGCACAGGGGCTGAAAGCCCTGAGAGTGGAGCATCTCCAGGAGGGGGTGTGATCCTCTGCCAGAGCATGTGATGCCCGAGGGACTCTGGGAACCGAGGCTGGTTGTTATATAGAGATTGGAGCCAAACCTGGAAAGGCACTGAATGCCTTTATAAGGAACTTTGATTTCACTTGGCTGGCGATGGGAAAGTACAGCAGGCTCTCAGGAGGAAAATAAGGACTCATTCCAGCAACAAATCTTTAATCGTTCTCTGAGCCATTCCCTTCGCCCTTGGTAAGCATGTAGTCTTGGACAGGTTACTTAACCGCCCTCTTCCTCAGTTTCCTCATCTGTAAAAAGGAGGACTAATACCCACTTTGAAGTTATGAAGATTAAATGCATTCATACGTGGAAAGCACCCAGCACATAGTAGACACTTAATAAATATTGTCTTTCCCCATCTCAGAAGCAATACATCCTCAATTCGGCCAACTGCCCCCAAAAGGGCCTTCCGCTTTCTGGCCTTCCACATGGAAACCTCCTGAGACCCCGCTGCTACCTGCCACCCCTCTGCCCCCCTCCAGGTTTCCTGCCTGTCCCCAGCAGCTCCTACCTTTCATGGCTTGGGCCCTGGGGACTGGGCCCAGCAGTGTCACTGCCAGCAGCACACAGAACTCCAGCTCTGCCAGCATCTCCTCGCTGGGGGCCCCGCAGGTCTGCCGAGCTCGGGGCAGGCCAGGACCTGAGGGTCTGGAGCAGGGGAAAGAGAGGTGAGGCTGAAAGGGCCTCCAAGTTAATGGTGGTGTGAATAATTCATCAGCACCTTGAATTAGTAAGCTGATCCCCAGGTGCTTCCTTCACTCCACCCTAAGGTGACGGATCTAGTGTCACCAGGTTGACACTTCGGAGGTCTGCACTGGCCACACTGGATGGGGAAGGGAAGCAACTTAGGGCTGGGAGGGAATTTGGTGGTGGAGAAAGGGCATGAGTTTTGGGGCTAGGCAGACCTGAGATCATCCCTGATCAGCCTCCGATTGGCCAGGTGACCTTGAACAAGTCATCCAACTCCTCTAGGTCTTGACCTGACTCATCTGTCCAGTGGGGCCATTCAGCCCTGCCTCTAGGGCTATTGTGGAAATGAAACGTGGTAACATACACTAAAGCACACAGTGAGCGCTTGCTATAGGTTTCCCTATCCCCCACCGATGGGGGAGTGGGACAAGCATCCCTCAGATATGCTTAGATGAGCTCAGAGGGAGAGCGAAGGGAAGAATGCAGCAGGGACAACAGAATGGGAAAATCGTATAGGACAACTCCTAATGCAGTCATGGATCTGGGCCACAGTGTAAATTCTGGCCAAGGATATTAAATGTTCACCTTTTTATTGATCCACAAACCTGGCTTGAACATCACTACGTGCCAGGCCCTGTGCTAGGAGCTGGGCCGCAGCAGTACCCTCAGGGGTGCCGTGTCCAACAGGAAACAGGATCTTTTACTCTAGGAGCCCTATTTGGTTCAGTCCGGCCCAAGGCTCATTTCCTAAGCTCCTTCTCTGTGCAGAGCCTGCACCAGGCACAGGGCATCCGAGGTGAACATGGCATGTTCCTGCCTCCCAGTGAGGAGCCTGGGCTCTGGCTTGACAGACAAGGGCTGAATCCAGGCTCTACCCTTCACTGCTGGGCTGCGGGGGCCTCTCTGAGGCCCAGTCTCCTGGACCACGACAGGAGAGAAGTGCAGTGCCTGCAGTTTGTGGAGAGGATTAGATGAGATAATGTAGGGGAAGCCCAAGCCTGTGCCTGGCTCAGTGCATAGGAGGATATTTATTGACCTCTGAGGAGCTCAGACGTCCATCTGCCAGACCACGTGTTGCCTCTGGCCCATCCTTTTGTCAGGAGGTCCCCAGGGAGCCCTTTGCTGCCAGCATGGGAGGGAGGCCACCTGGAAGGTTTTCAGCCAAGAGCATCGGGAATGGTCAGGCCTGAGGGATTGGCTTACCGGTGGGGCCTGATTGGCCGGAACAGAGAGGTTCTGTGTCCTGAGCCGTCTGAGGGGACCGGAGCTTTTATTAAACACCTACTGTGTGTATAAGTAAGGGCGCTAACCCAGTGCCTGCTGAGTACTGGGCATGGTGCTGAGCCTCCCAGACCTGTGCTTGTGTCCCCCCAGTTTCAGAGGCACGTATCGGACCCTCCATCTTGCAGAGGAGGAAGCTGAAGTGCAGAGGGTTTGAGCCACTGTCGTGGCTTGAGTCGCTTCACAAGAAGACCCTGTGGCAGGGAGCTGAGGACGAGGAGTTTATCCGGGAGGTGATCCCCGGAAGCACAGGTAGGGGAGGGGGGCAGGGAGATGGGGGTGAGAAGAAGCCGATTCTAGGTATGTTAGCCAGCAGCTGACCTCCGTGGGCAACCGAGGCTCCACCCCCACGGGCAGCTCTGGGAGATGGTGTTTCAGTGAGGCAGGAGGAGGCAGCGTGTTTGTCCACCACTGCCAGCTGCCCCTGGGTGACGGCCGCTCGAGGCCATCCTCTCCCAGGCATTTCCAACCTGCCTGTGTATGCCCCAGTGTCCAGGGGTCGCAGCAGGAGCTTGGGAATGGTGAGGGCCACAGGGTGTGGGCAGGGCTGTGACAGCATCCACTTGTTACCCCCTGAATCCCTCATCTGTGAAGTGTTTGTCCCACTCCTGGAGCAACCGCCTCTCTCCCTGCACCCCAGTGAAGCTCCAGTCTCCTTTCCCTGCTGTTCTCCCCGCCCCGCCTCGCATATCCCTCACCCCATCTTCCCCCTTGGGCTGAGATTCCAGGCTCAGGGTCATCCTGCCCTCCCTTCATTGCATCTGCTGGACGAGCCCCGCTGGCCACACTCTCCGCCGGGTGTCTGGACCTCTGGGCGCTGCTGGGCAGGGTCCCGTCACCATGTAGTCAGCACCAGCACCCGTTGTTCATGGTCTCCAGCCTCGTCTAGGGTCTCGGCTCCGCCCCCCAGCCTTTCCATGTTTCCCCAGGTGACTCTCTCTGTGACTCTCCACAGACACCATCCCAGGCGGTCACCAGTCTCCCCGAGACAGTGCATCCCCACCTCTCCTGCAGATGACCCCATCCCTTCCCGTGGAGGGAAAAAGGCAAACAGTAAAGCAGGAACCCTTTCACCTTACAGACCTCACCTTGTGCTCATACATCCCTCCCCGCAGCCTCTGGGGAAGGTGTTCCCACCTCCTGTCTGAGGCCAATCCCTCCAACCTGTGCCGGGAGCCCAGCCCTCCCACTGCTTTGGGCACCTAGCTCTCCAGTAGCTCTCGCCTCCCCCATATCCTTAGAGCCTCTCCTGCCCAGCTGGCGCTCTCCATCCACAGTTAAGCGCATGCAGGTCTCCCCACCGTGGCTGGGGATACAAACCCTTTCCGTGAGCCTGTGTTTCCCTCCAGCTCTCACCCTACCCATCTGCTGGCTTTCACTGCCAGGCTTCTTGAGAGCAGTGTCTACACTTATCTCTTCCATTTCTCCCCTCCTCTCCCTCTTCCAAGGTTTGCTGGGCTGTACTCCCCCGCTGCAGTCGAACTATGTGTCCTGGTCACCAACAATTTCTGGTCACTAAGTCCCATCAGTGTTCCCCCTTTCTCCTAAATAAACCATGTGCTTTCAAATCCTGTCTCAAGGTCTGCTTTTGGGAGGGCCCAAACTGGGATGCACGCCCACTCCTAGAACATCACTGGCAAGAGGAGGTTAGCATGATTCATCCCAAAAGACCAGGCATTTCACTTCCACCATGCTCCAGAATTTTGGTTAGCAAGAGCAAGGATGGCCGTTGGGCTGGTAACCACCGTAGTGCCCCTCGGGTCCCCCACAGCTCCCAGCTGAACTTATCGCCACCCCTCCCCTAAACTTGCTTCTCCCTCAGGTTTCCTATTCAACGTGGCAGCACAACCAACCCACCAAGCCAGAAACGCAGGAGCTGCCTCGACTTCCCCTCATCCCCATATTGGCAGTCACACTTGAGTTTGGTCACCACTCTAGGCTCTGACACAACTTCTGAAACCATCACTACCCCCTCCCCATCTCTCTCTGCATTTCTACAGCAGGCTCTTCCATCTCACCGGCTCGCGTGTCTCCGCTCTTGCCTGCTCCTTGCCCACCCCACCCACTCTCTACTCTGATCTTTCTAAAATGCTAATCTGACCATGTCAGCCCTCTGCTCAGGATAAAATCCAAAGTTCTCTGCTTGGCATTCATGCCTCTTCAGGACACCCCACCACCCTCCCACACATGGAGCGCATCTCAGACTTTGTCCCCATCCTGAGAGTCACATCCCAGCTACCCGTGTCTCTCTCACTTCTCCTACATGCTGTGCCCTGAGCCTGGATTGCCTTTCTTTCTGCTCTATCTTCCCTTGACAGACTCTTACTCATCCTTCAAAACATTGTCACCTCCTCCAGGGAGTCATCCTGACCCCACCCCAAGCTGGGAGTGTGCCCCTCCCTGGGCACACCCCCTAGCACAGAGAGGACCACCCGTGCTCTGGCTGCCTGGTTTTTCTGTGAATACCCTCCATCTACTTGGGTTTTCATCCCACCGCCCAGCACAAGCTTCACCCAGAGCATATCCTTTCATTGTCTCCATCCAACTGCAATGAAGAGTAGCCCCTGCTTGCTGTAACTAGAGAAAGCCCGTGCGCCGCAGTGAAGACCCAATGCAGCCAAAAATAAATAAATAAATAAGAAATATATTTAAAAAAACAAAACAAAAAAACAAAGGCTGCAAAGAGGCTGCACAGACCCCAGGTCTCGCACGTGTCTTTCTAACCCATCTCTCCTTGAAGTCACCTCTGGGTGGGGCCTCCCCTGCCTGGCTGCCCCTCCCCCCAATCAGCAGCCTGGCCTCAACTGCTCTCCCAGTCCCCAGGGGAGGTGGTGGAGAAGGAACAAAGGCCACCGCCGCCACCCCGCCAGGGTCACTGGGGAGTGCCTGTGCCATCAACAGGACCGTCACCCTGCGCAGTCGGGGGCCTTCCAGTGTCTTGCTGTGCAGACTCCCACGGCTGAGCCCTGAGGACCCACCTCAAACTTCCAGGGGGAGTCTTAGTGTAGAGAGGACCCTCCTTTCTGCAGCACCCTAGAGCTACTGGACACAGAGCTGTCCCTGAAACGGCGTTGTGAGTATGTCCGGGGGTGGTGTGCTGCCATGCTGTTTCTGTCACTGTGCATATTTGTCTGTCTCTGGGTGCACCTGTGTTGCCATCTGGTCACGCTGTTTTCTTGGGCTCATGAGCCCACTTTAGTGTCTATGCATGGGGCACCACGTACGTTGATCTCTTTGTGGGTGACTGTCCATTGCTGAGTGTGAATATGCCCTTTTGTGACTAGAGCCACTCATACCTGTTCCTTTGCACACATCTCTGATGCCCCTTCCACACTCACTGGCTAGACGTTGTGTTGGATGGGATGGTGGGCGGGGATGGGGCAGGCTACAGTGCCTGCCCTCATGCAACACCACTTTCTCCACCAGCTGTTCTACCCTGTGAGCATCCGTTTCTTTGCCTATAAAACAGGGAAGCTACTGCTCTCAAGATGGTGAGAATTAAGTGAGATAACTTAGTGGACACTGTTGATGTGCCGCCTCTGTCACCCTGGCCCAGCTGGAGGAACACGCACCGGGGGCTTCCTGCGTCTCCCTGCCTGGGGGCTTCTCTGGCTGCCAGGCTGAGCCCACACCTGGGAGGCCACAAGCGCCAGGAGTTGGAACAAGCCTCAGTCCCAGAGAGACAATGGATGTTGGTGGATAAACACCCCAGCTCCCTCACCCCTGGGTGGGGTAGTTCTGAGTGCCTTCTGCGGTCAGTGGCAGGACCCCAGCGGATGAGCTCCAGCTGTGCAGGGAAAAGCTGCCCATCAACACACGCTGTGCTGGCTTCCCTCCCCACTCCCTCGCCGTGCTTCCCTGGATCCCCTCCCACATAAACTTCTTGCATCCACATCCCCACTCAGAGTCAGCTTTGCGGCACACCCAGCCTGAAACAGATGACTCAGACCTGGAGCTCAGGAGACGTTCAGCAGGTGCTACTTACCTCCATGCTCACTTTTCCAGAATTGGACGTCTTCGAGAACACAGTCGTGACTCCAGCTGAACCGCCACCTGCCCATCAGCATCATCCAGGAGCAGGTGTGGGCCAGAGGCCTGGGGATGCAGGGAGTGGGAGGGGAGTCGGGGCCGTGGGTGCTCGGGCACCTACCACAGGCTGAGCGCCTTGGAAGCACAGGACTACAGAGTTGTACAATTACGTTCTTGTGTCCCAGGTTCTACATTCCATTGTCCACCCCACTGCTCAGACTCAGGGTTCTATGTCCAACATACAGGCTTCAATCCCCAATTCTGTAGGCCTTGTTGCAAAGACTCCCCACCATCACCCCCCTCCTCCCCTCTCTCCATGTCCTCTTGCAGGCGGCCAGGCCGGAGGTGAAGTTCCTCTGGGTCCGGGCGCAGGAGTTGATGCAGGCTCACCTGCCCAACAAGCTGGCCGGTGTGGCCTACCATCCGGCCCTGTGTGCCCACCTGGCCGCTGTGCTGTGCCGAGATCCAGGACCTGGTCAAGACTGTCACCCCGCCCTGCTACAGGCTGGTGTGCTCTGTCAGCATCGGGAGCAAGGGGCAGGACAGCGTGGTGGTCTCCAGCGGGTGCCTGTGGGACCCACATGCAGACAGCTTTGCCATCTCCCACTACGTGAACCCCACGCTCTTCAGCATGGCACTGGTGCATGCCATCTATTTGGAGTGAGCCCTGTGGGATGAAGGGTCTGGGACCTTCATGGGGCCCTGTACTAGAGCCTGGCAGGGAAAACTCAGCCCCGGACCCATCAGTCAGTGACCTGGGAAAGCAGCACCCACCCAGGCAAGGCCAGCCGCTTCCACAGCTCTTGGTCAATTAAAAGGAAATGAGTAAGGTGCATCTACATTTGCCCTCCTTGGGCCACCCAGACCACACACACCGCTGAGTTCTTTTGCCTCTGGCTGGAATTATGTCATCCATGTGCGGCTCCTGGCGGGCTGCACAGATCAGAAGCTCTGAGGGGCAGCTATCTATGTCTTTGATTAATAAAAAATGGGAAATAAATTAGTAATGACTTAATACATGCAATTTGGGATCAAAATCTTCCAAAGCATGGGGAAAATAACAAAAAAGGGAGTTCTTTTTTAAAAATAAATTTATTTATTTATTTATTTTTATTTATTTATTTTTTTGGCTGCATTGGGTCTTCGTTGCTGCGTGCGGGCTTTCTCTAGTTGGTGGCGAGCGGGGGCTACTCTTCGTTGCGGTGCATGAGCTTCTCATTGCGGTGGCTTCTCTTGTTGTAGAGCACGGGCTCTAGGCACACGGGCTTCGGTATTTGTGGCTCACGGGCTCTAGAGCGCAGGCTCAGTAGTTGTGGCGCACGGGCTTAGCTGCTCCGCGGCATGTGGGATCTTCCCGGACCAGGGCTCAAACCCATGTCCCCTGCATTGGCAGGCAGATTCTTAACCACTGCACCACCAGGGAAGTCCACAAAAGGGAGTTCTTGATAGTGACAAGTTTGAGAACAAGTGCTGTCATCCAGAGGCCAGCATGAGCCAGGCACTGCTGGGGAGGGCCTCCAGGGAGAGGAGAGAAAGGGGGCTGGTTCTCACACTCGCTCCGGGCCAGGCGCTGTGCTTGGGCATCACATACGTTTTCCTCATCCTCACACAGTCCCGGGAGATGGCGGTACCATCTCCACTTTATAGATGAGTAAGTAAACTGAGGCCCAGAGAGGCCAAGTTACTTGCCCTGTATACCTACAGCATCAGTCAGAGATTTGAACCTAGGTCTGCCTCACTTAAAAAACGAAAACAAAACACAATAAAACAAAACAAAAAGTCCAAAACTGTGGTGTCTGGAAAGTCACTCTGGTCTGAGTTTACGAGGAAAAGAAGAGGGACAAGCAGAGGGAACAGCATGTAAGCTATGGGTGCTGGGCATGGTTTATACTATTGACTGTTGTGACTAATCAGGGCACACGGTAGGTACTTGCAGTAGTTTCAAATGAAAGATTGAAAAGCTTGGAGGCATAAAAGGGCACAGCCTACCCTGAGGTGGGAGAGAAGGAATGAATGTTTTTAAGCCGCTAGTTTCTGAAGCACTTTGACCAGGCATATTTAATCTTATTTTAACAAATCTCTAATTATGGAACTATTTCAAACACAGAAAAAGATAGAACATTAATAAAGCAGACAACGGTGAACCCATCACCCAGATTTACCAGATGATCATACTTTGCTATATTCATTTCAAATATTTTTATAGTAAAGTGACACAGATAAAAGCCCTCATCCCATCCCATCCCACTCCCTTCTCTCTGTCAGAGGTCACCACTGTCCTTGAAGTTGGTGAATCTCCTTCCTGAGCGTTTGGTATTATTTTGTGTTTTTAAATTTTCCAAATATGGCTATCTTACTGTACCTTTCCTTTTACAATTCGGTTTTCACTCAATTATTATGCTTTTAGGATTTAGTCTATGTTGATACATGTAAATCTAGTTTACTCACTTGAACTGCTGTATGGTATTCCACTGTGAGTCTACACAGAACAGTGCATTTCTCCGTTTTCTTACCGATGAACATATAGGTAGTTTCCATTCTTTGCGGTTTCAAACAGTACAGCAGTGAAAGTCTTTATACACGTCTCCTGGTGCACCCTCGTGTCACATACAGCCTTTATAACAATTGCAGCATGTACCCCTGCGTGACCTTGGAGAATTGTTTAATGTCTCAGAAACTTAGTTTCCTCATCAGTAAATTGGGATAATAAAATAGCATGCATTTTGGTGACGACTGCATGCTTCAATGTAGGTGAAAAGCCTTTTGCAACCTGTAAAGGACTCCATGAAATGTTAGCTGTTTATCACTCAGGTGTTTGACATCCAGGATGTACTGAGCACCCTTCCACGCTGGGGACACAATGAACAGGGACGACCCCTGATGTGCTCACATGCATAAGAGACAGTTTGATGGGTGCAGCAACAGAAGAACGCGCAAGACTCTGCTCAGTAATCTAGCCTGGAGTATAGAGGCAGGCAAGGCTCCCGAGAGGCAGTGACACTAAGCTAAGTCCTCTAAAGACAAGGAGGCTTAGGCGAGTGGAAGATGGGAGGGTGGAAGGCTGGCCCAGGCAGAGGGAGCAGCAAATGTGAAGGGACTGAAGGACGCAAGAGAACGTGCTTGGAACATAAGAGTTGAGGGGAGGGGTGGTAAGACAGAATCAGCCTGGAGAGGTAAGCAGAGCCACGATGCTGTACCCTGAGGGCAGCAGGAAGCCACTGAAGGATTTAAGCAAGGGAGTGACAGGCTCAGATCTGCGTGTTAGAAGCAGCAGTCTGAATAAGCTCTGGAGAGCTGCAACACGGTACTCACACTCAACAACAACGTATACTACACTTAGAAATTTGTTATGAGGGTAGATCTCATGTTAAGTATTGGGTTGGCCAAAAAGTTCGTTCCGATTTTTCCATAACATCTTACGGAAAAACCCGTACGAACTTTTTGGCCAGCACAGTGTTATCACTACAATTAAAAAAAATGGGTCTGGCCACAGTGTGAAAGGGGGTGTAGGGGAGAGGCCGGAGGTTGGAGGCTGAGGACGGGAATGCTGCAGGCAAAGCATGATGAGGGCGGAACCAAGGCAGCCATTGATTTTGCCACCAACGCCCTGACAGCATCACCAGGAGAGATGGGAGGAACGGGCCAGCTCACCCTGAGCTGGGAACCTCACCCTGATTCAAAGAGGTTTGTGCTCACGCACTCCAACTAGTCCCCTTCTTGGACTCACTTATCATCTTTCGAGGCACAGGACCCAGCCATGAGCTCTCAAGTTGCCGGATGGTATGAGCCCTTTGGCATCTTGGCACCAAGGGCGTGGCTTGGTCTTTACCAATGTCCCATACGGAACCCCACCAGCATCTAGACTGCACAGATCCCACACGGAGTGAGGGGAAGGGCAGGGTGAAACATTCTAGGGTAAGAGGGGCTGTTGGTTATCACTGGATGGTAATAGCTAAACATCAAATATCTAAAATGGGAAAAGACAGACATACAGACCCAGACCCCTCACTCCCTAAGTGGGGACCACCTACCACCCCTAACTGTGAGTGAGAGGCCTCTACCCTCAGGGCAGTGGTGCGCCCTGGCCTCCCCTAGGCCAGGCTAGAGCACTGCCATCCATTCTCCTAGCGCGCCATACTTCCCTTTTCAGCACACTCATCCCTTTTAGAATTACAACTTTAATTTCTGCCTTCCTTGTCGGACTATAAGCTCCCCAATGGAGCTTCCCAGAACCGTACCCACCTTGTTCATTGTTCTTCCCTCAGTGCCTAAGAGCCTGGCTCCTAACAGGCCCTCCAGGAGTATTTGTGAGTAGAATCAATAGGACGCACTAACTGAGGGAGAGGAAAGGGCGGAGGAAGATGAATAGATTCAGAGGCCCTGAGAAAGTCTTGCTCAAGTCACAGGAGAGGCTGAACGAAATCACAGTTCCTGCTCGGGACCTCTGCCTCCCAGGGAAGGGCCTCCCCACTGATTACGCTATGCTGAAAAGAGGCTTTGCAACAGACCAGCATTTCCTGAAGTAGTCCATGGAATGCTGGTCTCAAAGTGTTCTCTAATTAAGTAAGCTTGGGAAACTCTGGGTTAAACAAAATGAAAAACGTTTCTTCACCACTGGACATTTCAGAGCCTTTAATATGCTCGTGTGCACGTGATTCCTGGTGAAGGTCACATGCAGTATTCCCCACATCTATTTGACCATGGAATTCTGTCTGTGAAACTTGGTTTGAAACCTTTGGCACCATCCCCCAACTGCTTGCCGTAATTATTTATTGAACATGGCACAGCAAGGAGATTTGTTGCAACTTTTTGGGCAGTGCAGGAAAACCCTGTTTCACAAATGAAAATGACTCCAAGCTCCAAGATATAAATGGGATAAAAACAAAACTGTTCTGGTTGGAAGGGGGCCTGGAGATCCCACCTGGAAATTCCTTCACTGCTGTCGTGCCAGGAACTGTAGTGTCCTGCAGAGCCCAGTTTAAAAGTCACTGGTACAGAACTCTGAGGACAGGGCTGACATTAGAGACCTGGCTTCTGACCCTGGCCTTGCCATGAACTGTTTTACCTTGGGCAGGTCACATGGCCTCGCTGGGCCTTGGTTTCCCCATTGATACGATGAGTCTGGTAGATGGGATGCTTTTTGGAGTCCTGAGCTTTAACCTCTGATATGATGAGAGCTGTGATTCTATGACTGCAAAATTCCAACTCTACGATTCTATGGTTCTTTGATTCTGAGATTCCATGGCTTAATATGGCTCTGGGACTGCCTGTAGCCAGCCTGAGCTGGTGCAGCACACTGGAGCCCAGGCTACAGAAAGCAGAATTCATTAACTGCGGTGTGCTGCCCAGGATTGCTAGGTTCCCTGCGGAGGGCATATGCCCCATGAAGGATGGAGGGGGAGGGGTGGGGGGCTCAGAAGCAGCAGCAGCTCAGTGGGCAGAGCAAGGAGAAGGACCCAGGTCTCCGGACTCCTGCTCTATCTTTAGATCTCCATAGCAACCATCACCAGGGCGCTGCAGCTGAAGGCATGGCTGAGCTGGCTGCCTGCAGGAGGGAGGGGCATTTGCTTTCACGACTCTTTTGCTGGGGAAAAGACTCTGGGCTGGGCTCTTGAGCCAGGAAAAGGAGACTGAGAGTGAAGCCTTTTGCAGCACCAAAGGCCTGGTGCCAAAATAAAGGTAATCTAGGGCCCCACCTTGTTCTAAGACATGGTCAGGTCACAGAACCCACGACCTTCATTGTGTCAGGCTCACGCCACTGGAGGTACATACAGCAAGTGCCTCCTCTAGCCTCCGCTATGGTCATTCCCTAACCAGTGAGCACCTCATCTGAGCCAGCCCTGAGGGCACAAGAGACACACATCTCCAGGGAAAGCAGGCTTTGGCACAGGCATTACAGGGCAGGGCCCAGTGGGAGCCCCTCTCAAACCCTTGAAGCTGAGGAACCAGGAAAGCCCCTCCTAGTCCTTCTCCTGCCAACTCCTACCCAGCCAGGACCTGGCTCCCTCCAGGGAGTCCCCCTGACTCCCGGCCGGATACTCTCCTCCCCAAGGTTCCTACAGCTCCATCTCCCTCCTCCCAGTAGGATGCCTGCTTGAGGCAGTCAGGAACCGCGTGGGGTGGATGAGAAACGGAGGTGTGCAGAGGTGAAGACATGTGTCCCAGGTCACTTGGAGAGTCAGCAGCGGTCTTCCATTCATGTCTTTGGATTCCAGTCTGTGTCCCTTCCTGCGTCCCAGTGTCAGGCCCCTGGCCTGGGCTTTAGAAGGGAGGCCAGGCCTAGAAGAGGAAGTAGGAGTCCTCGGCCAGGCCTGCGCTCAGCAAGTACCCGGCCACGTCCTTGGTAAACTCAGTTGAGCCACAGACCAATGCAAATGGCTTTCTCCGACAGGAGCCGACCAGCTCTTCAATCAGGTCCTGGCCCAGGCGGCCAAAGTGGGTCTTGTCCCGGTAACTCCAGGGAAGCTGCTCTAGGGAGTTCTCCTGGGAGGATGAGAAACAGTGGGGGTGACTACTGGGGGTCCTCAGAGTTCACATGGTCAGCTCCTCTCTGGCAAAGAAGGAAGCTGAGGCAGAGGGGGTGGGAAGCCAACCTTCACGCAACCCCACCACGGGCCAGGCACCTCCTCACCCTGGGACTCAAATCACCCTCACAGAAGCCTGTGGGTAGGTAGTTATCCTCTACAACAGCTGATGCACAGGGAGGAGGGACGCCTCTCGGGGCACACGATGACGCAGGGGCAGCAGCAGGACCAGAACCTGGGGCCACTGCACCTGTCACTCTGGGGGGAATGTTTTCTCACCATGACTGTGGGTCTCCTAGCATCTTTCCAAGGTTATCCATCACCATCACCCTCGGAGCATAACTTTTGTTCATTTAAGATTTCAATTAGCTTGTTGAGTTAACAAATGTTTACTGAGTGGACTGTGTGCCTGGCCCGGTGCTAGGCAATGGGGATACGGCAGCTGCCCTAAACAGACAGGGTTCCTGGCCCCATCTTGCTGTGTGTCAGAGATCCCGGACTGCAGTGCCCTAACCAAGAGAAGGGTTTATTTCTCTCACATGAAAAGGCTAGAGGTAGTATTCTCGGGGTGTGCAATGCCCCAGGCTCCTTCTCTTTCTGCCCCTCTAGACTTAGCTTGTGGTTTTCATTCCCAGGATCACAAAAGAAAATCTCCACTACTTAGAAGAATATCTTTTAAGTAAACATTTTATTGGAGTATAACATATGTATAAAAATCGTAGTTTATATAGTTTGGAGAATTTTAACAAAGAGAAGAAACCACGTAACCAGCGTCCAAAACAAAACAAAACTCCCAACAGAACAGGACAATCACCTCTGCAGACCCTATTGAGATGAACTTCTGGTTCCTGGGGCCAAGCAGCGAGATAGGATGGAGAGAGAGGGGTTGGGGCTGGAATCCAAGCTTTGCCACCATTTTCTGGTGAGGAGCCGTGACCTCTCTGAGCTACTGAGATGAGCGCAGCGGATGGGAAAGCGCAGAGAGAGGCTCCATGAATGCCGGCCTCGAATCTCAGGCGCACTCACAGAGCTCATCAGACCCCGAGGGCCTCTGAGGACAGTGCTGTGCTGCTGACAGGGGACACTCTCTGATGATCTGCATCTTCTTGCGTGCCCTTCGTGCTCTGACCTGCCCGATGGGCCCTCGAGGCAGGAACGAGTAGGGCCCATTGGCCTTGCCCCTCCTTCCCAATGCCCGATCCCCCCAGGCCAGTTAGGTTCAGTGCAGCTGACCTTGACTGTGCACCCAGAGATGCACAGGGTCTGGTTGCTGCTCAAGTGGGGAGGGGACCCATAAACAATGATGATGCAGTGGGGTGGGGTGGGTGCTAGGAAGCAGAGCCTGGGCCGTGACAGCAGAAACATCTACACCAGCCTGGAGGCTCAGGGAAAGTTCCCAGGATGGAATTACACCTTAGCAGAGAGATGTGAGGGATGAGTGGGTGTTAGGTGAAGAAGTGGGAAAAAGTGTGCCTGGCAGGGGGAACCGTACGAGCAAAGACCCAGGAGCCAGAAAAGCACAGAGCGCTTGCGACCACAGGCAGACCAGTGACACCAGAACGCAGCATGCAGCGGGAGTGGACCAGAAGGCGAGGCCATGGAGGGCTGGCACAGCCATGTGGGCTGGCACATAGCCTTGAGAGCGGTGGGGAGCTAGGGAAGGACAGGAAGCAGGGCAGTGATGTGGTCAGAGCTGCCCTTCCGGCTGCAGGATGAAGGACAAATCGTCAAGGAGTGGCTGGAGCAGGGAGACCCTTGATGATGCTGTCGCTATGGCCCAGGCAGCACCCAGAGTGGAGGGAGCACGGCCAGGCAGGAGGCACCTCTCACTCCATCATCCCTCACCTTCCCCGGCTACTGCCAGCCAGCCCACTCGCCTGCCCAACCCCAGGGCACTGGCCTCATCAAAGCCCCGGCCCAGGGTAGAAGGTCCCCTATTGCTGGTGAACTTTAACTCTGCCCTCAAGCCCGGGCTCAAATGCCATCTCCTCTGTGAAGCCCTCTCTGCTTGCCTCCAGCACCCTGAACACCCTCCACAGCACCTATCCCTGTGCTGTCTTACACTGACAAGCAATAAGAGCATGGCCTCGCCACCAACTTGCTGTGTTACCTTGGG
The DNA here is from genome assembly GCF_965194825.1 of Balaenoptera physalus. Lineage (NCBI taxonomy): Eukaryota > Metazoa > Chordata > Mammalia > Artiodactyla > Balaenopteridae > Balaenoptera > Balaenoptera physalus. Next base: position 150,808,715 of record NC_138882.1, on the reverse strand, counting down.
CAAGGTTCTTAACCTCTCTGTGTCTCAGTTTCCACATCTATTAAAAGGCCATGATGGCAGGATAAGCCTCCTAAGATTGTGGTGGGGATTAAATGAGTTAATACACATAAAGTGCTTAGAACAGTGCTAGGCACAGAGAAAGTGCTCGATGAAGGGGAGCCCTTGTCAGCCATCTCTGTGGCTGTCTCCTCATATACAGATGAGCACCTGGAGGGCAGCAAGAGGTCATCTTCATTTTTATCTATTAAAAAAAAATTTTTTTTGGCCGCCCTGTGTGGCATGTGGGATCTTAGTTCCCTGACCAGGCATTGAACCCCCGTCCCCTGTAGTGGAAGCACAGAATCTTAACCACTGGACGGCCAGGGACGTCCCATTTTCGTTTTTAAATCCCTGGCACCTGGCACGTGGTGGGGGAAAGGAAGGCTGGCCAACAGCCAGGGCATTTCTGCCAGGTGCCTGCCTTCCTGCCACCTTCCCCGACCAGCTCTTGGGCAGGGCTGAGCGTGCTCCCGGCAGGAGTGGCCCTTCCCTTGCCCCTCTCCCCTCGGCTGTACCTTAGCCCTCTGCTTCATCCCTGACCTTGGGCACTGCTGTCACTGCTAATGTTCACCAAGCACGACCCCCTCGGTGTTCATGCCACTGAGCATTCTGTCCCATACAGGCCTGTGGACTCTGGCCCCTGGGGACCTCAGGGCCTCTGGTTTCCTGACACCCTCCCCCACCCAGCCACAATGTCGAGGATCATGTAAGTCTTTAGGGACACTCTAAAGTTGTCTCAAGAGGAAACTGATGACAAGGGTGCTTCAAAGTACAGGGCAATGAGGCTGACCCTGACCAAGAGAATGGAGGGGAGGCACCAGCAGGGAACCTCAACCCAGGGCGTGCAGGAAAGAGAAATAAAGCTACAGACTAGGCGAAGGCCCGTGAACAAAGATAGCTGAGGGCCTGGCTTGAGGTAAGGGGCAAGACAGACCTCCATGCTGCGGCCCTGTGGGGAGGGCCCAGAGGGGTGGCTTGAATGAATGGAGGGGATGGGGAACCAGAGGGAAGAGGGCTCAGGAGGCAAAGCCGCTTCCAGCTAGAGTGGCTGTAACTTGGAGGATTTGAAAGCAGCTTTGTTCCCAGGCAGGAACAAAGTGATGTGGAAAAGACCCTAACAAATGCAGTGAACTGGATCCGGTTTACTCCACCAGCCATTGCCGGGGTGAGTGCCTACTCCGTGCCTGGTGCTGTGTAAAGCACTGAGAGTGTGGTGATCCAGACACGTGGTCCCTGCCTCAAGGAGCTATCACAGCCAGAGGACGTCTGTGCCTGGCCCACTGATTCTGCAACAGGCCCCCTGCCCATACAACAGAGGATGCCAGAGGGTGGATGGCAGGCAGCAAAGCATGGTGGGTGAGAGCTGGCGCTCTAGAAGCAGACAGTCTCGGGTTCATATCCTGGCTTCACCCTGTCTGGCAGCAAGACACCAGCTGGTGCCTTCACCTCTGAGCGTCAGCTTCCTCATCTGCATAATGAACACGGCAACACCTGCCTTCCTTGCCAGGCACACACTGGGGGTTCCACCAGTGGCAGGGATGACTATTATGGCACGGGGCAGAGAGCCCACAGCATGTCCTCAAGATGGGTGCAGGGGACAGCAGAGTCTCAATCAGGGAAGGAAATCATCCCCCTGGGCTCACCTGGCTGAGTACAAAGAAGGTGCGGACATTCCAGAAACGAGCCTGCTCCCGGAGGAAGGTTTTCAGGTAGATGCCCTCAAAGGTCTTGAAGCAGCCGACCAGGGTGATGAAGGTCTCATCCTCTGCGTTGTCTGTGATGCTCTGCAGGATGGGCACCATGGGGGCCAGGCCGGTGCCAGCAGCCAGCATGAGGAGCTCACCGTACTAGGGAACAGGAGGGTACATGACAGGGGTGGGCTGGGAAGGGGTCTGACCCCACCCATCCACTATGGGGGCTTTTCTTGGGCTTGCTTGAACTGGATGGCACTGCCCTTCCTGGGTGTCCCACCCATCTGAGTTCGCCTCTCTACCTCCTCCAGAAAACCATCCTTGCCTGTGAAAGGCCACAGCTTATGAGGTCTATGGAACAGAAATCATGGAATCTGGAGGCTGAAAGGGAACATGATGGTGCAGTCATCCTGTAAGTGGCTTGGCTGCCTTCTAAAGCATCCCCACGGGACTCTGCTTACATACTTCTGCTGATAGGTAGTCCACTACCTCCCAAGGAAGTCTGCTCCATTACAGACTGACTCCCCTTGCCAGGGAAGGCTTCCCACCTCATACTGAGCTGACACCTGTTCCCACCAAAGCTTTGCCCTCCCACCCCCATCCCAGCCCTGCCCTCCGGGCTGCTTCCTCTGCCCCAGGGCAACCCTGCAGAGATCTGGGGGCCCTGGCTTGGACCCTGAGCCTGCTCGTCTCTAGACTAAATGAGATACTATACTTCAGTGCCTGGCACAGAGAGCCAGGCAATCAAAGTGAGCTCCTAAGAGGCACTTGTTCCATCAGCTCCCCATCACCAAACCTATTTCCTGGCTCTAGGCCTCCTTAAGATCAGTGCCTAGAAGGTTAGTGCCTGACCCACACAGTGAGGTATTCACCGACATCTTTCTAGAGATTAGGCCTCTGTGTGCAGTCTGAGTGTTCACCAGCTTTAGTGACAGCCGCTGCACACCACACTACTGCATGGAATGCTTCCTGGAGTACCAGAAGTCATGTAGATCTGGGGGTAAACCCCCAGTCATGTGATCTGGGCAAGTTCTTTCACCTCTCTGAGCCTTGGTTTCTTCACTGGTAAAAAAATAACAGCACCTCCCCAGAATAGCACCTATCTCAGAACTGTCATGAGGATTAAAGAGATGACATAAAGTACCTGGTATGGGACTTCCCTGGTGGCGCAGTGGTTAAGAATCCGCCTGCCAGTGCAGGGGACACAGGTTCGATCCCTGGTCCAGGAGGATCCCACATGTCACGGAGCAACTAAGCCCGTGCGCCACAACTACTGAGCCTGTGCTCTACAGCCCACGAGCCACAACTACTGAGCCCGTATGCCGCAACTACTGAAGCCTGCGCACCCAGAGCCCATGCTCCGCAACAAGAGAAGCCACCGCACCGCAACGAAGAGTAGCCCCCGCTCACCACAACTAGAGAGAAAGCCCACGTGCAGCAACGAAGACCCAACGCAGCCAAAAAAAATGAATAAAATAAAATAAATTCTAAAATAAAATTTAAAAAATAATCAAGTGCCTGGTATGGAGCCTGGGGCTTAATACAATTAGATTCCATCCCTCACTGAGCCCTACTGCTAGCCCATCATCCTGTCCTGTGTTCATGGTCTCCCAGCCTCCCAGTCACGGAGCGTGCCGTGCTCCCCCTTTCTCCCATCACTGCTCAGGCTCTCATCTGGGGAGCCTTCCCTGAGCCAGGGGCAGGTGAGGGGCCCTTCTTGTGTTCCCACAGCCCTCTGTGCATCCCTCCTCACACTTGTCACACTGTGTTGTTGTCATCTATTTGTGCGCCTCTCTCCCCATCAGACTGTGAGCTTCTGGAGGACAGGACTCATCTGACCCATCTCTGGGCCCCCAGGGTCCAGCACTGGCCTGGCCCTGGGTGAATACCTATGAAAGTCTGTGGAACGAATGCAAGACAGATTCTAATGTGTCAGTCTCAGGGCTGACGTGATCCATCTGCATTGAAGATGGCTGCAGAGTGGCAAGACTGGGCTGCATCCCAGCATCCTCACAGGCGCAGAGCCGAGCCTCAGCCACAGTTTCAGCGGCCAAGTGTTCACGTGTGACACACCATGTCTCTTCCCTCATGGCCGGGCCCTACACCCTCCCAGACAGGAAGTGCAGGGCTTTCCAGTGGGGTCTGTGGATGCCAAGGTAGTAAGACTGGTATGTCCAGGAAGATGGCCTGCAGGTATTCTTTATTTCTTCTTTTAGCTTCTTTATTTATTTTTGAAAATGTTTTTGGCTGTACCAGGCAGCATGCGGAACTTCCCCGACCAGGGATCGAACCCGTGCCCCCTGCAGTGGAAGTGCAGAGTCTTAACCACTGGACCACCAGGGAAGTCTCTTTTAGCTTCTTTATATCTGCTGAATTTTTTTTTGGTAATGAACAGGTGCTGCATTTGTAGTAAGGAAAATACCAATAAAAGCTATTTTTAAATCAAACAAAAAGAATGGACCCACAGACACAGAAAACAAACTTATGGTTACCAAAGGCGAAGGGAGAGGAGGGATAAATTAGGAGTTTGGGATTAACATATATACACTACCGTATATAAAATAGGTAACCAACAAGGACCTGCTGTATAGCACAGGGAACTATACTCAATACTTTGTAATAACCTATAAAGGAAAAGAATCTGAAAAAGAATAGATTTATGTGTGTATGTGTATATATATATATACACATACACACACATATATGTATGTATAACTGAGTCACTTTGCTGTACACTTGAAACTAACACAACATTGTAAATCAACTGTACTTCAATTAAAAAAAAGAATGGAGAGGAAAAATGATTTGTTTTTGTTTTGCTTTGTTTTCCTAATTGTAAAGGTAATAGGTACTCATTACGGATAATCTGGAAAACATAATGAAGAAAATAAAAATCACCCATAATTCCACTACCCAGAGCTGCTAACATTTTATTGCTTTTTTTAAAAAAATATTTTTTCTGGGGACTTCCCTGGTGGTCCAGTGGTTAAGACTCTGCACTACCACCGCAGGGGGCCTGGGTTCAATCCCTGGTTGGGGAACTAAGATCCCGCATGCCATGCGGTGTGGCCAAAAAAAAAAAAAAGAAAGAAAGAAAGGGAAAGGAAGAAAAAAAGAAAGAAAAGGAATCCTTTAAATATATATATTTTCTGTGCAATTTAACTTAGTTTCCTAACGTTGTATATTCAGTTTACCTAGTGTTTGTCACTTGATCTTACAGCTTAAGCATTAACATCATTTATAATCATAATTTTAAAATCCAAGATAGTAGTCTATCACGTATCTGTAACCCAGTGTACTTAACTGTTCTGCTGTTGGATGTTCAGTTGTCTCCAATTTCTTGCTATTATAAATAAAGCCGCAATGAACATGTGCAAGAGGTAGCATTTTGGATTCTTTCCATAGGACGGACTTCAGAAGTGGAAGCACTGGGTCAAGGGTGTGAAGATTCCTAAGACTCCCAGTGCATATTGTCAAACTGCTTTCCAGATACGCACCAACTGATGAGAAATTACTGATTCTTCCTGGGAATGTCAGGGGAGGATGTGAACATGCCATGAAGATGAGGGGAAGAGCCTTGGGGTTGGGAAGCAGGGGGCTCCCAAGCAGTGAGCCACAGGGCGTATTTAGGGAGTGGTCTCATAGTCTTGTAAATGGAATGTGAAACTGGAAAGATATCTGAGAGTCAGATGGCATAAGGGCCCTAAATACCTAGCTCATAGTCTGAATTTTTCCAAGCAATGGGCAGGCAAGGATGGTTCTGGAACATGGGCAGGCAGTTTTGTTTCTTAGTGCCTATTCCCATCTCCTCCCATGTCCAACCCCAAGGATACTCTCGGGATCAGGTTTGGGCTCAAGAAGAATGGCACAGTGAGATTCTATGGCCTGAAACATGAGAACCACATTCCTGGAAGCTAAGCTGGGAGGGGTCGCCTGAGGACTCAGTGCGGGCACTGACCTGGTTTGGTTTATAGAAGAAGCCTCCGAAAGGTCCTCGCCAGAAAGCCGTGTCTCCTGCTTTCCAGGACTCCACATACTGGGACATCAGCCCTGTCTGGTAGCACTGGGAGGAAACGAAGGGAGACCTCATTAAGACAGGCACATGTTGCCAATACAAACCACGTCAGCCTCGAAAGTGGAGCCCTTCCTGCACTCTCAGTGCTTTACACGTGTTGTCTCATTTAATCCTAATTACCCATGAAGTTGGTACTGTCGTTCCCCGTTTTCAGATGAGGCCAAGAAGCTTACACAGAAGGTAAATGGTAAGACTGGGATGAGAATCCGTAAGACCTACGGCCTTAACTACAGAGGTCTCAAACCAAATAACTACAAGGGCCATGCGGGTAACATAACTGAGTGAAGAACTGGGTATGAGATGACTGATGGCAACTAACAGTCTCAGCGTCAGGGAGACAAGAGTGAGTGGTGGGGACTACAGTAAATTGGTGAGTGAATACGCTTTCTAAAGGAGGAAACCACTCTGCAAATTCCAGTACACAGTCCACGGGGCCAGCGACGCCGGATCTTCTGACTCTCTAAGAGGGGCAGGAAATCCATATTTTTGTGAAAATTTTCCCATTTTTGAAATGTTGGCAATTAATTCAAAATTTTAAAACACTGTGCAGGCCAAGACCAAATATATTTACGGGCTAGAGTCCGCCTCATTTGCAATCTCTGCATATCCCTGCACTGTCTTCTGGCTGGATGAAAAAAGTGAAGATTGTGGAGGGGATTCCTCCATGGGGGAAGTACACACTGCCCTGACTCTGTGTCAGGCACCATGCTGGGGCTGCAGGGGAGACAGCTGGACCTTAAGCTCCATGGAGGCAGCCAGTGCCTGAATCATGGAAAGGACTGAATGAATGAATGAATGAACCCAGATTCAGGCCCTCCCTTTAAGGAGCTCACAATCTAAGAGGGACCTAAGTCTCAGACATATACAAGGTAGAGACTACCTAACCCCCCGTGAGAAGGATGAAGTGCTAGGAGAGCCCCGAGGAGGTGCAGTCACTTCCAGTGGAGTGGGATCGAGGACAGCTTCCTGGAGGGGGAAGCTAAGCTGGACCTTGAAGACTGGGTAGACTCAAACTCACTGGGGATGCGGGAAGGGCAGAGAGAATTCTGGGCATCAGGTGTGGTATGGTCAGGGGTAAGACAGCCCAGGAAGGGTGTCTGGAGAAATTATAACCAGGGTTGAAGGAGAGACTGGGCTTTGGTCACCAGACATGCTTTTTAGCACCCACAGCTACTTCTGGTACCATCCCTGCCTTCCTTAGGCACCACATGCATAAAGCAAGGGAAGTCTTCTGCTGACCTGAAGAGGTCTTGGGAGGAGGCTAAGTTTTTCTCCTAACTTGCTGGAGGCTGTATTTCAGCGCACACCTTGTTTTGTGGCCCCAGTATCGGGGAGGCACAGCCCCAGGGGTGGCCTTAGTGGCCCTATGGCACAGACAGCACTCAAGGAGAAAGGAAGGATTTTTCTGTGCCTCTGGTACCCACACGGAGCCTGGCACAGAGTAAATGCTCAATACATACTTGTTAAACAGAACTGACACTGAACTTGTTCTTCCACTTGAGATCATATTACCCCAGGGACCTTGGGACAATGACATCATCTCTCTGGGCTTCAGTTTCTTCATCTGTAAAGTGGGGAGAATATGATCTACTCTGCAGGGTGATTATGAGGTTGAAACCAGGTAATTAAAATAAAGAGCTGGAAGCAGTACCTGGTGCCCAGAAGGTGCCAGAGAAATGGGAGCTCCTCCTTCCCATCTACATGGGAGGGTAAACCTTACAAAACCCTCCTGCCTTCCCAATTTGCAAAGACATTTCCAGCTCTTCCCAGCCAGCGGCTTAGGGATAATTAAGCATCTCTCTAAAGAGAGGCTTTCCGGTAAACGAAGGAGAAAATCAGCCTTACAGCTGGGAGAGATCCAGCTGCCCTGAAGAACTGTCTCCAGGCTTATCCTTTCAATAGAAACACACCCAGACAAGCAGCTTGGGGAAGCAGGCCATTTGGAGAGGATTTGTGGAATCTCCCAGACAAACAGTTGCGTGGAAAAGGGATCCCATCCAAGCTTATGTGTGAGGGAATAAATACTCCAGCTCTGAAGGCAGGCGGGGATGGTTGGGAGCCAGAGACGGTGCTGGGGACCTGGAGTCAGAAGGCCAGGGCTCACCTACCAGCTGTACTTCTTACTACCTGGGGAGCCTCAGGCCCTCCTGGGGCCTCAGTTTGCTTATCAGTGAAATGGGGATAATTCCCGTCCTACAGGGGAGACAAAGGATGTGAAAACTATTCCTAAATATAGGTGTTCCCTAGGATTCCATTTGGGAAATGATCTAGAGCTATGTATTAGGCTGATCCATATGAAACTGCTGTTTCTGTAAGTCAAAAATGTTAGCATGTCAGCAATTTCATGTATTTCAACCTAATTATTTTTGCACATAATTGGACCTTCATGAGGTCTTATACATTTGTTGCCTATTCCTTGGGTCTCTGGGATATTTTGCATCCAGCCCACTTTGTTCATCTCATCTCTGCCAATTTCCCCACCCATCTCGGTTGCCCCTACAAGCAACTCTCCTCCCGCCACTCAGACTGGGTACAGTTCCCAGAAGACCCTGCTCTATTTCACCCCTCCCTGCCTTCGGTTATCCGTCCCCCTGGAATGCCACTGCTAACTTGTATTCCTTCCTCAAGGCCCAACTCAAATGCCCCGACCCCTGCCAACCCGCCTGTGAGATGATTTCAAGTTACTTTGGCCCCCAAGGTCCTCCATGTCCCATCTTTTGCCTACAAAAGTGTTCCAGGACAAATGACTAACAGTTCCCCAAATCATGCCTCCTTCGCCGCTGTACGTGCTGACACAGCACTCAGAGCTTCCTTCCCACTCCTGAGCTTAAACATAGAGCTCAGACACACAGCTTCCTCTGGGAAGCCCAGCTCACCTTCCCTGCAGCCCCAGCTGCCCTGAGTTGGGTTGGGGCCTCCTGTCACAGCATCTACCACCTTGTACTGCCCCAGTCTGGCCCCTGTCTGAGGGTGGGCGCCGTGTCTGACTCTCCCTGGACACCCGTGCCCAGCACACAGTAGGTGCACATGACTTGGTTCCCCTTTCCCCGGCTCAGTGCTTACGCTCCATCAGTAGGGAAGAAGGTGAGGAGGAACAGCTTTACTTTTCTCAGTCCAAGCCTGTTTTTCATAAAATCTATCAGGAACATGCCCTCTGTTGGTGGACCAGTAGCCTCCTTTCCCCAGGAAAGGAGGAGATGAGAAAAGGCCTCTTTCATTGTCCTTGCTCTTCCCTCAAGCCAGCCTCCTCCCATGTGAGCGCTGGCTTTTCCCACGTCAGAGGGAAGTGCCCCACCCTGACCAAGCTGGCAAATGGAGGTCCAGTCCACAGCCTCTTAGAGCATCCGTGTGAGTTGGCTCACCTTGATTAAAACTTCAAAGTATCCTTTTGCGTTGGCAGGGCTGATGGGCGTATAGGCTCTCTGAATTTCTAAGCCATCTACTATCCCTCTGGGAAAGAGAAGCACTCAGTCAGGCAGTCAGCCAGTCATTCAACAAACCCTTAGAGTACCGAATCTGTGCCAGGCTGGTGAAAGTGAAGGTGGGGGCCCAGTCATCCCCAGTGGTCCTCACTGAGGGGCAGGCAAGATGGAGCAGAAGAAAATAGCACTGGGCTCCCCCCACTGCCACGTGCTGGCTGTGAGACCCTGGGCAGGTCATTTAAATCCTCAGCTGCCCCTTCTGTAAAATGGGGACAACTGTCTATGCCCCTGCTGTGTGGCTCCACAGGGGTCACAGATGAAAAAGTGCTTCAAGAAGTACAATGATGGGCTTCCCTGGTGGCGCAGTGGTTAAGAATCCACCTGCTAATGCAGGGGACACGGGTTCAAGCTCTGGTCCGGGAAGATCCCGCATGCCACGGAGCAACTAAGCCAGTGCGCCACAGCTACGGAGCCTGGGCTGTAGAGCCCACGAGCCACAACTACTGAAGCCCACGCGCCACAACTACTGAAGCCCACGCGCCTAGAGCCCATGCTCCACAACAAGAGAAGCCACTGCAATGAGAAGCCTGCGCACTGCAACAAAGAGTAGCCCCTGCTCACTGCAACTAGAGAAAGCCCGCGTGCAGCAACGGATACCCAATGCAGCCAAAATAAATTAAAAAAATAAAAAAATAAAAAAAGTACACTGATGATGTGAGCTATTTTAGGACATCACTGGGATTTTTCCTGACCTCTCCTAGACCACAGAATGATCAAGATAAAAATAACTATATTGGGCTTCCCTGGTGGTGCGGTGGTTGAGAATCTGCCTGCCAATGCAGGGGACACGGGTTCGAGCCCTGGTCTGGGAAGATCCCACATGCCGCGGAGCGACTAGGCCTGTGAGCCACAATTGCTGAGCCTGCGCGTCTGGAGCCTGTGCCCCGCAACAAGAGAGGCAGTGATAGTGAGAGGCCCGCGCACCGCGATGAAGAGTGGCCCCCACTTGCCACAACTAGAGAAAGCCCTGGCACAGAAACGAAGACCCAACACAGCCAAAAATAAATAAATAAATAAAAACAAAACAAACCAAAAAACAACTATATTTAACAAGCGTTTAACATTTATCAAACACGACCGCATGCCAGGAGCATCAGAAGTGAAAGGATCCTCAAAGGTGCCCTAGTCCAAAGCCTGACGCCATGCATGAGTCCCCTCCAGTGTTATCAACAAGGGGGCCGGGAGCACAGTCATGAGTAATAATAAGAGCAGCCCTGTTGTAGTAAACGCCTATGATGCACCAAGCATATTATATGCAGTATCTCATTTATTTCAAACAGTAACCAAAATGAGGAAACCAAGGCTTCCCTGGAGCACCTAAGCACTCCTCTCTTGAGCCCTACTATGTACAAAATTTTCTTCTTTGAGGTGTGCAAAGATTAAAAAGGCCTGTCCCAATGTATCAAAAGTTGGGCAGAAATATTCAATAAATGCTTACAGAACAAACAAGGAAATAACAAACAGAACATATGGCATGGCTCGGATGCAAAGGGCACTGTGACATTTGCTATGACAGAGGTAAAAGTGACAGGCACTCTCACCTAGGGAACCTCAGAAGGCCTTGAGCTCAGAAGGTCTTAAAGGACAAGCAGGCCACTAATAGGTAACAATGGGCAGGAAGTAAAGTAATTCCAGGCAGAGGGAACAGCCTGGGCAAAAGCCTAGAGGTAGGATAATGTAGGGCAAGCCAGGAACTGGCGAGTGGACCTCGGGGCTGGAACAAGGGGCACGTATGGGGGTGGTTGGGGGTGGGTGGAGAAGAACTTGGTGGGCAAGGAGGCGGGGGCCTTGGGTTAGAGTGTCACTGGGGAGGCACTGTGGAGTACCAGAAGGCGGCTGAATGAGGAGGGATGTGGTCAGCTGCATGTGTTAGGAATGTCACTGGAGGGACAGAGAGGGGCCAGACTAGAGGCAGGTAGTTCTGGGCATCCCTGACTTATGGATGGAGGGTTGCTTGGGGCTGTGACCTGTCCTGTGGCCCCTCTTGTCCACTGGAACAGTGACCTTTAAGGACCATCAGCCAGGCCACAGGCCAGAACAAGCTGGGCACAAACACCAGGGGTCAGTGCGAGGCAAGTGACCAGAGTGTGATGAGTAATAAGCTCTCTCCTGGTTTCCTTCCTCGTCCTCTGGCTATACTTTCCGTCTCCTTTGCTGGCTCTGCCTCCTCTTGCCAAGACCATAAATGCTGGAGTTGCCAGGGTTCGGTCCTACCTCCTTCCCTCTTTCCATGCCCCACATGCTCCCAAATGCCATCCAGGCATAACAATATACCTGGATGATTCCCAGATCCACGTCTGCAGCTCAGATTTCTCTGCTGAGCTTCAGACCCAGAGAGTCAACTGCCTGGCAGTCACCTCCATCTGGAGGTCCCAAAGGGTCTTGTCCCTGTGTAGGTGGAGGTGGGGATCAAGGTGGGAGGAGAGTACAAATGTAAGCTGGAAGGAAGAAGGAAGTTCAGAGGAGGTGAAGGGTGTAACTCAGGAGGCGGGCTGTTTGGGTTTGAATCCTTATTAGCTGTGTGATACTGGGCAACTCCCTTATTTTCAACAACAGTGTCTTCTCTATCAACTGGTGCTAATCATATGAGGTTAATACCACAAGCTCTGGAGCCACACTGCTTGCTTTCAAATCCTGGCTCCAACATTTCCTAACTGTGTGATCTTGGGGAAGTTACTAAACCTCTCTGACTTCAGTTTCCTCTCGGGCATGATAATGGTGTCTACCACACAGGATTTTGTGAGGAATGAATGAGCTTATACATATGAGCACACAGAACTGTGCCTTGGATACTAAGTGCTAAAAAAGTGTTTGCTGTTACTGTTATTATTATTTATTATGAAAATGCATTATCTAGTTCAATTCCAAGAGCTCTCTGAGTCATGTATTACTACGTTTATTTTGAAGATGACAAATGGAGGTTTAAGGAAGGTTAAGCAAGTTGCCCTAGACCACACAGCTAGCAAATGGCAGAGCAGGGCTGCAAAGCCTGGGTCCTCCCACTACCTGAGTGTACCGTAGGATGAGGTGCTGGCCAGGTCGCAAGCCGAGCTGGCTGTTCCCAGGTAATGCAAACCGGACAAGGTAGGTGTCCTTAGTGAGTCTGTCTGTGGCACTGATGAGGAAGGCCAGGAAGGTCTCTGGGCTCAGCTTGGAAGGACAGCTCTGCAACAGGAAAAGATTCAACAGCTAGAAGCTGGGACTCAAGAGACGTGCAAGCATCCATGGGCATCCTCCCCACAAGGAGAGGCTATCAAGGCCAATAAGTTTTCTCTGTAATAGCGTAGTCCCACCTTACTTCCCTTTCAGGCTCTAAGAATGCCAGAACACTTTACACTGGGCTCACCCTGCTCTGAAGCCTTGTATGGCTCCCCTCAGCCCCAGGATAAAGTGCAAGGTCCTTAACTGGACACTCAAGGGCCCTGTGGATGGGCCCCAAGGCTCATTTTATCTCCCAGGCATCAGACACCAGACTTTTCTCTGTACCCCCAAGAATAACTTGCGGCTTCCTACCTGTGAGTCTATTTGCTCAAGCTATGCCCTCTATCCAGAACACTCATCTCCAGTGTATGAAAGACCTACCCATCCTTCAAACCCGCTAAAATCCAGATTTGCACAATTTAGAAATTGATGGGACCTTACGGATGATCTAATCCAATATCCTTATTTTATATGTGGGGAAACTGAGGCCTGAGGGGTAGTGACTTATTTGTACAAGGTCACACCATAAGCAGGGACTCAAATTCATGTCTTCCAAGTCTCAGGCCACTGTCCTTAATATTCCACCCCACCTCTACCTCCTCCGGGAAGTCTTCTCTGAATGCCACGACTCACAGATCTCCCTCTCCTGTAAAATGCCCACACCCAGTTCATTCCTGGGACCTCCCCTCGCCACCTGCCCCATGCCCCACTCACCAGCTCAAGGCCAGGCTTTGAACCTGGGTCAGTCTGCTTCCATTAAGCCCACTCTTTTCTCTCTGCTGTACAGAGTCAGAGGATGCTTCCCCGAGCAGGTACACTGCACAGGGCTGAGGCCAGGTGGACGCTGCCACCTGGCCCTCATGTCTGAGGAGCGGCTCCCCCTCACCTGTGTCTCTTCTCCACTCAGCAGGCTCCTGTCCTTGCTGGCTCGGGCTGCCTCCCAACTTGCTAGGTCTCGCTGGTAGAGGTCGAACACGCAGGGGGAGCAGCCACTGCCGCAGCACTGGGAGGGCAAGGGCTCCACCGGCCGAAGCTGCAGCCAGGCTTCCTCCTCGTCGTCTTCCTCCCCCTTGTCCATTGTCAGTGGGCCTTGGTCAGGCAGGGGGTGCGGGCAACTGCGTGCTCTTCCCAGGGTAGGCCCAGGCCCTGCTCCCTTGCCAGCCTGGGAGAGGGAAGACATGTGGTTACGCTCTGGTCACCTCTATTCCGCTCATTCTCCCTGAGGCCTGCAGGTGCCAAGCTCTGTGTGAGCACTGGGGACAGGGATGAATCAATCCTGGGATCTGCTGCCTGGTGGGGGAGGGAGGGAGACAGGGCACAGCGATCGGAACGGGCAACCACGGTTTCTTGACCTCTTCCTGTGCTCTGAGGAGTGCTGGATTAAGATTACATAGAAAATCTCACTGAATTTTTAAAATATTTTAAATGATGAAGTACAACATTTATGTACAACTTAATACTTATAAAAGTTATAAAAATAAATTATAGATAAATTATAAATAAAAATAAATAAAAGAACCCTTTCGTAACCACCACTCACTCAAGTAAAAAGAACCTTGCTGGCATCCCAGAAGCCACACATTTGTGTTCCTTCCTGATCACACCCCCGCTCCCCATTACCACCACCCTGACTTTTGATATAATCATTCCCTTGCTTTTCCTTAGTTGTGCCACCTTTATTTGCAACCCTATCCACTATTTATCAGCTTTGCTTAGTTTCTACCTTTAAACAGAATCATATGAATGCATTCTTCTGTGTCTGGTTTCTTTTACTCACCACTGTTGGTGAGTCACCTATCAAATTGCTGCATCTCACTGAATCTTATACAACAAGCCCAGTCCTGGAGGTGTCATTTTATGGATGGGAAAACTGGGGTCCGGAGAGGTTTAGTAACTTACCCAGGGTGACAAAGGTCCCCAAATGATGGCACTGGGACTTTAACTCTGCTCTGTCTGGTTTCAGAACATATTGTTCTTCAATCACAGGAAAACAGGAGGAGGAGGAAGTCATGATGGTCCAGGTGAGAGGTAATGAGGACCTGGACCAGGGGAGCTTCAGGGAGGACGAGAGGACAGGGGTCAATTAGAGAAATCCTGAAGCAGTAATTAACAGGACACAGAGACTGATGGCTGTGAGGTGAGCAGGTGAGGGGGATAGAGGGGTTGAAGGGACATCCAGGTGTCTGGCTTGGATCTGTGGGTGGATAGTGGGTCCAAGAGAAGTTGAGTTTTAGGGGAAAGAGGAAGTGGGGGAAATGGTTAAGTTCAGTTTGAGGTACACTGAGTGCCTGTGGGACATCCAAGGGCAAAATCCAGCTGCCAGTTGGATTAAATAGGTCTAGGTACCTGAGTCTGGAGATGGAGCTCTGGGTAACTGACAACAAGGGAGGGATGAGTGGGTAAAGGAAGAGAACAGGCTGCAGCCTCTGAAGGCCTGCTTGGCCTCCTGCTTCCTGCAGCACTCACTGCACTTGGTCCAGCCCTGGTCACTGCAGGTGCTCAATAAATGCTCTTCCAGTGAATGAATCTCTACCCTATAGCATTTCACACTGTTCAGAAATTACATGTTTACGTGGTTTTCTCTTCTTTTGAGACTGTGAACTCCTTGAGGGCAGAGACCTGTTTTTTATTCATTTTATGAACTAGCACAGTGTACATTTAAAAATACGGATGTTGGCTTCCCTGGTGGCGCAGTGGTTGAGAATCTGCCTGCCAATGCAGGGGACATGGGTTTGAGCCCTGGTCTGGGAGGATCCCACATGCCGCGGAGCAACTAGGCCCGTGAGCCACAACTGCTGAGCCTGCGCGTCTGGAGCCTGTGCTCCGCAACAAGAGAGGCTGCGATAATGAGAGGCCCGCGCACCGCGATGAAGAGTGGCCCCCACTTGCCGCAACTAGAGAAAACCCTGGCACAGAAACGAAGACCCAACACAGCCATAAAAAAAAAAAAAAAAGAAAAAAAACAAATCCCCCCCCCCAAAAAATATGGATGTTATATGAAAGGAAGGAAAGAAGGAAAGGAGCTTGGTTTCAGGGCCATTAGGTAAACATTGTCTGAAAGAAAGATCAGGGAGGAAAATTTAAATGGTTATGATTTATTTTGAGATGTTTCTGTGAGGGCACTTTGGGATTTATCAAGGTTCTCTGTCTTTATATGTGGACCTCTACAGTTTATATAGAAATAGACCTGGTCATCTCACCTGTAAGGAAACTATTCATTGAAAATTCCACAGGCAGGGACTTCCCTGGTGGTCCAGCTGTTAAGACTCTGCGCTCCCAATGCAGGGGGCCCGGGTTCGATCCCTGGTCAGGGAACTAGATCCTGCATGCTGCAACTAAAAGATCCCGCATGCCACAACTAAAGATCCCGCATGCCGCAATGAAAATCCCACACGCGGCAATGAAGATCCTGCGTGCGACAACTAAGACCCGGCGCAACCAAATAAATAAATAAATATTTTTAAAAAATCCACAGGCAAATCAAAGTAAAAGAGGGTCTTCTCTCCCTCTTGTCTGAGAACAGAACTTAGGGGAAGTTTGATGTCCCAGAGCATTATTTGATGTAAATATCACTCCTCTAAAAGCTCCAGTCTTGGACTTCCCTGGTGGCACAGTGGTTAAGAAGCCGCCTGCCAATGCAGGGGACACGGGTTCGAGCCCTGGTTGGGGAAGATCCCACATGCCGCAGAGCAACTAAGCCCGTGCGCCACAACTACTGAGTCTGCACTCTAGAGCCCGCGAGCCACAACTACTGAGCCCACGTGCCACAACTACTGAAGCCCACGTGCCTAGAGCCAGTGTTCCACAACGAGAAGCTACCGCAATGAGAAGCCTGCGCACCGCAGCGAAGAATAGCCCCTGCTTGCCGCAGTAAGCCCGCGCACAGCAATGAAGACCCAACACAGCCAAAAATAAACAAATAAATATATTTAAAAATATAAATAAATAAAATTTAAAAAATAAAAGCTCCAGTCTTTGATTTCCTCCTATTCATTCCTGCCTCTTAGACACTTACTGGGCAGGGGCTGCTGAATGAGGTGCTGGGACACAAGAGGTGACTGACACTTATCTCTGTCCTGGAAGAGTCATCCACTAAACAGATAAGAACCGGGATAAGAACAGATGCACTGCCTCACTCAGTCCTCTCCACAGCTGTACATAAGTAGGCCATGCTCTTCCTCATTTCACAATGGAGAAAACTGAGGCCAGGAGGCAGGAGTGGTAAAGTTAGTGCACATACCTGGTCTCTTAAGACTCCAGGCTGCTCTTTCTCTCTGGATTTCATGCTCTAGAGGGCAGAGGAGAGTGTCTTCATCTCCAATTCCCAGTGCCTGGCACTGGGCTGGCACAGAACAGGGACCCAACTTGCCAAATTGCCACTGAATTTTATGGGCACCCTGGAGCCTCCCAAGGGCAGTAGCTTCATTCGTGCATAAAGTGCTAGAATCAACGTGTGGGCCAAGTCTGTGGAAAAGCAGAGGAGCAAACCACCACACCTGCTAGAAGACAGTGAAGTCCCATTTCTTGGTTACCAATCACTTCCCAGGAGCCCTAACCTTTAAGATCTTTCCCACTTTTCCTGCTTTCCACACCCATTTACACTGGAGCTTCCCATGGGCCCAAATGATGTGCTTCCAGTCTCCCCCTACACCATCCATCAGCACACCTCCCACCAGCTCTGATCACACCAGTCCCCTGCTTAGCAACCTTCAATAGCTCCCTGCTGCCTACTAGATACAATCCAATCTCCTTGCGTGGTGCCCAGTGTTCTCCTGATCAGAACTTGTCCAAGTTCTCTTACCACTTACTTTCATTGGTTTTAGAAGGGTAGTTCCTCTGTGTGCAATAAATCTTTCTCTTATAGAGGAAAGGTTTCTCTTTAGAGGAAAGAAAACCTGGTTCTACTGCTGGTTCTATGATTTCAGGAAGGTTTAGCAGGTTGAGAACCCCTTGAGGGCAAGCATGGTGTCTTATTCTTTCTGTATTCTACCACCAAGCACAGGCCTGGCATATGGAAGGCTCAAGTGAGTGGTGAGTACTCAGTTTACATATAAGGTCTGGGAGCCAGGCACAGTGCTAGGTGCTGGGATACAGCAGAGGTTAATAAAATATGGGCTCTACCTTCACAGAGCTTGCAGCCTAGCTTGGTGTCACATCAGTTCAACCGATTTTTCTTGCATGTTATGTACCAGGTTTGTATTAAGAGTGAATGAGATCTGATTCCCTCTTTATGCTGATTTCTTACTCCCAAAAGGTTTTTCAGAGATAAAGTGAGGTAAGTGAAGGAACCCTATTAACTGTAAACTGCTGTACAGTGTGAGGGTTATTCATCCTTCTTTGCCTTAAATTTACTTTCTCCATGTTTTACTAATCCCACTCTCCCTAGTATTTTGGAAATTAGTAGAGAAGCTGGCCACGTCAGTCATGAATTTTAAAGACCAGGTTCACGTCTTCTCTCAGCCTCTACCTTTTCAGTCTAAGAAGCCAGGCCTTGACATGTTGTTGCCTCGGCCTGGATGGCTCTCCTCACCCTCAGGCCTTGCTTCAAGGTCACCTGCCCTCAGAGCCCTCCCTGAACCACCCCCTTCTCATTCTCTAGAAGGTACCCTATTTGCTTATTCATCACATTATTATGTATTCATTCATTAAACATATATTTACTATGTGCCAGGCACTGGTCTAGGAGCAGGCTTCACAGCAGTGAAGAAACAAAAACCCTTGCACTCATGGATCTTATATTCTAGTGAGAGCGTCATTAAATAAGATCAAAATAGAAAACATGTTATGTTAGTGTTAAATACTGAAGACAAAAATAACTGGGGAAAAGGGATATGAAGTGTGGGTGTGTGTTGCAATTGCTATTTATTTACTTTGCTTGCTTTCTGTCTGTATCTCCCACTAAACCGTACGCTCTACACCGCACAACTGTTTTATTCACCAGTGTAAACCCGATGCTCAGCAGTGCCTGACACTCAGTGGGCATTTGATAAATACGTGCTGTGCAAGGAGCAAGGTACACCTCCGCCGCTCTGGCCCTGCTTCTAGGAGGCGAAACGCGACATTCCGAGGAAAGGAACTAACTTTGGGCGCTGGGGAGGAGGCGTGCAGTGCAGCGCGGTCGATGCGGCGCCGGCGTGGTGCCAGGGCCACGCTCAGGCTCCGCGTGAGAAGGGCTGGAGAGGCAAGGAAATTTACGGCGTACCCACCGCGCGCCGGGTGCTGAGCGGATGCGCTAGTTTAGGCATTTCTATAGCTATTTTTACAGCGAGTGACTTTAAGGCTCAGAAGGAAGTGCCCTGTCCAAGCTCCAATTGCTCGTAAGCGATCAAGGTTGTCCCGAGTTCAGGCTTGAAGTCCTGAAGCTCTTCTCCTAGTCCCCTTGCCCATCACAAGCACTCACCTACTCTCCTGCGCTTCCCCGGGGAGGCAGGCAGGGTTCCACTTGTGGGAAATTGCTGACGGCCTGCAGGGTGGGGCAAGACAACGATGCCCTGACGATGATTGGTTAAAGTGGCTGCCGCTCATAAAACGAGTCTCGGCGTTCGGCTCCTTTCGTTCCCAGCAGGCCTTGAGCGCGGGAAGATGGCGGCGTCCAGGTGGAGATCTTGAAGCGATCGGATCGGTATGGCGTTGGCGTCGGGGTCAGCAAGGCTGGCGCTTGCTCGCCCCGGGCGGCTCGGTCTTGGGAGCTGCGGGGCCCCAAGACGCGGGGCGTATGAGTGGGGCGTGCGCTCCACGCGGAAGCCCGAGCCTCCTCCCCCGGACAGGGTGTACGAGATTCCTGGACTGGAGCCCATCACCTACGCGGGGAAGATGCACTTTATGCCCGGTCTGGCGCGGCCAGTCTTCCCGCCCTGGGACCCTGGCTGGACGCCCCCGAAGTTCCGCCGCTTGCCCCCGCTTCACGAGCACCCGCTGTACAAAGACCAGGCCTGCTACGTCTTCCACCAGCGTTGCCGCCTCCTCGAGGGTGAGGCCCCAGGACGGGCGGGAGGGGACCTTGGTCCTCTACCCAGCACTGACGCCGACCTTCTGTGGCCTTGGGCAAGACGTTGAAACTCTGTGGGTCTCGGTTTCTCCGTCTGCGAAATGGCCCGATATTGATTCTCATCTTCTGCGAATTGTTAGGATTAAGTGAGATGTAAAGAGCAGTATGTGTGAGGGAGTATTAGAGTTTTAGTGGCCAAGTGAAAAGATCTGGTTTCTAGGCTTAGCCCTGCCCCTCACCCTCTGTGTGATTTTGGGCAAGTGGCTGAAGCTTTCTCAGCCTCCATTTCCTGTAAAATGAGTGGTTTTGACTAGGTGGTTCACATTGACCCAGCTCTTGCACCCTGGAGATGTAACTATGTTTGAGAACTAGTTGGAGGGGGATTATAGTGCAAAGAGACAACAGAAACAGTGCTTAATCTGCAGGCCTATCGCCTCATTTCAGGCTAGTCAAACAAGTTAGTTGGTAATTAAGATTGGTAATTGTGACAGAGGGGAAGTGATTTGCCAGTGATCTGCTCACAGGTGCACTGTGGGTTACTAGTGAAGCCAGGGCTACACCTCTGGTTTCCCAGGTCGATGTCCTTTGTCATCAGTCAGAGCTGAGATGTTTTCAGGGAAAGGATCTGGACCTAAAATCCGTCTAGTCCACTTCTGCTCCCTTTCACTCTCACTAAGAACAGGTCAAAATGACTTTAGCCAAAACCATCTGTATGTCTGGGGCAGTACCGGAAATTATGTTCCAGAGTCCCTGGAAGGGGTTGTTTATCGAGAGTCCTCTTACCCATTTTTTCCTCCTCATTCTTCCTTAGTCCCTAAATCAGAGTGGGTTTAGGACTGGTCCTGAAAACACAAAATGGTCCAGGTAAGTGGGAGCAGAATTTTCCAGTAAGTAATTAGGAAAGAAAGAGACCTGGCAGGATTTGGGGACTAAGCCAGATAATAAATCCTAGGTTTGAAAAAAACTTATGTCAACTGGCCAGCCTCTTAAGCTGCTCAAACCCATTCCTGAAAGCTGTTTTTTTGGCCTTTAAACACTTCCAGTATCCTCACAGGGTGCTGTGAAGGACCTCACAAGACTTGGCACCCTTGAGTGACCCTGGTAACATTACCATGTGGATGAAATGCATTAGCTGTGTCTTAGAAGTTAAGGTTAACTTGTTTGACTAGGCTGAAAACATACGCTATGCTTTCACCATATGCAGAGAGGTCCTGTAAAGTCTGTAATAAAACTGCAAGATACAGGGCTAGAGAAGCAGATTGGGGTAATGGAGAGATCATGGGCTTTAACATAGACAGACTCAGGTTCTCCTCCCAGCCCCATCGCTTACGAGGTTTGGGACTTGAAACAAATTCCTTAGTCTCTTGAGTTTCATCCTCCATTCCATAAAATCCCATCCAACTTGTAGTTAAAGCTCCTGGCACAGAGTAGATGGTAATGTTCAGTAAATGGCAGCTCTTACATATTATTCATACACTAGTGAACCATAAATTCTTTGTATTTTATCCATTTTCAAGTTTAAGGAACAGTGGCAGTGTTGGGACTAAAAGTCAGGTTACCCGACCCCCAGTCCAGGGTTCTTCCTGCTGCACCACAAAATCCAGAAGTTAACATTTCTAAATATTTGTGTTTCTGATGTCTTATGAGCCTTAAAGTGAAAAGTCTCATTACCTTTCATTTATCACCACAGAAGAAATTGTGTGAGGGTGTTTCCCTCAAAGTGTGCTAAGTTTGCTTTAATCCCAGACATAGTTTTTCAAATGAAGATATATCCCTGAGTCGAGTGATGTTTTTTCAACTGAGATGAGTAGCCTGCACCACAGCCCATCCCGCTGAGAGTAAGGGGGTTAAATTAGTTTAGTTCTTAGAGACTAAGCACTCTGAATCAAATCTTTTAGTTTATTTATACTCCTTTTCCTGAAAAGTATTTTGGGCATCTTACAGAAATTTTGTAGCACAGCCAGATTAAATTAAAAATAGGTGAGGGGATCAGCACAAAGGAAAAATAAAACAGTGAAGTGAATACAAAAAATCCATTCTGGGGCTTCCCTGGTGGTGCAGTGGTTGGGAGTCCGCCTGCCAATGCAGGGGACATGGGTTCGGGCCCTGGTCCGGGAGGATCTCACATGCCGCGGAGCAGCTGGGCCCGTGCGCCACAACTACTGAGCCTGTGCTCTGGAGCCCGTGAGCCACAACTACTGGAAAAAAAAAAAAAAAAAAAAAAAAAAAAAATCCATTCTGTGAGGTTGTACTTGTCCAGGGGAGCCCCAAAGTTGGCCCTCAGCTTGCTAGCAGTCAACAAATGGTACAGAGATGGGGTCCGCTGACTAGGCCAGTTGCCTCTTTCTATAAATAGCTTTATTACACCGAAACCATGCACACCTGTTTACTTATTACCTATGGCTGCTTTCGTGCTACAGTGGCAGAGCTGAGTAGTTGTGACAGAGACTGTGTGGCCCAGAAGCTGAAAATATTTACTGTCTGGCCCTTTAAGAAAAAGTTTGACCCCTGGTATAGAGAAACATTGTGAGTTATGCAATTCACCATGTCCAAAAGACAAAACAGTACTCTACCCAGGAAAAGCCCAACCTTCCTGTACAGAGGCCAGGGAGAAGTTCAGAAGGTCTCAGGCAGGACCCTGCATAATAAATTGAGCAATATCCTCAGTATGATTCTTTTGACAAATACAGCAGTACATTTCATAGGGCTTCATACAAAAATCTGCTTATAAAATAGCTTGTTACAGAATCTTAGAGTCAGATGCTAAAGATTATCTAGTGCTCCCAAACTCAGGGCTCCTCAAGTTATTCATCATCCAGAAGTTATTTCCATTATTTTCAAAAGCTCTTTCCCTT
This sequence comes from Balaenoptera physalus, assembly GCF_965194825.1. Classification (NCBI taxonomy): domain Eukaryota; kingdom Metazoa; phylum Chordata; class Mammalia; order Artiodactyla; family Balaenopteridae; genus Balaenoptera; species Balaenoptera physalus. The sequence continues at coordinate 150,786,384 of NC_138882.1, read as the reverse complement.
GATAGAGCAGTATGCACTTAATCCCGGGCCCATATCTATTAAATGACGTATGTTTGGCAGACATGAGCTTTTCCAGTCAGGGACTAGGGTGTGGGTTAATAGAAAGGATCTAGGTTTTGAGAGGTTGGCATCTATTGATCTAGTCCTGTAATCTGGGGTCTGAATTCTGCAGGTAACAAATCCTTGCCTGCAAGATTCAGCCTCATGATCTCAGCCATCTTAGTGGCTGTTTGAATTCCTCCTGGGGCAAGTACTCACTGCCTCAATCAACTGTTAACTGTCTTTAACTAGATGGTCATTCCTGAAGCTGAGTTGAAATCTGGCTCTCATAGCTTCTGCTGTTTTAGTTCTCACCCCTCAGATGTCGGAACAAATCCCATCTCTCTCTCAAGGCTGCTTTTTCCCCAAAATGCTACCCGGCAGGGGTAAGCATCTCTTCCTGAATGATTTTTTTTGTTTTGTTTTGTTTTGGTTTTTTGTGACTGATGACTCTAAAGGTGTAAAGCAGGCTCTCTGGCTTACCAAGACCAAGTTAATAGAAGGCCTTCCTGAGAAAGTGCTTAGCCTTGCTGACGATCCAAGGAACCACATAGAGAACCAAGATGAATGTGTTCTGAATGTGATCTTTCACGCTCGTCTCTGGCACTCTACTGAAGACATCCCCAAGAGAGAGACCTACTGGTAAGTCTCCCCCAAGTCAATAAGGTTTCCAACTGATGGATCTTGGAGTCAGCCTGTTGCTTTACATCTCCAAATGTCTCTTCTTTTCTCCAAGCCCAGTCATTGTGGACAGTCTGATACAGCTGTGTAAATCCCAGATTCTCAAGCATCCTTCTCTGGCCAGACGGATCTGTGCCCAAAACAACACGTTATCCACCACCTGGAATCGAGGTTGGTCCTCCTGTATAGCAGAAAGCCTTTGTCTGTTCATTGTCTTTCTGCTCTTAGCCCCATCACCAGCTTATATTCCCTTCCCTGCTGCCATACCTACTCTCACTCCCATCCTTCATGGTCCAGTTTTGTGGCTCAGACATTGAAATGACATCCTCAATGTCATTTCATTAGCCATAACCCAGCCTTTTTCATTTTTAATCATTTCTTTTCAAGGCTTAATTCAAACCGTATCTGTTGAGTGCCTCTCAGTGCCTAAATGTTGAAGATAAGGAAGTAAAAAAACATACAATCTGCGCTCCAAAGCTCGTATTCTACTGCAAGAGCCTTCTTACTCCATTCATGCTTTTCTCATTTTCCAAATCCATTCTCCACATAGCTGCTAGAGTGATCTTTCTAAAGTGCAGGTTGTCTTATGTCCCTTCCCTGTTTCAAATCCTTTATTGTCTCGCAATAGCTTGACCATTTATCGTGGTGTCCAAGGCTTTCTGTGATTTGGCCACCACCTGGTCTTTCTAGTCTTATCTCCTGCTCTCCTGCCCCCACCTCCATTCCCAGTTTACACTTAGCCACTTGCAGCTTTTTGGCATCAAGCTTTGCCTTTGCATGTGCTGTATGTTCTGTCTGGAATGCTCTTTTCTACTTTCCTCATTTGACTAAATTCTACATGTCTGCATGACTCAGCTCAAGCCCCCTTCCCATGTGAATCCACAGGTTAGCTCTGAGCTCCTTGTGTCCATATGCCTACTTTTATCATAACACACATTATACTATATTGTGATTATCTAACATCTTTTCTGTCTGCCCCACTAAACTGAACTTCTGATGATAGAGACTGTGTCATATTCATTTTTGTCCACAGTGTCTAACAGTTCATGCCACGCAAAAGGTGCTGACTGAAGGGACGGGTGGATTAATACCAAACCTCAGATGTTTTAGACAGGGATGTTCTGAGATCACAAGTGCTGTCTTTGGTGGAATCCTGGAGCAGGAAAACCAGCTGTGGAGTAATTTGGGGTTTTCAGGACATCTGCTTGGTCAGGTTTCTCCAACTTGCCCTTTGAGTATGGACTTCCTGGCAAGGAGTCAGCTTTGTAGAGGTAATGGCACCACTAAGGAAGTTAGTGAACCTCATTAATAGAGGAGTACTTGTTGGCCCATTATCAAGTATTACCTCTAATTAAACTGCCCCATTTGGAGCTGTTGCTGGAGGAGGGATGTGGAGGGAATTGAATTGGAAACCACAGTAGAGTGGTCTGTGGGGAGAATCTAAAACCCAAGGTTAGGAGAGGTCCAGGCACATTTATCTTCCTTGCATATTATGTGTGAGGAAACAGGAAATACTTGAGAAAACTGTTCTTGAGGTGTGGGTATGATGTTTGCATACCCAGTAAGGGAGGACACATGCTAATTAAATGACAGTGCTGTTGGCCAAACCAGTTTTTTTTTTTCCCACATCTTTATTGGAGTATCAGTGCTTTACAATGTTGTGTTAGTTTCTGCTGTACAACAAAGTGAATCAGCTATGTGTATACATACATCCCCATATCCCCTCCCTCTTGAGCCTCCCTCCCACCCTCCCTATCCCGTCCCTCTAGGTCGTCACAAAGCATCAAGTTGATCTCCTTGTGCCATGCAGCAGCTTCCCACTAGCCATCCATTTTACATTTGGTAGTGTATATATGTCAATGCTACTTTCTCACTTCATCCCAGCTTCCCCTTCCCCCTCCACCCGTGCCCTCAAATCCGTTCTTTTATGTCTGTGTCTTTATTCCTGCCCTGCCGCTAGGTTCATCAGTACTGCTTTTTAAAATTCCATATATATGCGTTAGCATGCTGTATTTGTTTTTCTCTTTCTGACTTTCTTCACTGTATGACAGATTCTAGGTCCATCCACCTCACTACAAATAACTCAATTTCATTCCTTTTTATGGCTGAGTAATATTCCATTGTATATATGTGCCACATCTTCTTTATCCATTCACCTGTTGATGCACATTTAGGTTGCTTCCATGTCCTGGCTATTGTAAATAGCGCTGCAGTGAACATTGTGGTACCTGTATCTTTTTTAATTATGGTTTTCTCAGGGTATATGCCCAGTAGTGGGATTGCTGGGTCATATGGTAGTTCTATTTTTAGTTTTCTAAGGAACCTCCATACTGTTCTCCATAGTGGCTTTATCAATTTACATTCCCACCAACAGTGTGTGAGGGTTCCCTTTTCTCCACACCCTCTCCAGCATTTATTGTTTCTAGATTTTTTGATGTTGGCTGTTCTGACCGATGTGAGGTGATACCTCATTGTAGTTTTGATTTGCATTTCTCTAGTGATTAGTGATGTTGAGCATCTTTTCATGTATTTGTTGGCCATCTGTATGTCTTCTTTGGAGAAATGTCTATTTAGGTCTTCCACCCATTTTTGGATTAGGTGGTTTGTTTTTGTGATATTGAGCTGCATGAGCTGCTTGTATATTTTGGAGATTAATCATTTGTCAGTTGCTTCATTTGCAAATATTTTCTCCCATTCTGAGGGCTGTCTTTTTGTCTTGTGTATGGCTTCCTTTGCTGTGCAAAAGCTTTTAAGTTTCATTAGGTCCCATTTGTTTATTTTTGTTTTTATTTCCCTTGCTCTAGGAGGTGGGTCAAAAAGGATTTTGCTGTGATTTATGTCATGGAGTGTTCTGCCTATGTTTTCCTCTAAGCGAATTATAGTGTTTGGCCTTACATGTAGGTTTTTAATCCATTCTGAGTTTATTTTTGTTTATGGTGTTAGGGTGTGTTCTAATTTCATTCTTTTACATGTATCCATCCATTTTTCCCAGCACCACTTACTGAAGAGGCTGTCTTTTCTCCGCTGTATATTCTGGCCTTCTTTGTCAAAGATAAGGTGACCATATGTGTGTGGGTTTATTTCTGGGCTTTCTATCCTGTTCCATTGATCTATATTTCTGTTTTTGTGCCAGTATCATACTATCTTGATTACTGTAGCTTTGTAGTATAGTCTGAAGGCAGGGAGCCTGATTCCTCCAGCTCTGTTTTTCTTTCTTAAGATTGCTTTGGCTATTTGGGGTCTTTTATGTTTCCATACAGATTGTAAAATTTCTTGTTCTAGTTCTGTGAAAAATGCCATTGGTAATTTGATAGGGATTGCATTGAACCTGTAGATTGCTTTGGGTAGTACAGTCATTTTCACAATATTGATTTTTCCAATCCAGGAGCATGGTTTATCTCTCCATCTGTTTATGTTATCTTTGATTTCTTTCATCAGTGTTTTACAGTTTTCTGAGTACAGGTCTTTTGCCTCCTTAGGTAGGTTTTATTCCTAGGTATTTTATTCTTTTTGTTGCGATGGTAAATGGGATTGTTTCCTTAATTTCTCTTTCTGATCTTTCATTGTTAGTGCATAGGAATGCAAGAGATTTCTGTGCATTAATTTTGTATCCTGCAACCTTACCAAATTCATTGATTAGTTCTAGTAGTTTTCTGGTGGCATCTTTAGGATTTTCTATGTATAGCATCATGTCATCAGCAAACAGTGACAGTTTTACTTCTTCTTTTCCAATTTGTATTCCTCTTATTTCTTTTTCTTCTCTGATTGCTGTGGCTAGGACTTCCAATACTGTGTTGAATAATAGTGGCGAGAGTGGACATCCTTGTCTTGTTCCTGATTTTAGAGGAAATGCTTTCAGTTTTTTACCACTGAGAACAATGTTTGCTGTGGGTTTGCCGTATATGGCTCTTATTATGTTGAGGTAGGTTCCCTCTGTGCCCACTTTCTGGAGAGTTTTTATCATAAATGGGTGTTGAATTTTGTCAAAAGCTTTTTCTGCATCTATTGAGATGATCATATGGTTTTTATTCTTTAATTTGTTAATATGGTGTATCACATTGATTGATTTGCATATATTGAAGAATCCTTGCGTCCCTGGGATAAATCCCACTTGATCATGGTGTATGATCCTTTTAATGGGTTGTTGAATTCTGTTTGCTAGTATTTTGTTGAGGATTTTTGAGTCTATGTTCATCAGTGATATTGGTCTATAATTTTCTTTTTGTGTAGTATCTTTGTCTGGTTTTGGTATCAGGGTGATGGTGGCCTCGTAGAAAGAGTTTGGGAGTGTTCCTCTCTGCAGCTTTTTGGAAGAGTTTGAGAGGGATAGATGTTAACTCTTCTCTAAATGTTTGATAGAATTCACCTGTGAAGACATCTGATCCTAGACTTTTGTTTGTTGGAAGATTTTTAATTATAGTTTCAATTTCATTACCTGTGATTGGTCTGTTTATATTTTCTAATTCTTCCTGGTTCAATCTTGGAAGGTTGTACTTTTCCAAGAATTTGTCCATTTCTTCCAGGTTGTCCATTTTATTGGCATATAGTTGCTTGTAGCAGTCTCTTATGATCTTTTGTATTTCTGCAGTGTCATTTGTAATCTCTCCTTTTTCATTTCTAATTTTATTGATTTGACTCCTCTCCCTTTTTTTCTTGATGAATCTGGCTAAAGGTTTATCAATTTTGTTTATCTTCTCAAAGAACCAACTTTTAGTTTTATTGATCTTTGCTATGGCCAAACCAGTTTTTAGACAGATAGGATCATCAGTCTTGGTCAGTTACCATCACATTGCGATTTGTAGTATTTGATTTGTATTTCTCAAAACCCAAGCACCATGAGGAAGGTTTGACCCCATGGAGAATCCTTAGGAGGCCATTCTCCAGGAGTCTTTCCAGATGGCATTTGGCCTCCTGTGGGGACCTCTATGAAGGGCATCTGGACACATTCACAGCGAGCAGGCTTGCTGCTCAGTCAGATGTCAATTCATTTCCTCATACACCTATGTCTCCCTGTGGCAAATATGCTAATCTGACTTAAGTGAGGCTTTCTGACTGGCTCTATTTTTTTTTTTTACTCTGAGCTATTGAGGGCAATCTGCCCCTTTTCCTGGATTTGGTAGCCTTTCTCCTTAGCCTGTAGTTTCAGTACTTCTCTCTCTCCATCCCTCCTTCCCTACCATATCATACTCCAGTTATCTGGACTTATTTCCCTAAGCTCTGCCATGGAGCAGCATGCTTTGTGCTGTGGAACATGTTACTCCTCCTTCACTAGAACAGTTTCCTCCCTTTTCTTTGCCTGGCAAACTCTGACACAGCAGTTTTCAACCAAGGGCGGTTTTACCCTCTAGGGGGGATTTGGTATTGTCTGGAGACATTTTTGTTTGTCATAACTTGAACCAGAGCCGGGGCTGGTAGTGGAAGTTCTGTTGGCATCTAGTGAGTAGAGGCCAGGGATGCTGCCAAATATCTACAGTGCATAGGACAGCCTCCCTCACCAAAGAATTACCTCGTCCAAAATGTGAAGAGCGCCAATGTTGAGAAGCTCTGCTCTTATCCATCTTTCAGAAGCAAGTTTAAAGGCATTGCTTCCTTCAGGAAGCTTCTCAGGCATCCCAGAAGAGGTCAGTTTTCCCCACCTCTGCTATCTCCGAGTGTGGTTCATACTTTTGTTGTACTCCCTAGCCAGCTCCGTGAAAGCAGAGAGTTACTCTCACTCATTTCTGCGTCCCCAGCTTAACGCAGGTGCCTGGGAAGATCTGAACCCACAGCCTCTGAGCCCACAGAGATCCCCAGGCCTCAAGGCTCATTGGAAAGAGAACACGGGAAGAAGAGCGCATTGGTCAGTCCCTCTCTCAAGAAACCCGGGATTAACACCTTAACAAATGTTTTTTTTTTCTTTTTTCTTTTAGGATAAAAACTATTCTTAACTAATCCTTTTTTTTTTTATTTTTAATTTTATATTGCAGTATAGTTGACTTACAATGTTGTGTTAGTTTCAGGTGTATATCAGAGTGATTTAGTTACACATATACATATATCTATTCAGATTCTTTTCCCATATACATTATTGCAGTAGGTCCTTGTTGATTATCTGTTTTTTGTTTTTTTTTATGGAAAGAATTGGGGGAGGCTTCCTAGAGGAGGTGATGATTGAGGTGAGGTCTTATTTATTTATTTGTTTGTTTGTTTTTGGCTGTGTTAGGTCTTTGTTTCTGTGTGAGGGCTTTCTCTAGTTGCGGCGAGCGGGGGCCACTCTTCATCGCAGTGCACGGGCCTCTCACTGTCGCGGCCTCTCTTGTTGCGGAGCACAGGCTCCAGACGCGCAGGCTCAGTAGTTGTGGCACATGGGCTTAGTTGCTCCGCAGCATGTGGGATCTTCCCGGACCAGGGCTCGAACCCGTGTCCCCTGCATTGGCAGGCAGATTTTCAACCACTGCGCCACCAGGGAAGCCCCTGATTATCTGTTTCATATATAGTAGTGTGTATATGTTAATTCCAACCACCTAATTTATCCCTACCCCCGACCTTTCCCCCTTTGGTAACCATTAGTTTGTTTCTAAGTCTGTGAGTCTGTTTCTGTTTTGTAAATAAGTTCATTTGTGTCATTTTTTTAGATTCCACATATAAGTGATATCATATGATACTTGTCTTTCTCTGTCTGACTTACTTCACTTAGTATGATAATCTCTGGGCCCATCCATGTTGCTGCAAATGGCATTATTTCATTCTTTTTTATGGCTGAGTAATATTCCATTGTATATATGTACCATTATTCCATTGTATATATGTATCTTTTTTATCTATTTCTCTGTTTATGGATATTTAGGTTGCTTCCATGTCTTGGCTATCGTAAATAGTGCTGCAGTGAACACTGGGGTGCGTGTATCTTTTCAAAGTATGATTTTCTCTGGATACATGCCCAGGAGTGGGATTGCTGGATCATATGGTAGTAGCTCTATTTTTAGTTTTTTAAGGAACCTCCATACTGCTCTCCATAGTGGCTGTACCAATTTACATTCCCATAAACAGTGTAGGAGGGTTCCCTTTTCTCCACACCCTCTGCAGCATTTATTGTTTGTAGACTGTTTTTTTAATTTATTTATTGTATTTATTATTTATTTTTGGCTGCATTGGGCCCTCGCTGATGTGCACGGGCTCCCTCTAGTTGTGGCAAGCAGGGGCTACTCTTCACTGTGATGCGCTGGCCTCTCATTGCAGTGGCCTCTCCTGTTGCTGAGCACGGCCTCCAGGAGTGCAGGCCTCAGCAGTTGTGGCACACGGGCTCAGTAGCTGTGGCTCGCGGGCTGCAGCGCACGGGTTCAGTTGCTCCGTGGCATGTGGGATCCTCCCAGACCAGGGTTCAAACCCGTGTCCCCTGCATTGGTGGGCAGACTCTCAACCACTGTGCCACCAGGGAAGTCCCTGTTTGTAGACTTTGATGATGGCCATTCGGACTGGTGTGAGGTGATACCTCTTAATAGTTTTGATTTGCATTTCTCTAATAATTAGTGATGTTGAGTATCTTTTCATGTGCTTTTTGGCCATCTGTATATCTTCTTTGGAAAAATGTCTATTTAGATCTTCTTCCCATTTTTTGATTGGGTTGTTTTTTTTGATATTGAGCTGCATGAGCTGTTTATATATTTTGGAGATTAATCCCTTGCCAGTCGCATTGTTTGCAAACTTTTTCCTATTCTGTGTGTTGTCTTTTTGTTTTGTTTATGGTTTCCTTTACTGTGCAAAAGCTTTTAAGTTTGATTAGTTTCCAATTTGTTTGTTTTGTTTTTATTTTCATTACTCTAGGAGGTGGATCAAAAAGGATATTGCTGCAGTTTATGTCAGAGTGTTCTACCTATGTTTTCCTCTAAGAGTTTTGTAGTGTCCATTCTTACATGTAGGCTTGTGCAGGCTTCCTCGTGGGAGGGACTGGTGCTCGCCCACTGGTGGGTGGCACTGGGTCTTGTCCCTCTGGCGGGCAGGGCCGTGTCAAGGGGTGTGTTTAGAGGCGGCTGTGGGCTGAGGAAGACTTTAAGCAGCCTGTGTGCTGATGGGCGGGGCTTTGTTCCCGCCCTGTTGGTTGTTTGACTGGAGGCATCCCAGCCCTGGAGCCTGTGGGCTGTTGGGTGGGGTCAGGTCTTGGCATCAAAATGGTGGCCTCCAGGACAGCTCACGCCAATGAGTACTCTCCAGTACCTCCACCACCAGTGTCCTTGACCCCGCTGTGAGCCACAGCTGCCCCCCGCCCCCCACTTCCCCAGGAGACCCTCCAAGATCAGCAGTTAGGTCTTGCCCAGGCTCCTATGAGGTCAGTGCTTTTTCCCCTGGGTCCTGGTGCACACGAGACCCTGTGTCCGCCTTCCAAGAGTGGCATTTCTTTTTCTCCCAATCCTGTCGAGTTCCTGCAATCAAGCCCCACTGGCCTTCAAAGCCAAATGCTCTGGGGATTCCTCCTCCTGATGCCAGACCCCCAGACTGAGGAGCCTTTTGTGGGGCTCAGAACTCTTACTCCTGTGGGAGAACCTCTGTGATGTAATTATTTTCCAGTCTGTGAGTCGCCCACTCAGTGGATGTGGGATTTAATTGTATTTCGAATGCACCCCTCCAACCATCTTGTTGTGGCTTCTTCTTTGTCTTTAGAAGTAGAATATCTTTTTTGGTAGGTTCCAGTCCTTTTTTGTCGATGGTTGTTCAGCAGTTAGTTGTTTTGGTGTTTTTGTGAGAGGAGGTGAGCTCAGGTCCTTCTCCTCCACCATCTTGTTCTCGTGTCCCCTTCTATTCTTTAGAATGACTTTAGAATGAAGATCACTAGATTAGGAATGATGTGACCTTCATTTCAACTGCAGTCCTGTTACATGCTTGTTGTGTGACTTCAGCCAGGCTACTCAGTCCTTTGGATCTGATGTTTCCTTGTCTACTCCAAGGCCCAGCAGAGGCAGAGGCAGAGGAGAGGATGGCACCCAGACATCAAGTGAAGGAGGCTCACCTGCTTACATGATAAGCGCAAGGATGAATTTCCAAAGTTCTGTTTTCTGTGATGAGGCAGATCAGATAGTAAAGCTGTAAAAGACTTGAGGAGCATGGCAGGATGAAAGCTTTAGACTTTGCCTAGCTAAGGCTTTAGACCAGGTTAGACTAATCGTCTTTCTCCCCCTTTAGGGTCTACTCTTATTCAGGTCCATGGTTCCAGTGGAGCCCAACTGAATGCCAAGGATCCTCTGCCCCCCATAGCCTCCCGAGAGGAAGTAGAAGCTACTAAGAATCATGTTCTTGAGACCTTCTATCCCATATCTCCCACTGTGGGTCTTCAGGAGTGCAATGTTTATGATGTGAACGATGACACAGGTAAGTATCAAAGCCTTTGACTTTTAGGCAGTGTGCAGATGAGGGACAAGCTTTCTCCAAAGAGAAAGGAAACACTGAGTACTTAGTATCTGCTAGGCACCTCATGTGCATTTTCTCCTAAGAGCCATGTAGCAGCCCTGTGAGATAGGTACCAGTAAACCCCATTTTATAGGCAAGGAAACTGAGACTCAGGGAGGTTTGGATTGGCTCAAAGGCTGACTTTACTTTTGACCCCTGAGAAGTAATTCTGTTACATCAGTTGTAATGGGTAGCTTGAGGGGCCTTTGACCAGGCATCAAATGTTTCCTTTATTCATAGTTCCCTTGAAAGGCACCCCCTCTCTGTGTACCCTGTAAACTCTGCCAACCTCCTGCTAGGATGGAGGAAGCCCCACAGACCTTGAATGGGGCTCTTCATCCCACCTCCGTCAAACAAAGCACCACCACCTCCCCAGTGAGCCAAGACAGAAACTAGGGAGTCAGGCTGCGCAGGCCTGCAGTTCCTGCCATCCACTCAGTCATTAAGGTAGCACCTTTCTCCTTAACCTCTCTCCATTTCCACAGCTACACTTCGGTCAGTTCCTACTGTCTCTCATCCAGCCTATTACTGCAACCTCTCAACCGGTTAGTCTGACCCAGGCTGTTTTTCTCTCTGGTCCCTCTAGTTCACAGTTCCAGAGTAGTCTTTTGTTTGTTTGTTTTATAAATTTATTTATTTTATTTTTGGCTGCATTGAGTATTCGTTGCTGCACGCGGGCTTTCTCTAGTTGTGGAGAGCGGGGGTTTACTCTTCGTTGCGGTGGCTTCTCTTGTTGCAGAGCACGGGCACTAGGGCGCGTGGGCTTCAGTAGTTGTGGCACACGGGCTCAGTAGTTGTGGCACACGGGCTCAGTAGTGTGGCTTGCAGGCTCTAGAGCGCAGGCTCAGTAGTTGTGGCTCACGGGCTTAGTTGCTCCATGGCATGTGGGATCTTCCCAGACCAGGGATCGAACCCATGTCTCCCCTGCGTTGGCAGGTGGATTCTCAACCACTGTGCCACCAGGGAAGCCCCAGAGTAGTCTTTATAGAACACAGATTTAATCCCATTGCTCTCTGTGCCCACCTCCCCATTGCCTGTTGGATAAAGTTTGGACTCCTTAGCTTATCACATGAAGGCCTTCACATCTGCCCTCTGCCCCTCTTTCCAGCCTCATCTTTGTCTCCTCCCCCACAAACCCCCTGTATTCCAACTGTGCCTTTTCTCACCACCATGCTTTGGCACTCCCTTTTCCCTCTGCCTGCACTTTTGACCATTCACCTCTTTTTGTCTTCGTTTAATGACTACTCATCTGTCACAATTCATCTTAGGACTCACTTCTTCCCAGAAATGCTCTGCAACCTCGCAGTCTGGTCAGGGGCCTTTCGTCTGTCCTCACACAGCCCCCTGGCTTCCCTCGTGTCTTGACATGTCCTTCTGTGTGGATGTGATCAGTCTTCCTGTCTGTCTCCCCTCTAGACTTGGTGAGCCCCTCAAAGGCAGCGGCAGGCACCACGTGGGCTCTGTTCCTGGTTCCTCTGTTAGAGCTTGGCAGAGAGTGAGTGCTGAGTATTGGGTACTCACACATGCGGAGGAACTGAGGCAGACAGGAAAGTCATGTCTCTTTTTCTTAAGTAGTGCCCTCCTCTGGGATTTTCAGAGCCCACACTTTCCCAGCCTCTTTCTGCCTCTGTTTCACCCACTTTCGCTAATCCAGGTCACTCACTCTAGGAGCCCCCAGCCTCCGAGGGTTTGCTCATGGCCATGTAGGGGAAGCAGTGGTGACCTGGCAGGGTTGTGGCTGAGATGAACAAGTGCTGAACTTTGATGCTCAGCATAGTGTTGTGAGGTATGAGGCAAGTCATTTGTTACTAATAATCAAGTATTGAATTTTGCAAGTGATTTGCTTTTTAAAAAAATAATTATCATAGATTTCAGGTTATCCTTCTAATATCACTATCAACTGTGTGCTTGAATGAGCGAGAAGGGGGTGGAGTTTGGAGTTAGAGCTAGCCTGCAAGAATCACCTGGAACAGGTTGGCAAACATTTTCTGTAAAGAACTAAATGGTGTTTTAGGTTTTGCAAGCCACGTATGGTCTCTGTCAGAGCTACGTAATAGACATATGTAAATGAGTGGGGGTGGGTGTGCTCCAGTAAAAATTTTATTTTCAAAAACGGGCCAGATTAGGCTGGCAGCTTGACGTTTGCCAGCCCCTGAGCTATAGTGATAATATCTACCTCTACTGAGTCTCTGTCGTGCCTGGCACTAAGCTGAGGTCGGGTGACTTTCCTGAGGCTTTGGGGCAGGCTGATTAATCTTTTCTACCCCTCCACATGATGACATGTCTTGCAGGATTCCGAGAGGGTTATCCTTACCCCTATCCCCACACCCTGTATTTGCTGGAGTCAGCCAATTTACGACCACACCGCTTTCAACCAGATCAGCTGCGGGCCAAGATGATCCTGTTTGCCTTTGGCAATGCCCTGGCTCAGGCTCGGCTCCTCTATGGGGTATGTATGTGGGGAAGACCACCAAGCTGCCTTACGTTGAGTTGGTTTCCTGCCTTACGTTGTGTTGGTTTCCTGCCTTCCGCTACTCAAAGGAAAGGGGGCATGGAGGGATTTATTTTTTTGCTTGACTGAGGAGTTTTAGGGAGAGGCACTTGCACTCACCCTACAGAGATGAGGTGCCATCTGCTGGGGGCCTACGATGTGCTTGTCTCTAACATAAGATACCTCATTTTTTTTTTATAACAATAACCCACAAGGTTTCATTATGATCCCCATTTTTCAGATTATGCCTCTGAATCCCAGGGAGGCTTGTCCAGCATTACGCAGCAGTAAGTGGTGGAGAAAGGATTGGGACTAGGTAGACCCAACTCCTAAGGCTTCAGTTGTCTGTGCTGCAGCACACTGCCTCTGTTCTGTACTGTTGGAGCCCAGAGCACAAGGCTCCATCAGGCAGGCAGGAGGAAGTGAAGCAGGAGATGGCCCAGGCCTGCCTGCCCACTCAGGACAGGTTCTGAGGACCCAGGATACCACTTGGATGGTAGCCCTTTGATTCTAAGAGGAGGTCTCAGGGACCTAGATGTTACAGAATGCAGGCTGAGTGGTTGTCACACAGTGCTGTCCCAAGATTGGAGGAAAGCCTGGCGGGGAAGCAAAGGCCTCCAGGAAGGGGATGGCAATATGGGAGTCCCCAAGCAGGCCTGGGACACCAGATCCCTGGCTTTTTGTGTGTGTTGTGGGGCGGGAGGGGAGGGATGATTTTGAGGGCTGCTGTTGGGCTCCCAGGTCTTGGTTAGAGCCTAAGGCCCTCCTGGAGGAGTGATGAACTTCAGAATGCTTTGTTTCCCATCTTACTTGGTCTCGGTGGGGTTGGTACTGTGTGGTTAGCCTAATGAGATAGAGAGTAGTATGGACCTTGCCTGTATTGAGCATCTGCTACATGCCAAACATTTAATTCGGGCTCTTTATAGCAGTGGTTCTCAAAATATGGTCGTGGATTAGCAGCGTGAACATCATCTGGGGACTTGTTGGAAATGCAACTTCTCAGACCCACCCCAGACATCCTGCATCAGAAGCTCTGGGGGTGGGGCCTGGCAGTCTGTTTTAACAAGCCCTCCAGGTGATGCTGGTACAAGCTCAAGTTTGAAAACCACTCCACTAAAATTTGAGAACCATTGCATTATTTAATCCTTGTAGCAACCCCCCATGGCAGATACTATTAGCTTCATTTTATAGATGAAGAAACTGAGGCTCAGGGAGGCTCAATAACTTCCCCAAGGTCACACAGCTAAGAGATTAGCAGCTATCACATCTTTATGTGACCTTCTTGTGTCTTTCCAGTCCTTGGGAGGTTATCTTAATTCCCATTCTCTGACATACTTTCTGAAGGCTCTGGAAGGTTTGGTAACTTGCCCAAGATCCCACAGCTAATGAGTAGGGAAGCAGGCATTGGAGCCCTGATCTCTCCAGCTTCAAAGGACATGCTGCCTCCTGACTCTGGGGGAGGATAGGGAGGCAGAGATAGTCACATGCCAGGTCCCAGGCCTGCAGGCTCATTGTAGCTTCTGTGCCAGCAGAGCATGGGTAGCAATGCTGTCACTAATTGCCACCCAGTTGGGTAGGAGAGGAGGCCTCCCCCACCCCCTCCAGGTACAAATTATTCCTGGGGATGTGAAGTTGAGCAATTATGGGAAGAGCCTCTGTGTAAAAGGTAAAATTGCTGAGAAATTTATGTACTACCTGCAGTTTTATTGATCTGTAGAGGGAGATAAGAGTCAATACAGAATTCTCAGCTAACACTTAGAGGTACTTTTCTTTTTTATTTCTCATGCAGCTAAAAACAGGTATTTCTAAGGCCAACGGTCCCAGTGTGGCCTACACTGAGGTCTGACATTAGCTATTCCTAATGTCAGATTCAGCCCTGGAGCGGTGAATGTAGGCAGCATCTTTGAATCAAGGATGCTTTGCTTCATGGGGCCTGCCTATTGAATCTTTGTCCAGTGGATAGCAGTCACCAAACTGGACTCCTGCAGGCTCAGTAGGGTGAACGTATGATTTGTCATCCAGACTGGGATACTTTTGAGAATGGCAGAGGAGCTACTATCAGATACAATGGGACACTAGGTGTAGACCAGAACAATAAGATTCCAAGTGATTTAATAGCCTGGGGTCTGATCCTGGGTAACCTTGAGCAAATTATACCACCTCTCTGAACCTCAGTTTCCTCATCTGTTAAGTGGGTATATACCACTGGATTTATGAGATTAGAGGTGACTTTATGTGAAACTGGTGTGATGCCTGGCACATGAGAGGCCTTCAGTAAATGGTTGCTAGTAGTATTACTGTTACCAAGTGGCACTCATTGAAAGAGGTAATCAGCAAATGTGTTGACTGGTGGAATCCTGGGGCCAACACAGCTGGAGTGGACACTCAGGAATCTGACACATACTCAGAGTTGCACCGAGAGGCTGAAGCTCAGGTGAGATGCCTGCCGGTAGGCTTAGGGCATTCCAGATGCCCAGCCCTGAGGAGTAAAGTAAGGCAGACGGAAAGTGTGACTGGTCTAGCACTAGCCATTGTAGGTTCTGATGCCACACATCGTTGTGACTTCAGATGAGTCACTGCCTCACCCAGTCTGTTTCCTCAACTGTCAAATGGAGTGAGAACCGAATGAGATTATATATATTATATGAATTGACCCTCCAGGTTAACATTTGATAGACATCACTGTTGTCACTGTCAGGTTACGGCCATGAGTTTGAGGGGTTTGCCGTCATTAACCTCCCAGCTCATCCTTCTGTACTGTGCAGCTTGCCTGGCAATCACCTCTCAGTGGCAGGAATTAGTACTTTAATGTGCTCAAGTTGAAGAGCAGGTACCCCGGGGCCACGAGGCATCTGAGGCCAGGCAGAGCCAGGCTGGGTGCGGGTGAGAAGGCCTGGCCCTGGACAGTGCCCTCAACTCCGCATTCTGTTTTCAGTGTCCTGCGGGGTGAACCACTAAAGAGGGGTGGGGGTTTATTTCAAAGGCCAGAACTAGAAATTGCCTGGTTTGTGCTGCTCCTTTCAGCCCACCATTTCTGATTTGATTTACTTGTCCTCTTTTCCTCTCAGAACGACACTAAGGTTTTGGAGCAGCCAGTAGTCGTGCAAAGTGTGGGCACTGATGGACGTGTCTTCCAGTTCCTGGTGCTACAGCTGAACACCACAGATCTGGCGTCTGATGAGGGTGTCAAGAATCTAGTCTGGCTAGACTCGGATCAGCTCCTCTATGCGCATTTTTGGTGTCTCCCGGTGGTCAGAAGGAAGGCAGTTGTGGTAAGTCCAGCCGCCTCTGGCCTGGTGATGGGCCCAGGGCCAGGACTCACCCTCCCCAGAGTGAGCCTGGCTTGGGGTTGACGGGATGCTTGTGAGTGGGGCCCCGGCTTTAGGGTCTTCACGCTCAGGACCTCTGCCTGGAGGGCTACTTCAGCCCTGCCCATTACCTAAACCAGCGCCTTCCACCCTGGGCCCCAGCCCGCTCTTCACCTCACCTCCCGCGCTCCTCAGCGCCCACCACGCCCAGCTCCTTGTAGCTCTCCAGTACGCGCCGCTGCCTGAGTAGCTCAGGGTCCCAGTAGGTGCTGTTCCTTTTACAGAGGAGGCTGCTTCCTTCTTGCTCCCTCCTCCCTCTCCCCCACCCAACCTTTCCCATTTCTCTGTCATCTGGTTGTCCTCTATTTGTCATTCCAGATTTAGCATAAAGACCCACCATCCCAATCCCAGCCTTGCTTAAGTACCTTGGGTGGGTTCCCATAGCCCCTGGGTCCCCCCATCACAGCGCAGTCATGCTGCTGTCCTATAGTTATCTGTTTATGTGTTCTTCTCCTCTGTTAAAACGAGCACTGAGCTCCTCAAAGGCTGAGTCCATGAATGATGCGTTCATTTCATTCCTCCATGGCATTGTCACTCACTGCCGCACCTCCAGTGCTCAGCTGACAGAGACCAGGCCTGTGTTCTGTGTAGTGGGCAGTGGCAGTATCTAAATAGAATCATAATATAATATCAGGCAGTGATAAGCACTCTGAAGAGACAAAACAGGATTGGGGATGGGAGAGAACAGGGTGGGCTACTGCTGGATCTGTGGCTGACTAGCCATGTCCCACACAGGGCCTGAGTAGATTTGTTTAAGCGTCGTTGTTGAGCCTTTGAACATTATCTGTATGTTAGTGGAATGATGAGTTCTCCAGCGTCTGTCAGTATCGTTTACCCTTGAAATGCCTACTGGTCTGGTCCCTTCTCTTTGGCTCCAGACGCCATTCACTGTCCCTCCCCTTGTGGCCACGCCAGCCTCCTCCGCGTCCCTCTGCGCTCAGCTGCGCTCTCCCTCTCCCCGTCACGTCTTCAGGTCCTCGTCTTTCAGCCTCTTCCTTCCGAAGTAGTGACTCAGTGCCAGGCCTGTGCTGGTGTGCTCATGTGACTCCTCCTTCCCTGTCTCTTCCCGCACCCACCCCACCTCCACCAGCACGGACCCTGGGCTCCAGCCTCGCCCTAGCTCTTCCCACCTTCGTTCGTGCCTCCGGACCGGCGCATATACTGGCCTCTCTGGAGTCTCCTTTCTTTTCTCTTTCTGGCCCATTCTGTTGTACTTGCCCTTTAAGACTCATTCATACATGCTCTCTTCCATGTATGGAAGTCAATGAGTTAGTTATTTTCTCCCCTGTTTTCTTAGCGTCTTTTTCCTACTTCTATTATGAGGCCCATCACCTTGTATTATCACTACTGCAAACCTGGCTGGAAGCTCCTTGAGGGTGGGAGCCAGATTCAAGTCATTATTGGGTTTCCAGCACTGGGCACAGCTCAGATACAGAGAAGGTGCCTGATAAATGTGTGTGGAAGGAGTGAGGGATTATTGTCCCTGGGAATTAAAAGGGGCAACAGAACATTTGTTTGTGGTGGTTGAGGTGAGCAGGATTAGGGATCCAGGGCAGTGTCAACAGACGATTTGGCTGAAAGGTGCTGGGATGCTTCATATCCTCCTCGCTAGCCCAGCACCCCCGGCATCTCTTGGCACCAGCTCCCCAGCGCTCCTCCTTGGTCATGAGAGAAAGAAACAGTTATTATCCAGGCACTTAGGATTTGCATGAAACCGACCTTTGTTTTAATTGCTGCCATTAAACCTAGTAGCAGGATCCTAATGGGCTGTGTTCTTTCCAGGAACCTGTTGGGCCGACTGGTTTCCAGCCAGAGACATTCAGGAAGTTTTTAGCTCTGTATTTGCACGGTGCTGTGTGAGCCAAGGACCGTTCTGAGGCCTGGAACTCCCTGTGCCCCTCTCCCCCTGAGGATCCTGGGGCCTGGGTGGTGCCTGGGGCCTGCTCGGAGCCCAGTGCTCCTTTGGCTGGTGGTCTCGCTGACAATAAAGAGCCCTTCCGGTGCACTGGAGCCTGTGCTTGTTGTGGGGGGTGCCGTCAGGAGGGGCACCCACAGTTGTGTGCTCGCCCTTGCCATGAGCCTGCCTCTGCACAAATGCTGGCCCTGGAGCCTGACCTACCCCAGCTTTGTCCGTGACCCATCTTGTGACTTTAAATAAGAATCTTCATCTCTCTGAGTTGCAGTTTCTTCATCTGAAACTTGAGGCTAATATGACCTACACTGTTTGCTTCATATTAGGTGTTCTGTGATGGTCGCTAGGTTCTATGGCATTACTTAAATTGTGGACACATTCCACAATGACTGCAGAAGATCTGAATAGAATATTCATTGTAAATTTCTCACTAGTACCTTGGTTAATGGACTGAGTACATCCCTGGTTCAGCTGGCCTCTGTTCAGATAGCATCAAGTCCTGCTCTGGGCCAGGCAGCTTATACACAGCATCTTGTTCAGTCCTCACAAAACCCTTGCAAGGTAGATGTTTCCATATTCAAGAAAAGTGTTGAATTCCTACTGTGTGCCGGGCAGCATTCTGGGCCCTGTAGATGAGGAGGTGCAGATAGTGTAAGGAATTGCTGAAGGTCATGCAGCTGGTGTTGTAGGTCGGCTCCCGTAGGAAACCCTGAGATGGAGATTTGCAGGTGAAAGCTTGGGGAGAGCCTTGAGGATCAGCACCTGTGGGGAGTGATGATCGCAGCACCGGGTGGAGGAGGGACTGAGCTCAGTGAGTTTGCACCTGAGACCTTGGCTGGTTCCCGGCTCCGTGGGCCCCCTGGAACAGAGTTGTCCTCATGGAGCCGAGGTGCTG
Source organism: Balaenoptera physalus (assembly GCF_965194825.1). Taxonomy (NCBI): domain Eukaryota; kingdom Metazoa; phylum Chordata; class Mammalia; order Artiodactyla; family Balaenopteridae; genus Balaenoptera; species Balaenoptera physalus. The sequence goes on along the minus strand of NC_138882.1, from coordinate 150,767,578 downwards.
AGCCTTTCTACAAACACCAGTGACTTGTCACCAGTCACTGGATAACACTGCTCCCAATGTGGGAGAGACCTCAGGTGACGTGGCTTTGTTGGGCTGAGTGCAATTCCCGAGGGACTTTACTGAGAGCAGGCAGCCAGGACACTTTCTGCTGTGGGAGGATCACTCTGAAGAGGGGTCCGGGAGCCCATGTCACCTTCATCCATAACAGTGCTGTTTCCAGCGCCGTGTCCCTGACTCCCAGGTTGTGCTCCTTCCACTTTACAAGGTACCTTTTAGGCTGGGCGGGGCAGGGTTTACCAGGAAAAGGACAGATTGGGCTGGTGGTGGTGTGTGTGAAGGGGTTACTGGGGAAGGCGGCGGGTGTGCAAAAGCAGGGAGGCGAAGAAGATCCTGGAGCACTGGGGAGTGGTTGGAAATGGGGAGCGCAGGGAGGTCGGGGGTGAGGCTGGAGGGGCCAGCTCTCAAGGGCCTTGAATGCTGGCACATCAGGCTTCCCCAGATAAAAGTTGTCCCCCCACCCAAGGCAACCCTGGTCCTTTTCCCTAAGGGTAACCACAACTTAGAGTTTCTCATGTAGCGCCATTAAAATGTATATGTATAATAAGGATGCATATATTTACATTGCTTAGTGTCATCCTATTTATAGACCATTCTGCACCTTCCTTTTTTCACCTAATACCTTGGGATCGCAGGATCTTGCCCCATCAGCACATATGAGCTATGTTGTTTTTTTGAGCAGCTGCAATAATACCTGTCGATGGACATTGGAGTTATTTCTAGTTGTTAGCTATTACAAATAATTCTGCAGCGAGCATCCTTGTTCACATATCTTAGAGTACTTCTGCCAGCGCAGCCACTGGATAAATTCCTAAGCAGAATTGCTGAGTCAAAGGGATTTTTTTTAAAGAACACTCTGTGGGCGTGTGGAGGGCGAGTTGGCAGGATGACGGTACCGAGTAGAGCTGGAGGCCTTGCAGTCATTCTTGGATGAGTGATGGTGGTGGCTTGAAGCCAGGCTGAGGGGGCGGAAGCCCCCTTGCTACTAGTGGGAGAGTGGGGAGTGAGAGGGCGAAGCCAGCCTGGGTCTTGAGCGTGTGGGTCAGAGACTGCAAGTAAGTGGGCCATCAGCAGGTGACCTTGCAGCTTGAGGACTACCCTGGAAGGTGCCAGTGTTACAGGGCAGGCCTGGGTGCTCATCCCAGCCCCTGGAGTGAGGACAGCCCTAGTGGTTGGCCTTGGTCTGTCCGCTTGGACCTTGCAGCTAAGCTCTGGAGCCTGGCACCCACTGCTCTCTCCCTTCAAGCCCCTTGCAGCCGGTCCGCAAAGTGAGGCAGGCAGGACTGGCGTTTCTGTCCTCCCCATGCAGGTGAGGAGACTGAGGCTCAGACCCCACGTGGTGTAGAGTGAAGAACTGGGAAGTTCATATGTGATGACAGCTGCTTCCTCCATAGAGCTGTGCCTACCTCCCCACATCCCAAACGCCCACCTACCTCATCCTCCCCACCCTCTTACCTTCCTCATTAAACGCAGGGAGGGAGGAAATACAGGATGATTTTCAGGCCCTATTTGGCCTTAGACTTGAGAACAGACTACTCACCTGGTCAGAGCGAGTCTGGGAGAAGGAGGCAGGAGGAGGACTGTGTGAGGAGGGTGGACAGGGATGTCCCACTGTTAGTATGAAAGTCGCCCCGTATGGACTTGGACTTTTAAGCAACAGGCATTTGGAACCAAAATTTTGACAATGGCATTGTGAGCACATGTGAACGTACTCTCATTTGGTCATGTATTTAAGTGTCATGTTGATCCATTAGAAAGCTCAGTTCATTTCTGGCAGGCATCAGTGGACTGGGGAACGCCATTTCCAAGAGTCTCCTATATTCCACCTTCCACTCAGATCCTGAGTTTCCTCATCTGCAGAGTGGGAATAAAGTACCTCCCTTTCAGGTTTTCCCTACTTTGGGATTAACAGGCTGCATTTGACCAGGAGGTTTCAAGTAGATGGGTCTAGAGGTTTTCAGAAGCTCCGTGAAAAGGTGGGATTACTTCGGGGGGCCCTTTAGGCCGTCTCTGCCCTCTCCCAAGGCTGACTCAGGCTGGACGTAGGACCGGTGCTCGCCAGAGGCTCTGTGACTTGCTGGGCTCTGTCCTTCAGCAGCAGGCCCGAGACTGGTGTAGGAGCAGGCCAGGGTCACCTCAGGCTTTAGACAGCATCTCCCTGCTTCCTCTTTTGTGGCGGGACAAAGTCCTTTAAAGTGTGTATGTGACCTGGGTGTCTCATACCGTCTTCCCTTTAACATGAATACACAAATCACTGTGACTCATGGGGCCTACCTGCTTGGCTGCTGGAAGACCACCCTGTTATAGGAACCCTCTCCCCAGAGATGTCTGGGAACCTGCAGAGAATCCCAGTGTCCCCTCCTCAGCTCAGGATGATAAGCTCTCAGCCACTTGGTTCGTTCCACGGGTGTGTGTGAGCATCTAGTATGTGTTAGGCATGAGGCAAGGCCCCAGGTAGAGAGCATTGAGCAAAACAAGGTCCCTACTGTCATGGAGTTTACATTCCAACGTGGGGAGATGGTGCAGAAAGAAAGGTATGTCAGAGGATCTGAAGGCAAGTGTTCCCTGGCACAGACTCTGAGACGGAGAGTTGTGGCAGCAGGCTTACTGGGGCGCACTCCCCAGAGACCCATGAGCAAGGGAGGAGGGCGTGACTGGGCAGGGGGAGCTGAGACCCCCGCGGGTCCTCTAGAGAGCTCGGTGCCGGGTGGCTCTTCAGAGCCATCCTGAATCGAGGCCAAGTGTGGGGCCTTGAGGTCCCATGTCAGCCATTGGCCACTGGCCACCGTCTGGGAGGAGGTGAAATCTTGGGTGAGGCAGTCCCCTGGGGCCCAGGGCAGCACCCAGGAAGGGACACTGAGCCACCAGCAGCTGGGGACGGGGTGTGTCGGCCCTAACCTCACAGGGTGAGGCCTCTGTGAGAAGGTAGTGTTTGAGTAGAGACTGAACGAAGTGTGGGGCAGGCTGGGAAGGCGCTGGGGAAAACGCGACAGCTCTGAGATGGACGTGGGGTTGGTGTGTTTGTGGAGTAGCGAGGAGGCGGGGAGGCCCTGCTGGAGCACTGGCTCCACCACCAGAACCCCACCCCGCACCCAGCCTGCAACCGCCAGCCCGCCTTTCTCTGCAGAGCTCGCAGAACCGGGCCTGGTGTGGTCTTCGGCAGAAGGAATACGAGTCACATCAGCAGAGTCTATGGAGATCTCTCGTAGAGGTCATGGGACAGCTGAAAAGCTGGGAGGGACTTAGAAGTCAGAGTGAGCTAGTTCTGACCCCAGTTCTGCTCCTGAGAAGGGGTTTGTTTATCTTTCCCTCTGCCCTCCACCTGAGACCCCGGGAACCAATGCCCCCTTGTCCAACACAGGTAGCCCCCTATTCTTCCCCTCCCCACTGGCTCACACACTTCCAGCGATGCGGAACTTATTACCTCTCGAAGCAGCCTTTTTCACTGTGGCTGCTAAGCGTTCTCACACCTCAGGAGGAATGTCTTCCTTTAGCTTCAGTTCCGGGGTCCCGGCTCTGACTGCTGGGGCCTCACACCCCCATCTGCTTTCTGAGCCAGGGGAGATTTGAAGCTGGGAATAATAGGCCTCAAAGCCAAATAGCCCAGTGTCTGCCTCCCACTGAGCCTCTAAGCCATTTCTCAATCCACAGCTTACCTCGGCCACCTGCTCCAGGCTGTATCACAGAGCAGGGACCCAGTGCTTCAGCTGGGCTGAGGATGGCAGGGTGGAGTGAGGCCAGCCTCTCCCCTGTTCTGGACACTGGCTATTGCCACCTGAGATCCCATGCCAGACGACCTGGCTATGTCTCCTCATACCCAAAGCCCGTATCCAGGGTGCGGGCTTGTTGCCCAGGGCAAGAGTCTAGCCTGTCAGGAGCAGCGTAGCCCCGCCCAGCTTTCTGTCACCCACCCCACAAAACACATCTGTCTCCTCATCCTCAGCTGGGCTGATGGAATCCAAGAATAGGCTAGAATTGGGGACTGAGCCCTGAGGTTCCCCACTACAGACCTCTAGGGGATCCAGCAATTCAGCTCCTTTTGTAAGTCCCTAGTGTGTGCCAGGCCTTGTGCTGGGAGCCAGAGATACAGAATGAGACATGGTCCTCCAGGAGTTCCCAGCTGGCGGGTGGGCAGTGACAGAGTAGTCAGTCTCCTTTGGATCTGCTGAAGCCATAAAGGCCACCTCTTTCCCCACACCTGAGCACCTACCCCCAGGTGACAGCATGCAGTGGGGAGGAGTGCAGGAGTAACTGTACTCAGCAAGCATCCACTCACTCCGTGAACACTCCCTGAACACCTGCTGGGCGCCAGGCCTTGTGCTGGGTCACTCACTCTGGGGACAAACACTCAGGCATGGTCCCAGGCTTCGAGGAACTCCCAGTCTGATGGGGGAGGCAGACGTTGAACCATTTACAGCATAGGGGTCGTGGGGGCTCAAAGAAAGCCTTCACCTCAGCCTACAAGGCTTCCTGAAAGGCGGCCCACATGAGCTGGATTCTAAAGGGCAAGTAGGACAGGCGTGCCGAGAGGGAAGAGCAGGAACAAAGGCCCCAGTGGGCAGCGATCCCTGAGGAGTTCTGCATCACCGGAGCATGCAGTGCTGAGGGTTGAGAACAAGCAGGAGAGGCCCGCAGGGCCTGAATGAGGCGAGGAGCGTGCCCTGGATCCCAGGCCGTGTGCGGCACTCTCCTCTCTGCAGCTTTCTTCCCTTGATGTCCGGGCACCTCACTCGCCTCCTCACTGCCTGCTTTGCTGGTTCTTCCTGTTTCCCAGGGCCCAGTCCCTGGGCCCTTCTCCATTCACTCTCCAGATGATCTCAGTCTCATGGCTTTCAAGAGCATCTGAAGGCCAACAACTCCCTAAGTATGTCTCTAGCCGAGACCTGCCTGCTTGACTTCTTTACCTGGATGTTGAACAAGCATCTCGTGGAGCGTCACCTCAACCTGCTCTTCCCGCAGCCCCCCTCACCTCAGTGACGGGCGTCGCCAGCCTCCCACAGCCGTTTGTTCCCCTCTGTATCCCTAGTGTTAGGACAGTCCCTGGCATGTTAACAGGTGCCCCATAAATATGTAAACTGATGGATGGAAGAGTTTAAGGATGCTCAGAAGTGAGTGAGTTCGGTCTTTGTGGTATTGGAAGGGCTGAGATGGAGGCAGGAAACCAAGGTGGTAGCTGAATGTCCAGGTAACAGATGGCAAAGACTGGGGCTCCATAGACACCTGGGAATGGAGAGGAGAGTGCCAGCGCAGGGCAGGATGGACCCTCTTTCAGCACCCCCTCGCTTGGTCTGGTCTTCTGTTTCCAGCGCTCCCACCCAGTGAGCCCAGGGGAGCTCCAGCTCCACTCAGTTCAGGGCAGAGCCCTCCCAGAAGCCTGGGATGTACTCTGGGCTCAGGCCCCTGGAGTCTGTGGAATCCTCAAGGGACAGCAGAGGCTGGGAGTCAGAGATTCCCCAGGGTCACCCAGGGCATCAGGCTGAATGGCCCCAGCTGAGCCCAAACTGGAGTCCTGCTCTGGCTCTGTGCCTTGGTAGTTGCTGACCCACCCCTTCCAAGCCCCCTCCACACACACCTGTCCCCTGCCCCAGGCAGGCCCCGCCGGCACCAGCTAGTTTGCCTCAAGGCTCTCCTTTTCTGGATCCAGGGAGGGGTGCCCAGCCAGGAAGGACAGGGCCCTCACTTCGACCCCCAGGCTGGCTGGTCACTATAATTAGGCCCTTGTGGGTAGTGATGAGTAGTAGGAAAGCAGCTGCTGAGCTGGGGCCTTTGGCCTGGCTTGTCCACTCCTGCCCAAGTTTCAGTGATGGGCTAAAGCCCTCCTCTGTGAAAGCATAGGAATGACACCCACCTTCTGCCTCTCACTCCGAGACCCTCATCCTGGCTGCAGAACCTGGATCTGGCCCGGCCCTGCTCAGTCAGGCCTGGACAGGACAGGGTGGTGAAAACACTGGGGGTAACAGGAGCCTGTCCTCTCAAAGACCTCTTGCTGAGAAGGCCGACCCCAAACCAGCCCTCATCAGGGCCATGAGTGTGGCAAAGGCAACTCTGGGGGTGCTGGGGGGAATCACAGGCTGAGAGGTGTGTTAGGGTGCCTGGTGTTCGAACCCCGCCCCCAGCAGAGGTGGGCAGTGAGGCCCACAGCAGGCTCTCATTACAGGCTGGGGGCCCTTTCCTTCCTCTCTGCAGGGACCCCTGTGACCTGGGCTCCCTTCTCCAGGCCACTGCTCCCACCTGCGCCTGAGGCCTGCTCTGGGGAGCACAGGGGCAGCGAGGGTATGGAGTGGATGCTTGCCCGTCATCTCCACCTTCTTTGCTCAGCGTTGGGCTGGCACGTGGCAGATGCTCAGTGCTGGTGAACAAACACCTCTTCAGGAATGTCAGTGCAGGTCAGTAACAGCCTGCGTCTCCTCATGTGTCCAACAGTGATGTTTTCCCAGTAGTTCAAAGGCGTCTGTGCTGAGGAAGAGCCTAGGAAGCCTTATTCCCCGATGAGGACGGAAGGACAAATGGAATTTTCTAGGCCCTCCCAGCTAATCATCACACCCATTTAGATGCTCCCCAAAAGAGTAATACCACCAACAGCTAACACTGCTGCTCTTACTGCTTAAAAGGCACTGTTCTCTAAACACTTTACAGATGTTAACTTATCCTCACAACCACCACATGATAGGTAAATCGTTATCCCCATTTTATACATGAGGAAACTGAGGACAGAGGTTATGAACTAACTTGCTCAGGGCCACACAGATCCTGCAGGATCTGAAACTGGTCCCTTCAGACCTTGTAAAGGCGGGCTAAAGCCACACTTTGCTCAGACATCGTGTGTTTCCCTCCCCTCCTGCTGTGGGCCTGGCCCCAGAGCTCCAGGGAGGCAGAAAGTTCTACTTTCTAAATGTTGTTCAAATCAGCATCCACAGCTGCTGACTTGGTGGGCTCGCAGTAGTTCTTGCCTAGACGGCGGCTGGGACCGGGTCTCCCCGCATCTGTCCAGCCCCACCCAACCATCTTCCAGGATGCGGCTAGCACCGTTTTCAAAAATTCAGGTCAAAGTGTGCCACTCTTCAAATCTTTCAAGGGCCCCCTGTTGCCTTGGAGGTGAGAAAATAAAACTCAATGCCCCTGTGGCCCGGCACCCTAGGACCTGTGAAGCAAATTCCATCTGAAGGGAGAAAGCAGGGCGTGGCTGCAGCCCATGGGGCCAGCCTAGCCGATGCTGACTCTCCACTGAAAACAGCACACCGGGAACCTTATCCAGAAAAATATACTCTGGCAAACCAAAATGCGTTTGCAAGATGAGAAACCGCAACTGCCTTTTAGAATGTCCCCGAATATTTGAAGTGAGACAGTGTCCTCCCAACCCATCTATCTTCCCCAACTCTCCACAGAAGATTAACATACCCAGGAAAAGAAGGCCGACTCCTGAAACAGCACAAACCAAAATCTTGCCCTGCACCAGGAACAAAAATTCTGCCCAAACAGTTGCCTGGCATTTTGTAATCAGTATAATGAACTCCAACCCACGTTCCCCCGAAACATGTCAGGAAGGGCTGCGGAAAAAAGATGTCCCTTTAATAAAACGTTATCAACATATATCGTACACAAACTACAATGTATCATAATTACTTTTTTTTCCTCTCTTAATTCAGAACCAGACTACAAGGTAAGAAAAAACACAGAAACAGCTACAATGTTCCCAATAATCCGCACAAGGTCTTTTTTCAGGCAGATGATATCTCACATAATATGATATACATGGATCAGAAAGGGAGGGACGAAAACAAAGACCAGCTACAGGGGAGGAGGAGGAGGAGGAGGGATGTAAATGTACAAAGAATTCTGGTGTCTTCAGGGCAAGACACAGAGGTTTCGATGGGGGGTGGTGAGGTGAGGGAGGCCACAAGTCACCCCTCCTGGGAGGGGACAGGCTCCACTGTCGCATTTGTCGGTTTTTGAAAATAAAAACAGGACCGGAAACAGCACATCTGTTTGGTTGCTGGCGTCCCCCCCTGCCCCCCACAGCTATTCCAAAGTCTCTCTGTCCAGTTCCAAGCGCACACAGAGCAATTCTGGTCAATATCCCATTTTTGAAAAAGAAGAATCAAGAGGGAAAAAAAAGAAAACCCAAACTCCAGCCCTCCACTGCCTGCACACACAAGGAGGACGATTCGAGGGATGAGAACGCGGAGGTCACAGTTTCCATGTCCCAGGTCATAGCCATCCTGTCGGGGCGGCCTCCCCCACTCCGCTCCAGGCCACCACCCCGCTGGCAGGATTCTCACTGGGAAGACTGGAGTGGGGGCTGAGGAGGGGGTTGGAGGGCGGGACGCTGGGCGGGGAGAGGTCCAGAAGAGAGAGGAAGCAGTCCTGGGAACACAGTGCATGCCACTGGGTCGCAGCATGGCTCCGCTGGGGCGGGATCCTGAAAGCGGTCGGTGGTCTGGCCCCTCCGGCCACGTAACGGGGGAGGGGGTCTGGGGTCGAAGCTGTGCAGCTGCTGTTGCCACCTCGCCAGGAGACCAAGCAGAAACAAGACAGGTTCCTGCCCTTCCCTTGCCCGTCAGCACAAACCAAAAACCCCAAGTGGAAAAGGGTGACTCCTTTTTTCTTTCCCAAAAAGGCCGTTTGAAAGAAACCACCGATTGTAAACTGCCCAGTTTATTATAATTATTATTATTATTTTTAGATGGCTACAAAGACAGGTGAGATCTCACACCTAGACTAGCTTTCCTGGTGGAAGGGCTTGGGTACAGACAGACAACAGGGCTTGGGTTTTTGTTTTTTGTTTTTCGTTTTTCGCTTTTTTTTTGTCCTTTTTTTTTTTTTTTTTAAAGAAGAAAGCAAAGAGGTTGATTGGGGTCGGGGGGGCTTGCTAGAAGCTTCCATTTTTAAAAATTTTTCCCCCAAAAAACCCCCCTGAAAACAAATTAAAAAAATCCCAACAACGGTAAAACCCCAAACAAAAAACAACAAAAATGTGTCATGTACATAAAAGGTCCTTTTGGGAAAGGGCAAGGGGTGGGATTTTTCTGGTCATTGACTTGAAATATATTTTTGAGTTTTGTCCTTCATGTTTTATGGAATAAAAAGTTCGGCCTTTTTATTGCATGAAACTAAAATTGAGAAAGGTTGGGGGAGGGGAGGGGGAGGGTTGAGGGGGAGCAGGAGATGCCCCTCCCCCAGCTCCTGGGTAATGACACCTCACTTCTTCTTGCATAATTTCTGGCATCTTCCCGCCTGCAATGCCGGCTCTCTCAGCGTCTCAGAGAAGAGGAGGGGGGATCACACACTCATCGTCATGCTTGGAGAATACTGGAAGGGGAGAAGCAGAGAAGGGGGGTCATGAGGGCCAGGGTGTGGGAGAGCCCTGTGGAGGTCTGACTGCACAGAGCTGGACTGGGCCTGTCGGGGGGTGGCTGGGCTGAGACACCCATGATGGCACTGGGTGGGCAGGGGGCCAGCAGTAGGGACTTAGGAGCCACCTCTCGGCACCAGCCTCTGTCCCTGACTCCTCTCCCCTGGCCCCTTTCCCTCTCCAAATCACCCCTTCTTTCCAAGCAAAGCAGCAGCAGCCCCTGCCCTCCCCTCATGGGGCCACCGACTGCAGAGAACTGGGGTCTGACGAGCCGGAGCACAGACAGGGTGCCCTGGGGTGGGAGCCGGCCTGGGGTTCTCAAAAGCTGCTTAACCATGACATCGTTTCCTCAGATGAGACTGTAAATAGAGGCCCAGTGTGAAAAAGCAGACGGCCAGCTCCTCTGCACTGAGACCCCGGGAAGTCACTGGTTGTGTGAGACTCCCTCCCCAGGACAGGAGGAAATAGACTGGGACAGAGACCCAGTGGGCCAGAGCCCAGGGCTCGGCCAGCCACGTCAGCTTCTTCAGTGCTGGAGGCGCTGCGCCTCCATGTGGATGCTTCGGGAAGGTCAGATTCAGGTAGCAGGGGTCAGCGCCACGCAGCGGGGGGTGGGGGGGGGTGGGGGAGGTGAGGGCTCTGCACTTTGTGTGGAAAGATAACCGAGGTGAAAGGCCCACGACACAGCTGCCAGGACACTGGCCCAGCAGGCAGGTCTTGGCCAGGACACTCTGAAACTTAAATCAACAGGCCCCAGGGGATACGGTGAGGACCCAGGGGTGAAATGAGGGTGGTGGCAGGCACACTTACATTGTCGTTCTGGAAGGAGTGAAGGAAGTTCCCTCCTAGCTCACCATCGTCTCGAGGGGTGCCTGGAGGATTGCTAATGCCACTTATGTTGTTAGGAGAATTCTGCAGAGAGAGCAGAGGAGGTAAGCCCCCGTGCCCCCAGCAACCTGCCCCCCAGATGGGGGAAAGGCTTTCTGCGTGGTGCTGTCAGGGAGGAGACATGGAATACACACTCACTTTTGGAAGTCCATCTATGTCACCTGACCCTGAAAGGAAAAAAGAATCCAGTTCAGTTCCTTGCCCACCGTTCTGTGCAGGGGCCTCCAAACCCTTCCACCCAAGCCCAAACATCTCTGCAAAGAGGATCTTCTACTTAGGCAACATCTTCCTCTTGGGATCTTCCTGTGGGGACGGGGCCTAGTGGAGCCAGGAGCCAAGGCAGAGAAGGCTTCCCGGAGGGTCGGGCAGGGGGCAGCATGATGAGGTCAGGGCGCTGACTCACCTAACGAGCCGTTCATGTGGTGTGGCTCCATGCCACCCATGCCCCCCATCGGGCCGTCCGAGCCTGGACCCATCGGGAACTGTGGGAGAAGCACAGAGCGTGGCAGCTGAGTGGGCCCTCGGCTCGGCCGCAGCCCTCGCGGGGCTCCCACGCCCAGCTGCATCCCCGGGGAGCTTCCATTCTGGTGGGGTCACTCTCACACACTCAGGCATTTGATTTAACACCAGGAGGCCGGAGCCGGTGCCTCCCCTCGGCCCTAGGAATTGTGCAAGGCAGAAGGGCTCACTCCTATGCACCACGGGAGGAAACAAACCCGGAGAGAGAGAGGGACTGGCCCAAGGCCACCCAGAGACAGCTCTCAAACCAGGCCTGCTGGATCCCATCCCGGGCTCTTTCCATCCCTGGGGCAGCGTGCGGGGCTCGCCAGTGAGAACCTCACACAGACTGAGTGACCAACTGCCAGGCCAGGAAACAAAAACATTAGTGCTTTCCCTCCCCATTTTACAGATGAGGAAACTGAAGCACAGAGTGGACCATGCTTTGCCCACGATCTCCCAGGTAGGAGAGATGGAGGAGCTGGGGCTGGGCCGTGGGCAGCCTGGCCCTGGAACCATCACACTAGCCTCCTCCAGGCTCTTCCTCAGAAACGTGTGGGGAGCTGGGGTGTGGGTGGCAGGACTTCTCTCGCTGGGACTGTGTGGGGGAGTTCACTAATGAGCAGAACTGACGGTGCAGACAAACCAGACACCAGACGTGTAATCCGCTCTACCCGCCTCCTCGGGTCTGTCTGGAACTAACCCCCCCATCTCAGCAAAGCAGCAACCAAAGGCCAGAGGTCACATTACATGGCCACCAAGGGATGGCTGAGCCCACTCTGGAGAGCCAAGGCCCAGGGATACAGACTGGATGCCAGGGTGGACAGGGGACAGAAGTGGCAGAATGGAGGCCTGTGCCGGGCAGTAAGGACACAGAGCTGAGTCACACCTGGGCCTCAGTCTGAAGGAGCACAGCCACGGACACCCAACTTCCCCACAGGATGCCGAGATCCAAAGAGAGCTGCAGACAAAGCACGGGTGCAGCTTCAAAAAAAGGCACTGGGGAAAGGGCAGAGAAATCAGAACAGACTGCATGGAGGAGGAGGCAGAGCGCCAAAATAATTGAGGGGTAGAATCTGGACAGGCAGAGATGGACCATGGCCTTGTTCTCAGCAGGGGTCCTGCCTGAGCAGAAGTAAGAGACCTCCTAGCAAGTGGCAGCACGGAGTGGCCGGAGCAGGAACTGACGCGACGAGACTGCAGGGGAGGGGCTGGGGCACCAGCCGCTTCCTCACCCCGCCGCCCACTCACACACCCCGTGGGGGCAGGATCCTTGCCTCCCCAGTGGCCTCCCAGGGCCACTCGCAGGCTTTCGGGCACATTTTGCCATCTGGCCACCAATTTCATGCTTATGAACCCAAGTGATAGCAGGATGAGGGTGACCAACTTTTTAAGGAGCCAAACCCAGACACAGTCATACCAGACCAAAAGAATCCCAAAATGTGATAATAAACAATTATGCACATGCGTTATTACTGTAACATATATATTTAAAAAACAGGTATCTTAAATTACATATTATGTGTATTTTTGTTATTCTTTTTAACAGTTTTATTGAGATATAATTCACATACCATACAACTGACCCATTTAACGTATGCAATTCAGTGGTTGTTAGTGTATTTAGAGTTGTGCAACCACCACGACCATCAATTTTAGGACGTTTTCATCACCTGCATCCATTAGCAGTCACTCCCCATCCCCCCCTTGAGTCCCCAGGCCCACTCAACCAAATTTATTCTCTGTCTCTACAGATTTAGCTATTCTAGACACTTCATACAAACAGAATTATATGTGACCTTTGTGGCTGGCTTCTTTCACTTAGCAAAACGTCTTCAAGGTTCATCCATGTTGTAGCATGTGTCATGTACTTCATTCCTTCTTACGGCCAAGTAACATTCCACTGTATGTATATACCACATTTAATTACTCATTCATCAGTCAATGGGCATTTAGGTTGTTTCCACTTTTTGGCTATTATGACTAATGCTCCTGTGAACATCTGTGTACAATTATTGTGTGGACATGCTTTCATTTCTCTGGGGTAGATACCTATGAGTGGGATTGCAGGGTCACAGGGTAACTGTTTAACCTTTCGAAGAACTGCCCGACTCTTCCACAGCATCTGCACCACTTCATGTTCCACATTCCCACCAGCTACGTGTGAGGGTTCCAATTTCTTCCCATCCTTGCCAACACTGCTCATTATCTGTCTTTCTGATTCTAGCCATCCTAGTGGATGTGAAGTGGTATCTCATTGTAGTTTACATTTGCTTTTCCCTAATAACTGACGCTGAGCATCTTTTCATGTGCTTATTGGCTATTTGTACACCTTTGGAGAAATGTCTATTCAGATCCTTGGCCCACTTGCTTTTAAATTTATTTTTTGGCTGCGTCGGGTCTTAGTTGCGGCATGTGGATCTTCTGTCGTGGCGTGTGGGCTTCTAGTTGTGGTACGCAGGCTCTTCTCTAGTTGTGGCACGTGGGTTTCTCTCTAGTTGTGGGGCGCAGGGTCCAGAGCGCGTGGGCTCTGTAGTCGCAGCATGCGGGCTCTGTAGTTGTGGTGTGTGGGCTTAGTTGCCTTGTGGCACGTGGGACCTTAGTTCCCCAACCAGGGATCAAATGGGCATCCCCTGCATTGCAAGTTGGATTCTTAACCACTGGACCACCAGGGAAGTCCCCTTGGGCCATTTTTAAGTTGGTTTGTTTTTTTATTATTGAGTTTTAAGAGTTCTTTACATATTCTGGATTCAAGTCCCTTACCAGACATATGACTTGCAAATATTTTCTGTGGGTTGTCTTTTTACCTTCTTGACAGTGTCCTTTGAAGCACGAATTTTAAATTTTAATGAAGTCTAGTGCAGCTACTTTTTTCTTTTGTCACTTGTGCTTCTGGTGTTGTAGCTAAGAAGGCTTTGCTAACCCAGGTCACAACGATTTACTCCTACATTTTCTTCTAAGTGTTTGATAGTTTTAGCTCTGACATTTAGGCCTAGGGTCTACACTGAGTTAATTTTTGTGTATGTTGTAAGAAAGCAGTCCAACTTCATTCGTCTGCACGTGGATATCCAGCTGTCCCAGCACCACTTCTTTATTCTGTATTTACTTTTCTGTTACTTAAATGCTATTAATTAAAGAACAGCTGAACTAGTTAATAGGGGCAAACAGTAGGAGGACTAGTTAAACAAATGACGTGTGGAAAAAACACAACACTTTTATAATATTTCTGTCTTCTGACACAGTAAATTATTTTAACTCTTTACTGGATATTTAAATGTTGTAGGCTATATTACTGTGTATTTATTGAACACACACGTAAGATTTTTTCAAAAGAGAACCTAAATACAGTAAGACTGATTAAACAGATACTACCTATATTTAGTTTCTAAGAACTGACTTTTTTTCTGTCCTGTATCACAATAGGATATTTTTGCTCTGCCTTTTTTTTTTAATTATTTTTTTAAGATTTTAAAAAAGGTTTTACATACAAAAAGCTAGCAGTTTCTTTCATTGGGTAGATGTCTTGGATAATCCATTCAAGGAAGATCATTCAGTCTTATATCCTCTGTGTACTGATGGGAACACTGGTGGTACCTCCTGAGGCCACGTTTCTGGACCAGACCATGCCAGTGTGAGAAGACATGGCCAAAGCAAGAGCCTGGCCGATTTTTTTTTTTTGTGGCGGGGCTGGTGTCCATTAGAGCTGCTGGGGACCCGTCTTGCTTTCAGGGGTCCAACAGGGCAAATGGCGCTTGCTTTTCCACTAATACTTCCCTGAATTGCCTGCAGGCTCTCGGGCATCCTTCTTTCCTTTTATGTAGTGGCAAAACTGAATACAGGGTCAAATGGAAAATGCACTGATGTGCCGCTCTGCTCTTATCAAGCCCTGGTGTCAGTCCAACGTGGTAACACCAGACTATCCTCTCCACAAACACGTCTGCACGGACTTCCCTGGACACGGGTTCAATCCCTCATCTGGGAAGATCCCACATGCTGCGGAGCAACTAAGCCCATGCGCCACAACTACCGAGCCTGCGCTCTAGAGCCCGCAAGCCACAACTACTGAAGCCTGTGCGCCTAGAGCCCATGCTGCGCAACAAGAGGAGCCACCGCAAGGAGAAGCCCGCGCACCACAACGAAGAGTAGCCCCTGCTTGCTGCAACTAGAGAAAGCCCGTACGCAGCAACAAAGACCCAAAGCAGCCAAAAAAACAAAACAAAAAAAAACAAGTCTGCACATAGAGTGCTTAGGATTTTGCTTACGTGCACAGGTTTTTGGATCTGTAGGAATCGCTTCCAGCTCTCCAAAGATGTCCAACCACTTTGTATCTACAGGCGGGTTTTGGAAGATCAGCTGCTTGTCAGTCAGGCCCTTTTCATCTAGCAGCTCATCAGATGGGCTATGCCTGCCTACGATGTCCATCATTTCTAAACATTTCGAGCACACTGAATATCATTATCGATTAAACCTCTCTTTCTTAGGGAAGCTGGTTTTAAAGCACAAAGGTAATCTGAACTTGTGAGATCTAAGTTGGATTCTAAATAAGTTACAGTTTTAATACAGAAATTGGGAAAGTCCTAAGTTGGCTGCCCTTACCGGTGACACTTTTGAGTCCTCAAGCAGCCTCACTTCCAAAGGTGAGCCATTACTTTGGCTGTATGAGGCTTTATCACAACCCCCCACGAATCGGAACAGCTCAAGTGCCGTCCACTCAGCCTCATCTAGGCTCCTCATGGCCTCTTTAAAGATTATCAAACAGTTCTGGAGAAGCAGCAACTACATTTCTATTTTACTGTAATTCCTTTCTGCATTCTCATCTCGTCATATTTCCAAATCAGAGAAGAGCATCACAGCAGGCTGACATTTTAACATCTTCTCTGTGGCCAGCAACAATGACAGCCATCTGTGGGCGTGTGTCCAAGGCTCTCTCCATTCCTATAAACTCAAAAATCTCACTAAGTGCTTCTGCACGTTTTGAGCAAATTGACAAAGTGACCAAAACGTTTCATTTTGAAAGCTGGATTATCACAGGTAAGCAAATCTCCCCCCTTGACAGCAGTGTCGGGGACAAGGTGTGTGGGGCATTTAGTAGGTAAGAAGTTTATAGACTAAATGAAACTTGCCAAATTAACTGCACTGTCTGCCAAATATGCAGATAAACGAGCAAAGTCTGGTTTGCATTTGGACAAGAAGAACAACAATCTTTTATTTGTTTTCTGCAGTTTCATTAACATCTTCTTTGTAGAAATCAAGATTATGATTTGAAGCTCCAGTTTTCAAGTCAAAGTACGTAAAAGCTAGGGAGACTGTTTTGTTGCCATGGTGTGATGAACCATGTGATATGATGAAGGAAGCTCCCTGATTTTCTTGAAGATGCAATAGAATCAGCTGCACACTGTAAAGGACCAACACACTTGTCATCAAAATTCCCCCTTCTGTTCACCCACAGGACTTAGTTGCAGCCTCTGAGTCAGGAAATGTAACCTTCTCAGTTCATGGAGTCATCTCAGTTCATGGACCAACATGGCGATGGTGTTCATTCAAGGGCCAATAGTGTTCATGCCCCGGCCAATGTGGCAGCTGCTGTTTTGCACTGAGCACTGGTGTCTCTTTGGAGGACGCACAAAACTTTTGATTGATTTAGAAGGATGTGCCTGTCTCATCCCAGACTGTGCAGTTCTGTCTACAATGCGCTCTCCCACCCTTCCTCCACCCACACCCCTTCTCATCTTTTCGGTACACTTGCCGGTATGTTCCGTTTTGGTTATTTGCCTCCCTGACCCAGTTGTATGTGTCCTCACACCTGTCATTAAAATTCATTCAGCCCCCCCCCCCTTTTTTTTTTTGGAGGTGTCGGGATCACGCTGGTGCTGGTGGTCTCATCGTTCTCATTTTCATTATCTGAGCTCTTAGAAAACATGATCGTGATACTCAACAATGTGAAAAATGAAAACTGCACTATCTTGACACAAACAGTTGAGCCGCAAGCAGAGTCAAAGGTGGACTCCGCCAGGGCCCGGATGCAGCGCGCTTGAGCCGTACCCCTCGGAATGATGCAACACGATGATCCACCACTGAGAGCCACAGACCACGACTGCGGGCATCTGTGCTCAGGGAAATATGGTGACGGCAACCATGGGAAGTGGGGAGTCTATGCCACTTTCGTGTGCTCAGTCCTGTCTTTGGGGCCCCCATATGGGTCTTACACTTTTCTGCCCAACCTGCATCCATTGCCAAAACCCAGGATTTTTGTGTCCTGGGAAGTCATCTCCCAGGACACAGGGCTTTCAGTGCTGAAACCCAAATGGCTGGCCACCCTAGGGAGAAACAGGGGCTATGGGAGATGCTGGCTGCCCGGGAGAGGTGGAGAGATGGTGGTGGGGCAGCAGCTGAGGAGCCAGGTTCCCACACTTCTCAGTCCCAGGACCCCGGGTAAGGTCCCTCTCGGCACCCCCAGGAGGCAGCCCAATGACCCTCACCCAGAGGCTGCTGGAGGACGAAACACGCCCAGCGGCCAGCACAGGGCAGCCCATAATCAGGGTTTAACACATGGGGTGATTCAGGAGGCACATCAGGAACCAAACTGGCAAAACCAAACTGCGCATCCCTAAGGGCCCGAGCCAACCTTGGGGCCACACGCCCGCCCTCTGGCTCTGCAGCCCACAAACTACTGATTTGGTCACGTGACAGCCTCCTTTCCAGACCCTGAGCTCCCGGAGGGCAAGGCCCGTGGGACTCACCTCCCCTGCCTGGCAAGGAAGGGTTGTCTGTGGGTCCGACCAGCCCTGTCCTTAGGGAGCTCCCAGCCGGGAGAGGGAGACAGGCCGCCACTGCACAGTCCAGTCCTGACATGGGCACGGGAACATGAGGGAGTAGGTGAGCAGGAATCAGAACAAGTGGAATTTGAGCGACAACATCATTACGGGTTGGGACTTTGAGAGGCCAAGAAGGGAGGAAGTGGCTTCTAGATGAGGGAAGGGCCCGAGGAGAGGCAGAGAGGTTACAAGATGGGGGGGTCTGAGGGCTCCCAGAGGCACACAGCAGGGAGGCCCCTGGGGGCCTCCGCCCGAAGCTCCACAGCCAAGGATACGGACCTGAGACATTGCCCAGGTGCACAGTCAGCCGAGCAGGGACCGGCCCAGGCCCACCTGCAGCCTGCTGCTCTCCCCCGTCAACAGCCGGCTCGGGCCAGCAGGGGTCCCCACCGTGAGGCTGGGCGCCCCACTCTGACCAGAGGTGTGGGAATCAGCCCACCCACTTCTCTCCCACCCGCTGCCAGCTATGAAATGGGAACCAAGCTGCCCAAGAGTCAATCACTTTTCTGATGGTTTATTTTATCCATCTTTGGTAACAAATGGCTGCCATCAGCTAAGCTTGCTTTCCGCTCAGCCGACGAAGTCAGTTGGATCTGTCGCAGTACCTGATGTGTAAATTATTAGAAGCTGACTTACGTTGGACCGGCTGCCTCCAGGCGGCACCGGGTTAATCATTGTGTAGATGTTGTCACTGGAATTTGTTGAATCTGTAGAACAGTGGAAACCCGCAAGTCGGAGTGATTAATTCACTTCTTAATTAAAACAAACTCATGGCACTTGAACTCATTCTTTTGTATTTTATCACCTAAAATTTCCTCTAAGTACCACCATTTTCTGGCTAATTTGTATTTAATGAAGATTCACAAAGTTTTTAATCACAGAAAATTCAACTGTGAAAACCACTCAACCCTGAAAGGAAGGATTTCAGGGTGCCTGGAAAGCAATGTGGACATGGCAAAGCCGTCTCCCCCATCGCAAACCAAATCTGGTCCCCAGACACTGCCTGGCAATGCAGGGGCGGCCAGACCACCACCTGTGCTCTCCCCGCAACCCCGCCCGGCATTGTTAATCAAACTGGGAAAGAGAAACACCACAAGCTGATGGGGCCACCCTGCCAAGCTGATGGGGCAGGAGGGAGAGGCAGGGATGGGGCTGGAGACGCAGTAACATATGGAGTGGTTTAATGTGACCCAGTCTGAATGTAGGTCATGCAGCTCATAAAAATGCAGCAGCAGAAAGAGGGAGCAGGAGCGGGAATATCACGGTCGCCGCCAGATCCACCCTTGCCACTGAGCAGCTTCCCTGCTACGGGGAGCTGAGGGGATGGGAGAGAGGGACTCCTCCGTGTCCCCAATTAGCCAGAAAAGTCTCCTTAGGAAATCAGCTAACATGTTTATATCAGGAGCAGGCACCATATTTCTCGGGCGGAAATCCAACTACGTCTCACTTTTTATTTTGGAGGTGGGTAAAGATAGTATGTTGAATTCCTTCTAGTTGATGGTACGCTACTCTTAGCAGGCAAAAAACACAGGTGTGTGTGTGTGTGTTGGGTATGAGCACATGCCCTCTTCCGATTACAGAAAAGGGGAAATCTAGACACTCAAGAGGCATCACACTGTAGAGTCCTGGTCCCAGGATGCCAAAACCCAAAAGCCCCTTTTCAGTCATCTAGAGAAATGACAACCAGGACAGGATTCTCTCTGATCAGTGGGAGCCAAAAGCGGTGAGACCCCTTGTTCCCGGATCTCCTTGCTCTGCCCTGTCCTTTCACTGGAGATAAGGAGTGACCCGGCTGAGGCCACATCGCAGGTTGGTGGCACCGGGGCCTCCTGCCCACTAAATCCCTGGTGCCAAGATGCCGGGTGGGGGGTGCACTGCTCAAGAAGAGCGGCTTGCAAGCCCTGGCTCTGCACCCAGGCCCCTCCAGGACTCCCTACTCCCTCAGCGGCACCCCTCCCCCAGCATTCTTACCTGCAGGACTAGGCATGATGGGTGTTCCTGGGGGGCCGCCACCACCAGGGGGTCCCTGGAGATGAGATAAAAACGGACATCAGAAACCCACGGTAAAAAACCCATGATGACACACGTGGGGAGATCAGCGGCCAGTGCTCACCCGGGGCCCAGGTGTTTAAGGCTTGGGGGCACTGGATTCCCCCTTTCCTTTCTTTAAACCAAGAGGTAGCCGTGGGCGTGCGTGTATGCTCACACACATGGGGACCAGTGAAACCAGAGGCCTGTAGTGGAAGCTGACTGGCCTACTGGTCAGTCCCCCGAATGGGGGTCCCAACTCTGGGTCTTGTTTGGGGACTTCTGGGCCACCAGAAAGTACAGATACCTGAATATTGACAGCAAGTTCTAGCACAGTTTGGAATCTGTGCTCAGAATATGTTGTGAAAGGAAAGAGACAGGGCCCCCACCCCGCCCCAAGTACTCTTGTACACACAGTCACATGGGGTTAGACATGCAATGCCCCAAACCTGCACACACTTACCACGTAGGTGCCGGGTGATGAGGAGGAATATGGAATCTAGAAACAAGAGGGGGATGAGCCACACCTCAGAGACACCTCCTCTGACAGGCAACGAGTGCTCTACCTTCCAAATCCTTTGGGCGACACAACCCCACTCTTGATGGGAAACACACTGAGCCAGCTGGTAAGTGTCTCTAGGGGGGCCAGGGATGTGAGCCAAGTCCAGTTCCTATGCTGAACCAATCCTGAGAGCCTTGGCAGGGAGCCTTGGGGGGCCATAGGCGCGGGAGACCCTCCAGTTCTAGGACAGGAAAGTGAGAGCTTCCCCCACCCCCGGCCTCCTGCCCTGGACTGTCTGTGCTGAGCCCCTTCCCAGCTCCTTTCTCTGAATGCTGGAAGCCAGCTCGGCCAAGGAAGGGGAGGTCGGCAGGAGCCTCTACACAGACAGAGCTCTGAGCCCGGCTCTCAGCTCACACCTCAGCTTCTGCAGAGCAGCGGGGAGAGCCCCTGATGGCCCCAGCGTGATACTCCCAAGCCTCCCCTTACAGGTGGGCTTCTCCTTGGAAGCATCAGGTGGAATCCTGCCGCATCCCACTCCCCATGACACCTCCAACCTGGGGACAGGAACCACCCTGCGCCCTAGAACCCAGTCCCTCGCAGACAGCGCCCCCCGCCAACCTGGGTACTCACTGAGTTAGCACTGTTAGGATTGGGCCAGGGTCTGCCAGCTCCCGGGCCCCTGACAGAGGGAGAGAGAGATGGAGACAATGAGAAAGATGCTGTAAGCACCAAGGGGGTGGTGCCAGCGGGGTCAGAACAAGAGGGCTGAAATCACTAACAGGAAGTCCTTCATACAGTCCTAGAGCTGTTCTGGGGTAATAATGTGTAGTTCCGTGGGTAGAAATCTATAGATTCCTATAAATTATGTGCAAAATTTGTGAAAATAATATTTCCTCTGCACATGCATTTTCCTAGGAAGGGAATACAGAGATTCTCATAGGGATCAACTACCGCAAAGGGGCTACACCACTGAAGCCCTGAAAGAGTGATCAACCGTACAGGGCTTCAAATCTTGACCCTGCCACTTATTGAGCTGTGTGAGCCTAGGCAAGTTACTTCACCTCTCTGTGCCTCAGTTACCCATCTGTCAATAGGGGTAATAATAAGCACCTCACAGGGTTATCATGAAGATTAGGTGAGCTAATCCATGTAGCAAGCTTGGAAGACTGCCCGGCACAGACAAGCACTACATGGGGGTGTATGAGGTCTCATCACCGGTATGCTCAACACCCTCACTTTACTGATGAGAGACTGAGGTCCAGAGAGGTGCCAGTAATTACTCCCATCACACGCCTCTCAGGGGGAGCAAAGGGCGGGGAAAGCCATGGGCTCTGAGCCGCCAGCAGGGCGGTTGGCCTTACATGTTAATCCCGGGCATGGCGGGGCCAAGGGAGTTGGGTGGTGGTCTCATGCCGCTGCCGTAATTCTGCAACGATAACCAAGCGTCAGTCTATGAGAAGGAGAAGGGGAACCGGAGAGAGAAGGAGGGGGAAAAACAAACAGAACATAAGCGAGAGGGTTAGTCTGTGAAAAGGATCTGATGAGAAAGTAATACATTCATTAAAAAAATGCAGGGAGGGAACCAACTGACAGGAACCACAATGACAAGCCAGCACAGAGGGACAGTCACAGCTTTAGATGCATCTTCAGGGGTTTCAGGATGGGTCTCTCGAAAGCACATGGGCATCCAGGAAGGAGCTCATGATGCCGGTTGGCACCTGCCCTCAGGTCTCAGGCAGGAAAGGGGAAGAGACTCAGTAACAGGACCAGCTGGTGACCACCACCCACCTTAGAAATCTGGGGAGAAGAAATCGCCAGCAGGCTGGGGGCAGGGCTGAGTCAGCACGTGGAAGGGGAGGCGTACTCCTAAAAGGCCTGTCCCGCACCCCGGCGTCTACAGACCCCACCCTGCCCCAGGTCTGGGCTGTCCCACCATACAGTCACCTCATTCAGGTGTCAGCACGTGCGGCCCTCAACAGGCACAGTACTGGAGGAGCAGGAGGAAAACTCTGTCTCCCTGCTCAAGGGAATCACTGCTCCATTTAAGAGAAGAGTCTACACAGAACTTGGAAACTTGTAGGAGTCCCAACTCAGCTCGGCACAACCCACCATGGCAGTGGGATGGGTCAGAGCAACCGGACCAAGTACCCAGGCCTTTCACCTGGCTCATCTCCTTCACCACTGCTCCCCGACTCCCCTCTTCCAGAGCTATTTTCTTCGCAGGAATAAATATCTTGCCTTCCTTCTCCACTTGGCAGGCTCCTACACATCCTCCAATACCCAGATCAAACAGCACCTCCTCTGTGAGGCCTTCCCTGCTCATCCCGTGGGGTTAACTGCTCCATCCTAGTCACTCCCAGAGTGCCTTGTAATGTCCTCCCCCAACGGCCTGCAGCACTCTGGCTTATGATCGTGGCCACATGTCCATTTCTCCCACTGGACTCTGAACCCCTTTGGAAGGTGGGAACTCTATCTTACTGATCTTCATATCCCCCGTCACTGCACACATCAGCTGGCACAGACTGGGCGCTGAATCATCAATGGAGTGAAGAAGTGAATGAGTGGAAAGTAACATGAGGCTGGTTGTAGCTTGAGCTCTGCCTTTGTAGGAGAAAGTAGTAGCTGGTGGAATTTTGATGGCAAAGGAACAGCCAGCATTGGCCGTTTTTTACTGAGCACATAACACATACAGTCTCTGGTTTGGACCTTGTAACGATGACATGAAGCTGGTATTATTCCCATTTTATAGAAGAGGAGACTGAGGGTCTAGGGGGAGAAAGATGTGCCCAAGTTCACAGTCAGCTAATGTCTCTGCTGGGGTTTAATCCTGGATCTGCGAGCCTCAGGGTCTGCTCTCTACACCACACATCTGGGAGGTGGGGAGGAGGGTGGGAGTGGGGACACAACAGGAGGCTCAAGGGCCCGAGCTGACAAACAGAGCCGCCATCAGGCTAGTGGCAGGTTCTCCAGCCAGGGACCATCTCGGGACCACCTCCTTGGCTTGGTCACCCAGAGAGGGGTTTGGAGTGAGAGTGTCCAGACAGGGTGTGCACAATGACAGCAGCAGCGCCAGGCTGGCTGGCAGACAGCAAGGCCTGCAGTCGGGGGAGGGTGGCCACGGAGGGCTCCTCGGGCAGCCGGCATCCCCTGTGCCTGCTCAGGGCTGAGTCCCTGGGCCAGAAGACACTCACCTGCCCTGGAGCAAATATGCGGCAAGATCAGTGAACAAAGGGGCCAGTCCCTCCCTATAGACGATGTCACGCGTGGTGAGCAGAGCCACAGATTTGAGGTCAGAACACGGAGAGCCTGCGCCAGCACAGCCTGACTCTGGGCAAACCACACAAATAACAATGCTTCCTCCGTGCCAGGCTGTGCTACGGGCTTAGTATCACCTACATTTAACCACCACCACCTCACTACTATCCCCACTTTAAAGACTAAGACACTGAGGCGCAGAAGCAGAGTGATGGCCCCTCGTGCAGCTATGATCATGGCTTCAGAGCTGCAACCCCTCCGCTGTGCTGCCTCGTCCATAAGATGGGGACAAAGAGCCCCCAGCCTTACAGGGCCGTGTGAGGATCAAATGAAATGATGGCTCTGAAGTGCTCCCTCAGCCCTCAGAGGTGTGTACTGATTTGGGATGTTAGCAGAGCAAACGCCAAAGCCTTTAATGCTGCCTTAAGCGTGAGGTCTTAAAGGGCCCTTTCTAAGCCCACGTGCAGTTACTAAATCCCCTGTACAAATCTCAGCCTCGCTTCCGCTGCTCCAGAACAGGAAGCTCACCACCTCCCCAGGCAGCCCACTCTTCCACTGTGTGCAGCCTGGCCAACCAGAAAGGTCTTCCAGATAGAGAGTGAGATCTCCTCCGGGGGCTGCAGCTGCATCCTGCTCCCTCTCACACCCAGGAGAGCGGCCGGCACTGTGGGGATGGAGTGGAAGGCTGGCCTGGGGGCCGGCGGGAGCCCAGCACGTGGCAGCAGAGTGCGGCGAGGAGACGGTTAAGCACGGTGCTCACTCCTGAAAGGCGTCCGGACACGCAGCCCCTCAGGGGAGGCTCCGGGTGCACCACCTGCTGCCCTAACCCGACCCCCTCAGGAGCCTCCCAAAAGCCGGCACGGCCGCTGCCCAGGAGGGAGCAGGCCTGCCAGGTCCTCCCTCCTGCAGAGGCCCAGACCCTGACCGCCACTTACATGTTCCCACTTCGCAGATGACAAGCTGGAGGCCCAGAGAAGCCAAAGACTCGCCCAAGGCCATACAGTAAATCAGGGGTGAAAGTAAGGCTGACAGTCAGGTTCTGGAGGCAAGTTTTCAAATCAGAGACACTGGCCTTTTCACAGAGGATGGGAGGGCTTAGAAGCACAGCTTCACGGACTCAGTAGAAATGGTTCTCTCTTCTCCCAGTGCCCACCTGCCCGCAGCACTGGGTTCTGAGGTGTGGCCATAGCCAGACACCCCCTCTTCCTCTGTCCTCAGCACTACTCTGCAGGGACGGGGCAGTTGGAGACCTGGGAGGAGTCCTTGGTGCAGCCGTGGAGCCGGCCACATCCACAGGGGTGTGTGCATGTGTGTGTCTGTCTACCTCCCCACACCCACACCTTGTCCCGACGAGGGCGCTCCAGACCCTGGGCAGAGGGGCTGATCCGTGGTCAGGAACTATAAAGGGTCAGGCCCCACCCTCTTGGTCTCAGTTCTGCGCTCTTGGGCAAGGTCCACAGCGATGCAGAAAGGCACCCTGCAGCTGGCAGGGGCCGGGGGCTGCTTCTGCTTCCTGCAACTCCTTGGCACAGGGGCTCTTTTTTGATGTTGCCTGGGGCCCAAAAGAATAGTCTTTAGGACAGACCTGTCAAAGGGGTCTCCAGGTTGCTGGGCAGTTTCCTGGGCTTTGGGCCTGCCCTCCACCACCTCTAACCATGTAGCAGCCTGGCCAGCCCCACTGGAAGGTCTCCGAGGAGCCATCAGGGAAAGTGCCTTGAGTGGCTCCACTCTCTCCTCACCAGCCCAGGGTGCCCTGGCCTGGTTTACGATCCTTCCATCTCTTTCTGGGGTCTCTGCTCAGAGGCATTGAGCTTGGACTGTCCTGGCTCAGTGGGGAGATGCAGCTTCTCCTGGTGGCACAGGACTGTCTCTAGGGATGGTGGATTATCCTTCACCTGAACATTCTGAAATGCAGACAAGCCAGGTTGGCATCTGATTCTAGGCTGTGCTGACCCCACCCCAACCAGAATACCAGACGCGCTGCAAGTGGCATCCGCGAGAGCCTTCAGAGCCCTGCCAGTTTCAGCCTCACCCCAACAGGATTCACTTTTGAAAAACTGAGCCAGAAGTTCTCACCTGACACAGGCATAGGCATAATTCTTTAAAGAGAGAATACAATTATTAAGTGGAAATACTACCTCCTTTCTCCACTGGCTGCTTCACAAAACCAGAATAAAATCTGCCTGAGGCACTGAGGGCAAAGGGCAGGGTGATGCCTAGTTTGCTGGTTCCTTTGTGACATTTAGGTCAAAATGATACACAACCTCAAAAAGTATGATGTTACTCCATTCGGTTTTGAAACCTACAAAGTAGCCCCAAGACCACACTGTACCTATTCTTTGTTCAGAAATTTCTAGAGTGGTCCCACTATTAGAAATCTTATTCTCCTCTTGGAATAACAGGCTGAAGTTTTCCCACCTCTGTGTCCAGTCTCAGCACGGCCCTGTGCATGCAGTGGTGCTTACTAAAGACTGCCTGAAGGGGCTTGGTCGCCTTTCTTAACAGTCCAGGCATGGCAGAGACAGGGCTCCCTCCCTAGGCCCAGGCTCTAAGGAGGAAATGGGATCCGTGCAATGCTTTGCGGAGCCTTGTGCTGCGGTCTGTCTCACAGCTGCTGTTTCACGCAGCCCCATGATGAGCCCTGTGAGGTCATCACCTGGCCACCCATTTTGCAGATGAGGGACTGGAGGCCCAAACAGGCTGAGCTGAGGCCAGGACGGTGTTCCTAGCACTAAGCTCATCCCTCTCCTGTCCACTCTGAGTGATCAGGGCAGCACCCTCAGGGGACAGAGAGAAAGGGCTTGGGGGGTAGGTCCTGTCCTCTCCCTACCCTCAGCTTGGGGGTCTAAAACTTCCACGCTCTACGATGCCCACTCCTTGGCTGACCCCAGAACCTGCAATCCATCTCATACCCCAATCTTGCCCAGGCCCAGGCTCACGCAAGGCCAGGTCTTTCTGCCCCCAGTGAGGGGCTGGTGAGGACATCCGGGTTGCTCTAAGGGAGGTTTGGCTCTGGAATTTAATACTGCACCCTACCCAGAGGGGCACAAGTGATATGGGAAAGGAAGGAAACAGAACACTAATTAGAAAAGATACATGCACCCCTATGTTCACTGCAGCATTTTTTACAATAGCGAAGATATGGAAGCAACCTATCCATTCATCTTGGATAAAGGAAATGTGGTAAACACACACACAGAGGAATATCATTCAGCCATAAAAAAGACTGAAATCTTGCCATTTGTGACAACATGGATGGACCCTGAAAGCATCATGCTAAGTGAAATAAGTCTGATAACGAAAGACAAATACCGTATGATTTCATTCATACGTGGAATCTAAAAACCAAAGCAAAGGAACAAACATAACAAAACAGAAGTAGTTACAGATACAGGGAACAAATGGGTGGTTGCCAGAGGGGAGGAGGGTGGGGGTGGGGGTGGGCGGAGGAAACAAATAGGTGAAGGAGATTAAGAGGTAGAAACAACCAGTTGCAAAATAAAATGAGTCATGGGTATGAAATGTATGGTGTGAGGAATACAGTCAGTAACTACATAATATCGTTGTATGGTGACACATCATAGTAACTAGACTTACTGTGGCAATCATTTTGAAATGTCCAGAAATACTGAATCACTATGTTGTGTAACAGGAACTAACACAGTGTTGTAGGTCAATTATACTTCAAAAACAGATGAACTCATAGAAAAAGAGATCAGATTTGTGGTTACCATTGGCAGCAGGTGGGGCTGAGGAGGTTGTGGGGGGAGGACAGGATGAAGACAGTCAAAAGGCACAAACTTCCAATTACAAGATAAGTAAGTACTAGGGATGTAACATGCAACACGATAAACAGAATAAACACTGCTCTATGTTATACATGAAAATTGTTACGAGTAAATCCTAAGAGCTCTCATCACAAGGAAAAAACATTTTTTTCTATTTCCTAATTCTGTATCAATATAAGATGATGGATGTTCACTAAACTTATCGTGGTAACCATTCATGATGTATGTAAGTCAAATCATTATGCGGTACACCTTAAACTTACACAGTGCTGTATCTTAATTATATCTCAATAAAACCAGAAAAAAAGAAAAAAAAAAAAAAGGAGAGATGTTTTCAGAGCCCCTGAGGTTGGCGGGGTGGAAAGGGTCAGCTGGCCTCACCGCAGGGCTAGCCTCTCCCTCCCCTCTGGGCACCGACCTCGGAGCCTACGAGAGCTCCACCCCTGTACCCTGCTTGGTGAGGCCAGGAGGGCCCTTTTCAGCAAGACCTCAGCCTTCAGGACCCCCACCCTCTTTAAATGTGCCATGAGAGTGTGCCAGACTGCTGCTCAGGGACATGGACACGACGAAACTCCCGCTAAGCCAGCAGGAAGTCCTAGACTTCGGGACACTCTGCCCTCGGTCCGTCTGATAATTATCCATTCCCAGCTTCTGGAACCTCAGTATTACTACAGACTTAACAAGCTGTTAATGACCTTTGCCAGAAAAAATAAAAAGAAATGCGAAGCAATCACCAAACCCAAGCAGCTCGAGTCCTGAACACTGGTTTTAAGGCCCCAAGTTGGAAAACACGAACTGCTTCCTAAGAGGCTACCCTGGGCCAAGCATCGCGCCAAGAACTTGAGCCTCCTCCTTTCAGCAACCGTACAAGGAAGTACTGGTCTCCTTCCCATTTTACAGATGCAGCTGCTCAGTCTCCAAGAATCAAGAGGGGTGGGTGGTGGACTACTCCATCCTCTTGCGTCCCCTAGACCCCCCCACCCCCCGGACATCCTGAAGTCCATGGGCACTGCTTATTTCCACACCAAGAGTATCTCTAGTGTGTGGCTGAGGAATCTGAGAGTTTCTGACTCAGGAGAGGGAACACTTGGCTTTCAGACCCTGCCACCCCTCCCACGGGTTCCTGCGGAGGTCAGCTCAAGCCGGCCGCCTGGCAGGAAGGGGCCACTCTGGTAGCTTAAAAGGAGCTGGTGAAAACACAAGCTCTGGGGGATTTGAGGAAAGAAAAGAAAACTGGAGCTGCAATTGGTGTGGGCTTGCTTCCTTTTAGGATTAAGGGGCCAACGAAAGACAAGGACCTCCCTAAAAATCTTTCAACGCCACAGATGTTGCTGCCATCACCGAGAAGAACGCGGCAGCTGGGTGTGCTGTAAATACAATTCCAGACACAGTGGAGGGCTGTGGGGTGTGGCAGACGCCTCTTTCTCCAAAAGGGAGGCATGTGTGCGTGAGTGGGGGCATGACCTCACCCCCAGGGAACCGGAAACCTGTGCAGGGGCCCAGAGCATCCCAACAACGACAAGCAGGAGTGGGAGAGACAAGCAGGCCTCCAGGCAGGGCAGAAAAGAAGGGAAGGAACACCCTAGAACAAAATCCTCCTGCTCTCACTGTGAAATGCCCCTCCCCTTACTCAGACTTCTGGCTTTAGATAGTCAGATACCAGAGAAATCCCAAGGAGGACAGAGCACAGCAAACTCTCTGCCACAGCGCCTGCAGGACCCAGAGCCGTGTTCAAATACTCAGAAGAGCGGGAGCTAACTGTGAGAAGGTGCTGGAACAGGAATGGCCTGCCAGACCCCTGTCTGATGGTGCTGTGGGACCCCGGACCTGTGGGTATGGAGCTGTGTCCCAAGGAGCAACCGCTGTGCTGCTGCTATAAAGGGGTGGGCAGGGCACTTGAGATAATTTCCTCTAGAGGTTTCTAAACTGTCGTTTTTGGCAATGGAGCCCCTCTGGGCAAAAGAAAGCTTAGGCAGGAGCTTGGTATATGAAAATGACAAAAGCTCTGAGTTGAAGGGAGCACCGGGGCCCTGGCAGACCTGGCTCCTCACAGCTGGGTGGTACCACCAAGAACCACAGCTACAGATTCACCCCCCCACTGGACTGGCGGGGACGCTGGGGCCTGCTGGGGCCACCGAGGTGAAAGTGATTCGTCCAAAGTCAGACAAATGGTGAGTTGCAGACAGAATAATGTAATATCCTGCCTTGGGTCCCAACAAACTGTGACCGTTGAGCCAGCTCAGGCCCACCCCACCTCCCAAGGGTGGGAGGAAGCTTTGGGGACCCACACTGCTGCTCGGGGACATAGACCCCTGCCTTCCAAATTCCTCAAATCCCTCCCATGGAAGGCTCCCAAATGCTCCTCTTCCCCAGCTCGCTGGGGGTCCCCTCAACTCTGCCAGGTGGGCTGCCCAGCTGTGGGCATAACGGGCCGCTGGGGCCCTGGTCACACCCTCTCCCCTCACCCCTCCGAGCTGCGAGACATGGAAAGACTAACAGACTTGGAAAGAGGAGAGAAGGCGGGTGCACACAGATGGCCGGGAGATGGACAGACAGACAGGCGGTCGGTTACCTGTGGGCCGGGCCCCATGGGCCCCATGCCTCGGGGAGGGTTCATTCTCTGCATTGATCCTCCCATGTTGGGGTGCCCTGCGTGACAGAGCGGGTGAGCCGTGAGTGGCAGGAGGTGGAGGCAGACAGTGGCGGGGGGAGTCCCTCCCGATGCCCCCCCCACCCCGGTGGCCCACCCTGCCTTGTCTACCTTGTTGTCGCGTGGGATCCATGGAATTGGGCAGCAGTGGCTGTGTCCCAGGAACTCCTCCCGGAGGCTGAAAGAGACGTAAGACCCGAGGTGAGTGGCTGCCCCCCGGAGCTGGGGACAGAGGGGAATGCACCTGCCTGCCCAGGCTCCCCACCTGACCATTTAGGGCCACTCATGGCCTCCCCGAGACCGCTCCTGCTGCCTGCCAGCTGGGGGGTCCCCGGGCAGCAGCAGTCAGCTCCAGCTGGCGTTACGGAAAACTGCAGCATGGGTAGGTCAGCATGGGGGCTTCATCTCTGGGAGAGGAACCATGGCCCAGCGCTGCCGTCTTGGCAGGTTTGCATACCTGCCAGAGCCCAGTCACACTCTGGCCGGGCCACCAGCCACACCCCCTCAGAGGCAGCACTGCTCCCTCCCTCCCTTTTACCACCCAAACTCCAGCTAATGCAGTTTAGGCCAAACCCTGTCTCTCCTTTGCCTCGTGGAGAGTGGAGATATAACTCGTTTTATCCCCAACTCCCAACTGTGGGGACCCGAGAGACCCACTAGCTAAAATCCTGCCACCGTGGGAGGTCCTTTTTCAAGGGGGCAGGGGAGGAGGCGGCTTTTGAGATTTAGACGAGGGAGCTGAGGTCCAGAGGCCTGAGGGCCCTCAGTCAGCCCTCAGTTGCCTGCCGGCAGAGCCAGGAAGAACACCGGGGACCCTGACCCCAGGGGTGGAGGAGGCAGCCTCTAGGAGAGAGTGAGCAGGATGCTGAGTGACAACCTGCCGCCCAAAGCCTGGTGCACGTGGCACACGCTGGTGTGACTACTACAGAGGTGAGGACGGGGCCAGGGGTTTCCTGAGTGAACGCTTGGCACACTGGCTACGAAAACCCCTTCAAAGCGATTTATTTGAGACTGAAGTTATTTCAGCTGCAATATGAAAAAAGAGGAAAGAGCTGGGGGAGGGGGAGGGAAAAGGGAACTTTGCTTTTAGAACCCCATGCCTTAGGACTAAGCACAGGCCCTTGGCTTGGAGAGGAAAGCCTCTGTGAAAGCTGGGCACCTGTGATGGAGACCTCCACCCCCGCCCCCCGCTTCGCCCAGGGTCCCCCAGCCCCGACTGTGCTGTGGGGATGATGGCCGAGTGGGGAGCGGCTGGCCCAACAGGAAACTCCAAACCAGTTCTGGAACGAGGTGGTGGGAAACAAAGGGACAACTTCTCACTGTTTAGCTTCAGAATGGCCTGTGTGTGTGTGTCTGGGTAGGGGGAGGCTTCTGGGAGCGCCATGCAAGCCTGCGGGTACTTGCTGTTTGAGAAGTGGCATCTGGCACCTGCTGCTTCCATCTGCCTGGGGCTGCGGAGTGTCCCTCTCTGTGGCCCTGGGTTTTAGCTGTTCCGACCTCTTGCTTTCTCCCAGCTCTGCTTCCTCTCCCGAGTTCCCAAGCTCTGAATCACTTGGCTGGTTTGTGTCTGCCCACTTGGGGGTCTGGGATATTTCTCGAGCCTGGTTTCAGGACTCCGAGAGGACACAGGAAGACCTGCCACTGAGGCTGTTTGGTCTGGGGGCTCCTGGGATGTTGAGATGCCAGGAGACCCCCACCCCAGGCCTTGGTAAGCCCCCATCTAACTCTGATGGAGTGGCCGTAGGGGGTTGGACAACCACTTCCTTTCCAGGTAGCCCAGTGTTGACCACTAGTTCTGGCCGGAGGCTCTTCCTTGGGTTCCCCTAACCCTGCTGTGTGTCAGAACTCAGGAGCAGAGCAGGGCTTCCCGGAGGCCCAGAAGGGACCCGGGAGTCACTTCCCTCACTGGAGTGACCCTGAAATGAGGCAGTCTGGGCCTCCTCTACCAGGGAAGGAAGGTGTGCAACAACCAAGGTAAAAGGGGCCGCACTGCAAGGGCTGAAGCCCTCAGGCGTGAGAAAGGAGAAAAGTAACGGCTCATATATGGGACTGCAAGCACGAGCCGTGCACACACCCTTGGGGCCTGCTGGGGAGAGAGGTGCTCTGGGGCTGTCCCACAGGCTCCTGGAAGTAGGCCAGCCTACAGCACCATGGGGCAGGCGCAGGAAGTGTCTGCCCAGTGAACGGACAAATCCCACCAGAATCTGCTGGGTCACTCAGCTGCCTGCCCGAGTCCGCGGGCTGGGTGGGGTAGGGGCTCCGCTGGGATGTGATGTCAGGGCTGCCTGACAACCCCAGACTCTAGCTTTCCTCTCCTTAACCCTGCTGAACACCACTGCTCACCGCCCACCCATCTACCCTGGCTTGAAACACCACAATGCTCTCTGTACAAGGCTCCAAACCCCTAGCCAGGGAGGCAGATGGAGGACGGCCTTGCAAGGCTTTAGGGCCAGGTCAACGACCCTGAGCTCCTGGTCTCCCTAAGTGCCCTTCTCATTGCCCTAACCCAGGAGGTCACGTGGGCCTGAGCTGCTTCTGCTTCCTCCTCCTGCCCTGGGGAAGGCTGAGCTAACGGGTGGCATAGAGGCTTCTGTGGGACCAGCAGCCCCAACTGAGGCACTCTCCAAGAGATGCCCAGGGGCAGTTCCTGGGACAGGGACACATCCCCCCTTGGAGGACAGAAATGTCTTGAGTCCACAGGAAGCTGGAAATCGGTATAGATTTCCAATGGGGGAGTGGTGGGGAGGTTGGCCTGATTGATTTGTAATGCAAGGTACAGATGATGGATTTATTCTCCATGTGCCCTCTTGGGCACTTGCTCATGCTTAATTGATAAATAGAAACAAACGTTTCCTCTCGTGTCCCTTAATTGCTAGAGGAAGGGCCACAATATATGATAAGGAAGCATCTGTTCCGTCCCTGGGGCAGAGGCCAGTTTGGGCTAAGGAGAGCCCTGGGTGGGCAGGAGGGAAAGTTGCTGCTGGGGTCCGTGCATGTGATGGCAGAGGAGGCCCACTTGATGGCCTGTTAAAACCAAAGGCAAGGGGCAGCACTTTTACACCTATGAAAGCTAACTGAACCTGGTGAGGTGGAGAGGAAACAGCACTGGGCCAGGAGCTGCAGACTGACACGAGCCCAGCTCACTGAGACACTTAAGGAAGTCACTGCTCCACTCTGACCCTGTGTTTCCTCATCTATGATATATCCTAGGGTCCCTCTTTGCTCAAAAAGCTGGGTCTCTAATTCTTGTCTGAATTTTTCCCCTTCATGTCAGAGAAAACAGGAAAGAAAAGATTTTTGGAGAAAAAGAATTAGTGGAAACTGGTAGGCTATTTAACTTTAAAATCGGAGTTCCCTGGTTATGAGCATCTCTCCAAAGTCCCTGTATTGTCTCACTCAGGAGTTTTCTTGCAGAGCCTTGAGAATGAAAGGGATCACATTCAGGTAATGCCAATCTAGCTGGTGACCTAACTCCCAGCTCCAAAGGCAACAAGGGCTGGATGTACTGGCACTTCTGGTCAGACTTTCTGAAGGGCTTCTGCAAGGTCACTCTAAGAATTGTGTATACAAAGATGTATGGGCATGAAAAGAAATTTCCCTGATTTTTTATTTAAAGTTTAAGTCTGTCTACCCTAAAAAGAAGATAATTCATCTTTACCTCTGCAGCTCTCTTCCCGCCCCTGGATGGGCTGAATCAGGTAGGGCAGCTGGGGACCGATTTCTCCAGACCACCTCGAATTGCCAACTCTAATGGGCCAGCATAAGGCCCACAACTCCAGGCTGAAAACCCCTCCCCGTAAGCAGACCACTTTTCTAATTACATGAACAAATCCTTTCTTATTTTGAGTTGGGTCTGGGAAGCAGGCAGACATTGCTTAAAAACTCACAAATGTCCTCCTCGCTGCATCCAGGCTCCTGATCTAAGCATTCCTACTGGCCATTTCTCCCCTTAATAGCAGGATTATATTTACCAGCCTTGGCAATTCTCAAAAGCTTCCAGGAAAAAATGCACGTTGTCAATTAACTTCATTAAGAAGGAAGACCCTTTTCCAAGAAGGGGATGGAAGGGAGGGGCTGGGGCGTTACCACCTTCTCTAGGAGAGTGGAAACCCTGCATTCCCGGCCTGCTGCTCCAGAACTGACTGCCCAAAGCCCACCGGTAGAGGCAGGTGAAATGTTGGGAGGGGCTGCATGGGGACCTGTTTATAAGCCTCCCACGCTAAAACTGTCCCTCCACCTCCCAGCCCTTCTCTCAGATTGTCATCTGAGTCCAAATCCAGCCGGGTTCACGGGTGGCCGAGTGAGGGGAGAGAACATGAAAAGGTACAGTACCTGGTTTCCCATTCTGATCGGGGGCCGGGGGCCGCCTGCGTATCGCGGTGACATAAAAGGCTGCAATTACAGGGCATTAGTTCAATGACAGCCTGCACTGAACGGTGACAGACAGAAATGCGCTCCTCTCCACAAAGTCCAGTTTTGTTACAACTAGTCATCTTTTAAACTCTCTTCCTCCCGGTGGCCTCTTCCCTCCGGGCAAAACTTCCTTTGGGTGGAGGGAGTGATAGATGCATACACCCTGCACCTGTTGGCGGAGATCTACTCTGGATGCCTGCCGGGGCAGCAACTGGGACCCGGCACAGGACGCGGAGGAACGGTTACAGCAATGCAGGGCAGAGGAGGAGACCTCTGCTCTTGGTAAGGGCAAGTGAAAGAATCGGAAAGGGACTTGTACAGGAAATTTTCAAGCATGCAGACAAAGCTGGATGCGCGCTCACACGCACTCACAACACCGACAAAGGGGGTGGGGAAGGGGAGCGCGGGTGGGAGGGCGGGGGAGGAGGTACACAATGAAAACAGTGAGGGGACAGCGGGCGCCCTAACTCAATGCGGGGGGGAATGGGCAAGAAAGCTTTCTCAGCAGCGAGAGTGCACAAAGAAAAGGCCAGGGATGCAGCTTTGGTTACAAACAATGGTTAACCAAACTCAAAAACCAAACCAAAAGTGAGAGAGGAATAAACAAAAACGCAAAGGTCGCTGACAAGGTCACAGAAATAGTTTTCCTTTTCTTTTGGTTTTATATCCAAGCGGGATGTGATGTCCAAGGAATGAAGACTATCTTTAGGAAAAAAAAGATATATTTTGGGGGGGGAAAAAAATCTCCTTGGTCGAATCTCCTCAAAAGCAATGGCTAGAGCACATTTTGATTTTTGTTTTTCCTCTGCTGGCTCTGTCCTCCTGGTGCCCCGCGCCCCCCGGCGGGCGGGCGAGCCACAGTGCGTTTACCTGACTGTGGGGTCCCATCATGCTGCTGGGATTGTGAGGTGGAGGCTGTGCGTGCGGCGAGGGCTGTGACCCCGGAGGACCCTGTGAGGCCAGACAGTAGAGGCAGGTTATAGATCACAGCACATGGAGAAGCGCAGGAGAAGCTTAAAAGAACAAAAATTAAACCAAAACGAAGGGCGGGCGTGCAGGCAGAGGGCTCTGGTTGGCGGGGAGGTGCAAGCTGCTGCTTGGGTCGCCGGCTCAACTCAACGGTGTGAACGGCGGGCAGGAGGGAGAGAAGCTGATAAAACACATTCACGGGGGATTTACAGGCACGACAAATAAAATCAAGCTCCTTTGTGGAAGCACACAGGAGCGGGCCGGAATGGTCTGCCGTTGCAGCGGAGTTTGCCATGTTAAATACGTTGATTGAGATGGGATCAGGGCAGAGCGCAGGGACGCACAGAAACTGACCCACCCTGCAGGGCACCCACGAGCCGCCCCCCGGGGCTGCGGAAGGACCAGGAGGCCCTGCCCTCCGGGAGCTCCCGGGCTGGGTGGATGGAGACGGGTCGTGGGCCAGGACCAGTGACCAGTCTACCGAGGGGAGGGGCCCTGATGGATGAATGGGAACAGACAGGAGGAGCGAGGTGGTGCCAGAGACTGAACACATGGGGGACAAGAGGAGGAGACGGTCACCGAGCGCCCACTCAGCGCACTCATTAACATGCCTTCACTTGCAATTGGTCCCGTGACATGGGTTTCTCATTCCTATTTCCACCAATGATGAAACTGAGTCTCAAGGATGAGGAGATTTGGCCACGGCCACATAACTGGTAGATGGCAGAGAAAGGAGGAGAAGCCTGATGGGTCCAAGGCTGACCCTGATCCCTGCAGCCGGACCTGAGCTGGTGTGTGCGGGAGCAGTGGGATGGGGCTCTCCATTCCAGCCACCCCCACCCCAAGCTGACCCGTGAAGCCCTGGGCTATGCTGGCCTCGACTCCCCACAGAAGAGGTGGGCAGATGAATTCCCTTAAACCACGGACTTGGTCAAACCGTGGGCTGCAGTCCATTAGTGGATGGTGAAATCAATTCAGTGGGTTGCAGCCATTGTTTTTAAAAACGTGGAACACAATAAAAAGTAGAATAGAGGGCTTCCCTGGTGGCGCAGTGGTTAAAATTCCGCCTGCCAATGCATGGGACACAGGTTCAAGCTCTGGTCCGGGAAGATCCCACATGCCGCGGAGCAACTAAGCCTGTGTGCCACAACTACTGAGCCTGCGCTCTAGAGCCCGCGAGCCACAACTACTGAGCCCGCGAGCCACAACTACTGAAGCCCGCGCACCTAGAGCCCATGCTCTGCAACGAGAAGCCACCGCAACGAGAAGCACCCCGCGCACCGCAACGAAGAGTAGCCCCCGCTCACTGCAACTAGAGAAAGCCTGCAGGCAGCAACGAAGACCCAACACAGCCAAAAATAAATAAATAAATTAATTAATTTTTTAAAAAGAATAGAAAATATTGGACAGCCTTGTGTGTTTTAAGGCAGATACTTTTTTCATTAATCTCTGTTTACAAACATACGTGTGTGTGTGTGTGTGTGTGTGTGTGTGTGTACTGGGTCACTCCATCAAAGGTATTTTCTGGGCTTCCCTGGTGGCGCAGTGGTTAAGAATCTGCCTGCTAATGCAGCAGACGCGGGTTCGAGCCCTGGTCTGGGAAGATCCCACATGCCGCGGAGCAACTGGGCCCGTGAGCCACAACTACTGAGCCTGCGCGTCTGGAGCCTGTGCTCCGCAACAAGAGAGGCCACGATAGTGAGAGGCCCGCGCACCGCGATGAAGAGTGGTCCCCACTTGCCGCAACTAGAGGAAGCCCTCGCACAGAAACGAAGACCCAACACAGCCAAAATAAATAAATAAATAATAATTTTTTAAAAAAATGTATTTTCTACTGCGGGTCACAGTCAAAAAGCATGAAAATCCAGTCAGGGAAGTGCCCTGCTGCCCACTCGGGACGTTGGGAGTGGGAGGCTGGTCCTGCTGATGAGGGCACACCCTAATTCACTCTGCACTGGGGGCTGTGCTGCTACCCTTGGAAATTGAGAAAAATTCAAAACACGCGTGGGGGATGAGTGTGGTTTCATTAAGAAAAAGAGGGAGAAGGGCTCTTTGAGAGACCCAGGCAGGGTTTTCTTCCTCAGCCTCCTCCCTTGAAGCCAGGCTGCCCAGCCTGCTGCTGGCTCAGGAACCAAAGCCCAGAGCTGGGAGCGGGCGGAGGGGTGGGCTCGGGCCGGCGGGCATGGAGACAGAGAGAGGTGTGCAGAGAGAGGCGAGGGGGCCATGCCCAGGACAGGCCTGGAGCTTCTCGGCCAAGTGAGGGGCTGCTCACTTCCCAAAAGCTCCGCGGAGCAGATGTTCCCCTACCTGCCACGCTACTAATTTCAACAAGTGTGTGTCTTTCTAGCGGCTGCCAGCAACGGCATGGTTTGTTACCATGAGCAATTTTCTTAATTAACAGACATTAATTAGCCATTTAGCAATTTTGCAAGCATTTGTTTAGCGGCTTTCCTAAACATGAATACCACTGTGATAATGGCACTGATTAGAGGGTCCCCTAATTAACAGTACAGGGAAGGAAAATTGAAATCACATAAATTAAAAAGGGAGGGGAAGTTAATGAAGGCGGGACATATTTGCACCTGCATGTCTTTTGTACCGTGAAACTTGGGTGCAATGTAAACAAAATAAGATAATTTGAAGCCAACCCCCAAAAAAAGGAAAATGAAAAGAATGGAGGAGGAGGGTTCAAGGGTGAGGTCCAGTCTCCAAGAGGGGGCAAAGGCCTTCTGTCAGGTCCTCAGCTCTTGGCAGGAAGGAGTGCCTCCTCCCTCCCAATCCTTTGCTGCTCTCCCTGGTAACATCGTGACCCTCAGGGCCAGCAGTGTGGCTCGGGCAGGTCCCTCACACCTGTGCACCCCGGCAGCCAGGGGAGGTCAAGAGCAGCTGACTCGCTGAGTGATCAGAGAAAAAGTAAGTAAAGCCCCTCAGACAGCCACAGACAGGGGCCTCAGTCAAAGCAGTCCTTGCTAAAGGCCAGCACTCAAACCCGAGTTTTGTCATTCCAAGCTGCCCCTTGGCCCTGCATTCCGGCTGCCTGGGCCGCCGGAGGTCCAGAGGGCAGGGCTGGTGTGTGTGCTTCACCTCTGCACCTCCCCCAGAAGCTCTCTGCAGGACCCTGCTGCCTGGGCCCTGATGAGTGGACAGGGAACAACTTGGCGTCCATGCCACTGCTTCAAGACAAATGACAAGGAGTAGTAGTAAGTGAGTGTGGCTGGTCAGTGAGGCCCTAGCCCAGCAACTTCCTTGTCCTGGGGGGAGCCGTGGGGAGCAGGCTGATAAGCCCTGAGAGGGGGCAGTGGTTCTGAAGTCTCTCCTCTGACTTGGAGCTGGGGTTTGGAGTGCCGAGGACACGAGAACCCTAGCCCAGGCCAGCCAGTCACCCAGAGAGAAAAGCCCACGACAGTCTGGACACAGGCGAAGATACAGCTCAGCATTCACCTTCCCAGGGCATGAAGCTCCTCTCCCAGGCCCAGTCAGGCTGCCCAGGCTCTGCTTATATACCTCCCAGCATGGCCCCCAGCACTACTGGGAACGTCACAGCCAGAAAGCTTTTATTCCACGGAGCCAGAAGCCCACCTTTGCCAATGGGTCACCCACATCCTCCCAAATCTCCATCCTCTGTATCTCTGCTACCCCCACTCAGCCTGACAGCTCTCCGTCACTATATCTGTGTCCGGGTTCTGTCCCTGAGACTGGATGCAACAGCGCAGGGAGGGCCCTGCACACTTGGGCTTGTTCTCAGCAGCTAAGAACGGGGCTCCACAGTGGGAAAATGTTTGCTCGTGTAAAGATGATGACGGACGTGTTGCCCATCTCCATGAGGAGGTATGGCATCTGCTGCCCTGTGCTTTATTAAACCACAAAAACGTGTTCTCTTTCTAGTCTGCATTCTCAACAAGAGACTGACAGGTAGGTTTAGAGAAGACAGACCTTTAGTCTTTTCAACTTGTTACCCACTCGAGCAAAAGCCTATGTAGGAGGCAGACCAAAAAAAAAAAAAAAAAGAACTTGTTTTAAGATTCTGACCTTTGTTGGGATGTTGGCTTTTCTCTTCCCCAGATGCTGCACAGATCTGGCAGGCAGGTGGAGAGGACGGAGGTGGAAGGTGAGAGAGGGCGGGAGTCTTAAAGCTGATAATACTGGGTGTTCTCACACAGGACAACTCTCCCCCGCTCCCACCCGCCCTCACCCCGCCAGTGGGGCCTTCCTGGCTTCTACTTGCTGAAAGCTTTAGAAGAACCCAAAATAGGTGCATCTGGAAGCCTGCTTGGCCAGGATGACCCTCTGCATCCAGCTCCATTTAGACCATCTTCCTCACAGACCTTGGAGGCTTTCCATCCTAGGTGCTGCCCAATCAACCCTCCTGACATGCCAGAGAGATGGATACGGGCAGACATCTGAGGTGAGCAGAATATAGGGCTGGACCAGGCTGGGGGTCCCACCAGAAGCTTGGGGAGAACCACACCTGCCCAGCAGTCACCTGTTTGTTGGCGGCCCTGAAAGATCATCACTTCTTCCAATGCTCTTCGTTCATCGGGGGGGGCGGGGGGAAAGAGGCGCAGGACAGAGGTGTGATTTGTCCAAGGCCACAGAGATGAAGCTGGCGGCTGAGCCACCTGAGCCACATCACCTAACTCCAGCCCAGGGCTCGCTCTCTTCATGATATCA
Organism: Balaenoptera physalus; assembly: GCF_965194825.1. NCBI lineage: Eukaryota > Metazoa > Chordata > Mammalia > Artiodactyla > Balaenopteridae > Balaenoptera > Balaenoptera physalus. The sequence continues at coordinate 150,727,692 of NC_138882.1, read as the reverse complement.
TGTCCCCATCCATGCAGACAAAGAAGCAGGCTTTGGAAAGAACTGGGTTCAAATCCTGACTCTGCCACTGACTGCACTTCTCTCATCAGTGAAATGGGAACAATTACAGTAATAATAATGAAGCCACACCTGCCACACAGTACAGATGGCCTTCACTTGCATCAGCTCATGTCATCTCAACTCCTCACTGGAAGGGCTCTTAATTGCTCCATTTTATAGCCACAGAACTGAGGCTCAGCAAGGTGAAGCCACTTGCCTTGGATTACAAAGCTATTAAGTGGTGGGTCCAGGCTGATTCTAGAGTCCTGGGCCGCCTAGCTGGTCCACCATTCTACAAGCCCGTGAGCAGTGCTCCTAGAGGCTGAAGGACATGTGGGTGCATCCAGCCACTCACCCACATACATATCCTGGGTACTGACCTCCCATGCGTCTGGCCAGCCCATGCTGGGGTGAGGGAGGGTCACAGAAGTGCACTGGACTCGTCTTGGCCCTGGAAGCTCCCAAGCTAGCTGGGGAGAAGGATGAGGACACAGTGACAAACAGGCTGGAGTGCCGGTTTAAACTGCCACGGGTTACAAGAGAAGGCGACAGGTAAACCAAGGCCCAGGGAGGCCACAGAATGGAGGCCAACAGGGAGAAGGGATGAGAACTGGAGACCCCTGGCGGGTCAGAACTCTTTCCATCGTACAGTACTGCCTCCATGGGGTGACGGCAAGGAGACCTGTGCCGAAGGGACACCCCAACTTGGAAAATCCCTGCCACTGAATCTGGGAAAAGGAAGGTGACTTGCCCACTTCCTGTCTGGGCCTCGTTCTGCCCCAGACCCTGTTAATGGACTTGCCATTCCCCTCAGACGTTACGGAAATACGTTAACTCCCGCACTTCCTTATTCTTTTTCCTGCCACTTTGGCACTGGGTGGGAGCCTCCGAGAGCCACTTAGGCAGGGCCCGGGGAGGCTCTGCTATGGACCATTCCACTAAAACCCTAGACGCTGACAGTTGAGTGAAAGTGCCTTTGCCATCATCGACATGCTGGGGAGCAGAGTACAACAGATCCAAGGTCTCTGCAGAAAAGCACCTCAGAACCGTCAGCAGGACCCACCTATGCACACCCCCCACCCCCCGAAGCTATCCTTGAGAGATGCGCTTGTGCACGATGGGGAAAGCTTCCTCGCATCCATCCCAGCTCCTCCAGGACATGCTGTGAGTCCAGTTTCCTCATAAGGAAAATGGGATATTCTACAGGTATTGCAGGGAGGTGGTACAGCTGACGGTGCTAGGCATAGGTCCCCAAGCTTCCACAGTCCCCACACCTGATGCTCCAGAGCCACTCACAGCCCATTTACAGGGAAAGCGAGAGCTAGACATACTCTGTGGGATCGCCCTCCTCAGCCTGTTGAAAGCCCACACATCCTCCTTTGCGAAGCCTGGCCTATTCTACCCAGCCAGGTGCACTCCAAACGTGCGGCATCCTCTTTGGACATCCTGCCTTATTTGTGGATGCCACGTGGGCTCCTCCAGGGCAGTGACAGTCTCCACGTGGACATCCAGGGCAGGGCCCGAGCTGAGCAGTGAGGCGTGGCCAGCAGGCGGACCCCTCAGCCATGGTCAGCCAGCCCCTGGGTGGGCACATCTAACACTTTTGGGTTCAAGGAACCAGGAGGAAACGTTAGTAACAACAGGAATGACCACGCTGGTCTTCTGACCTAAAGACTCTTGGGAATGAGGGAGGACAGTACCATAAAATTAAAAACCAAATAAAAAAGAAAATCTGTATTAAATTTTTTTTTTTTTAAAGGAGAAAGGTAATAAAAGCTATGTGCTAAGTTTATCATTTCCAAAACTCACGGCTCCTTCGCCAAATGCCACCCGATACTCCCCAAAGCTGCCTTCAACCTGCCTGGACATCATGGACTCTCAGAGAAACAGAGATGAGACTGAGTCCCACGTTTTCTGTGTGCAGAGGTGGGCCAGTGGGGAGAACTTGGCTGTCAGAGCCCAAGGCACTGGGGCTGGAGTCCTGCCTGACAGCCCCAGGCATGGGGCTGCTCCTCTGTAAGGAGCGAGGAATCCAGGTGACACTCTCCTTGCAGAAAAGCTGTGACAGTGCTCTGGGAACAGCTGAACACCCCGTCATTACCATCAAGGCCAAATCTGCCTTTAGTCAGAAGGCCTTTGGGGAAAGGGGACTTGAAGTTTTAGGTTGCCAAGAAACAAAACGCTCCACACATCCCTGTTCCCCTCACCCCCCGACTCCTGGGGATACTGGCCAGTGGTGTGGCAAGAATGCAGGGGTGGGTTTCATCAACTGGCAGCGGGAGACAGATGACCCGCATTACTGGTGGCCTGTGCAATCCGCCCGTTGGGCGTGTCACTGTAACTGAGTGAATATAAAATTACATTAATTATACACATGGCAACAGGCATGCAATGCAACAGACAATCCAATTTGCTCCTTGGACACGAATGCTGACAGGAAATGCCATAAGCCCATTCTGGGGAGAGGGCCAAGGTGTGCCCGTGTGCCACCGACATCCCAAATCTGTCAACACGGTGTGCCTCCACCCATAGCCTCCCTGTGGCAGGAGGCTGACCACCTGGAGGGGTGATGGAGGGAGGGCTTTAAACCCCCTCCCTCTGACATGCAGCTCGTCTCAGAAAAAGTTATTTCTTCATTTCGATCCATGGGAATGAACTTGGCAGTGACTTGGACAGTTGCCTTCCTATCCTGCTTCTATCTGTCCCCTACGCGGAAGAGGCATCTTTATGTGTGTACGTGGGCAGTAGAGGCTGGCGACAGAGCTGAAGTTACCAACTCAAGGCTAGAGGGGGCTGAGCTGGGCCACACCCAACCGTGGAGCAATGGCCGGGCTGCAGCACAGCCCTGAGAGCTCACAGTCAGGGGGCTGCCGGCCTCCGGGAGATGAGCCCACAGCAATCACGGCCCTCCGTGGGCACCAGGTAAGGGGGGTAGGTCTGGCAAGTGGTGGTAGCCCATCTTCCTGGAATGGTGGGGAAGTTGCCAGTGAGAGGAGCAGGACAGTATACGACGTGTCTCCCTTGGAGTCACCTCTGCATAACCTCAGGAATCCTCACAGCTTCCGAGGTCCACTCTGTGCAAGGATCAGTGAAAGACTCATTGATTTCCGGCTGAGCAAACGCCCCGGCTGACCTCCCCTCCTCCCCGTGCCTCTCTGAGGAGCCAGGACAGTGCTGGGCAGGTGGCGAGGGCGAGAGGTCTGTGCGCTTGTGAATCTGGCTTCCCAGGACGGGCTGCCAGGACACCCCGCAGGAGGCACTCAGATCATGTTTTACTCAAGAGGTCCCATGGAGACAGAGACGCAGAATCAGCAGGCGACGGTTTTCAAAACAAAGGGAGGAAACATGGCAAATGAAAGTACAGGCGGCGTCCAAGACCTAACCAGAGCAACCCCCCAGTGCTGCTCCCTGACTCTGCCTCAGCCCCGCGCACAGACGGGAAAGCCAAGCCCCAGGGACGTGGGCTCACTGGTCCCACGTCCTGGCTTGGCACCCTGCACCACACCCAGCGTGGAGGCTGGGGTCAGCAGCCGCGCGAGGACCCCAAGAGCACGGCCACCACTGTGGCTGAGCTACAGGAAAAGTCAGCAACCTATGGCTCAGGGCCAAATCTGGCCTGTCACCTGCTTTTGTAAATAAAGTTTTATTGGAACACAGCTATGCTCATTTGTGTACCGTCTGAGACTGCTTTCATGCTGTATCAGTACAGTTAAGCAGTTGTGACAGAGATCAGATGGCCCACAAAACCTGAAATATTTACTATCCAGCCCTTCACAGAAGAAGTTTGCTGACCCTTGAGCTTAGTAATGGTTTTCAAGACTGAAGAGGGAAAAAACTGGAGTCTTTTTAAATTCTCAAGGAAAAGCAAAACAGTGCTAGATCTACTTTCTGATTTTAACCTCACATCTCTTTAATAAGATAAATGAAGCAAAAATTAACCCCATTTTCAAAGGAGAACACTGAAGTCCAGCGACATTACAGCATTATTTACCAGAGCCAGGATCTATCCCACTGACGACAAAAGAATGAGTGCCCGGATCCAGGGTCAGCAAATCTGAGTTCTGGTTCCCCCACCAACATGCCATGTGACCAATCTCTGAGCCCCGGTTTTCTGGGCCATTGGTCTTAAACAAAATGATCTTTCAATACTATAACACAATAACCAGCATTCATGACCAGTTGTTTGGTCCTAGAGCATCTCCTTGCTCACCATCTTCCCTGCGTTCATTCTTGCCACAATGCTGGGGGACACACTCTTCCCTCGCTCGCCAGCACAAAACATTCTGGGGGCTTGATTCCAACCCTGAATTCTTTCAGCAGGTTCGTGCTGTTTGACCCTCACCTATGCAGTGAATTCAGAAGAATTCTCTAGGGTTATCTCAGGAAAGGGCTCTATCTACCTTGAAAGGCTGTGCTTGGGGTGGGGGAGGGGCAAGGAGAAGCGACTGTGCTTCCAGCCGCTGCTGCTAAACCCTTGAGGCCTCCCTGCTGAAGATTCTTTGTATGTGCCTGTGTCCACAGAACTCAGCACTCTTTCCAGGGACACAGGAAAAAGCATTAATACGCAGAACTTATGGGCAGAACCCACGTCCACCTGGCAGTGCACCCAGCCACTGGGTCCCACCACCCTGGGCTGAGTGTGTGCTAAGCGCTGGAGACACAAAAATAAGCAGTACTCTGGCCTTCCCTGAAAGAGTCCCAGGCAGTGTGGAGAGAGCAAGGTGTAACTGTGACCAGAGCAGCATTCCAACAGAGGCAGGTACCAGGTGTGCGATTACAGAACCATCACATTGCGTAGGCAGGGCGTGGAAGGATGAACAGGCGTCCTCTGGCAGAGCAGAAATGAAAGGGGCTTCTGGGCTGAGATCGGCATCTGTGTGGCAGAGGCAAGAGTGGGCATGGTGCTGGGGTGGGGCCTCATGCACAAGATGGTGACCCTGGGGCTGGGACCTTCAGGCTGAGGAGTGGGGTCATTTACCTTTGGGAGCTCATGCAAGGGAGTGGTGATCAGACCTATGCCTTGGGAAGCACACATCCATTCCATTCCTTTCCAAAGATGTTTCTGTGCCCTTCCCCGAGTTAGAAATAAAGACCTGTGGCCACTGGAAAACAGTGAGTTCACAACTGGGGTGCTAATTCCCATCTCTTGCTAACTACACATGGAGTGTTTACCTGCTTCCCCACTAAGCCACACTCCAGCCCTGAACAGCCAGCCCTCTTTAATGCTGGCGAGGGTTTCCGAGACCCAGTCCCAGCCATGTGGGTTTCTGGCCGACATCCGGATAGCACACTCTCTCCTCCCAGACGTCTACTGGTTGCAGTAGAGACCGGCTCTGTGGGTAAGTGGGAGAGGCAGAGACACACCCAGGATCCAGAACCATGCCAATCCTGCAGAACACAGGGAGGACACGCCTACCTTGCCAAGAGAACCAAATCTCCCCCCAACCCAACAAAAGACTGCCTTTCGCTCTGAAAGTGGACAGGGCTGCAAAGACGCATCCCGCTCCTGCCCGCCAGCCTCCACGCCACCTCTCGCCAACACTCAGGCTCCACTGTTAATCACGGCAGCACAGTGAAGGCGAGGTGCATGTTAAAAAGGCACTGCCTCGTCCGCCCAGAGAATTCTTGCTCTAGTTTTAGCTCTCCGGGCACATGCGTGCACACAGCCTTCCTGCCCTACCCCCTTATGCCCAGACAGGCGATCCCAAAGGTACAGATTCGTCATACCAACTAGGGCAGGGAGACCAAGGCTGTGGAAGCTATAAATCCAGATGCCAGAATTCAACCCCAACTGTCCACTGGGCAGAAGAGGGCTGAGAAGGAAAGAGGAAAGTTGGCCAAGGTTCCCCCTTTAGTTTTGTGGCTTCCAGGATGACTGGGTGGTTTCTCGTGCCTCTTCTCCCCTGAGAAGCTTGGGGAATGGCCCAAGATCTTGTCTTCCTTCCTCGGCTAAGGAGAAGCAACAGGATGGGGTGAGGGAAAGAACCAGGACACCAGGGAGAGACGGGCTGAGGAAGTCCGCCCACTGTCACCCAGGCAGTGGGCTATGAAACCTGGAGAACCTCAGTGGCAACACGAGGGGCAGCCATGTGGAAGAGCTCCAGATTCATGGGCCAGGGGCACGTCTGCAGTCCCCTCCCAAACTCCCTAACCTCGCCTGTAAAACAGGCCACCCCACCTCCCCACAGAGAGCCACAGATACCGAGCGTCCAGTACTTAGTCCCGTGCTGGGGACCAGCCCTCACCACAGGGCAGCTGCCGATACACAGAGCTGTGCTCAGATCCTCCCCGCCCCAAGGAATCCTTCAGGAAGCCCCTCTTTCCCTGACTAAACCTTCCTATTACCCCACTCCCAGGGAGCTGCCCCCTTGCCCACTAACATGTAACCCGTCCGAATCGGAGCTAGTCTCAGGCTGGACTCATGGCCTCACCAACCCCACCTGATGTGGGGTGCTCTTCAGCCAACTCCACAAAAGCCATCTGGCCCTCGAAGTGCTCCATTACTTCTTCTGCCCCCAAAGCCCTTGATGCCCCCAGAGGACAGGGCCTGGGTTTCTTCTGTTTACCACTGCACCTCCCATGTCTACTCCTTCTAACGTTACATTTTTCTGATGGGCAGACTGAGAGGCCCAGAAAGATAAAGGCACTGCCCCAGAACAGACTGCGAGTCTCCAAACTCTTAGACCCTTTCCATAACTCCAGAATAAGTCTCTCGGGGTCAGATATTATAATTAATCTGGGGAAGAGGCACTTAATCAGATTCACATTTTGGGTGCACATTTTTTTACCTTGAAGCAAGGATGGGACAAGACTTTGTCAAAGTCTTCTTGAATAAAAATGACCCGAGACTGAAGAGGCTTCAAGAAGGGGAGGGGAGAATTCTGCCATCTGCAGAAGAGGCCCTGCAGACGTGCTGGGCGGGGCAGGGCTGGGTCTGAGAGCAAAAGCTCTGGCCCTTGTCCCAGGGACCAAGAGCTGGTTCAACAACGGGGTGAGGGTAGTAGGGGCTAGATCACAAAGAGGTCTGGATGCCTTAAAAAGAGCCTGGACTTTATGCTTTTAACGAAGGGACACCACTGACAAGAAGAAGACCACCTGACGGAGGGGATGAGCCACTCCATTGACCTGCAGTGAGCCCAGGCTGGAGTCTGCCACGTGGACCAGGAACAGCTGGAGCCAGGGACTGCCTTGCCTCCCAGCCCTGGGAGCCCAGCAGGGCCAGGCGGAGAGCTGTCCCTCCTGGATGTGCGTGGAAGGAACGGATGCCCAGAAACCAGCCCCTGGGAAGAAGCCCTTGTGCAGACACCTGATCTGCCTTTCATTCTGAACACATTCCCAAACTCAGAGCTGGTGAAGCAGGTAGAGCTGTTCCTGTTTCACAGGTGGGGAAACTGAAACTCCAGTGATGCCCAGGTGAGTCACTAGTGACAGAACTCAGGAGTACAGTCAGCCCTCCATATCCATGGAGGCAGAACCCAACGACAGGGAGGCAGACTGCACTTGGCCATTTGATATAAGGGACTCGAACATCCACAGACTTTGGTTCCAGTACCCCTCACCGATACCAATCTCCCCGTGGATACCGAGGAACAACAGTAGAAGCAAAGACCCAGCCCCCTGGTGGGAGAGCTGACAGTAACTCACAATAGCAAGCTCACCCTGATGAGCTTGGCAGGAACAGAGTCAGAGGCTTTTGGACATACAACCTGCTTCCCTGCTTCCACCTCCCCTGTCAGCTCCTGTCGGTGGACAAGGGACAAGGAGTCAAGGTGGCAGGGCCCAAGGGGACAGCCACGTGGGCAGGGTTAAGTAAAGTGACATGTCAGAGGGCCAAATAAGACCTGGTGCTTAGCAGGTGCCAAAAGCATAAGTCTAACCGAAGGATTAAGCACTAAAAAGCCAATCAATCTCGAGAATACCCCGAACCTCTCCCACACTTCACTGCCACCAAGGCTGTAACTGAGCCCGAGATTCCTTATGGAAAAAGGAGAAAACTCACGGCGACCCTTGCTCTTGGTTGAGCTGAAGACCTACCTCCATCCTGGCCTCTAGCTCGCAGAAAAGAACAGCCCAGGACACCCGTGCTTGTGTCCACAACACAGGACCCAGAGTGTTTGCCTGCACCAGGCAGGGCTTCACAGGCATCATTTCGTGGTGTCCTCCTATCTGCCCCAAGAGGTAGGGGGTATCTTCACCCCAAACTGTCAGGTGAAGCAGCTGAGGTTCAGAGAGCTTAATGGACTTTCCCAAGGCAACCAATGTGCCAACCCAGTCTGCATGACCCCAGGGCTGTCAGGAAGCACATTTAGAGAGGGTGAAGGAGGGATGGGACACACAGGGGGCAGATGAGCTAACAGGCAAGTGGGAGCTCCAGGGGCCCAGCCGCTGGGCTTCTGACCATTGGTCAACACCGGGTCACGTTTCCACGGCAGCAATAAACCATCACTGAACACGAGTATACGTGTATGTGTATAGGCCATCCTCACCAGCGCTCTGAAAAGGAAGCACCGCGATGTGCCGAATGACTGCTTCCCAGCACAGCCCAGGAGATCAGTGCCTAGAGAGCTCGGCTAACCCGCCCAGAACACGTCACCAGGAGTGGCAGTGGGCTGTCTTGCTCCAAAGCCCCTGCTCACAGCCACTGAGCATTGACAACCCTCTTTGGCCAGGCCTCTCCTGCAGCTGGGTGCCCTCTGCTCCCCTCCACTGCAGACACAGCTGAAGTGGTGTCCCCAGGGTCAGAGAGCCCCTTGGAGAGCCCAGCACGGAACTGACACTTCATGAAAGCCATGGCCCCACCCGTGCTCTTAAAAAGTCTAATCCCACCCTTTTGGTCTTAGCAAGAGATGGGGCTTCCTGGAACCTAGGGGTGGGCCTAGGCCAGAGGCTTCACTGATTCCAAGGCCTTCGTTTAAGGGAAGGAGCTTGTCAGGGAAAGGTCAGCTGGGGGGTTAACCTAGGCAGAAACAGGACATGAACCCAAAATCCACACTATGGGTCTCCTGCTATGTCCCCAGCTCTTAGAAGAGCACCTCAGCAAGATGAGAGAAAGCCCTCTGACCACCCGGTCTGGGCCCAAGGCCCTGGGCCCAGCCCAGACTCTTCAAAGGGCACTTTCCTTTCAGGGCAGCACAATCTTATTCAGGGGGTCTATCTCAATCCACGTAATGCCAAGGTGTGTTAATTCCAGGATTCTGCTGGAATTCCCTTCCTCAAACCTCTTCTGCTACAGGGCTGAGAAATTTGATTTTTTTTTTTTAAAAGGAAAAAACATCTCAGCATGATTTGTAGAGAAGGGAGCAGGAGCCGAGGAGGGTCTACCCCACCCCCTGCCCCCCACCCATGAGAGGTGGGGAAATCTTCTGGGGGAACGGAGGCACCCATGGCAGAGCAGCTCTCCAGCACAGGGGGAGAAATTCAATTCTAAGAGAAACCCAGGTCCAAAGGGGAGAAGGATAAACCAGCCCAAGCTCTTAACAAACCAGAGGTGAAGGCGCTGCTGACACCAATCCTCCGGCATCAGATCCATAAAAGTCAGAGATTCGGGAGTCGGTTTAGAGCTCAAGAGAAGAGGCCCAGAGCGGGGGTCATGGCCCCTGGGGTCTCCCGGGGTGGGAAGAGCAGCAGCTGAGCACAGCCCCCGGGTCTCCCACGTCTGAGGGTCCCTCCGGAGCCGCTCCCCGGCCTCTCCCTGGAGAGGGATTGGAGCCAGGACAGGTCTGGGGCAGCAGGGGCGGGCGGCAGGGGCAGGCGGCAGGGCCGGCTGCAGCCCACGCGTTCCCGGGTGTGGGGCTGGCTCCACGACAGGGGGCGATCGAGGCCTGAGGAGCCGCCGGGTGCTTTGTTACTGAGCAAACCTCCCAGGCACTGACTGCTGATGCATAGCTAACAGGGTGGCAGACACTGATTTATGTTCAACTTTCCATTTCATCAGCGAGAGTGGAGTTCACATTTTGGGGAGGGGGAGGTGGCCTGCGTGTGCAGACACAAACATGCCCACGCGTGCACTCAGGCACAAGCACCGGTCACGGTGGCAACTTTTTTTTCCCCTTTTTAGGAAGGAGGGCGAGGGGGCGAGGCAGCCTGGCACGTCAGGAGTAACCTTTTGTCCACGGTTGCTAGGAGCCCTGGCCGGTCATCTGCCGCTGGGCAGACGTTAGGCACCAGGCTGGTTGCCGGGCGGGGCGGGAGCACAGACTGACCTTTGTGGAGGTAGTGTTGGCAAGAAAGAAAGTCTTTTTTTCCCCCTCTCTCCTGCCCTGGCCTTTCCGCACAGGCCGGGTGAACATGGGGCGAGGTCTGCGTGTGGGTCCACGGCAGGGAAGGGAGGAACAGCCCAGTGCACAACGCTTCAGAGTGGCAGGGGTTCATAAAGGCCTCTTGGGCACCCCTCACTAGAGTGATGAGCAAACTAAGGTCCAGAGAGGGGAGGGTGGCCCCCCAAGGACACACAGCAGTTTAGCAGCAGCGGGGCTGGACTCAAAGCAGGCGTCCAACTCCCAGGGCAGGGGTCTTCAGGCTTAAAGGCTGCCCCTGGCTTCATCTCAGTAACGGGAGGGGCGTGGGGTGGGGGGGCGCGTTCCGCTGCTGCGGGCAGCAAGTCAGCTTGGAAGAGGCGGGGGCTCAGGGTGGGAACAACAAGCGCTCCCACCTCCAGCCGTGGCCCAGGGCCCAGCATTTGCAGCGCCCCGCCTCCGCTCTAATCCTTCTCAGCAGGGGTGACCCTGCCTTCTGTCAGTCTGGAGGCAGACAGCAGGGCGAGGGGCGGGGACGAGGGGGTGTTTCTGTCCCCCAGAGGACCTGGCGTGCTCACCCCGGACACAGCTCCTCTGTCCTCTCCCACAGACCGGTGCACCTATCAGACCCCCTCCGCCCACAGGGAAGCAGACAGGGCAAGGGGCTGGGGTCGGAGAGCCGGCCCAGAAAGGCGAGCAATCTGCTCCCCAGCAGACAGGGAGTTCATCAAGAAGCCCCGAACCCCACCACCCCGCCCAGGCCTGTCTTCCCTGAGCAGCACTCTGGCCAACTTGAGCCGTGCTTTCCTCATCCAGACCGTGGGAATGCTAGCAGCTCTCAGGCCTACCTAACAGGCAAATGAGATCACAGAGGGGGCACCTTCACTGATCCGGAGAACGTTCCACCAGCAACTATGAGAGGGCTTCGGCCAGTTCCACTTTAGGACCTGGGAGCACGGCTGGGGAGGCCAGGAAGGGCTAGCCTGGGAGGCCACGAGACCACATACGGGGTCTCGTCCCCTGCAGAGGGAAGGCTCCAACAGGGTAGGAGGTACCGGAGACTCGGCAAGAGGCTGACTCTCAGCCCCACACCTGCCTCCTGCTCTGGCCTCACCCCGTGCCTCAGTCCAAAGCAGGCCTCCTCCTGGCCCTGCTCCCCGCGCCCCCCGCCTCAGCTAAAACATGCAGCACGGGGGTCACCCATCGGGGGCAGGGGGCACCAGCCACCGCACTCAGTCATCACCCCAGCTCAGGTCTGGCCACCTCCCATGGGGACCACAGCCTGGGCTTCACACCTCCACGCTGGCTAGCCTGCCATGAGCCCAGCCCCTCCAGGCCACTGGTGCTCTTCCTGGGACCATATCACTCCCCTTCTTAGGGACCTTCCACGGCTCCCCTCTGTCTTTAAATTCAAGTCCTTCGTGTGTCTGTCCGGACCTCCTGCCATCCCAAACTTGCCCTTTCACATCCACGCCCAGGCACAATGGCCCCTCCGTGTTATCACCCCTGCCTCCTTCACCAGACAGTCTGTGTGAGCCACTGAGGGCAGGTTCCCTGGCTGACTCCTTAGTCTGCAGTGCTCAGCATGGCTGGATGGCTGGGAGGTCGCTGAGCCCTTAGAGACCATGTCTGGCCGATGAGTTAACAAGCCCGGGCCAGGCCTCACATGGTTCTAGCCTCAGATTCACCAGCTGTCCAGTGGGGATCTGGGCCCTCACCCCTCAAGTCCTCCCTAGTAGCAGGCTTTGAAAGCCACAAAAACAAGATGGTTTAATTCTTCCCAAGTCTCCCCTAGTCCCAGACTTGCCCTCATCAGCACAGAGTAGTCCTTCCTGTTGCAGCAGCTTTCTGGCAGGAAGAATGTCAGCTCACTCTGCTGCTGCCTGCTTCCCGCTGGACAGGAAGGCAGGAAACGGCCCAGCTCTTGCGAACTGCCCGAGCTGCTGCTGCCAGCATGTTCTCATTTGCTGGGCTTTGATCTTCCCTGGAAACACATCACCCCACCCCAAGGCTCACAGTCCTCAAGGCTCTCTGCTGGGCATCTAGTCTCTGCTTGGTTACCACCAGTGTCAAGGAGCTCACTACTTCATCGTTAAATTAGCAGGTGGTAGAAATGTCTTCCCTACAAAGACTTCAAGTGGTCTCCCTCTCTTTTTCTCAGAAGGATCTGCGATCTACGGGCTGACCTCACAGAGGCAGGGCTGAATATCTTATACATGGCAGAACTTCAGATACTTCAAGTCAGTCATCAGAGCCCTCCTGAGGCTGCTTCTCTCCCAGAGAAACCCCAGCTACTCCAGTGGGAGATAAGCAGAGAAGTGTATCATATAATCTCAATAGCAAAGGACCAAGGTCATGTGTACCTCTCTCCCTCTTATTTCTGGATCATTTCTCTGCTTCCTGGGCTATACACATCATTTGTTTCTTCTTCTCTCTCCCCCCTGTAACTGACGGGGAGGGGTTCTCTGGGGCAGACCTCAACCTCCTTCAAAGGTGGGTGGGCTGGGCCAGCAGAAATGAGGACTCACTGGAACGGGGGACATGTCAAGCCCTACATGTCCCCCACCGTGGCGGAAAGTATCTGGTTATGTTCAGAGAAGGATGGGCTGAGCTTGGCAAAGGGAGCTGGGTCCCCCAGGGCTGTCTTTTCCAGAGAAGGCACAGTCTGTAGACCTATGACTTCTGCTGGCATTTGAATGGAAACATTGGCTACTTTTTTTTTTTTTAATTAATTAATTATTTATTTATTTTTGGCTGTGTTGGGTCTTCGTTTCTGTGCGAGGACTTTCTCTAGTTGTGGCAAGCGGGGGCCACTCTTCATCGCGGTGCACGGGCCTCTCACTATCGCGGCCTCTCTTGTTGCGGAGCACAGGCTACAGATGCGCAGGCTCAGTAGTTGTGGCTCACGGGCCTAGTTGCTACGCGGCATGTGGGATCTTCCCAGACCAGGGCTCGAACCTGTGTCCCCTGCATTGGCAGGCAGATTCTCAACCACTGCGCCACCAGGGAAGCCCTGGCTACTTTTAAGAGAAGATGGCTAGAGTTTCTCCTTCTCCTTCCATTATTTTTCCCCCCTTTTCTCTTGTTCTCTATTCTCTCTTCTTCTCCTAGACAATCAGACATGTATCTACATTAGGACCCTGACTGCTGTGGAAGAACACGAGGATCAGGAAGCAGGAAGCTGGGTTTAGGCTCTGATTCCAGCCCTCGGTTGATAACTTTGGGCAGGTCATTCACCTTTCTGAGTCTCACTTTCCCAATCAGCCATGCCTCCTCTGCAGAAACGCTGTGATCAGAATGAAAGCAGGCTGCATGTCTAAAAACACTTCATAACTGAAAACAATTATTGGAATTTAAAACAAAACAAGAACAAAAACAGCCTGTACCCAATGCTCCCTTCTCCGTGACCCCCTGCCCTCCTGCAGTTCTCCAGCTCTGGACCTAGAAATCCTCATTGGACGGCGCCTCCCTTCAAACCACCTTAGGGCCAAGGAGCTGGGGACCCACCCAGACCAGTAGGCCTGGCCAAAGCCAAGCTGAGTTTGCCAGATGTGCAGCCCAACTGACTTCAGCTGCATGAAAAAAAAATGCCACTGCTTGATTATGTAAAATCCATCTGGATCCAAATCAGAAAATCCAAGTGCGAAGGGCCCTCAGAGACCATATGGTCCACCCTGCTTTGTCTACTGCTGAAGAAACTGGGGCCCAGAGATGGGGAGCAACTTGCCCAAGGTCACTCAGCAAGTACATGGACAAGCAGGGGGCTAGAACACGTGTCCTCAGGCTCCAGAACTCCAAGTCCTTCCCCACTCTCCACACCACCACCCCTGGACCCGCCTAGCCTGGTCAGAATGCTGGACCTAGAGCTTGGGGGCCGGTTGGGCTCCACTCCTAGTAACACGAGCAACACAAACTCAGTTCAAACATTTCCTGGGTCCCCAGTGCACACCAGGTGCTGGGGATGCCAAGATTGAGGTGGTCTTTTTGTAAGGAACACAAAGAATTAGAATGTCCTTGCTACGGTCTCCCATGACCCATAGAACCCCACAATATTCCCCAATAGAGAGGTGTGGTTAGGTCAGGTCCCAAACCATCACCCCGTCAGCCCTCAGCTTGCTTCCAAACACATCTCATGCCACAGGACCACGGGCACTGTCCACCTCGGAAACCCCAACACCGAATAAGGAAGAGCAAACAGATGGGACCTAATGTGAAGATGGCCAAACCTTCTGACCCCAAGTGGAGCCTCGCAGCCTGACAGTCAGAGGCCTGAGGCAGGAAGTCCTCTGCGTTGCTTTCTAAGGGGCCAGGAGTTGGGGTGAAAAGCTGGTCCCTCACACCCACCTTGGAGTCCTCAACTAAATTTAGCACCAACTAGGGTTGGAGTCCTGACCAGAAAACCAGGCTGGCCACCTTGGGGCAGGGTTTGGCCAAAGCTGGATCAGCCAACCCAGGCTGGCTCCTTGGTGCAAAGCCCCTCCTGCAGCAGAGCTGCCTGCCAGGCCGTGACCAAGTAGGGGAAGAAGTGCAATTGTTGGCAGGAGATAAAACCATGATACCATCTCTATTTCCCTTCTAATATCAGAGTGGCCGCCTGCAAGGTGCGCGAGGGTCAGGGCCGGCAATCAATAGCTGATACTCCTGTTGGGAGCCGGCCTGCTCCGGAAATGGGCAGCCACTACCTCCTTCCAGAGAGATATCCTTTCCCCGCAACAGTGACCCAGCCCGAGCAGTTCAGCACCCTGACCAGGAAGGACCTCGTCCACCTTCATCTGACTAATGGAGAAATGATGCCCCTTGGGGTGGGAGTAGGGGTAGGGGTCTAGCCAAAGTCACCCAGGAAGCAGAGAGGCTGGGACACAGCCCCCTGCTCAATGATCCAGCAAGCTCTTGATGGTTCACCCTAACTGGGGATCAGAGAAGACCTCAAGTCAAGAGGGTGGGTCCAGGAACTTCCCTGGCGGACCAGTGGTTAAGAATCCACCTTCTAATGCAGGGGATGAAGGTTTGATCCCAGGTCGGGGAACTAAGAACCCACATGCCACGCGGCAACTAAGCCCGTGCGCCACAACTACTGAGCCTGGGCGCCACAACTAGAGAGCCTGTGCATGCCTCAACCACTGATCCCACATGCTGTGGAGCCCACGCGCCACAACTAGAGAAGCCGACACCCCACAGCGATGAGCCTGCACGCCGCAACAGAAGATCCTGCATGCTGCAATGAAGATCCCACGTGCTGCAACTGAGACCCGACACAGCCAAATAAATAAATATTTTTTTTAAAAAAAAGGGGGCGGATCCGAAAGTTACCTCTCTTTGATGGTAGCTGGTAGTGGCTTAATAAGGACAGGAATCAGTCTGGGCTTTCTGACCACACACCCCTGAATGTCACATGGGAGGGCCTAAGAAGTATGTCTGGAATTAGGCCTTAACCATGGACAATTGTACCAAAGCAGGAAGTTGGGAGCTGCCCACATATCAGGCAGACCTCTCCTTGCCCCGGACTCAGGCCAAAGAAGACGACGACGGCCTATTTAAAAAAAATACAGCTGGCTGTTGTCCACCTCTCCTGCCACAGTGGCCTGCACTGGGCACCCAGATGCCAGCAAGCAGCCTCAAGAGGGATGCACACAGGTGGAGCCTGGTACCTGGGTGAGCTCTGCCCACTAGGCAGGAAAGCCACATCCGCACTGTGTGAAGGGCAGCCATGGCATCACTGGTGAGGATATGTGAGCCTGGGAAAGAAGTCCCAACCAGAGAGAACACCACGGGAAAGACCACCAGCTGGGTCTGCAGTGGCCAGGAAGGCGGCTGCCCCTTGGCATGGATGACCCTCTCAGGCAGTAGCCCCTTGGGTTTCTCCTCTGGGGAAAAGGGAGAAGCCTGTCAGGCTCCTGTCTCTCTTGGGTTCATGGGTTTCCAAGGCTTTGAACGTCTCACTCTCTCTTCGAAGTCTGGTCCCTCTACCCAATGTCTGTGCCCTTACCCCAAGCCTCACCCGAGGCAATGCCTGGTCTGGTCCAACCTGAAGCCTATACACCCATTTCCATCCCTGGGACAAGGTCCCAGTGTGGACCATATGCTAGGAATGCATATAGACACATGCATGGCCATCCAGTGCCTTGAGTTTCCATCCCTAAATCCCTCTCACTCCTCTCACCGCCATCTTGGTAGGCGACCTGCTGTTTCTGTTGGAGAACACCCATATTTCACTGATTCCCTTTCTTGGCTGGTAAGCAGCATGTCCTAACCCTCCTCTCCTGGGAGTTAACATCAACCATAATGTGAGACCTTGCAAAGCAGAAGTGTCTTCCAGGTCACCTCCTATCCTGGGAGGAAGTCATGTTAACATCTCCTAGAGGTGCCTGTCCCATTTTCGCTAAGATACCTCCAGTGCCAGGGAGCCCCTGCCTCCTGTGGCCCACGGCTCACGGCAAGATGCACACGGCGCGAAATTCTGGCTGTCACCAAGCCAAAGGCTCCTCAGACTTTGCCTCACTGGTACCAGTTTTGAATTCATGAGCTACACAGAGAAATCTCTGCCTTCTCTTCTAGACAACAACTCTTTCCATACTCTTATCTGGAAGAGCTAACCTTTCAAAAGGTGTGGGGAACTCAGGCAGATTCTCAAACCCGGCCGCAGACTGGTTGGAAAGAATGTCACACTCAAGAGCTTCATCATAAAAGTTCCTTCCGGCCCCAGACGCCGATTTCTCTCTGACGGCCTTTCCCAGTCTCAGTCTGGTTTAAATTCAACGAGTTCCCGGAGGGGACAGCAGAGATGGAGGAGGAGGCAGGGTGAGGGTGAGGCAGGTGCACCCACCCCAGCAAATCAGAAAGCCATCTCCCCACACCCCGCACCCAGACAGCCCAACAAGGTGTCTTTCAGAGAAGACCAGGCTCTCAACCCACATGAGAGCTGCTCCTGCCTTGGCGGGCAGAGCACGGGCACAGATGCTTGTGGGACGCCGTCTGTGATCACACTCGGAAAAAATCAAGTGGTTAACCAGAGGGAAAGGATTCCCAGACCTGCCAGGATGGTGGGTTTTTTGTTTTTTTTTAGATTACGCCTAAGGTTTGTAGTTTTTGGACAGGCAAAGTAAACAGTGACAATGACAGCAGCAACAAAACAGAAACAAAGAACAGTTTACTTGTTTAAAAAAGAAAAAAAAGCCTTTTGTTAAAAGACAGCTCTACACGGACTTGGAAGCAGCCCGCTGCAGCCCCGACCAGGGGCGGGCTGTGTCGTGAGTGCGAAGCTGGTGTGAAGAAAACAAACTCCGGCAGAAGTGACACAGCACATGCAGGAGGGTGTCTGCTCTCCATGTTTCTTTTCTCCCCTCCTCGGTTTTTGGAAGGGGTGGAGAGAGGGATGGGATGGGAAGGGTCTGAACCAGCATAAAGCAACTGTATTTAGACCATGGCAAACTGAGCTACCACTTACTTCTCTCTCTCTCCCTCCCTCCCGCCTGCCCGGGGCCTGGCCTGGAGTGAAAGGAGCAAAGGATGGAGGGCCCAGCACGTACCTGAAAGAAACCTGGCGGGATGGGGCCTCCCGGCATCCCATCGTTGGGGGGAATGTTGCCAAGCACGGGGCTCGGGGCGGCGGCTGCGCTCTGTGGGGAAGAGAAGGTGCAAAGTGAGAGGCCACACCCACATCGAGAGATGGGGAGTTCCCACCCCCACCCCACCCCCATCCACCCACATCCTCCACAGACCGCTCCCCCCCCGCCAAACACCACCTTCCCAGGTGTGTCACTCAGTGGGCGAGGGATGAACTCTCTGAGCCTCCATTTCCTCATCTCTAAAATGGGAGGACAATGCCCACCACGTGCACACACGCTGCCGAGCAGCAGTAGCTGTTATTGACCAAGGATGCCCTGGCTTCCCCCTCGGCTGCTTTACGAAGCTCCTTCAGGGCAGGCGAGGTGCTTCATAAATGCCTGTGCCCTCTCCAAGAGGCTGGCATGTTGTACAGAGGAGAAGATCAATAAATACGCACGACTTAGTGAATAAACAGACAGCCCAGCTGGGAAACGTCCCCAGAGAGGGTGGGGGCAGACAGGCATGTTTCTGGCACCATCTGGGTCCTGGGTGCCGTAGATGGGGTAGGCTGCACGATGGGGAGACTGTCGTTACTTTTCCTTTTAAATGCTGCTATTCTGGCATTTACCTGGTACATCTGCCTCAACAAATGCCTCCCGGGGTGAACAGACGTTGCTCTTCCCAGCCTGGCCTCCTTCCAGACAATCTGTGTCCCACCTGTTCATGTGGCCGGCATGTCTGTGCCTGGCCCTGTGCTCACATGGGAGGGTGAGGCTGATCAGGAAGCCCCAGGCCTGACTGGCCCACCTGGGCCCTGCTCCTCCCCACTGACTCTACACCTCCCAGGGGCTCCTCCTGCAGGAAACCCACCTCCAACCTCGAATGTTCCCACACCCCACCAGGACTGAGCCTCTGAATCACCAATCATCTCCCAGGGGTCTGACTGGTTCTCTGGGACGAGAGCGAGCCCCTTGGGGTCAGGAAACGAAACGAATGCAGCCTGCCATCAACACCTTGAAGGAGTCACTTCTCTTGTCCCTTCCTCAGCCAGAAAACAGGACCCAGAATGCCTAACTTCCAACTTGGGTGGAAGGGAATAAGGGAATGTGTGAAGCCCCCAAACACACTGCACGCAGCAAGAAAACAGACAGCCCCGGGAATCAATACATTGGGGTTCAAGCACTGTTGCCTGTACTAGCAAGGGACGACGATGGCAAGCCACTCAGCCCTTCTGCACTCGTTTCCTGTCACTGTGGTCCTGCTTGCTCATAAGGGTTGGGGAGGATTAAGCAATGGGATGGGCTGTGTTTTGTAAACCAGGAAAGCTGGTAATGTGGAAGCAAAGAGGATTCAGCAGGCCCACAGTGGCTGTTTTAACAGACCCCAGGTAAAAAACAGGGTGGGATAGGGCTGGCTACTCCGGCCCAACCTTTCAAAATGATCCTGCGTACAGAAAAGCAACACTCCCTGTAAAGAGATTCTGCCAACTATCCTGTAATGCGTTATGAACACCCCAGAACACCAGGATCAGGTCTTCCCCTTCCCACCTCCTCAGCTTGGAGGAGAAGCCACACCTACCCAGGCCGAGCCCCTGCCCCAGGACTATCCAGGATGAGGGTCGCCTGGGGGAATATGCCAGGTTATCCATTAGCTGCATTGTTTGTTTGTGGTTGGTGGTTCTGTGAAAATGCAACTTTTCATGATTTACAGCCAACGATTACTCCTCAGCAGCAGAAGCAGAAAAGTTTTTTTTTTTAAATAGGGGGAGGTAAACATCCTCCTGTATTTTCTTCAAGTTCTTTCAGAGATCGGTTTTACGTTTAACTCTTTAATCCTTCAGGAACTTATTCTGGTAAAGAATACGGATTTTACTCCTCAGTCAGTTGGTTCAGTACAATTTTTCCCACTCATTTGAAATCAGAGACAAAAATTCCTACACAGGCATGGGCCTGTTTCTGAGCTTTTAAAATTCTGTCCATTCTAATGATCAGAGTTTTACAATGTATTTTATTATCTCCTTCAATTCTTTAGTGGAAGTTTTCTTGTTTATTTTTATTTACTTATCTCCCCAAACTTCCTATTGTTTATAAAAGTCATCTTCCTACCAAAAGAAAAGAGTTCTTATATACATAAAAATTTGGAGGAGAACTGACACCTTTCCCAAACAGAGGCAGGATGTGATCCTCCCAGGATGTGATCTTTCTCCAATTATTCACATCTTTGTTGAAGTCACCAGTCAAGCATGGTGACTGGACCAATGGCAATGATCAGAAAGGCGGGTGAGTGTAGGCGATACATCTGGGAAAACCAAAACCCTCTCTTGCCCTGACTAAATGTTTTGTTCGGCAAATGTGGCACTGACTTGTTCTCAGGGTGAGGATGGAGAAGATGGAGCTCCTGACAACAGTGTGAGAAGGATGGAGTGGATGGCCCAACCCTGGGCGGGGTGGATGGCGGGGGCCATCTGGCATGATGCTCAGAAACGAGCAGGGTATTTTCACACCACCTCTCCCTGAACCCCCAGGCGGCCTTCTGAGGCAGACATAAGAACCCCGACTTTACAGATAAGAAAACAAATATCTATATGGAGAGCAGGCTGAAGGAGGCCTTTTTCTACTGGTCCTCCTGAGAGTCCACATCTACTCTTCCTCAGCCTTCAGCTCAGAAACTATGCTTTGTTTTTAAAGAAAGATCTGGAAAGCTTCAGCAACTCAGTTCTTTAAATTAGCATTTATCGTTTAATATAAAACACTTGCCTATTATAAAACATAGCAAAGTAAAAAGAAAATTAGTCACTGTATTTTGTTAAATAATGTCATAAGCACTTGTCCCCCTCTCGTTAAATGGCCAAAGAAAACATGATTTTTCAATGAGCCTAATATCATTATTCAACCAATTTAATTAACAGGGCATTGCATTCGTGTTTGCTAACTTAGTAGGTACAAAATCTTATCTCTTTGATCTCTTTGGTATTTTGACTTAATCTTTTGGATCACTAACCTTTTGAAACGGTTTCCACTGGCCATTTAGTAAAACAAAGGGCAAATCATTCATGTCCTTTGCTATTTAGTTATTTGACTTTTTTCCTTAGTGATATATAAGAGCTCTTTATATATTAAGGATATAACATATGGATATCTTAACAATTTTTTAAAAACCTCTTAAATGAAAACTTGAACCTGGGCTCATGACTTACTAGGCTCCCTCACGCCAAGATCTCATTTTCCTACGAAATCAGGAGTGAGCCCGTGGTCCTTTGAATGTCAGGGCTGGAATAACCATGGTTCTAGTAAATGGATAGTATAATTCATTGACATCTGGGTGGAGAATGGACTTTTGCTATCCTCCAATGAAAGGAAGCTCATGTTAATGGTGACTCAAGTGTCAGGAAGCTGAGGAGATAACTTATCCTTATCCTCTAAAGGCTCTTCCAGCTGTAAAATTAAGTAGCTCTTCAGTGCTTAACCCTGTGTCCTAGAGTATGACAATCATTGCTATTCTTTGATTTTGAAGTGAACATGTGCTCCTAATGGAAAACTTTCAAAAGAGCAGAAAAGGACAAAGAACAGAATGAAAGCAGCAACCAGTGTCATAGGGTGACAAAAGGGTTAAGAAATAATTCTTGCACATAAAACCCAATCCAAGGCCCCCCCCTCCACATCCATCAACATGACACTGCCCTCACCCCACTCCTCAACAGCAGGGGCTGTTTTACCCATCTCTAAGACCCAGAACAATGTGAGGTATACAGCAGGTGTTCAATAAATGATTACAACTTTTTATTAGTCAAAGACTGGCTCAAACCTGGCCATCTGAAGCCAGGCTTTTCCGGATTGCTAGGAATTGGCCTCTCCCTGCGGTTTCCAACTTGGAGTTAGAACTCCATTAAAGCACTCAGCAAAGCGTCTCATGTGAGTTTTCTCTAAAAACACAAAACCCAAACCCAAACCCCGTGACATTCACTGAGGCCTACACATCGGGGCTGCGGTAGGTGCCCAGGATGGAACTCCCCACTGGAGCAGGAGAGGAAGGAGTCAGAAGCCAGAGACCACCTGCGTGGGCTCGGGTCCTGGCTGGGAGCCCGTGGGCAAGTCCCTTCTCTCTCTGGGCCTCAGTCTTTCCACGTGTCGGATGGTGGAATTAGAGAAGGTGACCTCTAGGGCTCTTCTTCCAAGGTGCTCTCCCCAGCCCAGTCCATACACCCAGGGTGGGCAGGGACTGGAAACTGCAGCTCCTGCATGAACAGGAAGACCCTGAATTTCAACTCTTCTCCGTTCATTATAGAACACTCAGAGGTCAAAACTTAAAAACCGCCTAGAAACCTACTGTTACCAAAGCCTGCAGATAACAGCTGATGACACTTGGGCTCTCCCCTGCACCAACCGCACCCCCTAGCAGCCCCCCTCACCAATCTTTACCCATATATGCGTACGTGCATACATGGACTAAAAAAAGCAGAATCAAATAGGGCACGCAGTTTGGTAACTCAGGCATTTTTTAAAAACTAACTAAAATTCTTTTCTAAATAGAAAACAGGCCTTGCACTGAGCGGTGTGGCCCACTCCAGCCAGCTGCCTCCTCCAAGCCTCCGGGATACTGTCCACTTGGAAAGCCTGAGGTGCCTTCAGACATCTGCCTGAAGCTGTGAAAATTCTCCTCCCTGTAAAGTATTTTATTTTTGTTCACAGCCAGGGAGACTTCCAAGGAGGGCTCATCCTACAACTTTCTCCCTAAAGAGTAGGGTTTCTTTATGATCCCAGGGTGGTTACACAGCCACCGGGGCTTAGGGGTTCCCTGCAGCCCCTCAGCCTTGTTTGTGTGCTCCAGACACACGTCAGCTGGTTTCACACATGCCACTCCACCTACAGGCCTCCCCTGCCATCCAAATATGGTTGTCAATAGTGAGGGGAGATCCAGACACCTCCCCTGGAGGTGTGCGCCAGCCAGAATAAGCACATTCTCCCCCCACCCACCCTTCCCCCCCCGTAGAGATGCAGGGCTCAAACCTGGGGCCTCGGGATCTGAGCTACTGGGAGGAGGCTTGAAAGCTGTGCTAGGGAATCTGGACTTGCTGCTCTAGGCAACGGGGAAGAGTTCCCAGCAGAAGAGGCCCAGGACTTCTGAGAATCCCACCTGACCCCATCTTACCCCGTGCCAGGCATCCCAATGCACCACTGACAACCCACCCACCACCACCAGAGTACCCAAGGCTCCACAAATGAATGGAATTGGCAAGTCCTGGATGTGGTGCTGGGCCTTTTCCTCATTCCGTAGCAAGGAGTCCCCTGCGGCTCAAGGAACAACAGGGTCAGTCCAGAGGGACCAAGTGACAAGCTCCCAGGAGCCTCCCACCTCAGATCTTGTAGTATCTTGTGGTAGGTGACAAACATTCATGCTTCCTTCAAGAAGGGGAGACCTGGGGGATGTTCCCTACACGATATTACCTTCCAGCCTTACCCTGAGACCCCCAGTTAGCCTCACTCACAAACTAGCATGGGAATCCCCCCACCCGTTTTTATTCTCTTTTTAAAGTAGTTCTATGCACATGAAACTCCTGGAAAACTGAATAAAAACATGCTCAGAGTGAACGGCGGGACTCCTGCCAGGTCGGCCAACCCCTCCTGACTGGTTTACAAGGCTGCAAAATGGAACTTTGTTCTGCAAATCCCCTCCCTCCTCGCCCCACCCCAATACTCAGGCATGTAGCAGCACGGGGCCCACATGTGAAACCACCAAGTGTAGCCTTCCTTGACTGAAACTCAACACAGGCCACGTGGCCAAGCACTCAGGACACCAGAGGCACGTGGTGTGTGGTGTGTGGCTGTGTGCTCGCAGCTGGGCAGTGGAGGACTCTCGGGGGGGCGGGGGCACTCCTGCACTGAGAAATGAGGCCCTTTGAGGGATGCTCGTGTCCCGGGGAAGGAGGGACGCTTACACACGTGTCATCAAGACAGAGCCTTCAGCATTCTGTGCAAAATATTGGAGTGACCTGGGGCCCTCTGGGCCAAGTTTCCTAGAGGGAATTTTAGCAGTATCAACTGACTGAAGATGTAGCTGAGGGAATGGAGGGAATCTCATCACCCAGACGGAAAGGCCAAGACGGACAGAAGCAAGGTCAAAAGGGGAAGGTAAGGAAGAGGTCTCTTGGTTTTGTGTGCAGACCACAGAAGGGAATGTGTGAGAAAACACAGAGCTGTTGCTACGTGAAGAGACAGAACCAGCTGGCATTAAAAATAGGTTCGGATGACACACGGGAGTGAGCGACACAGGGTCCCTGCCTCCAAATAGCCAGGGGGTCGTCACGTGCACGAAGGAATGGGCGTCTCTCCCGTTGCCGCGGGATGGCCCTGGGTCCAGAGGTAGATGCTCCGAGCCACAGAAAGCACAGGAAGCAGTGGGCCATGCCACCTCGGGGTGGCTCAGCGGGGACAGGGCACAAGCGCACTCAAGGTCAGAGTACCTGGGTTTCATCTCTACTTGGCCACAACAGAGCCATGGGGACTGCCTCAGCCTCCCCTCTGAAAAGGGGAGAGCCACACTACCCAGCACCGCCTGGCGTTCTCTGGGGATTATTAGGAGAGGAAAGAGCCCTGGACAGAGGATCCTGGGATCAGGGTTCCAGCTCAGGCTGCAAACCACCTGCTGTGTGACTAGGGCTAGCCTTCCTGCTAGCCCTGCCCCCGGGCCTCTGCTCAGCTCCAAGCGAGGCAGCTGAGGTCCTGCTGCTACAGTGAACCAAGTGGGCATCACACTGAGCTCTCAGCCAAGCAACCTGAGAAAGGGTGACAAAAGCCCCAGCTCGCACAGCCAGGCCATCAGGCCCAAGTGAGGGCTGTCCTGACACCAGAGCTTCTTCCCCAAAGTCCCCATCTCACTTCTGTCTCCCCTGGGCAGAGAGGATGGATGCAGGAACGCAGAGAGGGCAGAGAGAAGCAAACGCCTTTTTATCCTGATCCCAGAGACCAGGAGAGAAGGAGGGGGGTACAATTTACTCCTCAACATCCCTGGGAAGGTGTCACTGCTGTTTACCGGTAAGAAAACAGGCCCAGAGAAGTGCATTATCCTAAGTGTTCTAACTTTAGTCTCTCTGTCCCTCCACCCCCAATTTCGGCCTGAGAAACCCAAATAATGCACCCCCCCTCACTCTGCCACCAACCCCTGCAGTTCTCAAGGAGAGTTCTGTGTGCTTTTTGATGCTTATGAAAAGAAACGACAGACATCATTACAAACATAAGGTAAGCACAAGGCATTCTCTACATCTGAGATCATCCACATGTTTTTCTCTTCCCAAAGTAGACTGGCCTTCTAACTCTGCTCCTTCCGGCAAGTATTTCACTGAGCTGGCCTCCACTAAGGGTGTGTGTGTGTGTGTGCACGCGTGTGTGTAGGAATGCAAGATCTCGGTGAAGAGTCTGTTGGATCTAATAGGCAAATTACCCTGGGAAGAGAAGGAGAAACAAGGGAGGTGGGGAGTTTAAAAAGGTTACGAGTGCTTTATACATGTCCATGCGTTCAGCAGACACTGGCTCCTGGGCCGCCAGGGATGCACTGTGCCTGCCGGGGTGGGAGATGACAGAGGCTCGGCTCTGCCCTTAAGGTCTAAGGGATGAAATGGGTCTCCGCGAGAGAACTGAGGGACGTGGGAAGGTGCTCCGGGCGGGCGCCGCGAGGCGGGGATTAGGGGGATCAGGGAGGCTTTATGGAAGAGGTGGCACTCAAGCCAGGGCCTTAAAGGACGGCAAGCCTCGGAGATGCAGGAGGTGATAGAGAGGTGAGAGATTACTGCTGTCATCTTAGCCCTCCCCTGGAACCAGGCCTTCTGACAGCTTCTCCTTCAGAGCATAAATCCCGCCAGGCCTCTCTGCCCTCCCCAGAGCTCCACTCCATCTCATTGACGGGGTGGGCGTGGGGCTTACCCACTTCCCCTCCCCCAGAGGGAGGCTCTTCAGAAGAAGGGGGGCCAGCTGCCCACCCAGCTCGCCAGCTAACCTTGGTGCAGCTCATCCCCATTCTCCCAACAACCCGGCAGGGACTACAGATGAGAAAACAGAGGCTCAGGGACTTGTCCAAGGTCACTCAGCTCGGACCAGGCAGAACTGGAAGTCAAGCCCAGACCTTTTAGCCGTGTTCCGGCTTCTCTGGTCTGTTTTGAAACTGACGCTTAAAGATGCTGCCCAAAGGGGTGGGGGGAGAGGTCCAGGCTCTAGGCCCAGCCCCTCCATTCTCCAGCAGCCGGGGTACACGGGCACCTCACTTTACCTTTCTGAGCCCTTCATCATCGTCTAGTAAAGGGGGGGGGGGTCTCTACCCTGGGCAGGGGTGTGGGGAACCTGAATATGACTCCTCAGATAAGGGGCTCAAACTCCTGAGCCAGCGACACAGCACCAGGTGGAAGACAGGCGCGTTTGCTTTTTACGATTCCATGAACATGGGGCAGGCCAGAGCATGGAGAGGGTCAGGGCCATCAGAGGACAACGTCCTTGGCTCGACAGAACCCAGTCTTCTGAGGAGCGACCTCTCTCTACTTTTTTAAAAAATGAAACAAAGGCACCCCAGTGGGAACATTTCCAAGAGGAAGAGGAGCTGGCTTCTCTGTGCTGAGAAGATCATGGCCACCATCCCACCGGGCCCTCCCCATCCATCCCAGGAAGCACTCAGCTTCTTCTTGGAATTGGATCAGAGGGCATCGCTTGTGTGAGAGGTGGAGCCCCGTGTAATTAATACCTGGTTATGCTGCGGATGCCAGCCAGAGTGCCCTCCCCCGTGTGCAAACACCTCCCCAGCTGGGCCGCGTGGCAGAGGGCGCGGGTCCTAGGCGTGTACACGTGAGACAAGGGAGATTAAGGGCTATAGGTCCCCCCTGCAAATGAACAGTGAGGAGTGGATCAACAGCACGCTGTTTGTACAACGCTGATTTTCTTCTTAAAGAGAGATGAGCTTCAGGCCCTGGTTTACACCATTAGCAAAACACACACACACACACACACACACACACACACACACACACACACACACACACACACACACACACACACACACACACACACTTCCCACTGTCTTAAAGGAGCCTCTTACAACTGCAAACATGTCATAGTAGGCCAGTGACAGCTCCTTAACAAGAACCCTGGCAGTTGCTTCTGCAAAGTGGAAAATTCCCTGGCATGGGCCTGCACACATGCTCAGTTCCAATGACAACTTAATCCTGCCAGGACTGAGGTGTGCAGAGAACAAAAAAACCACCCACTTCAGAAACTTTCTTTTTTTAAGTTTAAGAGAAATCGTTAAAGGTATGGCCCCTGGAACACCTTTCAAGAATGGGGACCCACACTTTGCTCAGCTGGCACCAGATTCAGTGGGGACAGGGTCACCCTCCCTCGGCTCAGCCTCTGTCCTGACAGGACAAGGTGCACAGTCTGAAAAGTTCACCCGGGTCCCCTGACCTCAAAGTGGGGAAGTTTACACTTGGCTGGGGAGGGGTGTGTAAACGAAGGAGCCGGGAATCCTTGGGCTCTCTTGACGGGCCAGGAAGGTCTGTAGGCGCATGGGCTCAGCGCTGAGCAGATGCCGCCTAAGCCTTTAAAGCGAGCACTAATTGCGCTAATTTAGCTAACAGTCTCTGTTTCGTCCCCCATGCCGGTCAAACAGGGTCCTTTGGTACTGCTGGAGAGATGCAAGCTGTTGGCCTTACTGTTATTTTGTCAGCCACTGAACGACTCATTGGAGTCATTAATTGATTTATTACTGCTGCCTGCTCAGAGGGTTTAGCAAATAAGGAATGATGTAGGTCAAAACACAAAGGAAACTGGACCAAACAATGCCACGAGAAGCTGGGCACTTAGAGTCTGCCACTGTCCACTTGGGCAGCCCTCCATGCCCAGCTGTCACATGGGGGACAGGCTCTCCTGCCTGCAATCCGGGTGCCAGCCTGCCTCCAGCTCAGGTGTCAGTGCTGCCCAAGAGGCAGAAGGTGGAGAAGCTCATCTGGAGGGCTCCTGGGCATCTGCCAGGCGAGGTCACCAGCAACTGGGTTGCAACAGCTGGGCCTGTGGCTCGGCCCTCCAGGACAGGGGGAAGCCAGGGAGAGGGCCCCAGCCAGGGCTCTACTCCTCCGGAGATGGCATGCTCTGGCCACACCTTCCCTCTCTCCCTGTACTGCCCACAGGAGTGACAGGACAGCAACAGCTGACAGTAACACGCAACTCCTAATGCCTGGCCCTTTTGTACTTATCTCTGATCCCCTCAAAGTCCCAGGGGGCAGGTGGCATTATCATCCCTATGTTACAGAAAAGAAAACTGAAGCTCAGAGAGCTGATCTGCCCATGGTTCCACAGCAGGCCAGGAAGTTAGCAGTCCTGGGATCTGAACCCAGGTCTACCTGACTTCAAACCCCACATTGCTTCCCCTCTATCAAATTCTTTAGCTCACACAAAACGGCACTACAGTTCGGCCTCAATGATAACGCCCCAAAAACTAGCTAGGTGAATGAGAACAGGGCAACCCCCACCCCCTTCTCGGAGCCCCAGGTACCTCATTTATAAAACGACAGGGTTAAGGTGGGTGAGCCCTGAGGCTACACGAGGAATGAGATGACAGAACTCAGTCCCTTCTACTCCCCACCCACTGCCCTGGCCCCCTGCGATGCTGACGGGTTGGCTGTGCCATCAACACACGCCTAGCGCTCCCTTCCTTCTGTGAAGGCTCCTGCCTTCCCTATGGTTTCCCCTGCTGCCCTACCTGCCCTTCAAACCTAAATGCAGCAGGTACAGGAAGTCTTCCCAAGACAAGGCCAGGCACCCAGTAGGTGCACAATGAAGGTTTGCTGCACTGGATGAGACTGGAGAAAAGTACCCGTGTCCTGCCCTGCTCCCAGTCCCTGGGGCTCTGAACAAACACAGGGAGTGGTGTTGAGACGAGGGAGCCAGGACGGGGATTTACAGAACTGTTAACACCCCCAACAAGACGATTCACGAGGTCACAGATCCTGGACACGTCTGTGTGTGCACGTGTCTCTCTCTGTCTCTGAGGCAGGAACGGTAATAGCTCTGGAACTCAGTGTCCCTAAGGAACCAAACACAGCCAGTCTGACTGACTCAAACTCTGTGATTACAGGTATCAGCCCCTCAAAGACAATTCATACCCCACGCTGCCTGGTGGCATTCTAGAACAGAGCCTACCCTGGCAAGCTTGCAGGAGGCCCACTAAGGGTGGTGGACTGTTTAATTTGCTCCAAAAGTGATGCAGAGGGGCTAAAGAGGTAGGTCCTGCATGAACTAAGACACACGCTACTTCAGTCCTCGACACAGGCCGGCTGGCAGAGCAGGTTTCTGCGGCCTGTTGAGGCCTGGCCAGAGCGCTGCAGGGCAAGGCGGGGCTGCCCTTCGGAGGTCATCACAAAGAGGTCCACAGATATTTGTTGAGTGTCTACCAGGCACACAAGGCAGGGCTTTCTTGTTAGCGTCCCCCCAAAATGGGGCCAGAGCGTGCAAGGGCACACTCAGCCTTTTGGATCCTAGTGAGAACACTGATAAGGGAGTAGGGCCAGGAGCCCAGCCTGGAAGGACCAGAGATGACCTGACCAGTCAAAGGCTTCAGAGGGGCCAGGGGACTTTATCTACTGCGACTTCTGACCCAAACTTGGCTTCTGAAACATACACGAGATTTCCCACAGTGGTCCACGCCCAACTCCCCCCCATCAATCCATACGGTATTGAAAGCACAAAGGAAGGTCTTTATACAGAGACCTTCATCAGGGTCCAACAAATTAGATCCTTTAAGCCCCATTAGAAAAAGAATAACCTATTACTATTCACATATATTTAGTACTCTCTAGCTTACAAGGCCTTTCTTTCACCCAAAGTCACTTGATGAATATGCTCAACCACCCCACCGCACAGGCCGGCCCCTCTCTCTGGAACACTCTCCTGCACTCTCTCCCCCTGGGCGATACCTCTTCATCCTTTATGTGTTCCTCATCACTGCACGTGTCACATCTGACTGTTAATTCCTTATTAAATTAGCCAACTGTCTTTGCAGAGACGGGGGCCGGAATGGTGTGCACAGCATAGAGAAGGTGCTGGCTCAGTAAATATTTTTTGGATGAATCAAGTTCTTGCAGAAATCCTGCTTATCAAGAATAGTCGCCATGTCCACAAGGTCGAACTGCAAGACTAGCTAACTCAGTCAGCAACTAACTTACCATTTGGCTACATCCATACAATTACCTTCTTCCCTCCAAACGATCACACACACACACCCACACACACACACATGCGCGCACCCCACCATCCCCACACACATCTTAGAACAGGCCGTTTCCTCTGCCTGTAAAATCCAAGCTTTGGGTGTTCAGAAAACCTGGGCGCAGGTGCTGCTCGGCCTTTCTGGCAAATGACTTGGGTGGCCACTTCTCCTAGAGTCAGGTCAGTAAAATGAGATCATCATTATACCTCCCCTCCCAAGACAGCTGTGGAGACAGCTTAGGTTAACATCTGGGCAAAGCATCTGTAGTTCCAAGAAGGACAAAAGCAATGAGAGGGAGTGGGGTGGCCTCTAGGAGCTAAACTGCCATTGTCTATCATTCCCACTTAGGAAGGAAGCCAAGCCTGGGCCCAGCGGGCTGGGTGCAGCTGAGGGGACCGCATGGTCTTTATGAGTTGCTGAGATCTAGCCACCTCTCCCAGCCCTCTGGGTCAAGCCTCCCTTCCATCTCCAAAGCAGAGCCTGCTATTTATTCTCAGACAGGTTGGATGCTCCGGTTCTCAGCCTCCCTGAAAGCAGATGTCTGCTCCGCTGGCCCAGGGAGCCACTTTTTCCACAGGCTTCTTAGAGGGACCAGAGAACTGGCCTACTACCTCAGGGCTTGCGGACAGGCAGAGGTGGGAGGGGCCCCTCCTGGGCCTGGGCGGAAGGTGAGGAAGACATCAAGGCAGAGTTCTCACCTTGAGATGCCTTTCTCTGTGTCCTAGAAAATGCACCCCACAGACAGAGGAATCCTCTGCCAATGTGAGGACTTTCCTTCGCAGCTGGACCCTCCAAGCCACAGGTTTGAAAAAGACATGGTTCTTGGAATCAGAGACAAGCCACAGAGCAAGCCCTGAGCTCACTCAGTAGGAATGCGTCTTCCTCCTCCTCCTCCTCCTCCCCCTCCTCCTCCTTGATTCAATCCCTCACTTTGACCAGGCAGAGAAAAGAGAAGGGTAAGAGGCAGAGAGAAGGAGGAGGAGGGTGGGCAAAGACCAGGCTCTCTAAGCCTACAGGGACCTCTGGCTGCACCCCTGTTCTGTGCTTACCATGTCCTGAGAATGGCTCCAGCTCCTCACCAATCAAGTCTCAGCGCCGCCCGCCCCCCCACCCCCGCAGGACACTGTTTGTGCTACTTTTACTTTCTCTGCTCAACAAGCTCCTCCACCACCTTCCCTTTATCTGCCTATAGAACTCCTAGTCACCTACCCATGCCCAGCTCAAATGTCCCTGCTTCCCAGCCCAGAGCAAGCATGAAAGTCCCTGAGTAGGTTCGTGAGCTAGAACTCCATGTTAGAAGATACCTGCTTCCACCTGCAACTGTCTCAACAAGGCATCCAATGGAACATTCAATACCAATGAACTCCTAACCAAGGGCTGCCATGGTAAAGTGAACAGAGCACTGGACCCAGGGGAGGAGCTTCAGCTCCCCAGCTCCCTGGCTAATTCAGAGGCAGACACTTCACTTCTGTCTTGAAATGCTCTCCCCCAATACAAGACAATACCTCTACTGGGGTTGGCATGAGTTAATGCAAACAAGGAGATAATGGAAGGGCTATGATCTCATCTCAGCCTCTCTCTTCCTCCCATTCCAACCTCCCTCTTTTCTTGTTCCCCAAGCTTCAGCCATGAGAAGCACATGCTGGTCCCCAGCCTTTGCACGTGCCATCCCTCCACCCAAAATGCCCACCTCCCTGCTGGTGTCTGCCATTCCAATCCATCCATCCCTCCTCATGCTGCCCTGGGTACCGGGCAGGATGATTTTTTCTTCTTCCAAGTCCACGTGAAACTCTGTGACTCCTCCAACACTATCTACTTGGCCTTATTACATGGACAAAGGCTATCTCCCTGAAGGACTACTGGTTCCAAAAAGTAGAATCCAAATATTTATTATGTCTAATAATCAATAACCACTGAATGACTTGGGGCTGTGAGAGAGTTTCTGGACAAGGCTAGGTCTGGCTCTTCTGGGAAATTTCTTCTTGTTTTTCTCCTTTATAAAGATGCAACTTTAAAGAACAGAACATACTCTCATAAACCCAAATGTCAAAAGGGACAAAGAGGGGCCTTATCTTCCAAAAGTTTCCATGTTTCTCTTCTCAAGCAATCACTGGAGAAGAGAAACACGGAAACCTTGGAAAAGGGTTGAATATGAATCTTAGTTCTGTTCCTAGCTTGAAAGGTGTTAAGTCACATAGACATGGCAGGACCATCCTTAAAGGATGATGACCAAGCTTTCCACTCTGCTGCAAATCTGGTCTAAAAGAGTCTGGTTTTCTTCTACTTTTGTCTAATTGCGTTTGAGGCTGTGGTCTGTCTGGTCTTCTCCACTGAAGACAGGAGTTTTTAATCAGATTTGGGTAATCCACAGGCCTTCAGAAAATGTGAA
Organism: Balaenoptera physalus; assembly: GCF_965194825.1. NCBI lineage: Eukaryota > Metazoa > Chordata > Mammalia > Artiodactyla > Balaenopteridae > Balaenoptera > Balaenoptera physalus. The sequence goes on along the minus strand of NC_138882.1, from coordinate 150,695,244 downwards.
TCTAGAACCTTAAAACAGGAAGAAGTCCCCCAGCCCCTCTGCTAATAGACACAGCCTCGGGTCCACGGACCTGGGTGGAGGGCAGGAAAGGTCTAAGACCTGGGTCTCCTAAGACGTCATGCCTTGGCAGTCTTATCTAGAAAATGGGAATAATACGCCCTGCTTCACAGAGTTTGTGAAAGTAAAGTTTCTGCTTCCCCCGGAACAGTGCCAGGCCTACATCCATCAGGTGCTCAATAATTACTTTGTTGAATGGACACTCCTTCTAAACCCTCCTCTCCACTTTTTCTCCACCGAGGAAGGCCCATGGCCTGTAGGGACCAGGTGGGAACTGCTTACTTGTAGAGCCTCTCAGTGCTCCCATCTCTGCCCCCCCAAGCTTGCTGGTTCTGCTTCCCAGGGACAGAAGTAACCCACCACACTACGTAGGCGCCAAAGGAGGCTGGTCTCACTTAATCCTCCCAATAGCCTGCTCCTTTGTTTCCTATCCGACCTATCTTGCCAATGAAGACCACAACGGTTAAGTGTCTTTACAAGGTCACGCTTCTTCCTGGCTGGGTCCAGTCATCACACACCTACATACCATACTCCCTCCAGTGGGAACCAGAAGGAAGACTTCAGTCATGGAAAGGAAAGACTTTAACCCTACAATCAGGCCCTCCAGTGCTGGCACCAGTGTGAGGCAGGTTTCTTCAACCTTAACGTGCCCATCTGTGAAATGGGAAGTCACCATTCCCTGCCTGGCCTACCTGACACAGGAGTGTGAAGAAACAAACAGGAAACTGGGTGTGAATGGAAGGGCAACTGCATCCCCTGCCCCCAGACAATCCAAGGGGCTGGAAAGGAAGGGAGGACACTATAGTGACAAAGGCTTGTGGCTAGGAGTCACTGGCTGGTTGCCCCCATGAGTCCCTTCCCCTCACCTATAAAACAACAGGGGTGGATTCGACTCCTGGTTCCCAAACCTGGCTGCATATCAAAATCACCTTGGGGGGAAACTTCCCTGGCAGTCCAGTGGTTAACACCCCCGTGCTTCCACGGCAAGGGGTGCGGGTTCGATCCCTGGTCAGGGAACTAAGATCCCACATGCCATGTGGCGCAGCCAAAAAAAAATCACCTGGGGACTCTCAACAACGCAGCCGCTGCTCTCCCGAGGCGGTAGGGATCCAGCTTTGGGGAGCTCCTGGATCAGATGTCCCAGAAGATCCCTCCTGGGTCCGGCCTCCGCCCTGACCAGCCCCCGGTCTGGGGGTGCCTAGCCAGATGGGCAGCCTCTTCTGCCCCTCACCCTCCCCAGCTAGGCTCCCAGGAGGCCTGCAGGAAGCCTCTGGATGCAGGTCGGGGCTTAGACAGCCGCCCAAACAGGTACGGGCCCAGATTTAATTGGCCTCTCGGTTAAGCTTTCTAATCTCATTAAAGCTGCCTCCATCATGCAGACCATGGCTCTGAATTTAATAACAGAAGAGCACTGCCCCGCCCCACTGTAAGCTGATCAGGTCTGGGGAGGTCCGAGAGGACCACTCTGGACCCAAGGCCCCCGGCTGCAGTCGGACCCCTCTGGGCCCTACCATGCCATGCTGCCATGCCGATGGCACACACTCAGACTGAAAGAAGAAGGGCACACTGCAAAGGGGGCAGGAGGGAAGGAAGTGGGAGAAAGCGCTTAGAGCAGGGGTGCAGGGCCAGACCTGCCTACCCCACCCTGGAGAGCCGGCGCTGTCTCCACGACTTGCAATAAATACAAACCACCAAGTAATTGTCTTCATCTTATCAGGGTGCAATAACGTCAGGAGACAGCAGCCCTTCTGGGCAGAGTGCAGGCCTCACAGCTGCCATCCCCCATTCGTTCTGCAGCTCTCGACCCCGACTTCATTCACAATGGGAGGGAGAGAGCAGAGGCCTGGGGTTTGGGGTCCACATGGCTCCTCTGGCAGAGAAGGCTTGTCCTGCCCCCCACCCTTACCCCACCCATCCCGTCCCCCTGAGAGGAGGTACACACAGCCCTTCCCCGACAAGTATGTGAGGAGGGCTGAGCAAGGAGCCAGCTCTTGGACATCGGCTCCAAAAACACCACGGTCAACGTGTGCAAACATCCCTGTGCAAATACACATCGCCCACTTCTCGCTCATCTCGCGCTATCTAAATATATCCCGAGGAAGTAACTTGGCAGTGATGAGAAATTCTGCAGTGGCTCCAAAGTAGCAACAACAAAACACACACACACACACACACACACACATGCGTACTCTGCTCTGTTCTGGGTGCCATGCTGGGTCAAGGACAGGCGTGGAGACACACACACACAGGTGATAACCGCCCAGAGTGTGTTGGGGGCTCAGTCTTAGTGGTCAGTTATTATTAATGTTTAACAGGGAAGACGAGATCTTAGAAGGGAAGGGACTCCGTGCAGGTTCCAAGCTGGATGAGCACAGATGCCCTGTCCAAGGGAGATGCTTGGGGGCACACCCAACCGAGTACACACACACCCATCCCTACCCCCTCTGGAACTCGCTTTAAGACACTGGCATTTCCCACTCCACTTGCCAAGAATGGAGCCACCCTGCCCTGCATGATCCTCCAACCCCTGGAAACAAAGGCAGCAGTCATGGGGGTAGGCTAGCACACTGCAGGCACTGGTCCCATGCCTTCCCCCACCCCTGCCATCTTCACCAAAGGGGAAATGGAGGCCCACAGTAAGAGAGACACGCCCAGGACCAGGCCAGGGCGCTCCTTATTCCACCACACTTTTGCTCTTTGGATAATCTACATAGAGGTGGCTTTTAATTTTTTTTCAGTGCCTTCAGCAAATCTAGGCTGTTTACAATCACCCCTAAGCCCACCATCTTGGGTACAAGGGCAGCAAATTATTAAGAAAATGTGCGAGAGTTGGGGGGTGTGGGCAATCCTCCCAATTCTCAATAGGCCAGTTCTCAATAGGCCGGGCTGACTCCTAGCTTCCACACAATACCCCAGGCCACGTCTTCCCCACCCTTCAACTGGACTCGCTCCTCAAGGCCGGATCAGTGCACCAGCCTCCTTGCTGGTGGATCTGCCCCAGTCGTCCCCTTATCCCTCCTCCTTTCCCCAAGCAAACCTAACCAGGCCACTAACAGGCAGGCTCACAACCTCAGAGGACCCTGCTCCAAGCTTCGCGCTGCCCAGCTGGGCCCTTCAGAGCTCCGGCTCCGCCCCCACAAGCCTTCCTTCCTGAACGTGGCAAGTCTTTTCAACCTTCCAAGCGTTTATACAGACTATTCCCTTACCCTGGAATGCTCTCATCACACTCTTCCCTTTCAGTCATTATCTTCTGCTTTTTTCTCTTGGGGACCCACACAAAATGCCACCGCGCCCAGGAAGCCCTCTGGGTCGAGCCAGGAGAGACTTCTCTTGGGACATGCAGTGACGGGGCCCCGTGCAGCACCATCGTCATCTGCTTACATCCGGCTTTCTCACTAGACCATCAGATTCCAGAAGGCAGATGGCCTCTTAGGCATCTCCATAACCAGCTAAGGGTCCGGCACACCAAAGGCATTTCCAGGCCAACACAACTTCCAAAAGAAACTTGAAGTCTCAGAACCAACACCAGAGACATGGTTTACTCCAATTCCAGCTTTTTAAAGTCAGGAGAAGGAAGGCCCGAGGAGGATAGGGGAGCGTCGACATCACACCGCTGGTTAGCAGTGCTGGACCGGTGGCTGGCCAGGGTCTTCATCGACTCCTCCAGGTCGGCCAAAAGCTCCTACAGCAAGACCCAACTCCGGAGATGGCTACCAGGATGAAACATCCAAGAAAGAGGGGCATCAGACAGGTCGAGAGGCAGCACGGGAAGAGCCGGCTCAGGGGCTCTGGAGCCTAGCAGCAGGGAACGCACCGGGCAGCCTGGAAGCCCCAAGCGGAGACACTGGCCCAAGTGTCCTGAGCAGGTGCTTAACCAAAACAGGAGGAAGGACTGAGGACAGGACCTGGCACGTGAAGCACTCAAGAAACATGTGCTGCTGCACCATTAATGGCACAAACGACCAATTACATACCAACGCAACACAGGATACCGCGCAGGCCTGCACCCAGCTCCGGGATCCCAGAGAAAGGAGGATTATTTCTGCTGGGGTGTGGGGCAGTCTGGGGCGGTGACATCTGATCAGACACCATCTGTTATTTTTCTCTAATTGCTCTACATGTGTAAAATTTTGATTCTAAGCTAGAATCGTGGACTCCAAGAGGCCGAGACCACGGCTGCTTCCCCTGCCTTCCCCAGTCCCTCTCTCCAAAACACCCATTCCACAGCAGGGCTCCTAGCAGAGACTGAGGGACCCCGACAAGAGGGACAGCCCTTCTATTTCAAAGAGGAGGTAAAACCAGCGCTGGTTCCCCACAAGCCTGCTTTACCTGCAAAAGCTTCCTGAGCCCAACGAGAAACCCAGCAGCGTCCACGGGCACTACCAACACCCCCATGTGCCCTGTGTCCCCGGAGTGGCATGAAGACATGGGCACTCCTAGGCTCTACCAAACACTTCTCTGGTCTGCCAGGTGGCGCTGGGTATCTTACACACTGACCTACATCCCCCCCTGAACAAGCCTGCATGATAGGAATCACAATTCCCACTTGACAGACTGGGAAGACAGGCTCAGACAGAGGTCCCTTGACGAGGTCAGTGGTAGGCCCACACGGAGTCTCTTACCACATCACACAGCCCATAGGACCCATTCTCTGCCAACAGCTGCCTGCAACAGAAGCCTCACCAGGATCGCCTGGTATGAATTAGAGCCCACTCAGACACCCCACTTGCAAGAACACCAGATCAACTTTGCTTTCCCAGCACCAACTAACCTGAGGGGCACCCCGTACCAGGTGGGGTCATTCACACAGACCATACCATACCCCAGTTTTAACGGCCGCTCCCACCTTCTCACTTTCCCGAGGCCTCACTCCCACCCGCCCCCAGCCACGTCCCAGTTTCCAAAGAAGCCCCAAAGAACACAAACTCCAATTATTCCCTTTCTTGTTTGAATAATGGCCACTTCACAATTCTCCCTTCCATGCCGGGACCCTCGCAGCTCTGAGCGGGCGCTCAGGCCAGGGAGAGAGAACAAACGGGAGGGGGATGAAAAACACACACAACAGTAAGCTCCAACCCAAACAGAACTAATCCATTCAGAGCCAAAGGAGGCCAAGCAGATGGGAAGCCGGCATCCCCCAGCCGCCGTCACCCCGGGTTCCAGGGCCTTCACCACAGTGTTGTAATTATAAAGGGTTACCCAGCCACATGCTCCCGGGGCCGTCCCCAGCTCCCAGGCACCCGTAGGCAATGCCTTCATCTGGTTTGGGTTTAGAGCCCTTTCCGAGCCTCCCCCAAATCATACATGCAAGGCAGTGGCAAAACACCCCAGCCTTAGGACACTTCCACGGGAAGCAAGGAGGCACCGACTTTGTGCTTTTCACTCTGGATTCTGCGACTCTTAGGACTCTGGGCAGGAGGCGCAAAACCCCCCCAGGAACCCCCCACCCCCATTCTTCTAGCCTGGTGCCCCCGACTCTTCCCACGTGCGTGATGACATCTTCCTGTGCATGTGTCCGTGTGTCTGTTTTCCCCTCCAGCCGGTACGCATGAGGGCACCTCCAGTGCATAGTACGGGGCAAGGCTCTGCAAAATGTATTCAGATCTTCTAAACGAATACAGATCAAAACTCTGATTAAATATAATATGGACATTTTTACTCCTTTACATCTGTTCCCTTCTCTAAACCGTAAGCATCCTGAGGGTAGAAATCTGTCTCATTCATCATGATCTTCCCAACACCTGGCACTTCGTGGATGCTCCATATTTACTTGTTAAGCAAAGGAGGACAGTGCACCACTTGGAGCACATTCAAGATCAACCAGTGGAGGAATACCCACTAAATCAGAGGATGTTAGGGCTGAACGGGGCTTAAATATCCCCGTGTTACCCTGCTTGTTTGTAAAAGGAGGGAGAGTGACTTGTCTGCAGCCACAGACCAAATCAGCGTGGTAGATGCAGGATTCGAACCTGGGCCCTGATGCCCAGCCCTCCCTGGCTGGGGAGACAAAAGCCACGAAGACAGCGCAGGCTGCTCAGAAGGAGCAGGTAATCTGGCAGGGAAGACGAGACAGACACGTGAAACAATTAGTGAACAAGATAACTGCCAGCCTCACAGTATTATACCCTGACATAATAAAGTACATGCTGTACAACAGAATTAGAGACAAGAGGGAGGCACACCGCACTAATTACACAGGACAAAGAGTTAGCAAACAGGAGCTGCAGGGGCGCCAGTGTTGTCACAGAGGGCTCTGGAGGCCAAGGAACAGAAGGTAAGCTTGGGGTGGTGGCGCCTCCACCGGGAAGCCTCTCCTGATTACCAACTCCCTCCTCTATGCTCCTGCTAGCTCCTGTCCTGAGTGGGCCCATCTCTCTGCCCCTCATGGCCCCTGTGTAGGCAGTTCGATATTGAACACCTTGATGGTCAGCCCAGGGGCCAGGGGGTAGGTCCTGGCACCAAGCCAGCCCCTGGTAGTCACTCAAGGGGTCATTGTTTCAACATAAACAATCACCAATACTATGTGCTGGGCGCTGTGCTGAGCCCATGCATGCACCGTCTCATTCAGTTTTTCCGACAACCCCATGAGGTGAGGGTGCATGCTTTTGCAGATAACCAGCTCAGAGAGGGAACGTCATCCTCCAAGGCCACAATGCTAATAAACGGCAGAGTCAAGAGACAACATAAAACAAGCCCACCACTCTACAAACCTCGTGCTCTTAACTCCCCACACCCACAGGTCTAGCGTGGAAGCCCCAGCCCCAAGGGGTTACTGAGTACTTGAAACGTGGGCAGTTCAAACTGAGATGTGTAAAATATGGACCAGATCCCAAAGACTTGGTATGAGAAGAAAGTATGTAAAATAAGTCCAATAATTTTTATACTGATCACTTCTTAAAATGACGATATTTTGGACATGTTTGCTTATGACTAAATATATTCTTAAAATTAATTTCATCTGTTTCTTTTTACCTTTTTTATGTGCCTACCAGAACATTTAAGACGACATCTGTGGCTCCCATTCTATTTCTATGGGACAGCACTGACTCCAAGATGTTTGCTGAATGAATGACGATGTAGACAAGAGAAAAGGAGAAAGAAGAAGACAGGGCAGGGGGAAGCTTGGGGTGGGGGCAGGGGGACCCTGAGCCTGTGCAGGATGCCTGGGCAGGGGTGAGATCTGAATATAACTGGGGGAGGGCGTGCTGGGGTATGTGGGAGCCGAATGACAGAAGGCATGGGAAGTGGGCAGGACTCTGACCTGGGCCTTCTGCTAAGAAGAACAGGCAGCCAAGCTGTTTACCGTGAGGAGCTGGGAGCTGGGAACAATGACTCCATGTGACTCCAGGGGCCTAGAACCAGTCACCCACCTAGCTGCCTTCCAGAAAACAGCAGCAATGCCTCAACTTCCTGAGCTAAAGAGCTCTAGAGCGGGTCTCCCCTGAGGACCAAGAAACACACATTCCAACCGAGCACCAGACATGTGGGCCACAGGGGTGCTGAAGAGGCCTTTCAGAGGAAGAGGGCCCTGAATGAGGGTTTGGGAAGTAGGGGCAGGCAAAGGGTGCAGCAGGTGGGGCTCCAGAAAACCAGATCATTCCAGGCAGAAGGTCCAGCATGTGCAAAGGTCACATGCACAGGGGGCAGGCGGCAAGAGGGCAGCCGGGGCAGAGTTGGAAAAGCAGAGTGCCGAGGGGTCGCTGGAGCCAGACCCCAGGATTTTCTGCTAATAGGGAATACTGTTGGTACAGGCTGAAGGTTGAGTTTGGGGATGCTCTCAGAGAACAGACTGGTCCTCACTTCATGGGAACAACCCCTGGGCCCGAGCTGTCCTCTGCTGAGATGAGCCTTGGTCCACTACAGCAGCTGCTGAGAAGGCGACACAGAAAAACCCGTAACACCACCACCGTGAAGGGGCGAGGATGCATGGGACCTGGTGCCGCTCTTAGTGGAGGACTCTTAGGCCAGCACGTACACGACAGGAGAAAGGGCAGAGAACAGGGCTGAGTGCATCTAGGGGGAGGTGTGGCAACGGGAGCACAGCTAGAGGTAACATATCCCAGCTTTGATTACGTTTGCAAGCTGAGAGACTTCAGGCTGTTTACCGAGTAAGAAGGGAACTGCTACCTTACTCCACAGGGTCCTTATGAGGAACCAAGAGATTCAGTAAATGTGAATTACCCAGCACAGACCCAGGCCCTTCCCTTCCCAGTGTCACTGGTCCCCCAAATGCCTTCCTTCCCTAGTCAATGGGGTCACAGCAACTGCCTAGCACGGTGGGCAGCACACAATAGGCATTCAATAAAGAGTCAAATTTCTATTATCAGATGTCACAGCTGAGGAACAGCAAATTAGATCTAGTTAGGAGAGCAGAAAGTTACCTTAGTGAGCAAGCACAGGCTGATGGAAGGTTCCTAAAAATGGAAGAAAGCTTCAAGCCGGAGGCCACTGGCTTCCTTTGCAGGCTAGGCAATTGGGAGACACAGAGAAGCAGCAAGGGGTCTCAAGTTTGGATATTTTTATAAAAGATGCACCATAGACAGAAGGAAACTCTCACTTGGTTTTAGGGCGCAAAGAGAGTCATTACTATCTGGTTCTCCATCTAGCAGACCTTGTTTTTTCTCTCCCAGTTTTGTCCCAAGCCCAGTCACCCTTACCTGCTAGCTGTTTCCTCTCTTCCATCTATCTTTATCTTCTACCAAGATACCCTCCCATCCTCCGCATGTGTGCAAACTCCCTAACCTTCAAGGTCCTTGGAAACGCTACGTTCCTCAGCAGCCTCTCCAGACTCCCCCCTACTTGAATGGATTCCCCGCTCCCATCCTGTCCTCAACTCCTGGCACCCTTTTGTCCAGTCTGGCAGCTCCTGGGTTCCTTTCTTACTCCTCCTCCTGGAATGGGAAGCCCTCCCAGGACAGGACCAAGTCTTGCTTGCATAGAACCCAAGGAGCCTTCCCAAGGAGGCAGTGCTAAGGGAAAGAATGGGAGGAAAGCGATAATGCACACCTTGGCGTGATAAGCCCCAGCCCGGTGTCGGCCATGTGTCACAGAGCGCATCCACTGGAGGACTGGGAGAAAGCTACAGGTCCAAACAGGCATAGAGTTTCAGGCCAGGACACCAGGCTCATTATCGGCAAACATCAGGTTATTCGAAACCAGGCTGTGTAACAGAAGGAGAGTGCCACGGTCACATCAAGGCCTCACCCAACCATGTTCACCCCTGACCTGGGCTATCCCTAGGATGAATGGGAAAGACGCTGGATGGGCAGAGTGAGGCTAGCACCCTAACATTTCTTAGGAGCTGTTACTGGTAGTATCATTACATAGATGATAATCATGGTACATGTTTATTTGGTGCTTCCAAGTGCTAAGCACTTATGATCACTTCTCTTTATCAACCTTCCCACCAACCTCAAGATATATTGATAAATACTTTAGAAGATTCATTCCACAGAGCAGGAAACTGAGGCTTAGCTTACTGAGGATCACACGGTGGTAGCTGGCAGAGCTGGCGTCTACCTGACACCCACAGGCTTTTCCACTGGGGCCCACCACCGTTACTGACCTTGACACTCAACCTCGGGACTCTAATGGTGAAACAATGAAGACTCAGATAGGATTCCAGCCGTTCCCTGTCCCCACAGTGCCCAGGATGAATGAAGCCCAGGCTTTAAGAAGCCACACAGGCCCTGCTACCTCAGGGTACCCTACACTCCCATCACATTCTCCTCCTGCTCTTCCAGCTCCAGAATCGAGGGTACATTGCCTCCCCACCGTCCTGGCTGCTCAGCAAACACCCACTCTCAACTCCTAAGTAATTACCTCCTCCACCAATCTTTATACCCACCCCACCTCTCCCCCGACCCTGCAGAACCAACCTTCCCCATCCTCCCTGCCCGACGTAGCCTGGCCCGGACCCTGCATGGAACCTACACCACTGTACTGCGTTCAGTGCTCTGTCTGCCTTTACTTGATGGTGGGCTTGACCCTTGAGGGCAGAGACCCTGTCTTCATTTATCTTTGAATCCCTAGTTTATAGAATAAACTAAGCAGGGACTTCCCTGGTGGCGCAGTGGTTAAGAATCCACCTACCAATGCAGGCGACACGGGTTCGAGCCCTGGTCCGGGAAGATCCCACATGCCGCGGAGCAACTAAGCCCGTGCGCCACAACTACTGAGCCTGTGCTCTAGAGCCCGTGAGCCACAATTACTGAGCCTGTGCTCTAGAGCCCGCGAGCCACAACTACTGAGCCCACGTGCTGCAACTACTGAAGCCCGCGTGCCTAGATCCCATGCTCTGCAACAAGAGAAGCCACCGCAATGCGAAGCCCGCGCACCACAATGAAGAGTAGCCCCTGCTCGCCACAACTAGAGAAAGCCTGCGCACAGCAACGAAGACCCAACGCAACCAAAAATAAAATTAATTAATTAATTTTAAAAAAAGAGTAAACTAAGCAATATTTGAAAGCACATCTCCACCCTCCCCAAACAAACAACTCCCAAGCCCCTCACCAGAGTTGCTCATCAATAATTAACAGAAGAGTAGGCTAGGCCACTGATCAGGAGGGCAGGGATTCACTGCTAGGTCCATTCTGAAAATTAAGAATACATAAGAAAGGGAATTTCCTGGCAGTCCAGTGGTTAGGACTCCGCACTCTCACTGCCAGGGGCCCGGGTCTGATCCCTGGTCAGGGAACTAAGATCCCGCAAGCTGCACAGTGTGGCCAAAAAATAAATAAATAAATAAGAGAATATCTGAGAAAAAGGCAATCTCTGCCAGTGGCTTGTAAAAGAAAAATTCCACTGATCTGGAATAATTAGGGATAGGAGATGAATGGCTGGTCTGATTACCACTGTAACACAGTTATACCGCACTTTTGATAGACTGTATGAGGCACACACAGTGCATGTAAGCACACAGAACACATTGATTCTGAGCAGCCAAAGATCATCAAGCAGATTTCCTCATCTTATCAACACCACTAGTTTGCTTGGCAAACCTGCCTTCCAGTCTCGGCCTGAAGGAGTGAGGCGTGAGCTCTGTCTTGAGGAAGGTTATAAAATTTCTACCAGACCCCATCAAGCTGAGCGGCCCCCAAACAATACACATTTTTGCAAGTAGCCTAATGAGAGTGGATGCTGCTGCCGTGACAGGCCAGATGGAGTCAACGCTGGCCTGCGCAGACTTTAACCAAGACGTCGTAACCAGGTAACCAAGGAAACACTAGCATCCTTTCTCCGTGCAGATAGAGAAGGGAAACGAAGGTGGTTCTCAAAACAGTCAGCCTTGAGTTCCACTGACATTTTGGGAAACGTTCCTACTAGGATTTCAGGCCGACCGCGCTGTGAGAAATTACTTGTCCCTTACACACGTACACAATGGGCTGAGAAAACGCCAGGTGGTCAGAAAGTTGTCTTCTCTGCCGCTCACTGTTCCTGACACCACACGGTAACTCAAAGACGCTGGAGTGGTCCCGAAAATCCCCAACTCCCCAAATGCCCTATGCTCAGAAATAACCAAAAGCCTTAGCTGCTGCCAAGAAAGGAAAAAGAAAGAAAACCCCAGGAACACACCAAATCCATGTCCAACTCCTTTGCCCCTTGGAACAAAACCCATTGCAGGCGCACACAAAGCAGGGGAGGCCGGACAAAGGAGAGGCCAGGTCACACTCGACAAGGCGCTTTCTTGTCGTTTCCAAAACAGAACTGTCCTCTATTAAAACGCTCTTGTTGCTCGGATGTTGACGTGGGAGGGAGGGGGGTACAAATCTCAAAACAAAAGGCGAGCCGTGCGGGTGGGGAGGCCCCGAGCAAGGGAGCCGCTCCCTCTCCCCGCACACTTCCCAGCCTTTGAATGCCCGCAGACCTCGGCCCAGAGCTGGCAGCTGTCTGTTATTATCCCGGCAACTCCAAGGGCCCCAGCACCAGGGAGCGCATCCCGAGCAGGTGAACGCCATCTGCCCGGCTCTGATGAGATGCCCGTCTCCGTGCCTGCTGCTGCCAGCAGGCCGCGGGGACTTCAGGGAGGCCCAGCCAGCCTCCCACCCTCTCTCCGCCAGTTCTTCAACACTCAGCCAGGCTTTCTTCTCTCTCCCCGGGGTGGGGGTGGGGGGGTGGGAGCGGGCTCAGTCACTACCTGGCATTTATCGCAGAGGGGGAGCTCTTTTAAAAAACACTTGGTCACCTTTCACAGAAATTTCTAAAGGCGTTGAGAGTATGGAGGTTTTGGCGGGGGGATTAGTTTGCACAGAGTTGGGTATACATAGGAAAACAGAGCCCACTGACACACCTTCCAGGGGTTAATTTTAAGAAGGGTCTTTAATTGATCTACAAAGAGGAAAAAGTTTTCTACCTGCCTTTTAAAAAGCACTCCCTGCATTAGCTAAAACATCCCCAACACACCCCAGCCCATTTCCTCCTGCTCCCACCCTGGCTGTTTTAATTGGGGTAAGTGGTTCCCTGATGCGATCTGCAAAGTACTAGTCCAGACCACAGGGAGAATGAGAGCTAAGTGGAAAAGCAGGGCTGGGGTGGGCAGTGTCCCGGGATGGGAGTCGGAAGGCCGGGGACTGGGCCCTGCCTCTCTTACTCCTGGGAAGAGGATAGGTCCCCCCTTCCGGTATTTTCACTGTCTGGTCTGTCAGACAACTGAAATGCCTACAACACGTGATGGGCAGGGGAACAACTGCACTTTACAGGACGAGGAGAGCTGAGGGAGACGGTGAGCCTGCCTGCCGTCTGCGTGTCTGGGTCTCTGCACTGAGGGCTGATGGCAGCTGGAAGGAGCCGGGTCCCCACCCTCATCTCTCCAGGGTCTAGAGCAGTTTGAGGTCTTCCAAGCCACACGTGCTGGGGTCTGTTTCACCGACACCCACCAGTGACAGATTTCTCCCCCTGCTCCCGCCACGCAAGGTGGAGACAGGCACGGGGAGAGAACGGGCCACCCCAGAAGGGGGCAGCAGAGTGACAGTCTGGCCCCGGGCAGCCTGGGCTCAAGGCAGAAACCCACCCACAGCTCTGAGTGAGGACCAAGGTCCTCTTAGGCTGGAAATACCCACGGGAAGGGCCGAGCCGGAAGCACACTCTGCTCCTCAACAAAAGCCAGAGGGCAGCGAGGTGGTGTGGAGAACCTGGAGGGCAAAGCCGGCTCCAACCCCCACTAAACTCCCAGGCCCTGGGGGACGCGGGGCCCGAGTGAAGGAAGACAAGCACCCTGCCTAATCTGTGGGACTGTTATGGGGCTCACGAAGGACAGGAGGAGCAAAGGCCTTGTACAACTATAAAGGACCGTACCAACAAGAGCCCCATCGAATCTACCCCGCCTACCTCATAGGGCCCTCATCAGAAGCACGTGAGCCAGACAGGCAGCCCACAAGGGAAGATGTGACGACAGCTGGCCGTGTCACCACCACCGTCACAGCGGTTTCTCAGGGAGGGAGCTACACGTCAGCGGGCTCAGGAAAGCAGCCCCACTGCACTGAGCCCTTCTGCCCCCAGCCCCACTACCCTGTGCATCCATCGACAGCTAGAGAATGAGCCAAATTATCATCACTATGAAAAAGCAAGAAGACGGCACAAAGAAACACTCCTTGTGTTACTCTACCAAAGCCCAGGGTTCTGTGGCCTCACATCTACAGCAGCCAGGCCTCCCCACAGCTGGTGGAGGCTCCGGTACACGTCTGTCTTAGCCTAAACCCAACTGCCTCTCTCCAGCACTCACTGGCCAATTGGCCTTTCTAATTCTCGTGCAACAAAGCAGCGGCCCACAGGAAAAAGGGCTCCAGCACACAGCACCAGCTCTGAACTTTGCAGTATTTCAAAGGAAAGGGAGAGTGCCTGGGGCAAGTGGTCAGAGGGGGCTTCCGTTCACAAGGAGGGTGAAAATCACGATAAGCCGTGAAGAATGGCAGGATTTCATAGAGGACCAGAGAACCCCTTCCATGCACTCCTTCACAGACCCCACCCGGAGCCCAAAGGCGAGAGACAACCGTCCCTGGGCCCTTAAGGCTGTCCCATCTTATTGTCCTAGATCCTGAACCCAGTGTTCAGACAGACCAACCCCCATGCCAGGGGGGTGCCAGGGCTCACGACCTGCTGGTCCCACCTGGGGACAGCACACAGCTGAAGTCCCTGGGTGTCTCCTCCCCTCCAAGCTGCCCCTCTGGTGGGGGGGGGTGGGGGGTGATGGTCCAGTTTCCTGGAAACTCCTGCCCGTTGAATCCACTTTGGAGAGGCAGGCCGAGGGCGGGCAGAGGCCTGGGAGGGGCTGGGATGGGAACATCCTGTCTGCATCACAGCAGAGGGGGGGAACGTGAGGGCTGCCCTTGTGTGCTTCAGGCTTTTTTTTTTTTTTCCTACATTGAGCAGGAAGTGTTCATTCGACTGACAAACAAGCATCTGGGGGTCGTGGTAGGGTTAGGGCGGTGAAGCCAACCTCTGATTTGCGGAAGTGAACGATCCAAGACAATAGGTGTGTGACAGCGGAGAAATCGGCTCCAGATGCAGGCCAGAGCCAGCTGCCCAGGGACCAATCTGGTAATCAATCCTGTTGATATGTTTATTCTCAAAAGGATGGGGGGGGGGGGTGGCGCGCTACGGTCACTGCCACATCAGACAATGGAAGGCAGCTGGGAGCAGGGTCCTATGACCCTCCGTTCTCCCAGCACAATCTGCAGGTTGTGCAGTTCTCTCCTGCCTCAGGTTCCCTGCTCCACAGCCAGGAACTTGGGGAAGGTGGGGGGAGGGGGAAGATGACCACACCAAAGCCTGCTGTGTGCTGCTTCCTAACATCCACAGTCAAGTCCCCTGGGGTCCTATACGAACATGCTGAGGCCTAGAGGGGCCCCTCTCCCCCATGGCTGCAGACTGCCCATCACCTCTGTGCAGAGGTCTTAAGTGGACGCTACTTAAGGGTCAAGATAGCTAAGCTTTCCCAAGCCTCAGGCAGCTGGTAAGCACAAACTCTGGGATTTTTACTTTCCAGGCCTGGAAGGTACCAGAAGGGCCAAGATGGAAAATGGGGGCTGGGAGGGGCCTTGCCATCCAGTTAATAAGTAGCAGGGTTAGGACCAGCACCCAGGTTTCCCCTCCTATCCTAGGGCTCTTCCCAGGAACCCAAAGAGCACCCACCCCCAACATGTAACCCTAGACCCAGTCCGCAAGGAGAGATGGGATCACTTGGTTCTCTGCCGGGGGCAGGGGAGGGTGACCACACAATGACAAACCACACCAACCCAATGCGTGAGCTCTTCTGAGGACCTACCATGCAGCACAAACTCTGGAGAAGAAGAAAGAATAAAGGACTTCCCACTTCACAGACCCACAAGGAAAAGGACATAAGCACACATCTGTACATCACAGTGTGACCAAGAGATGTGGCCTTTGGGCCTGAAACCTCTAACCCTGCTTCCCAGGACAAATATTCTATGACCTTACATTTTTCTTGAGATCCTTCCTAAAAAGGACCTCCAAGGGCTCTGGAGAAAAAGTCTGTTGAGTGAGCCTAGTTAGGTAGAAAGCACCCCAGCAGGGACTGGGGTGCTGGCTTCCAACGTCCCTTCCCAGCATGGAAATTCCATGTGGTCGAAAGCCAGCTGGGTACAAGCACGGGACGAGGAGGGGATACTTGTTGATTTGCCCAACCTTCCTTGCTGGTAAGTAAGGGAAGCCCCCAGTGCTCAGGAAAGGGAGAAGGGAGTCAAAAATCTGAAGAACAAAAGAACGGCAGTGCTTGTCACTCCGGCCCTGATCATCCATGGCACCCTCTCCAGCCATCTGTCACATCATATAGAAACTCCCTGTGTGATTCTGTCTGCCTGGAGAGACTGCTGGCTCTTATCCATCTCCCTATCCCCACTAAGCCTGGTGCCCAGGAGGCCCCATACACACTGTTGAACAAAATGATGAACCAGGGCACTCCCAGAGCCTTCTCGTACAGAGCAAGCACCGGCTGTGCCCATTCCTCAGGGCCACGGCTCTCCTGGTCTTCCTCAACCTCTGAGAGCACAGGCAGCTCAGGCAGCAGCGCGAGATCGCGCCTTGCTCTACCTTTGTTCCCACCGGCCACCTGTCTCTCCTCTCTTGGGCGGCTGTGAGTCCCTGGCAGTCAGGGAACAGAAAGGACTCACTCACCATGCTCCCCCTGGCACTACGAGAAGCACACCGCAGTTGGACTTGGTGGTTGGTACAAAAAGTAGAAAAGTCCGGGTTACAACATTTTTCATCTAGAGCAAAAAAAGACCTTCCTTTAAAAACTTGTTTTATAATCCCCAATACAAGTAAAAATGCAGTTAGAATACCAATTTATACCTGTTCGAGCATCAGTATACATGAAGATGATCCTTTTGAAAATAATCTGGCAAAGTGACACAAGGATCTTGAAAGGAGCGGTCCATACTTTCTGACCTAGTAATTTCCCTTCTGGGAATTTATTCCAAGGAAATCATCCAAAATGAAATGCAAAGATGTTCATTGCAGTGTTATATACAATGGTGGGGTGGGGAGGGGGAGGACAGGAAGGAATATCCAGTAATAGAGGAATGGTTAAATAAAGCCTATGCAGCCATCAGAGGATAATTAGGAATAACTGGAAACACGCTTATCGAAAGAAAAAGCAGCAGACCACAAACACATGTGCAGACCGGGAGAGCGTTTTGTCCAAGTCTAGAAGTTGTGATAAGATAATGGTAGAGTGAATGTTTTCCTTTCACTTTCCAAACTTCCGCTAAAGTTGTCTTTAAAAGACAAGGGGCATCAGACCTAAGGTAGGAGGAGAACAAAACCTGGGTCTCCATCCGGCTCCGAGCCATCTACCTCATCTCCAGGCTGGCTGGGGACTTCAGCAAGGGGAGAAGAGGTGGGGGAGACTCTGAACCATGGCAAACGAACCTGGTTTCAAGCCCTGTTAACATGACACCTCCAAGAATGACATTTAACCAACAGGATCCTTCTGGGAATATTGAAATACCCTCCAAAAAACCAAACCAGGCAGGCAGGCTTTATAAATAGTGTGCAAGCACGTACAGAGAGCCATCATTTTCAATATAGAGAGACAGAGACACCATTCCGTTCCCCAACAGCAGCAGTGGCCAACTTTCTACACCAATCAGCCATCTGGGGCTCAAAGGGAAGGTGTCAGATTGATCACCAGGGTTGGATTAATTTTTTTTTTTTCTTCTTAAATCCCCTTAACTGAGAAAGCAGCTTGAGCCAATTCTGCTTTTCTCACAGACACCAAAACACCAAGCTATAGTTACACCAGTTCATCTTCACACCCCCAGAGTTTGGGGGAGGGGGAAGATGAAGCTTTCCAAGCAGCTCTCTGCAGAGTCTCACCTCCTGGTGGAGAAGCTGGAAGCCCGGGCTTAAAGGAACAGGATGCTGGGAAAGGACCACATCCCTAGCCTTCCCCCACCCACCAGGTCTCCTTCTGATGAAGCAGGTGGCACGACCTCCCAGAAGTCTCTCCAGATCCCCTACCCCCAGTCAGGAATCTTCCCCCCTCCTCTGCTCTCCTACTGCAAAAATTTTCTAGACTATTATACTATTTGCACCAACCTGACCTACACACCAGTTAATATATCCTTAAAACTTATTGAGGGAGTGATGGGAAGTGTGTGTGTGTATATATATACACATATATATATATATCTCCTGTCCCAGGATATACCCATCACCTTCCTCCCATGATTTCATTTTCTCCCCTCAGCAACCTGATGAGTATTTCCATTTTATAGATGAGCCAACTGAGGCTTGCAAACGCTGCAATTCTGTGGCCGAATCCTTAGTGTTCTAGGTTTTCATCACCACACTGGCTGCTGCAGACCATGCTCAATGGAGAAGAGCAGGGGACCAACCAGTATTAGCACCGAGTCTGTGTCAAGTGCTTCTACCTGCATTTTTTCTAATCCTTATAACAAGCAGGAGAAGCAGGGACTACATCCTCATCCCCAACCTCTAGATGGGAAAACTGAGGCTCAGAGATGAGCCGACTTCCATCTCACAGAGCTTCCAAGTAATGAGTTGGACTTGAGTCCAGGTCACGGAACTAGATCAGAGATAAAGCTCACGTCCCCCCACACGGCGACTGTTTAATCGTCAAAAGCTCCTCCAGGAACGGGACTGTAAACCCCTGTGTAGCTCCCAGCCAGGTCTACACCAGCCACCATGTAGGTACGCAGATGTGCTTTTGTTGGGGAGGAAGGGAGGTAAAAAGCAGGGCAGGGGAACCCTCGAGGTCTTCCCCCTAACAGGGGTTCTCCTGGAAGGAGTGCACTGCCTCGTGGCTCAGCTTCCTACTGAACCTTATAACTGCTTGGAACCCACTCTTAGCCCAACTGTTGGAAAGGTCCTTAACAGTCCCCCTCCCAGGGCAAGCCCACTCTCTGTGTTACTGCCTTTACCACCCAGACCGCGCCTGAGTTTGTTAATGATCAACCCTCCAGGCAGGCG
The DNA here is from genome assembly GCF_965194825.1 of Balaenoptera physalus. Classification (NCBI taxonomy): domain Eukaryota; kingdom Metazoa; phylum Chordata; class Mammalia; order Artiodactyla; family Balaenopteridae; genus Balaenoptera; species Balaenoptera physalus. The sequence continues at coordinate 150,676,737 of NC_138882.1, read as the reverse complement.
CCAGCTTTCCAAAGGGACAATGACCACCTCCAGGAAAAATGGCCAAAAGCAGGTTCTGCATCAATTTATTAGCTTGTAAAACAGGGTCCTGAAGAACGCTGGCGGGGGCGGGGGGCATGTGGGCGTGGTGGCAGGCAGCTAAGACATGCTGCTTCCGGTATTTTTATTGTTCTTTTGTTGGCCCTTCTCTTTGAAGGAGGCAGGTGGTCTGGGAGGTCCAAAGACTGAGCCAACCACAAAGACTAATGCTGGGGAAACTGGTCTCAAACTCAAGAGTCTGGAGAGGCCTCACAATTTTTCAGGCTCTGACAGGAGAAGGGGGGGCTCCCTCAGTTCCCAGACGCCTCTGCAATGCAACAACCCCTGCCTCCTGCCATCCACCCATGCACTGGGTACCTGCTTCACCCCAGGCAGATGGGTGGGAGCGGGACTTCAAGGTGACTCAGCCGTGCCCCTGGCCTCCAGGGGCTTCCAGTCCAGGGGAGGAGAGAGTCAATGCAAATACCAGTGACTCTGGGGGGGAAAAGCACCAAGTAAAAGTTACGTGGAAGAAGAGCCCATTTCTGAGGTAAGAAATGCTGGCACTGCCAAAAAAAAAAAAAGACAGAGGAGGGGAGAGGTCCGACTTCAAAGAAGCCAAAGACAACACCAAACAGGTTTTAAAGTTAACACCCGAGTTGCTGGGTAGTCAGTCAGGATCTTGAGCATCATTCAGATGCTAAGAATCTGGGACAGAGACACAGAGATGGGCCCCAACTTCAAGGAAACTGGGCGGGGGAGACAAACAGATAAATACCTTCTATCCACAGAGGTAAGCTCCAGAGGCTGTCTCGGTAACTCTAGCAACTAGCACCACACCTGGCATACAGGAGGCATTCAACCAGTGAATTTGTGGAATGAATGAAGTACAAAAAAAGGAGCAGCTTGTTCTACCTTGAGGAGGCAGAAAAGGTTTGCTGGGAAGAGAACCTAGAGCCCAGCTGTCAAGGGACACTTGCCCTCCAAGCAAGCAAAAGGAGCGTCGGGCATCCTGGGCAGAGGGGACTGCATGTGCAAAGGTACCGTGGTGCGAGGGAATGTGCAATGTCCAGGGAACTCCAAGGAGCCCCTCTGTTCATGCCTGAGAGATGAGGGATGCCGTGATTAAAGGAGAGTCTGCTTCATCCTGAAGCAGAGGAGACAGAGATTCCTTGAGATATACAGACACAGGTGTAGCAGAGCCAGATGGGCATTTCGGAGAGAACTCTGGCGACACTTGGCAGTCCCTATTCATCCCAGTGCCTCCAGTTTCCAGATGAGGAAACTGAGAACTCAAGCAGGACCTCACTTGCCTGAGGTCAAGTGGCTGGATGGTGTCCATCCCTGGCTTCCGTCCAAGGGCTTCCATCCTGAAAGCTCTCACTGCATTACCGAAGTATCCCACAGATACTGCAACGTAGCCCTTGGGCCAGGGGCTTGCAAGGGTCTTCACCTGCCTGAGCCCCAGCCTCTTCCTCCTGTGCAAAACAGGGAAATCGATGCCAACCCTTGAGAGCTGCTGAGCACATCAAATGAAGGATGTGTACCACTTCAGCACGATGACTTGCACACAATGAGCCCTTCGAGGACAGCAGACTAGACTCCTTCATTCATTCAAACATCCTGGAGTGTCTACTCTGTGCTGTTCTGATCATTCAGGGCAGGATAAGTTAAAGGGAGCTGAAGTCCACCAGGGTACAAATAGATAGAACGGCCCTCACAGTGGAGGACTCGGGGAGAGAGGGGATCTGAGCCCTTTGGTCTATAAAGTGAGGGGGTTAGGTAAGCAAGGAAGAGAGTAAAACCATAAAGTTTTATGCATTGCTTGATAGCTTGGACATAAAAACAGAAAGCTGGTCAGGAAAGGGGCTGGAAAAATGGAATGCCAACTGCTCTACCGTGCCCCTTCCAAAGCTCCAGGAGCAAAAACTTAGTAGGTCCACCTGACATCCAAGGCTGCAGGTGGGGAAGGGAGAGGGCACAGCTCCACAGGTGTAGCCCTCGTTGCAGCCTTCCCAAGGAGCAGTTTTTAAGATCACTGCACAAGAAGGCGCTGGTCTGGTCACGTGTCTCTGCTCTACCCCCATGTCCCTGGCTGCCGGGACAGGTGGACTGGGCAAGAAAGAGTAATACACAGTTCCGGCGATAGGAGGTGGTAAACAGTGTTGACGAGGGCTAAAGAATCTTGTGGACTTGAGATCTTAAGCAGCATGAGGCAAGGAGAACGCATCAGTGGGTTGAGGTGTACGTGCGTGAGCAGCCACGGCCAGCAGCCACCAGCGTGGACAGGGGCCAGGCTTCTCTGATCCAGGTCCACACTAAGCCACTGCCCCTGGGCCAGGAGGCAAGCCCCTCAAGGGCCCGCCCACAATGTAGCTCGTTCTTATCACCACCATCTAATAATGCATCTGGCACATAAATGTAAGATGGCACCTACCGAATACCAAAAGGTAATAGCCAGGCCAAGTCAAGCAGGGTGTCCACTAAACAGTTGCAGAAGACAAGGCTCTTCCTCCCAGGATGAACAGAGGAAGAAGCTATGGGCTCCAAGCAACAAGTCAGCTGTCCATACCCCACCCCCAACCTCAGCACCCCAATCAACTCAGCCAGGTTCAGGTAAAACCAACAACCCACTTATGCCTCCAGGTCAACTGGCATTATCAGGTGGCTTTGAAAGTCCAACGCAGCACCTGTCATAGGGCACACACCCCACACAATCACTGGTTTCCTCCAAAACTGCACCAGATACCTTACTGGGGCACTGGGAATAAAAACACACAAGATCCCTGCCTTCCGGGACAATACTGATAAATAATGACTTACACCCCACAGTTTGTTCACTGAACTCTAGCCTAAGAGTTTCAAGGAACTCAGGAGGTGACTCCAGGCTACCAGGACTAGGAGATGACAAGGATATTTGAATTATTAGGACATTCAGGAGGCAGGAGGGTGGCTGTCAGAAGGGAAAGGTTCTGGGTCCTTTACCCTCCCCCATCCCAGCCCCCGGATCCAATGATCAGCCCTTGAGCAAGTCAATTAAGCTCCCAGAGCACCTAAAACAACTCTTTAGTTGGGAAAGAAAAAAAATCTAGGCCCCAAAACTCTGCCTCTAGGGCTTAATTAGCTTTGCAAAAGGCCAGGAGATGCACAGATAATAGGTACTTTCGCCAAAGGGGGAGGAAAAAGTAAACTACTCCAAGAAACACAGACCAGATCCGTGGCCCCAGCCCCCAGGACCCCTACAGCAGGTGGGGCTGGGAGTCAGGCCCTGGAAACCAGTTCCTCCAGCAGGGCGGGATGCCAAGGTGTCCTGCTGGAATGAGGCTCCCTCTCTTCCCTGGAGAAGGGGGTGTTCCAGCCTCCTGTCCTGGCCTGCTCTCCAGACCCTGTCCCAACAGGCAGGAGAGGACTGGTCCTGGCCTCACAGCCACACTATCTGCCTTCAGGCAAGCAGAGGGCAGGGAGAAAAGCCTGCAGAGGCAGTAGGTGCTTGGGGGGAAAGCTCCGTCTTGGATTCCAGAAGCCAGGATTCCAGTGACAGCAGAGACATACACTGAATTCACAGAATTCTCACCTGTTCTCGAGGTGAAAAGGACTGACTCTGGAAGGAGCCAGGGAAAGCCCTGACCTACGGAGACATTCCAACTCTGCTTCTTCTACCTGTACAGTGAGACTGCAAAGACTGGGGGGAGGGCAGTGGGGACTTAGCAAAAAAGAGGACTTCCTCCTTCAGGCTGCCATGGGCCCATCTCAGCAGGATGAGCAAGTGGGGTGCAGCAGGTATGCTGTGTGCCCCCCATCAGATTTTCAGAGTATCATTTACAGAAAGCCAGCATTGCGCCAGGTATTATCTTAAACATTTTACAAGAATTGACTCATATAATCCTCAAGCATGCTTGCAGAATAAGCTTCATCCCCATTTTACAGATGCAGGATGGAGGAGGGGGAGACGGGGGACTTGGAGACCATGGAGACCATCGCTGTTCCTTGTCTTCCTTTTGCTCAGCCCAGGCCCCCTCACTTCCAAGTCACGTATCTTTTCTTTTTCAAATGCCCCTGAATTCCTGAGGTTACTGACCAAGAAAGCTGGCATTCAAACCCAGGTCAGTGGGCTCCAAAGCCCCAGCTCATGGATATCATCTTCTTCCAAAAGGAGGAAGCCTCTAGTCATCGGAACCAGAAGTGTGGATGGACCAACAAAGACCTACTGTATAGCACGGGGAACTCTGCTCAATATTCTGCAATAACCTAAACGGGAAAAGAATTTGAAAAAAAAAAACCAGATACATATATATGTAAAAAAAAAAAAAAAAAAAAAAGTGTGGACGGACTCTCACTAGCCTTTAGGGCCCTCTTCAGCAATCAGGGATGAATCAGTGAACGGGTCTGCCCCTCCCAGACAGTCCTTGACAGGGTCCCATCCCCTCAGCAAGACTGAGCTCAGCTAAGCCTCTGTGCCCTCACTAGGGGCCCACTGCAAGTTTCTGTAACCGCTCCTGATGGCGGCCCCAAGCCTCACCCAGAGAACACTTCACTCAGGGATTCCACAGGTCAGGGTGGCCTAAAGAGCAGCAACCCCTGAAGAGTGCTGTCCATCCCCAGGACACTCCCCGGAAACCCCTCGAGGCTGCAGCTTCACCCGCCCACGTGGCATCCCAGGTATCCCATCACCAAGGCGATCGAGGCAGGCCTGCTGGGGAGTGAGGAGAGGAGAAAACCAGCCTGATATACAGAATTTACCAAATGGGTCCGTTTTTCACCACGTTCCAGTCCTTTTGGGAAAACTTCAGGTTTTTAGGAGGAGTAGATTAATGGCAGGGAGTTAATGGGGCAGTGATATATCCTGCCTGAACTTTTTTTGAAAAGTTCTGCGTTGAGGCGTCCAAGTCCAGTGGACCTGCTGTGATTTAGGATGGCGGCCCTCGAGAACAGGCAGGCCCAATACGTCAGTAAATCTGCTAAACGAGGTAGTTTCTGGAGGGCGGTTTTCAAGATATATGGCCTGACGTGTTGCCAAACTTCCCAGCTAGCTGAGCCCCAAATATGAAGACAAAGGGAGAGTGCCCGCTCTTCCAGGATGTAGGAAAGTACGTCGGAGCAGACGGCAGGCACTGTGGAACCAATGAGAGCCGGACTGAAGTTCTCTGCCCTTTTGCCTTGGTGGGAGAGGGGGTTCAAGAATAAAGGAGCTTCAGAGCGTAGAGCCAAAAGGGAACTGAGTGATCACCTACTGCAGCTCCACTGTATCAGTGGGAAGACAACGAACGCCCCGGACACCAGCACACACGGCAGCCACTCTTTCAGGCCAGGACCTAACTTTACGTAGGCAACGGCACCCCGCCCGCCCCTCCAAATCCCAGCCAGACCCCACAGCCCAGGCCAGCCTCTGATCTCATGGAGAGAAGGCAGGATGGAAACATGTTTTTCTAGCTCAAGTATCACCAGGCTCTCCAGCCCCTCTGGGATCTACAGACACTGCCTGAACAGGGGAGCTGAGGGTGGGCCCTGAGGGTGGGCCCCGAGGGTGGGCCCCTCCCCTCTGACAAGCCCTGTGGGGTAAGGTCACACATACCTTACCAAATCTTCCCATGGGTCACTCACCATCACTCGTGATGCTCCCTTACTTTGCAGCTCCCACTGATGTAAGAGTCCGTATCAGATCAATTACGATGCCATCATTCCCCATTACCTTTGCTGGAGGATTCAATGATTGGATTAATTTATAATCTGCCTTCCTGGTTGTTTTTTGCCTATTGCTCTCTTTATACCAAAATCACATGTAAGTAGAACTTAATCGAACGGTCCAAAAAGGCATTTGAATGTCTTGACTGCTGATGTCAATTCATTAGAGGCATTACTGCTTCTTCTCTGGTTTTCTCCACACTCCTCAACCTTGTTTTGAAATCCCCAGAACCAAACCTCTTATCTGTGGACTTAACACAGTGGCAAAGATAATCCAAGGGGAAGTCCTGCTTGACATCAGAGGTTGAGCTTTCGGGTGGATTTCCAGGGCCCATCCCCGGGCACCTGTGACCCCTTCATGCGATGGCTTTGCAGGCACTGACTGGGAAGCGGCACAGTGGGCCAGGTGCTACCGCTGGGTCCCTTTCAGTGGAGATGGTGCTGCTGGTGGCTGCCACAGCAGCTCAAACTCAAATCTCCCTCCTGGAGCTCAGGGTAATCTGATGATCGCAGTGGATAATTACGAGTCTCTTATCAAAACAATTAGCGGATGAATGAACAGACAGTCCTGTCTCTGACACAACTGCACAGGAGCAGCAATGAGAGGGGAAGGCGGAGGCAGGGGAAATGACGAACTCCAGCCTCCCGTCATCCTGCCGGGGCCTCTAGAGCGGAGACACAGTGCTCCAGGCCCACCTCCGACTCCCCCAGCACCTCCCCCATCAGCATCTGCCCGGAATGCCCTCCCCTCCCCAGTGCCTTCCCTTTTTTAGCCAGGTCAGGCTCCCTTCCCTCCTCCTCGTGAGGTGTCAGCAGCGCCCTCCTCCCTGCAGAAAGTCCCCGGCATCCTGAGCTGTGCCTCTCCTCCCGCAGTCCCCATCACAGAGGCTGTGTTCTCTATTTGACGGAGCTGGGACACCCCAGGGCAGGACTACGAGAGCTCTTACTTCACGCAGCTCTTGGCACAGGGAAGGGGCTCCATAAATGTTTGTGGAGCACATGAGCAAGCCCGGCCGGCCTCTCCCTTACAGCTGACGGAGAAACGTTCCATGGGAATACCCAGGCCGTTCCACCCAGTGCCCCCGTCTGCAATTTCATTAGCTAATGTTTAAAATTCAAAGCTCCTCCATCATTCCCGTGTCTCCCCATCTGTAAACAGGCCTGGGAGTCTGATACCATTTGTTTCTACTGGTGAAAACACACAAGGATTAGCCGGGAAGCCCTCTGGAAACATAATCCTCAGTAGCCCAGATCGTATGGTGGGAACGATTTGCCCCAAGAGTTGGTCCTCCCTGTTTGGTTTTCAGATTCAGAAGATGGGGCCAAGGAGAAGGTGGGGGGTGCTTACGGGGCTTTTAACAACGGGTGACGTGATGGAAGAGCCTGGTGGTTTTTAAGCAGACACCTGCTTCGAATGGGGGCGCCCTCTTGGGTCCGGCCTCTCTAGGATCCTACCTGGTGTCACACCCAAAAGCGATACTCCTGGGGTGTGCTGATGGAGTGAGGTGCCCCCCCTACTTCCTAACGTTCAACAGAAAAGGGAAGAAAAAGGAAAGAGAGAATAAAGGAAAAGGCAGGGGCCAAGGCAGAGTTCTCCATCTGCTTTGTTTTCCACCGAGTTCCTTTCAAGGCCTGGGTTCTGCTAAGCCCTCGAAAGCCAGGGCATCATCTGTCCACTTCCCCTTTGCAATCTGCCGCCCTGCCCGCTCCTGACAGCCATCAATCACTCCGTAATGTGCTGACCTCAAGGCTCAGGGGACGGAATTTTCAAGTCAAATGTAGCCGTTAACATAAATAAAGCATTGCCCTGGATTTCTTTCTTTCTTCCTTTCTCTCTCTCCCTCTCTCCCCTCTCTCTCTTTATGATTCTGCAGCTGCTGCTGGGGACTCGGTAGGCAACAAAAGTGAGGGCAGACAGGCAGAGTGGATTGGCAATTCTACTTTTCTGAGTCATAACAATTATGACGTTGTGATAAGAACATTTTCTATGAATTTTTAAGTACCAGTTATCCTGTTTTGCAATTGTCCCCGGGGAAAGGACGGCAGATTCAACAGGACTGAAGGCTACAACCCAAATGTCCTGAGCAACGCAGACCTCGGTCCGGGTCCCTTCAGCACCCACCCGCCACGTGCCCCGCTAGCTGGGGCTCACTCTGCTTCTTCAATAAAGCAGTTGTCCTTTAAGCACATTTATATGCAAAAGACTTCCATATACCAAATATAGTTCTGTATGCCAGCGTTTATTTTTAAACATGAAGAAGAGTCGCCCATAATAAAGCTCATGATGAATGTTATGATCCTCAAAATGGTTTTCAGGGAAGAGGAAGAGCAACTAGAGGGACTGAGAAGGAGAATGGGGGCTTTTACCCCAGGGTCTCCCCTTTCTGTTCCACAGCCACCTCGACCTCATATCCAGGCAGATCCCATGCAGGAAGATGCCTCCCACCCTCCCATCCTCTCTCCCTGCACCCTGACAGCAACACACTGGGGACCCAGCAGGGGAACAATGAGCACAGGCAAGGTCCTCAATGCCAAAGGGACGGTCCTCAGAAATCTAACCCACTGACCCAGAATAGGGCAGGCGGCCCTGCATGAGCCCGGTGTCTGGCCAAGCTCTGTTCATGTGCTGCAGTCAGGACCTCTGAGTCACCAGTGAGGCCCACCTGAGATAGTAAATCAAGGTGATGAAAAGCATCAGACTGGGGTCAGGATACCTGGGCTGGGCTGGGCTCTGGTTCTGGCTTGGCAGCTGATCTTCTGTGTGACCTTGGTCAAGTCACTGGCCCTCTCTGGGCCTCCATTTCCTCATCTACATAATGGCAGGAGCTAGAGTAGAGAGACCCCTCCAGGTTCCTTCCAGGCCTAAACTTTCATGACTACCTGTCAAACCACAAGCTCCCCTGGCAGCTCTCCCCCAGGCACAAGGCTGCATTGGCCACTGAGGTTTCTAAGTTCCTCAGCCAGCCTAACAATGTCTTGACATCCACACTCACATCTTGAAAAACCCTGGGGTTCCTCTAATTCCTTCTGGGACAAAAATCACCAGCAGGGATGCCAGGGTATCTTGCTAAAAGTCACACACAATGACAACAGGATATAAACCCCACGACCGATTCACCTTCCAGCAGCATCTCCCTCATCTGTGGCCCAAAGCCCTTCCAAATCTGAACTGAGCTTAGAAGGCGCCATTACCCCAACCATGGAAGTGAAGTGCTGGCCAAAGGCACCACCACAAGAATGGGGCTCCCCTCACACCAGGCCCACCTTCCTCAGTTCTACTGCCACAGTAGCCGGTGCATGCCCATCTCAGAGGGCAGGGGCTGGAGCATGCATTTTCCCTCTTTGGCTCCTCTGGCTGGTGGGTTGGGAAGTGAAAAGGGTCCCCTGATAGATTAAGTAGCTAGAAGCCAGTGCCTGTTTCACAGGTCCAACAGAAAGTTCCAAAAAATATTTTGGAAACTCTCTGTACACCTTTAAACTGGGGAAACAAATGTATCTCCTGGACTTTTGGGACAAAGGGACTTTGAGGCCCAAACAAAATTCTGCTCATGGAAGAGAGATGGACACACCACACCATCAAAGGCAGGAGCGGGGGAGGTGGGGGGGGGGGGGGGGGTTTGAACACACCTGTGACCCTGAGGATGAATGATAGACTTTTTTTTTTAAAGGCTGTTCAAGGCAGACACATTAGGAAACCTGCATATTTATCTCTCTGACATTTTAAAATATGCTGCAAAAAACTGAATCTTAAATCAAGATTCATTTTTTCAAGGCATGTTGTACCAGGGACAAATCCACTTCCTTTCTCCCTTCAAGGAGCGAGGATTACTGTATATGACTGAGTCTGGGCCTCCTGCACAATCAATATTGAGTTATGTTTTGGAGGTGGCAGGCTGGCCGGCCAGGCTGGGGCTTGCAATCACACGTGGCCCATTGTCAAGGGCCTCTGCCTCCCCCGGGGGCCCTGAGGCTCAGCCCAGGCCCCACGCTACAGGGGAGCTGAACAAAGTCTCAAGGAAACCATAGGCTCTGTGAGGGTTCACCAGAAATGGACATTTTCCAGACCCAATTCAGGGAACCAGCTCCCCATCAATTGTTCCGAGGCACCATCCCAAGCAGGGAGCCCCCAGCTTCTTAGAACCTGGATGCCACGGCAGCAAATGCTGTACACAAAACAGCTGCACCTCTCCCTGAGACCTGGGGGAAGGCCCTCCTCACCTCACAGTTCCCATCAGGCTGCTAGGGCTGGGGTGGGCAAGGGAGAGGAACCCTGGATTGCTTTTCAGGTGGATTTTGGTCAAATGTTCCATAAGCTGCGGGGAGAACCTTCAACATTCACTAAAGGGCTGTGCATCCCAAACAATCCGGGTTTACCTGCTGCCCTGACACAATGATGCATGGCATGGCTTGTTATGAAAGTATCCTGGCTTAGGAATCATTTGGCCCCTAATACCCCCACCCCCGACCCAGAGCCTTGAGCAGAAGGAGGAAAGAGACCTGCATTATTCTCCCCTTAGGCAGTCCCCAAAGCAGAGAGGGCAGGACTGAAAATGCTTAAGAAAGTGCTCTCAAGGGCTCTCATCAGACCTGAGCCAGAGGGAGACCTGGGCCAAACTCCACTGTCACCAGAAAAAAAGCAAAAATCGATAAATGTAACTGCTGCCACCACGGAGGGAGGCTACCCCAGGGGGCACTAGTGCCAGGGGAAAGAGGATTAGAGGGTGACCATGAGGGACTGTTACCAACCCCACTTTACCTTACACCCCCCCCCACCTTAACCTGCAGTTCAGAGACGAGTTAATAACACGCCCCAGGCATCATCCACCCAGCCTCGCTCACCTCCACCTGCCTACTCCAAGGCCCATTCCTGTTTTATTCACCCTTGTGGTTACCACAGTCTTCCTGGCATTGAGTCTAAGATGTTACTATAAATCAGCCTCCCAGCAGTCCCTTGGGGCAAAAGGGAGCAAGGACAAACCCTAGTCCATGGGGGAGTGAGGGGGGTGTCCTCTCTCTCCACCGTCATCTCACTTGCCTCCCCCTCCCCTGGCCATCCTCCACCAGATTGGACAGAGGTACTCAGAGCCCCCTGCCTATCACCCTCGAGGTGAGGACACAGGCTCTACCTGCTGATGCAGCCCAATCTCAATACAACCCACAGCTCCAACCTTGTGCCGTCAAAACATTCCTTCCCTGAGCCCAAATCTGAGGGACACAACGGGCCCAGAAATCCCCAGGACAGGCTCCCATCCACGCCAACACCAGGCAGCGAAGAGATACCATTAAGAGATGGTCAACAAGGGGCACCTTGAACCATGCCATCTCTCTAGAGCACCCAACTCTGGGTGGGGGCCGCCACACTATAGTGGGGACGGGGTCTTGGGAGGCCTGTTAAGGCAGAGCCTAGGAATAATGCGGAAACAGCTCATTACAGTCATGAAGGCAGTGCTAAATGGTTTATTAAACCTCTCAAAGAAAAATACATCCATCAGTGCAAGTGCCCTTGCACCGCACAACACACATCAAGCCCTTGAAAATTTCCTCATTCTAAGTAGAAATAAAGGTTTATACATGTATACACACATAAGCATATGTCCCGATATAATGACCTCCATATGTAAAGTCATCTACATAGAAAGAAACACAGGTATATGGAGAGACAAAGGCGTACTATGTGGGTAAGGGCATGTTATATTCTAGAAGTGTGTGCATGCACGCACACATACTTAAACCAGATGCCAAATCATTTCCAGATGCTGCAGTCTAGGATATCCTTTGTTAAGGAAGAGGAGAAAAAAACTTGCCCTTCATGGCCAGATACTTGGGTTCAGGTTACATGAAACAGGATTAATTCAGAAAATAGTACAACTTCACAGCCAAGGCAAAAACCAAAGAATGAAAACCATGTAAACAGCCAACACAATTGCAAGACTGAACACAGTGACGAAAGGCCAAAGGCTTCTGGTTTTACGCTGACACCCCTCCCTGCACCTCACACCTGTGATCTAATGTGGAGTAGAGATCTCTTGGGCCTAATAACAGGGCTTGAATTCCTCTCACGACAAAATCCAGCAGCATTCAATCCAGGTGAAAGGCTGCAGGATTTGACACCTGCCTGTGCCCGGCTGGCCCAGGCCATGCCAATCAGCTGGCCAACCCTCCTCCGGCAACCTCTCTACTCTGAGTGGTCACCATCAAGGACAAACACTGTCCATGCCCACAGCATGCATGCAGAGAAAGAAGTAGCAAAGAAGGAACAAAGAATGGCGGGGTCCCTTGCCCCGATCACCCACCAGCACCCAAAGCCAAGGCAACAGCCTCCAGTGAAGCCAGAATTCTAAACGCATGCATGCCCTGTGCCTCCCAACACAGGCCTTATCCCGCTAGTCTATGTCACCTGCCCTTCCCAAGAGCCTCCAAACGCAGGTCCATGTGGGTCACACTCACTTTCATGAAAATCACTAGTCAAAGACCTGCAGGACTGGAAGGCCACTGGAGGTTATCTAGTCCAAATCATCTTAACTCCCAGATGAGAAACCAGGGTTCAGAAAGGTTAAGCAACTTGCCTAAGGTCACACAGCTCACAAGTAGAAGAGCTGGGATTGGATCCCAAAGCTGCCTGGCTAAGGCTACGCTCCCTCCACTTGGCTAAATTCCTATAAGCCAGCTGCTGCTACCAGTCCTAGGAGGCAAAGGAAGTGACAACTGGGATAATCAGACACTGGCAGTCAAAGAAGGCAATGGAAGCAGTGGGGGAAAGGAAACCTGTGTGGCAGTTACAGTCACTGCACCAGCCCTGCAGGAGAAGCACCAGCAGAAATGAGATGCCAGGAAACCAAAAGTGGAGGAGGGGGCTGCAGAGTAGGGAGGACACGGTATTTGGGGGCAGGAGACCTGGGTCCTAGCTCTGGCTCTGTCACTGATGACCTGAGATGCCTTGGCCAGGTCAAGCTGCAAATCTGGGCCTTGTTTCCTCATCAGTAAAATCAGAGGTCTGGACCAAATGATCCCTGTTTCAAGTCACCAGGACCTGATTATAGCTTCAGCCATACTCGCTGGTTCTGTGGCTTCCAATAAGTCACTCCGCTTCTCCGTGCCTCCATTCCCTGATCTGACAAGGAGGTGCCAGGCTCCCAGGCCTCCTTGGGAAGTGCTCTGAGGAGACCATGTAAGCCGAAGGGGTGCTCCCAACTTCCCTGGAATCAGGACAAACCAGAGCCAGTGCCCCCAGCTCCCCTGGCATCAGGAGGGACTAGGGCCAGCTGACTGGCTTCCCTGCCTGCAGCCGAAGCTGCAGCTGGACCAGGAGCCCAAGTGGGAGTCAAAAGCATCAGAGAGCCCGGCTGAGTGCCCACAGGGGACCAGAGGGTACAAATAAAGTGTGTCACTGCTGGCACACAGGTCAGGAGGCGAGCAAACGCATGCACACACCTCCTCCCACGCAGCATTGTTCCCGGTGCCTCCGTCAGCAATTCTGCTGGGCTTGACAGCCGGGGCTTCCTAATAGGGCAGGCTGGACCTGGCAGACACCCGGTCACTTCCCCTCCAGCGGTCCACAGGGACACACCACTGCCTGGGGTGGGGGACGTGCCAGGAAAGCTGGGCTTGTCCTCAACAAAAGGCTGGGAGCCAGCCAGCTACATGGGTGGGCCCTAGTGGGGTGTCTCTCGTCCCCCACACAGGTGGTCTCCTCCACCCTCTCGCCTCTGCAGGAGCCCCAACGGATGAGGAGTCACCGGCAGCAGGGAGCTCACTGCCTCCCCTCAAAGGGCCTACTCCACAGGCACCTGGTGTCCAGATTTAGGAGAGCTGACCCTCTCGCATTTACACACTCACCCGCAGGCCCTGGTCTGCCCTGGATCCAAACACAGCAGCCAGCATCCTGCAGACAGTCTGCCGCAAAGAACAAAGAGGACAGTCGGCTCTCTCCCCACCCCAGCCAGTCTCCCCAAGCCTGCATGGTCTAAAAATTAAGAACACTTATCCATGCTAGTTGGCTCTGATTCCCAGCTCAGCCACTTAGAAGCTATATCATCTTGGGCAACTCACTTAACTTCTCTGTGTTTCAGTTTCCTCCTCTGTAAAACAGAAATAATAATGGAGTTGAGGTATATATATATATGCACACACACACACACACACACACACACACACACACATACATCCATCAACTGTTTAGAATTGTGCCTGGCACACAGCAAGGACCATACAAAAGTCAGACGTTATTAAAACTGCCTTCAAGCTAAATGCCATCATTTCCTTCAGCGTTTCTTCATTCAGAGTCTCCACCATCTACTGACCCTCTACTTCACTCAAAATAGCACAGGCTCTGGGGTCCAGCTGATTCTGCCACTTTTTTTCAGTGTAACACTGGGCACAGTGTAACTTCTTTTTTCCTCTTCCGAAAAAAGAAGATCCTCTGACTTACCTCAAAGGATGGATTTAAAGATGGAATGATAATGCGTGTAAAGCACCTAGCTATTATTATGAACTATTAACAACATCATCCTTCTCCTTATGGACACAATCCTCATTCAGCGAGTCTGTGTCACTTTCTTTCAGTGATGGCCAACTGCTGGCACACAGAACTGACTGACTGGTACGTTCGAGGGTCACTTTCTTGCTCGCCATTCAAATGAAGCTTCCTCATCCTGTGCCTGTGAAGTTGGGTTTGTTTTTTTTTTTTAACCCACCTATGGGACTTTACATTTATGCCTATTAAATTTCATCCTGTTGTTTCCAAGCTAGAATGGGAGCGGGAGGATTCACTAATCAGCTCTGACTCAACCAGCACAGAGGCGCTGTCCCTGGAAGAGCTGAAAATCCCGAGAAATGACAGGGCCCAAAGAAGTCAGACTCTCAGAACTAAGAAGGTGACAGCCACAGCTGGGAAGGTCTTGGCCAGCTCTGCCCTCTGTTTGTCCAACACCCCAACACCCGGATACATGAGACAGCTCTTATTACCAGGGTTCTATCAAGGAAGTGGGAGGAGGAGGGGTAACCATGCTTTCAAAAATAAAGCCACATGTGCAAACTGCTGTCATAAACACAGCCCCCTTGCAAGGCATCTCCTGCATTCCTCCCCACACAGTAATGTGTTTCATTTCTTCAACATAAACACAATCAGATTTATTGCATTCCAGCAATATTTCCAGGATGGGGACTGAGAAAGCTGCGTTTCTTAGGAATAAAAGGCACTCACGCATACGTGGGCAAAGCAAAAGGAGAGAAAGGGCAAAAACCACCTTCCAGACTCTGGGGCCAGGCAACTGTGCACCATGCGAGAACATTTATGCAATCAGCCCGCAAAGGCTGCAGGAAACAGAGGCCAATTTAAGGGTGGGGTTCAAGGTCATGTGTCAGGCCAGCCTTAAAACTTGCCCACCACAGACTACAGAGCTTCACACCGCTTAAAGTCCATCTCCCCGATCCCAGATGCATCAATTCACAAACCCTTCCTGGGACCTTGAGAGGGCCGACAAGGCATGAGCCTCATCTCTGCCTGTCCCCAGGAGCCAAGTATGCACGTAAGATCCAGGAAGACAAGCACTCTGTCCCCTGGAATGTGGCGGAAAAGCAGTTGGGGGCGGGGTTCTCTCTCAAACTTTCAGCTCTTACTACTTCTCCCAGGCTGGATGAGGCAGCACCCACAGAGGGATTCCTGGAGAATGCAGGCAGGAAAAGGAAGCAGTTGGGGGAAGGGCAGGAGAAATGAGTCTCACGAGAAGGGAGGAGTCAATGTGATGTCATGGGACAAGCATGGGCACTGGAGCCAGAGAGACTACTCAAATTCCAGCTTTACCACTTCCTGTGTGGCTTCGCACAAATTACTTAACCTCTCTGAGCTTCAGCTACCACATCTTTCTGCACATCTGTAGAAAGAAGGCAATGACACTCCAGGTCCCAGCCAGGTACTTCTGCACCTTTGGTGAGCACTAGCTTTTTAAACCTCTCACCATCCATTCAGAGGGACTATAATATGGCAGGCCATCTACTTCCCTTCTTACCTACCAGTCTCAACATCAGGCAACGCAAACACGAGTTTAAACAGATACTGACTGACATGCCCCCCCTACTTTGGGGGACCCACTCAAACCCCTTCTGAAACCTCAGAGACTCTAGCTCCTCACCTCCCACCCTCCTCCCCTCTGCTCTCACTAAGGAAAAGGGACTGGACTCAATTGCTGTGCAAGCTCAGTGGGCACCGCCCAGCTCCCAAGTACCTGAAGGAGAGAGCAGCACTGGCCAGGCCCTCCCAGGCCCAGGAAGACAGTGGGCACCTGACAGACGCCCCCACCTCTGCAGAGCAGCCCGGTTCAGCAGCTTTTCAAAGTCAACAAAGTAAGGTTTTCAAATCCTAAAAGGCTTCTCAAGCCCCTTCTAATCTGCCTGCCATTTTGTTTCGTCTGCTCAGCTCAAGTCAAGGGGAACTTGACATTTGGAATACTAACTGCAAATAATCCCACGCCAAGGACAGGGCCTGGCATGCTGCAGTGTCAGCATGTGGCTCACAAGGATGGTGGGAACACTCCAGACATTCCAGCTATTTGCAGAGGGTCCCAGAAGGCACATGTCGGGTCAGGCCCCTGTGGCCACCTGGGCGGGGACCACCCAGAACTGTCAGCTACCCCAGAGGCAGAGCTGTACCTAATTCACTGGCTTCCTCAACACCCCGCCCTGGGCGTGGCAGAGGAGAGATGCTATGCAGGAACCTATGTTAGATGAATGAATGCATACGTACAGAGTGGAAGTGGAGAGAGCACTGAACCAGGACATATTCTGCAAACTCCAGGTGTGAGCCCTGCTCTGAAGCAGCCTCAGGTGAGCACTCTGCTTCTTGGTACTTCCACTTTGCGACAGACCCCACAGCTGGTCTAAACAGTGAGATCCACCAACCACCCTCCTCCCCCAGGGCCACAAACCCCAATCAGCAGGATACGCAGGTAGGACCCGATGCCCGTCCCTGGCATACACACTCAAGGCCTTGTGCACCAGCCAGGCCAGGGCCCAGGGTTTGTGGACCTGGGTGTCTTGACCCCTGCTGTGCAATAACCCACTCTGGCCTGTCCTTTTAAGAGGAAGAGGGGCAGGAAGTGCCAAGAGGCCAGAGGAGGCAGAGACTTCAAGGGCAGGCTTTGCGGGGCTGAGGCTGACCTCCCATCTCTGACCTCTGAAGCAACAAGGGCTTAGGCGACATACAGTGCTTTTCAAAGGCAGCGAGCCCTTTGGGCATAAAAATAAAATTCCACGACCTCAACTGAATAAGATACAATGACTATAACCATAATGTCACATATGTATACCCTCGGCCCTCCACAGGCACAGGTTCCTCATCCGCGCGATACGCAGGTTGGCTGAATCTGCGGAAATGGAACCTGTGGATACAGAGGGCCAACTGTACTAGGCCCTTTTATATAAGGGACTTGAGCATCCATGGATTTTGGCATCCACCAAATCCATGGGATCCTGGAACCAACCCCCGCAGGTACTGAGGAACCGACTGTACAAATGAAGCTCAACAGCAAATAAACCCATGTACACACGTGAAACCCAACGCATTAGGTCAACTCCTGCAACTCATCACCTCCTCCAGGAAGCTGTCTCTGACCATGCATGTGATCTGGGCGCCCCTCTTCTGTGTTCCCACCGGCCCTGTTCCCCCTACTATGATAGCACTGGATCCGCAGGACCTCCAACAGAACCTGGCACATATGCTCGGCTTGCATAAGCTAAAGCAAACGTTTATCTTCCATTTCCCCAACCAGACTATAAACCCTTGAGGGGGACTTCCCTGGTAGCACAGTGGTAGGGAATCCGCCTGCCAATGAAGGGGACACGGGTTCAAGCCCTGGCCCGGGAAGATCCCACATGCCGCGGAGTAACTAAGCCCGTGTGCCACAAATACTGAGCCTGCGCTCTAGAGCCCATGAGCCACAACTACTGAGCCCGCGTGCTGCAACTACTGAAGCCTGCGCGCCTAGAGCCTGTGCTCCGCAACAAGAGAGGCCACAGCAATAAGAAGCCCACGCACCACAATGAAGAGTAGCCCCCGCTCGCCGCAACTAGAGAAAGCCCGCGCACAGCAAAAGACCCAACGCAGCCAAAAAAATAAATAAATAAATAAATAAAAATAAATAAAATTTTTTAAAAAAATAAAATAAGGGATAATACTTTATTTGACTTCACTTTGCAAGTACCTGAAAAAGATCTAGCATGTACCTCAAACTGGAAAACCATCTGTTGAATCAATAAGGGAGGGGATAAGCCTATGGTCTCTTACCTATGCTGCCCCCCCTCCACTCCAGGAAGGAGTCTGAAGAGCCCTGGAAAATCTAAACCTAAGAAGACAACTCCAAACTACCCAGGGTGACGGCACAGCCTTTAGAGAAATATATGTACCCAAGGGGCATGAGCTTGAGTTTCCATACAGACCCAGGCAGCCAAGGGAGTTCTCGCTTCCCGGCTGAGGCTAAACAGGGACCCAACCACAAACATCCAGTAATACTGAACATGACGTGAATGGTGTAAAAATAGCTCCTGTATCTTGTGCCCCCACCCTTCTACCCAGCAACACAAAGGGCAGAACAAAGTGACACCCCTAACAAGCCTCAGCTTGCTCCAGCACAGACAGCCCCAGCCTCCTACATCTGGACCAGCTGCTGGGAGCCAACTGCGGATTCCAAATTACATTTTAATTACCGTAATTTTTCACAGGTACCTGAAACCAGACCGTGACAACCGTGCTAGAAATCCCCAAGTATGACACGTGAGGTTGGTGTTACAAGTCAGTGTTCTACACACATACCTTTTCTCCCGTGCCCTTCATTTCATGGGGCACTTTACAGTTTGCAGAATGATTTCAGGGCCCTTCTCTCACCCAGAGGCTCTGGATTAAGCCAACATGGTTTAATTCCAGCCTCTGAAGTACAGTGCCCTCTACAGAGACCTTGGATTAAAGGGGGGTGTGCAGATTGGGGTTGGGGCGTGCTCCCTCATCCCACAGGGTTACTAGGAATATTAAAGACCAAATAGAAAGCATAATGAAGATTTTTAAAGAGAAAGCGTCTATTTAGAGTACTTCATGCTGGGCAGATAGTGGATGTTTAGCCGACAGACGTTCTCAGTGAGGACGTGTCTATACAGCTAGCGGTTAGGAGAGTGAGCTCTGGAATTAATCTGCTTACATTTGAATCCAGGCTCTGCAACATTTTAGCTGTGGGATCTTAAGCAAGTTAATTCACCTTTCTGGGTCTTAGTTTCACCAACTGGAAAATAAGGACAATAGTAGTAATTACACAAGCACGTTGAGTCCAGTGAAATAAAAACAAGTGAAGTTCTAGCAGGGTGCCCAGCCCCAGCACATAGTAAACACACACAAAAAAGTATTTACTGGGGGAGAGGGGAATTGCAAGTGTCTTAAAAAAAGTGAAAGGCACAATGTACGGTTCAGCTTTTAGCTCCCCACTCAGGCACACATCGTAAGTGAATTCTAGAAGAAAGGGTGGTGAGGGGAGCAGGACTCTGTGTCTCCCCTGCTCTAGTTCTGTCTGAAAGCTCACATCTTTCTCCCCCGACCCTGAGGATAAGTGCCTTCAAGGAAGGGACTGTGTCATGTTGCTTGTTGGTGAGCCCTCGGGTCCCTGACATGTGACTGGCATAAAACTTCTGCTCGGTCAATATTTACAAAATTAATTGAACAAATTAATTTATCTCTCTTGCCTCTGTGCATTCCTGATATCAAAAAGAAGCAGGCTACACAAAGAAAATCCTCGAAAGGTGGCTTGTCTCTTCGGCTGCGGTAATATTTGCCAAGGGAGTAGACCTCCCCGGGTGGCCCGTGTGCCAGAGGGCCCGCCCGACCATGCGGCTGTTTGCTGCCACAGAGAAGCAGAGCGCTTCCTCAGAAAGGCCCCAGGGGCGCTGCTCTCAGAGGCGATGAGTGGCATCAAGCCCACCCATGTCCCCAGATTGTGGGAAGCCCCACACCCGCCGAGAGTCAATAGGGAAAGGGGACAAACGGAAAAGTGGCTCCCACTGAAACCCCAAAAGAAAGCCTACAAGCAGTGCAGAGCAAGGACACGTTTTATTTTTAGCCACAAATGATGGAAAGTTACTCCCGGAATGGTGCAAATTCTGCTTTATCACCCTCAGAACCTTCCCAGGATCCCCAGTGGCTTCCCAGGGAAATGGCGACTGGTAGGAGGAGAGAGGAATTTCTGAGGCTTCCTCAGCAGAGGAGAGGGAGGACACAGAAAAAGGAGGTGAGCCAGGTGGAGGAGGAGAGGGGGGTTTCCGGGAACCATCGTTCCCCTGAGCCCAGATGGCTGGAAGCAACGGAGGCTCCTACAAGTGGTCACAACTCCCCTGGCTAGTAGGAGGCAGGGGGTCCCCACCAGAGCCAATCCAAGACCCAAGGCTGTCACCAACCCCCGCTCACTGGGAGGCACCGGGCTATGAAATCAGAAAGACTTGAGCTCCAACGCTGCCTCTGCTGTGTTCTGAAGCAGGTACCAAAGTTCACCGAGCCTCCATTTCCTCTTCCACGAACTGGTGTCACCACGCGGGGCAGTAAAACGATGCCTGCCCAGTAGGTAGTTGGTGCTTGATTAATCACCTTTTAGCAATTAAACCGGGGCCCAAGTAAAAGCCTTCACAGGCTCTGCTGTGTGATCCTAGCCAAGTGGTTTCTGTTCTCTGACCCCACGTCTTCCCACCCACCAAGAGAACGGGCAACCTTTGAGGGGCACCAGCTCGGGGACCCTGCACCCTAACTACTGCTCTGTTGGCAGAAGTCTCCTCCTTTCAAGGGTTGGGGGCTCCACTCTGAAACCATATCCTGACCTCAAAGTGCGCCCACACCTCTGGAAACATTAGAAAATCGCAGCGAATTTTGATTACAACGTTTATTCCTTCTACCCTCACCCAAACCGTATCTATGGGCCAAATGGAATAGACCCTGACCCGCCATCCACCCATTCCTTGAGGATTTACTGCTCCGTTTCAGTGCCAAGCTGGACAGTGAATACTTAGCAAACAGGACAGACCAGTCCCTGCTTTCCTCAAGCTTCATTACTAAATGCTGTAAAATGTAAGTTAATTCTTTTATTATGCTTGTGGTAAGAGCTACAATGGGGAAGTACTGGGAGACTCAGGGGTATATAACAGGAGGCCTGACCCACCAGGGTCAAGAGGTGCCCTTTAGGCTGAGATCTGAAAGATGAGTGCAGGTGCTAACCTGCAGCCCAGGGAGAAAAGCAAGAGATGGACACCCCTTCCAGGCAGCAGGCAGAGAGAACAGCACGTGCAAAGGCACTTCTGAGAAACCAAGAGAAGGCCAGTGTGGCTTGAGGGCCAAAACAGAGACCAAACTGCCCAGATTGGGGGCTGGCAAGGCAGGCTTTCAAACATGGATTGCCTCCACGCTCCAGCCTGCCACACCCCCAAAGGGTTTCCTGGAACCTCTGGATTTGGGGAAATGTCCTCTGCACAGATGTCACCAGGAGAGATGCAGATGGTCCAGGGCACAGCAAAGCAGGGCAGTCCCGAGCTCCAGAATCCAGGCATGGCATCCTGGCCTGGAACTGGCACGGACATGGAGAAGGACCCTCTTCAAACACCCTTTTCCTGTCCCCATTCCTAATTGTTTTGCTTCTTGTCTTACTTTTATTTATTTTTAAACTGGGGCCTGCTTACGGTCAGGTTAATGCATTTTTAAAAAGAAAGCTTGAATGTGCTGCGGCCCTCCCTCAGAGGAGAGGGTGGATCAATAGCCCTCTTAGTGTTTTTTTCCTCTACCACCAGCAGGCCGGAGGGGTGGGGCGGGGGGCAGGCCTGGAGTACGCCCCGCCAGGTGGGCCTGAGAGCAAGGCTTACCCCCTCCCTCTCCTCACTGCCTCCCTCTCCCAGGGAGCATCTCCCACCCAGCCGTGCACCACCCAGAGCCGGAGAACCCAGGAAACAGGAGGAGAGCCTCGGCTAACAGAGAGCACTGGACAGAACCTAAAGACTTCAGCTCAATCTCAGCTTGGTCTCTTAGCAGCTTCAAAATCTTGGACAAGAGCCTTAACCCCCCGTACCTCAATTTGCTTAAGGAACAAGTGGGGATCTGTCTAAAAAAGGAGTGAAGTAATGGGAAAAGGGATCTGCGAGGCTGCTGGCCAAGGCACCCAAGGACGCCCCACCCCTTCTCTCAGGCTCCCGGCCCCCCAACCAGGTAGACGGCACCCTCCCTGGAGGAACAGATCCACTGGCTGTCACAGATCCTTCCTGCCCACCTCTCCCCACCCCCCCACCCGCCCCGGGTGAGCTGGCAGGCTTTGAGCTCCGTCAAGTGAAAGCCCTCCCCAATGCTGACAGATGGGGAGTCCTAAAATACAGCGTATGGATCATGTTTCGTGACTGGCAAAACATGCCAGCCGGGACACTCTGAGAACCCGGCCGGTTTTCAGGAACAGGATTTTACACATTTCCCAGGATTGGCGGATCTACGCTCGCCTCCGCCTGCCCCACAAACCCCGGAGCCCGGATCCTGCATCGGGAGGATACTTAGGACAGGTGGGGGCCGTGGGGGAGGGGGAGCCCCACTACCAACAGGTTGGCTGTGCCCTAACCCTCTGCCGCTTTTAATATCGTTGATACCCTTTACTGAGCACCTACTACGTACCTTGATGAGAATCAGGCGTTTGGCACTCGTTCTAAAGCCACACAGCCGGGGTTCCAACCCTGACTCTCACTTTATGACCCTAGGCACATGGCTTTACCTATCTGAGCCTCCGTTTTCTCATCTCTGAAATGGGGTTGGTAAGACTTCCCTCACTGGGTCACGGTGAGCACTGGGGAAAGAACCGAATGTGAGCAGCTAGAACCACCACAGTCCTTGTCACAACCGCATAACTGTCGGGTAACTATTGTTGCCACTGTCCTACAGAAGGCGAAACGGACACCGAGAGGCCATGTCAGCCAGCGGCGGGCGGGGTGGGGGGTGGCATGTCTGCCTCTGAAGGGCCTCAGAGATGGGTTTCAAAGGGTCTGCAAACCCCTGGGCTTATTATGCACAGTTGTTTGTACATGCGAACGTGCAGTACCGGAAGGCACCAGAGTTTATCAGTCTCACAGGGCTCCGTGGGCCCGTAAAGGTTAAAAACCATAGCTCCATACAAGCTTGTCTGCTCGACACATGAGGTCCACCTGGCAGTCCTAGACTCTAGGATTTGGAGCAAGGATTACACCCCATTTCCCTCCCCCCAAGGGAAAGAAAGTAGTTCTTGGCAACATCAGTTACAAGAGCTCCCAACCAGAGAAAAGAGTCGGGAGAACCACAGGCAGTTAGGTGTGTGGGCAAGCCCCCTGGAAGGGAAGCCACATGCTACACAGGTTCTAGAATCTCAAGATCCACCATCTAGAGTCTCAAGAGGTACCTCTGGTTAGGTGATAGGCTGAATCAGCCAAGTGGACAGATATTACCTCCTGAGGGCAGGGACATGTTTAGGAAATAAGCCACATCAACAGGATATAAATCAGGGCTTTAACAACATTAATCTTTGGAGAGTAGAAGTGCCAGAATTTTATGTTTACTATCTAATTCCCTTCACAATGAACATACATCCATGAACTTTTTTGTAAATAAGACATGAAACTAATCTACTTACAAAGCTACCTAGGTAAAGCACACAATCAGGCTTGGCCTAATAAATACTTATGCTTCTGCCCAAAGCAGGTTCCTAAAGGCCCCCTCTGGGAATGGGAAAGGTATCATTCTGGGGGGCGAGTGGGGAGACTAAAGCATATTCCAGAAACTTCCTTGGGTCCTCTGTGGTGTGGTCATTCAGGGACACATAAAGAGTTCTGCCTCTCTGTAATGATGGCTAGAAGGGAGATCGCAGATCTAGTTGACCTCACATATTCTGAGAGGTGATGGTCTGGTAAAAAGGTGACAGAATTGGGGGAAATGCCTAATTAATTTTTCTCTCTTTTTTTTGGTTGGGGGAGGGCAGGTCAAGGAGGGGAGGGATGGAGAACAGAACACGTACCCCCTACCACCTGAGCCCTCCACAGCAGACAGCGCTCTGAACCGTGCACAACTGTAAATTTCTTTTGGTGCATGTGGTTTTCAGTCCCAGCGTCTTGAGGATACATATAATCCAGACTTCCTATTTACATTACATTGGTTTTCACCAACACAATAGCTACAAATGCTTTCTGCTCCACTCTTGTTGCCTCTGTGGAAATCCTTCTCAGACCAGGGAGATTGTAAAGTCATGGGAAGAATTTTCAGACTCAGTGTCAGATCCTTCTGCCTGAATGGGAAACTTCTGTGAGGGAAGACAAGGCACCGGCCTGAGCCATCAGATGCTGACCCACGTGTATCCACAGCAAAAACACAGGAGCCACTATAAAAAAACTTCCTTATTGACCCTGCCCAGTATTTGCCATTCCAATAAAACCATTCCTAGCTCCCAAGGCTGCCTGAACAGCCAACGCCAAGAAGCACACTTCAAAGACCTTCTAAGTCCCACCCTCACTGGCAGGGAAGAAACGAAAGCACAGAAAGAGGCCTCCAGATCCACGGGTTCCCGGCCACCTTCCCCATCTCCTTCTGCCAGAGGGCAGGGAGAGTAAGTCCTGGCTTGATCGAGCTGGCCTCAAAATTAACAGGGCCGGAAGGAAAAGCTTGTCGGTGTTTCTAAGGTCATCCCCGAGGCACTTGCATGAACATTTCCTTTAAGCTTTCTTTTAAAAACCCTGGTTTCCACAGAAGTAGCCTCTCACCATAAGGGCCATGAGGCATCTCATCTCTGTGCAGGGCCAAGCCCGGAACCTGGCACATAGTGGATTCCTTACATAAATTTACTGGACTGGCTGAAATTACAGAGTCGATTAGGATCTTTAAGGCCCCTTAAAATAGGAATTTGAATACCTCCTCTGGATACAGGCGCTGTCGCCTTGTATTGTGGGTTGAATTGTGTCCACCTAAAAGATATGTTCAAGTCCTAACCCCCAGTACCTATGAACGTGACCTTATTTGGAAATACAGATCATCCTCGACTTACAACGAGGTTACGAGAATATCATTAAGTAGAAATGCACTTAATACCCCAAACCTACTGAACATCAGAGCTTAGCCTCGCCTACCTTAAACGTGCTCAGAACACCTACTTCAGCCTACAGTTGGGCAAAATCACCTCACACACAGCCTATTTTATAATGAACTGTTGAAAAGCTAATTCATGTAACATACTGAATACTGTACTGAGAGTGAAAAAGAGAGCGGTGGTCCAGAAATGGAATGGTGGTCAGCGTTATCTTGCTCACCCTTGTGGTTGCTGGGCTGACTGGGAGCTGCGTCCACTGCCGCTGCCCCAGCATCACAAGAGAAGATCTACCTCCCATCACTAGCCTGGGAAAAGATCAAAATTCAAAATCTGAAGTACGGTTTTTTACTGAATTCATATCGCTTTGCCACCGTTGTAAAGTCAAAAAATTGTAAGTCGAACCATCAACTACTATGTTCTAAGTCTGTAGATCCTTTGCAGATGTAATCAAGTTAGGACGAGGTTGTACTGGGTTAGGGTGGGCCCTAATCCAATGACTGGTGGTGTCTTTATAAAATAAGGGAAATTTAGGCACACAGACACACAGGGAGAACGCCATGGGATGACAGAGGCAGAGATCGGAGAGATGCAAGCCAAGGAACACGAAGGGGTGCCAGCAACACCAGAAAATAAGAGAAAGGCACAGAACAGACTGTCCCCCAGGGACTTGAGAGGGAACGTGGCCCTGCTGACACCTTGATTCTGGACTTCTAGCCTCCAGAACTGCAAGAGGATAAATTTCTGCTGTTTAAAGCCACCCCATTTGTGACAGTCTGTTACTGCAGCCTAGGAAACTTATACACCCTGAATTATTTCCAACCCGCCAACCTCCAGCTACGCCCTTACCCACCCCTCTCCTCCTTCTCTGCACTGCTCCCAGTTCAGGGTAATGTGAGCCACCTTGACAACCGTGCAACCACCCTTGACTTTCCACCAACATCATCTGGGACAGGTCAGAGTCCCCATTCCCAGGCTGGGTCACAGTGACACAAGGTGACCTTTACTTGGTGGTGGACTCTGCCCCTTGCCCTGTCAACTGAGAACAGCCAAGGAGTGTCTGAGGCAATGCACAAGGTGTTAGGAAATATAGAGAAGATGTGGGGAGGGGGTGGAAGGTAGGTGGAAATTAGCAGAGTCAGCAGAAAGGGAGAGAGAAAAGGAGAAAGTTCAGAACAGAGCCTGAAGGTCAAGGGCACAGACAAGAGGCGAAGGAGGTAGCCCATCTCCCCTGCTCCCCATGGCCAGCCACATGCCTCCCCCACTCGCCTGACGCCTGTTGGAACTTTCTACTCCAACAGCCTGCCAAGCAGGTTAACACCCGGAGAGCAGTCTACCCACACAGCTGTTGCACTTTGAGCTTCCCCAAAGAGAAAGCCAACCCGCTTCCGTCCAGAAGCTGGGCTTTATTTGTTTTGTATTTCCAATACCTGGAACTTGAGGGGGCCAAGTCAACATCAGGTGGCCAAAGAGTTGGCTGGGCAGATGAATGGGGCCCAAGGTTCCACACGTTGCCTCACCTGTGCCCGCTTAAGGAGAAGAGTCACCTGGGGTCCTGGGGCATCGGGGCAGGCGCATCCTAGTCTCAATCCCCTACCACACTCACAGCTCACATGGCAGTACCAATGTGCCTCAAGTGGAGAGGGCAGGAGACTGACAGCAGTCGCCGGGGAAGCAAGTGGCCTCTAAATCTCACCTCCACTTCTATAAAACCACCAGAAACAAAGCATCCTCCAGCAGTGGCAGTGGCAGAGATGATCGATAATACAGATCTAGTTGGTTAGAGACCACACCAAGACCTTGTACCACAATCTTCCTGGGCTCTGGCACTCACACTCAAAGCCAGTCCACAAAATAAAGCCAGCCTCACGGGACAGGTGCAGCACTGGAAAGGCAGCCTGACAACTTGTTGAGAACTTGGGCTGGGCTAGAAACCCAGCTCCACTATCTGCAAACCGCACGCCATTCAGCTGGCCAACAAGGATTTATCGAGCACCTGCTATGTGCTCTCTGAGGCCTCATCTGCAAAAATGGGGTGACAATACCCGCCTTAAAAGAGCTCATCTGAGGATGGAACATGATGGCAAACCTAAGATGCCCCGCACAATGTGGGGTATAAAAAAAGAGCCACTATGAAGGAGAGATTAGAATTATTACAGTCCTATCTTCCAAATCAGCTCGAGACCCAAGGTCCACAACCGATTTCTGTACCATCCACTAGAACGTCAGCCCCACGAGGACAGACAGGGATGTCAACTGTGCTGTTCCCCACCATGCTCACAGCGCCTACAACGGTGCCTGCCACATGGTAGGCACTCAGATGTTTGTTATACGAATGAAAAAACTGCTGGCTATCCAAGGCAGAAGCATCAGAACTGCCATGACACACTGAACATCCTGGCGATGAAAGGACAGAATATGAGGTTGTAAACAAGCAGTCCTGCCCCCCAGCCAGGAACAAAAGGCTCTGGTGCCCAGTGGTTCCCTCCCAGTGAAGCCAAATTAGAAAGGGAGCCCAGCACTGCACTGCCTCTGAAGAAGCATGCCGGCTCCTCTTGGATAAACCAGGTAAAGGTTAGTGCTGCCTTCATTGTATTCATAAAATGAGGGCCAGAAAAACATATCAAAATCTAGAGATGGCTCCACTTCAGTCAGGATTCATGGCAACGTCATCCACTTTAACCTCCCTCTCCTCTACCCATTTCCATTTCAGGTTCAAACATATCTGGTGAGTGTCCTGGAACACATAACAAAAATGGTGCCATCTGGAACCCCCTGGTACATCACCCACCCAGGGGCCCTTCCGCCGTGGCTTCTGGCTGTCACTCCAACTCTAGATCTGCCCCAGATTAAACCTTACCAAACCCCATCCCTGGGTAATTCACTGGAAAGGCCTTTACCATATCCATCCCTGCTGGCTGTGCCCCACATGCCACTCCCAACCTGGGGCCATTAAGACCCACTCAGATGTATGACTCAGGGGGCATCCATGTGAAAAAGGCTTTATGACAGAGGGACAGTGTACAGGCTCATCCACTGCCTTCCTCGAGTGTGTGACTGGAGGACCAGATGCTTTAGCCTCTCTGAACTCCAGTTCCGCCATTCCTAAAAATGGGCATATATATTATAGCAACAGTACCTCCCAAAGGGTTGGTGTAGGGGACTCCAGGTAAGAACATGAGAATGGCCCCTAAACGATTCTTTTTTAAAAGTGCGGAACAAACGCTGTTCCTAGGGACTCTAGTCTTCTCTTTCTCACCCGTGGAAAAACGGACAGAAGTACCAGCTAGAAAACCATGCCAAGCAAAAGGCAGCCCTGCAAAGCAGTAGTAGTCCCATTTTTCTCAAGTGATTAACAGGTCCAAGAAAGGCTGGGATGCGATTTACGAGGGCCACAGCCAAGAGAGATTTATAGGCGTATGGCCTTCCATGGTTTTCGGAGACTGTGCACAACCCTCCTTTGGCTGAGGATCTCAGCAGCAAGTAATTTTCTAATTGATTCATTAGCACTCCAATCAACTACTGCTTTAGACACAAAGGGCCCTGCTTGGGTCTGAATGCCTGAGCCAGGGACGCTGAGCTGAAAGGAACACTCCGGCTCCCCGGTGAGCTCAGCCCAGGGGCACGGAGACAGCCCCACACAGAGACCCTCTAAAAACCACGCCAACACCAAAAATGACTCAGAGACTGGAAACAGAAACAGAGCCTACACAGCTTCTTAAATGTTACTTTTTGCAATGAGAATTTTCTGACTGGAACATGATTATGCAAAAATGCTAAGTGAAAGAGGAGGAAAAGAGCCTGAAAGGAAATACTCCCCCAAAAAGTTAGCACTAAGTTAGTCTTGGTGGTGGAAAGACAGGTAACTTTTTCTTCCTTCTCCTTTTCAAAATGAGCATGTACGGGACACATAATTTCTTCAGTTTTCTCAGGTGTAAAACCACAGCAATTATGCCCGATTCCCAGGGTTACTGTCAGGATGAAATTAGACCATGCATGAAACAACCAGAACCCAAGAGCTGTGGGCACCGGACAGAGCACCAGACTTCCCTACCAGCTCTGCGACTCACGAGCCCACCTGCCTCTCTCGGGCCAAGAATCAAAGTTATGCTCAGGGAGGTTACAAATTACTCCTGTCACTTGTGAATTGTTGAAGCTACAAATGCTAAAATTCACAGATCTCAAGAGCAATGCTGTAATAATTTAAATATAAATTAAGCTTTAAAACCAGTCTTCCTTCATCGTTCCATACTCCTTTGGCATGTGGGATATTCACGTAAGACAGGGTTCCTCAACGGACCAGGGCATTAGGAAGGAATCTCCAGCAGATACCCTAAGGGAATGATCAGAAACTGTGCTGGACCCTCGTGAGATTCGGGACCTGCTTGCTGCCCGTACACTCAGCTGTAGAGAAGTCCTCAAACAAAACGTGGCATTTTGGAAGGACTCCTGACTCAACCCAGCCTGGATAAGCACTGCTCCTCTACCCAGCCCGCCACCCACTCACCCATCCACCCAATCTATCTATCCACCCACCCATCCATGCAAACATCAAGTTTATTCTCCACAAGGAACTCCGGGTGAGCCAAGCAGTGGGAACTCCCAGCAAACTAACAGTCTTCCTTATTATGAAAGACAAAACACATCAAGTAGCCTCAGTCTGCACAGCCTTGGGCTAGACCGGGGCTCAAGGTACATAAAAGGACCAAAGGCCTAGAGACGCGACTTTGCTCATCAAAGCCCAAAGCTTCAGAACTAGCACAGGACACCTTAGGAAGCCGGAAGGGAACTGGTTCAAGCCCTAGTTCCCCTAGCAAGGAATTAACTTGTTACCCTAGGAAGTGACATCCTCCAGAAAAGCCAAATGGGTCCAAATTTCTCGGCTGGTAAGTAAGGTGGCTTCTTCAAGTGACACAGTGAAAAGAAGTCAAACTTCCGCAAAACATCCCTAGGGAACCTTTGTCAGAAACTGTCCCACCAGGTCTCCCCCACTTCCTCTGAGGCTCCGTATCTTCTCCAAACCCTTTCCTCCCTTCCCCTCACCTCCCACTCTCTAGAGTAGAAAGTCACCCATGTCGTGTCTTACTATGGCAACGTTAACACAACAAGGCAAACATAAAATGTGGGTGGCTACCATCTGATGAGTCTCATCTCGCTAGGATCCGTAGCAGGAAGCAGCTGCATTTCACTCCTCTTTTTCACCATCCAAGCATCTACCATGATCAGCATTGTACTCACTACTATTATTACTGTTAACAGAAATGTGCGGACAGTGTAACTGCTCTGAATTTCAATAAGGGGGTAAATTCTTTGTCAATTTTTCCTACTCTAAAACGGAGGATGGGGACTTCCCTGGTGGTGCAGTGGTTAAGAATCCGCCTGGGACTTCCCTGGTGGTGCAGTGGTTAAGAATCCTCCTGCCAATACAGGAAACACATGTTCGATCCCTGGTCTGGGAAGATCCCACATGCTGCGGAGCAATTAAGCCCGTGCGCCACAACTACTGAGCCTGTGCTCTAGAGCCCGCGAGCCCGCGCGCCTAGAGCCCATGCTCTCCAACAAGAGAAGCCACTGCAATGAGAAGCCCGCGCACCGCAACAAAGAGGAGTCCCTGCTCGCCACAACTAGAGAAAGCCCACACGCAGCAACGAAGACCCAACACAGCCAAAAATAAATTAATTAATTTTAGAAAATAAATAAATAAAATAAAAAAATGAAACAGAGGATGACTAATGGTAGAAGAACCTCAACAAAGCCCATGAGGCTCAACCAGGACCCCCCACAGCAGAGCACAAAACCCACCCACCCCCACAAAACATAAGCAGACTCTGAGGGGCACTCTCTGAATGGCAAACCCTAGAACTGCAGGAGAAACTTGAGATTTGGGTGAGAGTGAGGAGCTGACCCTCAGGAGCCCCAGGTTTTGCTGGCGGCCCTGCCGGTAATGCATCCCCATGTGGTCGACCATCCCATGTGGCCCTTGGTTTCCTCATCTGTAAGGAATCCACTAAGGTTCCCCCCACACGCTAGCAATGGGGAAGGCAGTTCTCTGAGGGCCTCGACCCACTTTGGAGTGGAATACACAGTTTGTTTTATCTATTTTGCATCTAATGAGACCTCGGCCCTCTAATTAGAACAGGGCAGATCCATTCCTTCCATAGAAATCAGGCCCATTGTGAGAGGAAGAACTCTGGGCCAAAATCTAAGCCAAAATGGGAAAGATGCAGGTCACCTTTACTTTTACATCCTAAAGGGTCCCAGAAATCTTCAGTTCAAGCCACCCCTCCCCCCACCCCACTCCACCCCGTGACTTACACACACACACACACACACACACACACACACACACACACACACACACACACACACACGCAGAGCTAGCCCAATCCCAGAGGCTTCAACCTTGAAGACCTCTCCTTTTAGCTGTTCTGAGATGCTTCCACTTGTAAAGGCCCTGTGTACTTGCTACACTCGCCGCCACCACCACCCCAAGCCAAGAAGATCTCTCCCCATAGGAAAACTAGAGTTTGGAGGATCCAAGTGAACTACACGCAGAGTCGGAACCCAATTCCAGCCACCCTCTCCCAGGCCCCGTGGAAGTCAACAAAAATGGGCAGGGTCCCGACGCTGCCCCCAAGGTATGGGCTGACCCCCATTCTCCCCTATGCTGCAGCTCAAAGACAAAGGAGATGGCACTCAACAAACCCTTATTGAAATGTATTGAATTAGATGAAATTACAGATAAAAACTAGACAAAGCCCTAAAGCCACATTCCACACTGAGAAGCCAGTCTGAGGTACAGCAGAGGAGAGAGACTTGGCCAAGATGCTTTTTCCATCCACGGAAATGGACCGAGGGACCCAAGGGGCCGAGGATGATGAGGTTAATTCCTGTGTTTTACAGACAGGAGACTGTGGTGCAGAGGGGACCAGAAGATGAGCTGGACCATGTGTCTCAGCTGTAGGTGGCAGACCACGTCCCCTCCCAAGAACACTGGTGTGTCCCACCCAACGCCAGGCCAGGCTGGCCAGCAAGGGATGAATCTCCCATCCCACTGCCCCCAGCCCCATCCTCTGAACCCAGAAAGCTGAAGCCCGCAGCCAGTGCGTCCTGCTGTCCATGGACACCCCTGGTCTTACAAGGGGGCGTGTCCCTTTGCCATCTACAGTGTAGGTGCACCTCCTAATCCCCCAAACTCCCACCCATCAAGAATCACATTCTGGCCCAACCTTTCCCATGCACCTGCACACACATGGGTGGGCAGCCCATCGAGGGCACGGTACAGTGTGGGGCAAGTCCTTGCCTGGGATCCCAGAGCCCCGAAAATAGACACACTCTCGCTTCTCTGGTCCTCTGCTTCTGCATCTATGAAGTGGAAGCAGTGATCCTCCAAACTGTCCACTGGGCCTTTAACCCACACACCTCTCTTCAGAGAGCTCACGACTGCGATGGGAAGGAAGGGGGAGTAAGTCACATAAAATTCCCTCACAAATCCCAGGAACCCTCAACCTCTCCAGAAGGGAGAAATCCGGAGAAGCGAGAAACCCAGGGAGCCACCAATTGTCAATCCCTCAGAACCTGGGCATAGGCTAACACAGAACTCTGCATGTTCTGTGTTTAGGAAGGTCTGGACTTCTGAACATGCCATCTACACGTGCCATTTATTGGGCCCATGGATTTCCGGGTAATTATAGGCAAGAGGAAAAGGGGACAAACAGAGCAGACCCCTCGGAGAAAGGTGGGCTGAGAAATGTGAATGCCTCATGCCTTTCCAAGCCAAAAAACCCCTCCCTGTCCTCGATACAAGGTCCCTCTAAAAGTAAGGGGTAAGGTAGGCAGAAGCCCCTCACACACCCGGAGCCCCTCACGCCAGGACAGTGATCTGAGCTGCCCCTTCTCCCAAATGCGGCATCCAACCAACATTTGCCGAGTGAATGAATGAAACTAGGTATTCCGTCCTGCGCCTCTCTACTCCAGGCACGGGGCTGGGTCCACAGCAGACACGCAGCTAATGTGCTGAACTGAACCAAATTTCTGGACAACATCCAGCTGAAGGTAAATAAAAGAGGAGGGCATCAAGTGTAGAAATTGCAATGGGAGTCTCCCCCTACTTTAAACAGCGCGCCCCCCCCCCCAAATCTAAGGAGGATTCTTGGCAAACTAAAGAAGTTCTCCTAAAATCCTCCTAAAAAGTCAGTCCCTCTCAGGGCACTAAAAAACAGGATTCAGTTTACACGGTGGTGTTTCAAGAAGGCAGCTATTGTGTGCAGAAAGCGAACCTGAGTGCACACCCTTTTACCCACACCCCCCTCTTTGTGTGAGGGACACAGTCCCATGTTAGGGCTCCTGGAACCCAGCTCCCTCTCCTCTGCCCACCCGGCCTGGCCAGACCCCCATTAATGCACTGCTCGTGCCATCAACACTGTTGTTTTGGAATGTGCCAGTAATTCTAGTGGCAGGAACAGCAAGCTTTAAGCTCAGCAGAGAAACCAGCTGGAGAGGCAGCCTCATGAAATAATGAAATGCCAAACCAACCCCTACATCTTCTCCAGTCTTTCAGGTCACCTACCAGATTAGAAGGCCTGTTGCCACGGCAACCATATCTTGCAAGTGCCGGCTGAACTTCCCCATAATTTTTAACCCTTTAACTAGCTTGGAGAGGGTGGTGTGCGGATGAACCCAAATGGCGGGAGAGTTGGCCTGCTCTAGGCTGCGCTTTTACAAATTAAAGCAAGAAAAAAGAAAAACAGCAGCAGGAGTGGAAGGGGTGCGGGTGCGGGGCGAAGGTCCCCAGTTAAGCCAACAGACAAACCATGGAAAGGAAGCGCGGCACACATCCACCTTTCCTGTCCACCTCCACACCACAAAACCGTCGCGATGCGGTCGCGCAGCAAACTTTTCATGCACCTGGCAAATCGTCCAAAGCGCAGGAGCCGAAAATTAGATGGGAATAAACAAAGGCAAGATGGGCCTCCGCCTGCCCCTCCCGGCCAGTCTCCGCGGCCTCGCCGGCAGACGACTGCGGGCCTTCTGGGGTAGGCAGAAGGCGGCCAGGAGCCAGGCGGACGGGGACAGATGGCCGGGCAAGCACTGGCACTTTCCAGTTGTCTGATAGGCGCCTGCTGCCAAACAAGCCCTCCCCAGCCCCCAACCCCACACACAGCTCGGGGGTGCAGTGCAGGCTCTGAGGGACACGGACGCCAGGCCAGGCCAAGCGCTGGGGCTCAGGGGAGCCGGCTTCTCCCGCTCTGACCCCCACATCTGCAAGCCCTGCGAGGTGCGCCCGGGGGCCCCCCTGAACTGCCCCGTACTCCCTCTCCATTTCACAGGAAGTCTTCCTCCCCGCCAACCACTCAGCCCTCTCTGTGCTCAGGGACCAAAGTTCCTGGGGTCTTTCAAGAATATATCTTTAAAACGACTTTCCTCGGCCTCTCGGATTTGACGGGGGACACTGAAGAACACCACCCAGAGGCAGAAAAACGCTGGCCATGGCTCCACCACTGGGGGTGAAGCCCACCAGCTCACACCTCACCTTCTTGGGGGCAGGGGGGAGTTGGGGGGAGCGAATGGGCCTCCTGGTGGGAGCACAGGCTCCTGACTGACTGGCCTAGGGACGGACCAGCGGGAGGCCTGTGTGGCTCCCCGAAGGACCAAGAAAGGGCCTCTGGGAAGGAGGGGAGGCAGAGAGGAGAGGCAAAAGATGCCAAAGAGGGCAGGAGGAGGGGAGGAAAGGAAGCAGGCAGCCAGGGAGCGAGGAAGGTTCAGGGGCAAACGGGGCTCCAGCGAAAGCCCTGGCAGTGGTGGCAGGGGGGCGGCCCACCAGCATCTCCCCAGAGAGCCCGGCACGGTGCCTCCCCCCACCCACCCCCGGCAGCAGGCCCTTGATAAACGAGGCCGCTGGGCCGCACACAGCTCACAGCCCTGCTCCCAACAGAGGGCTCGGGATCCACTGAGAGTGGGGCAGGGGGACGCAGGGCAGGATGGGACATGCTTCGGTAAGACTGGGGGGAGAGGGAGACGGTGCTGACACTATTAGCAGAGAAAAAGGAGCAACTTCAACCCCGCACACCCTCCCACCACCGCACCCCCTGCTGCTTGGCTGGCCTGGCCACCTCCACCTCTCACCCGTGCAGGGGGACACCTGGGAGGAAGGCCAGTCCAGCGAATTAAAGTCCTAATGTTCTCTCTGCCAAGTAATTAACGAGACGTACCACAAACGGCCCGGCGCCCGGAGTGGAGTGATGACTTTTATTAGCATGTTCACGGGTCACCCAGCCCTTCTGCACGCAGAGAGGTCAGTCGGGTTAAAGAGGAGCCGAGGAGAGGCCATGGGGTGGGGGTGGGGGTGAGGGTGAGGGTGAGGGTGGGCCCTGCCCTTGGGGAGAGGGAGGGCGCAGCTTCAACCGGAGTATTAGCATCAGGCTGCACGCTTAACAGGCACCTATCTGGGCACCATGTTACACATGCGACACTGATAAAAGCAGCTGGGGAGGGACCCTCAAGGGAGGACCCTCCACAGCCAAGGCCGGTGGGCAACCAGCGCTTACAGAGGACCTCCTGTACCATCCAGGCATGGGACAGTCCTTATTTTAGGGTCTCCTTCCCTAACCTACTCGAGGGCAGGGCTGTGACCGCACCTTTATATCCCTCTGTAGAGTCCAGGACAGGGCAGGAGCTCCAAGAACATTTGCAAGAGAAAAAGGAATCTGTTTTTTCCATTTTAACCAACCAGATGGGAAGGCTGCCACCAAGCTTATGCATTGTTTGGTCTCATTTATACAAAACCTTTGGTTCATTCAACAAATCCTTATTGGGCACTTACTATGTGCCGGGCACAGTGCATTCAAAAACGAAGACTCACACACCTGTCTGCCCTCAAGGAGCACCTCTTATCTGGCAGCTCACCGTCGTGCTCTGACAGCTCTCCACTCCCGCCTCGTGCACGGTAGGCCCTCGGTATATAATGGATACCCTGAACTCTTGGATTCTCATTATGTGTGCCCCCAAGGCCTGGTCAGCACGCCAAGCTCAGGTGGAGAGGAAAACAGGGGTAGAGTCTCAGGGCTTCTGTGCACATCCCAGTCCCACTGCTAACCAACCAGAAGCTTCATAAGCAATTCTACAACTGCTAAACTAAAGCCCCAATTTTTTAGGGAGTGCAGCTGGGGGCTCACTGCAGGGCAGAGAGAGCACCAGCGAAAGAGACAAGCCTGGCTTCCAGCCACAAAGGCTAACCTGCTGTGTGACAGGAGAATAGGGACAGGTGGACTTTGACCCTCTGGGCCTCGGTTTCCCCTGCTGGTAAACCGAGGAGGTTGTCCAGTCTGATCTCTAAAGACATCCTAATAAACAACAACAGGAGAACAGTACCATCCGAGCTGGACAGGGCTCCGGGAGCAAAGGATGCAGGAGGAGGATTCCAAGCAGAGCCGGCATCCCACTGGTACGTCCCCACCCATGTGCTCAACGACACAGGCAAACTCTACCCACGGCTCTGAATAATAATAGAAGCAACATTTAGGTAAGGTTGGGGATTAAACTAAACCTCACTTAAGAGGCAGAGTTGTTGGCATTTGGGAGTAGGAAACAGGCCTGGGAACGTACTTAATACCTACCACAGAGTAAAGCAGATCACAGCCAGCTCCTGACTCAAGAGCATCTTCGGCCCCTGCCACACTTTTCCCTCTTGCCAACTGCAGATACTTCAAGGGTGCCCAGCCAAAGCGTAGGGGTTGGAGGTCAGTTCTGGAAGTTACGCTTTCAGAAGAACACTGGCAAACCAGAAGCCAGGCGAGATGCCTTCCAAAACAGAACAGGAGCTATTTTAAATGGAAACCCATTGGTGGAGGCGGAGGAGTTTTATGGGAAGAACAGAGAACATGAATGAGTTGCTATAATTAACCCCCAGAAAAAGCTGTCATAAGGAAGAGGAAGTCTTTCCACTTGACGGTGGTAATACCGAGAATACAGACTTCTAACATTCTAACCGTCTAAAACTGAAATGTGCTGTCCTGTCAGGTAATGAGTTCCCCGTCACTGGAGGCGAAGCAGAGGCTCTAGAGGAAACCTGAGCCAAAAAGACTCTCATGTTCAGAAGGGACTTTAAAGGTTATCAACTGATAAAATGCTGATGGCAGAAAAATACAAAGGGGATCATTCAAGTCCTTCATGTTTTAAAATAGCTTTTCCTTAAAAAAAATAAAAAAAAATAAAAAGAGTATAGGACTCCTAAGGGGATATGGAAATGTTCTGCCTGCCTCTCACTAACCTGCAGGAGGGCTTTTGATAAACAGAAGGTTTCCCCAATATCCTCGGTCAAACTCCACCCACACTTCTTCCCGGCTGCAGAGGTCACTGTGTTTTTGTGGCAAAAGCTGCAGGTGGTGACGGAGATGCTGGATAAGTAAGAAAAGCTCCATTATGTAAAGACTCAAATGTTTACGCCGCTTCTGTGGAGCAGAGAATCAGATCAGAAAACAAGTTCGGACAGCAGACCCTATGTAAGAAATGTAGTGGGTCAGCATTCATCATCCTAGGAGGACGAGCTGGCCCCGATCCTCCAACACCAGCAGCACCCAGCCTGGCCTACTGACGTGGACGGCAGACCACAGCAAGCACTCACCGCCTACCCTGGGGAAATGTTCAGATCACAAATCAGTGATCACCACGCAGGCAAAGGGGGACCTCCGACCACTACCGGGTCTCCAAGAGAATCAAGTGCATTATCCTAAGTGGCAACTCCTGCAGAGCTTTGTTTACTTGCTGAATTCTCAGGACCTAGAACAGGGCCCAGCACACAACCTGTGCTCTGTAAACGAATAAGTAATCCAAGTATCTCTTTTTCTCTTGTTTTGGAAGCAATTACATAACTTCTTTTCTCCAGCTGATTCACCCATCTCTTTGCATTCAGCTCAAAATATTAAACTAAAATTATTTTGCCTTCCCCGAGTCCATGGCGGGATAAAGGAGCTAGCTATCTAGAAGCTTGGGGAGAAAAGTTGTGGTGTGGGGATGTGGAACGCTCAGTTTGAGCTTCAAAAGGGTAGGAATTTTTGTCTGTTTTGTTCACTGCTTTATCCTCAACGATGTGGTATAATACTGGCGCTCGGTATGCACTCAAGTATCTAAAAAGAATCAGCAACTATATCCACTGTATGATCCTGACAACTCACTTTTCTCTCTAGGCCGTCTTTTCTCAACCATAAAATGACAGCGCTAGAGGGGCTCAGGGGTCCCCAGCCAGTTCTAATGCGTTTGAAAGTCTCTGATCCAGGTAAGCTGGCCTAGGAATGGCTTTGATCAGAGAAAGCCTGCCTGGGTCCTCGCCCCCGCCTCCCCCCACACCCTGTGTTTCCACAAGGGAGGAAGCTAGGAGGCAGTGTGGTCCCACAGAAAAAGCACAGGCTTTAGAGCCCAAATATTTCAAGTCCCAGCTCAGCTTGGGATATGGAAACTTTAGGGATGTCACTGAATTTCCCTGAGCCTCAACTTCCTCTTCTGCAAAACGGGGGCCATGCCTAGGTACCTCTGCAGGTTGCAGCCTGGATTACACGAGGATAATGCATAGAAAAGCACCTTGCAAGGGTTAAGGTTAGCAGAGAGCGAGGCTCTACAAACCCTCCCATAAAGAGGCACCCATGTCACTTCCAGCTCTAAACCTTAAAATTTACTTCTACCCTCAACGGGAGAAGCCAATTCAAGACAAAGGATGATCAAGACCAGTCCACAAAATATCATTATTCAAAGATTCATGATCTGTAACTTGACCTGTCCTAATGATGAAGACATAAATTTTTATATAACGGTTCATCTTGAGCTTTTTGCTCCCTTCTCAGAAGACTGAACAGACAGAAGTTTAAAGGAGAGAAGGAGAAATATTTGGAAAATGGAACACCCTGAAAAAGAAGACAAGAGCCCTTCTGAAGCTGCAATTCAACCCACACTGGTGGCCAGCAAGGGATAAGCAGAGACTGACTGCTGCCCCCAATAGAGCTAGGCCCTCCCAGGAGGTGTGGCATTTAGGAAGAGCCTCTAGGATAGCTTTGGTCCCAGCGTGGCCTCAGAGAGGCGGTATGGAACCTGTTCTCACAGAGCAGGGGCCGCTCCACCCTCTTCCCCACAGCCTGGCAGCCAGGCAAACAAGCAAGGCCCTCATCAGGGGTATATATCAACACAGCATCTAGGAGCAGCAGAAGTGACAGCCAAAATCAAGATAACTGACCCTTCTGGACACACCGGATGCATTCAGGACCACCACACCACAGTGATGCTGCCGGGCAATGTGTGTTATCATTAAAAAGTGAAACGCCTCATTTTTAACGCTCCCTGACTGGGAGGTGTTACCATCCCTTACCATCCCCCCCACCATGGGTTCAGTTCTCCCTTCCTCACTAAGAGAGGGTGCAACGAGAAGTTCTCCTGGACAGGGACTTGGGCGGGGGGGGGGGGAGGGGGGGAATAATTAAAAGAGATCAGGAAAGAAAAGGGCTCAAGGCCTGACAAAGGTTTCTCGGGTGGCTTAAGGCAAAATTTAGAATTTACATCTTATCATTCGCAGGCTGGCATTTTATTTAAATCATCTTCATCCAGGTCTTCATCTCCACGGTAAGGACAAGAAGAGCAGACCACAAATAAACACATCCACAAAAATATCCTAGCGAGGAAAAAATCCTCTCTCTTTTCTCACTACTCACTCATTTCCTTACTCTACACCAGGAGCTCCCAGGAGCACACCAGGAGGTTACTGCCAGCACTGCATCCCCTAGACACTCCCAGCACCAAGGAGGTGCTCAAGTAAGAACAAACTTCCTAGGAATTTCCCTGGTGGCGCAGTGGTTAAAAATCCACCTGCCAATGCAGGGGACACAGGTTCGAGCCCTGGTCCGGGAAGATCTCACATGCCACGGAGCAACTAAGCCCATGCGCCACAACTACTGAGCCTGCGCTCTAGAGCCCACGAGCCACAACTACTGAGCCCACATGCCACAACTACTGAAGCCCGCGCACCTAGAGCCCGTGCTCCGCAACAAGAGAAGCCACCGCAAGGAGAAGCCTGCGCACCGCAACGAAGAGTAGCCCCTGCCCCCCACCCCCGCTCACCGCAACTAGAAAAGCCCACGCACAGCAACGAAGACCCAACGCAGCCAAAAATAAATTAATTAAAAAAAAACTTAAAAACCTATAAAAGAACAAACTTCCTCATGGCCAAGGCGTGCAGACTCTCTACACTGACAGTCCTCATGTCCCCAAAACAACCTGGCAAAGAGTGGGGGTCACCAGGAGTTGCTTTGTGGAAAGAGTGACTTAACTAATGAATGGGGGAGGGGCATCTGGGCTCAGACCCACCCCTCCCCCTCTTAAGGCCACAAACAGTGGCCGCCCACTTGGTGAGTGAGGACCCAACAGGTGGAAGCTCCACCCCACCCCTGCTCCTCTAGGTGGCCCCTGCACAGGCACAGGCTCCAGAGATCCAGGGAAGAGGTTATTCCATCGGGAATGGCAGGTTTCCTACCCCATAAGCGCCTGGCCTTGAAAGCTTCAGGAAATAGCAGGCCCCCAACTCTAATTTTTCATAGACCAGATAGGGGGTTTTATTTCTTTAAGTTCTAGTTTATCTTCTTAAGCTGTCCAAACATTCGTCAGAGCATCTCAGCCACATGTTAGGCTGCCCCGGAGGTTAGTAGTGCTTTTAGTGTGGTGAATTTTTTTTCCCCTCATTCTCTCCCCCAGATAACAGCAATACCTCATATTTACAAGAGCTATACGCTTCCCAGGGGTCTTAATCTTACTGGATGGGGGTGGTGGGACAGAGGGAATTAATTGTCTCAAAGTGGGTTTGCATAGCACACTGTTGTTTTACTTAGACTGCATATTTACACGGGGAGTCTGGAAAGAGGGGTGTGGCATAATCCTCCCAGCCACCACCTTCAGGATACACCACTCTCTGGAGGGCATTCCTGGGAAGGGAGGCACCAGGCCTTAGGAAACCCCCGCCAGCACAGCACCCCTGAACGCCCAGAAACTGTTTGCTAAGTCACGGTTCTGTTTCCACAGGGAAAATGATAAAGACACTTTGCTTATCACAGTGAGATTTTCAATCCAGAACTGCAAACCTCTTAACTGCATGCTGCCTTGTTTTACCAATCTGGGAAAAGGGGATAAGTGTTCCTTCTCCCCAACACAAAGGAGGACACACAGGGCCTTCAGCAATAATGTGAATAATGAGCATTTCTTCACCTGGAAGAAAAGTATTTAGCACAACTCAAGGAAATGAGAGACAACCCTGCTACCAGATCAGCCATCTGATACCACACTGAACAGTTACAAAGAAGAGGGATAACCTTTATTTAGACTCCTTTCCCCCCCCACTAACCAGTCTTCTCTGGCTCTCAAAGAAACAGCCTCTTAAAAAACCAAGAAGTTATGCTGGTTATGTGGGGGAGAGCACAGTACAATTGTCCCTGAAACCACCTTATGCACCACCAATTTTTTTTAATGTCAATAAAACCACAACATTGACAAGAGCAAAAAACAAGGTTTGATTTTTTTCCCTCCCACTGTACAGGTATATCACAGGGAAAGGTATATTATTTTGTAATAGTTTCCTTAATCGGATTTAACCTGGGATTTACCAAATCTTAACAATCCTTCAGGAAACGGAGATTTGCAGAGAGGTAGGCACACCTCCTCTCTAGAGATGTCTGGATGGGCCATCTCCCCAGCTATCAGAAGAGGAAACACGGGCGACAGACCAGGTTCCTGGCAAGGTCGGCCCTCAGGAAGGCTCAAGCGGTCGGTCCTTAATTCAAGTACTTCTTTCCTACAGACTAGCCTGGTGTATGAGAAGATGTTATAGCATCCAAAGAGAACACGTCAGAGCTGGGGTTGGCAAGCTAAGGTCCATGAGCCAAATCTGGCCCACCACCTATATCTGTAAATAAAGTTTTATTGGAACACAGCCACACCTATTCATTTCTGCGTTGTCTGTGCCTGCTTTTGTGCTACAATGCAGAACTGAGTGGTGGTGCCAGCGACCATACAATCTACAAAGCCTGAAATATTTACTATCCGGCCCTTTACAGAAACAGTTTGCTGAGCCCTACTCCAGAGTCAAATGCACTCCATTATAAAGGATATAGTAGTAGACGGGATTTAAAGAATGAAGACAGCTAGTCCAGCATCCCCACTTTACAGATGTAGAAATTGAGGCCTGGAGAGGAGGAGGTACCTGCCAGGGTCCAACTGCTGGACAGACAGGTCCCACCTGCCCTTCAGCCCAGACTCCATTTAACACAAAGTAAAGTGTGAGCCTTCTCAAAACAAAATACCAGCAGCAGGGAAAAATATAAATAGAAAACCAAATCCTACAAACAAATATTAATGCTTGACCCAAGCTTAACATCAGAAATGTGAAAAATGGGGAGGGGCGGACGACAACATGGGATGCACTAATCAAATTAATATCCAATAGGACAGACTATTTTAAGCCCTTAAGAAATACCCCTTCCACATACCCGAAGCACATATGCTAATTACAAATCCAGCCCAGGCACTCCGCCTCTCCGTAGACAGTGAACTTGGCAGTACCAAACCCAAATAGCCTTTTTTTTTTTTTTTAACCAGTTGTCTGCAATTTCAGTTTTTTCCTGGTTCTCACACAACTCAGCCCTTGTAGAGACCAAATTAGTGAGGTTTGTGCTCAATTTTAACACCCCCCAGTAATTAAGACCGCTCCCAAAAGGAGTGCCCAGCATTTCCCCCAAAACAGCTGTGGAAAATCAGGCAGAGAGGCAAACGCAGATGGAAAGGACCCCCCTGGGTCCCCTCACAGAAGGGGCAGGAGGGAGGAGGGGCCCAGAGGGAGGGTCAGAATCCACATCCTCCGTTTCCAGACCTTTCCTCAAATCTGCACCAGGAAAACACCAGACAATGTGAACGGTGCATGGAGATGGGGCAACATCACAAAGTTAAAATTAATTAGCTGGCACGTCGACAGAGGCTCCATTGTGCTGTGCGGTGAAGCAGTCAAAGTGCAAGGGCATCACACACAATGCTGAAAGCGCCATGGCAGCCACGGGTACAAGAGGTGAGGACATGCTCTGTCGTGTCACCAACATGGCACCCTAAAGGAAGGCAAGGCATGTTTTCATACGTGTGCATGCGTGTGTGCAATGGCTAGTGGAAAGACAGGTCTGGAGTTAAGATTTCCTTAAATTACTTTCAAAAAAGCAATAACCAAAATGCCGATAATAGCTACTCTTCTTTCTGAGAACTTGAAGTGAAAGACAACAGCTCAGGAACTGCGCAGCCCAAAGCTTGCCTGTAAGCTCCCGAGTGGCCTGTGGGAGGAAGCCAGGCGTTGGGAGTAGCCACTGCCATGGAGGATGCCAGGGAGGGCAGGTGCCCTCCACTCAAGTGACAGAGCTAGGGTGGGATGAGGCCCAACGATGACAGGTACTGGGGACTCTGGGTGCCCCCTGATCTGCTTGCGATCACCCCATCCAACCACATCATGAACCACCACTCCCATGCGCCTGCACACCCTGCTGTTTCCCAGATCTGCCAACAGCTGTCTCGCTCCCCAGCCTTGTTCACACTGTTCCTACACTGCTCTGGCCACAGTCTCCTTGAAATCCGGTGGGCTGTGCAACCCAGCTGTTAAGAGCATGGAATGCCTATGCTCAAATCCCGGCTTAGACATTTACTGCTGTGTAACCTTGAGCAGGTTACTTAACCTCTCTCTGCCTCAATTTCCTCATCTAGGAAACTAATTCTAGTTCTGACCTCATAGTTATTGGTGTAGGTTAAATGACTTAATTTACATGGAGCACTGAGAACACTGCATGGAACAAAGCGAGAGCTAAATAACATTACTAATGTCCCCACCCCTCCTTCTTGGAGGGCACTTCCTCCAGAATGCCTTCCCGAATTCCCTTTGTGGGTTAACTGCTCTTTCCTGGAGGCTGGAGCTGCAAGTGTCGCTAATACCTCTCTGATGACATTTATAGCTTATTTATAGTTTATTTATAAATAAATAAAAGACCTTGAAACCATTCAGATTTAATTCTAATAAAACTTTAGAAGTGTTCGATTTTCCTGGATAAAAAGCATGATAAGAACTGGCTTTGGGGAATTTCCTGGCAGTCCGGTGGTGAGGACTCCACGCTTTCACCGCCGTGGGCCAGGGTTCGACCCCTGGTGGGGGAATCGGGGAACTAGGATCCCCCAAGCCACGCGGCTCAGCGCCGCCCCCCCCCCCAAAAAAAAAGAACCGGCTTTGGATTCAGACAAACGTGGCTTCCAGTCCCAATACCACCCCTCTCCTTACAGCGGAGGGACCCTGTTCAAGTTTCTAAACCTCTTGGAGTCTTGAATCCCTGTGCAGAAAGGGAGAGGGACCCAATTTACCCTTGGATT
This sequence comes from Balaenoptera physalus, assembly GCF_965194825.1. Classification (NCBI taxonomy): domain Eukaryota; kingdom Metazoa; phylum Chordata; class Mammalia; order Artiodactyla; family Balaenopteridae; genus Balaenoptera; species Balaenoptera physalus. The sequence goes on along the minus strand of NC_138882.1, from coordinate 150,632,533 downwards.
TCCATGAGGCTTCACTTGAAGTCCTGCTCCGGCACTCGGTCACAGGAGGCCAGAGTATGGCTGCCTCCCCCTGGTTGTGAAGGGTTAATCCTAGTCTATTCCTAATCTATATCCATGAGTCGGTCCCTCTCCAAAATGATCTACTTGGGCAAAAGAAAGGAAGAAAAAAAGAATGCCACCAACCACTCCTGCCCATAAATCCCCACCCCCAAGACTCCCCTTCTGAGAACACCAGCCCTCACTTCGGAGTCAGGCAAGATTCAGGCAATAAAAGTGGCGACAGAAACCTTGCAAGTGAGGTCTCCGATGCCCCATTGTCTCTGCAGTCCAATCTGCGCCTCTCATGCAAGGTTTCAGGGATGTAAAAAGCATTCAGATAAATGGGTCTCCACTACCGAGCTCTTACACAGGGAAAAGCATCTAAATCTAAATCAATTAATATGTATGAAGTCCCCACAGAGCCATGCCCCGGAGACAACATCGGAAGGGTGAGAGCACAAAGAACGAGCCTGATCCCAGCCTTCCAGTGCCAGACGGGCCAGACAGCGCAGCACAGCCAACGACAGGAGGCCGGCTCTGACTCCCCAAGCACTGGCTCCTGGGCTAGGCCACCTCTGCAGCAGGTCCCTTCCAAAGGCACTCATGAGTAACTTCACCAGAGACAAAGCCGGGAGGTGAAACTCAGCTTGTGAAGCAATGTGCTGGCAGTTATGACAGGCTTTTGTTTTTTTTGTTTGTTTGTTTTTTGTTTTTTAAATATTTATTTATTTAGGCTGTGCCAGGTCTTAGTTGTGGCAGGCGGGATCTTTGTTGAGGCATATGGGCTTGGTAGTTGTGGCATGTAGACTCAGTTGCAGCATGCGAACTCTTACTTGTGGCATGCATGCGGGATCTAGTTCCCCGACCAGGGATCGAACCTGGGCCCCCTGCATTGGGAGCACGGAGCCTCACCCACTGGACCAACAGGGAAGTCCCCAGGTTTTTGTTTCTAAAGTGTGCTGTATATACCGTACGACCCAACCACTCCACGTCTAACGTCATCACATATATGTGCACAAACACTTAGCCACAAGGGTGTTCACCACGATGTTGTTTACAGTATGAGAAAATTGGAAACAATCTTAATGTTCCACAGTGAGGGACTGATAAATTATGTCACATCCAAGAAGCAGAATACTTGGTGATCACTGAAAAAGATGGAAACTATCTAATGACACGGAAGGGCAAAGGCTTACAGGAGCCCTTCACCCAACAAAACAGGTGCTTAGTGAAGACAGACAGATGGCTCTAAAGGATGGAAATACAGCCCAGGAAAACGTGAGTGCCGACTGGACCCACAGTTGTCCGTTATCTCGAAAAAATTCGGGGACTAACTCACAACCCAGTCATCTCCCAGCCTGCACTATTTATGAAAGTTTTAGGATTCCTCAACAAGATGAGGTCCTATGGTCAAATAACTGTCAGACTCGTCATATTTTACACTGTTTATCCACCCTCTATATCCTATCCCACTTCTGAGATCTGCAATGCATCCTAACGCACTGCAAACTCTTGAGAAGCCCTACATTAGAGAAACTGCTGAATCCTGCATTTCCCACAAGATCCGGCTGCAGACGCTTTACTGAAACATGTCTGAACATCGCACTACAGAGCTGGGGAAGGCTGACAGCTTGACAGCACCCTGGATGTGGCTGGGAGGCCTGGGGACCCCCGTGCCTCTCACTTCCTGGGGAATCTTCAGCCAAGTCATCTCCTTATCCTGGGCACCACCTCTCCATCTGGGAGCTGGACTAAATCAGAGGGCCACGGGGGCCACAGGGGGAGGCATAAAGGTGGGAAGCTCAGCAGGCAGGACCCTTTGCACCCCACTCCCCTTAAACTGCTAGATGGCTCTGTTCTTCTGTTTTATTATTTGGCCTTCCATCTAAGATTTCATTTAAAGAAAGGGCTCTCCAGCTAAAAAGAAAAAGAAAGTAAGTTAAAAACTCCTGAAGCCTATGTCCTGTAAGGTCCCTCTAACCATTACAGTTGACTTTCTTTAAATCTGTATTTCAGGTGGGAAAAAGTCCTCTCAAAGGGAGGGGCCGAGCCAAGCCAGGCTATCTGGAAAAGGCGAGGGTTTGAGCTGAACTTACTGCAAAAGAGGCTCTGCGGGTTTAGGGTTGGGGATGAACCAAGGAGCCTGCCTATGGGCAGGAAGGCAGGGAACAGTGGTGACACTGCTGGGGGAGATGAGAGGGACTGTGCAACTAAGTGGATGGATGAAAAGGCATCTTGAAAACCAAGGTCAAGAATATCCATGTGGAGGCTGACAGCAAGAAATCGGCTAACGTTTGAAGACTTACACGATCAAAACAAGAGAGCCACTAGTTAGGTGACCGTGGCGCACAGTTTCTGTGACTCAGCGTGGGGGAAAGGCTGAGGAGAAGAAGCACTGCGGTCACCTGTTCTCATGGTCCAGCTATACAAGGGCAGCTGCAGAATCCAAGGTTCAACTTGAATGAGGACTTCAAACTCAACCTAAAGCTCAAACCCGGTACGTGAAGATCACCAGAACAGGATTAGAACTCAGACTCGCCCACCTGTCTCACAACTTGACCTTGTCATTTTGGCCGAGATAGGATTCCCACGGATGGTACCTGCAACGCCATGCCAGCCACACACACCCCGACTTTCTCATTCCTCCACTGCTCGGGATCGCCACATCCTAGGAGGGTCTTGTGTGGTTTGAAAGGTCATCCTGGGAACATCCGAAGAGAAATCAAAATGTGGAGTGGAACTCAGCGTGTCTGGAAGAGAAGGGCATTCGTGCTTCCTCCAACGAAGAGGGTTCAATCACATTTCGGCAATTGGCCCGTCCCCCCGTCCATTCGCTTCTGGCTGGCCAGCGGGCACTCCAATTCAAGCAGCTCTTCTCCAGTCAGACACCACACACCCTACGAGATCCTTCCAAATGGAATTCAGTGATGCTCTGCATCCAACTTTCACCTATCTGGAAACTCGAACAGCCAGGAAACTCGCACGACATCACTGGCCAACTTCCAGCCTGGAGTGTGACACAAGGAACTCATCTCGCATGCTGATGTTGTTTGACTGATGATGACTGACTAGAATGCTGTATTGGAAAGAATTCTGAACCCGGGTCGGAAGGAAGAGAGTTACTGTGATCCACTTGCAACATCTGACGTGAGTGAGGAGCGTCGGCCTGTGTGCCAAGCATCTGCCGTCTGTCCTGGATGCCAGGACTAGCCTTCAGGCTGGATTTTGACTCTTAGCTTCATCATATACTTGGATCTGTGACTCTGGAAAGTCACAAAAGCCACCTACCTGCCTTTCCATCAACAACACGGGATAACAAGCCTGGTCCATCGCCCCCGGAAGACTGCTGGAGGGAGGGTGCCAACGGGCTCACGTATAGGAAGCTGTTCTTAAACATGTCCAGCGCAGGGGATTATTATATTTAAGGGATTACAGCTCCTCTCCACAAGAGTGGCCCCGAGGCACTACACGATCCTGAAGAGGCTTCTAAATCAACAGAGAATTAGCACGAGCGTGCTGGCTGCGAGCGGTGGCAGCCCTCAGGGAGGCGAGCCTGGAATCTCCCCTTGGGAACGGGCTCAGGGCCTGGTTCTCTGCTGTGTCACACGGGACAAAGGGATGCTGGGATCCCTGTGTCTTCACCGGTTCTTCCCACTGCTGCTTGGCACAGGGCTGTGGGCACACAGGGCCCGAGACGGGAACACGCAAGGCCACACGGCCCAGTTTGCAAACCGATGGGACCAACCACCTCCTCCCAGCAGGGTGGGGTGGGAGGAGAGCACTGATGTGGCTGCCAGAAGACCACCCACAGGGGCACACCAGAGGGCCGGGGGTGGGGGGGTCTCCAGGCAACCCCTAAGCTATGGACACTTCTCCCACTGCTTTGTTTTTATAACCACACGGGCCGCCCTACAGGTCAACACCGCACTCTCTGGGCCGGAGCAGCCTGTTCTTGGAAGACTCAGTAGCCCAGGGTCCGGACTGGGTTTAGGGCGTGCTCACACACCGGCTCACAGGATCCCTGTGCTGCTGGTGGAGCAGAGACACTCTCACGAGCTCAAGCGCCCAAGTGAGAGAAAGAGCATGTGTGCACACCACGTGCCGTGAGCATGCTTCACCTTACACAACTAGCGTGCTCTGGAAGGCCGTCTCCGAGGAAGCCCTGTTTTGCTGGAGCCTTCCCGTGATGTACCACAGGAGCACAGGATAGGGGTGCGACACGCCCAATTTGGAGTCTCAGCGTGTCTGCCAATTACTGTGACTTTGGAGGCGTTATTCACCCACCAAGCTATTTCCTCTTCTATAAAGTGTGGCTAAAATCACGCCACAGGACTGATGAGCGGACCATCAATAGTAATTACTAATATGAAGAGATAAGACAGAATCATGAAAATGACTACTGCTTCCAGGGGCTATGACCTCCCAGTGTTGTACTGGGCACTCTGCCCACGTTCCATCTAATCCTGCCCCGGTCCCACAGGCTCCCGAACAAGGACAGCCGGCAGGGGCTGCCTGAAGACTGAGTATCGGCTACCTTGCAACCACGGCCTGCTCAAGCAGCTGGGGCTGACGGCGAATGCAGCCCACAGAGCACACTCTACCCAAGAACCGCATCTCATTTCACGGACATGGGTGATTCTCATTGTACAGATAAAGAAACTGAGGTGGGGGACTCCTCAACCTGCCCAACTAGTGGGTCATACCACTAGTTAACAAGCATCTATCTCCCAACAACCAGTCCTGGGTCCTGTAGGGCAAGGCAGTGACTCAAGCAGCCTGTGTGTGGGCTCTGGAGCCTGAGTCTCGGGGGTTGAACACTAGGTCTTCCATGCTGTGTGAGCCTGGAAAACGTTTTTAACTTCCCTATGGCCCAGTTTTTGAACTACAAAATGGGATCATATCTGCCTCACAATGTCCGTTATGGGAATTCAATTACTTCACACATGCAAAGCACTCAGACCAGGGCCCAGCACAGACTAAGAGCTGACGAAATGTCAGCTGCTATCAACGTCCACTGTCCACATCTTCCAAGACGAAGCTCTGCAGCTGCCTCGGAGGCCCTCCTCTCCACTTTCTCCTCTCTGTCTTCTTTGAGGCCCAGCTGCAACGTCCCCTCCAGGAAGCCCTCCCAGCCCCTGAAACAGCCAGCAACACCCCTTTCTGGGCTGCCTTCAGATTCTGCCTGTGTCCCCTTCCCAGCACTGACCATGACCTGCCTATTCAATCGTCAATTGATCTGTCTGCCCTTCTGGACGACAACCAACCTGATCCTCACCCAGCTTTGAATCCCCTGGGTGTCAAGCCTCTGGCAGGACCTAGATGTCACTCAATAAACGGTAACCCACCCACCACAGGTTGCCAATTCTTCTTAGAGCAGCAACCCCTTACTGAGGGCTCAGGGGTGTCAGGCAGTGCTAAGCACTGCTAATGGACACCCGTGCCTTGATCCCTGTTTTATGGATGAGTAAACGGAGGCTCAGAGGGGCCAAGCAATTAATGCAAGGCCACAAAGCTGGAGACCAGCTGGGCTAGGACAAGAGCAAAGTCTGCCTGACCCAAGGAGACCTTACTTTTAGCCTTTACTTTGTCTTTGCTTCTCTTCAAATTTCTTTTGTGTGTATAAGGAGGGGGGGGGGAGTGGGGGGAAGGCATCTTTTTGCACAAAGCAAGGCGTCCCTGCATGTAATTTCCCCAGTACCGGGAACAATTAGTAGCAAGACCTCGCCTGTGCACTGGATGACTCTGGTATGCCCCAGCCCTCCGCCCAGTGTCACCAGCCCTAACCCACTGACACAGACACTCAAATGTCACCTGACTGACAGCCTGGCTTCCACCTTCTTCCCTCTTCCCCTCGAGGGCCCCCAGAACCAACAGGGGAAGTTGGTTGCTAATGGTAACGGCCTTGGGAGCAAGGTGAGACCTACCAGCCGGCTGCTAAGGGCTGAAGGGAAATTTTCAACAGCCTCTGGGGCCCCTTTCTGTCACTCAAGGCCGCCTCTTCCCTGCCTGGGCCTCAGTTTCCACTTCTATAAAAAGCAGGTGCTGCTCTCCATGATTCTGGTTATAGAGCTGGGAAGGGTTAAGGGAATCCAGTCAATCAGGCCTCTGGGGGTGCCCTGGATGGATTTAGATGGCCTAGCAAGTGTTTTTAAAAAACAGGAATGCCTCTCAGCACCTTAGCTCAGCAGACCCCCTCCCCCACCAGCCTATTTATACCCAGGGGCTACACACCAAGGTGTCCAGGCTGAGTACCCTGGGCTGAGCCAGTTCTGGGCTGTGTGGGATTTGGGACCACTGGAGCTGGAGCAACCATTGCTTTCATTCTGTCATCTCTACTAGACTGTAAGCCTACTCAACAGGAAAGACAGGCTATTACTGATGCCTCCCCTGAGAGCCGGCACCCGGGAAGTTCCCAAGAAAAGCTGCCTGAAGGGCTCAAAGGGCATGGGGCTGGGAGCCCACCTTCGGAGAGTGCCAAGCCGTCCAAGCAGCTTTCTAGGAGCAGCTAAGAGGCAGGGGAACAGGAATGTGTGCAGGCATCGGGTGGTGGGCAGCACATGGGGTGTCTGGAGCCAGTGGCCAGAGCAGCCAGGTGGCTGGCAGGCCTGACCCCCCACTCCTACAGCTACTCACCAGGCGGCATGGGCTCCAGGAAGATGGCCCCTCTGAGCAAACACCCTGGGAAAGCTGTCTCATCCCAGTGACCTTTGTTATTAATCCCGTGGGCAAGCCACAAAGGGCAGCGTCATCAATTCCTTCAAGCACCACTGGCCCTACCCCTCCCACCCATCAGTTCTTGACCTGTCCAAGCCTTTCCAGGATTATCAATGCCAAATACCTAACGTTTTCCAGAGTGAAATTTGTTCACCAACCACCCTCAACCCATCCTGCAATGGATACTTACATTCTCCCCACCTCACAGGTAAAGAAGCTGCGGCTCAGAGAAACCAAGCAGTCAGTGAAGCTGTACCACGTGGAGCAAGCTTCCCCATCCCTCTCCTCCATCCTCCACCCGGCCTGGCATCAAGGATGCCAAGCAACCCCACACTCCCCGCAGGGGACCTGCCAGGTATACCAAGCACACAGCCCCAGCCCCCCAGGAACCCAGAGGGATTTGAAGCTGATGGCTCAAATACCATCCCCACCCAACCCAACTTGGGGTGTCAGGGAGCTAACTGGCAGCTAAGGCATGAACTTGCTTTAAAACGTTTTCAGTCCTCACTGTGTGAAAGGACCACAGCCTGAGCATAAATACAAAGATCAATCTTGGGGTGGGGGAGGGGGCACCCCCGGGGAGATGTCAATGGCAATACGGTACCTACCTCCTCAGTACAACCTAGGAGTCTGACCTCACAACAGATAACCTTGTCCTACGGCAAAACAAACAGGGGGGCAGAGGATGCTGGCCTGGCCTGCCCCTTTAGGTCATCTTCCCGCACTGCCCAACCGCTTTCTGCCACGTGGTTCTCTACTTGTTCAGGGCCTGCTTCTGTCCCTATGTCCCCAGATAATGGGCAGGACCCTCTGGTCAGAGCCTGGAGGGCTCAATGTGCTCAGCATTATGGCAATAATCATCATGGGGCATCTCAGTTGAGTCTCATGACAGCCTGACCAAGAAATATCACCACCATGTTACTGATGGGGAAACTGAGGCCCGGACAGGGAGACGGGCCTCCCAGAAGGCACCTGATACACAGACATGCTAAACAGAAAAGCCCAGAAGTGGATGACAAACTGCTAGGTCGTATGTATTTTTGTTTGGGGTCACACCACATGTGCCCATTCGTTTACTGGTTTAGCAAAGATGCGTGGTGGACCCACCAGATATTACTGTTTAGGGTCTGCAGGGGTGAGTCTCACGTCCACGCTGGTACACGGGTCTCTACCTCATCTCTGTGGGATTCCCTGAGGCTTGGTTGAAGCTGCTACGGGACAGCCCAGTTACCAGCCCCCTTCCTTTCCAGCAAGTATCAAGCTGTGGGTCACAGGAAATAGCCCCGGAAAACCACTTTACGTGAGGGGACACCAGACATGGTCTCCCTCCAAAAGCCTCCAGCCTCTAGGCAGAAAAGATGATGGGGGCAAGAACTTGAGAGCTCACACAGAAACCGTTTTTATAAAGTACCAGCCTTAGAAGACAGACGCGCACAGCCAGAGGCCTTCCTTTTGGACTTTATCTTAACTTGACAGGCGGCTGCGGTAGCCCTGCCCGCAACTGGAGACCGGGCAGTAAAACCCTGTCCACTGGGCAACAAGAGCAAGGCCAACCCTGTGCCATTAATGGGGGCACAGGTGGTGCTGACCAGGCTCAGGGGCCTGGCATGGGAAGGGGCAGGGGAGGGGATGGAGGGGAAGAAAAGGGATAGAAGCAGGGCGGGGAAAGGAGGGGTCAGGGAGGGGAGAGGGAGGAAAGCGCCTTTGTGCTAGCCTCCCATCCCCCATCACAATCCCCAAGAGCAACAATCAGTTATGCAAATAGTGACCCCTCCCCCAGCCTGAGCCATCCACCACTCCTAGGCACCCCCCCCTCGCTCTGGGTCTCTAGGTTTGTCTCTGCTGTCTGTCAGTCTCTCTCTCTCTCTCTCTCTCTCTCTCTCTCTCTCTCTCCCCCTCTCCCTCTCCCTCTCCCTCTCCCTCCCTCCCTCCCTCCCTCTCTCTCTCTCTCCCTCCCCTCTCTCTCTCTCTCTCTCTCTCTCTCTCTCACACACACACACACACACACACACACACACACACACACACACACACGGACCCTGAGGCCTTACCCATTCAGAAAAGAAACAGGCTCCTGCCCCCTACCCCCTCCTGTAAGACCTTTAGTCTTTTGAAATTAAGTTTACCCTGATTTTACCCTTGCCAGCCTCTTTCTCCATTCTATTTTCTCACTTTGGGGCCAGGAACAGCTAACCCAGGGATCGAGTTCACAAATGGAAGAAGGGATGCATCGCTCAAAGCTTCGCAAAGTAACTAAACACACCGCCCGTTTCCGTTTCGTTTCGCCAATTCTCCCAACGAAATACAATAATCTGAAGAGGGAAAACTGGCTTCAAGGTGGCACCCTCCACATGAGCTCAGTCTGGACCCCTGCCATCCACCTGGAAAGTCGCAGCCAGGTGACAACTTCCGGTCCGAGCTGTTAACCCCCCTGCTCTTTTTTTTCATGAGATACACACTTCTGATTGTTTCAGTTTCAGATTACCGTCAGCGTCTAAATTGGGAATCGCAGCTCCTCCACCAGTGGCGCATCAGAGGTGGATATTCAAAGCAGGACTTATTGACAAACGGCGATGCAAATCTGCCCTGTAAACCTGGGCACGCATGACAAACACACCGAGGCCACTGTCCATCCCAGGAGTTTCCATCCCAACCAAGAACTGGGGGATGTGAGTGTCATCTGTCACCCGCAGCCCCAAGATGGCAAACAATGACCACAACCATGATGACAGACATCTGTGGGCACATGCAGAACCCAGCGCCTGTTACACCTCCAGCTAAGCTTTTGCCAGCTTTGAAATAAAGATCTTTAAAAGACAAAGCCTAAATGTTTTCTGAGTCCCAACTACAGACTGGTAAAGGCTTCTCTTACCTCCTGGGCACAGGGGCCCCAAACCAAGGACTTTTAAAACATTCCACTCTGGGAATGCCAGAGGACAGGACGCAGGGACGATTAGAGGGGTCCACAGGCCTCACCTCACCCCATTACTGGGTTCTCATCAGCTGAAACTGCAACCCCTTTCCTTTTCCCCTGGCAAGTTCCCACTCCCAAAACGCACGATGGTCCGTCCCGGCTTTCCCCACAAGGGCTGCCCCCAGGCCTCGCCTGATAAGCCCTCAAAGTCACTCTACAAACCAGAAGGGCCAGAGTGCTCCAACCAGTCCAACCTCCAACGATACGTCTGCTGAGTGCTTGCTGTATACAGGGCACTGTCCTGCGTTCCTCACGTACTTAACCCTGAGAAGCGAGCCTTAGGCACTGTTATCCTCTGTTTTTTACAGAGGACGCTGGGGCTCAGAGAAATATCAGGGTCACACAGGGACGCTCAGGAAGGGTGTCCCCCTCCCACTCTCCAGCATCAGAACAGGGGTCTCCTATCTGCTGGAGCATTTCCAGCAATAGAAACTTAGGAGACAAATCTTACAAATTCAACTGTCTTAACTTTATCATGGGTCCCTGTGGCTTTCGGATAAAATTCCTAGCGACAGAAATCATAAGTAAATTTGAAAACACGTGATCTCAAACAACTTAGATGGAGTGTGGATGATACACATTAGAAAGGTGGGTCAGAAGATAAAAAGTGGCTTTGGTGACAGCATTTAGGACACTGATGCCAAAAATGCATGTGAAAACTTAGAAAAGTACTTTTTATGAAAGTTGAGGGCAGAATACAATATTTCTAAATTTACGCATTATCTTCTAGGACATATTTTAAACACGTGTAATTAAATTAGGAACTCCAATATTCTAAGTAGGGAGAACCATGCCAGCAACAATGAAGCCACACTGACCAGCCACAGTTCTGCTCTGCCTCACAGATGCACACAGACTCCAGCGACCCCCTCTGCAGGCCTCAGGCCCCTCTCTCTCTCCTGCGCTGGGCCACACCACCCAGGAAGCCATCAGATTAGAAACCAAGCGCTGAAGTTCCCATTTGCAACATGAAAAACGAAATCAAGCCCATCCTTTCCCATATACTCAGCAAATTAAGTTAATGGATAGAGTTTTTCCCCAACGTTCAGGTTTTCTCCCCCAATCTTTGCTTAACCCCCCCAGGTGATTGCTAACGCTTGCTTAAAGATGATTAACACAATCTTTTAACAAAGGTGGGTGTTTCCGTACCCAGAAGTGTAGGTTCGGCTCTTTTAGAGTTCAGCATGTCCTTATTTCTAGGGGCTGCACACAGAACTCATGAGTGAAAAGGCCCAAGACCACTCAGAGCAGGAGAAAGAGGGGCTTCACCAGGGAAGAGGGTCCCCCAGCTACAGCTGCAGCCCCAGACCGCTCTAACTAGGGCAGCAGGTGCCCCCAATAACACTGCTCCCTCCGAAGGGGCTGCCAACAGCCAGTGGCAACCTTCAAAACTAACCACCACCTTTGGGGGCCGGGGCCCCTGCCTGGTTCCTTTGAGTCCTCGTGATGACAGCCAAGCCAGGACCTACCAGCTACTTTTGTTTCATGGGGAGCAGAGGAGGTAGGGGCCTCAGGCGGCTGGAGGCCCGAGTTAAGTTTCGCTGGTGAGTGGCGGGGGCACAAAGGAAGGAACCTGGTGGGGGGGGCGAGGGGAGGGGAGGGGAGGCCTCAGAGCTGGAGGGCTGGGACAAAGGGGACAAGAGACAAAGGGACAGGAAAAGGGAGCCTGCTTTCTCCTCTGAGGAAGGAACTCTCCACTGAGCCTAATATTTCACTCACACATCCCCAGAGGCAAGAAATGCAGGATCACAGGTTTTAGGAGGTGGTGGCTTCAGGTGTCACCCCTCCTGCCTCTGCGGTGTGTTGGTTTTCCTCGTCATCGTCCCCCTCCCCGCCCTGTCCAGACCCCCTCCTCAGCCCACTTGTTCAAAGTCAGCAAGGCTGCCTTTGATCGGCTGCCTCTCTCCAGCCCTGATCTGCCACCCTGAAGAGAGACAAAGAATTATTTATTTGGAGAAAAGAAAAACCCTCAAAGTGTCAGCCAGTGACAGACGTGATACTCTCTCTACAGAAGCAAGATGGCAGGAGCAAGGTGCCGGCTTTTCTAGTCTGCGGGGGCTTTCACCAGCAACACACACCCCGGGGCCCCTCTGCACCCTCAGATGCTTTCTAAAATCCCACGTGCTTGGTCCTTTCGGGTTTTTCCCCTTTACACCACTGCCTACCTCACTGGGAGGTTGTAATGATTAATCTGTAGTGACGGTGAACGTGCCAAGCACCAAGGTGAGGTCTGCAATAAAGATGGCAAAATCTGAAACGCGGGCAAGGTCAGACCAGAAAGACCCTGAATGTCTGGCTCTCAGTGCCACAGTCAGGGAAACCTCGGGGCTGTCTTCCTTGCAGCTCCTGATTTGTTTTATTTCAATTTGGGTTTGATTTTGATTTTAGTAAGGGAGAGACAAGACGCCCTCGCATTTTACATTAACAAAGCAGATCTGACATCCACACGGAGGCCAAGCCAACCAGCCAACCAAGGGGCTGTTAAAAGGGTGAGGCCAGGAGGCTGTCTGGAGGGACAGGAGGAGAGAGCCAGGAGCCACTGGAGCAGCCCCCTCCATAGACCACAGCCCTCCTACGCAAACAAGCTTGGCTCCTTCCCTCCATGCTGCTGCCCACGCCAGAGCCCTGCTTCTCTGGACACCACTCCATTCACCCAAAGAGTGGAGGACCTGCGATGCGCCAGGCACGACACGTGGCAGTACGGTCCCCGCCCTCCCAAAAGACCATCACTCATAACGCGTCAAGTCCTTCACGCACGCTGTTTTAAACCAAGACTTTTACGAGTACCGACTGGGTGCCAGGCACTGGGGGCTCACACATTTGTTGGGGCCTGGGGAGGGACATTCCTAGGCTCGCAGTGGGGACAATGGGGCTTGAGGAGTGGTAGAGCCTGTACCCAGAAGAGGAAGAAGGGAGCCGGGCCAATCAACAAGAGAGAGGCTGGGAGAGCTGCTCCAGGTTCCTCCCTCCTGTGTGGGCTGGGCTGGACAGCCAAGCTGGTGGTGGCCGTGGCTCCTGCGTCAGGGTCAGAGGCAGATCCTCAGCCAGAGCAGCAGATGCTGCTGTTCCGGAGGGGAATGGCGCTGTCTGTGGCCTGGACAGGCTAAATCACCCCTCCCCCGACCCTTCCCTTCACTGTCACGGCAGCTCCTCCCCATGGTTCCTCCTCACCTCTCCCCACCCACCGGCCCAACGCTCGAGTCCCAGTTACACCCTGGTCAAGCCCCAGCAACTGCCCCGCCAAATAATCAGACCAAGGATCAGGCCACAATCGGCTCTGGATCAGAACCAGCTTTTGTCCTCGTGAAAAGAACTCTGCGGTGACACATGCTCCGAGTTAAAAAACATTTTCAGGAAGAAAAAAGGGAGTAGGAAAGAAGCCATGTGTATCTCGAGTCTGAGAAGCAGTTCTGGATGGGGCCAACACGGCTTCCTGAGAAACGGCGGCCCAGAGTGGCCCCAGTCCGTGACCCTGGCCCTCCCCAGGGCGGGATATTCCAGGATAAACTCACTGACTCACCGGAAAGGGTGGCACTGTGGCAGGCACCTGTGCCTCGGAGGTGGCCTGGGCCTGGCTGCAATGCCCAGCCCCCAACCGCACGGAGAGGGATTGTGTTTTTGGTAAAGCCTAGGAAATTTAACTCAGGTCGGAGAGAATGTAGACCCCCGAAAGCTTCCTTAAAACCAGCGTACCCTTCATTCTTTTAGTTTATGTCCTTGCGGATTTGTGTTTCCAGTAACCAATTCTTAAAAAATTTTCACTAGAGTAACAGCCATACAAGAACATTTTTGTTCCAACTCCTCTCCTGTCTCCAAGGTGCAATCAAATCATCACTTTCGGGCTTCCCTGGTGGCGCAGTGGTTGGGGGTCTGCCTGCCGATGCAGGGGACACGGGTTCGAGCCCTGGTCTGGGAGGATCCCACATGCCGCGGAGCGGCTGGGCCCGTGAGCCACGGCGGCTGAGCCTGCGCGTCTGGAGCCTGTGCTCCGCAGCGGGAGAGGCCGCGATGGTGAGAGGCCCGCGCACCGCGATGAGGAGTGGCCCCCGCTTGCCGCAACTGGAGAGAGCTCTCGCACAGAGACGAAGACCCAACACAGCCAAAAATAAATAAATAAATAAATAAATTAAAAAAAAAAAAAAATCATCACTTTCTCCAAACTCTTAGCCACACCTTGACGAGGTCCTGGATGGCTTGGCTCCGTGGAGCCACACACTAGACGCCCGGACCACAAAGGTATCCTTTACCATCACTTTACAGACAAAGAAGCAAACACTCAAGTTATCTTCAAGTGACCAGTCCAAAAATCACAGAGCCGGCCGGCACGACAGCCAGGGGCCTGGGGCAGGTGGAGACAAGGGTCCACCTGGCTGTTTTCCGGTCCGGGGCAGCAGCGGCAGCCGAGGGGAGGCTAGAATGCATTCCGGTGCCTTCTTGGGGGAAAAGCCCATCTGAACCTGCAGGATATGTCTCCCATTTAAAGATGCTCGGTTAGCATCTTAAAACACACGAGCCCCAGATAGAAGGGAAGAATAGTCTGTAAGCTCTCTGAGGACAAAGAATTTGCCCATGTCCTTTTGTCTGGAGCCACATCTCAGGGGCACCAGCTATTCAAAGGAAAGACTAGACTGACCGGATGAATACCTGGGAAAAACAAGTATGTGCACTGACCCCTCAGTGGATTCTGGATAAAGTGTTCTCCTGAACTGATACGCTTACGATAGCCTTACTAGAAAGGGGTGATTTAAAGGGAGTGAGCATTTCATGTCCTAGGAAAAGCCTGAATGGCCAGCTTGGAACCAAAGAAGCACTCCCCCCACCCCGCCCCTGCCAGGGTGTGGCCAGACCTTCCCCGAAGCACAGATAAGAGCCACTCGCAATTAGAAGCCACACTGCTGCTGCACAAAAAACCACAGCCCAAGTCTTGAGCCGCCCCCTGGAATCTTGTTTATCCTCCGCGGCTAAGCAAACACAAGTCTTCTCAGATAATGCAAAGGTCAACTGTAGACTTGTGTGGGCTGATAAAATCGCCACCAACCCTGAATTACAGGGGGTCAAATCATAAAATATTCCTGCACAGATAAGCAGGGGGAGTTAGAGGAATCAGAACCAGGCTGTTTCCCATCATCCGAGGTTAACATCCCCCTAAGACTCCAGCTGAGTAACACTGTTCAGGATTCCAGACCACACCCCTGCCCACCCACTCCTCAATCCTCTTCACAAAATGCAAAAACTGGGCAAGAGAAGAGTCACAGGGCTTTCAGCCTGAGAGGCATCAGAAGTTGGCAAAAGTTGGGATAATTCAATACCGGTCATTTTTGCATACATCTCTGAGGACACTTCACGTCTAAGGCTCCATCAACGTCAAAAACCTATTTCGGAAAAGACAGGCAGGGACTTCGCTGGCAGTCCAGTGGTTAAGACTCCACGTTGCCAATGCAGGAGGCACAGGTTTGATTCCTGGTCAGGGAAATAAGATCCCGCATGCCACACGGTGTGGCCAAAAAAAAAAAGAAAGGCAAATGCCAAGGCCAGGGCTCAAAACAGGCAGCCACACTTGGACATGTTCTGAGGGCACTGAGGCTTCAGGGAGCCGTTCAAACACAGAGACAGGGCCCTGGGAAGTGGGGGTTCTTCCTGGTCACTCTTTCAGTCCACAAATATAAACTGGGTATCAAAGCCAGCAGGTGTCAAGCCCCCGAGTTTACAGGTCCTACCCCATGGGCTCAAAGATGATTGTGAGAATTTTCTTAAAGTTAGGTGATGTCAGGGACTTCCCTGGTGGCGCAGTGGATAAGACTCCACGCTCCCAAAAAACAAATACCGTATGCTAACGCACATATATGGAATCTAAAAAAAAATGGTTCCGATGAACCTAGTGGCAGGGCAGGAATAAAGACGCAGACGTAGAGAACAGACTTGAGGACATGGGGGGAAGGGGAAGCCGGGACGAAGTGAGAGAGTAGCACTGACATATATACACTACCAAATGTAAAATGGATGGCTAGTGGGAAGCAGCTGCATAGCACAGGGAGATCAGCTCGATGCTTTGTGACCACCTAGAGGGGTGGGGTTGGGAGGATGGGAGGGAGGCTCAAGAGGGAGGGCATATGGGGATACATGTATACTTACAGCTGATTCACCTGTTGTACAACAGAAACTAACACAACATTGTAAAGCAATTATACTCCAATAAAGATGAAAAAAAAAAAAAAAGACTCCACGCTCCCAATGCAGGGGGCCCAGGTTCGATTCCTGGTCAGGGAACTAGATCCCACATGCATGCCGCAAATAAGAGTCTACATGCCACAACTAAGGAGCCCATGTGCCGAAACTAAGGAGCCTACCTGCTGCAACTGACACCCAGCTCAACCAAATAAATATTTAAAAAAAAAAAACAAAAAACAGGTGACGTCTAAACTGAGACGTGAACAATGAATAGGGATCCCCCAGGGAGAGAGAGAACAGAGAGAGGTGCTCCAAGCAGGGAGAACACCTGTGCAAAGGCCCTGAGGTAGGAAGCCTGGCCCTTCCTTTCCTTAACTATAGCCTGGCAACATTTCGTATCTAAGTCTCAGGGTTCACACTCCACCCTAATGACAGAAATACACAGTCATAATTTTTATTTTCAAACACAGAAACATTCCGAACTACCCCAATTTTTTTTCCAACATACAAGGTCCACCACCCCCTCAGCTCTCCCTGCTGACCACCTTTCCATTTCTGCAGTGGCTTCTTGGGAGCAGGAGCTTCTCATTCCTGAACAGCTCACATAGACCTACAGTTTAGGACACACCCTAGCTCCTCACTGTCCAATGGTCACCCCAGCTGCCCGTCCATGTCTCCACAGCAGGCCTGGGCAGGGACGGGGGAGGGCGTGTTTCCTAATCCAAAGAAAAGAGTGAATCCGATCTGTTCTGGACAGCGTAGGCCAGGAAGGAAGTAGGAAGTCATCGCAAGTGCAGGAAGTCCTCGCTCATCCCTAGATGAGACCAGAGCACAGCCCCGCAACCGGCACTCTGTTCCGGGAAGGGAAAGATGGTCTGGGGGCAGGGAGCAGGGGTGAGAACACGGCTCTGGCCCTGCACATGGTGTGCACTGGAGACACACAAACACTTCTAACTTAAAAGCACTTGGAAGCTCCATCCTCACCCTCAGTCCCCACCAAAAACAGACTTCGGGAAGAAAATGAATCAAGTTTTTACAAGCTTCCCTCTTTACCCAGAGCTACAAATCTATCAGTGCGGAAGCTTTTAAAATAAACTCTCTCCCAGCACTGTCACTTCCTTTCTTCTATTTGCTACAACCCACTCCCCCATACACACACACACACACACACACCCCACCTCTTTAACCTTGGCTGTGGACCCTGAGTCTGAAAGAGAAATTCCAAATTCAGAACACACACCAATCCACCACTTGTAAATACTTCCTGCTTTTTATTCTGTTCCTCTCATTTACTCATGCGTCTAAACATACCCAGCACAGCTCCCTAAGAAGGGATACCTTCCCAAGAACTCTGGCTACCTTTCAGTCTCTCATTCAGGCATTCCAGAAATACTTACCAGGCATCTTCTAGGGCACTCTGCACCACTGCCTCAAAACAGTACTGCAAGTTGAGTGCAATCTCCATTTTACAGATGAGGACACTGAGGCTCAGAAGTAAAGCAACTGGCACAGGTCACACTGTGGTAAAGGCCCAGGTAGGGATTTGAACCCAGGTGGCTTTCCCCAGTTCTCTGCACCCTGGTTCCCAACATCCCTGCCATATATCCATCACACACAAAAAGCAAAATTGCTTCCTTTAAAAACAAAAAGAAAAAATGACTCATTCTAAATCACTAGCAGCTCTAATACTAAATCTTGAAAACTGGTGCTTGAAAAAGGCCATTTTAACTGGTGCTTCCAAAAAGGATCACGGAAAACCCAGCCAGCAGAAAGTCGAGCCTGTGCTTCAACACCGATGACACCATTCATGTGGCTCCTGGACGCACAGGGTCTAGGGCAGCTTTCCCCAGGACAGGGAGGTTGCCCAAAGGGCTGCAAGGAGCTGGCAGCCCAGCGGCCGAGGTTACCCTCTCACTGCCCCCAGAACTTGGGGAAGGAGAAGCGAGGGCTGGGTGGCCTTCCTGCTGTGATCCCTAGACCTCCTCTGAGGCTTGAGGTTCTCCAATTAATGTGACCCACAGGCCTAGCATCTTACAGAGCAGACCATGTCGTGAACTCCCAGGAGCTGGTGGGTAGCGGGGGAGAAGGGAGGGCCCCTCTGCAGATGAGGGGATCCAGGCTATACATTGGGGTCTGTGGCTGGAAGCAGCTCAGACCTCACTCCCAGTTCCGAGGCTGCTTACAACCCATAGTCCAGCCTCGCAGCGGAGGCAACAACACAGCATCCCCCAGAAAAACAGAACAGGAAGAAGAACTTGCTCCATTTTAAAACTGGCCTACCCAATTCGTCCTCAACTCTCTGGCTGGCTTTCTGTGCCTTGAAATCCATAAACAGGCCCTACTTTCTGATCCCATCTTCCTCCCCGGCAAGAAGTCCCTCTCCTCTCTGGCCTCTGTCTGTCCCCAACCACTACCTAACGGAATTCCCTTGCTGCCCGTCTGCTAGCATCCCTCCTCCCCCACCAGCCCCCAGCCCATTCCCGCCTGGACCCTCCACACCTGGGCACCTCCTGTCCCAGCTCTCAACTTGCCTCAGTTGTAAAGGAGGGCAGTAAGAACTTTCATTCCTCCTGTCCCTCCCACTGGGTTGCTCAGCATATCAGAAAATACTTTATAAGAAGTCTGACGATGTTATTCACATGTGCTGGTGGTGTCTATGCCATCCCACTGTGCTTCATACACACAGTAGTGTCCTCACTGGATTCTGTCTCCTATTGCCTCTCGCCTCCAGGACGCTGGTCAGAAAACCCCCTTGAGGTGAGAGACTGGGAGAGACACTAAAAAGAACTCTAACTCAATGACTGAATTGCTTGAATGTGAAATCCAACTTCTCATTCAAAGCAAAAGCAAAGCTGCCAAACGCCGGGCCATCCTTCCTTCAAGAAAGGAAGGATTTCCAACTAACCCTTTCAACCAAATCCAATGTGGCCTCTTAACTAAAATCCCTCTACTCTACAGAAGGGCCTTCTCGGATTATTTTCCTTCAAAAAAACATAATTTACACATCGAGTGTCTTTACTTTCCAAACCATTCAAAATTAGGAAAAGGGGGGAGAAACACGTCTGTTTCTCTTTGAAACTGTCAAAATTAGCATTCAGTAATTAAAAATCACACCCTTTCTCTTAATAACCTAACCAGCATGATACAATCAGGTTGTGCCAACTCTTTAATCCAATTGACTAATTACAGATTTTAATTTAGTCAGTTACTGAACAACTGTTGACAATTTGTTTTCATTAGGGACAGAACAGAATAAATATTTAGGCTTCTAGTCACAGAGACTCCTGCGATCAGCTCTCCACCGTGACCCCAACTTCGGAGTGAGCTCTGGCTCCAACAGCACCCTGAAACTCAGGTAAGCGCGTGGCTGGAAGCCACTTCTCGGCTCCACCCTGCGCCCGCACAAATCCTCCCCCGAGTCGCCCCTCTTAAGGCAAAATCCTGAAGTGCGAGCAGCGGCCTCGATCCCCAAAGTACAGGCAATTCCCAGATTCACACACGTCACTCAAGAAGGGGCAAACACTTAAACGCTGTGAAGAAAAATAAATTCAACGCTACATGTCACTGGCTTTTAAGCAACAAAATAAGTTAACAGTCAAAATAGGTTTATCTGCATTCATATCACTGGGAAGCAAACTGTCACTAACATCTTTTTTTCTTTTTTTTTTAAAGACACACGTTTACAGGTTTCTACAGAAATGATTCAATTCTTTCTAAGAACATTTTTTTTCCCCAAGGTTCCTCATCTCTCAAAGTCATCTTAAAGTTTATTAAAATAACGGTGTGGCTCAAAGACTAGGAATGGGGCCCTGGGTTCAAATCGGGCTCCGTTATTTAATGACTTCATAACCAAGGCTAATGACTTCACTTCTTGGAGCCTCAAGTTTACTCATCCAAGGAGTGGGATAAAAACAGCCCCTGCCTTGTAGTTACAGGACTAGACGGGATGCCCATGCACGGCGCCTAGCCCAGGGTTAAGTGTGCAATAAAGGCTGGTCCCTGCTACATCAGAAATCGCTTCTGTATCCCTCCCTGTCCCCATGCTACAAATGGGGAAACTGAGGCCCAGAAAGAAGACAATGGCCAGTCAAAGGTTACAGCTAATAAGTGGGGAAGCTTGGTTGAGAAGAACGATTTCTGGACTCACAGTCCAGTGATCCATCTCCTCCACTGGATGCCAGCTCAGAACAGCAGGGAACATGGTACTTGAGTGTAGGGATGGGGCCTCTGGAGCATCATCCAGAGGTGGGAGCTCTCCACCCAGGAGCTTACACCTGTGGTGTCCATTTTCCAAGCCACATTTTCCCTCACAGGGAAGCCTTGCCTGCACTTTGGTAGATGACCTAAGAGCAAACTCTGACCTCTGACCCTCCTGACTCTCAGGGGAGAACGTGAGGGCCTTTCTTCCACCAGAGCCCAACTCTGGCCATTCTAGAACACAGCTAGAAGGAGCCACCTACACTGCTAGGTAGGTGGGGGAAGCACAGACGTTAAGTCAGAGGTTCCCAGCCTGAGGACTCCAACCAGGTCCCTCAAAAACTTCAGGGACTCTGGAGTCGGGCTGATATTTTTTTTTTCATTCAACACCAAAATCGGGTCTACCTCAACTGAAATAAACCCCAAATTCCCAATTTTTTCTGAGCTGATGAAATGTTCTAATCAGCAACTATATAGCTCTTGTTTTTCCTACGTCTTCAGTAAAATTAATGGTAACAATGTATATAATCTATTTGTAAATGAAATATTTTCAAGCATGGAGTCCACATGGGGTGGTAGGGGATTAATAAAAGGGAGCCTTACAAGTGAAGAGATGGGGAAACTCTTCCTTAAGGTATATGATGAGCCTGAAGCAAAATATCTCCTTCCTGGGTGAGGTCACTGAAAACCAGCCCAGCCCCTCTGCCTCTGGGAAGCACAGCACTGATAAGGAATCACACGACCCACAGACAGGGCTTCAGGTCATCTGCCCCCTTGGGACCACTCCCACCTAGTCCTGCCACCTAGACCCACCAGGGCTGGGCAGTGGGTCACCAATTACTTAAGCAGCAAAGATGCCAAATCTGGTATTAACTCTTAGGGAAACAGCATGGTATAGCAGTGCAGAGCACTTTAGTTTAAGTACACCTTCAACATTCCTGAATCCCTCTAGTGCCTCAGTTCCCTTTTCTACAAAATAGGGATAAAAACAGAACTTAGGGACTTCCCTGGCGGTCCAGTGGTTAGGACTCTGTGCTTCCACTGCAGGGGACACAGGTTCGATCCCTGGTCGGGGAACTAAAATCCCTCATGCCACACAGCACGGCCAAAAACAATAATAATAATAATTAAAAGAAAAAAAAAAAAAACAGAACTTGACCCATGGGGCTGCTTTGAGGACAACATGAGATAAAACCCAAAGCACTTAGAAAGGTGCCTGACATACAGTTAGCACTCAATCATTGTTCGTTGTTATCAATTCTTCCTTCACGAAATGGGAAGAATGTCCTGTCCCCTACCCAGCTTGAATAGGGTGAGAATTGAATAAGAACACTTTAAAAAAAAATAAAAACTTGGCACATAGTAAGTGCTCAATAAACACCAGTCTCCTTCGCTAGAGAGTCATCATTATTAAAGCACGACGCTGTAGTTCAGTAACTCATCCCTCACCAGGAAACCACCACCCCAACTCCCAGCGGCTCACTCCCCCTGGAAGATCTTCGCTCCCTCAAATCGGGTGTGGCCACAGGCAAACACGGTGATCTGTACCTGCTCTTTTCCCTTCCAGTTCCCTTTGACAAAGATGCTGCTAGCAAAATAATGCCGAAGAAAGTATGTGGCGACAGCCCACTAGATTTAAGTTCATTTTCCGTAGCTTGGGGTCAGAATCGACTGAAGCACTCCAGTGATCAGGTTTTCTGCGATGCCCTGTGCTGCGCGTTAGCCCGCTGACAGAAACTCACTGCGGTATTTAAAGTGGCAGCCATCACGACTAACTCAAATTGTATTGGCTTCCCCGATGCTGAAATGCTCTGCTGAAACCATCAATTGGCCAATTCGGAGATAACACGGTGGCTGAAATTCCCTGTCATGCTGTAAAATCCCCTTTTGAAGTGGCTCCGCAGCCCGGAGACCCGCAGGGAAACCTGCGCCCAGAGCTGTGGCCAGAACTGCTCGTGTAACACCAGTGGGCACTGCCAAGAGGAAGGGCCTCCAGAGAGAGGATAACATTTTCTCCTGGAAGCCTTCTAAAAGACAGAACAGAGCGGCCGCGTGCACACACCCGGCACCAGGCCTGCCCACCGGGCCGTCTGCCCCCTCAGCACTGGCCACACAGCCAAAGCCACGGGAAGCCCACGACATCTCCCAAAGAAAGCTGCAAACTCCTACCGAATGGCACAGAGGCAGACCCAGGCGCCAACCTCCCAGGTGCAGGTTTTCTAAAGTCAGTGGCTGCCACGGATATCAGGGGCCCATCCAGTCACAGATTTGTTACCACTCTACCCCAAGCCTCAGTTTCCCCCTCTGTAAATTGAGAGGCTCTTTCTTGATATACGTTCTATGATTTGATGATTTGTTCACATTTGAAATAGACCACAGTTTACAAACCATTCTTATCTGCTCTCACCTGGCTTCAAAAAAAAGCTTGAGAGGCAAAAAAAAAAAAAAAAAACCAAGCCTTGTTTCACATCATTTGTTATCACAGATAAACCAAGTCTCAGAGAGGCCAAATGACTTACCCAAGGCCACCTGAAAGAAACAGAACCTGAACCCCGGTTATCCAAGTCCAAATCCTCTGTGCTGTCCATGACACTGCCTTAGTCCCATCACCAACCAGCACAGGGCCACGCATGCAGCAGGCTCACAGGAATAACTGCCCACCAGCCGACTGCTATCCTGGGCCAGTGTGCAAAGCCACACTCTGTCCATCCCAAGAACTCGCAAAGCTGCAGCCAGCATCCCGGGCAGGGGGAGGGCTGCCACCCCAGAGCCTGCTCTCTCAAACAGCCTTTTGTGACTGGGAGAGAAGGATCAGAGGAAAGCCTCAGACGGGGGCCCCAGGGAGCAGCTGTGCTTCTTAAGGTCAGAGGACTGTAAAACAGAAGTGAAATGTCAGGCGCTTCACCCAAACACACAAAGAGCGGGGGACACAAAGCCCGCCTCGGAGCTGTGCAAACAGCTGTCACCAGGAGGGGACAGGGAATTTGGAAGGCTGGGCCAACCTGGGTCAGACAGGATGTCCTGAGACCTATTCTCAAGATTCTTGCTGTGACCAGAGCCTGAGCCCTGCAGATGTTCAGACAACAACCACCACAAGGGGCTGGAGACCACCACCACCCACCCCCCCGCCGCCACCTCAACTGCAGACAGGCAGAGGGAGCTGCCACCCAGCAGAAACAAGCGATGGACTTCAAGTGGGAGCCACTGCTTATTCAGCACTCAGCAAGCAACTGCTGGGCACCTCTCACAGGCTCCATGAACTAAGAATATGGCAGCAGCAAACACCAAAGGCAAAGGTCCCCAGGAACCACCAGGCGCCACCCTGGAAGCACGGCAGGGAATCAATTCTCCCAAGAACCCTCAGAGGTGGGAATGACTCCCTCCTTATTACCCATCAGGAAACTGAGGTCAGCAATCGCTTGCCACTTGGCCAAAGTCACACAGTCTATAAGAACCAAGATTCAACTTCAGCCTTTTCTGGGTAAGCGGCTTTCAAAGTTTAGACTGAGACCCGCAACAAGGCAAATTTTACATTGAAAACCCAGGGCACATGTTTGCTTATAGGCACCCATAAATTGCTGAAAACAGAAGTTTCCCGAAACAATGCTTATGTTTACTCTTTGCAACACAGAATTTCTTTTTTTGTTCTGTTTTGTTTTGATTTTTTTGGTTGCGCTGCTCTGCTCGGCATGCAGGATCTTAGTTCCCTGACCAGGGATCGAACCCACGCCCCCTGCAGCGGAAGTGCGGAGTCTTAACCACTGGACCGCCAGGGAAGCCCCAGAGTTTCTTTTTTTTTGTAATTGCCAGGTCATGACCCACTAAGTTGATTTCACAAAGCACTAACGGGTCACAACTCACAGTTACCATTCACCACTTGTCCATCTCCATTAAAACGCATATTTAACATACTTGATCCCTGGGCAGGGATCAAACCCTTCTCGCTTTTCAAGGCCCAGAGCCTAGCTCACCACCCTCAGGATTTACTCAAAACTCTGCAACAGGCCCGAGGAGCAGGGGCAGCAAAAAGGGGGTGGAGATAAGGGCTCCTGCCCTCAGGAGCTTTCAATCTAGAAGAGGGAAAGGAAGAGATACAACGTTGACCCCCATCACTCTACTTGCAGGCAGCAAAGAGCAAATGAGTAAAAGTCACAGAGTTCCCGGGGGGAAGACAGAAGAAAAGGTGGGTGTTCCCCTGGGCGCGGCCCTGGCAGGCCTGGTAGAGGCAGCCACATTCCAGGTTGGCATGTGCTCTACAGCAGGGCTGGAGCAAAAAACCCATCTCAAGTACCAAGGAGAAACACCAGGGACGGGTCAGAGGGGCCTGGGGAAGTTCCAGATTCCCAGAGCAAGGGAAACGGCTACAAGAGGAGGGAACTGACAATGACTGAACACCACAGGCCGGTGCTGGCCAGGAGCGTCCACGCGTCAGCACTTCATCCTCACGAGCAGCGGGGCTGGTTTGGAGGCTGCATGTGTGAACCCCATCCCCAGTCACTCGCGGCTGCTTGAAGAAGGTGGATTCAAACCCAGGGGTCCAGAGTGCTAATCAACCAACAGGTGGGTCACGTATCCCAGGAGCACACCTCTCACACCAGCATCGTTCTGCTGCTGCCCCCCCTTTTGGCCATCAGAAAGCCAGGACTCATACCAGGCCTGAAATGAGATAATAAGAATGAGAGCACAGGGGGTTCCCTGGTGGTCTACTGGTTAGGATTCGGTGCTCTCACTGACGTGGCCCAGGTTCAATCCCTGGTCAGGGAACCGAGATCCTGCAAGCTGCGTGGCATGGCCAAAATTAAAAAAAAAACAAAAAACAATAGCACACGTTTATGACACTTTTGTACCAGACACAATATGTATTGTGTGTGCGTGTTTAATGTGTGTGTGCGTGCATAAACTCATTCAATCCTTGTAACAACCTCATGAGGCAGGTATACTTTATTAACCCCATTTTCCACCTGAGGAAACTGAAGCACAGAGAGGTTAATTAAGGTGCCCAAGTTCACACAGCTTGTAAGTGCAGCAAGACAGCATAAGGCAAAGGAAAGAGTTATGGAATCTGATACGGTTTACAGGTTTGAGTCCTACTGATGAATTCAGGTGGGGCATCTTTCCCCTCTGGGCCTCAGGGTACCTCCTTGTAAGACGTGACGTGACCTCCAATTCTACCACCTGCAACCCTGCTACTACACACACTACATTAAATACCCTTCCTGGCCACCACACGGGAATGGGGCTGTTTACCTACTCCCACGACCAGTCGTGGTGCTCTGCATCCTGGTCTCTCCAAAGAGAAGGCTTTTTAAGCACACGCAGCGCATCCTGGGCGGCATCTGTCTCCTCCACTGGACACGGAGCAGAGCGGGCACTCAGTAATTGGACTGCATCAATACCTCAAAACTTGGCAGTGTCTTCTGCTCCTGGTCTGGGGGCCAGCTGACCAAGGCCTCGGGCACCCAGAAACAGCTTCCTGTGGACGTGCGACGGCTGACACACCCCTTCCTCACCTTCTCCTGAAGGGCCCTTTTAGGGACTCCTCACTCAATCCAAAGGTCAAGTGAGGCCCGCGGCCGGCCAGGGCAACGTATGTACCAAAGAGGACAAAGACAAGACCCCAGCTGCGGGGCTTTTGAGGCTGGTCATCCCTGCAAACATTGACACAGCACTGCCCTGCACAGGTAACCTTCCCTGGACAGTTTTCCATGCCTTTCTCACAGTTACCCCCACAGTGGGCTGAGCAAGTACGACCCTTGTGCCCACCTTACAGTCAAGAGAACGGACCTTGAAAAGTGGCGACCCCCAGCAGCTGACAAGGGGTGTGAAGCCGAAATTTGCATCTAGGTTTCCGCACGTGCCAAGCTGCAAGCTCTTCCCATTCAGCCATGCGGAAGCAACACACGGGAGTGGGACAGGACCACTCTGTCCGACACAGATAAGGGGCACAGATGTCTCAGGGGAGCATTTATCAGTGCCAGCCTATGCCAGGACCGCCTGCTCTGGCCCTGGCAGGGGTCTGGGGGGTGGGGAGACAAGACACTGGTATTTGGGGGAGGACTCCATGACACATCAGAGGAGCCCAGGCACCGGAGGGCATCATCGGGAAATTAATGTATCCAGTTCCCTGGGGTCAACTTGCTCTTCCAGAAAAACATGCTGTTATCGCCATCATATTAAAAGGTTCTGGGGAAAACTTTGGGGATATAAAAAGAGAGGAAACAAACTCACCAAGCACTGGCCACAGAGAGACAACCATTTTACATATATAATCCAACTTAACCCTCACAACAAACCCATAAAGGATTCACCATTTCCCCATTTTACAGATGGGAAAACCAAGGCTCCAAAAGTCCACCCTTCCAGGAAATGACAGAGCAGGAACTGGAACTCAGGGGTGCATCCCAGCCACCAGTCAGAACCCAAACCCTTCAAAACCCAGAGGATTCAGGGCCCAAGGGGGGGAAAAAAAGCATAACATGGGAGAGAAACATTCCTAAAACTCATCTTGCCAAGGCTACAAAAAACCCCATTACCCCGGCGAATCAAAAACAAACAATCATTATTGTCTATTTTCTGTAAGCTCCCAGCAACATGTATTAAAGAAGTTTATGTGAATCGTCTAATGCACTTGTGCCGTGGTCAGAATTATTACCAAGCTAAAAAAGATTAATTTTTCTAAATACTCTAAACCCCAGACACTATTATAAAGGCTACAGCTAGTGTAACATTTCTGTTATCTTGGCTGACAGGCCCTCAAGCACACACACCTCCCCTCCACCGCTCCCTCTTAAGCTCACACACACACACACACTCACCCACAGAGGCGGGAAGGTCAAGAGAAGGGGCGAGGAGGCTCTGGCCCGAGGTCCCCGCTACAGAAGCAGCTTGCCTTGGAAAATCGAGCTGGGTGTCTCCCAGCTCCCTCAGAGCGGAGAATGGCACACAGCTAACTCTTGGTCCAAGTCTGCAAAGGCTTAGCTAACAAAGATGGCATTATGCACAGACTGGAGCGCACGGCTGGTCCTGGAGTTCAAATGAAGTGACCACTGCCAAAAACTTTGTTTGGGTCCCCCCTGCTCCCCCCGCCCCACCTCCCGTCTTGAAATAAAGGGCAAGGATTTGCAATTTGGGGTCTTGCCGCCACTTGAAACCCATTAAGATGGCCACACTGCCCGGGTTCTGGCAAAAAAGCAATTCCAGTTACTCATTTAGTGTTTAATTAGCTACCGATAGAGGAGGCTGGCAGCCTCTGGGGTTAAGAGGAGCTGCAGCAAACAGGGTGGAAGCCCGAAGAAAGGCCACAACACACAGTCTGAGCTCCAATGAGGAGGGTTGGGGGGGGAGAAACAACCGTGTGTATGTTTTGTTTTTATAATCTGCCACACAAGGGTGCCAAGGGTCAGAGCCAAAGGCAACGCCGTGAACTTGCCAGGACCTCTGGGCAGATAGCTAGGCCGGCTTATCGCGGGGGAGAGCACGCCCCCAGCTCCTCAGAGCCCAGCTGCGGCCTTCTCCTCCCACTCCTGCCCACGCTGCCACCCTCTCACACCCCTGCCCCCAAAGGGTTCTGGCAGGCGGGGACGCTCCCTGCCTGGCAGGAACCTTAGCTCGGCACATCCAAGGAGAGCCCTCTCAAATATCACTTTGCTATTTCAAACCCACCAAGGACGCTGGACCCCTGCCACAGAGCCACAAATACCTCAGCTCCCATCCACGCCCAGGACTCTGGGGCGCTTTCCGACTTTAACCAACCCGCCTGGAGACACAGGCTCACAGCTGGGAGTGGAGGGGGGTCAGCTGAGTCCTGCTGGGGGGAGCACAGGGGTAAGAGAGCCAGCCCCACTGAGGCTGACCTGAAAGGGACCGCAGGTCTTCAGAGCAGGGAAACTGAGGCCCACGACTCGCCAAGGTCATGGGACTCCACATCCACTTGGCACCCCACATTCTTCACTGGGGATCACAGAGGGGACAGCAGCCATGAACCTCCTGAAATCATGTACAAAGTCTCCCCAGTGGGGATACATGCGTTTTCTGGAAGGAAAGGCCATAGATTTTACCACATTTTCCCTGCCAAAAGAGCCACCGCACCATAACAAACCCCCTTCTCGGAGGCCAGGTCCCACCTCTGCCAGTGACTCTGCAATTCACCTCTCAGGGGTTTCAGTTTAATTCTCTGCTAAATTTATTTCTTCAGTGACTATACATGGGCATACTTTGGGTCAAATGATAATATCTTCCCTCTGTTTTGCAGGAATTCTGTATCAAATGAGGGTTGTCAAAAGCTCAGAGGTGGAATTTGGAAGAGTGGGGGTCTAGTCCCAGCTCTGCCACCTCCTGGCTACATGCCTTCAGACAAGCCATCTAAACTCGAGAACTCAGTTTCCTCATCTGTAAAATGGGGGTGAGATTAAATAATAAAACCCGACCAACAGGCAGCTGTGAAGCCAAACCACAACCATGTACTGAAAAAGCGTTTTGAAAAGTACAGCAATGTGAGGGTCACTGCTCTCCAGCACCTTCAACTCAGAAGCACTGAGCTAGTAGGCGGGACTGTCCACTCCACAAAAGGCCAGGACCAGACAGACGTTGGCATCTAAGAGAACCCAAGGGACCCAAGGGCTTCACCAGAGAACCTCTGCTCTGGCCGGAGGGGAACAGCAAGGAAACCACAGGCAGGGTCCCTGCGAGCCTCCTCCTACGGCCTCTGGGCTCTTCTGACTTCAGGTAAACCAATTTCTCAGAAAAGTACATTCTGGGTACCAAACCCTGCATCGCTCTTCATTACGTGTGGTCCACATCAGGGTGCTCCGGCTTATACACAATGAGCCAAGCAAACTGAAGTTTCCAGGTGTGTGGAGGAAAATAGACTGTGACTCAAATAAAAACTCACCAATTCAAAGAAAATTTAAACCCCCTCTCCGCTGAGTCACCTGGTTCATTCCCGGCCCTGTAGCCTGGCTTGGACTGACCCACCACCAGGAAGGGGAGACCACTTGCCAGGAACACAAATTCATTTCTCTAGGAGAGCTGAGACCAGGATCTTCCCGGATGAGGACCTTCCCAGCGCCACAGGAGTCCCTCCTCACCCATGCCCCACACACACTCACTACTCACTACCCACTGAGGCCCAGGCAGGTATACCTGAGCTGCACGGACAAACC
Source organism: Balaenoptera physalus (assembly GCF_965194825.1). Lineage (NCBI taxonomy): Eukaryota > Metazoa > Chordata > Mammalia > Artiodactyla > Balaenopteridae > Balaenoptera > Balaenoptera physalus. Next base: position 150,603,280 of record NC_138882.1, on the reverse strand, counting down.
ATGAGAATCTCTGAATCTCCTTGATTGAAAACAGAAGGCCAGTTACCGCATGCTCTTATTTACACTCCACTTTATCTTCTAAAAAGGAATTAAGGTAACTAGTCAACCCACATTAAAATCACCTGACTCAAGATGACCCAGCAAAAACGAGTCACTAAAAGAACATCTTCCAATATTCTACTGGCTATCCAAATTACCAAAATGCCCAAAAATGAGTATTTTTTCTTACCCATAGTTCCTTAACACCTTCATTCATTTAGCATGCGTGCCTACTATGTGCAAGGTATTGTGGGAGCTACAGAAATGAATAGCTCTTAGACGAATGGTCTCTGGCATGGAAAAAATGAATAAGCTGTGGTTAGAAAGACAAACCTGAACGAGAAGTTAGCAGGAATAGGTGCAAACGGGTGACATTTGCCATGGACCTGTGCGGCCAAGTCTTGGCAGTGTTAGGAACACAGATTCTGGAGTCAGTTATGACCTAAGTTTGGATCCTAATTCTTACAGCTATGATAACCTCTCTGTGCCTCAGTTTCTTCATCTGCAAAATGGAGTTAGCAACATGTCTTCTCTCCCAGGGCCGCTGGCAGCTTGAAATGAGAGCCTGAACCTAGAGTGCCCAGCACAGGGGCCCAGCACATGGAAAGCCACCAACAAAGGCTTTGTACAGGTGGTTTGTATAGACACTGAGATGAAGGAGTGATCAGAGTGTACAGCAAACTATCACCAAAGTCCTCCACAAAGCAGCTGAAAAGTGGACAGGATGTGACGGATAAGAGAGGCATTCACCCCAGACAAAAGGAAGGGAATCCAAAAAGAGGCTTCAGCAATAACTCTAGCAAGAAAGATGAGGGTGAACAAGATAGTAGCCATGAGAATGGAGAGAACACATGAAAATTTGAGGAGGACAAAGAGAAAAGAGGGTTCCTTTTCTTCATTTTCTTAAATATTTTTTCATTTTCCCATTGCTTCTCCTTCACCCCTGCAACTCAATACCCACCCCCCTTAACTCCTTCACAATAGAGACGTTCCCTCCCCATCCCCATTCATCACTCCATCCCTCCTTTCACATGACCTGACTCTCAGGCCACATGACACCAAGTGGATCCCAAACCAGGAGAAAGGGTTTTGATCCCAAGATCTGTGAATCCTGGGCCACAGTCACTGTGACTTCAGCTCTTGGTAGCTACTTCTAAATGTCTACACCAACCTCAGCAGTCTCTACACAATTCTGCTGCCCTTCCTCAGCAAATTACTGAAAGAAAACCCATGCAAACTTTCACTACCACCATACTGTTCCAAGATGGCGGACCAAACCACAAATTGCCAAAGAGAGTCTCACGTTATGTACTAGAGAGCCAAACTTAGTTACAAATTATTAACTTCTCTGAAAGTTAGCACAGACATCCTATATCAAGAGAGTGACTGGAAATAGGCACGTCCCCCGCCCCACTCTAAAATGAAACCATTTGCATAGCTGTCAAATACAGGCCACACAGGAATTGGCCGTCCACAGGTTAAAACACACACACACGATTTTTACTAGGTAGAAAAGTCAAATTCACCAACTATTTTTATACGGCTAATGTAACTCTTAGCCTCTACCCCAGGAAACCCTGTGATCATCACCACCGATTTTCCCAGAAGAACCACATCACAAGTGAACCAGCCCTCTCACCTTTTACTACTAAAAGTTCACCAGGCCATAAGTACCATTCAGCAGCTTCTCTTTTTCAACCCTGGAGAGGGCACAAGAACTGGTCAATTTCCTCAGCATTCCACTCCAAGGGTATTAACCTTACAGTCATAGCAAAATTTCATTGCACTGAATATTCTCAAAACCAGGGAGCCCCCAGGGGAGTCTCTAAGTCCTCATATTACAAGGAAAAATTTTCACCAGAAAGATACTTGTGGCATGGGATCTGACCACTTGTGAAACTCAACCAAATGGGTTCTGGTCTCCCAGGCCAGTTTCAAACTGCATGCAGGGGATGCAGATGGCCTGGCCAAGTGGGTGGGCTCTGATGACATTCAAAAAACCAACTTCCATGCCCTAGAGCTTTGGGACCATTTCTTCCCACCTCATGCAGAAGTGCAAAATCCAATAAATCACCTCTTAAGTGCACATGTGTGTGCACACATACAGGCACACACACACACTTAACCTTCTACAAGACCAACAGGAAGCAAAGGAGGCTGGGAAGATCTTCAGACACTTCCCCTTCCATCCCCCCCCAGAAGATCCTAACCTGTTTCATCTGATCATACGTCTGACTCCACCCCAACTGGAGTCCAATTTTTTTTTTTTAAGGGGACCTTGGTGGGATATGGACATGTGGCCGACATCTCTCTTATAAGCATTTCATTAATCTTAAGAAACTCACCCAGGAAGAATGAATGATAGAGTAGAAAGCACTACAATGTGATGAAACCATCTTCACAAGAACATTTTCAAAACAGGTTTATGGACCAGCCAAGGACCTCAAAGTACACACTGTCTTAATGGACACAACACAAGCCCCCCCCATAAACACACACACGCACCCCCCCCTCCAAAAACATAATTTGGAAGATCACTCCCTGGAAAGTAACCTAAGAATCTATTTCACCAAATTCTCACTCAAACACGCCTTCTACTCCAAAACAGAAGTTTCATATTTACTTTTTATTTTTCTTGGTTGTGGTCAACTTCTTCATAAACCAGCACCAAAGAGGCTCAGCCCCACCATCCTCCCAGGTGACCGCCCGATCAGAACATAAACCCCACATGGTTGAGCCCTGCAAAACGCCATTTAATTCTCCAGATAGGTATCTCCACTCTTTTGCATAATTATAACATTATGAAATACCATTCACCAAGTTAGACCGCTGCTGGAGGAGAGTACGGGGCGAGGGCAGCAGGGAGGTGGGCAGGACAAAAAGAAAGGCAAGGAGAAAACAAAGACCACTGCCAGTCGGCTGTGCATTTGCTTTTGGTACTAAAGAAGTTCGAGTTATCCAACCCTGCAATTATCGCCAGGATTAAAAATTTGTTACTCACGTAATCATGAAAGGCTTTTGCTTCACTTGAATGTTCACAAGTGTCTCGCCTTTCAGGAGCTGCACAGTAAAGGTCCCAAAATACGCTGCAAGTTGAAAAATAAAATAAGATCAGGTTACTAATTATTACTTGTGTGCCCAACAGCAAGTGTACAATGCACGGTGCTAACAGCACCACGTCTCCCCAAGGCTCAATCCCACCTTCCCAGCCTTCATTGGGCATACTCAGCGTAACAACAAAATGGACCCAACCTCTTCTGACAGCCTGACATTTGCACTAAGAGTAATAGCTCTCATCCATCAGACACCTACTATGTGCTGGATGCCTCACGCCCATGACACTGCCTGTAACTACCACAGCGCTGTAAGGTAGGTGATTTTACCCCCATGTTATACATGGGGCAACTCGAAGCTCAAGCAGGTTAGTGTAACCCACCCACTGATGCCCAGATGGGACAGACAGGAATCTGGATGAGAATCCAAGCCTGTGCTCCTGTTACCACCTCCCACCTCCACCCAAAATGGCTGCATTTCATAAAAAGGTTAAATTGTCAAAGTCAGGACTATGACTCATATGCACAGCAAACTGGGTGACTCTGGCAATAAAGGGAATCTACAGGTTCTTAATCCCAGAGCCCACACCCCCATCTCCTGCCAGCTCACCCGACTCTCAACCAGGCCCTCGCCCAAGGTAATATAGAAACCATTCCTCCCCTGCCCACCAAAGAACATATATCAATTAGCCAAAGGTTATGTTATGGATAACCAAGTATCTCGTTCTTTCACGTTGAAACAGAGCCCTCCTCAGACAACCACCTGCCCAGCAAAAGGAGGAGGGCGGATTTCCCTGCCTAACCCCCCTCCATGATTCTTGTACGGTCACCCCAACACTTTGCACTATGTGAAAACAGACATACAAATCCTCTGTCAACCAGTAAAACCCTATACAAACACAGGGTAGTCACTGGTATCAACAAGGGGCCTTAGAAACCCTCTCCAGGTCGGGAGCCCAAGGCCCAGGGATAGGAACCCGCTTGAAGGGTAAAATGTGCACCAGAGCGGAAGTCTATGACTACCAGACCAGTGCTCCTGTCACCATCACAAACAGCCAGCACAGAAGAAACCATCTCAACTGCCAGCTCTGCCAGTCACCAGACAAGCACCTCACTCCAGGTGCGTGAAGAACGCGGCCTGGCCCTCTTCAGATCAGCTCCACCACTTCCTGCCACCCCAAAAGCCACGGTCGGTGTCAAATCACAGAGCCACCACTGCCTGAGCCCAGCATGACACGCTCTTAGTTCCCGGAGCTGAGATAAGGCTGGAGAAGTTGCAGAGGATTAAGGCTAGAACAGGATAATCGGGGACTTCTGCTGACTGCAGAGGGAGGCTCAAGAACATTTCTTTCTGTGCTCTGAGGCTGCACACATCTGACTAACTTCCTCCACACACTAAAAATTTCTAACACTACAAACTCCCCAGTCCCTTCTGAGTAACTTTTACTCAAGAGCCTAAATTTCTGCAAAATCCACGATGGACAGACCTGCCAGCTCCAACCCCACACTCCTCTCCAAAAACCGCCCCAGAAAACCTACCACCCACTCCTACAGACAGAATCCTTACACCACACCGAATGCCTCCAACTCCGCAGTTCCGAGGTTGGCAAAAGCAATTAAAACCTCATTTTCTCCGTGCAAGTTAGAACAGACACTTCATCCCCATGCATTTCAAAGACACTTGAAACAGTTACCCCAGCGAGCTGGCGGTCAGGTAAACGCACTAAGATCCCAAGACAGGGCACTCCGTTTTCCTGAACTTCACCAAAATATCAAAAGCCACTCTGCTCTCTTTTCCTTTTGAAAAGGATGTCAAAGACTCCACCAATCGGTCTCACAAAACACCCAAGTCTTACACTCACAGCAACTCCTTCCCGCTGACCCTAAGCCTCCCTCCTGCGGGCCGCAAACCGGGAGCAGACCGGCGGTGGTCCCACCCGGACAGGGCCCAGGGGCCTGGGAGAGGGTCACGGACAAGAGAAGAGCCCCCATCTACCAACTACAGGCACTCTGCCAGATTCTCAGTAAAACGAAACTTGGTGGTTTTAGGAATACTTAGAGTGGTGGTGGTGGTGGTGGTGGGGCGGGGGGGGAATAGAAGGTCCAGTCAGTCTAAATCAGTATCTTTAAAGGAAGTGGCAGCCCCTTCTTGCTCTTTCTCAGGGTGCCTGGAAAAGGTCCCCATGGATTTCTCTCTCAAGGTTTTGAGCTCACAGAAGAAAAAGGAAGGGGCAGGCCAGTTGTAAAACAGACCTGGTACCCCTCCATCCGCCCCACCCCCACTCCCTCTAATTAAAGCAACGTGCAGAATTGACAAAAACCCATGCAGGTTTTTTTTTTCAAGCCCATGCCTAGCGCCTCAGAGTGAGATGTAAAAGTAAGGAGTTTCCAGCCAAACACCAGGCACGATTACTAGGGTTCTCAACAGTGGGCAAAGAGGAGGCAGAAACTTAGGCACCGACCTCGTATGCCCTTTTCCTCCTTCGCCAGTCCTGAGGGCCCCGTGGCACCCTGTTCTATGCAACGCTGGAGACTAAGGCATGGAGGGACCCGCTCCAGACCTCCCATCTTTGTTCACTTGGAGCCGGGGGCTCAGAACAAAACAAACACACACACAAAACTATCACACAAACTTACCACCACCACGAGTGCAAAAACCCAGGCGGTTCTCCCAACGTGATGTTTTTTTCCCATCGAATCTAGAAAGGAGAGAGCAGAGACAGCTTAGAGGAGCAGAGAGAAGGGGTGGGCTAGGGGCTTCCCAGAGCCAAAAGGCTGTGAAGACCAACTAACAATAAATGCCAAAAGGTGATAAAAATTCAAAATGGTGGCCACAGTGGCTGCTCCAGAAAACAAAGGCTTTAAGAATAGTGAGGAGGAGGAGTGTCAAGAAATTGGATGATGGGGGGAGTTCCACTCACCTCCGACAAGAAGGTCTGTGCAGATTTCTGTGCTCCTACGTGCAGTAAATATTCGTAGACGTATAAAGCTAACCTGGAAAGTGGGTAGCGGGCAGAGAGAGAGAGAGGGAAGGCGTCAGACCACACCGGGTGCAAGCTCCTGGACCTTGCCAGTCGGCCTCCAAGCCTGTCCTCCAATCCTGTCCGTGCTGTCCCATTGTGGCCCCGACCAGAGGTGAGCAGCTAGCTCGGTCCTGCCTAGGGCCACGGGTGCCAGCAGTTAGGAGGTGGGTATCAGGAAACGCGTTTACTTCAAGCCGCGGGGGCTGGAGAACAGCCCCCGAACTTGAACTTCCAAGTACTGTCGGGACCAAACCCACCTAGGTCTCTCAAACTCGCAAGTCACCCGACCCCCGAGCCTCGCTCCTTTTCCCGATCCACTCCTTGCCACCAACCCACCCTCTCCCCACGTTTGAGGGTCCGGAGAGACTCAGTCCTGGACTCGGGGGTGCTCCGCGAGCTCTGGAGAGGGCAGCAAAGCGCCGCCCTCACCACCTCCCCCCGAAACAACTGTCCCCCAAGCCTAGGGCCAAGCCGGCGCCGCCGTCCCTGCCCAGCCCGGCGCCCCGGAGGGCGCAGGGCCGGCGGCGAGGCCAAGGGCAGGGAAGGGAGAGAGCTCCCGGCCGAACAAAGCCCCCGGCACGCACTCCTCACGCCGCGGGCGGACAAAAGGAGCCTTCGGGGCTGCAGAAGCCACGCGCCCCCTGCCCGCGCCCGGTGGGCAAAGTGCCGTCACCGCGGCGAGCGCCCCGGCTGGAGCGAGCGCCCAGGCTCGCTCGCGGGACCTCGTCCACCCCTCACCGCGGGCCCCCGCGCCCGGCACGCCCCAAGGCCACCAAGTGCCCCCTCCCCCGGCGGCGCCCCCAGACGCCCCAACCTCCGCCGGCTCCCAACAATGGGCTCTCCCACGCCGCCTGCCGCGGCCTCGGGAAGGGGCCAAGCAGGCGGCGCCGGGGCCCGGGGCTCAGCAGCCCCCGCCCGCCCACCTGCCTCCCACCACCCGCCCGCAGCCCGGCAGCGGCGCGGCCGCCACTTGGAAAATAGGGCTTACTTTTCCCGAGCCTGCCCGTCCGAGGGCACCGCCGAGCCTTTGCCTTTGGCAAACATGGTTTGCAGAGAAGAGGGCGCCGAGCCTCGCCGCCGCCGCCGCCGCCGCTACCGCTCCGGCTGCTCCCGAGCTGCCCCCTCGCTCCCGGCCCCCTCCCCGGCGTTCGCTCGCTCACTAGCTCGCGCTCTCCTCGCCGCGCTCCCCTCCCTCCCCCCCAGGCGCTGGCTCCGCGCTCTTTCCAGCTGTCAAAGCGTCAGCCCCGGCCGCGGCCCCATCGCCCTGGAACTCCTCCCGCGCCGGCTCGGCCTGGGGTGCCGGTGCCGCCGCCGCCGCCGCTCTCCCGCCGGCCCGGCTGCCCACTGGCTCGCTCGCGCGCCCGCCCGGCTCCGCCTGCGCCTCCCTCAGCGCCTCCGGCACCGCCGCCGCCGCCGCCGCCGCTGCCGCTGGTCTACTTGGAGCTCAACCGAACGTGGCTACCCGGGCGAGGGAGCGAGGCGGGCGTCAACGTCCCGCGATTGATAGGCGCCTCGGCCAATCGGCGCGCGGGGGCGGGGCCGGGGCGGCCCGGGAGGGACGCCCTGTCAGCGCCCGACCGCGGCAGTCCCCGCTGCGGCCGCCACTGAGGAGCCGCTATCCCTGCTCTTGTGGGCCAACTGTGGGGGGGGGGGGGGGTGTCCGGGGGCGCGATCCTCTGTTTTCTCTAGATGTGGGGAGGGGACACGAATCGGGACAGGGGAGCTCTAGTCCCCCGGCCCCCGCGAGAAGGGGGTCCGACGGGCGCTCTCCACGGCGTGGACCGCTGGGGAGCGGGGGGTTGCTGCGGCGTAGTCGGAGGGGAGGGGGCGCGGACCCCTGAGCGGAGCACCGCTGGCTCCCCCCCGCCACGTCCCTTTCCCTTATCTGCCCCTCACCTCCCCCAGCCTCAGCCCTGCGCCAGCCCAGCTCTTATCTCCCCCTCCCCCTCGCCTGCCCTCCCCTTGGGCTCCGACCTCGGCCCCCTCCCCAGACTCCCACTCGTCCCCCACCTTGGCCGCCCCGCCCCCGGTCCTCCCTCTCGCCCAGTCTGGCTTCGGAGCGCCGGGCCCGGGGCTCCACGCTGAGAACTGGGCGGCTCGAGCCGGCGCCGAAGCGCGAGGCTGCTCCTTTACTAGATCATTAAAATACTTTGGAAAACCCCAAAGTGGAGTCGCGCGAAAATGGCCCTTGGACTGCTTTGGGGAGCCTGGGGGAAGGGACTGAGGACTTTGGCTAAGAGAACGGAGAGTGATTGCTCCCAAATTTCCAAGGTCTGCCCGCCCTAGCAAGTTAGCCCCTCGGCTTCTCCACGAGAGATGGTGCCATTCCGGGGTAGGGGGGCGTCACCTGGGCGCCCCGCTACGCGGAATGCGCGCCAGAGAAATCTGCGAACTTCAAATTAATGGAGCTAAATTGGGGAGCGGGGGACTAAGAGTCAGGCGTGGGGGGAGGGGAAGCTTCCATTGTCAGTGACCCAGGTGTACAATGGGAAATTGGGGGGGGGGCTGGCAGAGTGACCCAGCTATTTGCTGCTGACTCCTTTCTGCCCACGGCGAGAACCCGAGGACACACTGAGTGTCCCTCATTAGAGACTCTTTAAGACGAGAAACCAGCCAAAGGAGAAGACTCCCCCATTTTCAGACTGTTTTTAGAGCGCGGTTCTCTTTAAATGTGATAAAACACTGTCGGCACTGTCTCTTTAAAAGAGTCAAGCAGAAAAAGCTGTGTAAGCGCTGATTGGCTGCCTGTTTGGATACATCTTTAGGGGAGCCTTGAAACTGTTAGCCTAGGTTGATTTTTTTTTTTTTTTTTTAACAGCGCTGTTCCAATAAACAAGTAACGCCCCTCCCCCTAACATGCCTCGCACCAAACAATTAAAGGATAGGTCAGTGTCCTGGGGAAACACGTTTCAAGTAGGAAAACTCAGAACTAGATTCAACAAAATCAAGTATAATTCACTACCATTAAAGTTTGCTTATTTTGATTTGTCGAAGAGAGAAAAAGGGGCTTTAAAAAGAAATGCCCCGCAGCAAACAGATCTGCATTGGTTCAGGAAGGAGACTCTGCGTGCATTTTTGGAATAATGTTCTGCTCAGTGTAGCAGCCTCCCTAAATTAGAATACAGCCAGGCCCTACCAACGCTTCTGGACGCACTGTGTTCTCTGTTGGGACCTAGCGCTGGAAGGGGAAGGTTGCAGAAAAAGGAAAACAGTGAACCCTAGTCTCTGGTTGTCTGTGCTAGCTCCCAGTTTAAAGGTTGTTTTGTGAATGAGAGAAGCATGGAGGTTGGGAGGGAGTTGAAATACAACGATAGGGGAGAGAAGGAAATAATTACAGTTATTTTTTTCCCCCAGGCGGTTTAATTTAATAGGGCTAACTTAAGGTACCTTAGAGCCCACACTAATTAAATCGGCCTGCTCATACCCTTCCCCTGGACTTCTATTTTTGATGGGCTAGGAATGGCCAGGAATGGCTTGTCAACAGACTGACTCACAAGAAGCCTGACTCATCTTGGGTCTGCAAGGTCCACAAATTATGAGTGTCATGAGTGTGGGTTAGGTCCCAGCTAAAGGAAAACACTGCCCTTCTCTGGCCCTACTGCATCACAGTCTACCAACTTGGCCATGCTGTGTCAGAGTTAGGGCTGCAGCACAGGTATATCTGTTTGTGCATCATTTTCCTCATCTGTCAAATGGGAAGGGGGATCTTTAATATCTCTTGAGAGTCTGATGTTCTATGTTGCTAAGATTTCCTTTCTATAGTTTTCTTTCCCCACACCCCACCCTGAAAAAAGGACGAGCACCTCCTTTCAGATCAGGTGTGGCATGCATTTGGGGAACCTGTGCCAGGCTGTCTGTCCTTGTGGTCTTCCCTTTGCTGGGGCTTGACACAGAATGTTGGTAGGTTCATGGTGGACCAAAAAGAGATAGTGGGAGGGCCCAGGCAGGGCGAGAAGGGAGGGTGCCATAACCTCCCAGCCTGCTGGAGAGAGGGGAGCTGATGGGTTCCCAGGAAGTAGGACCACTGAGCAGCCCCAACTAGGTGTGCAGTTGCTAGCACAATGATCCAAAATGCAGTCAGATCAGAAGCAAACACCCTACCCCAGAATGGCACTTTCTCTGGAGAAGCCGAGGGACTAACTTGATAGGTGGGCAGACCTGGGAAATTAGGGCGCAGTCGCTCTCTCTTCGCTTACCCCAAGTCCCCCATCCATTCCCCCAGGCTATCTTTCCCCACTGGATCCCCCAATCCCCACCTTCCCCACCCTCCCCCACACATCTTCTGGCCCGGAGTGCCTCCCACCCCAGCCCCCTTCTTTGCTCATTCTTTAAGGCTTGCATCCCCTCCAATGCCTCCTCCATAAAAACCTCCCGGCTTTTCACTCCTGGAGTAAAACCCATCCCTCTAACCCTCTGCTTGGTCTCATTTTGCTTGAACCTCCAGAATAGCTCTCCATTCATTCTGCCCATTGTTGTGGCCATTTGTTTACTGTCTGTCTCCCCAGCCAGAGGTGGTTGGGGGGCTGGGAGGGCAGGAACTAACTCTGAGTCATCTGTGTGTCTCCAGCACCCAGCACAGGTTCAGTACCTGTGTGCAGTTAGCACTCAATGTACGTACCAGGGGCTACGGGGAACAAGAAAGGAAAAAGTGAGCTCATCCCCAAAGTAGCTCTGGGACAGGTAAGGAAATAAGAAATGCACACCAACAACAATAAGATTAGATAAGGCCACACCCCCAGCTCAGCCCCACCGCCTAAACTATAGCAGCTTGCAACTACTATACTTTCAGTTCCCAGAATACACCAAGCTATTTTACACATCCACCCTATACTCATTCTTTCTTCCTCTCCCTCTCTATTCCTCCCTCCCTCCCTTCTTCCCTCTTTCCTTCCCTTCCTTTTTTTTCTCTTAGGACATGTTTATTGAGCATCTACTATGTACCAAGCACTGTTCTAGGCACTGGGTAATAATCTAAGGCAGAAATCCTTATGCCATGTTGCTTACACTGGTGTGAAATCCTCTGCCCTAAAGGCTCTTCCTGTGACGGACTTTTAATATTCTAAAATCCAGCCTGAGAAAGCCTTCCCAGGAAGCCATCTCTGTGCTCCTGGTCTGGGCTAGGGATCCCCTGGTGGCCCCTCTGCCTCTCCCTGACCATGACCTATTGCTGTTGGCCTCTGTGCATGGGTGTGGTCCTGTGTGCATTTCCCCCAAGGGAATGTGAGCGCCTCTCCTCTGGGTCAGGGAATGATCATCATTCACCTGTGGACCTCCAGTGCACAGCAACAGTGGTGAAAGGAACAGAACAAGTGAGTAACTGAGTGACCAGAATGTGGAGGGACAGGCAGGTGGGGTGGAAGAGGGGAAGGAGAGGTGAAATACAAGCTTAGGCTAAGATGACCACTCCTTCACTCAGGTGCCAGAAACTGGGGGGGCAGAAATCCTGGGCTCTGGGATCAGGTTGGCGGGGGCCAGGCCTCCAGAAGGTGGCACTTAAAGGAATGAGGCTTCAGGTCCATGGGCTCAACCCAGGAGGCTGTGCTTGCCAAGAATGCCAGAGGATCCCTTTTCCTCTCCCTGGTTTGCAGCTCTGTTTCTGTGTTCCCCACAGCTGCTGGGAGTCTGGGGGCTGCCGCACTGTCCTCCACACCCCGCCCAGGGACGTTCGAATGGATGCTGAGCATGCAGCCCATCCCCTTCCTCCCCGCTGGGTCCTGGGATTTTGAGGAGGCACCTCGTGTCAATACCTTGTGTTACTCTGCCCAGGGAGGCTCAGGCCCAGGCTGGTCAGCCCCAGTTTTAGCAGAAGTTTCCTCAAGGGCGTTGGGGGCTTCCATGGGAGGAGTGCAAAATCCAGGGCCTGGAGACTTGGTTTCAGCCTGGCTCAGGGCCTCGCTGGTGGACCTTGGGCAGATGATATTCTCTCTCTGAGTCTGTCTGTGAAATGAGGATGTTAAATGAGGGAACTGATGGGGAAATCACTTGCTGGTCTGTCCGTCAGTGTTGACGGAGCCCACGGTTCTGACACCCCTGGACAATGGAGAGTCACTACTGTGAAGGTTGTGTGGAGGCTCCGAGGAGGTAGTAATTGGGGTAACATTTTGTAACTTGAAAAAGATGATTACTCCTGATGTTATTAGCATAGCAGAGCCAGCAAACAGAGAGGTTCTCAGGAAGAAGGAAGAGGATTTAAGTTTAAAATCTAATGTGTTTTTACATCTTCTGATGACGCCTTCTGATGTCCTGAGCCACCTTGTAGCAAAATGGGTTTTAGGCAATTTCTTGGATGGGTTTAGTTCTGTCTAGAAAGTACCTACTATGTGCTGAGCCCTGAGCCAGGGACACTGGGAAGTACAAAAATATACAAAGCAAGTTCATGCCAGGGGTGGCTAGGGCGAGGACGCTGACACTCTGCCCCTTCCCCGGTTCCTGCTACACCTCCGTCACCTCCTGTCCAGAGTGCCCCAGCCTGGAGTTCATTCTCATGAATTCAAGGAGAAGGCTCCATGGAGGGTCTAGGTCCGGGCAGCTGAAGAGTGTGGCAGGTAACGGTCGTCAGCATAAGGGTCATTTCGTCCCTGGGAAGGGACGGCCCTTGCCCGCGGTGATGGTGGTTAGTAAGATGAACAAAGATGCGCAGATGAGAGCAACGATTAACCAAAAGTTGATAGAAACTGGAGAAAGAGAATGCCTCAAAGAGTAGCTGAGAGCTAAATTAATTGAATGTGGCTGGAAGGATCAGTTGAAGGCACACTGTAAAGAGGTAATTAAAGAAAAAGGACTAGAACACGTTACTGTTGATGACTTGGTGGCTGAAATCATACCAAAAGGCAGAGCCCTGGTACCTGACAGTGTAAAGAAGGAGCTCCTACAAAGAATAAGAACATTCCTTGCTCAGCATGCCAGCCTTTAAGATTGAATTAGAGGGCTTCCCTGGTGCCGCAGTGGTTGAGAATCCGCCTGCCAATGCAGGGGACACAGGTTCAAGCCCTGGTCCAGGAAGATCCCACATGCCGCGGAGCAACTAAGCCCGTGCACCACAACTACTGAGCCTGAGCTCTAGAGCCCGCGAGCCACACTACTGAAGCCTGCGCGTCTAGAGCCCGTGCTTCTCAACAAGAGAAGCCACCGCAATGAGAAGCCCGCACACCGCAACGAAGAGTAGCCCCTGCTCGCTGCAACTAGAGAAAGCCTGCACGCAGCGGCGAAGACCCAACGCAGCCAAAAATAAATAAATTAATTTAAAAAAAAAAAGATTGAATTAGATTGTGTTGTTTTGTGGTTTTATTTCTGAAAGTAAAACTGTCCAGTCCCGTGACAGGGTTCCTCCTTGCCTCCTCTACCCTGCCTTGAACCAGCATGCCTCTGTTTTCACTCACCTGCCATACCTTTGCTCCTGCTATTCCCTTTGCCTGGGACACTTTCCCCCAGATCAAGGCTTCCCTCATTCCTTTACTGCCTGTAGGTCCTTGATCAAACATCACTGGAACCCTCCCTAATGCACCTCTGTGGAATGGCTCCCGCCCCCCCTCCTTATCCTGTTCTATTTTTCTCCATAGCAACCATTACCACCTGACATATGTTTGTTTATTTTTTTCTTACCTATTTCCCTCATTAGAATTTAAGCACTGTGCATGGGAGTTTTATCCCCACTTTTAGAACAGATTCTCAATAAAAACGTGTTAAATGTTGAATAAAATAATTCACTTAACAAACACTTCCTGAACATCTGGCATGGGCTGGGCATCGTGGTAGGTGCTGAGAATACAGTGGTGAATAAGATGATCGTGGTCTCCTCCTGGAGCTTACAGCCCAGCGGGAAAGACGGGGTTAATTCCATAGGCACACAGGTAAACACGTTCTGACAAACTGTGGCAAGTAGAGGATGATCCCATGGGGGTTAGTAGTCAGGGAGGCCTTCTCTGTGGAGGTGACGTTTGAATTCTAAAGGCTGTGTGAGAGTGAACCACCAAAGGGAGAATGTTCCAGGCTAGGAAGGGACGTCTCTGCAGCAGAGAGGAGCCTGCCAGGTGGAGTTATTGATAGCTAGTCCTCGTGGCAGGAGCAGAATGCCCAGCCGTTCAGCAGATGTCTCTTGCCATGGTATCAGAGAATCCCCGGAGCAGAAAATAAGAGCTCTTTCCCACAGCTGAGGGGAGGTACTGTGAGGTAATACTTCAGGAAGGGAGGCAATGGCTGGAGTCAAAATGGGCTGACCACTTTCACACCCATCATGATGCCTGTTGTAGAAGAAGGAAGAAAAAGAAAATATCAACTGTTGGCAAGCACGCAGGGAAATTGGAACCCTTGAGCACTGTTGGTGGGAATGTAAAACTGCGCAGCCACGATGGAAAACAGTATAGTGATTCCTCAAAAATTGCACACAGAATTACCATATGACCCACCAATTCCACCTCTAGATATATACCCAAAAGAATTGAAAGCAGGACTCAAACAGACATTTTTACACCAATGATCATAGCAGCATTATTCACAATAGCTAAAAGATGGAAACAACTCAAATGTCCATCAACAGATGAACAGAAAAACAAAATGTGGTATATCCAATCAATGGAATATTATTCAGCCTTGAAAAGGTAATACAAAATCTTACACATGCTACAACATGGATGAACCTTGAAGACATTATGCTGTGTGAAATAAGCAGACACAAAAGGACAAATGTATGAATTCACTCATATGAGGTACCTATAGTAGTCAAAATCATAAACACGGAAACTAGAACTGTGGTTGCCAGGGTTGGCGGAGGAGGGATGGGAGTTGTTGTCTAATGGGTACAGAGTTTTATTTGGGGAAGATGAAAAATTTCTGGTGATGGTGATTACACAACAATATGAATATACTTAATGCCACTAAACTGTACACTTAAAATGGTTAAAATTGGCAAATACTATGTTATGTATATTTACCACAATGAAAAAAAAGAGAGAGGAAAAAAACTGGGCTGAGAGCTATGAGGCAGGGCACAAGAGGGGTCCAATACAAGATATCATGAGGCCTCAAAAGGGGCACCAAAAAAGGGTGGAGGCGGGACTTCCCTGGTGGCACAGTGGTTAAGAATCTGCCTGCAGTGACATGGGTTCAGTCCCTGGTCAGGGAAGATCCCACATGCTGCGGAGCAGCAAAGCCCGCGCTTCACAACTACTGAGCCCACGCACCGCAGCTACTGAAGCCTGCGCACCTAGAGCCCGTGCTCCGCAACGAGAAGCCACTGCAATGAGAAGCCCTCGCACCGCAACGAAGAGTAGCCCCCGCTCGCCACAGCTAGAGAAAGCCCTTGAGCAGCAGTGAAGACCCAACGCAGGCAAAAAAAAAAAAAAAAATGGTGGGAGGCATTTAAACTAGCCCAGTGTGTGTGTGTGTGTGTGTGTGTGTGTGTGTGTGTGTGTGTGTGTGTGTGTGGAGGGGGGGGATGAAGTGGGAGGTGGTCAGAGAAAGCTGTCTGGAGGGGGCCAAGGTTGAGTGGGAGTTAGGCAGTGGGGGCAGGTGTAGGATGTGTTTCAGACAGAAGGGACGACATTCATTAATTCATTCAGCGGATGCTGGACCATTCAGGGCCTTGGGTGTCACGCTAAGAAGTTTGGTCTTTGTCCTGCCGGCAGGGGCTTTAACCAGGGGGTGACCTATTTGTGCTTCAGAAAGAGCCCTCAGGGGGCCATTGTGGAAGAGCCAAGCATGGAATGCAGTGAGGGACCCAGCGGCAGCTGCGGTGAGGGATGCTGGGCCAGTGAGGTAGAGAGAAGCTGATGGATGGGAATCTCCTGGGCTCGGTAGCTGACAGGATGTGAGGGTGCTAAGGAAGACTCCTATGCTTCTGGCGTGGGTGACGGGGCTGCCAGTCAGGGAGTCCAGGTGGGGGAGCAGGTCTGTGGGTGGGGAGTATGAAGAGGTCAGTCTTGGATGTGATGAGTTTGAAAAGCCCATTGGATGTCCAGATGGAGACATCCAGGAGACAGGTAGGTAATGAGCCTGGAGCCCCGGAGAGCAGCCTGCCCTGAAGATGTAGTTCGGAGAGTCATCAATATCTGGAATTTAGATTCAGGCCTGGAAGGGTAGCTAAGGTGACCCAAGCATAACCTGTCAGGAAGAACAGGCGTGGTGCAAACAGTGCGGACGTCGGAGCATCAGCAGCCCTGATGCTCCTGAAACCCGCTCCTACCACAGTTTCAGGAATGCAGCTCTCTCCTGATTTCCTTCCTTCCCCTCTGACTGTTGCTCCTGTTATCCTCGGAAGGATTCTTTTTTCTCCAGCCTCCTCTTAAAATTTTATTAGTCAGGCCATTGCTAATCCAATGTTACATAACAAAGAGCCCCCTTATCTCAGTGGCTTATAATAAAAGCCGTTTATTTCTCACCCACAGGTCCGCAGTCAACTGGATGGCTCTGCTTCAGGGTGCAGTTCGAACCTGCTCCGTGGGTCTCCCCTGCCCGGACCCAGGCTGAGGGGCAGAGGCTGCCTGGCATGTTTTTTTAGAGTGGGTGAAAAGAGCACCAGGGGCCAAGCCAACCCATGCAAGCATCGCATCTGCTCCCAAGTCACATGGCCAACCCCAACCTCAGTAGGGAAGGGAAGAGTATGCCTCCCACAGAAAGGGGGTGGATGTTTGCTAAACAGTAACACAGTCTACCGCAAATGAGCATCTCTCAGGCTCTATCCTTGACCTCTTTCTCGCTGGGCAAGTTCAGCCATGCACATGGCATGGACCACACCTGACCTCCATGACGATGACTCTTGAATCTGGCCCAGAGCTTTTTCTCAGCACCATGTCTGTGTAGTTACAAGGCATTCCCACCTGGATGTTCCTCAGGTGCCTCAGAGTCCAAGTATCCAGAACTGCACTCCTTCTTTCTCCCGATCTGATTCCTGTTCAGTCCCTATTCCTGTACACCACACCAGCACCTAGCCAGTTACCTGGGCCAGAAACCTGAGTGGATCTCTGCTCCTTTTCTTCCTCACCTCCAGCCAACACCAGGGTTGGTCAGCTGTATCTAATAAGCACCCCACGTTCTGTCCGCTCCCCCCAGCCCCTCCCTGCTCTGTCATCACTGCAGTCCAGCCCCGGATTACAGCCCCCAGTGGATCTCCCTGCCTTCAGACTCTCCCCCAACCATCCGCCCTCTCCTTGACAGCCAGAGGGATGCGTTTAAGGCACAGATGTGGCCATGGCACGCTCCTGCTTAAGACTCCTCAGTGCTTAAAACTCTTTCTCTTAAAACTCTTCATCTCCTGCAGGATGAAGCCCAAGGTCCTCAGTAAAAAAGTTCAAGGTCCTTCACGATCTGGCTCCTGTCTCCCTCTGCAGCCCATCGCTCACCAGTGTCCTGGGCACCAGGGGTAGACGTGATCCCCGGGACTTTGCAGCCTATGGGGGCAGCAGACAACTCCACTGGTACTTATGATACAACATGACAAGTGTCACGACGGAGGATACAGGCATTTTACATATTGCAGTGGTGCTAAGCTGGTCTGGGGGGTCAGGGAAGGTGGCCTGGAGGAGGTGGCCTTCCTTGGACCCTAATGGGAGCGGACAAGCGCTCTCAGGGAGAAGCTGGAGATGGAGCTCTGAGGAGCACCTGCAGGTCTGATGGAAGAGGAGCTGGTGAAGGAGGCTGAGAAGGCCTGTCCAGAGGGGCCAGTGGGGAAGAAGCCTGGGGAGGGGTGCCAGGGAAGACAGTGCTGCAAGGAGGATGTTGAATGCCTGACAGTGGTTGAGTAGCAGAGTGCATGAACATGGCTTTCAGACAACGCTCTGCAGAGGGCATGGTGGGCTGGTGAGAGCAGTTTTAGGGGAGCGATGGGGGCAAAAGCCAGATTATGGCAATGAACACGTGGGAGCAGAGACAATCAGTGCAGACTACTCTTTCAAGAAGTTTGGCTGTGAGGGGGTAAGAGACAGACCAGCACCTCAGGGTAAGGAGCTTTGCTGTGTTTGGGTTGAAGACAGGAGAGACTAGACCTGTGTAAATGCTGATTGGAAGGATGGAGTAGAGAGGGAGAGGCCAGAGGTCCTGTGTAGAGGTCGAGGATGACGTTAGAGCAAAGTCCCTAAGAAGATGGTAAGGTAGCAGCCAACACAGATGGGAACCTCTCTGGGAATGAGATGAGGAGACTGGGCCTGGGCCCTCGAGGTACTCACCGTCTAGTGGAGGGGGCTTTGCAGAGGAGGTAAGCTTGGAGCTGGGGCTTTGAAGGTTGAATAGGAGTTTGCTAGGCAGCCCAGCAGTGGTAAAGGGATCCCAGGCAAGGGAGCAGCATGACGCCTAGGACAGCTAACAGGTCAGAGTGCCACAGTTGGTTTGGGAGTTTGAGGGGGTGGCATGGTGCAAGGAGGGGGCACCAGGGAGCTTCGGCACCTTCTGCATTGACTTTGTGAGCACCTGGGAACTCGGGGCCCAGCGTAGGCACCCATGGGCCCTGAAGGAAGCCAATGATTGTGTCCTGTTCACCTCTGTGCTGCCCAGGACCTAGCTTACATGTGCGTTGAGTGAACGAAGGATCTGTGCTCAGACAGAATACGTCCATCCTGAGGGTGAGTGCTGTGTAGACCACAGGCTTTCCTCATCCGAGTCATTCATGGCTCCGGGCCGGGGCACCCAGTGAGCATTCAGTCAATGTCCCTGGGAGCCACCCCTCCCGTGGGGTCAGCCCCTGGGGCGCTGAGGACTCCAGAGCCCACAGAGAAAGGAGGGTGTGGTGGCTGCCCTCTTCCCCAGCTATCTGGGACACTCAGAGCAGAGCTCTCCAGCTCATTCTCCCATTCTGAGCTCCATTTCCACGGAAACAGACATCAGCAACTGTCAAAGTCCCGGCTTTCAAACACGGGTCTCTTCCAAAACTTACTCTCACATGATTCATAGACTCCACGGTGGTAGCAGCCCACCCTCCACCGCTCTGTGAGGAGGAGAGCCAGGCATCACGGGCAGAGCCAGACTCAAAAACGGGGCCCTGGCTCCCAGGTCAGCACTCTGTCCTTTGTCTAGCGCTGCCCCCAACCCAGGAAGCCCAGCAGCCCTCCTGCCTCATTAGCCTGGGCCTCAGTTCACCCATCCATCCGTATAATGAGAAGATAGTACCTGAAGTCCACACGTGCTTGTTGGGCATCTCAGGGTCAGACTGGGATCTTGACCCTAGAGCAGCCCGCAGTCTCCAAGGCTGATGTCACTGGAACCCGAGATCTGCTTCCTGCTCACTGAGGGCTGGGGACCTGCCCCCAAGCACACCGGGAGGGGGGAGGGGGAGCACAGAGCAGGCTAGCAGGAGAAAGGCTTCTCGGCACTGTCCACCGGGCTGTGCCCTCTCCACCCTTGGAACGCTGTCCGTCCGCCCGCACTCCCAGCCTACACCTTCACGTCCCTCTGCTCTGTCTCTGTCTTGAGGTCCACTGCTCTCTCCATCTCTGCACTCCTATCCTCTGTGCCTCTTCTGTCTCTGGGTCTCTCTATACAGTTGCCTCTTGGTCTTTCTGTGGGCTTCTCTGGGTTTTTACCTGTCTCTCTGGGTTTCTCTATTCTCCCACTAGAGAGACCCACGAGGACAGGGTTTTTTGTTTTGTCCATTGTTGCATCCACAATGCCTAAGGCAGCACCTGGCACGTAGTAGATGCTCAGCAAACATTTGTCGAATGAATTATCTTTTTATATGTCTGTTGGTTTTTTTTTTTCTCTCTCTCTCTCCCTTGCTGCTTATCTTTCCCTCCTCTCTCTGTCCTCTCTTGGCCCAGCTGTTGTGTTTCTTTTAACTTCTGCTTCTCTCTCTCTTTTTCTGTCTTTGTCTATCTCTTTTGCTCAGTCTCTCTCATTCCCTCTCTCCCTCTCTCCCTGTTCTGCCTCGCAGTTGCTGCCGGCCTCCCTCTCCCTCCCTCTCTCTCTCTCTCTCTCTCTCTCTCTCTCACACACACACACACACACACAAAACCATCTGTGGCATTCTTTCCTGTAAATGTTTCCTAGGTTGATGTGGGTTTAGGAAGTCTAACTTTAAGCCTTCAGCTTCAACCCTCAGATTCCCCCCACCCCCAATTACCATTATAAACAGGACCAGGCACTGGGGCAGCTGACAGCAAAACTGGGAAGTCAGCAAGATGTTTCTAATGCCTTCAGCTGGCTCCTGAGTCACTGTCTTCCTCTGCCCAGTGCCCCTCCTGACCAGTGAGACCCTCCCAGGGCCAAAAGACTGCCCCTCCCAGTAATCCACTGTAGGGAAAGGTTCTGAGGCAACCACTCACTGCCATGTGTGACCCTAGTCACCATCAGCCTTCTTCAGAGGCCTGTCTAAAAGTTTCTTCTTGGGGGCCTGGGGGAAGACAACGGTTTTGCCCCAGGAAGAGGTGTTTTAGGCCCCTAGAAGCATGAGGGGACAGTATGTGGTGGGTTCAGAGAAAGAGGCTGTATACCCCTAGGTAACCAGCCTTGTAGACAGCCCCTACTTGAGAGATAGTGGGATGTGATGGTGGAACACCATGTGGAGTCCCACAGTAGATCTGGTTCAACCTCAGCTCTACCCCTTCTTCTCTGTGTGGCCTTGGGCAAACTACTTGACCTCTCTGAGTCTCTGTTTCCTCATTTGGAGAATGGGGGTCAGGATACCATCCTTTTGGGATAAGATTTAGAGTAAAGTATATAAAGCACTTCACATATAGTACATGCTCAGTGAATACCATTTTCACTTCTCTCTTAGGACACAGGATATGCCAAAAAAAAAAAAAAAATGGAGGAAAGATATATGAAACATGTGCTGTGCTGGGAGTAAAGGCCGGTCTTATGTGGTTAAGAGCTCTAACTTTGGGGTCAGAGAGGCCTAAGTGTGAGGCCTCGTTCTGCCCCTTACTGCTGTGTCACTGACCTTCTGTAAGCCTGGGGTTCCTCGTCTGTAAAATAGAAGTTGTCCCACCAACTCTTTAGGTTTGTTGGAGGATTAAATGAGATAATAGCTATAAGTGCTTGGCCAAGTACCTGGCCTGGTGTGTGATCAGGAACTATTAGATGATACTAGTTTTCCAAATGTTAGCTCATTGACTGTCTCAGCTGTTCTAAAAGCGGGTGTTATTTCATGCATTTCCGGGGAAGGAAGCTGGGTTTGGAGAGAAGGAGTGATTTACCAGGTGACCCAGCGGGCAGGAGGCAGGGTGAGGACTGGAACCTGGGTATCCTGACTTCAGCCATTTTCTTGGCATCATCACCCAAAATTTAGAAGTTGAGCCCTAGCCCATAAGTCTTCCCTGAACAAGCTCAGGTGCCCACTCTCGCCAGGCAACGATGTGATTGCGAGAGGAAGCAAGTTATAGGAGCAAAACCCCTGCTCTGGGAGGCTAAATACCCAGACCCATCCAGGACACCCCAAGCTCTTGAACTTGACATAGAACCACAAATAGTGGGAGAGCGGTGGGGAGAGCCAGGAGCCAGGAGCAATGGAACATGTGAAGTCCTTTAGCAAAAGGGTGTCTTCTGATGTGAGTTCCAGGGGAGTGTTATTCATGAATGTGGTTCATCTTGTATAGTGACATGGAAACAAGAATAGTAGGTGTGGCACCCCACTGGCACTCCTCCGAGGCCTCTTACGGAGGGAGGGAAGAGATGGAGGTGTTTGCTTACAAGAATTATCCTGGGAGACAGTGAAAGGATGTCATGGCAGAAAACAAGGCCAGGCCCACCTGGAGCCTACAGACTCCAGGACGGAGCCCCCCAAATGCCTTGGGGCTGGGTTCAAACCCAATGGATAGCGTGGATGGGAGGACCCAGCTCAGTCACAACATCTGGGCCACATATGCCCCATTCTATTCTCTACATAGGTCAATTCCGAGAGCAGCATGGGACTGCTAACTGAGCCATCTGCGCGTGAATGGAGGGTTCCTTCTGGAAAGAGAGTGGGAATAGAGATTACCAGCAGTGACTTTGGCTGATGGAAGTGCCTGATAACACTAATTCCCCCATTAAAAAAAATTTTTTTCAACTTGTCAGAGCTGTGAGTCACCCTCTAAGTGAAGGGATTCCCACGCCTATGTGCTAGTCGGCTGGCAGATGCCAAAACAAATCAAAGACCCAGTAGCAAAGTGCTTGGCTAGGTTTGAGCAAGGTGCTGGGGCGGTGTTGTAGGTGAGGCACTGTCACTTCTTGAGAAAGAACTGTCTTCAGAGCAGCAAGTTTCTCTACTAGGCATTTATTTATCCTCTGCCACTTTGCAAAGATGATTCCAGTTCAAAAACCTTGCAACAAAGAGATTGTGTTTGAGGTTAATTAAAGAGAGAAAAGAAAGCAGGACCAGGGAAATAAAAAGAGAATAAAAATGAAAGATACATCTGCTGGGACTGAGTACCAGATAAAGCTATAAGCTCCTCACTGGCCAAGGCAAAAAGGGAAACATCACTTATGGAGCTCTTGACACAAGGGGATAGAAACTACTTTTGTTGAGTATAATCTGGTATTTTTAACATATATAGTATTATTTCCTCACCAGTACCCTTGCCAATAAGCCATTGTTATTCCCGTTTTCTGGGAAGGAGAATGAATCTCAGATGTTGCAGTGGATACTGTGATGGTGCTTCACTGAGATGTCCTCTCCAGGACCAATGCACTCATCCCTCAGCTTCTGGGAATTTTGGCTGCCAACAGCTCACAACAGCATTCCTCCCTGGGAACTGACTTTGGCTGTAGGGAGCTACTTCACCCAAAGTGACACCCTCCCCGCTTCCCCTTCAAGTAGAACTTCTTAGTCCTGCTCTTAGGGTCTAGAGGTCCCAAATGGGGTAACATTTCCATCAGGGGACACAGGAAGTTTTACAATGAACTTCAAATATGGCTGTTACTCGATTATTTTGAACTCCTTGACCTAAAGATCATCAGCAAGGAGAGGAATCCCCATCCTGGCAGAGGTGATTGACCCTGGTCATCAGGAGGAGGTATGGCTAAGCAGTAGGAGCAGAGGAGAATCTGTGTCATGTTCAGGTGATCCACAGGGGCATCCTGTGTGCTACATGCCTGGCTTTCATGGTACGTGAACAAGCTAGGCAGAGTGTGGTAAGGTGGGGTTCAGACCCTTTATGGTTGAGGGTCTGGGTCTCCACCAGGAAAGTTGCCTAGACCAAAAGAGATATTAGCAGGTGAGGAGAATCCAGATCAGGTGGTAGAATAGTGATCGCTAGTATCAGTTGTAGTCTTGAGAGCAACTTCCACAGCTGGTGGTGTAGTTCACCCTACTAACCCTTCTCTTTCAAGTTTCCCAGGAAACAAACCCAACTGGAATCTTGGAGAAGTGATTCCCAAATGGGTCAAACTTCACGGAAGCAAATGGTTCAGGACAGTGCAAGGGGACACTCTGTAGTGGACACTCTGGTCCCCACCTAGATCTCTTCTTTAAGGCTGACCCACCCATCCTAAGCTGCTTGGAATACTGCTGCAGGGGTCCTCACCCAATGGTCTGCCCCCTCCCAGGGATGGCTAATGTGGAGCTGCCGTGCCCGGCTACCTCACTTCAATTTGGGACACCTCTGAAGGACCATCCCAGGTCCAGGGCTCTCTGTAGGATCAGCTGAGGCCTCAATTACAGCTACATTGCAAGTCAGCTTATACCTGTGACCAATCCTGCCTTCCTACCTTCCTTACAGGCATATCTTCCAAGAGCACTTTCCAATAAACCTTGAGCTACAACTCTCAAAGTCAGGGTCCGTCGATTTCCAGAGAACCCAATCGAAAGCATGTTGGTGTAGTTGCTCAAGATATCAACCCAGATATACATATGCCCCCCTGTGTCATGGAGGCACTTTCTCAAAGGAAGCAAAAGTGTTCTTCCACTGAGTTGTAAAATTTTATTAAGTATTTAATAAAGAATCAAAAGTTTTAAAATGTGTATGCTCTTTAGAAGAGGAATTTCCAGTTTTCTGGGTACTATTGTTGTATAACCAACAACATTAAACTTAGTGGTTTAAACAACAGCTGTTTTATCATATTCAGGGATTCTGTGCACCTTGGGCAGGGCACAGTAAGGATGGCCATCCTCTGTTCCATGGTGTCTGGGGACTCAGCTAGCAAGACTCCAACAACTGGGGCTAGAATCTTCCATATGCTTCTTCGCTCACACATCTGGTGCCTAGGCTAGGATGACTCAAAAGTTAGGTTCAACTAGGATTGTTGTGGCCTCTCTGTGTGACTTGGGCATTTCACCGTATGTCACCTGGGTTTCAAACGGGAGAGTCTTGAGAGGGTGCTTTCCAAAAATCCGAGGTGGAAGCTGCATGAATCTTTTTTTTTTTTTGGCTGCCTTGGGTCGTCGTTGTTGCGCGCGGGCTTTCTCTACTTGCGGTGAGCGGGGGCTACTCTTCGTTGCGGTGCATGGGCTTCTCATTGCGGTGGCTTCTCTTGTTGCAGAGTACGGGCTCTAGGCGCGTGGGCTCAGTAGTTGTGGCACGCAAGCTCTAGAGCGCAGGCTCAGTAGTTGTGGCGCATGGGCTTAGTTGCTCTGTGGCATGTGGGATCTTCCCGGACCAGGGCTCGAACCCGTGTACCCCGCATTGGCTGGCGGATTCTTAACCACTGCGCCACCAGGGAAGCCCAGCTGCGTGAATCTTTATGACCTGGCCTCAGAAGTCAAATAGCATCACTTTTGCTGAATTCTAGTGGTTAAAGCTGCACAAGTTCTCCCAGATTTCAGGTGGGAGAACTTGATAGGAGGAGTATCAAAGAATTTGCAACCATTTGTTTTTTTAGACCACACACCACTTGTGGGGATTTATCATAGGGAACTATGGGATTTATCTTAGTGGCTAAGATCTATGTGAAAGGAAGTTTACCACAACATTGTTTCTAATGCAGAAAAACTGGAAGCAATCTAAATGACCAAAGACTCATGGGGTTGGTTAAATAATTTGTGGTACAGTGTGTCAATACTATGAAATACTATGTAGCTATTTTAAAAGACAATATAATATGATGGAAAGATTTTTATAATGTATCGTTAAATGGAAAAATTTGGTTGTAGAGAGAATATATGGTAAAATACGTTTTGATTTAAAGAATAGAGTTTTTGGGAGTTCCCTGGTGGTCCAGTGGTTAGGACTCTGTGCTGTCACTGCCATGGGCCTGGGTTCAATCCCTGGTCGGGGACCTAAGATCCCGCAAGCCGGATGGTATGGCAAAAAAAAAAAAAAAGAAAAAAAGAATAGAGTTTTTTAAATTACAGAAATATTCAACAAACTAATTGAGGTTTTCCTATGCCAGCTCTGAGCTAGGCACTGGGGATACAGAGTAAATAAGAACTTGCTTTTTGCTGTGAAAGAGCTTACAGTCTGAGGGTGAGGATGGTAGCAGTGGTGGTGGTGATGGTGACAGACACATAAGAGGAAGAATGTTTCTATTTGGTGACTTTCCAGAGGAGATAACACTTCAGTTGAGTTTTGGGTTTTTTAAAATTATTTATATATTTTTAAATTGATTTATTTTATTTATTTATTTTTGGCTGCTTTAAGTCTTCGTTGCTGCGCGCAGTCTCTCTCTAGTTGCGGCAACAGGGGCTACTCTTTCTGTGCGCGGGCTTCTCATTGCGGTGGCTTCTCCCATTGCGGAGCACAGGCTCTAGGCTCACGGGCGTCAGTAGGTGTGGCACAAGGGCTCAGCAGTTGTGGCTAGCGGGCTCTAGAGTGCAGGCTCAGCAGTTGTGGCGCATGGGCTTAGTTGCTCCATGGCATGTGGGATCCTCCCAGACCAGGGCTCGAACCCATGTCCCCTGCCTTGGCAGGTGGACTCCCAACCACTGCGCCACCAGGGAAGCCCCTTGAGTTGAGTTTTGAAATAAATTGGCCAGACACATTAAGTGGGGAGGTGTTGTAGTCATGGAGGTTGACCCCCACCCCTGTCTCTTCAACCAATTATAACCTCATTTCTGTTGCTGGTGATTGGTTTAGAAATGGGCATGTTTCCAATCCTGAACAATGTGAGGTGAGGGGGGAGTCTGCTAGGGGGCTCCTAAGAAGAGTTTCCAACTGCCTAATAAAGAGACACGGCATGGTCTCTTTCTTCCTGTTGATGTTGTCATGTCTAGGAGTGAAGTACGAATCTACTGCCATCTTCTTCCAACCTGGAGAGGATTCTATTTTAGAATGAATCTACTCCCAAGGGTGGCAGAGGAATGAGGCCGAAAGAGCTGACTCCTCCACATTTTTGAGCTGCTAGTTGTATAATGCCTAGGACCCATCTTGCCTCCATGCCAAGTGAGAGGGGCATTTCTTGATTGTTTAAGCCAGTTTGAGTCAAGGTGTTCTGTTACTCGCAGCTGAAAGAATGCTAACTCTTGCAGAAGAGCATTCTAGGCACCAGGACTAGATGAGAGAGAGTGGCTTGTAGTTCAGTGTGGCTGCAGGGGAAGCTGTATGGGAAGGAGGAATGGCAAGGGCTGACAACAGAGAGGCCAGTAGGGCCAGGTCATGACAAGATTATGCCATGAGGTTTCCAAGACTTCATCCTGAGGGCAGTGGGGAGCTGGCCAAGAGTTTTTAGCAGTGAAGTGATGTGTTCAAATCTGTATCATAGGAAAATCACTCTAATAGGTAAGAACAATTTGCAGGAGGGAGAGAGATAGAAAGAGAGAGAGAGAGAGAGAGAGAGAGTTAGGGTAGGGAGATCAGTTGGAAGACTTATGCAGATGGGAAGAGATGATTGGGCAGTGGCAGTGAGATGGTTGGAGAGCAGGAGAAAGTCAAGACACAGTAAGCAGGCAGAGCTGGGTACCAGGCTGGGTGATGAACTGGCTCTGTGGGGATGAGAGAGGGGATGAGGCAACCTCCCAGGGCTCAGGCTTGGGCATCTGGGAGGATGGTGATACCATGTACTGAGAAGGCAATGCCAGAAGAAGGTTTGTGTGGGTGTTTCCAAGCTTTGTTAAGAGCTCGGTTTAGACATGGTATGTACATGGTGCCTCAAGATACTAGTAGTGTAGGCAAGCTTACTAAAGGTCATCTCTCGCCTTTCTTCTGATAACCATCTTGATTGGGTTTGGGAAACTATCCCTCCACCACTGGATAGAGTCTTGGGGGCGCTGCCATCATTCTGACCAAAGGATGGACCATGATCTAAGCCTGGACAATTAAATGCTTCCTTTGGAATCTGAACCTTGACCTGTCTCAAGCAAAGTAATCAATCATCCATCCCCCAATATGAGGTTTTGTCACAGTCTGGGCTCCCCTGAACTTAGAGCTTGAGCAGGGCTTTTGTGCAGGAAGTATATTTGGGAAGTGATTCCAAGGAGCAGGAGAGAGGAGTTGGGAAGAGAAATCTAACCCAAAGGTTATCACGTTGGATGCTCCAGTCCACTGGAACCTTCTGAGGAGTGGAACGTGAGTCTCAGAACAGCCTGCAAGGGGGGTAGAGGGAGACACCCATGTCCATTTGACTCCTGACCCTACTGGGTAAAGATGTTCACCCCTGCATCCCTGGGAGGCCCCAGAGTGCGTGCCCAGACAAGTTCCCACAGGCACCACAAGTGGCAGCCTGAGAGAAGCTTGGGGCAGGAAGTGAGAGGCTTGGGCGCATCTCATTTTGAGACGAAGCACTGTCAGGGCAAATTGGGTCAAAACCCTTGCAGAGAAGACCACAGTGGCAGTAGAAGGGAGCCTGAGAGGATGTGAGCCAGGCAGAGAGATGTCTGATACACACCTCGGAAGGCTGTCTGCTGGCTCCTGCTGCCGGGATCTCCAGAACTATACCCACGGTGTCCTCTCCAAGGCCTGATGGTCCACCTGCATGCCACATCATAGCCTACCAGTGGACTCCTTTCAGGCTCACGTTTGCCTATTTCTGTTGCTTAAGATGAAAAAAATGCTAATGGTTGCAACATGTGACATCACAGAGAGCAAACTCAGATACTGTCATAGAGCAAATAACAAAACATTTTCCTGTGGTGTTTCTTGAAAAGGTAAAGTTGGGGGGCTGAGGCATGTCTTCTGACGGTGCTCCCCCCATCATTGTCCTCCCTGAATCCAAGAGAGCACTTGGACTCCTAAAGGGAGGGGTTCACACACTCTTGCCTTTCTCCCCCTTACTCCTGTCTGAGAACAGCAAAGACATACCTTTGACTCATCAACAGCCCTGGCTGGGTGTGCTCCCAGGC
Source organism: Balaenoptera physalus (assembly GCF_965194825.1). NCBI lineage: Eukaryota > Metazoa > Chordata > Mammalia > Artiodactyla > Balaenopteridae > Balaenoptera > Balaenoptera physalus. The sequence goes on along the minus strand of NC_138882.1, from coordinate 150,575,051 downwards.
TAAAAGAGGGTCCTTAATGTACCACAACTGAGAGAGGGCCTGCTTAGACCAAGGTGTCGGCCCTGGGTGGGGGGCTTCATGAGTTTATGGGCACAGGATGGAATCACACTGTAATTAAAACATATGAATTTGTGTGTGTGTGTGTGTGTGTGTGTGTGTGTGCTTTGCATATACATTAAGCCAGCTTTCTTCAGCAGAGATAGTACTGATGGTCACTGACCAGGTATCACTTTTAGGGAACCGTGACGAAAAGGCAGGGAGAGACTTAAGTAAAGACTTAAGAGTCTTGGAATAGAGACACTCCAAGTGGTGTGTTCATTTTTTCAGTCTATAAACATGAACTAAGCTTAGATATTAGGTACCCATGTCTAATAAAGCTGACAGACACAAATATAAAGTTTAATAGGAAATTATAAGAGCTAAGATAAAGGGATGTGTAATGTATCACAAGGAAGTGAGTATTTTATTATGGGAAATCTGGAAAGACTGCCCAGAGGAGGAAGTGCTTAGGTGGGTCTTAAAGGATGAGGAGGAGTTTCCAGGCAGATGATGGGGGAACAGGGAACGGGAGACAAGCAATCAGCATAGCAAAATCACAGAGGTGTAAAGCAGCATGGTGCACAGGGGACACGGTGGAGAGTAATGTTGAGAGTTAGCTAGGAGGGTCGTACTTGATTCTACAGGAAAAAGGAAGCCATTGAGGATTTAATTTGGGAAATAATATTCCCGTATGCATGTTTTACATATTTTAAATAAAACATATGTGTGATGTAAAAAATAGTTCAAATAGTACAGAAAAAGTGAAAAGTAAAAGCCCTCATTGTCCTTTCCTCCCACCTAAACCCCCTCAGTTAACCGTAACAGCTAATAGGTAGAAGTTTCTTGTGTATCCTGCCAAATATTTCTATATACCTCTAAACACAAATTATGTGTATATCCTTTCTATTTCTAACAAATGAATTCATGTTATATATACTATTCTGTAGCTTGCTTTCTTCTCTTAGCAATATATCCTAGACATCTTTTCATATTACGTATAGGGACATCTCATTATTTTTAACAGCTTCATAGTATTGCGTAGCATAGGGGAACAAATTACCCTCCAAAATTACTATGCCCATTTATATAGTCGCTAAGTGTGTATGAATGTTCCAGTTAGGTTTCCTCCTTGTCAACATTCTAGCCATCTTTTTCATCTTGACGATCCGATATCTCATTGGGATCTCATTGACAGTCTTGACAATCTGGTATCTCATTGTTTTAATTTGCATTAATTAATTGAATTATAAGTAAGGGGCTCATCTTTTTACTGTGTTTATTAACCATTTGTTTTTGTTTTTATGCAAACAGCTTATTCATATCCTTTATTTACTTTTATGTCTGTTAGTCATTAAATTATTAAAATTATTTATATTTTAATGAAATTAGACTTTTGTTTATAAATAAGTTATAATAGTGCATATATATATATTATATATATATATAATGTATATTAATTGTCTTTTGAGTTTGTTTACAGAGTTTTTGCCACATGGAAATTTTAATTTTTTTATGTTCTCAAATTTATTATTTTTTTCTCTGACAGCTTCTAGGTTAGTGTCATGCCTGAAAGTCTTTGCCCTCCCTAGGTTATGAAATAATTCATCCATGTTTTCCTCTAGCACTTTTTCGATTTCATCATTCGTGTTAAAATCTTTTTAAAAAATATTTATTTATTTATTTGGTTGCACCAGGTCTTAGTTGCAGCAGGCGGGCTCCTTAGTTGCAGCTTCTGGGCTCCTTAATTGCAGCTCACCAGCTCCTTAGTTGCAGCACACGGGCTCCTTAGTTGTGGCATGTGAACTCTTAGTTGCAGCATGCATGTGGGATCTAGTTCCCTGACCAGGGATCGAACCCAGGCCCCCTGCATTGGGAGCGTGGAGTCTTATCTACTGCACCACCAGGGAAGTCCCTATGTTAAAATCTTGATTCTATCTGGAATTTCATTTAGATGTGTTCATTCCTGAGCGCACACTTTGCTAGCAACTTGCTCTCTTCATGGTCTTGTATATTCCCAACTACTTCTTCCATTTGTTTAATCATGTTTGGATTTTCTTAACCAAGAGAGAGTCTTCTATTTCCAACTTAGAGGAGAGGCTTGGAGTGAGGACCTGTGACCAAACTGCAGGTGATAAAGACAAAAGTAATAGGAAATTCTGAAGCCTGCTGTCCTGTTGGTATCCGAGACCTTTCACATTCTACACAAGAAGGGTAAGTGCAAATGTAGACACTTGTTATGTCATGGAAATGTGAGGTGGGTGGGCAGGTGAGTAAAATAGTGACTCGTGCTAGTGAGGATGTGGTGGCCAGGACACGCTCACGGATGCTGCTGGGACTGTCCCTGGGAACAGCCCCTCTGGAGGGCAGGGTGGCAGACAATTCCTGTTCCTTGACCCAGTAAGTCTGCTTCTGGGGATTAACTTGAACAGATAACCAGAGAAGCCAGCTTTCACATACTAGAGAGTTTATCATCACAACAAAATGAATAAGAAAGAAACATTGAAACAGTTGTAATAGCCAGAGGTTATGATGAGATAAAAGTAATAATGCTTCAGCCATATCAGAGAATATTTTGCAGCCATTAACAATCATGTTTTAAAGAAATACTCAATGTCATGGGGAATGTTTATAATATAACTTTAAGTGAAAAACATAAAATCTAAACTACTTATATAGTATGAGACAATTTTTTTCCCAAATTATGTGTGTGTGAGGTGTGTGTCTGTGTGTTATGTCTCCACCAGTTAGTAGCTCTGAATAAGTGAGCAAGTCACTTATCCTCTCTAAGTGCCAGGGTTTTTTTTGTTTGTTTGTTTTTTATATTTGGCTGCGTTGGGTCTTCGTTGCTGCGCGGGCTTTCTATAGTTGTGGTGAGCAGGGGCTACTCTTCGTTGTGGTGGGCAGGCTTCTCATTGTGGTGGCTTCTCTTGTTGCAGAGCACAGGCTCTAGGCACGCAGGCCTCAGTAGTTGTGGCTTGCAGTCTCTAGAGTGCAGGCTCAGTTGTTGTGGCACGCAGGCTTAGTTGCTCTGCAGCATGTGGGATCTTCCCGGGCCAGGGCTCGAACCTGTGTCCCCTGCATTGGCAGGTGGATTCTTAACCACTGCACCACCAGGGAAATCCCTAAGTGTCAGTTTTATCCTCTGCAAAATGGGGCACTTGTGGTTCTTATCTCATGGGGTTGCTATAGGTATTAAATAAGACTGAATAACAACAAAACATGAAAAGTAATTAAAGACCAAATAGAAATATCTTAAAATGTCAACCATAGCAGGGTTACAGATGCTTTGATTCTTCTTCTTTGCAATATTTTGGTATTTTCAAATTTTCTAAAATGGCATAATATAACTTGGAAATAAGGAAATGTGCTTAGGTAAGTGAGCAAACTATTACTGTTGTTCTTTCAACAACAAGCTATATGGCTTGAATGTAAACAACTGAATTTTTTAAACAGAAAATATAGGGAATTCCCTGGCAGTCCAGTGGTTAGGACTCCGTGCTTCCACTGCTGGGGCCCTGGGTTCGATCCCTGGTCAGGGAACTAAGATCCCGCAACCTGTGCAACGTGGCCAAAAAACAACAAAAAAAAGATAAACAGAAAATACATTCTAATTGTCAAAAAATTAAAGGTATAAAACTGGACAGATACGAAGAAAGTAAATCTTCTGCCCAGCCCTGTCCCACAGGCACCCAGGGGCTCTCTGTGGTGACCCCCACTATCACCAGTTTAATTGCTTTTTCCTAGTGTGACTTTTGAGAAATAAAAAGATTCCCACACCTAGTGACTTAATCTGGATTTGACAGCAACCTAACTCGAAGTGGCTTAAGCAAAGCAGGGAATTTTTTGGCTCATGTAGTTGAAAAGCCCAGGGGTGGCTCTGGCAGCAGGTTTGGCTGGGTCCAGGTCCTCAAACACCACCATTAGCATGTGTTTCTAACTCTTGGCTTTGCTTCCTTTGGTGTCAGCTTCATTCTCAGACAGACTCTCCCTAAAAAGCCAAGATGGCCATTGATGGTTCCAGCTTGGTAAGTCCCACGAAAAAGCAGCATTCCCTTCTGGTAACTCTGCCAAGAATCCCAGATTTTCCTCTCATTGGCCTGTTGTGGATCAAGTGACCACCTCAGGCCCCCATCCCTGTGCTCAAAGGCCATAGAATGCTCTGATCAGCCAGGCAGCGTGAGGTCAGCCTCATCAGAACCAAGAGGAAGACGGAGAGAGTTCCTCCGAAAGGAAAAGCGGGTTTTGCCACCAAAGAAGGGGAATGAAAGCTGAAGGGGCAGAGTAAGATATGTGGCCACCACCCTACCCTAGTACGTCTAGAAAAATAGTCCATTTGCTAAGCAAGTCATCCTCTCCTTTTCAGAGATCCATGTAAAAAGGGAGGTGTCTGCATTCCTGCCAGTGGCTTCACATGTGCATGGTGTAACCATCCCTGGGAGGCCTGGGTGTTGCCAAGTCTTCTGCCCAGCAACTCACACGGACTTTGCTTCATCCTGGGGAGTTAGCTTCTTAAGGTACTTTTTGTATTTCAGTGAATTCAATAAGCATTTTAAAAAACACCAAAAGGGAGGTCTTCCCTGGTGGCACAGTGGTTAAGAATCAGCCTGCCAATGCATGGGACACGGGTTCGATTCCTGGTCCGGGAAGATCCCACATGCTGCAGAGCAACTAAGCCCGTGCACCACAACTACTGAAGCCCGCGTGCCTAGAGCCCATGCTCTGCAACAAGAGAAGCCACCGTAATGAGAAGCCCGCACACCACAACGAAGAGTAGCCCCCACTCGACGCAACTAGAGAAAGCCCACACGCAGCAATGAAGACCCAAGGCAGCCATAAATAAGTAAATAAATAAATGAATTTATAAATTAAAAAAAAAATTTAGCAAAGTTTCTAGATACAGGACAATATACAAAAATAATTATATTTTTCTACAGTAGCAACAAACAATTTGAAAATGAAATTTGAAAATGTAATTTATAATAACATCAAAAAGCATCAAATACCTAAGAATAAATGCAATAAAATATGTGCAAAGCCTTTACTCTGAAACTTTAAATTAGTGCTTCAGAAAGTAAAAGAAGACCTAAATAAATGGAGGGATATACCATGTTCATAGATTGGAAGACTTAGTACTTTTTTTGTGTGTATGTGTGGTGATAGGACTACAGCAAGGGGACAGTGAATGTTTCATTCCTATTCCTATGAGGCATTCAAATAGAAATAATTCTCATATCAATGATAAGTAGCTTTATTGCTAAGAACTGCCATGGAAAGTGCCAGAGGATCACCCCATTTTTAATATGAGGTCCATATATGGAGATGCTCTCACTAACTCAGTGACAGTAGGGTATACAGTTTGAGTTCTGTCTTTAGCTGTGGCATTGAATGGTTGAGCTGTCCACCTGCTCTGTCTCCAACTTCATTCCTTACTTTGATGAACTGATCAGATTGCAGAATTAAGAGTGAAGGCAATGGCAGAGATTAAAGTGACAACTTCTGAGATGTAAAGTGACTTGGATTCTATCCATCCATCCATTCATTCATTCAATATAAGGTGTTTAACCTTATATTAAACACTTACCATATACTATGCATTTTACTAAGTATTAGGATACAAAGATGACTTGGTATCTCTTGACAAAGAGATCACCTCTTGGGGAATTCTGTGGTGGTCCAGTGATTAGGACTCCATGCTCTCACCTCTGAGGGCCTGGGTTCAATCCCTGGTTAGGGAACTATGATCCCACAAGTCATGTTGCACGGCCAAAAAAAAAAAAGGGATCACCTCTTAAGGAAGATACAGACATCTAATCATCTAGTTTACTATGCAGTCTACTAAGTTTATACACAATATCAGTATACCTAAATATATAGAAAGTACAATGAAAGTTCAGAAGGAGCAGCATCTAAGCTGGCCCGAGGGTCAGATGGAGTTTAAAGGAATAGAGAGTTGTCAGGTGAATAGCTGGGGATTTCAGTATTGTTAAGGTGCTGATTCTTCTCAAACTGACCTGTAGATTCAATGTAATTCCAATAAAAAATTTAACAGCTTTTAAAAGTTAACACTGATTCTAAAATTTATATGAAAATGCAAAGAACCTAAACAGACAGTGCAATTTTGGAGAAGAACAAAACTTGAGGACTTAGACTACCATACATAAAAACTCATTATAAAACTTTAATAATTAACACAATATAGTATTGGCACAGAGTAGACAAGCAGACCAATGATACAGAACAGAGAACTCAGAAATAGGCTTATACATACATGAACACTTGATTTATGACAAAAGGGCCATGACAATTCATTAGAAGAAAAGGGGTATTAAAAAAAACAACTGGTGCTAGGACTTCCCTGGTGGCACAGTGGTTAAGAATCTGCCTGCCAATGCAGGGGACACGGGTTCGAGCCCTGGTCCGGGCAGATCCCACATGCCTTGGGGCAACTAATCCCACGCCACAACTACTGACCCTGAGTGCCACAACTCCTGAAGCTCGTGCGCCTAGAGCTCGTGGTCCGCAACAACAGAAGCTACCGCAATGAGAAGCCCACGCACTGCAACAAAGAGTAGCCCCTGCTCACTGCAACTAGAGAAAGCCCGCGCACAGTAACGAAGACCCACCGCAGCCAGAAATAAATTTATTTTTTAAAAAAGAATATTCATAGCATTATTTATAATAACCAAAAACTGGAAATGACCCAAATGTCTATTAACAGTAGAATAGATAAATAAAATATAGTGTGTGTATATACAGGTACATATATAGAGAGTGAAATATTATATAGCCATGAGAAAGAACAGGCAATTGCTACATGTAGCAACACTTATGAATCCCTTGGACATAATGTTGGGCAAAAGAAGCCAGGCACAAACAAGTACATACTATATGATTCCATTTATATGGAGTTCCAAAACGGACAAAATGAATATGTGGTGACAGAGATCAAAATAGTGGTTACTCTGTAGGTGATATGGCTGGGAGGGCACATGAAAGAGCCTTCTGGGCACTGGAAATGTTCTGAATCTTGATCTGAGTGGTGGTTATAATTCATTAAGAAGTGCACTTAAGATTTGGACAATCTACTGTTTGTAAGTAGACTAAAAAAAAAAAAAAACATAAAAAAGTTTAAAGCATCAGTGTTCATCAATGTCTCCCCGTTGCTTACAGGAGGAAATCCAGATTTTTCTTCAGAGCACTGATCCCAACAGCAATTAGCTCCTTGTTTGGCTTCTACTCATCCCCCCCACCCCCCGCAGACGGGAAGCGTCGTGAGGTCAGAACCACGGCTGTACTTTTCACTGCTGTCATCCCAGCTCCTAGCACAGTCCCCAGCAAAGAACAGATGCCCAATCAATACATATTTTAGATAAATGAATAGATGAGTAGTGGCTTTATCTTGTTCCAATAGCAACACTTCTGAGTTGCAACACTTCCATTGCTCAGATCCCCCCCCCCCGCCCCCCGGAGGTTTCTGGAAGTTTCCCAGCTCTGTCCAGTCCTGGCGAGTAGCTTACTCCTGCCCGTCACAGTTAAACCACCAGCGGCTCTCACCTGGACCCTCCCACAGCTTCCCAACTGCTCTCCCCGCCCACCTCCCTCCCCTCCCCTTCTCCACCCAGAAGCCTGGGTAGTGTTAATAGGTAATTATCAGATCGCTCTCTTCTTAAAGCCCTCCCGGGGTGACCCTTTACACTTAGGATAAAGTCCCATGGTTCACAAGGCCCTTCTGGACTGGCCTTTGCCTGCCTCTCTGACTGCTGTCCTGTGACGCCCCCTTCACTCAGGCACACTCTGGCCACGCTGGACTTCTTTCTGTGCCTCAGTCAGGCTAAGCTCGCTTCCGCCTCAGGGAGTTTGCACTTGTGCCCTCTGTCTGGAATGTTCTTCCTCCAGATCTTGGCCCGCCTAGTGGATACTGAGGTGTGCCCCCCATGTCTCCCTTCGGGGCTGAGGTCCTCATTCCCCCAGCTGCCGAGAGTGTTGCTGGCAGCAGCTGGCAGTTGAAACTCCGGTAATGACTCTCTGCTGAAGACAGCTGGCTTGCTCAAAGTCTTGCCCCTTCCTGGGGGCAGCTACCCAATGGCTGGTCGGTGTGAGGGTACAAAGGCCCGTCCTGGTTGCCTGGAGCTGGGACAACTCTTAAAGGCTAGCCTTGCTCCTTGATCCATGGGGGTGAGTGGAGGCCTTTGCTGTGACTCCAGCGTAGCCCAGCTTCTCCCTTGACTCTGCACTGCCTCCCTCCCTGGCCCATAGGTGTCCAGCCTTGAGCAACCCAACAAGCTGCCTGCGTGCAAATCTCCATCTCAGCATCTGCTTCCGGGAGTCTGATCTGAGCCACCTGGTGGGCATCTCACCAGCATTCCGGTTTCAGCTAAGCATCCTCCCTGGCCAACATGGGCAATGCTGCCCCGATCTGTCACCCTACCCTATTTTATTTTTATCACCTTTTGAAACTACCTCTTATTTTTGTTCATTCATCTGTTGTCTCTCTTCCCCACTAGAACATTCATTTCCACAAAAGCTGCTGTCTTGTCCTCACGGTGTCCCCATGTGCCGATGACAGTGCCTGGTGCATAGTTGATGCCCACTAAATATTTGTGGACTGAACATATGTGGGCAGACGAGTGAGTGGGTGCAGGAATGAATGATTCTGTGAGTGATGCCTGCCTTTCCTGCTCTCCCCTGCCCTGCCCCGCCCCACCCCCCAGAGTCCCTGAGCCAGGCTGCAGCCCCCTCCCCCATGTGACCCCGGCTGAGCTTGGGGCCTCCTGGGAGGATGGAGCCTGCAGCCGTCTTGGCTGCTTGCCCTGTATTGATCAAAGCTGGGAGGCCTGCTGGCTGAGGTCTGTCCCAGCCCATGGGGGCGGGGGAGTGGGAGGGGGTTTCTGGCTGAGTTTCGAGCAGGGCTTGCCTGGGGCAGAGCAGTGCTGGCTAAACATCCATCTCCTGACAGCACCCTTTCCCCACACCTCTCAGGTGGACGGCTGGGCAGGAGGGTGGGTGGACAGAGGCAGGGCTGCGGCGGGGCTTGGGCAGTGAAGGCTCCTGGCCTCTTGCAAAGGTGCACATTTGATCTCACATCACTGTTTATGGAGATCCTACTATGCACCCTCTCTTGGGACCAAGGAGTGGACATTTATACAGACTTGTTGAGCATCCCCTGAGCGAGCAGAAAGCACTGTGCAGGACCCAGGGGTGAGGTTCTCAGTGAGCTCACGTTCCAGTGGGAGTCATACTTGTAACAGCTCACTGTAATCCAGGGCACAGAAAAGGAAATGCTGAGTGAGGGGAGGTGCCAGGGAAGAAGCCCAAGGATGGTCTCTCCCTTCAGAGTCCTGACTTGAGAATGAACAATGGAGATAATTCCCATGTGGCCAAAAGGGACCTTTATCCAGAGAGGAGAAGTGACTGGCCCATGGTCACAGGGTTGTTAGCAGTTAAGCTGCGGCTGAAGCCCAGTGTCCTACCCTGTAGGTGGACTCAAGGAGTAGAATGTTCTGGCATCCTCAGTCCTCTGCATGTGCTGAGCACCTCCTCTGGGCCAAGCCAGGTGATGGGTGCTGGAGATGATATGGGAAGGGACGGGGCACCCACCCTGACCTCAGGAGCTCACAGCCCAGGCAAGAGTGCACACACATGCATGTACACAAACGCACACACACCAATAATTCAAACTCATCCCATGCTGAAGGTGCACAAAGCTAGGAAACTGGATGGCAGAGGAGGAGTTCATTAACTGCATCAGAGATAATCTGAGAAGCCCTCATAGACAAGGTGGTCCTTGAACTGTGTCTTAAAGATGAGTGAGTTTTAAAAAGCAGGAGATATTGGGAAGAGGCAGGGCAGCCCAGGCCTGGGGCATGGCATGAGGAAAGGCATGGAGGCTGCTATCTTCTGCTGCCTGTGCAAAGGCAGTAGCTCCCTTCCAGGTCTTCAGACTCCAGACTCCTCACCCTTCTCCGCATAAACCATACCACTGCCAGAGTGAGTGCTCTGAAATACGACTCTTAGTATATGCCACTGTCCTGCTCAAAGCCCATCAGTAGCTCCCCACTGTCCTCTGGATAATGTCCTGTCATCATAGAACTTGAGTGCTAGAGGTCACGTCAGGCATCCTGTGTCCACTCACACCCATTTTACAGAGAAGTAAACTAAGGCCCAGAGAAGATCATACAGCAAGTCAGGGCCCAAGCTGGAACTAAAATAGTGCCCTTCTAAACCCTAGGCAGGGCTCTTTCCCAATCACCTCACCCTCTTCCCTTCCCCTACCACCCAGCTGATATTTAAGGAACCTAAGAAAGTTTGGGCATCCTCATCACTGGTGAAAGTCTCAGAATATCATATATCAAAGCTGGGAGAGACCCTAGCTAGCACTTAACTCAGGCCCGCATTTTACAGATGAGCAAATTGAGGCCAGCAAGGCAAGAATTGAATCATTGTGACTCATCAGCTTCGCGGTTCATAAAATACTTGCACGAAGATTCTCACTGAACTCTCACAACTCTGGAAAGTAGACTGGGTTAAAAAGTTCTCGTGCCCATCTGATAGACGAGGAAATTGAGTCCCCAAGAGCCAAGCAATGGCTCAAGGTCACATGGTGGCTTCATCTGTTCATTCTGCATGTATACACTGTGCATTCGCTCTGTGGTAGACCCGGTGCTGGGGGCAAGCAGGCTCAGGACCATTCTGTTCTCTGGGTGCTCACAGCCTACTTGGTGATTCCGACAGGCTGCAGCTGCGGTGCCCTGCAGTGAACACCAGCATAGGAAACCCGGGACCTGGGAAGCCCGTGGCAAGACTTTGTGGCGGGGTGGGGCAGGCGGGAGGTAGTCTTTCGGGGGAATTCAGGGTGGGAGCAGAGAGAGAGGGAGTTCCACGCAGGGCCCTGGCCAGCCTCATGCTTCCCTCCTGCCAACTCCAGCTCCTTCCTGGAGGATTTAAGACTGTGTAGAGCAGTTGTTTTAAATTTCCGGGCAGGGGGCTGCAGGGGGGGAGGGGGCTGCAGGCCGTCTGGGGTGCGGGCTGCTATTTCCCAGGGCCCTTTGTGGGATGCAGCTCTCCAGGCTAGAGGCTCCCACAATTGCTTCCAGCTGGGCTGTCAGCCAGCCTGGAGGAGCTGGAGGTAGGTGAAGGGGAGGGGGCAAGAGAGGAGCACAGCGGCATGAGGGGTCTCCTCCAGCCCCGTGTCCCCTTGCCTCCCTGGGTGGCTGCTCTTGCAGGGGTATCAGGCCTGGCTGGGCATCCTAGAACATAAATGTATCTATAAACCGGGAATCCATCCAGCCTGGACGTTTCTGAGCTTTATGGCCTTTATGCGCTTAATCTTTCATTTCCTCTCCCCTGCTTCATCTCCCCACTCACTTCCCCTCTTTCCCGGGAGGAATTGCTCCATTCCTCCTCCCCCATGGCGTGTTGAGGCTCCTCAGGCCCCTTTGTCAGAAGGTACCTGTGTGTGCAGCTGTCCCTTGGTCTCTGTCTGGGCCCCCACCACACACTCCCTTTACTACAGCAGCGGTGAGCAAATACCGCCTGGCATAAAATCCCCCCTTAGCTACTCAGCACCCAGAGGACAAACTCCTAAGCCAGGCAGCCAAGACCCCCCAGCCTCCTCTTTCTGCTCTCCTCTGGCAAACCCCGAGCTCCAGCCAAAGGAACCGCAGCAAGTTGTGTCAGTGCCTCTCCCTTGCTCATTGGGTCCCTCGACCAGAATATCCATCGCCCATCTCTCCCCACTGGGCTCCGTGCTCAGGCATCACTTCCAGACACCAGCTCCCAGGGCGGGTTGGGGCCTGTCCTCTGTGTGCCTTATTTTCTGTAAAAGGAGAACACTATTTGGTTGGTTTGTCTCTCAAGACTATTGATAGATGAAGGGGCGGGGGTAGCTTTGGAGGTCGTACAGGACTGTATCAATTTGAGGGAAGGGATGCTAGTTCTCCTCTACCATTTGGCAGTGGGGATGGGGGGGTGGGTGGTTCTACTTTCATGGAAACATATTGCTTTTACCTTAAAAGTCATTTTGTGACTCTTTCCGGGGGAATCCTAGGACTAGATTCTGGGGGCATGACTTGTCTCTGGTATCCTAGCACCTGGCCAGGGTCTGGCTAAGGAAATCTCTCATGTGAGAAATCCTCCAGTTCCTTCTCTTCTTTTATACAAGGGAGACCAAGGCCCAGAGAGGGAAAGGAACTCACCCAAGGTCACACAGCAAATCAAGGCAGGGTTGGGACCATTTCCTTTAAAAGATACTAAAAAAACTGTTAATGAAAAGAGCCCTTGGGTGGGAGCCCAGAGAAGAGTAGGTTTTAGCCCCAGTTTAGCCCCCACCCCAATCCCAAACAAGACACATGCCGGTAATCTCCTTGGACACCTCTCCTGTCCCCCTCCCCCACTTGGTTTCCTTCCTGCCAGTTCTGGTGGTGGGGGTGGGGAATACTTTCTGAGAGCAGACTGCTCCTTTAAGGACCCTCCCTCCCTCCCTCCCTCTCCTCTAGACTCTTGGGAGAGCTGGGTCAGGACTGGGGGGGAAGGGGGAGGACTTGGGGGAAGTGGGGCGGCGGCAGGTCCCAGCTGCAAGGCCTGGTAGGTCCTACACTCAGAGAATGAGTCTGCACAGGACAAAGAATGTCAAATGTCCCTTTTGTTCTGGGGGTAGGGTGGGACTAGAGCCTGGGCCAGCATGGGGAAGAACAGAGCAGGATGGATGTGTACTGGCCAGGACTGGGTAGGTTCTCTGAGGGTCCAAGAGCGTGAAAGGTCAGACAGATGAGTCTCTAGTCTGCCCTCCCAGGTCCAAGAGTGCTTTGGCCTCTTGTGGGGGAAAAGCCACTTGCTTGAGGTGGGAACTTGGTAGGCCTGGGCCCCACACATCACAGTCACTAGGCTTTCTCACTGGGTTCTCTCCACCCCTCGCCCACCAGCTGTGGAGCCCTCAAAGGTGCCAAGCACTGTGCTCTCCCAATGTTCCAAAGACCCCATGTAGTGGTCTCATCACCCCATCTCACAGGGGTGGGAAGTGATGGTCAAGGAGGGCAGTGACTTGTCCCTGGCCACTCAACTAGGAAAGAGCAGAACCAGGATTTGAAATCAAGTCCAGTTCCAAAGCCCAGGAACCTCTCCCCTTTCCCTTGAGGGCAAAGGTCACTCCAGGACACATTTTAACTGGACAAAGGGATCTTCCAAAATGTGAAGTAACTTGCCTCAGGTCACCGAGCCTGTTTGGGACAGGGACTGGCCAGTCCAGCGCAACTGCCTGCTCAGACTGGCTTCAGACCCGAAAGACCTAAGCCTCACAGCCTCAGGATGTGGGAGCCTCTCTTCTTCCTTGGGGTCAGTTGAAGCACCTGGGTTTCACCTTGGAAACCTAGGCTGTAGGTTGGCTCCTTATCAGCTGTGTGTCTGTCACAATGTCGAGGCTCCTGGAGGCTGAATTTGCTCCCCTGTACAATAGGTTCTGCCACGTTGGGTGGTTGGAGCCCTAGGAGACCGTGGCGGCAATGGTGAGCTGTGCTGACCGGGCTTCCCTGGAGGCCAACTCCCTCCTTCCCTTCCTTTCTTCCTCCCTCCCTGCCTCCTCTTGCCTCTCTGGTCTTGAGATCAGATCAGGCCTGATTGATGGGCCACAGGAAGCTAGTTCAGCAGAGGCTGGGAGACACGGCAGGGGAGCAGGAGCGGGAGGAGGAGAAGGAAGTGGCATGAGAGAGCCTTGTCTTAAGGTTCCTGTTCAGAGGCAAGAATTCATTTCATGGGGGCTCATAGCTCTTGAGTTACTCACTGCCGTCTCACCCCCCAGAACCCCAGACTGTCCTGGAAGGGAGCGTCCCCCTCCTTGCCCCAAAGTGTCCTTGGGAAGGCCCTGCCCAAGCACTAGAAGAGCGGGTCCTAGAGCTGGGTGGCCCCGGGGCCTGCCAGCAATTCCCCACCTCATGGGTCCACCGCTCAAAAGGGGACTGGAGTGGGGGTGGGGGGTGAGCTTGTCTTGAAGCCGGTGAACACCCTGTTCTCAGTCAAGTGCATGTTTATTTGGGGTGGCCTGGGGAGCCCAGAGGAGACTGGGGGAGCTCTAAGGCTGCGAAAGCCCCCCACCTTGGTGCCTCCCTGGACCCAGGTCTCCCAAGTCTGCTCCCCCTACACCCACATGTTCCCTGCCTTCCACTTAGGCTGAAAAATTACCCCCTACCCACAAAGGAGTGGGAGATTAACTTCAGCTTGTCCCCCTCTGCTGGGCTGGATTGATTTCTGAGTCTTTCAGGGAAGATGCTCAGGCCCTTTAAAAATAAATAAATAAATAAATTGAAGACCAGATTTAAAGTCTTGCCTGAATGCTCCCAACCCAGCTTCTCCCTCCCTCCTCCCCCTGGAGCTCCTGCGGCCCCCACTGCCTGAGTCCCTCCTGGGCATTTAGGCCTTCCAGTTGAATGGGAAGAGCAGGCAGGCACCTGGTGTTCTTTGAGGGCCTCCAAAGTGCCGGCTTTGGCTCTGTGCTGCAGGCCTTACCTCTCTGACCTCTCTGACTTCAACCTCCTAACAACCCTACAGGCAGGTGGTGTGATCTCCACACCCCCCTCCTCCCTAGAGCCTGGCAGAGGGGAAAAGTCAGGCTGAGAGAGGGTGGGGAACTTGCCTGAGGCGGCAAACAGGCAGAGTTGGGGCTGGTCTTCAGGTCTTCCCAACTGAGTCCAGAGTTGCCCCCTATGCCACCCCTGCCCATGATCTCCAGGGTCAAAGTGCAGGGTGGCCGAAATGGGCAGGCATCAGAGCCGGGAGGAGCCTCACAGGCCGTTTTAGAGGAACTTGTCTCATCTGGCTAGAGAGACTGAGGCCCAGAGAAGGCAGTGGGCTTAGCTAGGGTTCCACAGCAGTTATTCTTGGGGCCACACATGGTGCTAGGGGCTGGGGAACACCGTGAACAAAAGGACAAGGTGCTGGTCTCATGGACCTCTGATGGGAGACAGCAGTGCACTTAGGGCTCTGATAAGGGAAGTAT
Organism: Balaenoptera physalus; assembly: GCF_965194825.1. Lineage (NCBI taxonomy): Eukaryota > Metazoa > Chordata > Mammalia > Artiodactyla > Balaenopteridae > Balaenoptera > Balaenoptera physalus. The sequence goes on along the minus strand of NC_138882.1, from coordinate 150,560,026 downwards.
GGGAGCCTCTAATTGCACAGAGCAGCCCCTAACACAGTCTACAACTCTTAGGAAGGCTTCCTGGAGGAGGTGACTTCTGAAAATTAAAAGGTAGCTGAAGATTGTCAGAGAAGGACCAGTGGGGAAAAAATGCTCCAAACATGGGAGTTTTCTCCATTCTCTGCCCCCAGGACACAACTGGAGAGTTTTAAGTGGTGAACTACACGCTGGCTTAGGGTTGCCAGGTAAAATACAAGATGCCTGGTAAATTTCAGAATTTCAGATAAGCAACAAATAGTTTGTTTCTAGTATAAATAGGTCCCATGCAATATTTTCGACATACTTATACTAAAAAGATTATTCATTGTTTATCTGAAATTCTAAGTTAACTGAGAGTCCTATATTTTTATTTTCTGTATCTGGCAACTCTGCACTGACTGCCACAGGGAGTTGGGTTGGAGGGTCTGAGACTGGAGGCCAGAGTCAGTGAGGAGAGGGTAGAGACGTTAGGAGATTGAGTTTGGATGGAGTGAGGAGGAGAAGGAAGAGGCAAGGCTAACACCCTGACATCTAAGCAACCAAGCTGGGGCAGGGAGGTGGCATTGCCAGGGAGGATGGTGGGAAGAAGTCAAGGAGCACAGTGAGTTTAGTTATGGACAGTTATGGCTGAGATTCCCCAGGGGCATCCAAGTAGAAATGCTTAGGTGACAGTTGGGGACAGGGTTAGAGGCATAGTGACTGAGGTGTTATTGGCAAAGTGGGAGAAAGGAGATTCCAACTGAGGTAACAGCAGGGGCAGGGGTATAGCAGTGTCCCCCATCACATGCCCCAGTTGTAACTACTGGCTCAGAGGGCTGGTGCCTGGCTGCAGCTGGCCCTGGTCCCTGGCAGTACCACCCCAGCTCTCCCAGCTCTGCCTCTGCTGGTCTCCTGAGTACTGGAATTTGACTTTATCTCCCCAGAGGTCACTTTGCCCAGGGCCTGGACCTGGGGGTGGACATTCCTCACATTCCGTGGTCCTCACAGGAGACTGCAGGCCCAGGTTTCCAATCAACCTTAGCTCCTCTTGGCAAGACTTACTGAAGGCCTACTATGTATCCCTGGGGTCTGGGCTCGGGGGTCTGACCAGTTTGAGTCTGAATTCTCACTCTGCCTCCTACCAACTGGGTGACCCTGGGCTGGTTACCTCTCTTTCCCGAGCCACAGTGTCCTCTCCTGTAAATTGGGGATAATTCTGACAGGGGCATTGGGTGGTCATGTCTTCAAAACACCTACCTCACGCTTGGCATTCAGTAGGTGCTCTATAATACTAATTGCTCCTTTGCCTTCTCTGAGCCTCTGTTTCCTCATTTTTAAAGGAGAACAGGGACTTCCCTGGTGGCCCAGTGGTTAAGCATCCACCTTCCAATGCAAGGGATGAGGGTTTGATCCCTGGTTGGGGAACTAAGATCCCACATGCTGCAGGGCAACTAAGCCCGCGCACCATAACTACTGAGCCCGTGCGCTTTAGAGCCCATGTGCCACAACTAGAGAAGCCTGCGCACTGCAACGAAGAGCCCATGCACCGCAACTTGAAAAGATCCCACAGGCCACAACGAAGATCCCTTGTGCCACAACTAAAGCCCGATGCAGCCAAATAAGTAAAAATTTAAAAAAAAATTTTTTTTTTAAATAAAGGAGAGCAATAATAGAACCTCCCATGACAAGCCAGGGACTGGTCATGTACAGGCTGTGATGCCCCACAAGGTAGCTATGTGGGAGGCCTCAGAACCCCATACTTCTCAGGGTCAGCAGAGGCTGGAAGCAAAGTCTGAGGTGACCTCAGCTGGGCAGGGAGCAGGCAGATGGACAAATGACTGTAGCTTCCATGATCTGGCTGTTGGGAACCACTGGGCTGGCCAGAGGGCCTTGGTGGGAAAGGCTGATAGAAACTGAGGCAGGGGAGCCCACAGACCTGGGCAGCTGGGCCTCTGCTCTGAACTCTGTTATGTAGGGTTCCCCTCTGCCTTCCTCCAGCCCCACTCCTCCCTGCAAGGTGAGGTGTACTTGGGGCCAAGGGGACATGCCCACCTGGGATCTGGAATTCCCTGCCCGAAGCATCCGGAGCCCACTCCCAGGACCTGGGTCTGTCCTCCCAGTGGACTGTGCTGCAGGTGTATGCAAACCTAGGCCTGTGGGGTGGACAAAGAACCTGTTTGCGGGGGTGGAGGGGAGGTGCCCCTGCGAGCTTGGACATGGGGCTGAGTCCCCAGGTCTGAACACAAGGACTCTTGCAGAAGGGAGGAAGCAGGTGGGGAGAGAAGGAGGAACCTGGCAGGTGGCCTGCCATTTGAGCTCTTGCCCCAGGCCGCAAGTGTTAGGGGTGGACTGCCCTATGGAGGTACCATTGCCAAGGAAGTCCCGTGGTGGTAGTTAGAAGCTTTGATCCAATGATGGGCCAGTTTTGCCTGCCGATTCCCAGACCCACCCTCCCTCCCCCATGGAAATTCATATTCCTGGGTCTTAGAGAAGTTCCTGGAATTTGCATGTTTAACAAGGATGGCCAGAGGCCATGCCGGGAGCTTTGTGTCCAGAAACTTGTTTAATTCTCACAATAACCCTGCAAGGGAGGTAGCTAGGAGGAAACCCAGCTGGCAAGGAGACTTGCCTAAGACCTCACAGCTGCTATATGACAGAGCTGGGACAGCTCAGCACAACATGCTATCTCCTTGGACTCTCTTGCCCCTCCCAAACCCCACAACCTCAGAAAGAGATAATGGCACACATAGAATTTGGGTCAAAATTCTGAATTCCTTTTGGTCAGATTCTACTTGGTCCCAGGGAAACAAAGCTTAGAATTCAATCATGAAGCAAAAGTCCTCTTCTCTGTGCAAGAGGATGTGGCCTGGTGAGGGTCCTTACCCCCTGCTGCCTCTTTGTTACCATCCAGGCACTGATGTCTCCCATGCTGGTCTCTCCAGCCCAGGTGTCTTGGCTCCCAAATCAAATGTTCTCAAGCTGGGCAGTACCTCCTGCGCCCTTGTTCCACACTCACAGCCCATCATCTTCCTCCCCAACCCCAGACCTGCCCCTCTTCTGGCCCTGCTGCCCTCCCAGTGCCCAAAGCAACTGCCTGAGTGTCCATGGCCATCCTTAACTCTGCCCTGTCTAGCCACATTGGTCCACAGGTCACCATCCTGCCATGTCTACTTCCTTAACAGCCATGAATAGGTCCCCACCTTCCATTGACCTTGCATCTCCCCTTGTTCAGGCCTCACCATCTCTCAGAAGGACCACTGGCCCCTCCAAGCCATTGAATGTATGGCAGCCAGAGTGATGTCTAAGAAAACAAGGGACATGTCATGCTTCTGTTCAGACTCCTCAGTGGCTCCTGTCTTAGTGCCCTTAAGACTAAAAGCCAAGCTCTTCTATACTCTCTAGCAACACTGAGGGGCTTCATAAGTCCCCCGTCCCCCATGCCCACTCTCCTCTTTGCTATTTTTCACCTCTCTGTCTTTGCTGTTGCTGGTCCCTCTTCCCTTTTGCTTCCTGGCTAACTGTTACTTCCTAAGATTCCAACCAGCACGGCCTCCTCTGGGAAGCCACCCATGCTGCCCATCCCTGCCCCACCCCCACCCCCGGCTGGGTTAGGCCCCTTACTCTGGGCTCCAGCTCTCTCTTGCTGCACTTGCCACCTGCAGTAATAATAACAGCTGATAGTTATTGAGTGCTAACTCCATGTATTTTTCTTTATTGAACCATTTAACCCTCAACACCACCCTTTGAGGCAGGTTCTATGATCACCTCCATTTTTCAGATGGGGAAAAGGTTGAGTAAATTGCTTAGGGTCACACTACCTGGGGATTTGAGCCCAGGGTGGCTGGCTCCAGAAAGCCGTCCTCTAATCCCGTGGCTGTCTCCTGCCACACTGGGTGGATATTTTGGGGAGGGTTCTCTCTGGAATGTGAGGTCCTGCAGGGCAGGGTGGCGTCTGACCCATCAGGATGAACCCGGCAGCCAGCCCAGGTGCTGGCATGGGCAGTATGAGTGCTGGCGCTCCAGCCCTGGTCTCGGGCCCCTGGGGTGTTGTGAGGGTCCCTGGGCGGCCGAGGCCTCAGGCGACCCAGCTGGGGAGGGCTTGGGGCCAGATGGGCTGCGCGGCGGCAAAGAGGCCAGGGCGGCCGGCCCGGGGCGCGCGTTGCCATGGGGACGGGGTGGGGGCGGCAGCCCCTCCCGGCGGGCGGGGGAGCAGGTGGCAGGACGGTGCGCAGGCTGGGGGAGGGGCCGGAAGGGGCCCGCGGGGCCGGGGCGGCTGGGCGCACCCCCAGCTGCTCCTCCTCCTCCCGACCTCCCGACCTCCCGGCTCCTGCTGCCTCTTTGGCGACTCGGGGTCTGCGGAGTAGCTGGAGGAACCCCCTTTGACCAGGGGACCAGGGCTCCAGTCCTGGCTTGGGCTCCCAGTCCCTGTACATCTCGGGCAAATCATTACCTTCATCCTCCACCTCCCAGCCTCAGTTTCCTCCCCTGTGAAATGGAGGAGATGGACCAGGAGACGTTCACGGACACTTAAGCGCACCCTACTTTTTTGTGGCTCTGGGAAAGGGCCTGGAGGATTCAGGGCTGGGTAATTTCTGATCCTCTTCCAATGGAGACATGTTATCGCATGATGCCCGTCATAGGACCCAGAACCAGGGAATGTCAGAGCCAGAAGAGCTGGTAGATTCTCTGAACCCAATGTCTGCATTATACAGAGCAGGCAGCGGCTGCCCAGAGAGGGTAGGGGACCTGTCCAGATTCAGGCAAGGAGTCGGAGGCTAAGGCAGAATGAGAAACCAGGTCTTAGCCTCTCAATGCTCCACCCATCACCTCCTGCCTTGGAGCCAAAACCCTGTGTGAGCATGGGGGGAGGGGCAGGTGGCTGTGGGAAGAAAACAAACACCCCTGCTCTTGGTTCTGCACGCTCCAGCTGCCAAGATGGCAGGAAGGCTGCCTGACCTGAGAGGGGGCCTTCTCGCCTGCCCTCGAGGGTGTCCTGCCACCACCCATACGCCCATGGTCTCCGTCTGGGACTGCTGCACAGCTCTGTTCTGAGTCCCCGCCCTGTGAAAGAGTGTGGAGGTTGTGGCCTCCTTCCACCCACCCCGCCCTTAGTAACTGAAGAGCTGGGACCCTCAACCGGGCAGTCTCGGCCCAGAGCTGGGCCTCCTGCCCACACCAGCCCCCAGTCCTCTGGGAGGCCCTCCTTTCCTTAGGGATAAAGCCCCTCTCTTCTTCCTCCTGTAGGACCCGTTTTTGAGCTCTCAAAGCCTCAGCCAAGGCGTGGGGCTTGCTTCTCTTCTCTCAGGCAGGAGTCACTGGGGACTGGCCAGCTCTGGTTCCCAGCTGATGGTGGTGGGAGGTGTTTCTGGCTGGGGTGGAGGTGGAGTGGAGCAGGGCAGAGGCAGGGTCTGTGCCTTTAAGGTACAGCTTGCTGATGGAATGACACACACACACACACACACATACACCCCGGTCTCTCTTGCACGTAGTCGCGCAGTCACACAGCCACACACACACTCCCAGGCTCTGTTCTCTGTCCCTCCCTCTCCCTCTCTCCACACAGACATACACACTCAGTCACACACACAAAAGCATCCGCACTCTCCCCTCTCCCTCTCTCCCCAAGGTCTAGTTTTGAAAAACATGGGCTGGGGGAGGAAGGGCAAGGACAAGGCGTTCTGACCTAGAAAATGGGCCCTGCCTCCTTCTGTCCCTCCCCGGCCCAGGAGAGGGGGCTTATTTTCCAATTTGGTATCACTGCCCTGGATCAAGGCTGCAGGGAGAAATGAAGGAGCTAGGCAGGGTGGGGATCAGGCTTTTGGAGAGGGAGGGAAGGGGGCTGCTTGGCCCTGGGCCCAGACTGTTGGCTATAAACCCAGGAATCAGAGGGGAGCCTCCTTCTTCTTCCCCTCCTCACTTAAGGAGGGACTCCCTTCTAGCACAAAGGAAGCAGGTTTAGGGAAAAAGTAATTGGGTGGCTTAGCCATAGGGGGATGGACAAGTTGGCCTTTGACTTATGATGAAGGGGCCCTTGACCCTTCTTGGGCCACTTTACACCTTTCGTCAAATCTGGACTAGAATTGTCCCCAAGCTCTGGAGTGAGAAGTCCTTTCTTCTTCTTAACTAAAATTCTTCTTGCTGTAGTTCCATGTAGAGGCTGGGAGTGCTCTCCCTATGTGACACTCTGCCTTTTCATCTCAATTTCCTGTTTGAGGAACTCAAACTCATGGGGGAACTCGTATTCATCCTTCAAAGCCCAACTCAAAAGTCCCCTCAAGTAGAGAGCTTTCCCTGCTTCAGTCCCTTGGGCAGAATGAGTTCCCCCAGATGTCTGGGCTTTCTGCACTTTCTACAGTTCTAACACTTCCATGTTTTAATAAGCAAGTGTGTCCCTGACCCGTGGATGTTGCTCTTCTCACATTGTTTCCTGTATTCATCATGCCCTATCTTCCTCTGTGGTGGGGATTAGGATCCCCTTTAACAATACGCTGGTTCAGCTAAATCAGTTGAACAGAAAAGTAGGATTTGAACGCACATCTATCTGATGTTAGATCTTGACCTTTCCCCTGCCTGTCACTACTCTTCACAGGCAGCTTTCCCTTTAGGAGACTCAACAGAGGAAAAGTAATCCCATGAAAGGTCCCAGAGAGATTGGAACTAATGTCAGCACCATGCACACTAAAAAGTACCCTCTTCAATTCAGCAAAGCTTTATTGAGCATCTGCTTTTACAGACCTTGTGCTGGGCGCTGGGATGTAGAGACACCATAGGCACTGTCTCCCCATCTATGGGACAGTAGGCACACACACAGGCAATGATGACTTAGGATGCCTGGGATGCTAAGGAAGCTGGAATTCCACAGGAGGCCCTGACTCAGGTTGGAGGATACTGGGGGGATTGAGAAAGGGCTCCCCAGCAGGGGAGTAGGAATCAGCCAGGTAGATGGGGCACACAGAAAGACAGTTCCCTCCTTAGAGCACCCCCAGAATCAGGAGAAGGACATTGACAATGGCTCAGGATTGGCTACCTTCCTCATCCCCACCTTCACGGAGGGCATGGTTAGAGTGTTGTAGCTGGCATTGAAGTGTGCTGAGGGAAATTCCTCGGTAAACAGAGTTAATTCCATTGTGAAATGCCCAGTGAGATTCCTAACTTTTCCTTTTTATATTTTTAATTTTTTTTGGCCACACACACGACGTGTGGGATCTTAATTCCCTGACCAGGAATCGAACCTGTGCCCCCTGCATTGGGGGTATGGAGTCTTAACCACTGGACCTGCAGGAAAGTCCCATTCTCCCCCTTTTTAAAAAAGATGGGGACTTCCCTGGTGGTCCAGTGGTTGAGAATCCGCCTTCCAGTGCGGAGAACGCGGGTTCAATCCCTGGTCAGGGAACTAAGATCCCACATGCCGTGGGGCAACTAAGTCCGCGCGCCACAACTACTGAGCCTGCGCTCTAGAGCTCGTGCGCCACAACTAGAGAGAAACCTGCGCACCGCAATGAAGAGCCTGCACACTGCAACGAAAGATCCCGCGTGCTGCAACCAAGACCCGACACAGCCAAATAAATAAATAAATATATACATATATATTTTAAAAATAAAAAGCAAAAAAGATGAACAGGGGACTTCCCTGGTGGTCCAGTGGTTAAGACACCGCTCTTCCACTGCAGGGGGGCGGTTTTGATCCCTGGTCCGTGATCCCGCATGCTGCGCACCTAAACTCTAAGTTTCCTAGAAAAATGTCTGATGTCAGAACTGAAGAGTCAGAGGTGCCCCAGCCAGGATGTCCCTAAAGCCTGGTCATTAGTACCGCCTCCATGATTTTTGCTGTATCTTCTTACCTCATCTGCTTAAATTAACTCACTTTTACCAAACTTTAACAAAAGAAACTATTTGTACTCTGTTTTGGCTTTCCAAAAACAGAAGGTAAATACAAGAATTAATTCAATGAAAACAAAGCAGTTCTAGCTTAGATAACTTTTGCTTGCTAGGTAGCCTCTCTCTTTGCTATGAAGGGAGGTTAGCAAGCATCAGAGAGGCCTTAAAGACATTCCAGCCTCAAAATGGGCTTTTCTCCTTCTCCTTGACTTAGTCAGGAGCAAGAATCAAGAAGGAGTTAACTTTCCTGAAATGAGCTGAGGTTCCATGGTCTGTGGCCAGGTCTGCGTCCTCCCTGACCTCATCCCCCATCCCACTGGGTGGACCTGACCCACATTTTGGAAGACTCTACCTTAGTCCAAGCCCTTTGGTCCAGAGAGAGGAGGAGAGGTACTCAGAAAGGGAGTTAGCCACCTGGAGCCAGAGACCCAGGATTTTGACTGAGGGTGGGGCTGGACTGGGGGAGAGCTGAGAGACCTGGTACAGGAGGCTGAGCCCTGGGCTGTGGGACTCCAGAGCTAGGCCTACCTAGCTGTCCCTGAGCAAGTGCCAACATAGCTCAGAGCGTCAGGCTCCACATCTGCATGGTAGGACCCCTCCCATGCTCTAGTCCTATATTACCATGATTTCTTCCAGAAGATATCAACCCCCTCAGCACCCCCCCCCCCGCCCATACCTTACAGGGCAGAGTCCTGACTCCCTTACAAAACACACAAGCCCACCCCCACTCCTACCACTGCGGTCTGGCCCCTGCCTCCTCCTACAGCTCATCCCCTTCCAGTCTAGCCACAGCCATCTGCAGAGCACAGTGCCTGGACCGTCACAGGCGCACCATCAATATTTGTTTTTTTTTTAAACACCTTTATTGGAGTATAATTGCTTTACAATGATGTGTTAGTTTCTGCTGTATAACAAAGTGAATCAGCTATACGTATACATATACATATATCCCCATATCTCCTCCCTCTTGCGTCTCCCTCCCACCCTCCCTATCCCACCCCTCTAGGTGGACACAAGGCACCAAGCTGATCTCCCTGTGCTATGCGACTGCTTCCCACTAGCCATCTATTTCACACTTGGTAGTGTATATATGTCCATGCCACTCTCTCACTTCGTCCCAGCTTACCCTTCCCCCTCCCCATGTCCTCGAGTCCATTCTCTATGTCTGTGTCTTTATTCCTGTCCTGTCCCTAGGTTCTTCAGAACCATTATTTATTTATTTATTTATTTATTTTAGATTCCATATATGTGTGTTAGCATACGGTATTTGTTTTTCTCTTTCTGACTTACTTCACTCTGTATGACAGACTCTAGGTCCATCCACATCAATATTTGTTGAATGAGTGAATCAATGAACACTTTGCCACGTGCTCCCTGCTGCCTCATCTCTGCATCAGCTATTTCCTTTGCTTGGAATGCCCTTTTTCCCTTTCTTGGACTCCAAGCTTTGATTCATTTCTTAAAACCCTGCTTAGATGCACTCCTCTTCTAAGAAGCTTTCCCTGAAATTTCCCAGAAGAGTTCATCCATGAATTCAATGACTATCTATTGGGTGCTTTCTCTGTGCCCGACGTGATGCTAGGGGCCGGGGACACCAGCATAAACAGGACAGATGAGGCTCCTTCCCTCTTGGATCTTCCATTCTCCTCTGAGCCTCCAGAGCCTTGCTTTTGGTGCTGTTCTGATGTTGGCCACGTGGCACGGCAGTTATTTGTACCTGTCGCTCCTGGACTGTGCACGAGCTCTCAGCTTCAGTCATCTGGGGGCCCCAGGGCCCAACCCTCAGCTTGCCACGCAGCAGATTGCATTGTCAACCACTGGGCACCCTTCCCCACGCCCAGAGGTGGAACGTGTAGAACAGTGTAAGCATGAACAGAAGCACTGCTGGTCCCCACTTCCTGGGCCCACGAGAGCCTACTGGGTGCCAGGCACCTGACCCATGTTCTCCACCTGCCTGACAGCACACTGCAAGTTGGTAGCCATGAACTGGGACTCAACCGGGCCCTGGGGGCCAGGCTTCTTCCCCAGCGGGCCCCTCACCCTAAGGGAGCCTCTTCCTGCGGCCAGATTCCAGGGGCCTCCGCATTCTGAGCCCTGCTCTGAGCACCCCCCCGCCCCCAGCACTGGCCTGGCTTCCTGGAATTTGTCCTCCTAATTGAAACCAAACACCGGGGCTCCTCAGGGCTGTGTCCCAGAGGCCCCGGTGGGTTTCTCTTTCTCTCCCTCCTCCCTTCCTCAGCTGGGGGCGGGGTGCTCAGCCCTGGGCGGCCTTTGGGGGGGAGGCACTTCCCCTGCACAGGGTGTCGGGTAGGGGCCCTCCCTACTGCTGGTGTCTGCATTAAACGCAGCCTTCTCACAGGCTGGAGACATAGAGGGAGAAGGAGGAGAAAGCAAGTAAAGGGAGACGGTGAAGAGCAGTCTACCGGGATAGTCCCAGGAAAACCCTGCATGAGCCCTGTCTTAGGCCATAGGCCTGGGAATTGGAGGGTGGATTTGTGAAAGTCAGCTCCATCCTGACCTACCGTGTGACCTTGGCCTTGGGCAAGTCACCTCACTTCTCTAAGCTTCAAGTTCCTCACCTGTACAAAAATGGGGATATAGGGAATCTATCTCACAGGATTATAGAGAAAATGAAACAGGATAACCTGCATAAGTACTGTAACCATGGTCGGTGCTCAGTGAAACCCAGCACCGTCACTGTTCTGGGCAGCAACGTGGGTTCATTCGGTTGGTTGGTGGAAGGCACGTTTCAGGATGTGTGGGGTTGTGGAAGGATGTAGTTGGAAAGGTCGCTCAGGGTCAATGGATGTTTGTTGAACGAAGGAATTCATTCAACTTTCAACAAACATTCACTGAGGTCCCCCCTGTGCCAAGCCCTGGGACACCACTGTGAGGACGTGAGGTGCCGCCCGCCCTCAGGCCTGAGCGGGGAGGGTGGGCAGATGGTCACAAGCATCAGAGGTGATGACAGCGCAGACTGCTCAGTGCTGTGACTGGGAAGGAAGCAGAAGGGCTGTGGGAGCCCTCAGGAGCACTCACCCAGGCTGGGGCATGGGACAGGGGGTCAGGGATGGCTTCCAGAGAAAGTGCCTGGGTGGGAGCTGAGTGAGCTCTGGATGTACTCCTTACCTCCCTTTCTGCACTTGCTTCTGCCAGCACTTGTCCTTGTGTGCCAGCTGGACCAGGTGCTGCCTGAGGACACGGCGTGCTGGCAAGCCTTAACTCACCACCATCAGATGGGGGGCTGCTGCCTTCACCTTGGCCTCTAGCACTCTGTGTTTCCCCCCCATCATCACTCCCCAACATCATCATTCGAACCACTGGTTTCCACGTCTGTACTCTTGGCTGCGTTGTCTCGCAGACATACCCCTCAAGTCACAAATGGGAGGCACACTGGTACTTTTAAATTCTTTAGTAGCCACGTTGTAAAAAGTAAAAAGAAACAGATGGAGGGCTTCCCTGGTGGCGCAGTGGTTGAGAATCTGCCTGCCAATGCAGGGGACACGGGTTCGAGCCCTGGTCTGGGAGGATCCCACGTGCCGCGGAGCAGCTGGGCCCGTGAGCCACAACTACTGAGCCTGCGCGTCTGGAGCCTGTGCTCCGCAACAAGAGAGGCCGCGATAGTGAGAGGCCTGCGCACTGCGATGAAGAGTGGCCCCCGCTTGCCACAACTAGAGAAAGCCCTCGCACAGAAACGAAGACCCAACACAGCCAAAAAAAAAAAAAGAAACAGATGGAATTACTTTTACTAATATATTTTATGAATCCCCAAATATCAAAAATATGATAAACATGGAGTCAACATAAACAAATTATTAACAAGCTACTTTACATTACTATTATTATTTCTGTAATATGTCTTTGAAATCTGGTGTGTATTTTGCACTTACTGCTCACCTCCATTTGAATTAGCCACATTTCATAGGCTCAATGGGTCTGCATGGTGAGTGGTTATCATAGCGGATAGTGCAGCTCTAGAATGTGGGTTCTTCTAGGGCAGGGACCCTGTACTTTTCATCTCTTTCTTCAATGCCGAGAGGGGTGTCCTAGGGGGAGGGCACTGCATGGACAAAGACACCGGCATGAAAGATCAAAGTGTGTTCAGGGAACAGCGCGCCATTCGGTGTGGCTGTGTTGTGAGGTAAATTTGCCGGGAGGAGTGGGCGATGCGATCGCATTGTGTCTGTACCACATCGAGAAAGGCCTTGAATACTATGCTAAGGAATTTTGGAGTCTGGTCATGTGGGCAACTCAAGTCATCATTTATTTATAAGCAGAGGAGTGTCATATTCAGGTTAAGGGTTTAGAAAGAGCCCGCTGGTAGGCAGCATGGAGAGTAATTTGGATGGGACTAAACAGGAGACAGGGAGACCAGCTAGGAATCAGCTGCTACCATACAGGTGAGTGATGAGGAGGCAGTGGGGATGAGGAGGTGGGACTGACTGGAGAGACAGTAAGAAGGCTGAATGTCAGGACTTGGGGACTGACTCATTGGAGGGGGAGCGAGAAATCAGGAAGAAGTCCTAAGTTTTTACTTTGTGGTGCCAGTTGCCTGTGCCAGGATACGTGGGAGGAAGTGGAAGAGGACCAGGTCTATCGAGGACAACATCAAGAGCTCAATCCTGGTACATTCTGGCTTTGAAATCCTAGCAGGACCTCGTGGTGGACAGGAGCAGTAAGTGGTGCACTGTGCTGGGTTCACAAGGGATAGTGCGTTCCTTGTCATGCGACGCATTCAAGAAGGGGCTGGACGAACACTAGCCTGGGATGTTGTAGAGGGCTTATGTGCATCCCAGGTGAGCTGGGCTTGGTGACCTATCAGCCTAGATGGTGTCTGAACCTAGGGTTTTGCTGCATTTGCGTGTGGGAGACACTGTCTATTGGAGCTTGGGCATGTCTACAATTTGGGAACCTTTGTGGTCTAAAGGTGGTTTGTGTTTTTGGACCTTGGCCCACAACTGGAACTGGGGGCAGGATACAGGCATGTTGACTGCATGGGGGCAGAGGTTCCATCCCAACAGACCACGAGGGAAGATAGCCCTGAGGTCCTGTTGGACCCATATCTTAGAAGCAGAGAGCGAGAAGGATCCTTGATCTTCAACCAACCTCCTCTCCCTTCCTCAACTTAATTTGTGGGAAAACTGAGAGCCTTGCTCCAGGTCACACAGCAGGTCATGACACATCCGGTCCAGGGGTATGGGTGGGAGGTGGTGGGGTGGGTTCATGCTGCATCCGGGTACCCCCTCCCCAAATCTCAAGTGCCCATAGCATCTGCATCTCCTCGCCTTTCCTTGGTGCAAGAGACGTCCTTTCACACATGTGGTAAGGGATCCTGGTCCCTTTTAATTAGGAGGATACAAAGAGAGGAGTCAGACAGCCGCCCCCACCCACGGTTGGGAGAGTCAGTGCTCCCCAAATTACACAGCAGATGCCAGGACTCTGGGAACAAGACCCAGCTTGATAGCTTTGTGGTAACCTCAGCCAGCACAATTTTATTTTTATGTTTTAACTCCTTGGCGATATATAGACCTCTCACAGGCAGGAGAAATGGCATCCAGAACTTCTCCCTTGAAAATAAAATATTTTTGAACTTGCGCAACACACACCCAGTTTAATTAACCCTTTTGTCGCGAAGCTTGGTCTGCCCTGGGCTGGGTGAGAAAACTGTTTCTCTCCTATGAGGTGCGTGTAGTGCAAATTACTTGAGAAGGAGACAAAAAATGTGGAGTGATATGATAGCTGGGCCATGGTCTTGCTGTGGGACCCCCGACTAGCCCCTGATCCTCTTGGGGTCTCTGGGTCTCAAATGATAATTCCCTGGACAAACAACCTGATGGGCAATTAATTATATGTGCCTCCTCTGGGGTCTCTATTTTTTTCTGTTTTTAAAATTTCAGTCTAAGGTGACTCTTCTATAGCAGTCCTTGCATTTCATCTCTACACCCTTCAAATCTCTATTTCTATACAGACTTGCTGTTCAGAACTGGAACCAGAATGTTTTGAATCAAAGCTCACCTCTGACCCCTCCCAGTCCCTCATCTCCATGTGCTAAAGGTAGGAGGCTACCCCTGTATCCTTTTCTCTCTAGCCATACTGACTCCGCCTAATGACGCCTGTATCTTTGCACCTCTGTCTGGTCTCCCGCGCTCAGATTAGTTTTTTAATGCTCAGCTCTGCTCTGTCACTTCCTGGACCAGAAATCTGGAGGGGTGAGCCCCTCCCCCATTGTCTGAGGACTAAAGTCCCAACTTTTATGCCTTCAAGGCATACTGCCCCAAGACCTAGCCCCTGGCCACTGTGCAACCATTTCCCACCCGGCTATTTTCTCCAAGCTCCATTTGTTCAACGTGCAAATATTTGTTGAGCCCTTACTATGTGCCAGGAATTGTGTTGGGAACCCAGGAAAAAACTGATGCACAAGTGCTCAGAAACCCAATGTGTTTTGAGAGCTCAGGGGTTTGGGGGCTCTGAGGAGGGGCACGGAATTGGGAGAGGGACTGGGCTGCAGCCAGCTCTCTTCTTGCTGGTTTCCTGTTTACTATTAACAGCTGCCCATCCAGCCTAGCACACAAACGCCCAGGCGAACCTTGGTATGTTTTCAGACCAGCAGCTCAATCACAAACATGAGCAGGCTACTTGAAATTCGCCTTCAGCTGCCTTGAAAATCTGCAAAGGGACCCCCTTTAATCCTTCCCTTTCTTACCCCATGCACTCCCCAACTTCTGCCTTCCTCTCCCCTCCTTGGAGGACATATGGCCCCTTGAAGTTTTTGCTTGCAGGGAGGAAAAAAAAAAAAACCAAACACCAAAATACCCAGCTTCAGTGTGGAGGGTTTTTCCTTTTTTTAAAAAAAAATATTATTAAGCATCAAGAGACAGAGCAATCTGCTTGCAGATACTATACGTGCATAATTAATAAAATCTCATTATTTATTTATAAAGAGACACGCGAGGAACTGGCGGATTAGGGCTATCCCCATTATATATGAAGAGAAGGAGAGAGACAGTGGGGGAGAGAGGCAAATACTTTTTAAGCGTTAGAGCCTTCCAGAGAAGTGAATCTCTCAGTAGGCAATGAATAAGAAGGCATCTTCTCCTCATCCGAGGGCTGCTCCGAGCTCAGGAGGCACCAGAAAGCAGAAACCTGGTTCAGTTTTAAAAAGGAACGGGACCAGCTCGGTGCTCGTAGTGCCCAGGATACCGGCTTCGGGTAGCTGGCAGGAGAGCAGGAGGCACCGCGGAGGGCCTGGCGGCGGGGAAAGAGGCTCGGGAGCCAGCCCGGGGCTTCTAAAGGAGGGGGACTTGGGCACAGAATCCCCCTGGTAGGTGGGGGGAGAAGCGGGCACGGTCACCTCATGGGCACCACATAAATAACCCAGAGGCCGGCCGAGAGGAGCCCCTGGTTCCTCTGGTCCAGTATAAAGAAGGTAACAGTAACTGGAGGGGGGCTTTTCTAAATGCCAGCTTTGCCCTTGGACCTCTGCATGCCAGATGCCCGGCCAGGGCCGCCAATATCAATAACCCAACTTATGTAACAGCCCCTGCGGCCAGGCAGGCAGGGGTCAGAGCCTCCCAGGCTTCTTGAGTTGGGGTGGATCTTCGCTCTCCCCGTTCTCTCTCTCTCCTTTCTCCCTCTCTCATTTTTTCTTTTCTATGCTTTAAAATAGAAAACAGGCTTGTGCAGAACCAACCCCACAGAAAGGGGTAGTTTGGAGGGATTTTTTTCCCCCACCTCCCTCAGCTGCAAGCAACTCAAGCAGCGGAACGCTCAGCCTTCCCAGGGCGGTGGGCTCCGAAGGGGGGCGAGGAGAAGGGCTGGGTAGGGGGTTGGCCTGAGCAGCAGCCCCCGCAGGGTTACCCGGGCGCGTGCAGGGAAACGTCTCAGCAATTCCAGCGCCCGAGCGGAGCGCGCGCGGGGGGGGGGGGGGGGTTGGGGTGGGAGGGGGGAGGGGGGGCGCGCGGCGCGGGGCACCTTGAAACCGCCGGCGGCCGCGCGCTGATTGGCCGAGCCGCCGCCTCGGCGTTCCAGCCAGGCGCCCCTCCCCCCTCGCCGTCCACCCCGGAAGGAATTTCCTCCTCTGGCGGCCGCTATTGTTGTCCGCCTTCGCTGTTTGGGTCGGATCGCGTAACCATAGTATCCAAACTGTGTCCGCGCGGGGCCCCAGCCTGGGACCCCGGTGCCCCCAGCCCCTCCAAGCCCCCCCCCCTTTTTTTTTGCAGCCTACTTATCATGACTTCATCGGACTCCGGGGAGCAGGAGAGGGGGATGGGGCGGCGGGGGGGAGCTGGCCCGCTCCTGGCTGCCTTTACTTCGAGATGTTTTCAATTATAATTTTTTAAAAAGTCTGCTTCGTGGGTTCGGGGCTTTTAAATTCTTCCTACTGCCCCCCCCCACCTCCATTAAACCGTTGGACCAAACTTGAATGGGGTTTTCCCTGCGTTTCCCCTTTACCGTCTTCACTCCAGACCCTGACTTTGCTGCTCACAGCTGGGGCTGGGGGGTGGGGGTCCTTAGCAGCAGAAGTCACCCCCCAAACCCAGCCCCTCAGACGCGGGCTGTGTCCCGGCCCCTGGCCCTGGGCTTGAGCTGGGGAAGGCGAAGCTAGCGGTGGGGTCGGGGACATCGGACCCTGCAGCCCCGACCCTCCGCCTCGGGCTGCTTCCTGGCGGGGTTGGGGGATCCTTGCAGAAGGATCTGGGGGGAGGAGGTGGATGCCCGCCAACCCCTTATCAAAGGGATACGTGGTTGACGGGGGAAGCAGCTGACAGGTTCTTGGGAGAACAAGCCCCCTTTCCCCACAAATTTCTCCCTCGATCTCTGAGCACAGAGACATCCTAGTCCGCGCGAGCAGCCTGAGACCAATACCTGCCCCCCCACCCCCCACTCCTGCGAGAAAACAAAAATAAAAGCCCTGTCCTTGCGAAGTGTATTCTGCTGGGAGAGGTGGGAGAGCCAGCAGCTAGTCCGCACCCGGGCTGCGAGCGGCGCGGGAGCCCCCGGGGCTGGGGCTGGCAGCGGGGGGCGGTGTGTGTGCTGGGGGGTGTCAAACATTCCCAGAACTCAAGTATTCTCCCGGCGCCCGTTGGGGCGGGGGCAGCAGCCGCGGCGGCCCAAGTTCGGGGCAACACTGCCCCCTAGGGGCCACCGCAGTAGGTTTGCAGCCGGGGTGGCGAGGGGCCTTGAGGGCAGGGGTGGCAGTGATTCCCCCGGTGACCCGTGACAGGCCTGAAGAGGGCTTCCAAACGCCAGTTCTGCGGTCGTGCGTGAGGTTTTATGTTGGCTCTAGAATTTAAAACTTTGGCAGACAGTGGGTGCATCCTACCGGCTTCCAGTGATGGATTGGACCTTTAAGATCAATGAATCTAGCACCCTTTTGAGCAGTTGGGGAAAGTGAGTCCAGGAGAGGGGAGCAACTTGCTAAGGGACATGGGTTTTTGCCCAATCCTCCTGGGGTTCTGTGGCTTTTTTGGATTCACAAAGTCTTCCTTCATCCCTCAGTGGCTCCTTGTAGAGAGGTTTATCAGAAGCAGAATAGGGCATTTTACAGATGAGAAATCAGTCCTACAGCAGAGTGAGAACTCAAGCCCCCTGTCTTTCAGTCCAGCCCTCTATACCATGGGGACTTCAGAGGGACTGAATCATAGGCTCAGCTAGCTGGCCAGCCCTCCACTTGAGGGGTTGGCTGTGGTGCTCTATACTCAGACTAGGGTGGAGGTGGCTGCTCCAGGCCGAGGAGTTCCAACAGAAGAGTGTGGGTCTGCTGAAACTTGAGTTCTAGGCTCCTAAACTGTTGCCATCTCTGGACCTCAGTTTCCCCATCTCTAAAATGGGGGGTGGGCAAGAGGATCAGGAAGGCATCTTGTGTCTCCGGTGTTTGGTGCCGCTGTACTACTCCTCCTCTTTTGTCTGTCACACCCTCTCTTCTTGGCTCTCCCTTGCTCCTCAGTTGGGGGTCTGCTGGGCTGGTTTCCTCAGCTCGCTGTCCTCCCTCCCAGCAGGGCCTCTGTGGCCGCCCCTCCCCTCCAGGCAGGCACAGAGCAGACTGCGGGAGGGAACGGTGGGCAAGGAGCCAGCAGAGGGTCCAGTCAACCCCTTGGGAAAATAGGGTGAGGGGGGCACTGTCAGAGGCTGCAGCTCGGCGCAGCGGGGGCAGGGTCCTTGGGGGTTATTTGTGTCCAAGGTGACTGGTGTCCGAGCTGGCTGCTAGCCTCCTTCCTCTCTCCCTAGAGATGAGGGGAGCTGCACCAGGAGTCATTTCCACTCCTTCCTCTCCCTTATCGCCCACGAACAATCAGGCACCAAGTCTGGTCCTTTCTCCCAGTTGTTCTCTCTCCCCGTCCCTCAGCCACCACCTTAATCTACCGGCCTGCTGGTCTACAGGGAGCTCTAAACTGGCCCCTCTGAGCCTTCCTCCACACTGTCCCCTGCACTATGCCTTCTGAGCCACAAAGCACATCCTCCCCTGCTTTAGTCCATGCCCTGCCTTCCGTTGCCCTGGGGATCAACCCCAGGCTGGTGAGACCCTCTGTGATCTGGGCCTTCCCACCTTGACAGTCTCATTTTGAGTATCTTTTGTGTCCTAGCGATACTGCATGTGACTTCCGGAGCCTGCCCTGCTCCTTGGGCTTGCACAGGCTGTCACTGTCAGGTCCTGCCAGGCCTTGGCGATACTGAGGTGAACAAGACCACCCTTCCCTGCAGAGAGCACACAGAAGCACAGTGGTATAATGACTGTTGGGGTCTTAAGAGAACCCTCACCCAACCTGGGGGGAAATCAGGGAAAGCTCCCTGAAAGAGGTGACGCTTGTGCTAAGTCCCAAGGGAGAAGTAGGAATTTGTCAGATACACAGAGGCAAAGGGAGAAGACAGTCCAGGGAGAGGCATGAACAGGCAACAGCATGGGCAAGCACAAGTCTTTTTTTTTTTTTTTTTTAAATTATTTATTTTGGCTGTGCCAGGTCTCAGTTGTTGCGTGTGGACTCTTAGTTGCGGCATGCATGTGGGATCTAGTTCCCCGACCAGGGATCGAACCCGGGCCCCCTGCATTGGGAGTGTGGAGTCTTACCCACTGGACCACCAGGGAAGTCCCAGGCAAGCACAAGTCTTGAGAGAGCATGACCCTTAATGAAACTGAAGATGGTGTAGCTGAAATGTAAGGAGAGAGGGCAGTGGGGAGAGATGTGGCTGGAGAGGAAGCCAGATCCAGGTGGTCCTTGTGTGCTGGCCTAAGGAGCCGTGATTTCCACGTGCAGTCTCTGGGGAGCCCCAAGAGGCTTCTGAGCCCTGGGCTGGACTGCACGTTGCGAACACCCTCCCTTTTGAAACCAGGCCCTGGGAATGCAGAAATGACTATTTTTATTTACCTGCCTCATTCCAGAAAGGATCTAAAGAAAAATCAGATATGGTTCTTGCCTTCAAGGAGCTTGTAGACTGAGGTAGATAAAGAATAAACCGGGTCAAGGCAGAATGAAGAAGGCACAGTGAGGACTTTCTAAAATACACACCTAGTGGCCCTGCTCTTAACCTCTTTGTTGGCTCCTGGGTGTCCTGAGGGGCAAGCCCTCTCCTTTGCGTGGCATTCAAGGCCATTGCTGGCCTCTCCAACTCATCTCATCCCAACCCTCACACTCCCATTACTCCAGCCCATTGAGTTACTTGCAGTCCCCCCAATACACTGTGTTCCATCCAACCATCAGAGCAGTGCCCATACCATTGGCTCTGCCTGGAATCATATCTTCGTTCAACTGTTAACTTTTTCTTTTTTTGGCCATGCGGCATGCAGGATCCTAGCTCCCTGACCAGGCATCAAACCAGTGCCCCCTGCAGGGGAAGCGTGGAGTCTTAACCATTGGACTGCCAGGGAAGTCCAACTGTTAACTTTTTCAAGATGCCACTCAGGCATTACTCCATCTGGGAAGCCCTATTTGATCCCCAAAACTGAACTGGGTTCCTCCTTTCAAACCCCATTGTCCCTTGTGCTTTTTTTTTTTTTTTTAATCACAGCACCCATCTCAGTATAGTTTAATAATCCATAGGAGGCTGGTAGCCTCCATTTCTGATTTCCCCTGGGTCTCTAGGTCATACATCCCCAGGGCACAGAGTAGATGCTCATTTAAGTTTTTGTGGTTGAAGACTGGGTACAAGCTGCTTGTGAAGAACAGTAGTAACAGACATTCACTGACTACCTGCTATGTGCCAGGCACTGTGCTGGCCACTTGTCATATTACTGTTCCCTCTTACTACAACCCTATAAGGTTGACATTACCCCATTTTGTAGATGGGGAAACTGTGACTCAGGGAGGGAAACTGACTATCAAACTGATGAAGGTATTTGTCAAAACTCATTGAATTTTTTGAAGTTAAAATCTGTACATGTAAGTTACACATCAATTTTTAAAAATAAAAAAGAAAGCAGCCAGAGCACATATTTGTCATGTCTGAAAAGACTCTGAGAAATGTTTTGTTTTTGTTGTTGTTTTTGTTATTACAAAAGAGATAGAGGGAAGACACAGTTGGTGAGAGGCAGGGCCATGTGGTCTCTCTCTAAGCCCTGTTGGTCTGCCATCACTCTAGTCCACTAAGCCATCAGGAGGCCCCAGGAAGGCTTACCAGGAGAAGGTGTTTCCTACAGATTGCGGGGTCCCACTGGCAGAGAAGGGCTGAGCGAAGACATTCAAGGTGGGTGTGAAAGGCCATGGCACGTCAAGGTCAGAAGCTTGGTCTGATGTGGAGCCAGCGTCAGAAGCATGTAGGGGAATAATGGGGGATGAGGCTCCCAGGTGAGCGGGATCCGACTGTGGAGGGCTTTGAACACCCGGATAGAGCTGGACTCAGTGTACAGGCAGTAGGAGCCATTGGCTTCTAGAGAGTGCTGACCTGAGCTTTTCTTGGAGGAATGAATCCATTCTTGGGGGAGGGGGGCGAGGGGTGTTGTTTGCTGGCTCATGTGAGGCTGGATTTGGAGGAGCCAGAACTGGGGGGGAGGGGGAGTCCCAGGGTATGGAGACACACAGAAGAAAGGCAGGGTCTGAAGGAAGCTGGGGTTTGAATGCCAGCAGCCTAGTGCACACCCCAAGGCCACAGCACCAGGTGGAGGAGCAGGGCCAGACTCATGGAGCTGAATTCAGAGTTCAGCAGAGCGTGGACTGGGGTGAAGGCAGGCAGGGCAGGGAGGAGGTGAACACTATGGCCAAGGCCTGGGGTCCAAACCTGGCCCTTCTACTCACTTCCACAGCGGTGTGACCTTGGATAATATAACGATCTCTCTAAGCCTCAGTTTTCCCATCTGAAAAAAATGGTGCTATTAATAGTATCTATCTCATAGAATATTCCAAAGATAAAATGAGATGGTACATACACAGCTCTGAATACTGGGCCTGGCTCACAGTAAATACAGAACATGTGTTGGGTTTTTCCCTTCTGATCACCCTCTATTCTCAGTCCCCTCCCCCAGTCTCTTCTTTCCATGAGCACCCACTCCAGTGAATTCCATATATGACCCTAAATATACATGTATCTTTGTAAAATTTGTAGCGTTGTTTTGGGTGCCAGAGGTCTCATTCTGTATCTTTCATTCCCCTCCACACACATACTCAACACTACATGTTTGAAGAGCTCTTTGTTGCCTCCTGTTACTCTATAGTTTTCTGAGCATACATCCACCCCGTTTTACTCATTCATTACCCCCTGGTGATGGACACCTACACTGCCTTGAATTTCTCCCTCTTATAAATAATTCCTTGACAAACACCCTTGTATACATCATGGATGAGTCCCTTGTGGACCTGTGTGAGCATTTCCCTGGCATACCCGGGGGTGCACCGGGGGTACAGCTGCTACCTTACGGGACACACGCCTACTTAACTTTACTAACTATTGTTAGGCTGCTTTCTAGGATGACCCACCAGCAGCATGTGAGAGCATCTACGTCCTGCATGCCTGCCAGCACTTGGTATTACCCACCATTCTAATTTTTGCCTCTATGATGAATGTAAGGTGCCAACACTTTAATTTGTGTTTCTTGCATTGTTAGCGAGTATAAGCAGCTCTTCATGCACTTGTCGGCCATTTGGGCTTCTCCTTCTGGAAATTACTTGTGTCCTTCGCACATTTTTCTGCTGGGTTTCCTGGTCTGTCTTCCTGTCAGGGGCTCCACAGCCAGCATTGAGGACAGCCTACATACAGCACCTGCCTCAGAGCAGGTCTGTCCTCTGGGGATGGGGGGTCAGGTTGGCATGAAGGGCCTGAGCTCTGGCAAACCATTGCCCTTGGTCCTGGGTGACATTGCCATCGAACTGCTGTCATTTCATAAGTCTTCCCTGAGTGCTTACCCTCTTTGGGCTCCAAGAACCCAAACGACTTGTGCTGCTCTTGCATCTAAGGACTCATGGTGCAGTGAGGGAAGCAGACTGGGCAGAAGAGACTTACTCCAAAGATTAAATGAGATGCTGCATATAAAGTCCTTCCCCGTTAGAGCCCCTGTCCTGCTTGATGGTCCTGGCTTGGGTAATGGAGGAAAAATTCATCACTGCAGCATGGAATCCACAGCTACCTTCTAGGGAAGGCAGCTCTGAAAATGGAAGGCCCTTTGGGCCTCCAAAAGGATGCCTGGGGCCAAGTTTAGGGCAAGGGGTCTTGGAGAACAGCTTAGCTTACCTGGGGAAAATTTGGGAGGGGGATGGAGTTGTAAGGAAGAACTGAGGAAGAGGGAAGAGGGGAGAGGAGAAGGGAAGTCCCTGGTGGCTTAGTGGTTAGGATTCTGGGCTTTCACTGCTGTGACCCAGGTTCAGTCCCTGGTCCAGGAACTAAGATCCTGCAAGCTGCGCAGTGTGGCAGAAAAAAAAAAATAGGGGAGAGGAGATAAGAGATGGGGTGAGGTCTGTAGAGTCAAGAGGCCCAAGCATAAATCTCAGTTATGAGCAGGGATGTCTAATATTCAATTTCAAGTCACTGGAACTACTCCTCTGTCTCCTTAACCCTTAGCAAAGCCCACCACCTCCTCATTTGCTATAGCTGAGTGTTTTGTGGAAATGGAGGCAGGGGGTGAGTTTCTGACCAAGTTTCATGGCTTATGACAGAAGTCTGCACCCACAGGCCAGTGAGATAGTCCAAAAATTGAGCAAATACAGCCAAAGCAAGAATTTGGAATCGGGTGATCATGGAAATACAAGTCAGTCCCTGGGTAATGTGCAGAAATGTGAAATGTGGAGGAGTTAACTTCCAAGGGTGAATGGAGGGTGGGAGGTGATCTTATTTAATTCGAAGAGGGTTTTGTAGCAGATTGTATTTTCTTTTTCTTTTTTTTAATTTTATTTATTTATTTTTGGCTGCGTTGGGTCTTCGTTGCTGTGCACGGCCTTCAGTAGTTGTGGCGCACGGGCTTAGTTGCTCCGTGGCATGTGGGATCTTCCTGGACCAGGGCTCGAACCCGTGTCCCCTGCATTGGCAGGTGGATTCCCAACCACTGCACCACCAGGGAAGCCCCAGCAGATTGTACTTTCCAAAAATAATTCCAATAATATAATCCCCTCCCATATGCTCCTCTTTTAATATGACTTTGACCCTCCTCCTATCAAATCAAGAGATGGGGTCTGTGTATCCTTTCTTTGAACCTGCGTGGACCTTGATGACTGCCTTGACCAACAGAGTGTGGCAGAAGTGACACTATTGAGGACTTCCCTGGTGGCGCAGTGGATAAGAATCTGCCTGCCAATGAATGCAGGGGACACAGGTTCGATCCCTGGTCTGGGAAGATCCCATATGCCACTGAGCAACTAAGCTTGTGCGCTACAACTACTGAGCCTGCGCTCTAGAGCTTGCATGCTGCAACTACTGAGCCCACTACTGAAGCCCATGCGCCTAGAGCCTGTGCTCCGCAACAAGAGAAGCCACCGCAAGGAGAAGACCGCACACCGCAATGAAGAGTAGCCCTCACTCGCCACAACTAGAGAAAGCCTGTGCGTGGCAACGAAGACCCAATGCAGCCAAAAATAAATAAATAAATAAATTTTAAATCTTAAAAAAAAAAAGTGACACTATTTTTATGACTAAGCCTAGGTCATAAAAATGCCAAGCATGTCTGCTTTGTTCTCTTGGAGAATTCATTGTGGTGCAAGCCAGCTACCATGACTGCCCTAAAACTGCCATGCTGTGAGGAAGCCCAAGCTCTTTACGTGGAGGGATCACGTGGAGAAGTCCAGAGAAGGGTGCTTGGCTATCCCCCAGCTGCTCAGCCCTCTGCTGTTCCATCTTCAGCTGCTGTCTAACTACATCACATGGGGGATCCTGAGCCAGGACAGCCCAGCTGTACCCTTTCCAAATTCCTTGCCCACAGAAATCACGAGAGGGAAGACAACGATTGCTGTTATTTTAAGCCAGGAAGGTTTGATATGATTTGTTACACAGCAATAGATAATCCAAATGGGTTTATACTTATTTTATTATCAGTCTTTCCTGGTAGACTGTAGTTTCTGTTTTCTGCTCTATCCCCAGCATTTAGCCCGGAATGTACTATGCTCCACAGACATTTGTTGTATAAATGAAAGTTAACAGACCATATCAGCATGGTGTTGGGGGAACCAAAGGGGATGTGGGAGCCCAGGGAGGCTCCTAACCCAGACTGGGAGATCTGGGAAGGCTCCCTGGAGGAAGCAATGCTGCTCTGAGTCCCTGGGCAGGGCTAGACACACAGGAATATTATTCCTCATCTCTGGTGCAGCTTGTTTGTTCTTAGCCCAAATGAGGCTTCCTGGCTTGATGTGCATCCACTAGGCCGATCCCTGTGTCCATTTGGGGGCTTCCTCTTCCCCCTCCCTGTTGCAGTTGCAGCTCTCTTTTCTCCCTCCTTTGTTGGGCCTGCGGGCTCACTCCTTCTGCCTCCTCTGACTCTGGGTCTGGCTGGAGAAAATTAAGTCAATGGGGAGGGAGGAGTTGACAAATAGATGGTCTAGTAATTGAATTTTTTTTTTTTTCCGGCTCTAGCCCTCTCTCCACCCCACAGAGAGCAGGAGGAATTAGCTCTCTAGACAGTGGGTTTTCCTTGCTAAGGAGCTCTGGTGTTGCCTTCCCTGCCCAGACCAGCAGGGAGGAGAGGGGAGTGGCAAGCAGGAGCCTTCTTAAGATCCTCTAGGCTAAGCCTTGCCCGGAGAAGGAAACTGAGGCCCAGGGAGGGGAGGGATTCTCTGAAGGCCCTAAGTGGGTTAACATCTGAGCTAGGACTAGAAGGGAAGGCAGCTGGGGCCAGCCCTTGAACTGCCCCAGGATCGTGGCGGGGAGCAGAGACTGCGAAGGCCTTGGTGTGTAACAGGGACACAGGGGCAGCAGTCTACAGGACACCTGGGGCTCCGGGTCCCTGGCAGTCCCTATACCATTGGTTGGGGTTTCCTTGTCTGGGAGGGGGTGGAGTTGGTAGGGTGGCCAGGCTGCTGGGCACCCAGGAGGTGATGCCTGTTGCTCTGCAGGTCCAGCCACCCTGCAGGACCTGGCTACCTTGCAGGACCTGGCTACCTTGCAGGTCTCTCTTCATTGTAGAGTACCCTCTACGGGCAGAGGTGGGTGCCAGGGGGTTGGTAGTGACCTTGGGCAGAGGGTCGGCAGGACTGGAAATAACCCGGCCACGTGCTCTAAATCTCACCATTCTGAAAAATGAAATGGCCTCTTGGATCTCACGCAGCTGCAGTGAGTTATGGAGGGCACCGCTCATAGAAGCCCTCCATCAGTAGGGCCCGTTACTGCCTCATTGTCCAGATGATGACACTGAGGCTCCAGGAGGCCCTCCCTGGTTCTGGGTTGCAGGCTACCAAGTGGCAGCCCCGGGATTCAAACCCAGGATCACCGAGCTCCCACGCCCTCTGCTCACCCAGGCTTCTTGGCTCCTCCTCCTCCAACCCTGCGGGGGGTGGGCCCCGGGGCGGGGGATGGGGGAGGGGGGAAGGGGGATGAGGGATGGGGGATGGGGGGATGGGGGAGGGGGATGGGGGGATGGGGGAGGGCGGGGGGGTAGGGGGGAGGATGGGGGCCCGCCTTGCCTGGGGGCGGCTGCGGGGCTCCGGAAGCGCTTGATTTATTAAGCTAATGTTCTAGCGCATTTACCCCATCCTATAATGAGCTGTTTCCACCAGGGGGTGTCTGCAGAGCGACTGCGGGATTCCAGCCGCTCCAGGAGGGAGGCAGGGGTGGCTGGCGGTGGGCTGTGCGGGTCTGGGCGTCTGGCCGCCCGGGGAGGGGTGAGGTTGGAAAATCTGGGTTGAAAAATCACCCCCTGGTGCGGGGGGTGCTGAGGGGAGGCGGGAGGCTGGTGCAGTCTGGGCGCAATCCAACATTTCTCCCTGGGCCAGCCTGGTGCAGCCTCCCAGCGACCCAGGGGCCTGGGAGGGAACCCTGGCTCCAGCATTCTGGCCCGGTTCCTCCCTGCCTGCCCGTCTTCCTCAAACTTCTGAGGATTCTGAGCTTAACCTGCCTACTGTCTGCTTGTCATCCCTACAGAGCTGGCATTTCTGTGGCTTGATGTGACAGTTACGTACTTTGCAGCCAGACAGATCTAGGTTCAAATCTAAGCCCCCCTGTGACCTTAGGGGGGAATGCCTGACCTCTCTGGGCCTCAATTTCCCATTTTAATATGGGGATAAGAAGCTGTGTTTTGTGGGGTTATCACTGAGGATCAGTGATAATGCATGAAGAGCTGTGTACAGGGTGATAAACGCTGCCTTGGCCACCTGGCCTGCTGGCAGTGGGGCAGACCTACCGGGCCACATAACCCGGACCCGGTATGCCCCGTGCACAGCAGATGCCATGATCCTGAGATGGGCCCCTCACACGCAGCAAATGCCTGCTGACAAGCCCATGCTGCAGGGCTTCGCTTTCCTCAAGCAGGGCAAGCAGTGCTTGGTATTTGGCTTTAAGAAACCTGATTCCTGGACTTCCCTGGTGGTGCAGTTGTTAAGAATCTGCCTGCCAATACAGGGGACACAGGTTCGAGTCCTGGTCCGCGAAGATCCCGCATGCCACAGAGCAACAAATCCTGTGTGCCACAACTACTAAGCCTGTGCTCTAGAGCCCGCAAGCCACAACTACTGAGCCCACATGCCACAACTACTGAAGCCTGTTCACCTAGAGCCCGTGCTCCACAACAAGAGAAGCCGCCACAATGAGAAGCCCGTGCACTGCAATGAAGAGTAACCCCCGCTCGCCACAACTAGAGAAAGCCCATGCGCAGCAACGAAGACCCAACACAGCCAAAAATAAATAAAATAAAAAATTTATTTAAAAAAACCCCCCCAAAAACCTGATTCGTTTCTCCTTCACCAAAGTAGCAATCCCTCAGAGCCTGGACTCTGTGCCAGATTGGGTGACCCGCTCAGTGGTAAAACTGTTCCACTTGGCACTCATTCTTTTTTTTTTTTCTTTAACGTGTTTATTGCTATTTTGTTTCTTTAGCATGTGCCTGGTATCCAGAAGGCACTCATCAAGGGGTAGATATCACTGCTCTTCAGATTGGAGAAGATGCTCTCCCACTGACTCTGTCCCCTAGGAGGGAAAATAGGACGACTAGCACGGGTCTTTTGAGGTGGATACCTTCTGGCATGGTGTGCAAGGCCTGCTCATCTTCCCCAGGAACTGTCACCCCAATTTTCCACAGTAGGGCAGTTGAGAGACTTGTCCAGGCATCTGGCACACAAGTGGCCAAGCAAAGACTGACACCCAGTCTGCTGGACTCCCAAACCAGTGCCCCTGCCTCTCCTCACTAGAGGTCACTGAGGGAGCAGACCTGCTGAAGACAGGACAAAGGTGAGTTCTCTCAGCTTCTTTCTTGCAGCAGGTTAACCAGACTTGGGCTCTGGGTGAATATGGGATATTGTGGACCCTTTTTAGGAAGGGCTGAGTTTGGAGGAAGAGACTCTTGGAGGGGCCTGCCCCACTACTGGGTACCTTGCCCCTGTTGCCTTGGTTTTTGTCCCTCGCTCAATTCAGAACCTCCCCTACTTCCTGAAAGAGAACTGAACTGCCCGAAATCGTTCATAAGCAAGTGGGATGGACTGAAGGTTAAGGCAGAGATGGACGAGGCTGTTTCTGGTCATGCTTTATAGCAAAGAGCCTAACAGAATCCATACTAGATGTTCTGTTCCCCGTGCCCCTACCCGGCTGCCTGCCCGGGGGCACTGCCCCGTCTTGCCCTCTCACAGACGGCTTGCTCACCTTCGCCAGCCTTGGTACTACTGTTCCCTCCTTGCCGGCTTCCCTCTGCATGGCCGGTGCCTGGAGTGGTTAGTCCTTTTTCAGTCCCTGCCTGATCCAGGGAGGCCCTCCAGCCACCCCCCTCCAGCCCGCCCCCCCCCCAACCTTCCTGGCTTCTGTTGTCTTTGTAGTCTTCATCTGCAGGGCCTTTGTTGATTGACTGTCCCCTTCTAGAATGGAAGCTCTGTGAGAGCAGGGACTTGGGCAGCTTTGTGCCCAGGACACCCCCAGGAATGCGGTGGTGAATAATTCACTTTAAGCTCTTTTTTTTCTCAAACTCACCTGTGCCCCAGATCCTGGCTTAAATTTGCACACCTGAGTTTACCTCAGGACTCCAGGCACTTTATAGCCACACCTTCTCCCACTTTTGCTAACACTTGGTGTTTGCCCTAAACAGACACTACCATGTGCCTTCCACATATTAACTTAATCCTCACAAAACCCCCTTGAGGTAGGCACTGTTATTATCAGCATGCCCATTTTACAGATGTGGAAACTGAAGCTAGAGAGAGCTGGTCCAGTCCTACACCGTGAGTGAGTGGCAGGGCTGGGGTTGAAATGGAGATGGTTGGTCCTCTGGAACCCCTACTGCAGACTGCATCTAGAAGCAGCAAGATGCTCTCACCTGCCGCTCAGGGGGCAGCCTCCCCACCACCCCTATCCCCACTGCTCCCTAGATGGCTTTTCAGAGTATTTCTTCCAAATACATATGATGTTTGTTCCAAACTGTACATGTCTGGATGAGCAAACTTCCCTCCATCTTTTACACATTTAACAGAAACCAGCGTGAGAGAAAAGGACAGTGCTTAAGGAGATGGGAGCCTCTGCTGGAACCCAATGGAACTGGGTCTGGGGGAGGGATGGGCACGGTCTACAAAGCCTCCTGGAATCTTTTTGTCTCTCTGAACCCCTCATCTGCCCCTTCCTCATGCTCCTCCCTTTCATTCGTCCTCTCTGGGCTCCAAGTGGACGATAACCTCCCTTATCTGGGCTCTGAAGCACTTATACACCTTTCAGTTCCCAGGGGAAGAGAGAGAATCTAATTGGCTGAGTTTGGACCAGGTAGGTCCAGTGGGGCCCTGTCACCTGTGACTGGGGGAGAGGGTGTGAGGGACACACATGGTGGTTGGTCATGGCCTTGGCCTGTGTGTGGAGGTGTAGTCTTCAGAGGAGAGGGGCGGCAGTGAGCTGTTCAGGCAGCACTAAAAGTACCTGCTATGGCCATGAAGGTCCTTGAAGGCTAAACTAAGGGACTTATCCTCGAGGGGTTGTTCAAGCCAAGAAGTAGCAGAAGCTGATTCACAGCTGAAGGCTTGCTTTGGCTGCTGGAGGTGGAGGTGGGCTACGGAGACACCAGTGAGGGGCCCATTACTCCTGTGTTAGGTGGTGAGGGCCTGGACGTGGGCACAGGGCCCCTGAAGAGGAAGCAGTGGCACATGCTGCCTCCTTCTCTGGGCCATTTTTATTTCCTCCCTCCCG
This sequence comes from Balaenoptera physalus, assembly GCF_965194825.1. Taxonomy (NCBI): domain Eukaryota; kingdom Metazoa; phylum Chordata; class Mammalia; order Artiodactyla; family Balaenopteridae; genus Balaenoptera; species Balaenoptera physalus. The sequence continues at coordinate 150,530,440 of NC_138882.1, read as the reverse complement.
GGCCAGCTCTAAGACCCATCTATTGATTCTGAGCCCTTACTCCATGCCAGGCCCTGTGCTGGGTGCTGAGGCGCTCACTGCTGTGGGAGAGACAGGACATGGACACATACCTCACTTACACCGGGGAGTTGATGTGTGGGGAAGGAAGGTCAGGCGAAGTGCTTCTGAAGATCCCAGGAGGCCAAAATTACTTGGGGTTGGGGCCTGGGGCGGGAGGGAGGATCTGGGCCATATCCTGCAGAGTTAGCATGAGGCAGGCCCGGAAGAACAGGTAGGAATTGAATGCATGGAGCCATGGGTGAAGGACTTTCTGGGTGGAAGGGACAGCGTGGGTAAAGGCCTGGGGTTGGCAAAGTATGCGGCGTGGCTGGCAGCTCTATGAGTGGGGTGTGTGGAGCTGAGTAATGGGAGGTGGAACTAGAGGAAGGCAGGAACCTTCCTTCGTGGAACATTTTAAATGCCAAGCTAAGGGGTTTAGACTTTATGCTGCGGCAGTGAGGAGCCCTTGACCGTGAGCAGATAGTGATGTGGTCAGTGTTTCCCTTCAGGACCCTGATAAATTAAACCAGTGAGGAAGGCACTCAGGCCTTCGGAGTGCCAGGGTCTGGGGGACACGTTGGTGCCTTGAAATCCTCCTCTGAAATGCCCATCCCCATATCCCAGGGCCTTTGGGAACACAGCAGGGTGGTCGATGAGGCCAGGAGAGGTTTGTGCAGGCACAAGGTGGCCGTGGTAGCGGCCACAGGGCTGAGGGCCTGCAGAAGCTGCTGATGGCTGAAAGGTAATTAACAATTGTAATCACTCCTGTCATGACATCATTAAACTCCGATTGCACTGGCTGGGCAGCTGATGGATGGGCTCAGGAGTCACAGCTCGTGGGAAGGGCAGGATCATTTGTCAGTAGGCAGATCAGCAGTGGGGCCCAGGTCTGTATATGTGAGGTGCTGGTGGGGCCCCGAGGTTCTGGCTGCCATCCTGGGCCAGGTCAGGGCAGGTGAGGCTGGGCCCAGACCCCAAACAGGTCCAGATTCTAGCATTTGACAGTAGATCTGAGCTGGGGGATCTTGAGCAATCAGGCAGTGGAGGTGCCCCAAGGCCCTGTGATGGGGGCTGAGTCGGGGCACAGGTTGTGGGGCTCTGGGAGTCCCACTCCTTTTGCTTCAAATCTTTTTTCTCTCTAAATGGAAGTGTTATTTTTGTTGATTATACATGATTACTGAGAAAGAAATCCAAACAATATGGAGGAAGTATGTCTTTCATGATCCCGTTCCCCAGACATCCTCATTCTTAAAAGTTTGGCTTATGTTCTGGTTCCCAAGGCCCCTGCCAAGATTCTACCTGCTCCGTGGGCTATCCTGGTGACCTCCCAAGAAATCCCCTTCTGGGCTGAAAAATAGTTTGATGCTATTCCTTCCAGGTGTGGTCAAACTCAAGGAATAGAAAATTCCTACCCCCTCCCCACCAACCTGTGCCCCCCCAGCCTATCCCCCTCACCCCACTGACAGGGCTGGTTCCTAGGGTAGTCTGCCACTTTCATTCAGTAAGCTCAGGAACAAGCTGTAATGTCCCAGCTTCTGCTGGTTCGTTGTGTTGCCAAGAGCAGAAGCTGCATGGAAGGCTCTCGTTTAGCCAGGCCCTGCGTATTTGCAGATGCTGGCTCGAGGCCTGGGTGGAGGGTGGGGAGGGGTAGGGGTGGAGGGGAGAGGAGGAAGGGCTCAATTGCTTGAAAAAGCAACAGGAATTGGGGTTGTGCATGGGCAGCTGGGCACAGGGGTGGAGAAAAACAAGGCCCAGGTGTGTGGGCGTGGGCTGCAGGAGTGTCTCCTCCTGTCTGCACTTCCCCTTGCAGCTGAGGTTGAAGGTGTGTTGGAACGAACACTCCTGGCCTCCCTCTCCACTCCTCTCGCTTGTTCCACATTGCGTGGGAGGAGGGGTGCTCCATCTGACTGATATGATTGCAGGGAACCTGACATCCGCGGACCTGGTTAGCCTGGGGCAGAATCACTGCTTTAAAATGCAGTGTCTTTGGAGATGTGGGGAGCGGGCTGTTTGCCGCTGCATATCAAATTATCCCATAACTAAGTGGCATAAAGCAGCCCTGTATTCTGCTCACAGGTTCTCTGGATCACATTCTGGGAAGTTCTTGTTCGGGATCTCCTCAGGTGGAATGCAGGCAGCCTCTGGGGCAGATTCTCTCTTTTTTCCCGGTGGTTGTTGGGCGGATGGGAGGGGGATCATCTTGCCAACAAGTAGGGGAAGGTAGAAGGCCCCCCCCACCCCGTTCCCCAATCTTGCCTCCCCAGCAGTAAACTGAGTCTTCCTTCTGGCCCTCCTGGGGCTTCTGGTCCCCACAGGGCAGCAGGTGATGACGGGGCTCCCCTCCCTGCCTCCAGGAGCCCAGTGGGCTTGTAAGAGGAGCATGGCCTGAGAGAGGAACGCCGAGGGGAGTGGCTGATGAGTGTCATGACAGCGATGCCTGATGTGGGCTTTGGAGACATTTCCTGCTCTGGCCCGTGTGCCTCTGCTGCCTGAGTACACATTACTAGACACCACAGTCTCGTGGTCCGGGGACTCAGGGTGCTGGTTGTGGAGGGAGGGGTGCATCGGGGCGGGAGCAGAACTCAGGGAGCAGGCAGTGTAGACTGCCCGGGGGTGGACAGGCCTCCAGTGAAGCATTCTGTGGTAGCCAGCCTCCAACATGGCCTGCTGACCCATACCGCCTGTGCGGTTCTTTCCACACTGAATCCGGGCTGGCCCCATGTGGCCAACAGAATAAGATGAAAGTGACCACGTGGCTCCCGAGACTGGTTCACAACAGGCATTGCAACTTCTGCCTTGGGTTCTTGGCTCTTCTGCTCTGGGGAAGCCAGCTGCCGGGCCGTGAGAACACTCGAGCAGCCCGTGGAGAAGCCCACATGGGGCAGAGCTGAGGCCCTGGGCCAACAGCCAGCACTCCCGGCCAGCCGCGGGAGCAGGTCACCTCCAAAGTGGATCCTTGGACCTGGTCAAGCCTTCAGATGACTTCAGCCACGTGGGAGACCCAAGTGAGAATGGCCCAGTGTCCCGAAATCTTAACCCAGAGAATTTGGGAGCATAATAAAGTATTGTGTTGGGTCACCAAGTTTGGTGTGATTGGCTACACAGCATATGATAACGGATAACTTCTATCTCCAAATACTCCCTAGGAAGATGGCAAGATGATCCTTGAGAGGGAGAGGGTGGGGAGGATGATTAAATGAGACAGAAAGATAGAGCTCTCCCGTCCCCTCAGGAAGCTGGAGGAGAAACCAGCCTGGACCCTTCAGCATGGCACTCTCCGGGGTAATGTAAGAGGATTTTGTACAGGTTTCCACAGTGAGTGGCATGAGAGTTCTTGTAGCATACTTAGGCCAGAGTTATATTATCAGAAAGAATATGTAGACACAGCGAGGGTTTTTGACAAGAAGCCAGTTTTTGAGGTGTGGAATTTGTGTGATTTTTTAGATGCTCGGGGAGGGAGTGAACTGTAATGGTTTCCAGGCCCTCCCTCTGGCCCTCCCTCACCAAGGGATCCAAAGTTTCCGCCTCCCCTCAGCACGTGACCTGGCAGAGAAGAAAATGCCTTTGACTGAGAAGATGCCAGGGGCTGAGAGATTCACAAGACTCAAAAGCAGTTGTGGGAGGGATGTCCCTGGCGGTCCAGTGGTTAGGACTCCGCGCTTCCACTGCAGGGGGCACGGGTTCCATCCCTGGTCGGGGAACTAAGATCCCACATGAAAAAAAAGGGTTGTGGGACACCTGAAACTCAGTGGGGCGAGGGGTGGCGCAGGGAGAGGCCTGGATTTTAGGAGGGGGAGAGGGATGAAAGCCAGACAGAGAAGAAGAGCATTTGAAAAAGCATTCTACTAAAAACATTTGACAATCATTGATTTAGCCAAACCCCCTCAGGCGTTCTATACCCTAATTTTATAGAAGAATGGGGGTAACTTAAGTTGTATTTTCCCGTAAGCAGATCCTGAGACCAGGGTTTGAAGGCAAGCCTGTTTGAGAGGTGACCCCAGGAAGCAGGGAGGGGAGCAGGGGAGTGAGACAGGGCGGGGAAGGCAGCCAGGAAAGGGCGTGTTATGGCCAGAACAGGCCCCACTTTGTCGTGCCAACATGGGGCCAGGAAGTTGGCATTTATCCTCCACCTCCCATTGGTCCTTCCTTGTCTGGGGCTGCTCCTGGGCCCTCCTGGACTGTCCCCTACCACATATGGGCAGAGAGAAGCCTGGGGAGAGTTGCGCTGAGGCTTTCTGCCTGTCCTGGAGTGAGTGCAAAGGGGCATGGGGGCCCCCCATGGATGGAGCAGGTGCCTCTCACAGAGTCCCCAGCCTGGAGGCCTTTCCCAGGCAGTCAGGAGGCCCTGGTGGCCCAGACTCCTGATTGGCGGACAGCAGAACTGGGGAAGGTGATTCACTGTAGACTGGATGCCTGGAGAGTGCTGCCGGGTGCTTGTCTGTGGGGGAAGGGCTCAAGGAGGAAGGGAGAGGAATTGGTTCAAATCCTGGCTCAATCCCTTACTCACTGGATAATTTTTATTAGGCTTATCTCCTTTCTCAGCCTCAGTTTCCTTAGCTCCAAAACGAGGCTGATACTTCCTACCCCTCCGACCTTGAATGCTTAGAACGGCGGTCCCCGACCTTTTTGGCACTGGGGGCTGGTTTCGTGGAAGACCATTTTTCCACTGAGGGGGGGCGGGGGATGGTTTCGGGATGATTCAAGTGCAATACATTTATTGTGCGCTTTATTTCTACTATTATTACATTATAATATATAATGAAATAATTATACAACTTACCATAATGTTGACTTGAGGTGGAGCTCAGGCAGTAATGCGAGCAATGGGGAACGGCTGTAAATACAGATGAAGTTTTGCTTGCTCGTCTGCCACTCACCTCCTGCTGTGTGGCCCAGTTCCTAACAGGCCATGGACTGGTACCGGTCCGTGGCCCAGGGGTTGGGGACTCTTGGCTTATAAGAACATTGTAGTGGGTATTGGTAGCTTGCCTCCTAGTCCTCTGTCCATTCTCCCTTCTTCTGACAACATTTGGGGCTCTACCTGTCCCCACTCTGTTCAAGAGGTTTGGCTGGAGCTCCACCCCCGGATCCAGCCAATCTGAGCATGGCATCCCCCTGGCTGTGGAGACTGGTTCAGAGACGGGCGTGCCTGAGCCCATCCAAGCACAGCCAATCCCAGTGCTTCTGTAGGAGCTCTTGGAAAAGTTTCTCTTTCCTGGTGGACTAGAATCTGAGAGGAAGAGAAGCTTATTACCAAGTGCAGCTTTAGAACAAAGCCAGCACACACACGGGATAGACTAAGAACAAGAGACAAAGAGAGGCAGGTCCTAATGATGTTGCTTGAACCCCTGAATCAAGCTGTGCCTGAAGCTGCGGTACCCCTTGCCTTCTCTGTATCCGAGACAATATATTCCCTCTACTGAAATTTGTTTGTGTTGGATTTTCTGTCACTTGCAACAGAAAGACTTTTTTTTAACCATTTTAAAAAATTTTATTTTATTTTATATTTTATTTATTTATTTTTGGCTGCGTTGGGTCTTCGTTGCCGCACGCGGGTTTTCTCTAGTTGCGGCGAGCGGGGGTTACTCTTTGTTGCGGTGCGCAGGCTTCTCACTGCGGTGGCTTCTCTTGTTGCAAAGCACGGGCTCTAGGCGCTTGAGCTTCAGTAGTTGTGGTGCACAGGCTCAGTAGTTGTGGTGCACGGGCTTAGTTGCTCCGTGGCATGCGGGATCTTCCCAGACAAGGGCTCAAACCCGTGTCCCCTGCCTTGGCAGGCAGATTCTTAACCACTGCGCCACCAGGGAAGCCCTAACAGAAGGACTTTTAACTGATAGAAATTGCAGAAGCTGCAAGTTTTTGTTTATTTGTTGGCTTAAAAGAGTGTTTGAAACCATACAGTCCTAGCCCAGAGGAATTCTCTGAAGTGTTTATCGAATAGGTAGATAAATGAATCACCTAACTGTGGTCTCCTATTACTACTTTGGTCAATGGACATGAGAATTGGTAAATGGAGACGCTGGAAGAGGGGTGTTGGAGAATTTTCTTGTTTTTCCCTAAAATCAGAGAAACTTTCATTCTTGTTTTGTGGGGTAGGCCAAACCCTGCCATCATTATTAGGATGATGAAGGGTGTGAAGGGCCAGGGCAGGACCTCAGGGAGAAGGCCTGAGAGAGGAGGTGAGAGTCCTTTGCAGGGAGTCAAGGGGTTCATCTTATGCTTTTGGGCCCAGCCCCTGGAATGCAGGAAGAAAGAGGGAGCGTGGAACACGGGGAAAGTTTAGGCTCTTGATCCAGACAGCCAGGTTGAATGCTTGCTCTTCTGGTGACAGCCTATGTCCCTCTGTCTGCCTCACCGAGCTGTGAGCTCAGATCTTTACCTTGTGTCCCGAATGCCAGGCTTGGCACAGAGGTGGCCTCAGAGCAGACTCATGGGACGAAGCCGAGGATGACAGGAGATCCCTTTCCCAGTGAGAATGACATTTGTGGTAGAGTCCCAAGTGTGTGCCTCCCTCTCCTCCCATCAATGCTCTTTCTCATCAGTGTTCAATTTTTCTTCTCATCTTTGTGGCACAAATATTCTCCTCACTCCTTAAGCAGTTGGTCCCCCTAAAAGAGGTTGTTTTCCCAAGAAACAATTGGTTGTTTCCACCAATTGCAAACAGATGAAAACCCCCTTGCCTGGGACTTCCCTGGTGGTCCAGTAAGACTCGGCGCTCCCAATTCAGGGAGCCAGGGTTCAGTCCCTGGTCAGGGAACTAGATCCAGCATGCACGCCACAACTAAGAAGTCCGCATGCCACAGCTGAAAGATCCTGCATGCCGCAACTAAAGATCCCACATGCCGCAACTAAGGCCCGGAGCAGCCAAAATAAATAAATAAATAAACAAATTTTAAAAAATAAATAAATTTTAAAAGTATATATTAAAAAGAAAGAAAACCCCCCTTTCCCTTCCCCTGACCCCTGGTGCATGTGGTCATGGAGGTGTAGGGATTAGCCTCACCTTTGCTACTTACCAGCTGTGTGGCCTTGGGCAAGTGTCTTGACTTCTCTGAGCCTCAGTTTCCTCATCTGTGAAGTGAAGATAACTCATTCTTTGTGGGGTTATGTGAAGGTTAAATGAAATAACTTATGTGAAAGGGCTGAGCACAGTGCTTACCGTTAAAGTTGGGTGCAATAAGAGAGAATTCCCACCCTCCAGCCTCCAGTGAAGGTAGGACTTGAAGAAAATGTCTGTGCATTGATTCCACATGACCCCACGTGTCCGTGTGTGTGTGTGTGTGTGTCCACGTGTGTGCATGTGTACTGTGCTTATGGGTATGTGCATGCTGTGTTTGCGAGCACGTAAGTGTGTGTGTAAACAGAAATGTGCATATACGAACGTGTGCTTCTCTGTGCGCATGAGTGTGTGTGGGTGCGTGCGTGTGTTTTCCCAGCACTACTAGTGGAAAGCCGTTAAGTATGCTTTATGGCAGCGGCAGCAGCAGCTCCGTCCCCCCAGCCATTAAGCTGCCTCCCTCCTCTCATCTGGGGGTGGGGAGCTGCTGCAGCCTTGGCGCCCTCCCTCCCCCGCCCCTGCATGCTGAGTGAGCACCGTCGCCCCCCTCTCTCACCATATGCCTGTCTTTTACAGTTCTTTGGTGCGTGGTGCCCATCGAGTGGGTAATTAGCTAAAGGAATTAATTGACATCCATACACGTAATTAGCAAATGGTTATAAGCAGCTATTCTCCTTGGGATGTCTAAAATTTCTAGGGGTCAGACGCTGGGGGGGGAGGGGGAGGGTTCGTGATGTTTTAAGGAGGAATAAAAGCAGCCAGTGTGAGTGCCAAGGACCAGGACGGGCCTGGGGTGCTCTCCAGGCTCAGTGGCCTGGCTGTGGTGGGGGAGAGGGGCCAGGAAGGAGGGGAGAGGGGTCCATGAACTTGGTCAGGGGAAACTGACTCCTAAGGCACTGGGAGTCAGGAGGCCTGGGCTTCCCGCCCCATCCATGTGACTTTCTCTGTGACCTTGGGTAAGTCTCTTCTCTCTGGGCCACAGTCTCCACTTCCAAGAGAAATGGATGGGACCAGCTGTCTCTTAGGACTCTCCCAGTTCTGACATTCTTCTCTACTTTAAGCCAAACTTTCTAACAGCAAACAGGGTTGTGCAAAGATGGAGCCATGTGCCCCCTTCTTCATTCCAGAGCACGGCGTCACCATGCTCTCTCTCACCTGTAGGTTTGGGTACATGCTGTGCCCTCTGCTCCAAATGCCCTTGTCCACCTTCTCTGCCTTTAAGGTCGTCCAGATCAGCGCGGTCCAATAGAACTTTCTGAAATGATGGAAATACCCCATACAGTAGCCACAAGCCACATGTAGAGATTGAGCACTTGAAATGTGACTAATGCAACTGAGGAATTGGATTTTAAATTTATTCACTTTTAATTTATTTACATTTAAATAGCCACAAGTGGTTCGTGGCTATTGTATTGGACAGCACAGCTCTAGATCTTTTAAGATCCAGTTGATTCATTTATTTGTTTACTAAGTCATTCATTCATCCAACAAAATTTATTGAGTGCCTGCTGTAGCTAGGCACGGAGGAGACTACCAAGAATAGGCAGGCATGACCCCTGCCCTCATGACGCATTTGTAATGGGAAGGAATTGGAGGGAGAGAAGAGAGAAAAACAAATGGACAAAATAATTGGGAATTATAATAAGAGCTATGAAAGAAATCAACTAGGGGTTGAGACAGAGACTAGAAAGCCCAGGGAAGACCTTCTTTAGATGGGGTGGTCAGAAAACGTGTTTCTGAGGAGGTGTCATTTAAGCTGGGACCCAAGGGATGAGAATGAGCCCTCCAGGGAGAGAGTGGAGGAGGGGTGCTCTAGGCACTGAGGTCAGGAGGCAGGAAGAGCTGGTAAGTCTGCAAAAAATCAGTGGGGTTGGGGTGTGAAGAGTGTCAGGGTGAGGCCAGGAAGTGGGGGCAGGTGCCTGATGGAGAGGCCACAGGGAGGGCTATGGATTTTGTGGTAAGAGTGGCGGAGGTCCCTGAGGGGGCCTAGGCAGAGACGTGGCACCATGAATGAGCATCTTCAGAAGCTGACATGGCTGCTCCAAAGGGGCCAGTGGAGGGGTCCCTAAGGGAAGCCAGGGGATGGTCATCTAGAGGAGGGCACCTGGCCAGGGTGGTACAAGGACAGCTCATAGTCACTTCCACCAGGAAGCTTTCCCTGGCTCCCCCAGGCTAGACCAGGCACCTCTCCATGATTATGTCACCCCCAGGCCTAACTCTGCCACGGCACTTTCACCACTTGTCATCACCTGTTATGGTCGGACCTCCCCACCATGGGATCACATCTGATTCTGCATCCCCACCTCAGCAGAGGGCCTGGTGCAGAGTGGGTGCTCAGGCAGGACAGCCCCTCCCCAGCTCAGCCGGGGTGTCCTCCATCTCCTGGGAAGGGGCCACCTGGGAAGGTGACAGTGGTGGTGGGAGAGATGCCTGAGCCCCTGCCTTCTCTACTATCCCTGCTGCCTCATGTGCTGCACTTTGCGGTTTATGGAGCCTCTTTCCCATCCATGGCCTCAGTTGTCTCTCCAAACAGCCCTGAGAATTGGGTGGAGCAGTAACCCTCATCTACCCATTTTATAGATGGACAGACAGGAGCCCAGGGGGACCAAGTACCTTAGCCTGGAGCAGAAGTCCTCAACCTCTTTGGAAGTTACAGATTACGGAGGTTCAGTGTATAGCTTTCAGGTCGGACAGACTGGGTTTGAATGCTGGCCGTTAATTTCTTAGCTGTGTGACTTCAGGCAAAGTACTTAACCTCTCTGAGAATTAGTGTCCTTATCTGTAAAATGGGGGAATAACCGCATGTATTTCCCAGGGTGGTTGTGGGACTTGTAAAGTGCTCAGGGGAGTGCCTGGCACATAAGAAGCATTTAGAACTCTTCACAATGGTTGTTTGGGAATCTGATGGAAGTTATGTACATCCACAAAATGCATATACAGTTTCAGAAGATTCACAGAGCTCCTGGAGCTCAGCCATGCATGCCTTGGTGACCATGGACCCCAGGTTAAGAAAATGTAATAAGAAAGACCCTAGTAGCAAGAGAGATATCTAAGGAATATAGTGTCTAAGGAAAAAAAGATGTGTAAGACTAACATGGAAAAAATTTTTAACACTTAACCAAGGGACATTAAAAACTACTTAAATGCAAAGACTTAACATTGATAAGGGTATCAGTTGTCCCCAAATCAATATATTAATATATAAATATATTTAACGCAACTCTAACATTCCAACAGGGATTTCTATGGAATTTGAGATATAGATAGATAGATAGATAGGTAGATAGATATAGATATAGATAAAGATCCAAAAAACAGCCAAGCCCTTTCTGAAGAAAAATAAGGTGGGTAGACTTGCCCTACCAGGTATCAGTATTTGTTTTAAAGCTCTAATAGTTAAAACAGTGTGGGTAGGCTCAGGAATGGACAAATTGACCAGTGTAATAGAATTGAGAGCCTGACATAGAACTCTGCATTTAATCTGCATGACGGAAGCAAAAGGCAGTTACCAGGTGGTTCAAACTATGGCAGATTCCAGAGCCAGACTGCCTGGCTTTGAATCTTGGCTTTGACACTTACAGGCTGTGTGATCTTGGGCAAATTGCTGAATCTCTCTGGCCTCAGTTTCCCCAGGGGGGAAAGAGGGGCTATTCAATAAATGGAAGTGGACAACTTAGTTGTTGATATGGAAAAATGAAACAATCCATACCCCACTTCTTACCAAAAAGTCAATTTCAAATGAGTTAAGTACTTAAAGGTCCAAAGCAACACTTTGAAACATTGAGAAGAAAATGTAAGTGAACATCATTCTGACTTTGGGGTAGTTTTTTAAAGAGACCTCAAAAGCACTAACCATGGGACTTCCCTGGTGGTGCAATGGTTAAGAATCCGCCTGCCAAAGCAGGGGACATGGGTTCGAACCCTGGTCCGGGAAGATCCCACATGCCATGGAGCAACTGAGCCCATGTGCCACAACTAATGAGCCTGTGCTCTAGAGCCCGTGAGCCACAACTACTGAGCCTGCGTGCCACAACCACTGAAGCCCGCACGCCTAGAGCCTGTGCTCCTCAACAAGAGAAGCCACCGCAGTGAGAAGCCTGTGCACTGCAACAAAGAGTAGCCCCCGCTCGCCGCAACTAGAGAAAGCCTGCATGCAGCAACAAAGACCCAACGCAGTCAAAAATAAATAAATAAATACAATAAATAAAACTTAAAAAAATAAATTAATTAAGTAAATTTTAAAAAAATTTAAAAAAAGCACTAACCGTAAAACACTGATATATTTGACTATATTAAAACGCAGAACTCCTTTTTCTCAAAAGAAATCTTGAAGGAAGTAAAGTACTACAAACACAAGAACATATTTTCAATACATATAGTAGCTAAAAGATAAGTATCAAGAACATGCAAAATTGGTAAGAAAGAGAAACAAGCCCAATCAAAAAATGGGAAAGAAATATATGGCTAGGCATTTCTTAGAGAAGGAAACATGTATGGCCAATAACCAACTGAAGAGATGCTCAACTTACTAGTAATCATGGAAACAAAAGTCAAGACAACAAAAAAATGTCATTTTACAACATTTGATTGGCCAAAATCAGAAGCCTGACGATTGGAGTGAGTGTGGATCATGGGATTGCTTACTTGTCACTTTTGAGTACACAAATTGATACAACCACTTTGAAAAACAAGTTATTATTATTTTGTAACTTTGGACATTTTCATACCCTATACCCCAGCAATTCTAGTAGGTATATACCCACTCCGAGGTATATACTCCTTGTATTGCACCAGGAGTCATGTAGGAGAATATTCATAACAGCAATCTGTAATAGAAAAACAACAACAAACCTCCTCCTCCAAGCAAGGGAATGATAAATACAAAATTCAGGATAGGGACTTCCCTGGTGGTGCAGTGGTTAAGAATCCGCCTGCCAATGCTGGGGACACAGTTTTGATCCCTGGGTCTGGGAAGATCCCCCATGCCACAGAGCAACTAAGCCTGTGAGCCACAACTACTGAGCCCACGTGACACAACTACTGAAGCCCGCGTGCCTAGAGCCCATGCTCCACAACAAGAGAAGCCACTGCAATGAGAAGCCTGCACACTGCCACGAAGAGTAGCCCCCACTCGGCCCAACTAGAGAAAGCCCGCATGCAGCACCAGTGCAGCTAAAAATAAATAAATTAATTAATAAAAAAAAATTCAGGATAGTGATTCCCTGAGCTGGGGAGGGACATGGGATGAGGAGGACAATATAGATAGATGAAAGTTATCACTAATGTTCTAAAATTTGGGTGGTGGGTTCACAGGTCTTGATTATATTATTAAAAATAAATTGGTGAGAATTAGAAGACAAGCCACAGACTGGGAGAAAATATTTGCCAAAGACACATCTGATAAAGGACTTATCCAAAATATACAAAGAGTTCTTAAAATTCAACAATAAGAAAACAATCTCATTAAAAAATGGGACAAAGACCTTAACAGACATCTCACCAAAGAAGAAATACAGATGGCAAATAAGCATGTGAAAAGAATCGCCACATCATATGTCATCAGGGAAATGCAAATTAAAACAACAAGATACTACTGCACATCTATTAGAATGGCAAATCCGAGGACTTTTTTGGATTTGGCAAAATCCAAAACACTGACAACATCAAATATTGGGGAGGATGTGGAGCAACAGGAACTCTCATCAATTGCTGGTGGGGATGCAAAATGGTACAGCCACTGTGGAAGACAGTTTGGTTTCTTACAATACTAAACACACTCTTATTGCATAATTCAGCAATCATGCTCCTTGGTATTTGCTCAAAGGAGCTGAACACTTATGTTCACACAAAAACCTGCACATTGATGTTTATAGCAGCTTTATTCATAATAGCCAAAACTTGGAAGCAGCCAAGATGTCCCTCAGTAGGTGAGTGGATAAACTGTGGTACATCCAGACAATGGAATATTATTTAGCACTGCAAAGAAATGAGCTACCAAGTCATGAAAGACATGGAGGAACCTTAAATGAACATTACTAAGTGAAAGAAGCCAATCTGAAAAGGCTATGTACTGTATGGTTCCAACTATATGACATCCTAGGAAAGGCAAAACTATGGAGGCAATAAAAAACAGTGGCTGCCAGGGCTGGGGAGTAGGGAGATGAATAGGCAGAGCACAGAGGATTTTTAGGATAGTGAAAATATTCTGTATGATATTTTAATGATGGATATATGTCATCATACTTTTGTCCAAACCCATAGAATGTACAACACCAAGAGTGAACCCTAAGGTAAACAATGGACTTTGGGTGATTATGATATGTCAATGTAGGTTCATCCTTGGTAAAAATGGTACATTACTAGAATGGTACATTCTGGTGAGTGATGTTGATAATGGAGGGGGCTATGCATGTGTGGGGATAGAGGTATATGGGAAATCTCCGTACCTCCCTCTCAATTTTGTTGTAAACCTAAAACTGCTCTTAAGAAGTCTTTTTATTTATTTATTTGGTTGAGCCGGGTCTTAGTTGCGGCAGGTGGGCTCCTTAGTTGCGGCTTGCTGGCTCCTTAGTTGCGGCATGCATGTAGGATCTAGTTCCCTGACCAGGGATCGAACCCAGGCCCCCTGCATTGGGAGTGCGGAGCCTTATCCACTGTGCCACCAGGGAAGTCCCCAAGAAGTCTTAAAGTAAATAAATAAGTAAACAAACAAACAAATGGATGTTTGTCAAAACCCACAGAATGTACAACACAAAGAGTGACCCCTAATGTAAACTGTGGAATTTAGTCAATAATAGTTTATCAGTATTAGCTCATCAACTTGTTCTGCTAATGCAGGATGTTAATAATGGGGAAAAAAAACTGAGGGAGGGAGGGGCAGGTGGGAATTCTTTGTACTTTTTGCTCAGTATTTTTGTAAATCTGAAACTGCTCAAAAAATAGTCTATTAAAAAATAAATAAATGGATGAACAAATGAAGAATAAATGAATAATCAATAAGTATAAAAGATAGCCATGGTGTCTTGAGCCAAGTATTATCATTAATCCAGTTCTGCACATCTGAGAGTTTTTAAAAAACAAACAAGTTAATCAAAGACAAATAGGTCCTGGACTAGAACCCAGACAAATCCAACATGAAGAAATAAAAGTAAAGTCCTACGGTCTGTGCCCAGCTATCAACCTTATAAACAGAATGCAGAGATTAATAGGGATTCAGATAGGGCTAGGAGTTTCTGTTGGCTGTCAGCTCAAATGGAAACAACAGTGTAATGCCATGTTTTTTTAAGACAACAAAAACATAATCTTAGGATATTTTAATAATATTATTACTAACTCAGGGTTTGAGATGGTGGACTGACCATTTTAATTTATTTTTAAAATGTTCTCTCGGGCTTCCCTGGTGGCGCAGTGGTTGAGAATCTGCCTGCCAATGCAGGGGACACGGGTTCGAGCCCTGGTCTGGGAATATCCCACATGCCGCGGAGCAACTAGGCCCATGAGCCACGACTACTGAGCCTGCGCGTCTGGAGCCTGTGCTCCGCAACAAGAGAGGCCGCGATAGTGAGAGGCCCGCGCACCGCGATGAAGAGTGGCCCCCGCTCGCCGCAACTAGAGAAAGCCCTCGCACAGAAACGAAGACCCAACACAGCCAAAAATAAATAAAATAAATAAATTAAAATGGCCCCTCATCATCGAGTCCATTAAAATGCCAGTAAAGGAAATAAAAAGGTACAAACCCACAATAATGAAAAGGCTGGAAAGGAGGAGCATCAGCACATGTGAAGTTTTAGCAATAGACCGATATAAAAGACAATTGACAATATGGTCCTCCTCAGTATCCTCAGAGGACCGGTTCCAGGACTCCTGCGGTTACCAAGATTTGTGGATGCTCAAGTCCCTTATATAAAATGGCGTAGTATTTTACATTTCGGCACATCCCCCCATATACTTTAAATCATCTTTAGATTACTTATAATACCTAATACAATATAAATGCTACGTAAATAGTTGCCAGCAGGCAGCAAATTCAAGTTTTGCTTTTTGGAACTTTCTGGAATTTTTTTGAATATTTTTGATCTGCAGTTGGTTGAGTCTTCGGGTGCAGAATTCACAGATATGGAGCAGCTGACTGTATTTATTAGATATGTGAAGAACTCTTATTTAAAACATTTTTTAACTGTGGTAAAATATACGTAACAAAATTTACCAACTTCATGATTTTTTGTTTTTTTTTTTTTGCCACACCACGCTGTTTGCGTGATCTTAGTTCCCTGACCAGGGACTGAACCCCCAAACTCGGCAGTGAAAGTGCAGAGTCCTAACCACTGGACGGCCAGGGAATTCCCCAGCTTCACAATTTTTAAGTGTTCAGTAGTGTTAATTATATTCACATTGTTGTGCAACCAATCTCCAGAACTTTTCTTCTTGCAAAACTGAAACACTACACTCAGTAGAACAACTCATTTCCCCCTTCCCCAGCCCTTGGCAACCACCATTCTACTTTGTTTCTATGGATTTGACTACTCTAGGTACCTCATAGAGTGGAATCATACAGTATTTGTCTTTTTGTGTCTGGCTTATTTCACTAATCATAATGTCTTCAAGGTTCATCCATGTTGTAGCATGTGTCAGAATTTCCTTCCTTTTTAAGGCTGATTAATATTTCATTGTATGTATATACCACTTCTTGTTTATCCATTTATCAGTCGATGGATATTTGGGTTGCTTCTACATTTTGCTTTTTGTGAATAATGCTGCTGTGAACATGGGTGTACAAATATCTTTTGCAGAGCCTACTTTCAATTCTTTTGGATATACAAAGAACTCCTATAACTCAATAATAAGACAAGCAATCCAATTTTTTTAAAAGGGGAAAAGATTTGAATAGACATTTTACCAAAGAAGATACAAAGATTGTGGCAAATACAAATACAAAAAGATCCTTAACAACATCAATGAACAGGAAAATAGAACTCAAACACACAGTGATATACTGCTATGAATCCACTGAAGTGACTAAGATTAAACTGACTGACCAAATCAATGCTGGTGAAGATATAGAGGAACTGGAATTCTCATACACTACTGGTGGGAATGTGAAATGATACCACTGTTTTGGAAAAATTTTGGCAGTTTAAAAAAATGTTAAACCTACATCTATCATGTGACCTGGCTATTCCACTCCTAGGTAAATACCTAAGAGAAATGAAAGTATATGTGCACACCTAGATTTGAACATGAATGTCCATACCAGCTTTATCTGTATAATAGTCAGTACCAAGAGACAACTCAAAGTCCATCAATAAGTAAATGAATAACCAAATTGTGGTACATCCATAAGATAACATTCTACTCAGCAATAAAAAGGAACAAATTACTGATGTGTGCAACAGTATATATTCACTGCAAAATAATTATGCCAAGTGAATGAAGCCAGACAAAAAAGAACACATAGTATATGATTCCATTTATACAGAATTCTGGAAAATGCAAACTAATCTAGAGTGACAGAGGCAGATTATTGGGTGCCTGGGGGGTGTGGGGGAGGGGCAGTGTGAGGCAGAAGGGAGAGATTATAAAGGGCCATCAGGAAACTTCGGGGGTGATGAATATGTTCATTACCTTGATTGTAGTGATGTTGTCATAAATATATGTACATTACATATATGACAAAACTCATCAAGTTGTATACTTTAAATATGTACAGTTTATTGTATGTAATGATATTTCAATAAAGCTTACAAAAGCAAGCAGGAAGAGATTAGTTAAATAAATTTGAGTAGGGACTTCCCTGGTGGTGCAGTGATTAAGAATCTGCCTGCCAATGCAGGGGACACAGGTTTGAGCCCTGGTCCGGGAAGATCCCACATGCCGCAGAGCAGCTAAGCCCGTGCGCCACAACTACCGAGCCTGCGCTCTAGAGCCCAAGAGCCACGACTACTGGAGCCCGCGCACCTAGAGCCTGTGCTCTGCAACTAGAGAAGCCACCGCAATGAGAAGCCTGTGCGCCGCAACGAAGAGTAGGCCCCACTCGACGCAACTAAAGCAAGCCCCCGCGGGGCAGCGAAGACCCAACGCAGACAAAAAATTTAAAAATATTTTTAAAAAAGTGATTAAAAACAATAAATTTGAGTAGACCCATAAGGAAAGAAATACTATGTAGCAATAAAAATTATGGAAAGATGTTTATGATAATTGTTGAAAGAAAAAAAAGCAGATTACAAAACAGTATATCCAATAGGGTCACTTTTTATTTTTTTTTAGATAACCTGAATATCTCCAGGATTCACCATTTGGTTACAAATAATGTCTCATTAAAATTAAACCACGGTTTATGTCAGCCCAGAGCCATCCTGCCTGTGTGGGAATTCCCTTTCCCTGCAAAGTCCACCTGTCGCATATGTTTCTGGGTGTTCCCTAACGTGTCTCACTGCACTTGGAAAGCAGTCTCGAAGTCATTTGCTGTTGTTGGCACTGGGGCCTCTGCTGAGCTGAGGCTCCTGCATTAACGCCTCTAGCAGAGCCAGAGGTTGGCCTGTGCTATCGCCCAGGCTGCTGCCAAAGCCCCATGCATGGGGTGCCCACCATTCCCGTCCTGACGCTCACACCTTAGGGTGCTCCGAGAGCAAAGTGATGAGGGAAGTCCCCCATCTTGTTACCCAGCCAGGGGTCCCCACCGGAGGGCTGCTTGGGCCCCAGGTGTGGTGAGCTCAGCATGGTAACTCTCTGTGTTGAGAGAGTCTGGGGCAGGGTGAGTTCAACCACCAGCCCCTGTGAGGTGTCTGGAATGACTGATCCTTCCCACTCTCTGGTCCTGGTGTGGACCAAGTTCCTCTTCCTGTGACAGTTGTCTTTCAGGGACCACCAGCGTCCTCTGTCAGGTTTCTTCCAAGTCTGCCAATGAGCCTGTATCCCAAATGTGAATACTGACGGAGATTCTTCTAGCGGCTCCTTCATGCCTGCGATCACATCATATTATATAACATAACATATGTACTTACACATGGGGGAGGGGGAGGGGAGTCCCCACCTCTCCCTGTCAGCATATTTTCCTCTTTCAGCTCTAGTGTAGCTGGAAGCACATACCCGGAAAATACTAACAGTGATTCTCTCTGAGTGAAGAGAGCATCGGTGGTATTCATTTTCTTTGTTCTCTTCTGAACTGTCCATTCTCATTTTTTTCTATCACTGTCCATAAGGCCAAGGCCAGTGTGTCCTGCTCAAAACCTCATCCCAGCACCCAGCTCCGTGTTTGGCACATAGTAGGTGCTCAATGAGGTGTGAACGAGTAGCAGGTATTACTTTTCAAGACTGAGGGGCTGGTTTAGCAGTGGCAGGGAGACAGCTTTTGCACCCCGCCGCCCGCCTGGCTCCACCTCTAGCCTGTCAGGTCCCGCCACCGGCGTTTCCGCCTCTGCCGCCCCGCGGCGCGGAGTGTCTGGCGCCGGTCCTGCAGCCCTCGCCCTCTGCTCGGCCGCGGCCGCCCGGGGCCGCCTCACCGGCGCTGGAGAGGGGAGGGGAGGGGAGGGGACCAGACTCGTCTGGGAACTGGCCTGGGCCGCTCCTGCCTGTGCCTCTGCCCGCTTCCTGCGCCTCCCTCCAGCCTCCCGCAGCCTCCCCCATCAGGGTCTGCTCTGGGACCTCGGATGCCCAGTCGCTGAGCCTCGCCCCACGGACCTGCTTCTCCGACGTCCCCAGCAGGCTCCCCGGCCTCGCCTCTGCGAGCTGTTGGGTCCTGAGCGCCCCGCCACTTGGGTAAGACCCGTGCCGCCCGCAGGCCCGCCCCCACCTCCCCATCTCGGAAGGGCCGAATTCCTTGAGATCCTCCTGCTGCTGGCTCTTCCTCGACTCCAGCAGCCTCTCCAGGCAGACCTGCCTCTATCCCAGGAGCGGGCTCCGGATAAGCCAGGCGGTGCCGGGCAGCGCTCTTGCGTGGGCAGGCTGGGGCATGAGGCATCCTGGGATTTGAGCTGGGATGGGCAGGCCTCTCACGAGGATGAGGAGGCTGGCCCTTGGCAGTGCCTAGGGCCACAAGACTCAGAGCCCAGAGGGTGCAGCCAATGCTGACTCACTCAGGCCAGGCGTGGGGTGGGGGGAGCACCAGCCCGTGGGTGAGCCGCTCCCTGGCAAGGGTCCAATCCTGGAAGTCGGACTGGGTTCAGACCCCCAGCAGCTGGGCCAAGGAGGGGGTTCAGCTCCTGCAGGAGGAGGTGGTGAGAGAGAGAGAGGGAGAGCTCACTCCGAGCCGCTAGGCAGGAGGGAGTTCAGGGCTGGCTGGGCAAGTCCAGTACTCTGCTCACACATCCTGAATCTGGCCTCCACGACTTGTAGGCATTCCCTCCTCTCCATCCCCACCATGCTGTATCTTCTCCCCTCTGGACCATTCACTGGGCTTCTCACTGCTCTCCTTGCCCGGCTTCTCCATAAATGGCTGTGGTTCCAAGGGGGGGCCTGGCCTTGAAGCAACGATGAAGTCATCTCTACTTCCTCTCTTGCTGGTATCACTACCTACTTCCGTTGTTCCTCCCTTCTGCTCCCTCTCCATTTATCCTACAACTTCCTTTATTCTGCCATGCCAAGCCCAAGGGGCCCCCAGAAGGAACTGAGAGCCTTAGCTTGGAGAACAGGAGAGCATGACGACATTCTTTCATTCACTCATTTGATCATTCATTTACACGTGGATTTACTTCCATTCACTCACACATTCCCTTGTTTTTTCCCATTCCATTACTCACTCCCTCATTCTCTAGACACTTACTGAGCATCTACTGTGTTCCAGTAACTGAGTGTTTGGTGGGAGAGGGGCAGGATATTTAGAGGAACCAACACCATCCCTTCTACCTGCTTGTTCAAGGTCAAGAAGGAGAAATGAGCACAAGTCAGTCCAATTTAAGAGAAAAAGCAATGTGAGAGAGAAATAAAGAGCTCTGAACTGCGGCTGTGTGTTTATGTGTGGGGAGTGAAGATACAGAGGAGGAGGATGTAATTTCCACTTAGGAGGAGCCCAGAAGACTTCCTGGAGGTGATGCCATTTGAGCCGGGCCCTGACTTGGGGGAGGGTTTGGATGTTGAGTTATTAGAGGGCATCAGGGTAGATGGAATAGCAGGAACAAAGGAAAATCCAGATGTGTGAGGGAACAGTGGGAAGCTTTGTTCATGACTTGAGAGGATTAGAAGAAATAAGTCTGGGACTTCCCTGGCGGTTCAGTGGTTCAGACTCCATGCTTCCACTACAGGGGACTTGAGTTCGATCCCTGGTCACGGAGCTAAGATCCCACATGCTGTGCGGTGCAGCCAAAATTTTTTTTTTTAATTTTAAAAATTAAAAAAAAAAGAAGTCTGGACAGGGAGACTAGGGCCAGTAGAGGACAGGCCATGTGCTCCCATGTCTCATGTCACAGGCTAGGGGAGCAACCTTGTTCTGGGTGACACAGAGCCTTGGTCATGAGGTAATGGCCTTATCCTCATGGCTAAGGATAATGGTAACATCCTTGTGGATATTAGAGCTCTTTAATCGTACAGGCAACCTTAGATGGAGTGAGTTCTTCAATCTTAGAGGTGTGTTAATGGAGGCTGGGACACTAGGTATGTGTGTGGAGATGGGAGAGCTGCAGGTTCTGGCCCCTGGAAGGGTTCGGCTAGGACAGTGCGGAAAGCGGGAGTTGGAGTGGATGATGTCAGAGGTCCCCTCCCACCTAGAGAGTCTGTGGTCCTATGGGAAGGCTAGAAGGTCCAGCAGAGGGAATTCCTGGGAGTTTGGTCATTTATTCACTCGTTTATTCCCTCATTTGCCCCTATACCCAATCATCCATTCGTTCATTCATTCATCACTTAGTCACTAAACCCTTGGTCTGGGCAGATCCTGTGCTGAGGACTCAGATGACACAGATGAGGTCTCTGCCCCTGTGAGCTCCCATCTGATGGGGGAGCAGACCCACACCTGACAGTGACAACCCAGTATCATCGTGGAGTAGGAATGGAGATTGTTTTATTGTGTTTTGTCACTGAGTGGGAGGTAGAGCTGGGACATGGACCTGAAGAATTAATGCAGATATTTGTCCTCCAGCCAGGAAGGCCCCGTCGGTGGGGCCAGATGAAGGATGTAATGTGGGAAAAGAAGTGTTTGAGTGAGAAAACACTCTGGGTTCATGGGGCTTAAGAGGCAATCTTCCTCCAGACATGGACCACTCGAGAACCAGGCCTTTGGGCTGAGGGCACCACAAGCTCATCCCTCACCAGAAATGAGCCTGCTGGATTTGAGAACCTCTAGATAATTCCTTGGTCAGCATAAGCTGTAAGAGGTTATGTAGAGTGGTGGTTAAGCTTCTGGGCTCTGGACCTAGATCAGAGTGCAAGTTGTGGTGCTAACTATTACCAGTTGTGTGACTTTGGACAGATGACTCTGCCTCTGTTCTTTCCTTTGCAGGAGAATATTAATCATAATACTGTCCTCTTAGGGTGAGGCCCAGAGATGGTAACAAACATGAAGTGCTTGTACAGTGCTGGGCAGGTGAGAAGGGCTATAATGACAGGGCTAAAATGACAATGATGACGATGACAGTGATTATGATGATGATGATATAGTGATATACAGTATAGTGATATACTGTCAGCTGCTGCCTTTAAAACCTCTGGGCCTCATTTTCCCCAGCTTACAATGGGAGGACTGACCTAGCTCACTGGTTCTCAAAGTGTGGTCCCTGGACCAGCAGCATCAGTATCACTTGGGATCTTGTTGCAAATTCTTGGGCTCTACTGCAGCTCTGCTGGAGGTAGGGCCTGGAAATCTGTATTTTAATAAGCCCTCTGGGGCTTCCCTGTCAGTCCAGTGGTTAAGACTCTGCGCTTCCACCTCAGGGGGTGCTGGTTTGATCCCTGGTCAGGGAAGTAAGATTCCACATGCCTCGCGGAGCAGCCAAAAAAAAAAAAAAAAAAAGCCCTCTGGGTGATTCTGATGCAGGCTGAAGTTGGAGAACCATTGACTAGCTATCACTTAAGACCTCTTCTGGATTCGCCTTTCCACGACTATGATTCATCAGGTGTGTTTCATGCCTTCTGCATATAGGGCCCTGGTCTGGGGACTCGTGGGATAGGCACAGAGATGAGTAAGATGTGATATCAGCCGTCAGGGGGCTCCCAAGTGAGTTGGAAAGGGGAGACAGACACCTTTGGAAATACCTATTGGAGTAACAGACCAAACAGAGCTGCTAAAGAGACACAAGAGTCAATTCTGTAATAAATAGAAAAGGGAAGGGAGACCTTTG
This sequence comes from Balaenoptera physalus, assembly GCF_965194825.1. Classification (NCBI taxonomy): domain Eukaryota; kingdom Metazoa; phylum Chordata; class Mammalia; order Artiodactyla; family Balaenopteridae; genus Balaenoptera; species Balaenoptera physalus. Next base: position 150,508,084 of record NC_138882.1, on the reverse strand, counting down.
TGGGCTGGAGGGGACTCTGTAGAAAGGTCTAGCTCCTGATAGTATCTTGATTCAGCCTTGCTGGAAGTCTTCTCATAAGTCTAACTGAATGCTGTCTTGCATATTTTATGCCTTGTTGTGGTGTGGGGTGGACAGGACTCTAGACTTGAGGCCAGGAGTGGTGATTCTAGACAACTTCCTTGCTCTTTGACTTTGGTGGGCTCACTTTTCATCCCTGTGTCTCAATGTGTTCATCTGTAAGACGGGGACACTAGACTGAGTCCAGTGAGTCTGAGTCCAGACAGCTCTGGAGAGAGGGTAGGGTTGGGGACCAGAAGCTCTCTGGGTTTCTATCCCCTCATCTGCATAGTGAAGACCCTGAAATTGTCCTGACTGCCTGCCTTACCCAGTGAGACTGGGGATCCAGTGAGTTAAGCTATCCCCTTTCTAGGCCAGTTTTCTTACCTGTCCAGAAAGGTCTCATGACACCTGTCCTCTTCACCTCACGTGGCTTTTGTCATACTGGGCGTGTTCTTCAACCTCAGAGGCTCCTTGATGCCTAAACCCTGTTGCCTGGCATTCAAGGTCCTCCACGATAGACTGCCAGCTTTTTCCTGAAAGATGAGGGCCCTCACTGCCTATGACTGCATCCTGTGCTGTTCCCATTAGGCCTCCCACCTCACCCCTCTTGTCAGCCTATTCAGTCTTCAGTCCGGCTCTAGCACTACCTCCTCCACAAAGCCTCCCAGCTTGCCCCAATCCTCAGTGCCATCCTTGGATCATCTTGCCATTTTTAAGGCGTGACTTTAATTTTGCATTTGTAGACACTGAAGTACTGACAGACCATAAACTCTTTGAAGGTAAGGCCTGAGCTCACAGTGATGGACATTAGAGTCCTTGACTCCTAGAACAGGGCGGCCCAGAGAGAGGAGAAAACTTGCCCAAAGTCACGTAGCACATTAGTGAAAGAAACAGACCCAGAAACCAGTTGTCTTAGGCCCAGGAGGAGACATTATTAGGGGTGTGGTGAGTGAACTAGAGGGGCAGAGGAAAGGGCAGAGGCCTCAGAATTGGACTGACCTCTGTTCTAGCACAGCTCTGCACTCAGTAGCTGTGCCACCTGGGGCACCTCACCTACCCTCCCCAAGCGACCTTCAGGTGGGCTTGGAATGAGGACATGGTGAGGCCTGGCACACAGTGGGTGCTGGGTTATTGCGAAGTGTTCATTATTATTCGCCATATGCTTGTCCGTCCCAGCTCCCCTGCCTGCATTCCACTCCCCTCTTTCTTTTCTTAAACACCAAGCACTTGATTTTATTGCCCTGTCATGAGAAATCCAATGTGAGTGTCAAAGCTGCCTCACGATGTGCCTTGCAGAAGTGAGAGGGAGAAGGGAAAGTCCTGATGGTCTTTTAGTCTTTTAGGGGCTGGGGTGGGAGCCCAGGAGGATGAACTCTGTGGAGCGGATGGGTGGAATTTGGCAGGTGTCACTTTTAGAAAAGTCACGCCACCTATTTTAAGGAAGTGAGGGGGTGTGCCCCATCGCTGGCCAGCAGCTGCTGGATGCTGGTGGGCTGGAGCGTTGGGCGGCACCTCAAGGGTGAAGAGTCCGAGCAGGTGGGTCTGGTATCTCTCTGGGAGGCTGCTGGCAGCTCCCCACACTCCTGCCACCTTCCAGCCTGACCCCTTGTGGATGGATGGAAAGCCGGTGCCTGTTTTGCCAATGTCACTGGCTGGGGCCGGGAGCCATCCCAGAGCCAGAGTCCCTGTGGGGAGGATGTCAGGGGCTGGAAGTGGGGGTGACGAAGTTTGGCTGTGGCTGGAGGTGCAGTGAGTGTCCGGCTGGGTGCGCAGTGGGCGGGCATAGGGCCCCCTGACATGGCTGTGGCCCAGCTGGCAGCCTCCCTCCTTTCTCTGCACTGGGCAGGCAGGCGGGCTGGCACAGGAGCCTCCGTGCGGGGTGCTAGGGGAAGGGGGGCCCAAGGGCAGTCTGAGGAAAGGTTGGGACACGTTGATAACTGATAACGGCTGGCTCAGGAGGGGCGGGAGCCGGGGAGGAGGAGTGCGAGGAGAGGCGGACCGGCTTCATTTGGAGCTGGAGCGGGGCTGTCGCTCAGGTGACCAGTGTCTCTCCGAGGAGGGTGCGAGCAGCTAGCGGGGTGTCGGCAGCAATGATCCAGAATGTCGGAAATCACCTGCGACGGGTATGGAGGGTGGGCTGGGGGCGGGTTGGGGGCAGAGGGGAGGGGACTGGGGGCTGGGGATCCCAAAAGAGAACTGAAGTTTCCATTTTAAGTCAGAAGTCCTACATCTTCTCTCTCATTTTCCATGGGCCATTTTCTAGCTGTCTTTGCAAGGAGAAATCACAGAACTCCTGGGCTGGTTTATTATAAGCAACAATCCCCAAACAAGCCCCAGGGGCCGTTAGGAGGGCTGGCTATGTTGAGTGGAATCATCTTCGGCAAGTTCTTTGCGTCTGGAATTCTATTCTGGGGGTGTGTGTCTCTCCCCATGGAGTTCTGTGCCGGTTTCTGCCTGACGGCTGAGCTCTGTGGCTCTGTAGTGTTTAACTCTTAGAATGCAGGGCTTGAGGGCCACAGAGCTGCTAGAAGATACAGGCTAGGGATGTGCGTGTGAGTGAGTGTGACAGGCTGAAGCCAGGGTTCTTGGGAACAATGACCTCTTTGCGACAGCACGTGCAGGACCAAATGAGGGCTGTTGGAAAGGTGTTCTGCAAGGTGACCTCGCAGAGAACGTTTTCCTGGAACCTCTTAACAGGGACTTTGGAGCTGAGATTAGATGCTGAGGCACCAGACAGACCCAAGTGCTCAGCGGTCCCTGTCGGGAGCCTTTGATCTGGGGAATGGAGAAGCGTTCGGGACAGACTGGCAGACGTGCAATGCTGGGTGTAGAGCTACCATCCTCTGAAGACATTTTTGGGAAAAGCCTTTTAAAAGGGACAGGGGCAAATAAAGACATCTCTTCTCCACCCCCTCCCTCTATCTGTATAACTGGCCTTGATCACCACCTTTGGATCATTGCCTGCATGGCAGATCTCCTTGGACTCCCCTTGTTTCCTCCAGAATTCTCCAAATTCCCCTGGAATACAGGAGGAGACCATTTTCTGGGTTGTTACCAAAGCTGCTGTTAATGAAAAGCAAGCAAACCCACCCACCAAACTCTTCACTGGGGATAAAGAAAACCGGGTTAAAGGAGGGCCTCAGATAAACCACATGCCCTGCTTTACAGGGTTTGGGAGCCCTTGTCAGTATCCCATGGCACTGCAGACAGTGAGCATTTTGGAGTCGGATGGTTCTTGCTTTCACCCATCACTGGGTAACCCAGCAAGCACTCGGCACATGTGAGTGAATGAGTGAATGAATGAGGTGGTGAGTCTCCTGCCAGGCTGGGGTTGGGGGGGGGAGGTTGCAGGAGCATTGAGTGCCTGTGTGGTGGTGCTGGAAGGGTCACCTGTCCTGTTTCTCTCAGTGGAGACCCTTCTCCTTCCCCACGCAAGCTGTCAGTCTGTACTGGGCACTGAGTCCCGCACTCCTGGGCTGGTACCCTGTGGGAGGCTGGGAGGCTGGGAGGCTGGGAACCTCTGCCTGAGTTCTAGCCTGGTCCGGGCAGCTCCCAAGGGGGCCCAGGAACTTCATTTACTCTGGGAATGAGGATGGAGCTGTTTGTCCCAGTTCCCCCTGAGAAGCTCTGCACCCGGGTAGTGCTGCCAACAGGGTGGTGGAAGGTCAGAAACAGGCGTGAGCATCTGTGCACGTGTTCACACACCCACAGACTTACACGTTGTTCCTGACCCCCTGTGGCGATCCCCCTGCTTCACCTTGAACCCGAGGACAGCTGGAGGTGCTGCTCCCCACCCCGCCAGCACCAGCCTCAGTCAGGGTCTAGTTCACAGTGCGGGGAGGCTTAGGGCATACCATTTGGCCACCTCTGGATTAGAATCTCATCTTCACCCCATCATTGACAAGTAACCTTGGGCCAGGCGCTCCCCATCCCTGGTTGTTCTCTGAGGTCCCCATCAGTCTTGATATCCTGGGGGTCTGGATGTTTGTGAAGGGTTTGTGCACCACCTTGAGGTTGGTCCTGACAGTGAAAAGTAGGGGCCCAGCTCCCTCAAGGACCCTGCTGTGCGATGGGGGAAGGGAGACCCCTAGACGTAAAATAATGTGCCTCTCATGTAGCAGGAGCACAAAAACTTGTGAACAAATGAGCGGCCATGGGAGCTCAGAGGGGGCTGAAAGAGTCCCAGAAGGCTTCCTGGAGGAGGAGATGAGACTCAGACACTTAGCTTCAGCCTATTTGGGAGCCACATTTGAACCCTAGTCTCAGACATGGGCAGATAGCCTTGGTGTTCTTAGTCTGGAGGACTCATCTTCATCCTTCAAAACCTGGCTCAGCCATCATTCCCCTTCAAACCCCCATCCTGCTGCTCCCAGAATTAATGGTGTTTCCTCGGGACGTTATACTGGCCTCAGTTGTTCCCTCTACAGAGATTAGCCTGTGTCAGCGCTGAGTACTCTGTGATGGGCCCAGGCTATTGTGTGGAGCTGACAGCTAATGAGGGAGACACAGTGAAAAGGTAGTCAAAGAAACATACAATGAAAATCTGTGATAAGAGCTGTGAATATTAATAATAAATGTCATATAAATGCTAGCTATGTGCCAAGCATGCATTAATTCATATATTCCTTATAACAACTCTGTGAAGTAGATAGTGGTACCATGCCCATATTAAAGATGAAACTGAGACAGAGAGGTTAAGTAACTTGCCCAAGGTCACACAGCTAGTAAGTGGCACTGCTGAGATTAAACTCAGGCTGTCTGGAGAACAGAGAACTGTTAGAGAATAATGAGAGAGGTCACAAGAGAGCTCTGTGACCAGGTGACAACTGAGCGGAGACCCAGTGGCTGAGAAGGAGGCAGCCATGGGAGGAGATGGGAAGAGCGTTCCAGGCAGAGGGAATAGTATTCATTTACGGGCTCCAAGGTGGGGGGAGCCTGGTGCATCTGAGCTGCCGAACGAAGGCTGGCGTGGCTTAGGGTGGAGTGAGTGAGGGCAGAGCAGCTGGAAGGGGCTGAGACGTGGTTACGACATGCTGCAGGCTGGGGGCCTGGACCCCGGAGGCAGGGTTTGGGGTTTGGAGTGCTGTGGGCCCTATTGCTCTGCCCACCAGACTGTGCACTCCTTGGGGGCCCTCTGGTCCCCAGTCTTGGTGCCAAGGTGTGCAGTCCCTGCACACTGAGCTCAGGAACCCGGGGGAACACATCATCAGAGTTCCTCTCCTCCAGCGCCGTGAAGGTCCCCACTGCTTTCCCATCCACCTCTGACCCCTCACAATAGGGAGGTGGGCCATAGGATCAGCGCCCTGGTGCAGACAAGGCACAGAGAAGGGAGAGGATGTGCCTGGGCTTGTACCACTGGCGAGAGACTCGGAACCCCTACCTGCTAGGTTGGGACCCCTTTTCCAGCCCTTGTCTTGGCCACCGAGAAAGTGGCCTCGATCTCACACCCAGACTCACCCCATGCCAGCCTCCTCTGCCCACCTTCACACACTGACAATGCAGATTCAGGGCTGACCTCCTGCCTCTACCTCCTAGGGCCGAGGGGAGGCTGCACCCCTGCCCTTCACCTGTGCCTGGTCCAGTGGGTCCGAGCTGGACAGTGGTAAGAGTCCAGATAACTGCCTTAGAGACGCTCACACATTTCACTCCCTCTAGACCTGTTTCCTCATCTGTGAACCAGGTCTGTTCCTGCAGGTCTTGTTAAAGACATTGGAGGAGTGTAGATCCTGGCACATAACTGGCCACAGTAAATATTGGTTCTTTTATTTCTGTCTCATCTGGACTTCAGTTTCCTCAATGGGTTAATGACAGGGTCAGTGGGTCGGATGAGATGGTAAATGCTAGCTTTTTGTTGAGCACCTACAGAGTGTCAGGTGTGTTTAAACTTCCCAACAGCTCTGCAAGGCTGCTGGTATCCAGCTAGCTTTACAGCTAAGAAAACCAAGGCTCTGGCACTGAGTCACTTTGAGCTAGTTAGAGAATTCGAAGTCTCGTCTGACCCTAAGCTACAGCTGGGCTTTGTCCTGGGCTGACCTGGCTGAGCCGAGGAACTGACACCTCTGCCTTGTGCCTGCTCTGTCCTGTGCCTCCAGGGACAGATGGTGCTGCCGGCTGGGTCCTCTGCCAGCTGCCTGGCTGCAGACCTGTGTGTTCCTGCCACTCCCACAGCAGCCTCCTTGTGGGTAGGAGGTGGCACAAGGGCAGTGATGGAAAGGATCAGAGGCCGGCATTTTGGGGACACAGGGATGAGTCAGACTGGACCTGTCCTCAGGTTCCCCCAAGCTGATGGGGAGACAGAGAGTGGTAAAAACCAATGATGACAGCACAGTGTGGCCAGGCTGTGAGAGAGGGAAGCCCAGAGGTGGCCCCTCATAGCCTAGGGGACAGGGCAGTCTCCCTGGAAGAGGTGATGGGGTAGCTCAGCCTTGAAAACATTTCCAGGTTAGGAAGCATGGTCCCGGCAGAGGCACCTGTGTGTGAGATGTGAGAAAAGCTCTTTCCGCAAGGAAGAGGGAGAGCATTTGGCAGTAACCCCCTGAGGTGTCTCTCCCTGGCCCCCTTGCCCATGTAACACATGTATCCTGCCTGGGCCTTCTTCAATAGTAATAATCTTCCCTCAGCAAATCAGACATTAACTAATTAATGGCAGTAGACATTAAGTATTAAGCACCTCTTCTGGAGAGGAAGCCTAGTGAATGAGTAGAAAGAACTGTGGTCGTTGAGAAAAGCAAAATCCCAGCTCTACCACCCAGAGCAACGTGGCCCTCAGATAGCCCGGTTTCAGTTCCCTTTTCTGTGCAAGAGGGATAGTTGTCCCTCACAGGGTTTGGTGAGGATTAAATGGTATTATGGATATGAAGCCATTATATAATGTATATAAATGCCTGGAACATAGTAGGTGCTCAAAAAAGTATAGTGGGGTGATGGGGGGTGGGAAAGCGGAGATGTTGGTCAAAGGGTACAAACTTTCAGTTATAAGATGAATAAGTTCTGGAGACCTAAGATACAGCATGGTGACTGTAGTTAACAATAATGTCTTATGTACTGGAAATTTGCTAAGAATGTGGATCTCAAGCATCCTCACCACTCTCCCCAAAAAAGGGTAACTGAGAGGTGATGGATGTGTTGATTAGCTTGATTGTGGTAATCATTTCACGATATATACGTATATTAAAACATTGTGTTTTGCAACCTGAACGTGTACAACTTTTATTTGTCAACCATATCTCAATAGAGCTGGAAAAAAAATGTATATATATATAGTGAGGCCCTGGGACTCTAGAGAGATATGGGCCTGGCTCCTGTCTTCAAGGAGTTTATCTCCTCATATGTACACCCACTTTACAGTCTAGAAAGTGGTTGTACGTGCTTTACCTTGTCGGGTTGTTCAGAAGTCCGGGGAGTCAGCAGGCTGGCTGGCAGCGCCTCTGCGGTGCCGCACGGAGGCCCATCGCTTGGAATGGTATGCTCACTGCTGGTGGCAGTGCTGAACTCCACCTGTAGAACAGGCTGTGATCCGCCCTGGGGGTGCGGCCCAGCCAGGTGTGGCCCTGCTCCCAGGCCTGGAATCCGGTCAGAGATCTGGAAGGGGAGTGGCCTTCAAGTCTTCCTAAAGCAGCCTCAGATTTCCAGCACACTCCAGGGCTGAGCCAAACCAGGTGAGTCTCAATTTCCATTTGATCCCTTAGGGAGGGTGTGGAGAGACCCAGCTCCTCTCCTTCTCTGGGGATACTGCCCCCAGAACTGTGGGAGGGATGGTGGTCTGGAGTCAGAAGTCTCCGGCTCGTTCTGGGCTAGTGGCTAGCGGCTACCTTTTCCCAGCCTCAGTTTCCTCATCCGAAACATGTGGACACGGGGGTAATAATGGTCCCTGTCATTTGAGCCTGCTTTGTGCCAAGGAGGTTAGTGTCATGATGCATTTACATAGAGACTGGATGGCCTGCCTACAGGCTTTGAGAGCAGTGGGGTAGTGGGACACATGGGCCTGGGGAGAGGAAGGGGCCCAAGGACTGAATGACTTTGGGGCAAGGGAAGGGGCAAGTACAGCACTGCTTCCTCCACCCCTACCCTGAGGGCCTCCTGGGACTGAGATTACCTGGTCCCCACCCACCTGCCCTTACTTTGGAAGATAAAAGTAGAGCTTTCAGGCTGCAAGACTAAGAGAAGATGTGTCTCACCCCTGCTCAGACTGGTTCTCAGGGAGGCAAACAGGAGACTGGGAGGGACTTCTGTGCCTGCTAGGCCCTCTGCAGAGGCGTGGGGGGATGGTGATGGTGGGTGGTGGTGAGATCCCCACAGCCCAGTGGGGGATGGACTGGCCAGGGACCACTCCCCTCCAGCTCTTTCTCCGTATCACCTGGAAGGCAGGAGAGCAGGGAGGAAACCGATGGAGGGTCTCCCAAGTGCCAGACTCTGTCTCATAAGTCCCGTGGGCTGGGGGATCTGATCTCCCTCTAGGACTGGTGTCCCCCTGCAGCACCCCTGCCAGGCTCTGGAGTCAGAAGAGCCCACGTCCAGTCTCTGCTCTGCCTTTTACTGGTCATGTGTCTTTGAGTGGATCTTTCCCTGTTCCCTGAGTTTCCTTTTCCTCAACCGTAAAATGAGGACTCCTGCTTCGGGGCGGACTTGAGAATTAAAGGACCCCCAAGGACTAGGCCTGGCACATAGTAGGTGCACAGTAAATGGCAGCCATAGATTTCTAAAAAGGGATTTTCTGAGCTTCTGGGAGAGCAATTCTTGGGCAGTCCCCGTGCTGTAGGCGGCTCTCAGGCAAACAACTGGCTCTGTCCCATTAGCAGACAAATGAGCTCTTTGTTCCCCTGCCTCTAGGCAAACAAAACCCCTCCCTTGTCCCCATGTCCCCTCCCAGATACTCCCTTGTTTCTTTGCTCCCCATTCCCACAAGAATCTGAAAGAGTTTTCTGTGGTCCCTGCTTCCACTTCTTTCCTCTCATCCTTTTCCTGATATACTCTAATGGGCTCTTCTCTCGCCCTTCCTCCCGCCCCCTTAGAGCTTCTCTGACCCTGGACCCGCAGGCACCCCTCCTCCTGGAGATCCTCCCAGACCTGGTGCTCCTCCCACCTCAGGGCTCCTTCTCTGGCTCCCTTGCAGGCTCCTCCTTCCCAGCCGACCTCTTTTGCTCTCTCCTTGGATGATGTCTGTTCTATTACTACGACTGTGTGACAAACTATCCCCAAACTTAGTGGCTTAAAACAAGAACCGTTTTATTTTATCTTGAGATTTTTGTGGGTCAGGGATTTGGGCAGGGCTTGGCTGGGTGACTCTTCTGCTCTATGTGGTGTTGATGGAGGTTACTTGGTGGTGTTCAGCCAGTGGATGGGCTAGACTATGGAGTCCACCATGGCTTCACTAGTATTTGGCCCCTTGGTGGGAATGGCCGGAAGGTTGGTTCTAGCTGGGACTGTCATTCTGAGCAGCCACATGGGGCCTTTTCCATATGAAGGTCTCAGTGGGAAGTCAGACTTCCCACCTGGCAGTGGGCTCCACCAGAGCAAGAGTTCCAAGAGGCCTGGGTGGAAGCTGCCAGGTTTCTCATGATCTGGTCTCAGAAGTCACCAGTTGAGGACTTTCCTGGTGGCACAGTGGTTGAGAATCTGCCTGCCAATGCAGGGGACACGAGTTCGATCCCTGGTCCGGGAAGATCCCACATGCCATGGAGCAACTAAACCTGTGTGCCACAACTACTGAAGCCCATGCGCTCTAAGCCCTGGGTGCTGCAGCTACTGAGCCCGCATGCTGCAACTACTGAAGCCCGCGTGTCTAGAGCCCATGCTCCGCAACAAGAGAAGCCACCGCAACGAGAAGCCCACGCACTGCAATGAAGAGTAGCTCCTGCTCACCGCAACTAGAAGAAAGCCCACATGTAGCAACAAAGACCCAACACATATTAAAAAAAAGAAGTCACCAGTTGAAATGTCACTAACGGGGATCCAGATTCAAGAGGAGGGGATTAGACCCAACCTGGGGTCTAGGGAGGAGTAGTAAAGAATTGACAGCCACCTTTGACCGACCACAGGGTTGCAGAATCCTGTGGATCTTAAAAGCCCAAGTAATCTCATGTCCCCAGGTGCAGCCTCTTCTCCAGCGGGCTCCAAACTTGAACATTCATCCTCCTTGACATCTCTCTTTAAGTGTTTCATAGGATCGCAAAAATTTTTGATTCCACCCCTACTTATTTCTCCCCTGATCTCTCCCAACTCAGTAACCATCACCACCATCTACCAGCCATTTGTCCAAAGTCTGGATCCTCCCCACGACCTCCTGTTCTCTCACTCTCACACGTGGAAGACTTCAGCACGTTGTGCTGGCTCCACCTCCCAAATACTCCTGGGTCCATCATCTCTCTTCGGACTGCAGTGGCCCACGGAGGAGTCTCGCTGCTTCTTCTCTCTCACCCTGCAATCCGCCCCCACACAACAGCAGAGTGATCTTTTTTATTTTTTAAAGATATGTTATTTATTTATTTATTTATATTACTAATTCTATTTATTTTTTGGCTGCGTTGGGTCTTCGTTGCCACGCGCAGGCTTTCTCTAGCTGCAGCGAGCAGGGGTTACTCTTCGCTGAGGTCCCTGGGCTTCGCATTGCTGTGGCTTCTCTTGTCACGGAGCACGGGCTCCAGGGGCGCAGGCTCAGTAGTTGTGGCGCAAGGGCTTAGTTGCTCCACAGCATGTGGGATCTTACTGGACGAGGGCTCGAACCCATGTCCCCTGCATTGGCAGGTGGATTCTTAACCACTGCGCCACCAGGGAAGTCCCCAGCAGAGTGATCTTAAAATGCAGGTCAGATCACTCTCTCCCCACTCATCGACATCAATTTTTCCCATCACACCTCGAGTAAAATCCAAACTCCACTGAGACCTTAGGCCTTGGGTGACATAGGACTCTTCCCTATGACATAGGACTCTTCCCGGTCTCTTCCCTTCTCCCTGACACTGCCCTGTTCCTCTGGCAGCCAAGCTTGTTCCCGTTCCTCCTTGCACTCTTTGCACCCTCTGCTCCCCTGCCTGGGACCCTGTGCCCCCAGAACCTGGCCCAATCGCTCCTGCTTGTCATTCATTCAGATCTTGGCCATGAGTCTCCTTGATTACTCAACCTAAATTAGTTCCTTCAGGTCCACCACCTTCTCTCTCTATCACATATGCTGTTTTTCTTCTTTCTAAAAAATTCTTTTAAATTGAAGTATAGTTAATTTACAATGTTGTGTTACTTTCAAGTATACAGCAAAGTGATTGTTATACGTATATATATATTCTTTTTCAGATTCTTTTCCATTACAAATTATTACAAGATATTGAATTTAGTTCCCTGTGCTATACAGTAGGACCTTGTTGTTTATTTTATATATAGTAGTGTGTATATGTTAATCCCAAACTCCTAGTTTATCCCCACCCCCTCCCCCATCCCTGTTGGGTAACCGTAGGTTTGTTTTCTATGTCTGTGAGTCTATTTCTGTTTTGTAAATAAGTTCATTTGTATCATTTTTTTTCTTTAGATTCTACATATAAGTGACATCATGATATTTGTCCTTCTCTGTCTGACTTACTTCACTTAGTATGATAATCTCTAGGTCCAGCCATGGTGCTGCAAATGGCATTCTTTTTTTCCTTTTTATGGCTAACATTCCATTGTATATATGTACCATATCTTCTTTTTTTAAAATTAATTTTTATTGGGGTACAGTTGCTTCACAATGTTTTGCTGGAAAAATATGGAACTCTTCACGAATTTGCATGTCATCCTCGCACAGGGGCCATGCTAATCTTCTTTGTATCATTCCAATTTTAGTATATGTGCTGCTGAAGCGAGCACAGTACCACATCTTTTTTATCCATTCCTCTGTCGATGGACAGTTAGGTTGCTTCCATGTCTTGGCTATTGTGAATAGTGCCTACTGTTTTTCTTCTTATAGCACTTTTTACTCTAAAACAATCTCGTTCCTTTGTTTATTGTCTATTCATGAGTGGAGAGTCTGGGTCTTTAAAAAGGTTGATGTTGATCCCCGGCCAGAATTAGCCTCTTTCTAACCTTGTCCACTCCTGTTTGGTCTTGGTTTTATTCCTTACCAGGACCCTCCTGTCCTCTGACCCCGCCAGCCCTCACATTTGCAGCCAGAGGGCTGTCACCCAAGCCACAAGTAGCCTGGCCCCCTCGCTGTCCCCCCTACTGCCTGGCTGTCCATCCTGTGCCACTCCCTGTCCCCTCTGCCTCCTCCTTACAGAGCTGGGCCTCACACTGCCTGCCGTGCCCCAGCTAGAGGCTGTCTCTTCCCTGCCACCCAATCACTCCTGCCCTAAGCACGTCCGCACCCCTCACCTCCACAGAGGCCTTCAGCAACCACAGGGCCCCGTTTGGATGCAGCAGGAGTTGCCACTGTTGTGCTTGTGGTTAGGGGAAACCATGAGGCCATTTTTGCATAAACAACCATTAAGCTAGAGCCACGCCAGCACACATATAGCTTAGAACAAAGTGATGGCAACAGAAAAACTTAAATGCAGCCTGACAGTGTGAATCATGTTCATTTTTATCTGCTTGGTTTTATGTTTAAAAGTTGCAACCTTTCAGGTGGCCATCCATGACCAGGTGTGTCTTCATTCAAGCCCTTTGGCCAAAAGTTGAACAGAGCAGACAAATGTGGGACTCCATGGGAGACAGCTGCCAGGTTCAATTTAACTCATGTCTACTGAGCACCCGCAATGTTCTGGATCTGTGCAAATGCAAAACATGTCTATTCCTGCCCAGTGAGCTCTTCCCTTGTGCCTGGAATGCCTTGTTCCCTGTGAACCCGAGCTGGTTTCTTGCGATCACTGCCTTCTATTCCAAGAAGCCGTTTCCTTAGTGAGGCGTCTTGAGCCTTTCAGGGGCCAGGGAGATGAGAAGTTGCTGAGTCTGGCTAGACTGTGAGTGATCATCCGTGGGAGGCCTCCTTGGAGTACCACAGACTCCAGCCTGTTCAACGTCTTGATCCATGGATGAAATGAAGCCCTGGTGGTAGACAGTTGGCGTGTTTACCTGGAAGTGTCTGTCCTGGAACTGGGTAGAAAGGCCTGTCTGCCACCACTGGGAGCTTCCCGCAGCTCTCTTGTCCACCCGCAGCCTGGGTCCTCGTCCTCAAGCTTGGCGTGGGCTCTGCCAGGGCCGCCTGGCCAGTCACGGCGGGGATCTCTTACCCCAGGGACCAGTGCAGGCCCTTCCTGGTTAGGATGATTTCCTGTGTCCTTCAGCGATGCCTTGGCTTTTTTTTTTTTAATTGAAGTATAGTTGATTTACAATGTTGTGTTAGTTTCAGGTGTATAGCAAAGTGACTCAGTGATATATATATATATATATATATATATATATATATGTATATCTATGTATTCTTGTGTGTATATGTATATATGTATTCTTTTAGATTCTTTTCCATTATAGGTTATCACAAGATATTGAATATAGTTCCCTGTGCTATATAGTAGGTCCTTGTTGTTTATCTATTTTATATATAGTAGTGTGTATCTGTTTATCCCGAATTCCTAAGTTATCCCTCCCCCCCCACCCTTTCCCCTTTGGTAACCATAAGTTTGTTTTCTATGTCTATGAGTCTATTTATGTATTGTATGGAATCTAAAAGAATGATATAAATGCTTCAGCTTTTTTTTCTTTTTTTAAAGTTTTATTTTTATTTATTTAGGCTGCACTGGGTCTTAGCTGCAGCACGCGGGATCTTCATTGCAGCATGCAGGATCTTTTAGTTGCAGCATGCGGGCTTCTTAGTTGCGGCACACGGGCTTCTTAGTTGCGGCATGCAACTCTTAGTTGCAGCATGCATGCGGGATCTAGTTCCCCAACCAGGGATTGAACCCGGGCCCCCTCCATTGGGAGCCAGAGACTTACCCACTGGACCACCAGGGAAGTCCCAATGCCTTGGCTTTTTAACAACATGGAGAGCTGACACTTTTCAAGCATTTTCTACAGGTCGGATCCTGGTCTAAACACTTTGTACATAATCTCATTGAATACTCACTATGATATTATTATTCCCATGTTACAGATGTGGAAAAAGAGGTTCAGAGTGGCTTAAGTAAGTGACTAAGTTTATCCAGGGAGACAGAGGCGGTGCCAGGATTCCAATGCAGGCTGTGTCCCGCTTGCCAGCCCCCTATGCCTTCCTGTTTTTCTTTCTTCTCTGTCTGCCCTGCTCATCACCTCTTCAGCAAGCCTTTCTTGTGGGTTCAGATTCCTCTGAGACAGTTTAGGGCACATGGGGGTGGGAGTGGGACTAGGGCAGGAATGATAAGGCCATCTTGCAGCCAGAGAGCTTGAGGCCGAGGAAGGCCCTGGAACATGGCGAGTGCCCAGTAGAGAACCACTGGCGCATCTGCTCAGCTCAGCAGCCCCTGCCAGGGAGCAGGCCAGGCCCAGCTCTGGGTCCCAGCCTTCCACCTGGCGACTCGGGGCCTTGGAAGCAGCTCCTCGAGGGTTGGTGTCCCCTTGCTGGGCCTCCTGAGGCCCACTCTTCCTGCGGAGTAAAGGAAATGCGTTCTGTGGGTGAAGTCACACCCACTCTCGCCACTCTGCTCTGCTTAGGAATGATTTCTTGAACACTTTGGAGGAAAGAAGTTGGTGTGTTGTATGAGGGGAGGGGAGCTGGGCGAGAGGACAGGAGAACTGGTGACCGGTGACCAGCTGGGGCCTTGGGGGAGTGTGGGGACCAAGCAGGGGACTGAGCCCGTAGGTGCTGCCTGAGGGGTTGGGGCAGGGGCCCCACCTGCTGGGGAGGGCAGACACCATCCCTCAGTGGAGGGGACTGCAGAGACTGGAGCAGCGACTGGGGCCTCCAGGGGGCCATGGGGCTGCCAGCTTCCTGGGGCAGGAAGTCCCAGCTGTGGCCAGAATCCCAAAGGGCTGAGAGCAGCTCCAGCCTGAGGAATGTGAGCAGTGGGGGAGTTTGGGAGGGGGCCCTTTCCTGCCTCCCTCACTTCTCTCTCTGGGGTATGTGTGTGTGTGTGTGTGTGTGTGTGTGTGTGTGTGTGTCCTCTCTTCCACTTGCTCTGTTCCCTACCAGTGTCTATTCTTTGACCTCATGGTTTTTCTATTCCCTTTCTCTCTTTCCCTTCTTTTCCTCTTTCTCTCTCTGTAACCCCTTTCTCCTCCCCCCTCCCCTCTTCTCTTTCTCTCTCCCTCTCCCCCGTGCTCTCCTGGAGGGGACAAGTGGTCCCTGTAACTGTTTCCAGCTCCAAGGTAAATGGACTTGCTTGCAGGATGGCCGGACCTGGCCCATCGCCTGGCCACCCGTTGCCATGGTGACTCAGATGTGGTGTCAGGCAGCAGCCTTGGCTGTCTGGCAGGCAGGGCATGAAGGGCTCTGATGAAGAGAGAGGCTGGCCCTATTCTTCACAGATCCTGAAGGGCTCATCCCACTGCCAGGGGCTCCCATGGCAGGGGGTTGCCCGTGAATGTGGGTTCCATGCTGGATACTATCAGAGGGGCCTGCCTGAGGTGCCACATAGTGGGGGCCAGTCACACTTGGGGTCAGACTGCCTGTGTGCAGACCCCTCCTGCCCCTTTCTGGGGTCTGCTGGAGGTAAGGGATGGGAGGTGGCAAACAGCTCCAAGGAAGGAAGCTGCAGGGAGGCAGCTGTCAGTGGTGGAGGGGCAGGGGTAGCTGGACATGCCTGCGTCTGAGAGGGTCCTGTCTAGCTGTCCATGAGGTTTCCTCCCACTCCCCAAAGTTAAGGATTTAGAAAGTACAGTTTTCAGCTGACAGACAGCTTGCAGTTTCTGCACTGGTGATGGCACCTCACTCCCTCACAGGCTGCTGGCCTTGAGCATCCAGTAGGACAAGTGCCTGGCCCCTGGACTGTGCCGGGAGGAGGTCCTGATACCACCACTGTTTCCTGCAGAGGATGTGAGGGTCGATGGGGAGGAGAGCTTCCCTGAGGGCCCTGCCTGGCATGTGTGGGTAAGGAAGGGCCTGTGCCTGGCACTAAAGCCTGGGATGCAGCAATAACTATCCTGCCTGTCAGACAAGAGAGATGCATTTACAGCAAAGTGCCCAAGCAGACTCAGCCCTTGAGTTAAACAGACTTGGGTTCAAGTCCCAACTCTGCCCTTTACTGGCTGTGTGATTGTGTGATTGTGTGTGTGTGTGTGTGTGTGTGTGTGCGCGCGCGCGTGCGCACATGCGCGTGCACCATACCCTTTCAGAGCCTCTGTTTTCCCATCTGTAAAATGGGAATAATAACGACATTTGACTATTAGGGCTGTGTGAGGATTGAAAGAGAAAAGGCGCAGAAAATGCTTAGCACCACACCTGGCACGTATTAAATAATTAAACAAGGGAGCACGATTGTTTTCATTCTCACCTGCATACCTACCCTTTCAATTTTATAAACGAGGAAGCTGGGGCCAGAGAGATTTAAAAACTTGCTCACGTCCCATCGGTCATAGTTCTGCAACACTCTGTGGGGACAGTGCCCAAACAATGCAGAGAAGCAGAACTGAGGATGAGGCTACTTTGAATCCCAGTCCCACACAGCCAGTCCCTGCAGGTTCCGCCTCGATTTCAGGCCCCTGCTGCGCCCACTCTGTGTAGCAGTGTCTCCCAGGTAACCCCTGTCTTGCTCTGTGCAGGAGGGGATCCACTCGGGCTGTCCTGTCCCTGTGGGCAGGCCCTTCGCAGACTCAAGAAGTGCTGGAATAAAAGGAGGCCTGAGCCACTGTGGTTTACAAGGCACTTTCTATACATTTCCTCCCATCTCCACATTCTGGTTTCCAGGAGTGAGAAGGCTGCTGGGGGAAAGACAAGTCTGGTCCTGCCCAACTGCTTCGTCGTCTCCAGCCTCCCTCACATCTGGCAGCACTTCACAGTTAGTCGGGTGCCCTCAGTTTCGGGATCTCCTTTAACCCTCACTAGTCTCGGATGGAGATGGGGTGGGGATTGTCCTCAACTTCTCAATTACTTACTCAAGGTCTGCCCCACTTCAGGCCCTTTCACTTAAGACCTTGGACAGATGGCACCCACTGCCTCAGTTTCCCCATCCATACCAGCAGGCAGTTGTATTCAATCTCTAAGCCCTTTTCAGTCTTGTGGTGATGAGGCAAGAGCTACGCTGTAGATAGAGGCAGGAGGCCTGCACTTAAGCCCCGGCTCTGTGGTTTAGAGCTGGGGGACCTTGGACTTGGGACTTCTCTGGGTCCCCTGTGTACCTTGCCAATGATAACACCTCAAATGTTTCCTGTGGATCAGATGAGATAGGAATGGTTAAGCATTCAGGAAATGCCCTCCCTGCCCTCTCTGGCCCCTGGCTGGCTCTTCAGTGGGGCAGGAGGAATTCTCCAGATGACCCAGCTGAGGGTAGGTATCAGATTTCAGACAAGCTATTTTTACCCTCGGGGCATGGATGGAGGCAGGTGATGTTGAGACTCTCTGTTCTAGAATGGGGTGAAGGGGGGAAAAAAGAGAGGGAGAAAAAGGACTTCTCTGGTGGTCCAGTGGTTGACTCCGCGCATCCACTGCAGGGGGCACGGGTTCGATCCCTGGTCGGGGAACTAAGGTCCCACACGCCTTGCGGCGTGGCCCAAAAAAGAAAAAAAAAAAAAAGAATGGGGTGAGGGGGCAGGGCCTCTAGTGGAGAACTTCTCCTGACCTCATGGCCTGTATTCTCCCTGCCTACATAGGGTGACATCAGTGGGAATTGGAGACCCTCTGAACAAACTCATTCATTTGGTCCACGGTGAGCCAGGCTCCGAGCTGGGCCCGGTGGACACCAGGTGTAGAGAGAGAGGGCTCCTACCTGGTGGATCTTTGCATTGATGTCCACCAAATACTCCCACAATTAAATGAATGTTGTCACAATGGAGAGCATTTAGAGCAGAGGTCCACGGGGCCAGGAGCATGAGGATGGGGGGAGAGAGAATGGAGCTGAGGGATGAGAAGGCCTTACGGAAGTGGAGAGGAGAGGGCAGAGTGCTCCAGGCAGAGGGGATGCCGTGAGAAGAGTCCAGAAGTGGGCAGTGGCCTGATGGGTATGAGGAACTGAGAGATGGCCAGTGTGGCTGGCGGTACGGGTGTGATCAAGACTGGAGGCGTGGCCGGCGATCTGCCGGGGGCCTCGTGGGTCTTGTCAAGGAAGTCCTCCTGTAAGCCAAACACTTTCATGGTTGAAAAGAGTCTTAGAGACTCTCTAGTTAAATGCTCCATTTGACAGATGAGGAAACTGAGGCACAGAAAGGTAAAATAACTCATCCAACGTCTCCTGGGGGTGATGAGCTGATACAAATTCCACTTATATTCAGTTTTATAGGAAGGCACTGAACTGGAAATGCCTCATGAAGCTCTACCTCCAAAGGAGGCAGGCTTAGCTCAGAATTTCAATTATGCCCCCAACCCCACTTCCCTTCTTTGACAGCTTTAGGGTCAGGGCAAGATGAGAAGGTTGGAGACCCTCCTATCCCCCTCTGTCCACACTGGGAGAGCACAAGAGCTGGCTGTCAGAAGGGGAGTGCCCACCGCCTGAGCAGCCTACCCCAGGCTGTGGGCTCTGGGTGGGGACTCAGGACACTGGCCTCTGTTCTCTCCTCCGTCACTGACCGGCTGTATGACATGGGGTAGTTTGCGTCCCCTCTCTGAGTTTCGGATGGAAGAATTTCTTCCATCTTCTCCATCTCCGAGTCCTATGGAAGTGCTATAGAGATATAAATGTGGGCTTTGGCTGGTAGGTCTGGGATTGTTTGTTTGTTTGTTTTGGGTCGTGCTGCATGGCTTGCAGAATCTCAGTTCCCTGACCAGGGATTGAACCTGGGTGACAGCAGTGAAAGCCCAGAATCCTAACCTCTAGGCCACCAGGGAACTGCCCTGGGATTGTCTTAAACTCCGTCACTTCTCAGGTGTTCAGAAGCAATGCACTGGCTCTCAGCCTTGGTTTCCTCATCAGTAAAATGGGTAGAATAACAGTGAGTTGTAGAATAGATATGAGAATTACTGAAATAATACGTATGGAAGCTCCTAGCATAGAACTTGGTCCATAGTAGGTGTTCAATAAGTGCTAACCAAATGAATGGCATATAGGAGGTGCTTAGTAAAAAATAATGGTTTAATTCTCTACCTCCCTCACCCCCAAATCTTGAAAAATGTCAAGTGCCAACACACCCTGTAGCTAGAAGTAAAATGAAGATGTGTGCATAGGGCACTGGAGACCATTATTTATCTTCTAGAATGAAGGTATGATCTGATTTGTATGACTATCAAAAGCCTATGGAACAGGCCACCGACGTCCTCCCAGTCCTCAAGCTGGCGTCACGGACGAGTGCATCCTCTTTTTACCCGAGAGTTTGGTTCTCACTACTGTCCTTTATAGCCTTGTCTACCAGGAATCTCAAGGCCAAATGCAGTTCTCTATGGCAGCATCTTTGTGCACCTGGATTCCTAACATAATCGCTCCTCCCTTATTTTGTTCTTTAGCTCTGTTTGCATTTTGGACCCCTATGTGTGTGCAGTCTGTGTGCATGTGCAGGCTGCCTCAGAGCCTTTTTTGGGAAGAAGACAGGGAATAGACTTGAAGGGGTGTTTAGGAGGTTGACAGATTCTCCTGCCTTGCTGGTGGGAAAACCACTGGGAGGCAGCTGGTCACTCTGAGAGCCTGGAGCCACCTCTGTGGGGACAGGGCACCAGCTTAGGCAGCTCCCTCATACTGCAGGAGTGCCTGGTTTTCATGAGGCCTCGTTGGCGGTGGGCCAAGGCACTTCTCCCTGCTGCCTGCCTGCCTTCCAGTTCCCACCCCCCGGGGAGAGGCCAGGCGGGAGAGTGGGGGGGGGGGGGCGCAGGGCCGTGCGGGGTCTTGCACCCTGCACTTGAATCCCTGCACCACTATTGCTGGCTTTTTGAGTTCTCACAGAACCTCTCAAACCGGCTACCGGTCTTGCCTCCTCATGGGGTTGCCATGAGGTTCTGGTGAACTCATACATGAGAAAATACTATGTAGACAGTCTGGTTTGAGCTCTGTTTAGGTGTCTCCCAGCTATATTTCTGTAGGAAGCCCAAACTCAGTTTATAATGCTAACCTAAGTCCTCAATATATGTGAACCACGTGGCAGACGTGTGCTAGGAGCTTTGAACACTTGATCTTGTTTAATTTCATCCCCACGATGACCCTGGATGTAGGTATTATAATCCCATTTTTACAGTTGAGGGAACTGTAGGTAGTCCACAGAGGTAGGCTGAGCAGCCTGCCTGAAGTCACACAAGTTAGTTGTGGAGCCGGACTTGAGTCCAGGCCAGGCTGATGCCCAAGGGCAGCCCCGTGTCATGGTGGGTGAGCTGAGCGGTCACCCAGGCCAGCTCCTCCTCTCCAGGGTAGGTGGGCCTCCCCTGCTCTAGGCCTGTTCTTTGAGATGATTCTTTTTTGTTTTTGGGTGCTTTGGGTCTTTGTTGCTGTGCGCGGGCCTTCTCTAGTTGTAGTGAGCGGGGCCTACTCTTTGTTGTGGTGTGCGAGCTTCTCATTGCAGTGGCTTCTCTTTTTGTGGAGCACAGGCTCTAGGCGTGCGGGCTTCAGTAGTTGCAGCACGCGGGCTCAGTAGTTGTGGCACCCAGGCCCTAGAGCGTGCGGGCTTCAGTAGTTGCGGTGTGTGGGCTCAATAGTTGTGGCTCTCAGGCTGTAGAGCGCAGGCTCGGTAGTTGTGGTGCACGGGCTTAGTTGCTCCACGGCATGTGGGATCTTCCCAGACCAGGGCTCGAACCTGTGCCCCCTGCATTGGCAGGCAGACTCTTAGCCACTGAGCCACCAGGGAAGTCCTTCAAGATGGTTCTTGAAGGCACTAAGATGTCTCTGCTGGCTGGTCTCTACATTTTCGCGCTAATCATTGGAGGCCACGCCCTTCTCCAGGGGTCTTCCTTGGTTTCTGGGGACTCCTTGGCCCCTCCCTCTGTCTGCACCCAAACAGGTACCTAGTACTTTCCCCACCTGCTTCCCTTTGCCCCGGCCACTCCCGTCCCTGGAGTCCCTGCTCTTCCTGCTTCCCCTTCCTGCTGTTCTGCAGTCCTCCCTGTACCTCAGATGGTCCTCGTCATCAAGTCTCAGCTCCTAGGCCGCCCTTGTCATCACCCTTCTCCTCTCCCATAGGCGTTTATTTGGCACCTGCTCTGTGCCAGGCCTGACTCCATCCCTGCCCTGTGGGAATGCCTGTCTGCTGGGGCAGGTGGCTCTGAAACAGTGACTGCACAGCTCGGTCAGTGCCGTGTGGAGACAGTAAGGCTGTGGGGGCCAGGGAGGCCCTAACTCTCCCTGGGGAAAAGGCGGGGGGAGGTGCTGAAGAGGGAGGAGGAGGAAGCAGTCACTTGGCAGGTAGCGCAGGTGAAGGGATCCTAGGCAGAGGCAGTGCCCATGTGGCAGAGGAACGGAGGTGGGGTGAGAGTGTGCTCTGAGGAACCGAGCGTGGTCTGGAGCTGGGAGAGCAGCGGCGGGGACAGTGGCAGGAGCTACAGAGTAGGGCCTCGATCCTGAGCACGGTAGGAAGCCATCGAGGAGTCTTGAGCAGGGTACATGCCTGCTCAGGCTTGCTCTTCAGAAAAGTCTGTGTGGTCCTAAGGCACAGAACGAAGTCCCAGTTGCAAGGACTGGGTCCAGCCTCCCTGCAAGGCAGGACGCTGTAGGTTGTGGTTGTCTAGTTGGTGGCTTTGGGTTTTGGAAAGATCCTTCCGGTGTTGCATAGAGGCCTGGAAGGAGGTGGAGAGCTACTGGAGGCCTGTGGACTGGCTGTGGAAATAACCCAGTGAGTGAGCAGTGCGGGGGCCTGAGCACATCAGGGCAGGGGGGCTAGCCTGAGAGTTTAAGGAGGTTGGGTCACTGAGACTTGGCTACTTGGGGGAGGGAGGAAATCCAGATTAAGTCTGTAGTGTGGGCCTGTTGTCAAATTGCCCAGAAGGAGCCCTGGCCGAGGGGGCTTTACCAGGACCAGCCTTTCCCTCTGTGTGCCTCAGTTTCCCCAGGTGTGAAGGGATTGAGCAAAGTGGCCTTTCTTGCTCTGACCCAGCAGTTCTGTCACACGACTCTGGCTGAGGAGAAGGGACACAGTGACCACAGTGTAGCCAGCTGGGGCCTAGTCTGGGATTATCGAATCTGGCCGGGTCTGTTACGGCTGGAAGCCAGCGCCTGGCATGGCTACCGTCTGAGAGCGCATGTCCCTGGCCCTTAGATGCCCTCCCCACCTTCGTGCAGGCTCTGTCCTCCCTGTCAGCTGTCTTGGCTCGGCCTGCCTGGCCACCCCAGGCCCTAACTCTGACCAGGGCCTCTGCTCTCCCCGTGACTGGCCCTGAGAGGAATGGCTCGGCTCTGGAGCCTTATTGGCAAAACCCTGCCTGGGCCACACACGCCCCTGCCTCCCGGGCTGGATGCCTGCCCACCATGGGATTAGAAGGAGGCCTGGCCTTGCCTGCCCTGACGTGGCAGACTGCCTTGGAGCCCAAGGAAGGAGTTGGAGTCTGAGAGGCTGTGCTTTGCCTCCCTGCCCATGCTCCAGCCGAGGGGCTCTGCACTCCTCTCTTTGAGGGAAGTGGCAGCACAGCACAGTGGGGCTTGTTCCTTAGCTTGCCTTGGGGGGAGTGGGGTGGGAGCTCAGCCCTGCTCGGAGTACAGTATTTCCTGCCTGACAGGTAACCGGGCTCCTTAGCTTCCTCATTGGAAAGCTCAGCTGGCCATGCCAGAGCCCTGCAGGATTAGATCCCAGAATCCGGGAATCAAGGGTGGGATATCTTGGGGACTGGCAGTCTCCCCCTGCCCCTGCCTGGTGAGTGACAGATGAGGTTCAGGAGGGGAGGGGCTTGCTCAGGATCACATAGCACCTGAGGGGCAGGGCTAGGATTTGAACTCAAGTCTGCCTCTAGACATTCCTTTACAAACCTTTGATGAGGTCCTACTGTGTGCCAAGTACTTCTTTTTTTAAAAATTTAATTCATTTATTGATTGATTTTTGGCTGCGCTGGGTCTTCGCTGCTGCGCATGGGCTTTCTCTAGTTGCGGCGAGCGAGGGCTACACTTTGTTGCGGTGCGTGGGCTTCTTATTGCTGTGGTTTCTCTTGTTGCGAAGCACGGGCTCTAGGCGCGCGGGCTTCAGTAGTTGCAGCACGTGGGCTCAGTAGTTGTGGCTCACGGGCTTAGTTGCTCTGTGGCATGTGGGATCTTCCCAGACCAGGGATCGAACCTGTGTCCCCTGCACTGGCAGGTGGATTCTTAACCACTGCGCCGCCAGGGAAGTCCCTGTGCCAGGTACTTCTAAGCATGAGCACTAGAGTAGGAGCTTCGCAAAGGATTGGCCCAATTTCTCTTATATGCTCAGTGTTTGGGGGAGAGTCCAATACAGAGGAGGTGCTCGGTGAATGAATGAGTGAATGAATGAATGAACAAATGGGTAAGGCAAAGATCCTGCCTCCAGGCATGTAGACTCCAATGGATGGGACTTTTGTTTTGCACAACAGGAAATAAGAGGCTGGTAGGAGTGGGTATTGGCTAGGTGGGAAGCAGAGAGGATTGGAATTCAGATGTCCTGACTGCTGGTCTAGGGCTTTTTCCATCCTCAGTTTCCTCATCTGTAAAATGGGATAAACGGTTTTCACCCTCTGCCTGCCTCGTGAGGATCCAGTGAGGCAGTAGACGAGAATAGGCTTATAAAGCAGGACATTGTGCTGGGGGCCTTCCCTGTGTGCACATACAGAACGGCCCAGAAACCACATGCTCTGCTTTTCTTCTGCCCCCTTACCCTCTGCATTTTGCCTCCCGCATTGCCCTAGCTTTCTCCAGGGCTTCTTTCTGGAATGTTCTGCCCAGAACCTCTAGCCATGGGAGGGGTGGGGAAGAGTGTGGGTGAACGGAGTCTGCCTGCCTCCTTCCTCTACCGTCTCCCACACCCAGAAAGCCAGCCACCCGCATCCACATCCAAGCAGGCCCCCAATGCACACCAGGCCGGAAATGCCTTGGCAGTGGTTACCATGGTGACGGGTCCTGATGCTTGGACTGCAGCGGCCTGGGAGCTGCCTGCAACAGCCTGGCAGCCTGGCACCCGCAGGCCCCCACCCAGGCTGCGAGCTCCTGGCGCAACTGCCCTCCTCTCTCTCTTTTTGGTCCCTAGCACTGAGCCTGGTACCCAGGGACTCTTGGGAATGAGCTGCCTGTCTGGGAACCCACAAGCTGTTCTGGGTCAGACTGGCTTGGTTCAAATCCCAGTTCTACCTCTTAGGGGGTCAGTGACCTAAACAAGTTAACTCCGTGTGTTTTGACTTCGCTGAATTAGCTACAGGATCCTTGTGAAGGGAGTTATCCAAATGGTATAGACTGCCAGAATGAGACCCATCCTTGCCCCGAGCCGTCACTGCCCCCATCCTGCAGCAGTGGCAGGGTCAACATCGGGTCATAGCACTCTTTGCTGCTGAATCCGCATCCAGGGCCCTAGATTCCTCATCTTGGGCCCCAGGAGGTCCTTCAGGCAGTGTAGTGTGGTTGGTAGGACCTAAGACTCTGTGGGTCACAGCTGGGCTTGGCACTTACTTGGGCTTCAGTTTCCTCATCTATTTTTTTTTTTTTTTTTATTGAATTTGTTACAATGTTGCTTCTGTTTTATGCTTTGGTTTTTTGGCCACGAGGCCCCCCCGCCCCCGACCAGGGATTGAACCTGCACCTCCTGCATTGGAAGGCAAAGTCTTAACCACTGGACCGCCAGGGAAGTCCCAGTTTCCTCATCTTTGAAATGAGGATAATAATGTACCTCTTTCAGAGGTTTGTTGTATGGATAAAATTTGAATTAGTACTTGTAAAGTGCTTAGACGAGTATCTGATACTTAATAAGCACTTTATAAATGTTAGCGGTGACTTATCATCACCACAATTGGCATTGGCCATGAAAATTGGAACCCCTATGCCTGTCCCTCCTGTCATTTTTCTCACGCAGGCAGGTTTCCCCACCTCTGTTCACAGTGTGATGAGAGAAAGCAGGCGAGAGAGATAGGATGGCAGTTTGGCTCCCCTTCCTCATCCCACCCCATCCAGGGGACTGCTAGGCACGTCCCACCTCTGCTGCCTGGCGAGTGAGACAAGCTGGGCCCTGGGCAGAAACTCCTCCTCTAAGTCATGAGTTTGAGGACTTTCTCTGCTGGTTCTCCAGCTGGCAGCTGTTCCAGCCCCGGTCTGGATCAGCCAGCTGGTCGGTGACCGCCCAGAGCCCTCCCGGTCAGTAGAGCTGATGACGGATGAGCACCCAGCAGAGATGCTGCTACTGATGTCATCTGAAGAATGAGGAGCCCAAGGAAGGGGCTCTTATAGGATGAAATAGGAGCAAATCCCCAGGCTTGACTGCTGTGGGGCTCACTAGGCCTCCCTGAAGAGTGAGGGGGAATCTTTCCAGAATGAAGGAGAATCTGAGGCAAAACTTGAATAAGCTGGCCCACCAGCTGAATTAATTCTCTGCTCCATCCCTCTCTCCCAGCCCCCTCCTTCGGGTCCAAGGTTATGTTAACACGGAATTGTTGGCCAAAAGGAAGCTGGGCATAAGGGCATCCAGAGAGCCCCTGGGGGTCTGAGACCCTGGGCTGGAAGGTTGTGGCCACTCTTGGAGTTGGGGTCTTATGGTGGGTGGCCCTGGGGTCTCTGGGACTGGCAGATCTGGGAGACCCTGCTGTGAGCTGACCGCCTGGTCTGTTCCCCAGGGCCTGGCCTCCGTGTTCTCCAACCGTGCATCCCGGAAGTCGGCCTCACACACTGGGAACAACATGGCAGAGGGCGAGGGCTACCGGAACCCCACGGAGGTGCAGATGAGCCAGCTGGTGCTGCCCTGCCACACTAACCAGCGCGGCGAGCTGAGCGTCGGGCAGCTGCTCAAGTGGATTGACACCACCGCCTGCCTGTCCGGTGAGGCCGCGCCCGGCACAGCTGCCCTCCCAGCCCCGGCACCACACACCCAGAGGAGGGGCCCCAGTTTTCAGAGACGGTTGCCGTCCCCGGGTGCCACCCTCCTCCCTCATCCCAGCCTTTGCTCAGGCTGCTCCACCTGCCTGCGATGCCCTCTTCAAGTTCTCCATGCTCTGCTCGGGCCCAGCCTCTTGCCCGGAGGCCCCCAGAGCTCTGAGTACTATAACCTAAGGTCCCTGCTCTGACACAGCGCAACCTTCAATGTGGCTGCTCCGGGACTGGCTGTGAGCAAAGCCTGTGGCATTGAGTAGAGTTGAGTGGAGCTGGATTGAGCTCATTTCGTTGCCTTGGGTGCCCCAGTATTCTCCAGCCCACAGAGAGTTCAGTCTGATGGGGGGGCCAGACAGGAGACTGACTGCCCCCGGCACTGTCTGATGGGAGCTGGGAAAGGGAGGTGGAAGCAGGGCTCTGGGAGAACAGACCAGAGGCTCTGCCCCAGCCCTGGAGGCAGAGAAGGGATTCTAGAAGGACTAAGGCCTGGGAGCACAGTCCTCAGAGAAAGAATGACTCAGGCAAGGAGATAGAGGTGGGTGAGGTTGACTGGACAGGGGTACGGGCACTCTAGGAGGTCAGGAAGTAGAATAGCATGGTGTGATCATTCATTCATTTGACAGGTGCTTGACAGCTGCTTATTGAGTATCTCCTGCGTGCCAGGCGCTGCTCCAGGACTGGGGCACAGCAGTGAACAAGACAGGCAAAAATCCTTGCCCTCAAGTGACATGCAGTCTAGCAGGAGGGAGAGGCACTAGACAGACAAAACCCAGATATGTAGGACAGGGTCAGGGTGTCGTCATCACGGTGAGGAAAGTAAAGAAGGGTGGGAGCACGGGCGAGGAGGCAGGCCTTAGCTAGGCGGTCTGACGTTTGATCAGAGGCCTGGGTCACGGGGAGGCTGCTAACGCGTGCTTTCTTCTCCTGACGCCAGCGGAGAGGCACGCTGGCTGCCCCTGTGTCACAGCCTCCATGGACGATATCTATTTTGAGCACACCATTAGGTAAGCGGCCCCTCCTGCCCTTCCTTCTGGTCTCCCCACCACGAGCCCAGAGCCCTTCCCCCATCTACTGCCTGCTCAGCCTGTGTGCTGCCTGGAACCTGCCTCAGCTGACTGAGGGCCTCTGCAGATGGAGAGGGGGCAGACTTTAGTGAGCAGTGACCCGTCTGCAAGGTCTCTGGGACAGCGATGGGCTAGAAGCTGCCCTGTGGCTGGCAGCTCCCTCAGCCAGGCTTGGAGTTGGGTGCTGCTGAGGCAGCATCATGGGGTGCTGTGTGACTTTGGGGAAAGCAGTCTCTTTCTCTGGTCCTCAGTTTTCTTATCTTCAAAATGGAAGGGGTTAGACTTGATCAGTGAATGCCTTTTTGAGCTTGGACATTCTCTGTGGGTCATTGGTCGTCAGACTGTAGGGAGGTCCCTAGATAAGGTGCCTTGGCAGAGCCTGACCCAGAAGTTTGGACCATTCAGCCTCTGCTCATGTACCCCCAGGGATGAGGAACTCATTACCTCCTGTTTTTTTGGGTTTTCGGGTTTTTTTTTTTTTTTTTTTTTTAACTGTCTGTACTGGTTAGAAGACTCTTCATTACACCGTGCTGAGCTTTGTCTCTGCACAGCTTTGCTGGGACCCAGGGAGCATGCTGAGCCCTCTGCCCAGGACAGGCTGCAGGGCTGCATACAGTGCTTTGGCCTCCAGGTCTGCTCTTAAACTATCAATGCCTAGGACATCAAGTGCCAAGGACTTATTTAGGACTTCCTGGTGCCCCATGAGTTGTGGTTAGGGGAAAAGTTTGGCTGGTCCCTGTATTCACTTATTTAGTCATTCATCACTGCTTGTGGACCAGGGCCCATGCTGGGTTTGGGGTCCACAAAGTCAACTGGAACATAGTCCCTGTGCCCCAGGAGCTCCCAGACTGCAAGGAGGCAGATATAGAAACATAATTTCAATTCAAAGCAGTGAATTCCAGGCTAATAATGATCTCTGCATATGGGTGCTTTGTAATACTCTTTCTAAATATCTTTTATTTTAGAATAGTTTTTTGATTTACAAAAACACTGTAGATAGTACGGAGTTCCCATATACCCCATGCCGAGATTCCCTATTATTAACATCTTACATTCGTATGGTACTTCTGTCACAATGAGCCAATATTGATGCGTTATTTGTAATGTCTTTTTAATTAACTTAAGTCCTCAGAACAACCCTATGAGGTCGTGGCTATTAGTACCCTCATTTTACAGGTGAGGAAACGGAGGCCCAGAGAAGTGAAGTAACTTGCTTAGAGTCATACAGCTGGTGGAGAACTCAGGATATACTACGAGCCAGGCAGTCTGGCCCCAGAGCCCTTGTTCTTAACAAACAGGCCTCATTGCCTATATGTCTGGGTGTGGGTATAGTGAGTGGCACAGAGAGTAGTCAAGGGTGGCTTCCTGGAGGAGGTGTTTGAGCTGGCTCCAGTACTGTGTGTAGTGACAATTTGTAGGCCAGTGGA
This sequence comes from Balaenoptera physalus, assembly GCF_965194825.1. Classification (NCBI taxonomy): domain Eukaryota; kingdom Metazoa; phylum Chordata; class Mammalia; order Artiodactyla; family Balaenopteridae; genus Balaenoptera; species Balaenoptera physalus. Next base: position 150,479,590 of record NC_138882.1, on the reverse strand, counting down.
GCCGTGTCTGGGCCAGCTCTGGGTCTCTGTTGCCAACATGGGATCTGGCACTTGGAGGAGCAAGGGATAGAGAAGGCTGGGGTGGGGTGTGTACATGATGGATGGGCACGCTGCGGGACCCAGTGGAGTAGAGGTGAGTCTGGGCAGAGGAGGGTGTGGGTGGGAGGAAAAGCTGGAGAGGATCCTGGGAAGGTAGACAAGCTGGAGAGGGGACTGGAGCATGACTGGTGGCCAGGAAAGGCCCGGCCATACCTGAGGAAAGCTGGGGAAGGTTTTTTTGTTTGTTTTTGCTTTTGCCATTTAAAAATATCTCAAAGGACTTCCCTTGTGGCGCAGTGGTTAAGAATGCGCCTGCCAATGCAGGGGACACGGGTTTGCGCCCTGGTCCGGGAAAATCCCACATGCCGCGGAGCAACTAAGCCCATGCGCCACAACTACTGAGCCTGTGCTCTAGAACCTGCGTGCCACAACTACTGAAGCCTGCACGCCTAGAGCCTGTGCTCCGCAACAAGAGGAGCCACTTCAATGAGAAACCTGCGTGCCACAACCAAGAGTAACCCCTATTCACCGCAACTAGAGAAAGCCCACACGCCACAACGAAAACCCAACGTGGCCAAAAAATAATAAATAAATAAATTAAATTAAATTAAATTCTAAAAAAAAATTTTTAAATATCTCAAAATGTATCTCTAATGGATAAGAACTTTTAAAAACATAATTTCAATACCACTACCACACCTAAAGAAAATGAACAATTTCTCACTAACATCAAATATCCAGTCAGCATTCAGTTGCCCACAATGTCTCATGAATTTGTTTTTATTTTGTTTTGCTTTACAGTTATTTTTGTTGCTCAAGTCAGGATGCAAATCAGGTTGCAATTGGTTGCTAGGTCTCTTAAGTCTTTTATTTTTTATTTTTTTGGCCATGCCTTGCGGGATCTTAGTTCCCTGACCAGGGATCGAACCCAGGCCCCGGCAGTGAAAGTGCCGAGTCCTAACCACTGGACCACCAGGGACTTCCCTCTTAAGTCCTTTTTTAACCCGTAGGTCCTACATCTCCCTGCAACACCCTCTCCATCTACCCCCTCCTCCCCCCTCCCTCTCCCTCTCTATCTGTTTTCCCTTGAAGTTTGTTTGTTTATTTGTTTAAATAAATAGATTTATTTATTTATTTTTGGCTGTGTTGGCTCTTCATTGCTGTGCACGGGCTTTCTCTAGTTGCGGCGAGCGGGGGCTACTCTTTGTTGCGGTGCACGGGCTTCTCATTGTGGTGGCTTCTCTTGTTGCGGAGCACGGGCTCTAGGCACACGGGGTTCAGTAGTTGTGGCTCGCGGGCTCTAGGGCACAGGCTCAGTAGTTGTGATGCACGGGCTTAGTTGCTACGTGGCATGTGGGATCTTCCCAGAACAGGGCTCGAACCTATGTCCACTGAATTGGCAGGCGGATTCTTAACCACTGTGCTACCAGGGAAGTCCCAAGAAGGTATTTTTTAATTAAAGTATGTATATTGCTTTTTAGACATATTGCAATTGCATACTTAATACACTACAGTATAGTGTAAATATATCTTTTATATGCACCAGGAAATCAAAAAAATTGTGTGACTCGCTTTATTGCGATATTTGCTTTATTGCCATGGTCTGGAACCAAATCCATAGTATCACTGTTGTATGAACTATTTGAAAGTAAGTTGCAGACATCATGACACTTCATCCCTCCATATGTCAGCATGCATCTCCTAAAAATGATAGTCCCCTATCTGACTATTAGAACTACTAAAAAAATAATAATAATAACAGAAATGAACAAGTCAGGACTTCCCTGGTGGCGCAGTGGTTAAGAATCTGCCTGCCAATGCAGGGGACACAGGTTGGAGCTCTGGTCCAGGAAGATCCCACATGCCACGGAGCAACTAAGCCCGTGCGCCACAGCTACTGAAGCCCACGTGCCTAGAGCCCGTGCTCCACAACAAAGAGAAGCCACCACAAGGAGAAGCCCATGCACCACAACGAAGAGTAGTAGCTCCGCTGGACGCAACTAGAGGAAGCCTGCGCGCTGCACTGAAGACCCAACACAGCCAAAAATAAATAATTAAATAATTAAAAAAAAAAAAAAGTCAGCACAGGGCAGCAAAGTGGCTCCCTCAGGGATTCTGATGTTCATCTGGACCTGGGAGTCATTCTAGAGGGACAGTTGCAGCTGGAAAGAGCAGGGCTAGGGTGGTCAGTAGAATCAGTCTAGAATCCTGGCTCTGTCCATCTTTAGCTGGGTGACCTTAGGCAAATGGCTTACCCTCTCTGATGCTCAGTCCCCCCTAAACCTACCTGCCAAACTTGTTCTGAGGTTCAAATGAGGTCGCACACAGTGCCTGGCACATAGTAGGTATTCTTTTTTTTTTTTAATTAATTAATTAATTAATTAATTAATTTATGGCGTGTTGGGTCTTCGTTTCTGTGGGAGGGCTTTCTCTAGTTGCGGCGAGCGGGGGCCACTCTTCATCGCGGTGCGCGGGCCTCTCACTATTGCGGCCTCTCTTGTTGCGGAGCACAGGCTCCAGACGCGCAGGCTCAGTAGTTGTGGCTCACGGGCCTAGTCGCTCTGCGGCATGTGGGATCTTCCCAGACCAGGGCTCGAACCCGTGTCCCCTGCATTAGCAGGCAGATTCTTAACCACTGCGCCACCAGGGAAGCCCAGTAGGTATTCTTTAAATGTTTTTATTTCCCTTCCTACCCTATGTTTATAGTATCTTGTGCTTAGTAGGCATTCAATAATTGTGGAATTCATTAATTCAGTAGGCCACTATTCATGGTCTACCTTGTGCCATGTGCAAGGACTTGAAGATTCAGTGGTGAGCAAAACAGACATGATCCTTGCCCCAGCAGAGCTTAAGGACTGTGGGGGAGACAGAGGTCAATTTGTTGGAAGAAGTGTTAGGAGGGTGAACCTTATGGGGCTCTGGGAGGGCAGGGAGAGATTTCCTTAGGAAGGACTGTTGAGCTGAGAGCAAAGAGAAGCTTGAGCATTCATTGGACAAGGGGGAGCGGGGGAAAGGGGGAGATGAATGACATCATGCCACTTCTCTTGCCCCAGCTTCCCCACCTGTAGAATGAGGTGCTAACACTGTCTTGCCAGCTTGCTTTGAGGACTCAGTGACGTGGTAGATGTGAATACGCTCCGTATGCCATGATGTTCTCCTGCCAGTTCCTATCAGCAGAGACCCCTGTTCTCTCCCTCTGTCCCCTCTTGAAAGGCCTACATCCTGCTTTTCTCTCCTCAGTGTTGGACAAGTGGTGAATATCAAGGCCAAGGTGAACCGGGCCTTCAACTCCAGTATGGAGGTGAGCAGGTGGGTGGGTGGGTTTCTACCTCCTCTTCATTCTCAGCCGCCAGCTCAGGCACACTCACACTCACACTCACAGTGCCCTGATTGAGGCAGCAGAGTTCTGAAACAGCTGGCAGGGTTGGGGGGATCCTAGGGCAATGTCCAATATCCATAACACAGAAGGGAAAACTGAGGCTAGGGAGGGGAAGAGATTCGCCCCAGGTCACCAAGCCATGTAGATTCCAATGTGAGCCTTGACTTCCAGCCTCCTGGGTCTTCACACCTAGTCTCAGACCCTCTTTTCAGCAGCCAGGTGGTCTCAGGAATGCAAGGAAGATAGCCACTGTGCCTGACCCTGAAGGCAGTGGTCTGGAGGAGGGCGCTGGACTTCCGTCCATTAGCTTACCTCCCACAGCCTCTGTCTGCACATCTGTAGAATGGGAACATGATTCCCTTGTGGCAGGGTTGTTGAAGGTTTAATGGGAGGACTCTTTGGGGATGCACAGGGCTCTGTGAGCTCTGGAAGAGGGCCTCATCATTCCCATTTTACAGATGAGGAAACTGAGGCCCAGAGAAAGGAAGTGACTTGCCCAAGGTGTCCCAGGGAGCCAGGGGCAGAATCAGAACCTACCCCAGGTCTCTAGCCCCCTGGACTTGGTAGGTGATACAGAAGCACCAGAGGCCAGGCCTGGGGTGGAACTTGCTGTCTCCACCTGCGGGGCCTCGGGTTGGTGAGCTCTGTTTCCTCCCTCCTCAGTCGTCCACCTTGCTCTTCCTCTCCAGGTGGGCATCCAGGTGGCCTCCGAGGACCTGTGCTCTGACAAGCAGTGGAGCGTGTGCAAGGCCTTGGCCACCTTTGTGGCCCACCGGGAGCTCTCCAAGGTAGGTGGCTACACCTGACAACCCGATGCTGCCGGACCACCTGGGTGCCTGTCTACGTGGTGATTCTGGGGGTTGGTGGAGAGGTAGAGGTGGAGGCACAGCAGGGAATCCCCAGAAGAAGGCCCACCCCGTGCTGTGGTTGAACCCCAGGCGCCTCCCCGCTCTGCTTTTCCCCACCTCTCCCTGTGCACCTCGCACCCCAGGATCCTCCAGTTCTCTCCATTGCCTCCCCTGTCCTGCATCAACACCCCCCATCCACAGTGCCTTTGCTGAAGAATGGGGACGGGGACGCTGGAGGATGAAAGTGATGTATCAGTCAGCAGGGAGATGGAAGATGGGGACAAAGAGGAGACAAAACTTGTAACCATCCAGCAGCCCCAGGCGTGAGATGGCCGTTTGGGGGACAGGCTCTCATGCTATTTCAGGAAACTTGTCCTGAGCACCCCCACCTCACCCCCTGCCACAGGTGAAGCTGAAGCAGATCACGCTGCGGACCGAGGAGGAGAAGACAGAGCACAGCGTGGCAGCCGAGCGCCGGCGCATGCGGCTGGTCTACACAGACACCATCAAGGACCTCCTGGCCAACTGCGTCATTCAGGATGGTGAGCGCCGTGCGTGGGGAGGGCAGCCCATGTCCTGCATGGCCCCCTCTGTCCTGGGCCCTTACTGAGCAGAGGGAGGAAGGGAGTCTCCTGGGGATGTCCGCCCACGGGTGGCCTCAGGCCTGGATGGCCCTCTTGCCTCAAGGTTCATTCAGGGAAAAGGGAGCGTTTGGACATCTCGCCCAGCTCCCAGGAGCCATGAAGATGGAGCTGGGACATACAGAAAACACTTTTAATCTGCTAAATGCATTTGGGTCTCTAGGAGTCAAGGTATTTGGGAAGGTAGTGTTGAGCTTGGCCTTGAACCCTAGGACTTTTAACAAAGCAAATAGATAGGTAGCTAGCTAGGTAGGTAGATAGAGATAGGTGTAGGCATAGAGATAGAGTAAAAAGCAAGACTCTCTTCTACCCCAGAACCAAGGCTCCCTCCAGAGGCAGCTACTGTTCATCATTTGGGGACATCTTTCCAGAAGTATTCTCTGCATATTTAAGCATACTACCTACCAGTTTGCCCTCTCTTTTTACCCAAAAGTAAACATACAGTACATACTGTTCTGTATCTTGCTCCTTTCCCCTTAAAAGCATATCTTGGAGAGTGTCCTGTACCAGCACACAAAGGTCTGCTTTGGACTGGGAGGATTTTGACAGGTGGAGAGGTGAGGCAGGGTTTTCTGACAGAGGGCACAGGCTGGGCAAAGGCCTAGAGGGGTGACCTTGGATTTGTTCACTGATGTCCAGAACACTAGAATGCAGAGCCATCCTTGAAACCTAAAGGAGGCAATTTTAGGACCAACCAAGGGTAGTTCAGCTGCCCAGAGTGGAGAGAGAGCAGGCAGAAGTAGCAAACACCAGTGAAGGCAGTGAGCTGTGCTCTGAATTCCGTGTGCTGTTATTTATGCTGGGCCCGGAGGCCGTGGCTGGGCAGGCCCAGCTCTTCCTACAGTTGTCAAGGCCCGCTGGAACCATCCATCCCACTGCAGCCCCTGTAGATCCCTCCTGTCTTGACAGCCCTTCTACCCAAGCATCAGTCCAAATGCCTGAGCCTGGCATCCGGGCCCTTGGCTGACCACTCAGCCTCATCTGGTGCTGTCCCTTTACTTGCCCTCAGCTCCAGCTAAGCCAAGGCCTCGTTGCTCCCTGTGACTGTCCTGCCTGTCTGGTCTCCAGAACTTGGCTCAGGCCTTCAACCTCCCCTCTTCCCTGCCTGTGGCATCTCTGAGCAGCCTGCAAGCTGGGTGAAAGGCTACCTCTTTCACAGGCCTTCCCTGATGAGCTCTCTCCCCCCCGGGAGATGGGAGATGCACGGCACCTCCTGGGTGCTGAATAAATAAAAGAATCTGTGTGGGGTGGACTGGTGGGCATGGGGGTCCTGGGCTGCCCATGGGGAGGGTCTGCCCTTGGGAATTTTCTCACCTCCCCGCCTCCCTCCCTCTGCGCCTCTCTGGTCAGATCTGGAGAGCAGAGACTGTAGCTGCATGGTGCCAGCCGAGAAGACCCGAGTGGAGAGTGTGGAGCTGGTCCTGCCCCCACACGCCAATCACCAAGGCAATACTTTCGGGGGCCAGATCATGGCCTGGATGGAGAACGTGGCCACCATTGCAGCCAGGTGAGGGCAGTGCCCTGCCTGTGCCTCCCCTCCTTTCTCCTCCTCCTTCCCTCGGCCAGCTCCCTCTGCGGGAGAAACCCCAGCTTGGTACTGGCATTCAAGGCTTCAGAAGCTTGGCTGTTCTTTCAGGGTAATCTGGGGCCTTCAGACCCAGAGAACCAGAGAGGAATGATTTTCTGTGAGCTCACCATTCCTTCCATGGTTCCCATCATGGCATGGGAAATGCCAAGCCCCCCGGCTGGCACCAGGGCCTCCCCTTGCCCTGGCCCTGCTCGCTTGCTTCCTGGATCTTAACACTTCTTGCAAATCAAGCCATTTGCCTTTCCCCTTCCCATCCTCCATGCTCCCATCCCCTATGCTCCCATCCCCTGCCTTCACTCCTGGCTGACTTCCCACCATGCCAACTCCAGTTTTCTTTGTCTGCTAAAATCCTGCCCATCTCCTCCATGAAGCCTCTTTGACTGTTCCCTTCCCCCTAGAGGTGGAAATAATTACTTCCTTTTCCTATAACCTCTGTGCCTGTCCGGGTCTTGTTCTGCTCCAAGTATCGGGGCTTTTTTTTATAGTTATGATAACTGACATTCACTAACTGACACTCTCATACCTCCATGACTTTGTACTTGCTGTTCGCTCTGCCATGAGTGCCCTCCCCAACCCACGTTCTCCTCAGCCAGGCAAATTCTTCCTCACCCTTTAGAGACCAGCTCCAATGGCCCCTCCTCTGTGTTTAACCTGTGGACACAGTACATAAGCAATGCTATTTTGGGCAGCCCAGGCTATGAGAATAATAAGATCTCAGAGGAGGGTCAGAGTGTGGATAGTCAGGGAAGGCTTTCTGGAGGAGGAGTACTTCATCTGGGCCTTGAATGACGAGTAGCATTGGGTAAGGCGAGGGCTTCCAGATAGTAGGAACAGCAGGTGCTAGGGTGTAAAAGTTCGAAGGAAAAGGTTTACCGCGAGCCCTGACCTTTCCTATGTCACCTCAAATTCAGCTTTTTTCCAGCTACGCACGTAGACCTCAGTATTCTAAGCTGTGATATTGGACTTTAGTTCTCTTCCTCTGGGCAGAGCTGTCACTGGGTTGGGTGGGAGTGGGTGGGCCAGAGGGTGGTACATGTGGTTCTGGGCTGGGTCTGGGGGCAGCAGGAGAAGGCTGGCCCAAGCCAGTGGCTGAAGCACTGGAGGCATTTGTCCTGTCCCCCTGACCCCCCACCTCTTCCAGCCGGCTGTGCCATGCCCACCCTACGCTGAAGGCCATTGAGATGTTCCACTTCCGGGGCCCATCCCAGGTTGGGGACCGCCTGGTGCTGAAGGCCATCGTGAACAACGCTTTCAAGCACAGGTGTGGGGCTGGGATGGGTGAGATGGGGCCTCTTGGGGTTGAGGGCTCTTCCTGACCTAAGAAGGGACCTTACCACAAAACTGCAGGAACCGTTTCCCCTGTAGTTGAGGTCTATGAGATCTGAACTCTGCCTGGCTGCTGGGTCCCTTTACCATCACCAAGATTCAGCTCTGATGTTCCTTCTCTGGCCTCCCGAGCCCTGTGCCTGCCGCCGTCACAGGTCACACCATGTGCTTGGGGTGTCTCTGTCTCTCTCCCCGGCTCCTGTCTCTGGTCCTGCCACACTGTGTGTGCTCAGGTCACAGGGCCACCTCTTGCCAGTGTTCCCTTGTTTATCAAACCCTTTCCCACCCTTTTCCTAAAACAGCAGTTAGTTCCCAGAGCCCTTACCTTTGGAATGAATTCTGATACCCCCATGAAAGCTTTTTGGTGATTTCAAAGATTTGGTCATTTTCAATGATAGCATAGTTGTTAAAAGTGAGGGATCTGGAGCCAGGCTGCCTGGGTTCAAATTTGGTTCACGGCTTATCAGCTGTGTGACTTTGGGCAAGTTACTTAACCCCTCTGAGTCTCAGTTCTTTCACTTGTGAAATGGGGCTCACCACAACTACCTCATAGTTGTGAGGATTCAATGAGGGGTTACTAGTAGAATGCCAGAGAAAACGTTCAGTGAAGGTCAGCCATTCCTGCTGCTTATTATTATTTTTAAAATTATTATTATTATTTTACTATTCACAGTCTGACTAGCACACATTCTACTGTCATGCAGGGGGAAAGCCCTGAACTAGGAGCTGTGAGGCCTGGTTTCTAGTGCAGAATTCTCTTCCTGACTGTTGTGTGACCTTGGGCAAGTTAGTGCCCTGTTCTAGGTCTTGATTTCCCCATCTGCATAATGTCCACATTCTGGGATCATAGACCTTCCTAAGTGAGGGGGAATGGAGGTGGCTGCTATTTTATAATTCATAAAGACAGTCGGAGATACAGAAACAGCAGCAACGGAGCTGTCAGGAGCACGGCTATGGCTATTAAAGTGCTGGTGAATAGGTGTATGATGAACATTTTCTCAAATTAGGCTCTGCCCCTCCACCTCCTTTCTTATGTCTTTCCATCACCCTTTGCAGTTTACGTGACGTATTTTATATAGATGTTTGTTGCCCCATCCCCTATCTGTTAGCCCATGAGGACCTGGACTGGACCGGTTTATTCATTTCTGTGACCCCAGTGACAAGCACGGGGCCAGGGGTGCAGTGGGCACTCTGTGAACATTGTTGAAAGGGAACAGTTCTGGGTTTCCTGCCCATCAGACTCTGATCTGGGCTGTGGGAGGAACTGCAGGAGTACGTGTGTGCATCTGTGCATGTGTGCGTGTGTGTTGGGGAGGGGGTGGCCTCGGGAAGGTCTGTCCAGCTGAGACCAGCCCTCCATCCCCCTCAGCATGGAGGTGGGCGTGTGTGTGGAGGCCTACCGCCAGGAGGCCGAGACCCAGCGGCGGCACATCAACAGCGCCTTCATGACCTTTGTGGTCCTGGATGCAGATAACCAGCCTCAGATCCTGCCCTGGATTCGGCCCCAGCCTGGGGTGAGTGCCCCACCGCCAGCCCCCCTCCCTCTCTGCCCAGGGTGGTAGGACTGGGGAGTGGACCCAGCTCTGTCCTTCTGCTGGGGCATAGCCAGCCCCGAGTGCCCTGGTCTAACCCGCCCCCGGGGAGGCTCCCTGTGCAAGGAAGGCACCCTGTGCTTCCTGGAAGAACTCAGACCACGTGCCGGGCGTTAAGAGGCATTCATGAGCCTGCAGAGCTGTAAGAGCACTGGCTTTGGGGTCAGAGGTGGGTTGGAACCCCACCTTGGCCACGTTCTAGCGGGTGCCCTCTGCGAGCTTTCACTCCCCATCTGTAAAGAGGGTGTATCTGCAGTTCCTGCCTCTCAGGGCTGTTGGGGAGATACTGACCTTGCTGCGGGCTGAGTAAGTGGCGACTGCTCTGACCACGGTGACAGGGGAGCAAAAAGCGTAGGAATGAGAGTCAGGGACCTGGGTTCAAGGCTGGCTCTAAACAATGTTCCCTTGCGCCTCCTTTGGACCAGGCTCGGGCTTGCTTCTGGGGAGCCAGGTAGTGACCTTGGAGAGGTTGCTCCTTCTCTCCAGGAAGGTCACCCACCCTGCCCGCCCACCTCACAAGACTGAGCATGGGCTGAGAAGACCCCCGCTCCAGAGCTGGGCGTTCGGCAGTCAAGATGGGTGGTGGCCGGAGGAGCAGGGAGCCTGGCAGGTGGTGGGACAGTGGACAGTCCACGAGGCCCTTTCAGGCCTTTGCCACTTAATGTTCACGAGTGGGGAGACATTAGAAGTAGTGGTTCAGAGGGTGGGCTCTGGGTCAGGCCATCTGGGTTCTGTTCCTGGCCCCACTCCTTAGCCCTGTGACCTTGGCTGAGCCACTTAGCCTTTCCGTGCCTCAGTTTCCTCCTCTGTAAAATGGGGATAGTACTGGGAGTTCCCTGGTGGCCTAGTGGTTAGGATTCTAGGCTTTCACTGCCGGGTTCAGTCCCTGGTGGGGGAACTGAGATCCTGCAAGCTGCACGGTGCAGGCAATTAAAATAATAAAATGAAATGAAATGAAATAAAATAATTGGGGATAGTACTAGTGCCAACCTCAGAGGGTTGTCATAATGCTTAGATGCAGCTTTGCATGGAAGACACTTCAGAAGCATGCCTGCCCATAGCAAGTGCTCAATAAATGTGGGTTCTTAGCGTTGTAAGTGCCCTTTGGGGATCCCCTTTTACGGAGGAGGAAGCAGGTACAGCGAGGGCAGATGGTGTACCCAAAGTCACTCAGGGAGCCTCAGGGGAAGCTGGGGCTGGAGCTCAGTGACCGGGCACTGTCCTGTGCAGGCTGCCCCAGTGAGATCTGAACTTCACTTTAGGGCTGCAGGGAGGGTCTCCTTGGGCCCTTTGGGGAAGGGGGCAGGCAGTAATGGGGGTGGGGGCAAGCTGTTTGTCCCTCCTGCACCACAGTCTGTCTCTGCTCCTCTCCCCAGGATGGCGAACGGCGGTACCGAGAGGCCAGTGCCAGGAAGAAGATCCGCCTGGACAGGAAAGTGGGGGCCGGGCGGTGGGAGTGGACATGGCTCTAGGGCTTCCCTGTCTGCTCCCTGGCCCTGGGAACTTGTGCTTCTTCGGTGCTGCCCCTGGGCTGGGCCTTTACATCCAGGCAGCCTCTGGTCTTGGCCTCATGACACAGTGGTCTTACTGGCCCCTTGTACAGGCGAGGACACTGAGGACAGAGGGATTAGGTGGCCACGGGCACTCAGATAGGAATGATGGGCAGAATGAGAATTTGAACCTGGCCAGGTGTAGCCAATTTTACTTCCTGTGTTCCTCCCATTGACTCTGATGCCCGTTTGGCAGATGAAGAAAGAAAGGCTCTGAGAGGAGATGCAATTGCTTAAGAAGCAAATCCAGGTGTGAATGACTCTGCTGTGAAAGCACTTTACAAACCTGAAAGGGCTGTCAACACACCAGGATTCACCATCCGATGTTAATAAGAAAGATGTGCATAAATGGAGGGTTTACCATATGCCAAGCACTGTTCTCCCTGTGATGACCCCATGAGGAGGCAGGTGTGACCACTGATCCCATCTTACAGCTGAGGACACTGAGGCATAAGAGTGAGGTCGTTTTAGCCAGAGTGAAGTCTCTCAGCAAGGGTGCTGGGGGTCTGCACCTTTCCCCCAGCCCGCCCCCGCCTCTGAGTGTGTATGTCCTCAGCTGCTGTTTTCTGTGTGCCCATCCAGTCTCCCTGGCCAGACAGGAGTCTCTCCCAGGCCGCTGGGCTGAGCACAGGGCCTGGCACACAGTAAGCCAGCAGCGAAGTCTGTGGGCTCCCAAGGGACCAAGGTTGTTGTCTTCCCTCTCTCCCAGGAAGTACATCGTGTCCTGTAAGCAGGCGGAGATGCCCCTCTCTGTCCCCTGGGACCCTAGCAACCAGGTAAGGCCTTCTGCCCTGAGCCGACCGTTCTCAGGCCCGTCGGGATCCCCGATCCTCCCCTCTTGTGAGCGGGTTTGGAGGTAGGCCCGGAGGGGATGGGATACTGCTGCCGCAAGACTGGCACAGGTAGCCAAGGGCTTTCCTGTGTCCCCTTGCTTGGCAGGAGGGAGCTGGGGCCCCAAGAGGAGTAGGCGTCTGCCAAGCCCCGGCCTCCTTTCCCAAAGCCAAGGGCTCCTTCCTTCACGTCCAGTTTCCTCTCCCCGCCCCAGCGCAGCCCGGCACGGAGCCCCCGAGGAAGGCGGAAGTTGAGGCTTCTCTGTGTGCTCTGTCCAGGTGTACCTGAGCTACAACAACGTCTCCTCCCTGAAGATGCTCGTGGCCAGGGACAACTGGGTGCTGTCCTCAGAGATCAGCCAGGTAGCTGACCCCACCCTCCCAACTGTCCTTCCTCCTCGGAGCCACCAGAGGCGGCTGACCGCGAGCCACAAAAACCCTCTCAAAGCACTCCAGTCAAAGGGAGATTCCCTAAAAGGAGCTGGATGAGGTCATGAAACCAGCCCAGTTATAGAAGCAAACCTGCCCCCCAGGGCCTGGAGTGGGGGTCCCCCACTCCGTATCCTCTCCTGCCCACCCACCTTCTTGCCCCCCATTCATCCTCCCCCACTGCGTCCTCCCTCTCTCTGCTCCTTCTACAGTGAGGCGCTGCTGGGATGGGGGCCTGGGGCAAGCGCGGGCTGAGGGAGGACTTGAGCTCTGCCACTTTTGCCTGTGACTTTAGGGGGCTGGATGGGCACCTGGCTCTGAGGATTCATTCTGTGGTTGTGTCGGCCCCTGCTTCTTTACCTTCTTTTAAAAGTTTTTTTCCACATTTAAAAAATTGGGGTATAATTTACATGTAGTAAAATTTTCCCTTTTTAGTGTACAATTCTACTAGTTTGGAAAACACATAAAGTTACAGAATCACTACCATAATCAAGATACAGAACATTTCCATAATCCCCCCAGTTTCTCTCATTCCCCACTGTGGTCAAGCCTCTTCCCACCCCCAACCCCAGGAGACCACAGATCAGTTTTCTGTCCCTTTAGTTTTGTCTATTTTGAGAATGTCCAATACGGGGAGTCATACAGTATATAACCTTTCAATCTGACTTCTTTCTCTTGGCACAAGGCCTTCACTCGTGTTGAGTGCTTGTTTGAGTTTGTTCCATTTCGTAGTGAGTACCATTCCATCCTGGGCTTATGCATGCAGTCACTGCTCCTTCAGACACCTTCCCATCCACTTGCGCTGAATCTCCCATTTTCATGGGAATGCGACCGAGGCTCAGAGAGGTTGAGTCGCTTGCTCACAGTTACACAGCAATCAGTCGCAGCCCTGAGCTTCCAGCCCCGGTCCCCAGCACAGGCTGAGGAGGAGGCGCGGGAACGAGGCTGCCCTCTGGCCCATGCAGGTCCGCCTGTACACTCTAGAGGAGGACAAGTTCCTCTCCTTCCACATGGAGATGCTGGTGCACGTGGACGCCGCCCAGGCCTTCCTGCTGCTCTCAGACCTCCGTCGGAGGCCCGAATGGGACAAGCACTACCGGTGAGGGCAGCGGGGTGGGGCGGGGGAGGTGGGCCCTCAGGTGTCTCCTCCTGAGCCGTCCCCCCACTGTGCTCAGCCCCTGCCGGCCTTTAGCAGGCAGGATGGGGGTGGGGCACTTGGTTATGTGTTAGGTGAGCGTCAGAGTCAAGGGTAGTCTGAGCCCTCAGGGAAGGGAGTGAGCCTGGAATTGGAGTCAGGGGCCTGGGTTTAAGTCTTGTTCCTGGCCTAACTGTGTGACCATGGACAAGTCATGTCTTTTCTGGGCCTCAGTTTCCCTCCTCTTAAAATGGGTACTTGAGGTGTGGGTTGTAGATTTGCACCCAGGGATAGATCAGTGATTTTCAAAGCGTGTTCTGTGGAGTTCTGCCTTCCCAGAGGGGGCTCAGGGACTGCTTGGGGTGGTAGTTGGAAGTGGAGGGGGTGGGTGGGAACCCCTCGGGTGGGAACCCCTCCCAGACTCAGGGTAACTCAGAGAACGGCCAATTTGCTGAATTTACCAAGTTTGCCAGTTCTTCGTATGGATACGTACATGAATGTATATGAATGTTATTTTTTAATGTAGTGAGTTACTGAATATAAATGTTATTCCTATAAATGCATTTGTTCCCCAAATTTATTGATTCTCCATGTAAGTTTTTGCTTAGGAAAATAGCCAGAATTTCAGTGTTTAATATGGGAATGTTAAAGTTGAAACTGGTATTTTTTCAAATCCCTTTCAAGTCATTTTCTGTTATGCCAACACCCTCCTTTGGGGGTTCTTTGATCATTTCTCCAATGGCTTATTAAGAGGAGCCTATATTCCTGAGTGTATCCATAAGGAGGGTCTGTGTATCCGGAAATTCAGTAAGCAGGTCATTTGGTGAGTTGATGTTTGACAAATTGGCCTTCCCCTACCTTCCCCCATCTCTGTTCACCAAAGCAGGCCTGCTTGTAGCTGTTCACACACAGGCTTTCTGCATAAGGTTTCTTTGCAAAAAAGGGCTGCGTTGCTTTAAAAAGCCCTGGTCTAGGTTGGCCCCAGGCCTGCTGGCCATGCCATCCTGGAAGCCTGAGAGGTGATTTGGTGGTGGATGTTGGGGAGAAGGGGTTGGGCATGTGGTAGGAAGGCTTCTTGGAGGAAGCGGGCTGGTGTGGGCCTTGAAGGCCCAATCAGATCTTGATGCTTGATGGGATTGGGGGGCGTGTCCTGAGGGGAAGGGAGGCCCTAGCAGCTTTCCTCCACCCTGCCCACAGCTGCCTTGTTCCTGAGGCAGCTTCCAGGGTAGGTGGGAGAGCAGGGAAAAGATGGCAGGTCTGGACATGGCTGTGCGTGTCTCTGCGTGGATGTCCTTTTGTGTGTGTGCGTGTTGGTGTAAGCCTACGTGTGTCTACCTGGGCACATGCGTGCAGTATGCCCGGGCCTGAGGGGCACAGCTCTGGCGCCCAACAGCCCAAGCACGTCCCACACCTGTTTCCTTATTAGCTCTGTGGCCGAAGGTGAGTTATTTCTCTGAGTCTCAGCCCCCTCATCTATAAAATGGGGATACTAAGAGTACCAACTGCATGGGCTGACGTGGGGTTAAGTGAAATAGGACCCATAACGCTCTTAGAACAGTGTCTGGCACACAGTGGGCGCTCACTAAATATTCAGTACAACTACTAAAGCATCACACATCTGTGTAGTGTGTGTGCATCGGTGGGTGTCTATCTGTGTATGTGTGCACATGTGTGCCCACGGGTGTGTGTTCATTTGCTTGTGTACGTGTCTGTGTGCCCGTGTGTGTGTTTATCTTGCCAGCCTTTTCTGCCCTCCTGTGGTCCCTGCTGAGCAGTGTTGGGGGTGAAATATCCCCCAAGCATCTGCTCAGGGCAGCTGAAGCACGGGAGGGCCTGGGTCAGACCTGCTCTCACACGAGGAGCTGGTGTGATGCCCGTGGGTTTTGTACAGGAGCGTGGAGCTAGTGCAGCAGGTGGACGAGGATGATGCCATCTACCACATCGTCAGCCCCGCCCTCGGCGGTGACCCCAAGCCCCAGGATTTTGTGATCCTGGCCTCTCGGCGGAAGCCTTGTGACAACAGGTGCGTGCCTGCCTTCTGGGGTGGGAGGTGGGCAGGGCTCATCTTCCTCCCCAGGGAGGGGACAGCAGCCTAGAGTCAGCCCTCTGCTTCCTACTGGCCGCAGTGGTCTTGCTGTGGGTAGGATGGAGGACATGGGGATGCATGGCCCCTCTAGTCACTCATGCTCTAAAGCGGGGTGGTCTCTGTCCCTGGGGTAGTGAGGGCGCCTTGCCCCAGGCCACAGACGGGCCAGTTCTCACATGGCCAACTCCTTGGCCTCCGGCCTCTGAAGGCCCCGTGTTGGCTGAAGGGTGGTGAGGCTGTCAGCTGTGCCATGGTGGGGATGCCGGAGAGACGGCATCACTTCTGCTAGAGACAGGCAAAAAGATGAAGCACAAAAACCCCAAAGCGCAACACTGCTTCCTGAGTGTCTGCAGTGGAGGGGCTTTTCCAGAAAGTCCACGGTGCAGTCACGCTGGCTCCTGGTGAGTTCAGAGCTGCTAACCCACAGGCATCTCCTCTTTCCAGCTTGGCCCAGAGCCAGGCTCTGTGTGCCTCAGACTCTGGATCAGTGCCAGAGGAGGGCTCTGGAACCAGGCCCTCACCCTCTCCTGTGTCCCCTCCACACCCTTCCTCCATTCCAGGGACCCCTATGTCATTGCGATGAGGTCAGTTACGCTGCCCACGCACCTCGAGACCTCGGAGTACAGGCGTGGGGAGACCATCTGCTCAGGCTTCTGCTTCTGGCACGAGGGGGACCAGTTGACCAAGGTGAGGCTGGGTGTCTCCTTTCCCCCTCCCACCCAGATTCACCCCAAAGCCACACCTGTGTCCAGAGCTCAGCACTGTCCAGCTCAGATAGTTCCAGACCCAGGCTCCCCTGCCCATCAGCAGTCTCTCTCTTCCAGCTCAGGGGAGCCTAAGAGTGTCAGGGGCTGAAAATAAGCCTTCATTAAGACCTAATCTGTGCTAAGTCTGAGGCCACTGCAGGGTCTTGGAAAAAGCACTGGACACAGAGGGCAGAAGCCCTGGGCTCTGATCTAAAATTCTATCTCCTCATTTACTTACTGTCTAGGAAGGCTTTATATGGCTCTCAGGGCCCATAAAACTCAGCAGGGCAGTCAGTGTTAACTAAAGCGTAGGGGAGAAGGCTGAGTGTGGCTGGGCTGGGGATACCCATTGCCCCTTCCTCAGCTCACAGCGGCTCGGAGATCCCCCCGAGGCAGGGACTTGGACAGTGCTAGCTAACTTAATACATCTAAACTGACGAGCTCCTCAGGGCAATCCTTGGGCTTATTCTAACTTGCGAATGGCCCTAGAGCACCTTCATTTAAAAGGGATTCCGTGCTGGGCTCTGGAGACCCAGCCCCGGTCCTCCAGGGCCTCCTGGCTGACAGGGGAGACACGTGATGACAGTAGTGTGTGGTGACAGAGGGAAGCCAGGGTTGTCAGCACCCGGGGTGGGGGTGAGGGGTCGGGGGAGACCAGCTGGAGGAGGTCACACCCGCCAGTCACGCAGTCTTCTAAGGCCCCAGGTGCTGGCTGGTATTTGCTGCCTTCCTAGCAGGTGACAAGGCTGCCTTCCGCCCGCCTCATGTGCACTCAGCTCCCACCCCTCCCACTGCCCAGCCTCCCTGAGTGTGGCTTCCCATCCTGCAGGTGTCCTACTATAACCAGGCCACCCCAGGCTTTCTCAAGTACGTGACCACCAATGTGACTGGCCTCTCCTCTGAGTTCTACACCACCTTCAAGGCTTGTGAGCAGTTCCTCTTGGACAACCGGAACGATCTGGCCCCCAGCCTCCAGACCCTCTAGGCATCTTCAGTGGCCACCTCACGCCCAGCTCCCACTCCATCCTGCCCTGAGGACACACACGCAGTGCACTGAGGAAGGCAGAGGCATTTATTCCTTCCTGCCACCCCCGTGGGAAGCCTGGACCCAGGGGTCCACCAGCCCAGCACCCCTGGGTGGTCACTTTCTGCCAACATCCGCCAGCAAGTCTTGGTAGTAACTCTGGGGTAGCCTGTAGTAGACTCGGGTCCTCTCCACGGCCCTGGCTGCTAGCAGCACTGCCCGCACAGATGCATAGCTGCCCCAGCCAGGGCTGTGTTCCACTGTGACAGTGGCCCGGGGGGAGCCTGCCAACAGCCTGGCCACGACTCCAGCCGCGCTCTGGCCCAGCGGCCCAGCCTGCAGCTGGAAGGACACGGGTTGCCAGAGGCCCTGGCACAGCTCCAGCATATCTGTGAGCAGCTGTTCCCTGTAGCCACTGCTCAGCACTTCCTCGGGCCAGCCTGGTGCCACCGTCACATGGGGGAAAACCTCGGCCACAGCTGTAAGCAACTCCCTGCCAGTCACGTAGCCAGGGACCACAAAACTCCCGTGGGAGACTGTGGTCCCGACCCACACAGGCCTAGGCAGGTGGCCAAGGGTGGAGAGGGTGGCCAGTGTGGCCAGGGATGGCCGGAGGGCTGTGGGCTCTGCTATGTGCACATGGATGCCCCAGCGTCCGGGGCGCGTGGCCAGCTGCAGCAGGCAGAACTCCAGTGTCAGGGCACGGCCATCTGGGGCACGTACGATGGGCACGGGGTCCCCAGCTGCAGGCTCCTGGAGGCCAACTTTCAGCAGGATCATGCCTTCTCTGTCTGGAAGAGGCAATGGAGGCAGCAGCAGGGTAATAGGCTCTGTCAATCAGATCTGGGTTCCAGGTGGAAGGGCTGCTTTATGAATGTGCCCGGGGCTCGTCAGAATGACACAGTGAGTTGCTAGCTCAGCTCTGGGCCTTGCCTGTGGCTCAGCCCTGGGGCCCATGCCCGCCTCTCTTGCAGCATGACGTGACTCAGGGCTCACAGGTGCTGAAGGCCAGGAGCCCCGCACTTTTGACGGCACTGTACTCCCTACCTTGCAGCTGTGTTGCTATGGTAACGGAGATCTGAGGCAGCTTCCCCAAGTGTAGGAAACTCTCGTGGTTGAGCTAGGAGCACAGGGGCTGCAGGTGGACCTTACCTGGGAGTCGCACTGTTGCTGTGCTCCTGTTGCCCTGGATGTCAGGAACCAGCCACTCCACGCTCAGACCCTCATCCCCAGGGAGCTGGAGAAGGGGGATCAGGCTGCCTCCCGTGTAGTAGCTTTGCTTCCGTGAGGTGTTCACTGTGGGGCAAATTGCCAAGATGAAGAGGCCGCTGGTCACAGAGCCCTCTGTGCACCGCGCATCCTCTCTAAGCCTCACAGCAAGCTTCCTGGGAGCTGTAATTCCCTGTTTTATAGATTACAGGTGATTTGCCCAAGGTCCTACGGGCAGTAGGCAGGGTTGCTGGGATTGGAACCTGACGGAGCCAGGTCCAGCTGGCCCCAAAGCTGGTATTCCTCCCCCTCACCAAGATGGCTCCCAAGGCAGGAATGTTGGGTCTGATGGGTCCCCTTTGAGATGGCCTAACTGCAGGCTCTCCTAGGTTTGGAGTCAGGTGAGTGAGGTGTTTGGACAAGGTAGTGTCTGCATCACTGATTAGCAGGTACAGTGGAGGGGCCATTCTCTGAAATGCTAGAGTAAACCTTAGAGGAACTGTATTGCAAGGGGAAGCATATGGGGTTTGGAATTTGCTGGTACCAGTAGGAGCTGTGCCACGTTCAAGCTGAATGACTTTGTATAAATTACCTAACTGTTCTGAATCTCAGTTTCCCTATCTGTAAAATGGAATCCCTGCTTCACAGATCTATAAAGCTTAGCATACCGTACTGGGGTCTGGCATACAACTGATGCTTAGAACGATTCCTTCCTCCTATCCCTCCTAGGATTTTCCCCTTCCAGTGCCCCATCCCACCTAACTCTGCTGCCGTGTCTACCAAGTGCTGCCCTGTGCAGAATCCGGCCCCACCGCCTTTTCCCACGCTGCCCAGACCCCTCCGTACTGGCGAGCTGCTTGAACTGCGACAGGAGAGGCTCGAAGAGGTCATAGTAGACTTGGTGGGTGGCGGTGTTGTCCCGGACGTAGAGGAGATCATCCACTGACACGGGGTCCGAGGTGGCCTGCCACAGCGTCAGGCTGTACCTGGGGTCCAGAGAGCCAGCTCAGTGCCTGCCTGGGCCCAGCAGCCCTCAGCCCCACTCCTGTGCTCAGAGCTGGGCCCGAGCTGGGCAGGGGAGGAATGCTACCCTGCTTCCTGGGGGCAGAAGAAGCCACAGAGGCCTCGGGAACGATGACTGAGAGCAGAGGCTGAGAAGAAGGGGAGATGGACTGCCCTACCTCCTCACTTGGAGTGTCTATTTCTGGGTCCTGTCTTAGGAAGGAGACAAGGACAGAAGAGATGGGCACAGGGGGTGGTGTTAGAGGTCAGGTATGAAGAGGGGAAGGAGGCGGCCTCCAGTGGGGAGAGGCTGAGGAAGGTGGTGCTGGGCAGCTGGGGACAGAGTGCAGGGGTGGGGATGGGGCTTCCTCAATCCCTACAGAGCTATCCTGGGGCAGAGGCTGTAGGTGCAATCTGTGCAGCCCCAGGGAACAGCTGGCTTCCGTGGGAGGAAGCTGTGGGAGGCAAATTGTGTCTCAGTGTAGACACTTTCCAATGGGCAGAGGGTTGTCTGCCGATGGACGGGCTGCCTCAGATGATAGTGAGCTCCCCATTACCAGAGGCATACAAGCAGAAAGCAGGGACATTGTAGAGCATGTGAGCACCGGCAGAGGTTGGACCAGATGATCAATAAGACCCTTCTAGCCATGAGCCTCTGGGATCTTCCGGGGGCATCAGTGCCTGGGAGCGGGTTTGGAGGGAGTGGGAGCTGTGGCAGGGGCCTGGGAGTCCTTACCTCTCAGATTGGCCCAGCAGCCAGCTGAAGTGGGGCCAGGCAGCCCGCACCATGACAGCCCGCACAGGGAAGGTGACCTTCTGTGGCAGTCCTTCCACCAGCCCCTGCATCTTCTCTACCATGGCTCGGGTATACGTCCCCTTTGGGAACGGGGCAGGTAGAGGGTGGTCCAGCCTGGAGACAGGGTTACCTTAGAATACTTCTCCTGGACCAAGGCCAGGAACCTGCAGAGAATCAGAGATGCTGGTCTTTTAGAGCCCCTCCCTCATCTCCCGGGTTCCCATCACAGTGCTAAGAAGAGGCAGGATCTATTGCATCTATGATATAAGGGCACAGTCCTAAAGAACAGAAATGGCTTGCTCAAAGTCCCACAGTAGGGCATGGACTTTGGTGTCGGGGAGGTCTGAGTTTGGGTCCTGATTCTGTGACCTTGGGCAGCTCACCCAGCCCCTTTGATTCTCAAAGATGGCATCCTTTCAGGCAGGACAGGCCTTCGTAAACATACCCACATGGACGAGGGGATGCAATCTAAAGTCCCAGCTGTGGGATGTGGGTTCTCCCAGCTGTGAGAGTCTCTGAACTTTCATATTTTATTTAAAAATTTCATTCAAATTTTGCCTTGATGCAAATTTTAATAGGCAAATAATGTTACCCTCCCTCTCCCCAAATTATTGAGTAATTTTCTTCACTCCAAGAAGGTGAACCATTATTTATCTTGGGCCACTGACTACATTTTCAATCTGCTGCTTTCCAAATGCACCTAAGTTTGAGAATCATGATAAATATTGGACGGATGGATTGTTGGCTGACTGGCTGGAAAGATGGATGGATGGATGGATGGACGGTAAAGAGCATGGAGGTTAGAGTCAGAAAGGCCTGGTTTTGAATCTTTCCTCTGCCAATTACTAGATTTAGGCAGGTCATTAACTTCAGTGAGATATTTCCTGTATTAATTAAATGAAAATAATATTACCTACCTCATTCTCAAGTAAGAGTTAAGTGGTATTCTACAACTAGAGTACTTGAAAAGTGCCTGTGACACATAATAAACATTCAACAGATTGTGCCTCAATTGTCAGCTTTCTCATCTGCAAAATGGTGAGAAAAAATGCTCCTAACCTGGCATTGCTACGTGAAGATCAACTCAGATATATGCTCTCCTTTTAAGTGGCCCTTTGTAAACTGGAGCACACCATGCCTGTGTTATGTGAGGGTGGTTGGTGGCAGTGCTGGGATTTCATGGGGGGCTAGGGAAGGAGTCAGTGCTTTAGACTTTTCTAGCAGGCCAAGTGTTGCCCTTGTCACTGGACTAGGACCTGTTTGCCCTCCAGGAATAAACACTGTAGTAAGGGTGACAAACCTGTAATCCGACAGTGATAGTTCAACGAAATCAGGACTGTTAGGAGAAAGTATGAGTGAAGGCCCTCAGTGGCCTTGGATGTCAGGGAAGTTTCTGGGACAGGTAATGACTGGGCAAAGGTTCATCAGGAAATGGGGGAAAGGCATTCGAGGCAGAGGGAATAGCACATGTGAAGGCTCAGAGGTCAGACTACATGGTGTGGCTGGAAGCAAACTCAGCAAAGGTCCCCTGAGCACCTACTGTCCCAGATGTTGACGGAAGAGGATTGGACACAGCTGGGGCAGAGAGGCGAACACTCACTGTGTAGCATTGACTTCTATCGGGATGGGCATGTTGGGGCCCCTCAGGATGTCGGCATTGATCCACACAGGCCTCTGAACTCTCCCCTCCTCGGTCAGCCGCCGCAGGAGGTCCAGGGAGGGGCCCACGGCCTTGATGCTCTTGAAGTCTAGTTTGATGCCTGTGGGGAGAGGGCCAAGGGCTTGGGGAACTGGTCCCTCGTGCTCAAGGAAGAAGGAAACAGAAGACATGACTTCCTGGGACAGAGAGAGCAGGTATGGTATGTGTGTTGGGGGCAGGGAGGGAAGACAGGGACCAGATTCTCACTCGGTGTGAAGAAAGGCTTTCAAACAGGCAGAGCTAACCTGGAGAGAAAGGACTGGCCTCTGTAGGAATGAGCTCCCGTCCCCCATCACCAAGGGGAGGAAGCAGATGGTGCGTAAGCGCTTGGGACTTGGGGCTGGTTCAGGGGTTGTCAAGCATCGGATGAAAAGGGACTGTGATTCTTGGACAGGCAGGCTCAGAGGGGCCTAAGCCACCTGAACCTGAACCGCAGGAGGTGAGGCTGAGAAGTTAGAGAAGAATGTTGAAAGACAGGCCAAGGAGATCGCACTTTGTCCTGAGGGCAATGGGGAGCCATGGAGGGTTAAAGCAGGGGAGTGACATGACAATTGGCATTTTGGAAAGCTCACTCAGGTAGGGGCTGAGTTTGGAAGCAGGAAGCCAGTGAGGAAGGAGGTCCAGGAGAAAGATGATGTGACTGGGGCTGGATCAGGGGGTAGGGTTCAGGGTTAGAATTGGCAGATGCAGCAGCTGAGCGGATGTGGGGGATGAGGGAGAGACATTAGGGTGATGCCTGGATTCTGACTATCGCTGGCAAAGAGACGTGGGAGGGGAAGGTGGAATGTGGCTTTTGAGCATGTTGTAACCAGTTCCACGGATTCAGGGCCCAGACATGTTTGGCCCTTTGCAGCTTACCCTGCCCTTTTTCATCCCTCATCTCACTGATCTTCCCTGAGCCCAGGCCTCTAGAGCGGTGGGCTGGAAAGCCAAGGCAACGAGCAACTCCTGACGAGCACTGGACTAGCTTCCTAGTGGAAGGACCCCTGCACATGCGGCCTGAGGACCAGAGGGCTGGGCAGCTGGGGAGGGGCTGAGAGAGGTCCTTACCCTTCTGGGAAGAGGCCAGCACGGCCTCCAGCACTGCTGTAGGGTGTTGTCACTGTAGATGGCTGGGGGGTGCGCCATGATGGGGACCCCTGTCTCGTTGACTGTGCCGAGCCCTTCTACCGTGACGTCTGCCTCCAGGGCCACAGCGTCACCTGTGCAAGAGGACAAACTCCATCTTGATTGGTTCCTTTTTTTTTTTTTTTTTTTGCTGCACAACCTGTGGGATCCTAGTTCCCCGACCAGGGATTGAACCTGGGCCCCGGCAGTGAGAGCGCTGTGTCCTAACCACTGCACCACCAGGGAATTCCCGGATCATCTCCTTTTTTAAAGCAATTTTTCTCATCATCAAAGTATTACACATTTATTATACAACATTTGGAAAATACAGAAAAGCAGAAAGAGAAATATTTGCCCACATTTCTAAATTTTTGCTGCTAAAAAATAATGATGCATATTTTATTCTGATGTTCTGATTTTTTTTTTTTTTTAATAAATGTATTTATTTATTTTTGGCTGTGTTGGGTCTTCGTTTCTGTGCGAGGGCTTTGTCTAGTTGCGGCGAGCGGGGGCCACTCTTCATCGCGGTGCGCGGGCCTCTCACTATCGCGGCCTCTCATTGTGGAGCACAGACTCCAGACGCGCAGGCTCAGTAGTTGTGGCTCACGGGCCCAGTTGCTCTGCGGCATGTGGCATCTTCCCAGACCAGGGCTCGAACCCGTGTCCCCTGCGTTGGCAGGTGGGTTCTCAACCACTGCACCACCAGGGAAGCCCTTCTGATTATTTTTTATCCTGACTTGAGGAAAGCATTTCCATCATAGTTCACTTTTTGATGTATTTTCTTCCACTTTTATCTATGTATAGTTTTTACACAGTTGGGAATACTCTGCATTTATAATTTTAATCTTTTTCTTTCAATATTGACACATTTTTTACAATCTTTTCTATGTCTCATTAAAAAAAAAAAAGCTGCAAAAACCCTGATTGAGGGCACTCACCCTGCTTTAGTTAGCCACTCTCCCATTCCTGAGACCTCCTAGTAGTTTCTAAATTTTTGCTACTAACAAATAATTATGCATGTTTTATTCTGATTTTCTGATTATTTTTTATCCTGACAAGGAATTTGAGTCAGGGCCATGCAGGGTGTTTTTAAGGCCCATACTAACAAATTACTGTCTAGAAAAATTCTTCTGACTCACGTTCCTGCCAGGAATACGTAAGCTGGCCCATCTCCGGCACACTTACAGCACTGAGCATCGTTATTTTTATCTTTTAACTGCACACAGTTAACTCCGTCAGGTGGCTGTGTGACGCCTGCTCCGAGAGTTCAGTCCAGGAGGGAGCTGAGGCCTTTCAGTGAGAAGCAGGCCAGAAGAGCCGGCCAGGGTCTCTGTCTAAGGAATGGAGTGGAGGGCAGGCAGGGTCTCTGTCTAAGGAATGGAGTGGAGGGCAGGCGGGGTTGCTCTCAGCTCCTGCCCCATCACAGACAGTTGGCATCAGAGGGCCTCTTGTGTTTGACACTCGCAGCCTCGTGACTCGAGCTCCGCTCCCCTCCAAGTCCATTTTGCACACGGCCACTAGAGTGAGTATTCCAAACACGTACCTGATCGTGTCACTTCTGTTAAAAAATCAAAACGTCCCTGCCCATTGTCCTAAGAGTCCAAGCTAAATGCCTTACCATAGTCTGTGAGGTCCTGCATGACCAGGCCTGGCAAACTTTCCCATCTCATCTCGAGTCCCTCTCTCCCTCAATCTCTAGCTACCAGCCACTGCTGTTTCTCCAACATTAATGTGCACACAAATCACCCAGGAACTGTTAAAATGCAAGTTCTGGGGCTTCCCTGGTGGCGCAGTGGTTGAGAATCTGCCTGCCAATGCAGGGGACACGGGTTCGAGCCCTGGTCTGGGAAGATCCCACATGCAGCAGAGCAACTAGGCCCGTGAGCCACAACTACTGAGCCTGCGCGTCTGGAGCCTGTGCTCCACAACAAGAAAGGCTGCAATAGTGAGAGGCCCGCGCACCGCGATGAAGAGTGGCCCCCACTTGCCACAACTAGAGATAAGCCCTCGCACAGAAACGAAGACCCAACACAGCCATAAATTAAAAAAAAATAAAAAATAAAAAATAAATTAATTAATAAAAAAAAAAAAAAAATGCAAGTTCTGCTCAGTAGGTCTGGAGTGGGGCCCAAGATGTCTAACAATCTCCCCCGTGATGCCCATGCTGCCGGTCCGTGGCCCACACTTTGAGTATCGATGCTCAAATATCTTGTCTTCCTTTCTCTGGGCTCTTACACATGGCTGTTGTCTTGGCAACACTTCCCTCCGCAGCTTTACTAGGCCACCTCCAGCTCATCTGTGGGTGTTGGCTTAAAATATCAAGGAGGCCATCCCTAAACCACACATCCAGTCTAAGTTAGGTTGCCAGCTTCTCCTCTGAGTGCTCAGCCCCCATGTAATTACTCATTTAGCACCAGCCTTCCTGAGTGTAAGTGCCAGGGAGCAGGGTCCGGGTCTGTGTTGCCCATCACTTGGATTTCCAGTGCCAAGACAATACTAGGCCTAAAAAAGGAGCTTCAAAAATGTTTGTTGGATGAGAAAAGACTGAACGAATGGGTGATAGAAAAGTTAAGATCAACCAGCGCAGGTTCAGAAAGGTGATAGAGCTTGCCCAAAGTCGCAGAGAATTTTTGCAGATTTCTTTAAAATCTAGGTGTCTGGATATCCAGGATGGGGAGGAAGCTGAGTGCCAGGCTGTCCCCAGCACTGAGCCAGGCACTTTGCATTGTCCCATTTCATCCTCATATTATACCTCCTGCCCAGAGCTCTGGACTCCCTGGAGTCCTCACTGGCAAGATGGGGATGAGCCTCCCCGGGCCGTGACTACAGGACATGGACATAAAGGCACGTTGTAAACTGTGAAGGGCTATAAGAAGGTAGCCTTTATTTTTATGGCTTGAACACAAAGCACTTTTTCTTAACTTTCAGTTACCTGGGAATGCAAAGAGAGGGGTCCAAAGGGTTTGGGGCCCATCAAGGCCCAGAGAAGCCAGGCCCGAGGGGGGCAGCTGGGCAGGTAAGAGGGTAGTTCAAGAGAATGGATACTGAAGGGTCTCCTTCCCTATCTAACGGGAGCCAGTTCCGGTCTGGGGAGGGCGGGGGCACTCTGGGAGGGAGCCAGGGCTGGAACCCAGGTCTCTGAGTCCCGGTGAACCTCCGATGCTGCTGCCTTGCTTGACTTTCACCAGCTGCCTCCCTTGAGACACTGTGAGCCCCTTGAACACAGGGCCACATCTCACTCATTTCTAAACCTCCTCCTGAGCTGGGTGCAGAGTAAGGGCCCAGCAAACGCTCAGTGAAGTGAACTAAAGACTGATGGACCTAACCTACCTCCTTGCGATCGCCACCTGGATCCAGCTTCCTCCCGAAGTCTCCTCCCTTGTCATTTACACCTGTTATGTGCCTTCCAGATGCTGAATCTGGGAGGCCAACTTGCTTGAGTGGGGGTGTGAAGGAACAGGAGATGAGGAAAGGATCAGGTTTCTGCAGCCACAGTAGGAGTCCTGGTCCTCAGGGGCGCAGTCAGGTGGGAAAGAGTGATGTTCTCCAGAGGGAGCCCACAGGAGGTTACCAGACCCTCCTTCCCCTCCCCCACACGCCAGGAGCTCTATGCATCACGTCTGGCAGGAGAGCACTGTGGCTGAGTGTGCAGATCCTGAACCCGAGGCTGCTAGCTTCCAGTCCCAGCTCTAACACTTGCAAGCTGTGTGACCTTGGGCAGGTTACTGGACCTCTCTGTGCTTCCTGTCCCCTCGTTTACTAGAAGTAAATAATAAAATATCCTTTGTTAGGCATTCACTAAGTATTAATTATCATTTACGTGGAGTAGCTCACTTAACTAGGGTGAACACATGTCCCCATTTGCCTGGGATAGTCTGGTGTATTCCTGTTGTTTCAGCATAATTATTAATAATGACCTCTTTCACTATCAAAAGTGCCCTGGTTTGGATGATAAATGATATGGTCATCCTACCAGCCCACATTTTGCAGAGGGAAAAACTGAGCTGCAGATGGGTGAAGTCACCTGTCCCAAATCACTCCTCTGGTAAATGATAAAAGGTAGAATTTGAACCCAGTCTGTCTGCCTCCTAGGCCTTTGCTGTGGCCCCTCCCCTCCACATGGGTGTCCAGTCACGTTCAAGGTGACTTCACCGGCCTAACCCTGGCCTACCATTGGCTCCCCCCGAGGGTCCCCACCTCAGTCGTGGAGCCACCCTCCTCCCAGAGACCTACTCCAGGGACCTAGCAGGACCCCCAGGGAGAAAACTGGGCCTGGGGTCCTCCGCACCCCTGCAGCTATGCTAAGAGGTGCCTCTGCACGCTCCATGCTGTTGGGCACTGCCTGGTTGGGGCCCTTAGCTTTCTTCTTGGCCAAGGTCCCAACTTGGTGGGGCCTGATCCCTTACCTGCTGCCCCAGGGCTGACCTGGGATGAGCCTGGGGCTGGCAGATCCTCTTTGCTTTCCCTCAGGCCTTATCTGCCAGATAAGAGCCCTCCCTCTTGCCAGGGAGTTCTCTGGCCTCTTATCACCCAAATCTGGCCATTAGCCTCCCGATCCTGAAGCAGCAGCAAACTGGCTCCACCCAGCCTGTGATGGCCTCTCCTCTGCTGACCGCCAAGCCTGCCTCCTCCAGGAAGTCTCCCTAAGGACTCATTCATTCATTCAGCAAACCTTTCCCAGATGCTCATTCCCAGGCTCTCTGCTGGTGACTCTGCAGGAGTAAGAGCCAGAGGCCTGGCGCCTAGGTCTTGCTCTGCTTCAGACCTACTGTGTGACTTTGGACAAGACCCTCTGGATCTCACTTTCCTAAAATTGAGGGATTTTGGTTGAGCAGTGGTTCTCAAAGTGTGATCCTGGGGCCAGCAACATCAATGTCACCTGGGAACTTATTAGAAATGCAAATTCTCAGGCTCCACCCCAGAACAACTGAATCTGAAACTCCAGGGGTGGGGCTAGCAATGTGTTTTCTGAAGCATGCTCAAATTTGGGGACCCTTCCTTTTATCTTGAATAGTCACTGCTTTAGAGTTTACAAGCACATACATGAACATGATCTAATGAGCTTCCCCATAGTCCCGGAAGAGTGACCTTCCCTTTTGAACTGGGCCAGGCATAATGCAGTGGCTTAGAGCGTGGGAGCGGACCACTGGGTGCTCCAATGCTGGCTTAGCCACTTTCAAACAGTGTGACCTTAATGTGAAGTTAGGTAAGTCACCTAACTTTTCTGAGCCTCCGTTTTTCTTCTGTCGAATGGCACCCACAAAACAGGCTGCTCTCAGTCCCAGGAGACCCACGTGGAATGTGAGTGTGTGTCCCCACAGGGAGTGGTTGCCAACTGGCTGCCGTAATCATTCTGAATCAGAGGCTCAGGAGTTACACAGTTTGCTCAGGCTTCCACAGCTCGTTTTTGGTAGCGCTGGCACTCAAACATCTTCTGGCTCTTTAGACTTTGAGGACAAAGGCCTCCTTAGCAGGGAAGCTGTCTCCTGACAAGGCCTGGGAGGAAGGGCAGGATGTGACCTTGAAACCAGACATCTCTGCACAACCTGAGCCAGTCACTTAACCTCTGAGCCCCCACTTTCTCAAGTGGAGGATGGCAAGAACGTGGCGATACCCATCCTAATGCCACCTCATAGGTAATGCTGTCTTAGCCCCACCTCCGCTCTCCCTCCATTGCCTCCACCTCTGCCCCGGCCTGCCCCAGTCCTGGCAACTGGACTTACTGCTGAGGGCAGCCCTCATCTCCTTCTGGCTGTTGGCAGCATGGTACCAGGTGACCAGCAGGCCGTCGTGTTGGCTGATCTGACCCTGGCTCAGCAGGTAGTCCAGCATGTCCGCGTCGGAGCGGCAGACCGCATCCTGCTCACAGCCTGGAATCAAGGCGAAGGGAACTGTTAACATTAGTTCTTGCCCCAGACCAAGACTCTCATCCGTACATCCTACTAACCCGCCTTGGGCCCCGGGGAGTGTCTAGCACACCATCTAGCAGAGACAGTGGACCCCAGATTCATCAGTACTGGGAGAGAGAGAAATACGTGGGGTCCTGGGCACAATGATGCTCTGAACCAGCCTGCGGATGTTGGGAAGTTCACTGATAAGGGAACATTTAGGGGAGACCTAGAAGGATGGGTGTATAAATTTTACCAAAATAGGGGACTAGGTTATTTCAGACAGAGAGAACAGTATAAGCAAAGGTTTGACCATAGGAAATATATGGTTGCCTAAAGGAATGGCCACTGGCCTGGTACAGAATGCAGAGAAATGGAATAGGGCAAGATTGGAAGAAGGCTGTGATCCAGCTGTAAATGGCTTTGGGAGCTAGCAAAGGAGTTGGGTATGTGCTGGAGACAGCAAACTAGGTTTATGTTTAGAAAGATCTCCTTACACAGTGGTTAAGAATCTGCCTGCCAATGCAGGGGACACGGGTTCAAGCCCTGGTCCGGGAAGATCCCACATGCCACAGAGCAACAAAGCTCGCGTGCCGCAACTGCTGAGCCACGTGCTGCAACTGCTGAGCCCACGTGCTGCAACTACTGAAGCCTGTGTGCCTAGAGCCCATGCTCCGCAACAAGAGAAGCCACTGCAATGAGAAGCCCATACACTGCAACAAAAAGCCCATACACTGCAATGAAGAGTAACCCCTATTTGCCACAACTAGAGACAGCCCGCACGTAGCAATGAAGACCCAACACAGCCAAAAATAAATAAATAAATAAAAATTAAAAAAAAAAAGCAAAGAGCTCCTTGGTGGCAGACCGAACATGGGCTGGTGTGAGCAGGCTGGCAGCAGAGACTGTGTGGGAGGGGGAGGGCTGCTGCAGGGGTCCAGCAGGAGACGGAGGCTTGAGAGGTCATGGTGGGCAGGGATGGAGGGTAGAGGATGGGAAGGAAGAGCCTCGAGGCACAGGACTGAAGATACAGGCAAGAGGCAGGAGAAAGAGAGGCTGCTCCCAGGTCCCCGTGTGGATGGAGGACCCTTCACCAGGAGAGGGCACAGAGGGGAAAGGGAAAGTTCAGCTCAGTCAGCTGAATTTGAGATGCTCGCGTGATCCTCTAAGAAGGAATGTTCATCTGGGGGCACAGAAGGAGGTCTGGGCTGAAGACCAAGGTTCATTGGTCCTCAGGTAACTGAAGCCTGGTAAAAAAGGAAGGGAAAGTTAATGGGACTGTCTGTTGGGGATCAAGTTTTGGTGGGGTTGGTGATGGGAGGGGCAGGTAGAGCTGTGGATGGAGGAGAGTCTTGGTAGGGAGGAGAGAGGAGGCCATCAGGGCTGTCAATGGGGACAGAACCTTCTGGGGGCAAGGAGTGAGGGATGGGGGAAGCCGACCAGATGGCATGACTGGGAAGCTCCTACCTGGCAGGATGCCCTGCTGCAGCGAGAAGCACAGGATCATCCCGATGATGAACATCAGAGCCACACTGGCACTGCTGACAAGGGCCCACTTCAAGCACTTCGAGCACCCCTTCTTGTAGGCCATGATGACCCTCTCTGGGAAATGCCCCACACTCCTCGCGGTGCAGAGTCTCCTGAGGCTCTCAGAGCTGGGATTGGATGGGATGCAGGAGCCTTAGCAGCACCTAATTCTTCCCGGGCGGGCTAGGAAAGTGTCCCAGAAGACAGCTCCTGTAGTCCCTCCTACCTTCCCGCCCTCCTCCTCCTCCTCTTTCTCTCCCAGGATCTTAACAGGTCAAGCAGAAAATCCTGCCACTTCCAAAATGACCTTTGAGCACATTAGGAGGCAGCAGAGGATGTTAGACTGAGCCCCACCTGCTGCCTGTCTGCCCCTGCCTGGGAGTTGGGGGACCAGGGATCTAGATCCAGCTTGACTTTGCTTTTCTGAAGACCTGGAGGTATTCTTCCCCTGCATAAAAGGAGACACATAGATGGTACTTCCCTCTTTCTGCCCTGCCCCAGGGAGTCACAAAGGTCAGGCAAGGGTGGGTGACAAGGACAGATTAGATCTGCTAGAGGAATATGAATTTTCCTTCTATCCCAGATAGATTATCTACCTGAGATTGAAAGTGATAGGCCGGGAGGTCAGGGGGGAAGATGGCAGAGTAGAAGGACGGGCGCTCACTCCCTCTTGCGAGAGCACCGGAATCACAACTGAACAATCATCAATAGGAAGACACTGGAACTCACCAAAAAAGATACCCCACATCCAAAGACAAAGGAGAAGCCACAATGAGATGGTAGGATGGGAGCAATCACAATAAAATCAAATCCCATAACTGCTGGGTGGTTGACTCACAAACTGGAGAACACTTATACCACAGAAGTGCACCCACTGGAGTGAAGGTTCTGAGCCCCACGTCAGGCTTCCCAACCTGGGGGTCTGGCAACGGGAAGAGGAATTCCTAGAGAATCAGACTTTGAAGGTTAGCGGGATTTGATTGCAAATCGACAGGGCTAAGGGAAACAGAGACTCCACTCTTGGAGGGCACACACAAAGTAGTGTGCACATCGGGACCCAGGGGAAGGAGCAGTGACCCCATAGGAGATTGAACCAGACCTACCTGCTAGTGTTGGAGGGTCTCCTGCCGAGGCGGGTTGTGGCTGTGGCTCACAGTGGGGACAAGGACACTGGCAATAGAAGTTCTGGGAAGTACTCCTTGGCGTGAGCCCTCCCGGAGTCCACCATTAGTCCCATCAAAGAGCCGGGTAGGCTCCAGTGTTGGGTTGCCTCAGGCCAAACAACCAACACGGAGGGAACCCAGCCCCACCCACCAGCAGACAAGGGGATTAAAGTTTTACTGAGCTCTGCCCACAGAAGCAACACCCAGCTCTACCCACCACCAGCCCCTCCCATTAGGAAACTTGCACAAGCCTCTTAGGTAGCCTCATCCACCAGAGGGCAGATAGCAGAAGCAAGTAGAACTACAATTCTGCAGCCTGTGGAAGGAAAACCACATTCACAGAAAGATAGACAAAATGAAAAGGCAGAGGACTTTGTACCAGATGAAGGAACAAGATAAAGCCCCAGAAAAACAACTAAATGAAGTGGAGATAGGCAACCTTCCAGAAAAACAACTCAGAATAATGATAGTGAAGATGATCCAGGACCTCAGAAAGAGAATGGAGGCAAAGATTGAGAGGATGCGAGAAATGTTTAACAAAGACCTAGAAGAATTAAAGAACAAACAAACACCTAGAAGAATTAAAGAACAAACAAACAGAGATGAACAATACAACAACTGAAATGAAAAATACACTAGAAGGAATCAATAGCAGAATAACTGAGGCAGAAGAATGGATAAGTGACCTGGAAGGCAGAATGGTGGATTCACTGCCACGGAACAGAATAAAGAAAAAAGAATGAAAAGAAATGAAGACAGCCTAAGAGACCTCTGGGACAACATTAAATGCACCAACATTCGCATTATAGGGGTCCCAGAAAGAGAAGAGAGAGAGAAAGGACCGAGAAAATATTTGAAGAGATTATAGTTGAAAACTTCCCTAACATGAGAAAGGAAATAGCCACCCAAGTCCAGGAAGCACAGAGAGTCCCAGGCAGGATAAACCCAAGGAAAAACATGCCAAGACACATAGTAATCAAATTGGTAAAAATTAAAGCCAAAGAAAAATTATTGAAAGCAGCAAGGGAAAAACAAATAACATACAAGGGAACTCCCATAAGGTTAACACCTGATTTCTCAGCAGAAACTCTACAAGCCAGAAGGGAGTGGCGTGATATACTTAAAGTGATGAAAGGGACGAAACTACAACCAAGATTACTCTACCTGGCAAGGATCTCATTCAGATTCGATGGAGAAATCAAAAGCTTTACAGACAAGCAAAAGCTAAGGGAATTCAGCACCACCAAACCTTCTCTACAACAAATGCTAAAGGAACTTCTCTAAGTGGGAAACACAAGAGAAGAAAAGGACCTACAAAAACAAACCCCTAACAATTAAGAAAATGGTAATAGGAACATACATATTGATAATTACCTTAAATGTGAATAGATTAAATGCTTCAACCAAAAGACCCAGGCTCGCTGAATAGATATAAAAACAAGACCCATCTATATGCTGTCTATATGCTGAAGAGACCCACTTCAGACCTAGGGACACATACAGACTGAAAGTGAGGGGATGGAAAAAGATATTCCATGCAAATGGAAATCAAAAGAAAGCTGGAGGAGCAATACTCATATCAGATAAAATAGACTTAAAAATAAAGAATGTTACAAGAGACAAGGAAGGACAGTACGTAATGATCAAGGGATCAATCCAAGAAGAAGATATAACAATTACAAATATATATGCACCCAACATAGGAGCACCTCAATACATAAGGCAACTGCTAACAGCTATAAAAGAGGAAATCGACAGCAACACGGTAATAGTGGGGGACTTTAACACCTCACTTACACCAATGGACAGATCATCCAAAATGAAAATTACTAAGGAAACACAAGGTTTAAATGACACAATACACCAGATAGATTTAATTGATATTTATAGGACATGCCATCCAAAAACAGCAAATTACACTTTCTTCTCAAGTGCACACGGAACATTCTCCAGGATAGATCACATCTTGGGTCACAAAATCAAGCCTCAGTAAATTTAAGAAAATTGAAATCATATCAAGCATCTTTTCTGACCACAATGGTATGAGATTAGAAATCAATTACAGAGAAAAAAACGTAAAATCACAAACACATGGAGGCTAAACAATACGTTACGAAATAACAAGAGATCACTAAAGAAATCAAAGATGAAATCAAAAAATACCTAGAGACAAATGACAAGGAAAACACGACGATCCAAACCTATGGGATGCGGCAAAAGCAGTTCTAAGAGGGAAGTTTATAGCAATACAAGCCTACCTCAAGAAACATGAAAAATCTCAAATAAACAATCTAACTTTACACCTAAAGGAACTAGAGAAAGAAGAACAAACAAAACCCAAAGTTAGTAGAAGGAAAGAAATCATGAAGATCAGAGCAGAAATAAATGAAATAGAAACAAAGAAAACAATAGCACAGATCAATAAAACTAAAATCTGGTTCTTTGAGAAGATAAACAAAATTGATAAACCATTAGCCAGACTCATCAAGAAAAAGAGGGAGAGGACTCAAATCAATAAAATTAGAAAGAAAAAAGGAGAAGTTATGACAGACACCACAGAAATACAAAGCATCCTAAGAGACTACTACAAGCGACTCTATGCCAATAAAATGGACAACCTGGAAGAAATGGACAAATTCTTAGAAAGGTAAAACCTTCCAAGACTGAACCAGGAAGAAATAGAAAATATGAACAGACTACTCACAAGTAATGAAATTGAAACTGTGATTAAAAATCGTTCAACAAACCAAAGTCCAGGACCAGATGGCTTCACAGGTGAATTCTATCAAGCATTTAGAGAAGAGCTAACACCCATCTTTCTCAAACTCTTCCAAAAAATTGCAGAGGAAGGAACACTCCAAAACTCATTCTACGAGGCCACCATCACCCTGATTCCAAAACCAGACAAAGATATTACAAAAAAAGAAAATTACAGACCAATATCACTGATGAACATAGATGCAAAAATCCTCAACAAAATAGTAGCAAACAGAATCCAACAACACATTAAAAGGATCATACACCATGATCAAGTGGAATTTATCCCAGGGATGCAAGGATTCTTCAATATACGCAAATCAATCAATGTGATACACCATATTAACAAATTGAAGGAGAAAAACCATATGATCATCTCAATAAATGCAGAAAAAGCTTTTGACAAAATTCAACACCCATTTATGATAAAAACTCTCCAGAAAGTGGGCATAGAGGGAACGTACCTCAACATAATAAAGGCCATATATGACAAACCCACAGCAAACATCATTTTCAATGGTGAAAAACTGAAAGCATTTCCTCTAAGATCAGGAACGAGAAAAGGATGTCCACTCTCACCACTATTATTCAACATAGTTTTGGAAGTCCTAGCCATGGCAATCAGAGAAGAAAAAGAAATAAAAGGAATACAAATTGGAAAAGAAGTAAAACTGTCACTGTTTGCAGATGACATGATACTCTACATAGAGAATCCTAAAGATGCCACCAGAAAACTATTACAGCTAATCAATGAATTCGGCAAATTTGCAGGATACAAAATTAATGCACAGAAATCTCTTGCATTCCTATACACTAATGATGAAAAATCTGTAAGAGAAATGAAGGAAACACTCCCATTTACCACTGCAACAAAAAGAATAAAATACCTAGGAATAAACCTACCAAGGGAGACAAAAGACCTGTATACAGAAAACTATAAGATACTGATGAAAGAAATTAAAGATGATCCAAACAGATGGAGAGATATACCATGTTCTTGGATTGGAAGAGTCAACATTGTGAAAATGACTATACTACCCAAAGCAATCTACAGATTCAACACACTCCCTATCAAATTACCAATGGCATTTTTTACAGAACTAGAACAAAAAATCTTAAAATTTGTATGGAGACACAAAAGACCCCAAATATCCAAAGTAGTCTTGAGGGAAAAAAACAGAGCTGGAGGAATCAGGCTCCCTGATTTCAGACTATACTACAAAGCTACAGTAATCAAGACAATATGGTACTGACACAAAAACAGAAATACAGATCAATGGAACAGGATAGAAAGCCCAGAGATAAACCCATGCACCTATGGTCAACTAATCTATGACAAAGGAGGCAAGGGTATACAATGGAGAAAAGACAGTCTCTTCAATAAGTGGTGCTGGGGAAACTGGACAGCTACATGTAAAAGAATGAAATTAGAACACTCCCTAACACCATATACAAAAATAAACTCAAAATGGATTAAAGACCTAAATGTAAGACCGGACACTATAAAACTCTTAGAGGAAAACATAGGAAGAACACTCTTTGACATAAATCACAGCAAGATCTTTTTTGATCCACCTCCTAGAGTAATGGAAATAAAAACAAAAATAAACAAATGGGACCTAATGAAACTTCAAAGCTTTTGCACAGCAAAGGAAACCACAAACAAGACGAAAAGACAACCCTCAGAATGGGAGAAAATATTTGCAAACGAATCAATGGACAAAGGGTTAATCTCCAAAATATATAAACAGCTCATGCAGCTTAATATTAAAAAACAAACAACCCAATCCAAAAATGGGCAGAAGACCTAAATAGACATTTCTCCAAAGACATACAGATGGCCAAGAAGCACATGAAAAGCTGCTCAACATTACTAATTATTAGAGAAATGCAAATCAAAACTACAATGAGGTATCACCTCACACCAGTTAGAATGGGCATCATCAGAAAATCTGCAAACAACAAATGCTGGAGAGGGTGTGGAGAAAAGGGAACCCTCTTGCACTGCTGGTGGGAATGTAAATTGATACAGCCACTATGGAGAACAGTATGGAGGTTCCTTAAAAAACTAAAAATAGGGCTTCCCTGGTGGCGCAGTGGTTAAGAATCTGCCTGCCAACGCAGGGAATACGGGTTCGAGCCCTGGTCTGGGAAGATCCCACGTGCCGCGGAGTGACTAAGCCCATGAGCCACAACTACTGAGCCTGCGCGTCTGGAGCCTGTGCTCCGCAACGGGAGAGGTCACGACAGTGAGAGACCTGCGCACCGCGATGAAGAGTGGCCCCCACTCGCCGCAACTGGAGAAAGCCCTCGCACAGAAACGAAGACCCAACACAGCCAAAAATAAATATAAATAAATAAATTTAAAAAAAAACAAAAAAAAACAAAACTAAAAATAGAATTACCATATGACCCAGCAATCCCACTACTGGGCATATACCCTGAGAAAACCATAATTCAAAAAGACACATGCACCCCAATGTTCATTGCAGCACTATTTACAATAGCCAGGTCATGGAAGCAAGCTAAATGTGCATCGACAGACGAATGGATAAAGAAGATGTGGTGCATATATACAATGGAATATTACTCAGCCATAAAAAGGAACGAAATTGGGTCATTTGTAGAGACACGGATGGAGCTAGAGTCTGTCATACAGAGTGAAGTAAGTCAGAAAGAGAAAAACAAATATTGTATATTAATGCATATATGTAGAACCTAGAAAAATGGTACAGATGAACTGGTTTGCAGGGCAGAAATAGAGATACAGATGTAGAGAACAAACATATGGACACCAAGCGGGGAAAGTGGTGGTAAGGGGGGTGGTGTGATGAATTGGGAGATTGGGACTGACATGTATACACTAATATGTATAAAATATATAGCTAACAAGAACCTGCTGTATAAAAAAATAAAGTTCAAAAATTCAAAAAAAAATGGAAGGGGGCAGTTGCTAGGAAAAAAAAAAAAGAAAAGAAAGTGATAGGCCTGGCATGCTGGCCTGGGTTGCTGCAGGCCACTCCTGAGTCCACAGGGAAGGGACTGAGTCACCAGCTGGCACAGAGGGTGTCCTATGGACCCCAGTGTGGAAAGGCAGTTGGAAACTGTCCCTATTTCAGGGACCCTGGAGTTTAAATGAGTCCAAGAATCACCTGTAATGTGCACAGGGGCTTGTGCTTAGAGAGGTGCACGGAGAAATCCAGCAGGGTCCCTGGTGACTGACTCGAGTGTACGTGTGTAGGAGTGACTAGAAGGACGCCCAGGTGGGCAGATGGAGGGAATCTGGGAAGCAAGGAGCAGGTCAGGAGGGAATTTGGTTCAGGCCTCCTGGAGTCCTGGGGGCTCTGTGTCATCCCTGAAGAGCTGTCCAGGAAGGAACTAGATATAGAGGTCTGGGGCTCTGGACCAAACAAGGTGTGAGCATCATTTCCTGCCCAAGGCAAAGAGAGAAGGGGGTGGAGGCAGACCTTTGGAGACCACTGACTTTAAGGATGATGGGGGAAGAGAAATCAGTCAAGCATAGTGGGACAGAACAGCGAGAGGTTGGGGGGGGTGGTCCCGGGAGCCAACGGAAAGGTCACTTTGAGAAGAAAGGGGTGGTCATCTGTGCCTGGAGATGGAGGCCCATAAGGACAGCAAGGTGCTGCCAGATTCAACAATAAGAAGAGTAACGGTGATGTTGGAGAGGGCAGCGTCCACGGACTCCATTTACAATGGGATTGTCACTCTTTTTGATTACAGTATCTAATGCCGATGCTGGACAAATCTCTTTTTTGAAAGAAAAATCCAGAACTTAGCTCTTACAATTGACCAGGGCTCTCCACATACAAACAGCCCTCATTTTAGAATTGTGTGCTTATTTAGTCTTTGTGACACTCTTATGGGGGAAGCATCACCCCCACTTCTCAGATAAGGGAGTGGGAGTGGGTCAGCAGCAGAGCTGGGGGATATGAGCCTGGGTCTTTCTGCCCTGCAGGCAGTGTGCTGCCCGCCCCTGGAAAGGATGCTGGTGAATTCTGAGGCACTGAGCTTTGCTGCCTCTCTCGGCTCTGAGGCCTCTGCAGGCTGCCTTGGAAGAAGAGGGACTTTATCCAGCTCTGGCTTTTGGCAGGAGGAAGAGCTCTGGGATGGACTCCAGGCTGCAAAGGACTCTACTGCCCATGACACTTCTCATAAGACAGATGAAGGATGATGTTACTGAGCCCCACTCTGTGCCTGGCACTGTGCTAGCTCTGGGGACCCACTGGCCCCCCATGACATATAGTAGGAGAGGAGAATCCGGGGGTTGTCGGGGACTCCAGCATCTGAGAGGTGGAGCCGCTGTTCTACAGCTGGCACTGCAGGAGCGGGCTCACAGCCTATAAGGATGTGCTAATAGCAGGGCCTCCAAGGCAGGGCATGATGCATCAGGAGGCGCAAGGGGATTGGGAGCACAGCAGAGGAGCCCCAACCTCCTGGGTGGGCCAGGCGGTTTTCAGAGCAGGCGTGGAGAACTTGGAGAGCCATGCGGGACCGGGGCTAGGGAAGGATGCTCTAGACAAGGGGGTAGCGTGTGCGGAGCGAGCAAGCCATGTGGGAGAAGGACTTGCTTGGGAGGGCAGTAGTGCAGTGGGACTGGATCCCGCCAGGTGGGAGACAGGGTGCTCGGGAGAGGAGGCTGGGGAGGCGAGCAGGGCTGGGTCACTCTGATGAAGAGCTTGGCTCCAACCTGGAGGGCATGGGGAGCCTTCACCTGCGGGACAAGCATGAGAGAGGCACGCTCAGCTTTGATTTCGGAGAATGATTCTGGAAGTTGGTATTGAGATATGGCTGAAGAAGTCCTGACCATCCCTAGCACGGGGGACATCCAGTTTTAGCACCCGCTATACCTCTCCATCCCTCCATTCCCTGCCATGGAGCCACAAGACTTCTCATGCCATTCTCCTCAGAACAACCACAGGCCCACAGAGGCCCAGCCTCTGTTACCTGGGTTACTTCAATCCCCCTGCCCTTACCTGAAAACTGGGTTCACCTCTTGTCGGTGCCAAGTCAAAAGACACAACCAAGCCAAACATCCGGAGAAGGAAGGATTTATTACCTGCAGCAAGGAGAACACTTGCTTTCCCAAAGGAGTGTTAAGCTAAGGGTACATGCATATTCATGAGGGGCTTGAGCAGAGGAGAATTCAGCATTGAACTGGGGCAAAGGTCAACAGAGTCCAAGCTTAAACTGTTTGAAGTCATGAAGGTCAGGAAAGGTCAACATCATCCCATCCTCCACCTGGGTGGGGGCCTTAGTGCCTGCAGAACTCAAAGATTGTTACGCATATCCCTTGAGGAGGAACTAGGACTCTGTTTTATCTGAACTACTGTTTCTTTTTTTTTTTTTAACTTTTTATTTCACATTGGAGTATAGCTGATTAACAATGCTGTGATAGTTTCAGGTGCACAGCAAAGCGACCCAGCCTGTTTCTTGACTGCTTTTCCTTTGTTCCTGCATTCCCTTACTTCCCTTAAGATTGTTGATTACTGAGACCTGTTCAAGGGCAAGCACTGTGGCCAGGCTTAGATCACAAAATGGCTTAGGCCAAAATGGCTTCTCTTATGTCAAGAAAGCCGTGCCTGGTTCTATTTCTCTGGGGTCCCCCCTCACCTATCTGCTTATACCCTCCACCTATATGATAGGGAGAAAAAATAGAGGTTATTAGGAAGCACCCACATTTCAGATATGGAGCAGCAATCTTTAGAATCTTTAGAGCTGGTGCTGCAGGAAGTTCTGCGCACTGCCCCCTAAGAGCTTCTGTGAGGCCATGTCTCCCCGCACAGTCCCACCCTCCCCACCCAGAATCCCATCAGAGTGTCGGGAAATACAGCTTTGAAGTACCTCAGTTAGGAAAAATGATTGATTGTTCCTGAATCCAGGGCCCCCCTAGCACTAGCCAGGGCCCCTGAGCTAGGGGGAGAATCCCACATGGACCCTGCTTCTGAGGCATTTAGAATCCAGATGTAGTGTTAAGGCCATCGGAGTGGTGATGCCACCCCTAACCATGGGTAAAGCATCTGGGAGGCTTCCTGGGGGAGGCGGCATTTGACCTGGACCTTGAAGAATGGGTATGATTGCTTAGGGAGAGTTTTCCCCTTATAAAAATGGTACAAAAAAGATATTGGAAAATTTGGAAATATGAAAAAAGAAATTATCATTCTTTAAAAATAAACAAAGAGATTCACCAACCAGATATAACTGATTGTTTTCATTCTATTGAAGACCTGTCCAATCTTTTTCAATGCACATTTATTACTGGAACTTTTGCTTTGTTTTGCTTTTTTGGTGGGTGTGTTTTCTATTGCTGCTGTAACAAATTACTGCAAATTTAGTGGCTTAAACAACACATCTTTAATCTTACAGTTATGGAGGTCCGAAGTCTGAGATAGGTTTCTCTGGGCCAAAATCAACATGTTGGTATGGCTGGAGGCTGGAGGCTTTAGGGGAGAATCTGTTTCCTGGCCTTTTCCAGCTTCTAGAGTTGGCCTGCATCCCTTGGCTCCTGGCCTCATTCCTCCATCTCCACAGC
Source organism: Balaenoptera physalus (assembly GCF_965194825.1). NCBI lineage: Eukaryota > Metazoa > Chordata > Mammalia > Artiodactyla > Balaenopteridae > Balaenoptera > Balaenoptera physalus. Next base: position 150,438,679 of record NC_138882.1, on the reverse strand, counting down.
CAGCAAGGTTGGGCATATTATCATCGCTCGGTCTCACTTTCTTCTGCCTCCCTCTTCCACTTATAAGGAACCCTGTGATTACATTGGGCCCACCCAGTTAATCCAGAATAATCTCCCCATTTTAAGGTCAGCTAGTTATTAACCTTAATTCCATCTGCAATCGTAATTCCTTTTGCATAAAAAGTAACACAGTCACAGGTCCGGAGGTTAGGATGTGACTGTCTTTGGGGGGCCATTATTCTACCTACCATGGCAAGGTTTGGCTGTTATTGCCCTTTCAGTCTTTGGGGCTCCACTCCTTCTGGGAGGCAGCATGGCTAAGTGCACAGGCCCTGGGCTGCCTGCACTCCCTTCCAGCCCTGCCACCCACCAGCCGCGTGATCTAGGGCTTTCCGTGCCTCAGGTTCTTCATTTAGTAGCTTGTAGGACTGTTGTGAGGCTTAAATGAGTAAATCCATGTAAATCACTCGGGACAGTACCCAGTACAAACCAAGTGCTTGATAAAGATGATGTGTTGTTGCACATGTATATACAATTTTAAAAATATGAGTTTGGGGCTTCCCTGGTGGCGCAGTGGTTGAGAGTTTGTCTGCCAATGCAGGGGACACGGGTTCGAGCCCTGGTCTGGGAAGATCCCACATGCCGCGGAGCAACTAGGCCCGTGAGCCACAACTACTGAGCCTGCGCGTCTGGAGCCTGTGCGCCGCGACAGTGAAAGGCCCGTGCATCGCGATGAAGAGTGGCCCCCGCTTGCCGCAACTAGAGAAAGCCCTCGCACAGAAACGAAGACCCAACACAGCCAAAAATAAATAATAAATAAATTTAAAACAAACAAACAAAAAACAGTACAAATAATTTGTTAAAAAAAAATATGAGTTTGTATTCTGCTTTTTTTCACATGTATAATATGAGCCTTTCCCTATACGATTGTAATTTTCATTTTCATTTTGTCCCCCCTTTGGTCTGTTGGCCAGACTTTTTTTTTTTTTTTAATTACTAATGTTGTCTAATATGCAGCCCAGTGTTGTATTTTGGGCTCAGGAGCTGAACCTGAGTGTCAATCAGCCTTCTCCATTTTTATTTTATTCTATTTTTAAGTTTTATTTATTTTATTTATTTAGGCTGGGCTATGCGGCATGCGGGGTCTTATCTCCCCGACCAGGGGTCGAAACAGCAACCCGTGCAGTGGAAGCGCAGAGTCTTAACCGCTGGACTGCCAGGAAAGTCCCTGTAATTTTCATTTTTAATAGATGCATAAAATCTCATTCAATGGCTGTTTCCATAGTTTATGGAACTATTGCCTTCCATGTTGGATACCTGGATTGTTTACAATCTTTTACTAACAGGCAAATACTCCAGTGAGGATCTCTGGCCACATTTCTGATTATGTTCTTAGGCCAGATCCTCAGAAGTGGAATTGCTTGGTCAGAGAATAAGCACATTTTGAAGGCTTTTGGAATCTGCTGTTAAAATTTCATTCCAGGGACTTCCCTGGAGGTCCAGTGGTCAAGACTCCACTCTTCCACTGCATGGGGCACAGGTTCGATCCCTGGTCAGGGAACTAAGATCCCACACACCGAATGGTGCGGCCAAAAAAAAAAAAAGAAAATTTCATTCCAAAAGATTTACATCAATGTGGAGCTGCAGGGCTGAGTGGGGTTTCCACTGGAGGAGATGCAAAGAGAAAGTGCCATTCCAGATAGTAGGCAGGATGACCCAAGGCTCAGAGTGAGAGAGCACAGGACGCCCTAGGGGAACCGGAAAAAAGACTGACTGGTCATGAGGTCTGAGTGAGCAGTGGTGGGGCATAAGGCTGCAGGGCGGGAAGAGTCATGTTTGATTCACCAGTGATGGGCAGGTCGTGGTGTAGGATGACTCAGGGAAATGTTAATGGAAGCGGGGAACCCAATGAAGAGGCTCTTATTAGAAGCCAAGCAAGAGAAGAGGAGATGTGAATTAAGTGGGAGTAGTAAGAATGGAAAGGCGGGCGGGGGTATGGGTATTTTCTTCAAAGAACCTTTTGGACCTGGAAACTGACACCACATGGAGGAGGGAGGAGAAGGAGGGAGGAGTCAGAGGCCTTGCTGGAAGCTTTCAGCCTGCCTCCAGGAGAATCAGGGACCACTGATAGAAATAAGGACGCTGGGTGGAGGAACATGTTTTGTGGGAAGGAGATTCAGCTGAGACGTGCTGAGTTACAGGTGTCCCGTAAGTGGTGGGGCATGCAGATCGTGATCAAGCTGGGGCAGGAAGTATAGGTATGGGGCTGTGTTAATCTCAGATCCACTCCTGGCTCTTCCCTTGCCCTGCACTGAGTTAAGCCCTGCCTCCCTTCTCACTGCCTTCCAGCTGCTTCAGCCAATGGCAGGAGCACGGCGGGTGGAAGGGGAGAGGCAGTGTATTTTGTCATCTCTCTCCCTCTGCTTCAGAGAACGTGTCCAGCAATGAATTGCTCTGTCTCCCTATGGCGCCCACTCCCGCCAGGTGACCCAGGAACCTGGGCTCCTGTGTCCCTTCCTACTGCCCATTTGGCTTCTCAGCTATCACTGTGGAACCATGTCCCTGGAATAAATTCCCTCTGTTTTAAATACTCAGTATGGTTTCTTGCTTTCCTGGTTGGGCCCTGACTGATCCAGGAGCCAACTGCATGGATGCCATAATGAAAGCAAGGAGTGTGGAAGAGGTCCCAAGTGAGAGAGAGGAGACCCAAAGCCAGAATCCTGGGGGACACAGATGTAGGGAGTGGGGTGGGGGGGGACTCTGAAAAGGACACAGGAGAAAAAGAATCTGGGGCAGGGAGAGAACCAGCAGAGTGAAGTGCCCCAGGGGCCAAGAAAGGAGAAAGTCTTAAGTTTGGAGCATCATAAAGTAGATGTTCCAGAGAAGGCAGAGAATGAAGATGCAGGACAAGCCTTTCAAGTCAGCCATGGCCTCAGAGGCAGAATCTCAGTGGAGAGGAGTTGGCAGAGATTAAATGTTTAAGAACAGGGCAGGGAGTGAGGTGGAGGAGGCCAAAGTGAGAATAAGGCATTTCTTCAGGAAATACTTACTGAAGTATTGAAATACTGACCCAAGTATACTTGGTACCAGGTATGGGTCAGGCCTCAGGTACCAGGCATGCAAAGATGAATAAGACATCATCTCTGTTCTTAAAGCATTCTCAGTTTAATGGAGGAAATAATCAAGTTACCAGAAATTTATATCACACTGTAATAAGGTGTAATAATGCTACAAGAGCAGAGGAGAAAGTCCTAAAACAGCTGTGGGGAGGGGCTCATGATGGACTTCCTAGAGAAGATACCACTGGGTTTTGACAGATGAGTAGGAGTTATACAGATGAAATGGGGAGGAATGGGAGGGAAACAGCATTCTGGATGGAAGGAACAGCATGAGAAAAGGCACAGAGGCAAGAAACATCACTGTGAGTTCTGGGAAACCACTGTGTTGCTAAAACAGAAATTGTGTAGGAGGAAATGGTAGGAGATGAGACTGGGGAATGATTCCAGTGGAATAATGAATTAGAAACATCAATGGGAGCCAGAAGGCAGTGGGATATTCACTTTGATGTGCTAAAATAGAATAACAGACACCCTAGAATTCTACATGCAGTGACAATATTTTCAAGAATGAGGATAAAATTTTTTTTGGTAAACAAAAACTAAAAGAGCTTATCACTAGTAAACTCTTATTAAGGAATTTATCAAGGCTATTCATTTTTTTTTTTTTAAGGCTATTCTTTAGGCAGAAGGAAATGGATCCCAGATGGAAGGTCTGAGATTGAATTAAAAAAATGATTGCTACTGAACCAAACGTGGGTCCACTTGCTCGCCCATGTGAAGTAAAGCCAATCTACTTACACCGGGTTGTGATAAAGGAAAGTGCAGCATTTATTGCCAGGCACCAAGCAAGGAGTTTAGGCAGCTAGTACTTAAAAGACCCGAACTCCCTGATGGCTTTAAGGAAAGTTTTTTAAGGACAGCGTGAGGGAGGGAGGTTGTGGGGTGTGTGATCAGCTGGTGGACATTCTTCTGATTGGTTGGTGGTGAGGTAATAGGGAGTCAACATCATCAACCTTCTGGTTCCAAGAGGTCTGAGGTCTACGTGCTGTGGGTGGCATACAGTTAACATCGTCCACCTGGTGGGGCTTTCCATATCTGAAAAATAGCTCAAAGGACATGACTCAGGATATTATCTATAGCCCTTGAGGAGGAACTAAAGGTCCTTGACTTTGTTTAATGGTTACACTTATTATTTTGTCTTGCTTAACTCTGACTCGTTTCCTTTGTTTCTGCATTTTCTCACTTCTCTGATTAAATTTATTCTTTAGAACTTGGGGAAGGCCTAGGAGGCTAAAGTTCTTCTACAAACAAGAGACAGGTGGAGGAAAAGGAGGGGGGTTCTGTCCAGGAAGGCCCCATAGAGTCCTGCTTGGTTACAACATCAGACAAAATATTGGTGAGATATTGGTTAAATCTAAACAAACACTGATTGCATAAAACAATGATGTCTAATTGGTAGGATTTAAAAATCAGAACAGGACTAAAATAAAGGATAACAATGGTATATAAGTTGGCTGATTAGTGTTAAACTCTTCTCAGGTCCTTATGTCTTTTGTTTTTTGATTTTTCTGGAGGAGGATAACGGTATTACTTAATTTTAGATTTTTCTATGTAAAGCATGCACGTTAAAATGGCTAGAGTAACGTTAAGGAAGAGATACAGAATATGTAAATTCCATATGGATAGAAAAGGGGAAAAAAGGAGTGAGAGAAGAAAGGTAAATTCAGTAATCCTAAAGAAAGGAAAAAGAAAGAAAAATAAGATAAAAATTAAAAAGGAGAGATTCTACTTCTGGTGATGGCAAGGTAGCTCCTATCAGACCAACCTTCCTAGAGATAGCAATTATGAGCTCTGGACAAAATATGAAGAACAACTAACTTCCTGAAGGCTCCGGAAAGAGATCAAAAGCAGGAAGAGACTAGAGGGGAACCAACATTTAGAAGAAGGAACAGCCAACACATGCAAAAATATGTAAAATCTCACAAATTTAATATTGAACCAAAGAAGCCGGAAGCAAAAGAGTCTGTGCTGTAGAATTCCATTTGTATGAAGTACAGAAACAGGCAAATCTAAACAGTACTGTTAGAAGTCAGGATAGCACTTACCCTCCGTGGGGGGGGATAGTGACTGCAGGGTTTCTGGGGTCCTGGTGGGTTCCATTTCTAGATCTGGGTGCCGGTTACATGGGTGCACCCACTCGGTGAAGATGCATCAAAATTGACATGGTATGTGCAATTTTCTATATGTATATGGTGCTTCAGTACACACTTAAAAAATTGAAAAGGGAGCAGAAACAAGGCAGGTAGGTAGGCAAAGGCAGACTGTGAAGGGGCCTCAATTCCAGACCAAGGAGTGTGGATGTGACCTTGTGGGACGTGGAGGGCTTAAGGGGAAAGGAGTTGTCAGGGTTACTCCCTAGCTGCAGGATGGAGCTGGATTTTATTGAGGAGACTGGCCAGAATCCGGGTTTCCGATGATGATGAGGACCTCAGCCAGGACGGAGGGTATGGAGTTGGAGGGACAGGACAGATTTGGAAGCAGAAGGACTTGGTGATTAATTGGGTGCTTGAGGCCAGGGGAGGAGAGGGAGGAGTCAAAAAGGGTTCTTGTCACTGCAGGTAAAGAGCGAGTGAGGGGCTGCGGGGAAGGAAGCAAGCTTGCTGGAGGGTATTTTCTGAGAGGCCATGTTGGGGGGCCACGGAAACAAACAGGTGGAGGAGCAGCTAAGCAGCAGGGGGGATGGGAGGTGCAGGGCCAGGAGGGGGGAAGGCCGGGGGGTGGGTGAGGGGGCAGAAAAGGCGAGATCCCAGGTAGACAGAAGGGAATCCCCTCTCCAGAGATGACACACCTGGGGGTGGGGACTACGTGTGAGGAGGCAGGTTTCCGGGCCGTAGAACTCAGAACATCACATGATGTACACAGACTCTCCTAGGGTCTAATGATCTGGGTAAGTGGGAATACAGCTTAGTGGACAGTTCCACTACTGTTTTGAAGTTTGAAGTCACTGGTTGTCTTAATTAGCTTAGTTATTGCTCATCATTAAGCAGCATGTCTTTAGGAAGATAATAGCATTGCCTTCATTTCCTTATCACAGAATCCAGGTTTCACATTCTGGGTCTCCTGGCCTACTCCACCTCTACACTGTTATCTGTGCCTGCGGAAGCAGGGTGGAGCCGGGAAGAGACAAAGGACAGTGTCCTAGCTCATGACCTTGGGCTAATCTTTTCCCTCTGTGGGTCTCGGTTTCCTCGTTACAGGTTGTCTGATTACAAGCGCTTTGCACACATGGCACTACCCATGAGATTCCATCTCAGGTCTGTTGTGCCCCAAACCTGCCCTGTTCCTTGGAACCAGTCTGTTACTGAAAATAAATGGAGGCATAAGGTCGCAGGGTGAGGGGTTTTTATGGGGAGGCTTGAATGCCAGGCAAGGAAGTCAGTCTTCGTTTGAGCTAGGTCATTTCATTTTTTTTTTAAATTAATTTATTTTATTTGATTTATTTTTGGCTGTGTGGGGTCTTTGTTGCTGCACGCGGGCTTTCTCTAGTTGCAGAGAGCGGGGGCTACTCTTTGTTGCGGTGCGCGGGCTTCTCATTGCAGTGGCTTCTCTTGTTGCGGAGCATGGGCTCTAGGCGTGTGGGCTTCAGTAGTTGTGGCACGTGGGCTCAGTAGTTGTGGCTCATGGGCTCTAGAGCGCAGGCTCAGTAGTTGTGGTGCACGGGCTTTAGTTGCTTCACAGCATGTGAGATCTTCCCGGACCAGGGCTCAAACCCGTGCTCCCTGCATTGGCAGGCGGATTCTTAACCACTGTGCCACCAGGGAAGTCCCTGAGCTAGGTCATTTCCAGGCAGTGGTAGAGGGTCAGAAGATAGCTCCTTCTTTGAAAGGACATCTTCCTGCTTCTTCCCACTGTGTAGGCATGAGAAGGGGCCTCATTGGCTGGGAACTCTGAGTCATGGTGACCTCACAAAGACCACGACACTGCCTGGAGTTGGGGGGAGCCTAGGTAAGCTTCAGTGTGGCTCTGGGAAAGTCCCAAGGGTGGGGGCAGCCTCCACAAGGCAGTTACCATCTTGACCTCCCCCTCCCTGGGTAAAAGTCTTCCTGCTCTGGCTGTAATTCCACAGTTAGAACTTCATATCTTTGACTTACGGCTGAATTTTCTGTTACCATGTGCATGCCCCAGGTGGAGGTAACACATTGAACTTTTACATCAGCACTTAAGGCTCATGGACAAAGAGTTTAGGCTATCAAGTGCTGAGAATGTGGTGGATGGGAGTCCTGGGGAGGAGAGGGAGAGTGAGAAGACTCAGGGAGGGACTACCACAGCCTGGGGGGAAGAGGAAGCTGAGAAGCTAAAAGCCAGACTTGATCCTTTTCTCATGGCCCCCACCCAGCCATCGCCCAGGGGGAGGAAGGGATGGTGAGGATGGACGTTTACGTGGGGAACTGCTGGGGGACAGACGCTACGATCATCACATTTTATTCCCTACCTTACCTTGTGGATTGAGTATTAATATAGACATGCAGTGTGGTGAGGCTACCTTGCCAGGCTCACACCATTGGTGAGAGATAGAGCAGGTTTCAAATTCAAGTCCAGCTGACTCCAAAGCCCTGGATTTGTGCATTGTAACTGGGCATCAGGAGAGGTGCGTTGCTTTCACTGGACTTTTCCTCTAGGGTAGAGGCCTAAGAGTGGCAGAGGGAATGGGGGAAATGGGAAGACGCGGCTTCACTGAGTGATTCGTACCTTGGGAATCTCTGGGATCTTGTAAGGAAAACTGTGAGCTAAGAATACCTGGGTTTGAATCCTTCTTCTGCCACTTTCTGGGGACTTTGCAAAAATCTATTTACGTCCCTGAGCAGTCTGAATTAACATGCCAGTAAATGAGGATAATGATACCTGTCTTGAAGAGTTGTCATTCATCCATTCATCCCCTTATTCCGTTAATGTGTTCTGAACCTTCTCTGTGTGCTAGGCACTATGCCATGTGCTGGGAAAACAGGGGTAACAGACACTCACCAAGCTCATTTTCTAAAGTGGAGACATACAGGTAAACAGAGCAATCCTCTGATATAAGGTGATCACACGAGGCGGGCACCTTACCCACCTTTGAGGGTCCCAGGAAGGGACCCTCCTGGGACCCTTGTGAATACTGCAGCTGTGAACATTTGTGTACAAGTTTTGGTTGGAACATCAATTTTCAGTTCTTTCGGGTATTACATAGGACTGGAATTGCTGCATTATATGGTCGTTCTATGTTTAACTTCTTGAGGAACAACCAAGTTGGTTTTTACAGAGGCCACACCATTTTACATTCCCACCAGCAGTGTTTGAGGGTTCCAATTTCTCTACATCCTTTTCAACACTTGCTATTTTCCATTTCTTAAAATTATGACTGTCTTAGTGGTTGTGAAGTGGTATCTTATTGTGGTTTTGATTTACATTTCCCTAATGACTGATGACGTTGAGCATATTTTTGTGTGCTTATTGGCTATTTGTGTATCTTCTTTGGAGAAGTGTTCTATTCAAGTTGCCCATTAAAAAAAAAATTAATCAATTATTTATTTATTTATTTAATTTATGGCTGCGTTAGGTCTTCGTTGCTGCACGTGGGCTTTCTTTAGTTGCGGTGAGTGGGGGCTACACTTCGTTGCAGTGCGTGGGCTTCTCATTGCAGTGGCTTCTTTTGTTGTGGAGCACGGGCTCTAGGTGTGCGGGCTCAGTAGTTGTGGCACACGGGCTCAGTAGTTATGGCTCGTGGGCTCTAGAGCGCAGACTCAGTAGTTGTGGCACACGGGCTTAGTTGCTCTGTGGCATGTGGGATCTTCCTGGACCAGGGCTCGAACCCATGTCCCCTGCATTGGCAGGCGGATTCTTAACCACTGCGCCACCAGGGAAGGCCTGTTTGCCCATTTTTAAATTGGGTTGTTTGTCTTTTTGTTGTTAAGTTGTAAGAGTTCTTTATATATTCTAGATATTAGACTCTTATCAGATACATGATTTACAAATATTTTCTCACATTCTGTAGGTTATGTTTTCACTTCCTAATAGTATCTTTTGATGCACAAGTTTTTAATTTTGCTGATGTTCAGTTTACCTATTTTTTCTTCTGTTGCTTATGCTATTTGTGTTATATCTAAGAAATCATTACCAAATTCAAGGTCATGAAGATTTATGCCTATGTTTTTGCCTATGTATTTATGCCTCTTATATTTAGGTCTGTAATCCATTTTGAGTTAACTTTTGTATCTAGTGTGAAAAGGGTCCAATTTATTCTTTTAGATATGGATTGCCAGTTGTCCCACCTCCATTTGTTGAAGAGACTATTCTTTCCCCACTGAAAGGAGTTGGCATCCTTGTCAAAAATCAATTGACCATAGATGCATGGATTTATTTCTGGACTCTCAGTTCTATTCCACTGGCCTATATGTCTATCCTTTTGCCACACTATTGAATGCAATTTTAAAGGAAGATCTTTGTGGCTCAATTTGGAAAATGGTTTGTTGGGAGCTGTCCTTACACACAGAGACCCTTGTTGAGAGGGCAATTCGAAGACAGAGCCCCAAAGCAATGGGAGCTGTACTTGGGTTTAGCAGTGGTGATAGAGATATGGGGAGATATTTGGGAGCCTTTCTGGAGCCAGAATTAGCAGAACTTGGCCAAATTTGGATTCAGCAAGTGAAGAAGAGAGTAGTCAAGGATAATATTTTTTCTGGCTTGGGTAATGGTGCCAGTTCTTGCAACTGGACAATAGAGGGTCTGATTTGGAGGAAAGCTGGCATGTTCTGTTTCAGATCCTCTAGGTATGAGGTACCTCAGTGTCAGGTGTGTGTGTGCACGCATACTCACATGAGTGCCTAACACATTCCAGGCCTATACGACTGATAAACATGTTCTCAAAGAGGAACTGGAAGACCCACTGATAGTTCCTCCTCCTGAGAGCTCCAGAAACCCCTGTTAAGGGCCTGGAAGTGTTCACAGAAGTGGAGGAGAGAGGATGGGAATCGGTCCATGGTTCTCTCGGTCTCTGACTGGACTAGGTGTTTTATGGCCTCCCTCTGCTCTCCTTATTTGGGGCCCCAGAGCTTGGGGGCAAAGGCCAATAGGCAGCTGTGCAGTGACCTCCCTTAGCTCTCTTGGGTCCCACCCAAGCCCCTCACAACCATCACTCTTCCCGTGCACAACTTCCCTTTGGTGGAGGGTAAGATGTGGGCTATCCCCCACTGTCAGGCAGCTCTGAAGCCTTGCCTGTCTGTTGCAGGGTGGAGGAGGAGGACTGAGGGAACAGCAGAAAGTGGGGGAAATCGCTCTTTTCTCATGGATGAAGGAGGGTCAGCCAGAGCTGGGACATGTGCCTTCCTGCCCAGTGACCAGTATTGTGCATCTGCTGTATCAGAGGGGTAGAAATTATTCTCTTTCACAGGCTAAACCAGTGAGGCCTTACAAAATCCTGCTGACTGCATCATAGGCTGTACCTGACTCATATATTTTTCCAGGTTGAAAATGTCTCCCTTTGTTAACTATGGCCTGCTTGTGTGTGTGTGTGTGTGTGTGTGTGTGTGTGTGTGTGTGTGTGTGTGTGTGTGTGTGTTTCACGAGAGGAGAATTCGGGTGGGGTGATCCAGGGTTTTTTGGAACCTGAGGCTTTTTATAATTTTGAGGCTCCTCTTTAAGTAGAAGACAAAATGTGAACACAAAATTAAGGACAGTCCCTTTGGAAAAGAACTATATGAGCAAGGAGCCTTGATATTTTAAATTTCATTAGCTTCAGGTTAAAATCACCTCTGGTGCTGATGGTAGGTGAACGCTTCCTTCCTCTGAGGCAGATTGCAAAGCTCTGCATAAACTGCTTGCTTGGGGGTGAAGGCAGGTCCCGCTGGGCTCTGAGCACCTTACTGCTCTCTGCCCACAGTGCCTCGCAGAGAGTAACAGAACAAGTACTAACATTTAGAGAAGACCTTCAGTGGGCCACGTGGGCTGCATGCCAGACACTGAGACTTCAACTACTCTTGGGTGGCAGGCTTTATGCTCTCCATATTAGAGATGAGGAGGATGAGAGCCAGAGCGGGAGTGTCTCTTCCCCAGATTTACTAACACTACTAAGAGGATGAGCTGAGATTTGAACCCAGGACAACATGACTCCAAATCTATGTTTTTCCAAAGCCAAGCCATAAACATGCACAGCAAAATTTACAGGATGAGTGAATGACTTAGTGAATGAGTTAGGGCATAAATGAATAATAAATGAACATGTGTTGAAATGAACTAGTGACAGAATGGATGAATGAATGAAGAAGAGATAAAAAGATGAAATAACAAGCTCATTTATTGAAAGTTTACTGTGTGCCAAGTGCTGTGCTAGATTCTTATGGATCTTCTTGTCTAGTGGGGAAACTAGATATTGTGTGCCAAGAAAGGGAAGTGGATAAGATGCCCTGGGAACTTATAAGTGGACCTCACCTGTCTGGGGGACCTGGAGGGCTCATAACATATAAGCTGAAATCTGAAGGGGTGAAGCTGTGGGTGGTAGGGAATGCGGCTGGAGAAGGGGGTGCCCAACCTGTGGAGGGCCAGAATTCACCTGGGAGCTTGGCTCTTCGGAGAAACTCAAAGGAGTTGAGGGATGTTGGAATGAAGAGGTGGGGTATAGAGGGAGTGTGGAGGGGCAAGAAGGGAGAAAAAGGAGTTGGAGCCAGACACAGAAGGGCCTTTTAGGTCCTGCTAAGGATTGGGGACACTCTCCTGAAGACAATGGGAAGCCATTGAGGATAGGAAGTCAGGTGGCATAAAGAGGTGGCCTTGGCTGCCCTGAGGGCCAGTGGGGTGGGTCATCTTCCTCCCCTTGACCTCCACTTCCTTAAGTATATAATGCAGTAATCATATCTAACTTCTGGGACTCTGTGTGTATGTGCAGGGAGATTTTGTTAGCAGATGTGCATGCCTGGTCTTTAGACTTTGCTCAGTAAGTGTTGAAAAAGCCACTCTTGCCTGACTTGGTCTCCTCTCGCATCTCCTCCCAGGGACCAACTCCTGCTTAAGAACACCATGCACGCAGGTGAGCTGTCCCTACAATTCCCGTAGGAAGGGCGGCCCAGGTATGGGGGTGGGATAGAGTGGGAGGATTGGGGAGTTCACGCAGCAGTCAGATTGCTGGGCTGAGACAGGCTCTGTCCTGGGTGATTGCCCCAGGTTCTCCTCCATGTAGCCTGCCTCACCCAGAGCAAACTGCGAAGGGCAGTGGGCAGCTCTGTCAAGGCTGCTTTGGGAATCTAGAGCCACAGTCATTCACAGAATAGTTCTAGAAACTTAGGGGTTGGCTGGAAGTAGGGTAAGTAAGGAGGCTCCCCCTTCCCTTTTTCTGCCTTAAGGGGGATCCTCATTTGTCTAGTATTTGTGGACTTCTTACTGTGGACCTGGCATGGTGTTAGGTGCTGGGGATGCCCCTGACACTAAGATGTGCCGAGTTCTCTCCAGTGGGGAGCTCATCTCTAGCAGGGGCTGGACCACTAAACAAGTCATTGGAATAGAGTGCCGTGAATCATTTGCTCAGAAGGGTGGGATCGGCAAGGATAGTAGGAGGAGGTTCCAGGACAAGGCAATTGCATTTAAGGGCCGTGAGCTGAAAGGGAGCAGCGTGTGGTCAAAGAAGGGAACACAGGGGATGGGGCTGGAACTGAGAGAGCCAGGGGAGAGCCGTGCAGGACGGGACTGGACAGGTGGGCTGGACGTGGTCATGAAGGACCTCGTAAGTCGCCCCAAGGACTTCATGCTAAGGATGGTGGGGAGCCATGGAAGGGTTTCAACAGGTGAGGCTCAATTTGCCTTTCTCCCTCTCAGGAGCACTGCAGGGAGCTCAACAGTAGGCTATTGGACAGAATCGGGCAGTGGCATTGAGAGACCTCCAGACCAGGCATGGCCATGAATCCAGGGGCTAGTCTGGTCCTCCGTGAAGACACAAAGATGATACCCACTCTCAACTCCACTGAGGCGCCTGGTTTAGGCTCTGGCACCATCTCTGGGCCCAACCCAGACACGGACCTTGTTCCTATCTTGAATCCACCCCTGAGTCCTGGCTTGGTTCTTGATCCAGACCTTAATCCAACTCTGAGTCCTGTCTCAGAGGAGACCCCTGGCCTGGCATCTGATAACACCCCCAGACCTGATGACAGCAGGGCCGCGGCTCCAGCCTCCCTCCAGATCACCACTGCCCACTCTGGTGAAGCCCTGGGTTTGGATTCCAATCACATCTCGACAGCTGACTCACAGGGGGCCCTAAGTCCAGCCTCAAACCTCGTTCTGAGCCCTGGCTCTATGGAAGCCCAGGGTCTGAGTTTGGGGAACCACTCTGGGCCAGATTCTGAGGAGGCCTTCAGCTCCCTCCCAAGCAAGATTTTTGATTTGGGTCAGAGTAACTCCAATCCTTCCAGGCCTGAATCAAACCCGTTTAAAAGGCCTTATTCAAAAGAAACCCTTGTTCTGGGCCAAAGCATCTCCAGGCCAGGCTCAAAAGCTCTCCTTATTCCAGCCCCAAACTCTTCTCTGGATCCTGATTCCAATCAGCTGCTCAGTGTGGGCTCAGGAAACATCTCCAAGATGGACCTGAATGCAGCTCCAAGTTCTCCTGGGTCCCTAATGCCAGACATGAACGAGACCATCACTTTGGTTTCACATAACATCTCTGGATCTGTTTCAAAAAGAACCTTTGGTGCAGCCTGGAACACGAGTTCCAAGGGAACCATCAACATGGCTTCAAATGACAATCCCAAGTCTGATTTGGACATGACTGTCACTCAGGCCTCATGCTTGACGCTGGTTCCTGGTTCCAGCGAGGCTATCAGCCTGCACTCCAGCACCCAGGGACCCAACTCCACCGTTTCTCCACCCTCGTGCATGACCCCGATCCTGGGCTCCAATGAGACTCTGAGCCTGGTCTCCAGCCTCATCTCCAGTGACACCTCTACCCTGACACTGAGCAGCCAGCAGGACTGTTCCGAGGACAACAGCATCCACACGGTGCCCCTGGAGGGGAGTCCGGGGAGCTGGAGCAAGATGACTAGTGTCGAGGTGGGCCAGTTTCCACTGAGGTTCCCCACCAGTGACACCATGAACAAGGACTCCACAGCCTTCCAGAGCATCCCTCAGGGTGAGTAAGGCCAGAGCGCCAGCCCCAGAGAGGACACTGACCTGGAAGAACTCTATTCAGACTTGTAGGGCAAGGAGGGGAGAGGAGAGGGGAAAGGAAGGGAAGAGCATGCAATGGATAACATGCAATATATTTACTATACGTGAGAAGGGAACAGCATGCAATGGATAACATGCAATATATTAATTATGCATGAGAGATCTAGTGTTTGCTGTGTGACTTGGGACAAGCTACTTAATCTCTCTGAGTTTCAATTTTCTTAACTGTAATATAATATCTCCATATAATAATACTTTCATTCTGTCCAAATTACAAGTCAACTAACTAACTATACCTTCCTTTCTTTATTGATAAATTTCAGGTCTGTCTTCTCAAGTCAAAGTTTGAACAGTGGAGCAGGCAGGCTTGAGTTTTTGAGGTCCCCACCTAAGTGAAGCCTTGGGGTCCTATCTGGAACCTGTGGCTCACTTCTGATGTGCAAGAGTCCTGTAAATGAATCCCCCACCAGTTTTTGATGTTGTGAGGATCTTCTCCCAATTATTTATATCTCCAAATATTTTTGTTTGTTCATGCACCAATACCATATTGCAATTAAAAAAATTTACCATGGCTTTGAAAGTATGCATTCATATCTGATAGGGTGAAAATCCCTCTTTAAAGTTCTCGAAACTATTCTGAGGACAACAGCATCCACACCATGGCCTGGGGGCTATTTGAACACCCTCATTCTTCCGTATACATTTTAAAATGCATTTGTCTAGGTCCTCAAAAAATCTTTCTGGCATTTTTATTGGAACGTTATTAATCTATCCATCTATTGGAGTTTTACTTTATTTTTTTATTTTTTAAACAAAATTTTTTAAAATTAATTAATTTATTTATTTATTTTTGACTGTGCTGGGTCTCCGTTGCTGCCCGTGGGCTTTCTCTCGTTGAGGCGAGTGGGGGCTGCTCTTCGTTGCGGTGCGCGGGCTTCTCATCGCGGTGGCTTCTCTCGTTGTGGAGCACGGGCTCTAGAGCGCAGGCTCAGTAGTTGCGGCGCACAGGCTTAGTTGCTCCGCGGCATGTGGGGTTTTCCTGGACCCCGGCTCGAACCCATGTCCCCTGCATTGGCAGGTGGATTCTTAACCACTGCGCCACCAGGGAAGTTCCGAGTTTTACTTTATATAGGATATATCCTTTACTAGAATTTTTAAAATTCTCCATAAAAGACTAGTGCATTTTTGGATAGGATAATTCTTAGGTACTTTACAGTTCTTATTGCTACCATGAATCATACCTTATTTTCTTTTTTTTTAATTAATTAATTAATTTTATTTATTTATATTTATTTATTTTTGGCAATGTTGGGTCTTCGTTTCTGTGCGAGGGCTTTCTCCAGTTGCGGCGAGTGGGGGCCACTCTTCATCGCGGTGCGCGGGCCTCTCACTGTCGCGGCCTCTCTTGTTGCGGAGCACAGGCTCCAGACGCGCAGGCTCAGTAGTTGTGGCTCACGGGCTTAGTTGCTCCGCGGCATGTGGGATCTTCCCAGACCAGGGCTCGAACCCGTGTCCCCTGCATTGGCAGGCGGATTCTCAACCACTGCGCCACCAGGGAAGCCCCCATCATACCTTATTTTCTAATACAATTCTTATTTTGTACTGATGATGCTGATGATGTAGAGGAACTTTGTTTACACAAGTGGGTCTTTTTGTTTAAACAGCTTTATTGAGATAAAACTTACATATCATAAAAGTCACTCAAAGTGTACAATTTAATGGTTTTAAAATATACATAGAATTATGCAACCATCACCACCACAATCAATTTTAGAACATTTTCCAAAGTGGCTGAACTATTTTATATTCCCACTAGCAGTATATGACGCTTGTTATTGTTTGTCTGTCTTTTTTTTTCTTTTTTTTTAACAAAAAGCTAGGAATCCTTTTGAATTTTTTAAAATTATTTTTATCTTTTATTTTTATACAATTTTAAATGTTACACTCCATTTACAGTTATTACAAACTGTTGGCTATATTCCCCATGTTGCACAATACATCCTTGTAGCCTATCTTACACCCAATAGTTTGTGCCTCCCACTTATTGTCTGTCTTTTTGATTATAACCATCTTAGTGGGTATGAAGTATCTCATTGTGGTTTTGATTTGCATTTCCCTGAAGGGTAGTAACACCGAAAGACTTTTCATATGCTATCAGCCACTTCTATATCTTATTTGGATAAATGTCAATTCAAATTCTTTGCCCACTTAAAAAATTGGGCATGTCTTTTTATTATTGAGTTGTAAGTGATCTTTATATATTCTAGATATAAGTTATATCCCTTATCCCCAAATAAGATATATACCTTATTAGATATATAATTTGCCAATATTTTTTAACCTGTGGGTTGTCTTTTTGCTTTTCTCATGGTGTCCTTTGAAACACAGAAGTTTTAAATTTCAATGATGTCCAGTTTATTTTTTCTTTCATTGTTTGTGCTTTTGGTGTCATATATAAGAAATTATTACCTACTCCAAGATCATGAAGATTTATGCCTATGTTTTCTTCTAAGAGTTTTATAATTTTAGTTCTGAAATTTAGGTCTTTGATCCATTTTGAGTTAACTTTTGTATATGGTGTGAAATTGGGGTCCAACTTCATTCCTTTGCATGTGGAGTCCAGTTATTATTGTGATATAATTCACATATTATACAATTTACCCATTTAAAGTGTAGAATTCAATGGCTTTTGGTATATTATTAATCTTTTAAAAATTGTAGTAAAATATATATAACATACATTTGCCATTTTAAACATTTTTAAAAATAAATTTATTTATTTTATTTTTGACTGTGCTGGGTGTTTGTTGCTGTGCGTGGGCTTTTCTCTAGTTGCGACGAGTGGGGGCTACTCTTCGTTGCGGTGTGCAGGCTTCTCATTGTGGTGGCTTCTCTTGTTGTGGAGCACGGGCTCTAGGCACGTGGGCTTCAGTAGTTGTGGCATGAGGGCTCAGTAGTTGTGGCTCGCGGGCTCTAGAGCACAGGCTCAGTAGTTGTGGCGCATGGGGTTAGTTGTTCCACGGCTTGTGGGATCTTCCCGGACCAGGGCTCGAACCTGTGTCCCCTGCATTGGCAGGCAGATTCTTAACCACTGTGCCACCAGGGAAGCCCTTAAACATTCAGTGGCATTAGTCACACTCACAATATTGTGTAGCCATTACCACTATCTATTTCCAAAACTTTTTCATCATCCCAAATAGAAGGTCTCACCACATGCAATAACTCCCCATTCCTCTCTCCCCAGTCCCTCATAAGCTCTAATCTACTTTCTGTCTCTATGAATTTGCCTACTCTAGGTAACTCATGAAATGGAATCATACATTTGTCCTTTTGTACCTGGTTTATTTCACTTAGCATAATGTTCATCCATGTTGTAACATGTATCAGTACATCATTCCTTTTTATGGTTGGATAATATTCCAATGTATGTACCACATTTTATTAGTCCATGGACAAATATTTGGGTTGTTTCCACTTTTTGGCTATCATGAATAATGCCGCTATACACATCAGCACACAAGTATCTGAACACTTGCTTTCAATTCCTTTATATATATTCCTAGGAGTGGAATTCCTGGATCATATGGTAATTCTATGTTTAGCTTTTTGAGGAACAGCCAAATTATTTCCCATACCAGCTGTACAATTTTGCATTCCCTCCAGAAATGTACAAGGGTTCTAAAGTACAAGGGTTCCAATTTCTGCACTACTAATCTCTCCTTGCCAACACTTGTTAGTTTCCATTTTTTAGAAAACATTTTTTTTTTTAATTAATTAATTTATTTATTTATTTACTTTTGGCTGTGTTGGGCCTTCGTTTCTGTGCGAGGGCTTTCTCTAGTTGCGGCGAGCGGGGGCCACTCTTCATCGCGGTGCGCGGGCCTCTCACTATCTCGGCCTCTCTTGTTGCAGAGCACAGGCTCCAGACGCGCAGGCTCAGTAGTTGTGGCTCACGGGCCTAGTTGCTCCGCGGCATGTGGGATCCTCCCAGACCAGGGCTCGAACCCATGTCCCCTGCGTTGGCAGGCAGATTCTCAACCACTGCGCCACCAGGGAAGCCCCTAGAAAACATTTTTATAATAGCCATCCTAAAGAGTGTGAAGTAGTATTTTATTGTGATTTTGATTTGCATTTCCCTAATGACTAATGATGTTGAGCATTTTAACATGCTTATTTGCCATTTGTATATCTTTTTATGGAGAAATAATTATTCAATCCTTTACCCATTTTCAAATTTGGTTGTTTTTTGTTGTTGAGTTTTAGGAGTTCTTTACACATTCTGGGTATTAATTCCTTATCAGATATACAATTTGTAAATATTGACACCCATTCTGTGAGTTGTCTTTTCATTCTTTTGACATTGTCCTTTGATGCATAAAAGTGTTTAATTTTGATGAGAACCAATTTGTCTACTCGTTTCTTATCTGTTATTTTGGTGTTATGCTCAAGAAATTGTTGCCATATCCAATGTCATGAAGATTTCCCCCTATGTTGTCTTCTAAGAGTTTCATAGTTTTAGCTTTTAAGTTTAGTCTTTAAGTTAATTTTTGTATGTAGTATGATGTAGGGGTCCAACGTCATTCTTTTGCATGTGGATATCCAGTTTTTCTAGCATCATGTGTTGAAAAGAGCATTCTTTTTCCACTGAATGGTCTTGAGACCTTTGTCAAAAATCAATTGACCATATATATGAGGGTATATGTCTATTTTATTCCATTGGTCTTTATGTCTGTCCTATGCCAGTACCACACTGTTTTGATTTCTATAGCTTTGTAGTAAGTTTGAAATCAGAAAATATGAGTCTCCCAACTTTGTTCTTTTTCAAGATTGTTTTGGCTATTTAGGGTCAATTTTTTTTTTTTTTAAAGGATACTTATTTTACTTTTTTTTTTTTTAAAGGAATTCCTTCATTTTTATTATTTATTTATTTATTTATTTATTTATTTTTGGCTGTGTTGGGTCTTCGTTTCTGCGCGAGGGCTTTCTCTAGTTGCGGCAAGCGGGGACCACTCTTCATCGCGGTGTGCTGGCCTCTCATTATCGCGGCCTCTCTTGTTGCGGAGCACAGGCTCCAGACACGCAGGCTCAGTAGTTGTGGCTCATGGGCCTAGTTGCTCTGAGGCATGTGGGATCTTCCCAGACCAGGGCTCGAACCCGTGTCCCCTGCATTGGCAGGCAGATTCTCAACCACTGCGCCACCAGGGAAGCCCCAATTTTTGTGTTTTAATAGGAGCATTTTGTCCATTTGTATTTTTAAAAGCAATGTATTTTCAAACTGTATTTGTCTTTTAAAAACTTTTTCAAAGTATATAACATATATCAGTAAAATATGTAAAGTGCACTACTAACCTAAAGTGTACAGCTTGATGAATATTTACATACCTATACACACTGGTAACTACCACCCAGATCAAGACACAGATCTTTTCCAGCATCCCAGAACCTTCTCTTGTGACCCTTTCCAATCAATACCCCTTCTCCTGGGGCAGGTTTTCTCAGTCTTGGCACTATTGACATTTTGTGTTAGACAGATCTTTGTTGTGTGAGTGTGGGTGCGTGGGGAGCTGTTCTATGCATTGTAAGATGCATCCCTGGACTCTGCCCAGTAGATGCTATTAGTAACATCCCCCCTCACAAGTTGCCCTCAGTTATCAACAGCCATAGAGGGAACAATTCTGATTTGTATCACCATAGACTAGTTTTGCCTGTTTTTGAACTTCTTATCAATAGGATACTACAGTATATACTGTTTTGACTCTGGCTTCTTTAGCCCAGCATGATGTCATTTAGATTCATCCACATTGTTGCATGTATCATAGTTGATTCTTTTCATTGTTTTGTAGTATTCCATCTTATGAACATACCACAATTTGTTTATCCATTTTATGCTGATGGACATTAGGATTTTTTCTACTTTTTGGATATTATGAATAAAGTCACTTTGAACATTTTCATACATGTCTTTTGGTACACAGATACATTTATTTATCTAGAAGAGGAATCTCTGGGTCATAGCATAAGCATATGTTTAGCTTTAGTAGATATTGCCAATTTTTCAAAAGTGGTTGAATTAATTTACCATCTCACTTGTGAGAGTTCCAACTGCTTCACCTCCTCACAGACATTTGGTATTGTTAGTTTTCAAAATTTTAGCCATTCTGTTTGGTGTCTAATGATATTTTGGTGTGATTTCAATTTGCAATTTTTGATGACTACTGATGTTAAGCACCTTTTAATATGATTATTGTCAATTTGTATATCTTTTTTTAAAATATATTTATTTATTTTTGGCTGTGTTGGGTCTTAGTTGCTGCACACAGGCTGTTTGTTGCAGTGTGCGGGCTTCTCTCTAGCTGTAGCACGTGGGCTCCTGAGTGCGCAGGCTCTCTAGTTGTGGCATATGGGCTCTCTAGTTGTGGTGTGCAGCCTCAGTAGTTATGGTGTGCAGGCTTAGTTGCCTTGCAGCATGTGGGATCTTTGTTCCCTGACCAGGGATCGAACCTGTGTCTGCTTCATTGGAAGGCAGATTCTTAACCACTGGACCACCAGGGAAGTCCCTGTATATCCTTTTTTATGAAGTACCTGTTCAAGTCTTTTGCTCATTTAAAAAATTTGGGTTGTCTTTTTCTTATTGATTTGTGGAAGTTCTTTATATTGATATAATCCAGATATGTGTACCCAAAGGTTGTGAAAATAGTCTCATATTTTCCCCCAGAAGTTTTATTGTTTTTTCATTCACATTAAATTTATAATGCATCATGTATTAATTTTGGAAAACAGTGTGAGAGAGGGACTTAAGGCTCATTTTCCCCCCATGTGGATATCTAATTGCTCCAGACCATTTATTGAAAAGACCTACTTTCTCCACTGAATTGCAGTGTCATCTTTGAGGTAAGTCAAGTGACTGTATATGCGTAGGTTTATTTCTGGACTCTTTCTGTTCCTTTGTTTGTCTATCCTTAACCATTGCCGTAGTTACTGTGTTTTAGAGTAAGTCTTGATATTTATTACTGTAAGTCCTCCAACTTTGTCCTTTCTCAAGATTGTCTATTCTAGGTGATTTACTTTTCCATATAGATTCTAGAAACAGCTTGTCAATTTCCATAAAATATAATAAAAATCTGTTAGATTTTCATTGGAATTTCATTGAATTTATAAATCAATTTATGTAGCATTGTCTTCTTTATAAACTGTGTTTTCCAACCCATAGTTCATTTATATTTAATGTAATTATGGATAGTTTAAAAAATTTTTTTAAATTTTAAATTGAAGTGTAGTTGATTTACAATTATGGGTAGCTTGATATCTATCATCTTATGTTTGTATTCTTTGTTCTGCTTGCTCTATATTTCTTTTTTACTCCTTTTTTGGTTTTGGGGTTGTTTTTTCCTCCCTCTTTTCTCTGTTACTTGTGTGGAAGTTACATACTGTTTTAAGTTTTTTAGTGATTCTCTAGAAGTTACAATGTGCATATTTAATTTATCACAAAGTCCAACTAATCAATGCATTTATCTTCCTCCCAGACAGTTTAAGACTTAGAAACATGTTAACCCCACTTAATCCCCCCCACCACCAATTTATATGCTCTCCTGGTAATGTATATTAATTCTGTCTTTTTCTTAAAACTGTAAACATTATTATTATTTTATGTAGTTAATGTTCTTACATTTACCAAAATATTAACCTCTTTTTCTTATTTGCTTGTTGCATCTCAGACCTTCCATCTGAGATTAATTTCCTTTTGCCTAAGGTGCATCCTTTAGAATTTGCTTTAGTGAATTCTACTGATGGCCGACTCTTTCCATTTTTGTCTGAAAATGCCTCTATCCCTCATTCTTTAAAAAAATTTAAAACAGTAAAAACTTGCAGAAAAATTGAAAGTACAGTATAAAAATTTTTTCTGAATAATTTGATAATAAGTTGCCAAATGATATCCTACCAATCTTGAATTTTAATATGTGTTTCTTACAATAAAGGATAAAAGTTAACCATCAGAATCAGGAAATTAATACTGATACACTGCTACCATCTAATCATCAGGCCCCATTCAAATGTCACCAATTGTCCCAGTAATGTTCTTTATTAAAAAAGGATCCAGGTCAGAATCATTCATTGCTCTTTTTTGTCTCATCTGTTTTGTTTCCCCCAGCCCTCAGACTTTCCTTGACTGTCATATCCCTGATATACTGGAAGATTACAGGCCAGCTATTTTATAAAATGTGCCTCATTTTGGGTTTATCTGATGTTTCCTCATGATCAGATTCATGTCATACATCTTTGGCAGGAATAGCACAGACATGATGCTTGGTTTTCCTCACTGCATCCTATCTGGTGGTGTATGATTTTTATTTGTTCCATTACTGGCAATGTTCACTTTGATCTCTTGAGTACAATGGTTGCTGCCAAGGTTTTCCACTGTAAAGTCATTATTTACCCCTTTTTAGTAAATATTATGTATTAAATATTATGTAAAAATATTAAGGAGGTACTTTGAAACTATGTAAATATACCATTCCTCATCAAACTTTCAATTTAGTTATTTACTTATTTATATTAGTATGGACGTATGTTTTCCTAGTTTACTCGATGAACCATAATCTGTTGCTACCATCATTTATTGTGATACTCAAACTTTCCCCAGTTTAACCAAGGAATCCCTTTTGAGCAAGCTTTGTATCTCTTTGACGTCTTCCCATAATTCCTTGGGCTCTCTTCCTTGTTTTCTGGTACAAGATGTCTCAGGCTCATCCTGCACTTTCTCTGCCCAGGTCCTAGAAACAGCCATTTCTCCAAGGAGACTTGTTCCTTTGGTACTTAGGAGCCAAGATTTGGTGCTAGCTGTATTCACTACTATTGAGGTGTCTCTGCTTCTCACTATTGACTCCATCCTCTGGTAGCCTCTGGTGGCCAAGTTGCCCCTGAAGTTCCAGGGTCTCTCTCCTTGGGTTTCCCCTCAGCCCCCGTAAGTCAAGGGCTCTACTGGCCCTGCTCAGCCAAGTGCCCATAGCTGGACCAATCACTGTGTCTGGGGGCACGGGAATCTCTTACTGGCCAAGCGTGGGTTCCAGGTCCACCTTTATTCATTTGTTTGTTTATTGATATAATTATATTAGTTTCAGGTGTAAAGCCCACCCTTATTTGAAGAGGGATGATGGGTGTGGTTTGCAGCTTCACCTAGCTATATGGAATGAGTAGCTTACATGGAAGACAGAGGCTTTTTCACCAGAAGAAAGATGAGGAACTTTGGGGCTGACAAAATAGCATGTATCTACTATAACAAATAAGAGTTTAACTATAAATTGTGATAACAACTGAAAGAAGAGAATAGGATGATGCACAAGAGGATCACAGTGGGCCTTTCATTAGCCTGAAGACCAGGGGAGGCCTCTTTGAGGAGTGGCAGGCAAGCAAAGACCTGAAGGATGGGGCTCTACCTCAGCAAGGGGGTGTGGCAGTGGAGCGGCCCAGGTGGAGGAAACTGCCTGTGCAAAGGCCCTGAGGGGGAAGCTTGCTGGGCCTGGAAGGAGGCCAGTGTGGTGGGCGCATGGGGAGCGAGGGGAGAGCAGGGGGAGGTGAGGCTGGGGAGGTGGGCAGGGGAGACTGACCTGGCAGGGCCTTGAAGGCACTAACAAGGATGCTTGCTTTATGCTCGGTGAAATGGGGTGCCCATAAAGGGTTTTAGGGATGGGAGCTCAGTCTGGCTGCTGGCGGAGTAAGGATTGGAGGGGCCCAGTGGGAGAGGTGGGAAGGGACTCTGCTACACCATATCTTTACCCTCCCTCTTCTCTCCTCAATGAAACTGTGACCTGCAGGAGCCTTCGATGAAGTAGCCTCATGTCTGGTGAAGGTGCCAGGGCAGAGAGAGGATGGCAACGAAATAGCTCTGGTATGCTTCCTGCTAACACCCACCTGACTTTTCTGGGATGCCCTCTCCCCCGGCGCCGCCTGCCCCCGCCCCCAGCATTCCTTGTTTCTCTGCCTGGCTCTTCTCTCCTCCTTGGTACTCATCATCATCTGAAGTACAATAGGCTTTATAAGTTTATCTTGTTTCTTGTTATTCTCTCGCACTGGGATGCATCCTCCATAAATCAGGGGTTTTTGTTTGTCTCATTCCCAGCTGTATTCCTAGCATCTAGAGCAGTGCCTGGCATATCCTAGGTGCTCAATAACAGTTTTTTAAACCATGGAATGAATTGTGAGAGGGTTTCTAAAAGCGGAAGAAAAGGGAATTCCCTGGTGGTCCAGTGGTTAGGACTAGGCACTTTCACTGGTAGGGCCTGGGTTCAATCCCTGGTCGGGGAAATAAGATCCTGCAAGCTGCGCGGCATGGCCAAATTAAAAAAAAAAGGCGGAGTGGGGAGAAAAGCTAGAAATGACCTTTTTCAGGACACAAGCCCAACCCAGGTCTTGGCCATGCCGCAGGCCTCGGGAGGCCAGAGAAAGCCAGCATCTACAGGCCTTGGTGAGGGCCAGTGGGGGCAGACTGGACAGGCTGGTGGCCGTGAGTGTGACACACGGAGTGTGGGTGAGCCTGGTTGGCGGACAGAGTCTGGAGGCAGGGGGTCCACCCAGGCCAGGCCGTGCAACCTGTTCTCTTGACAGGAGGGGTGGGAAAGAGCTTGTGGCATCTTTGACCCACCACACTGTCCATTAGATTTTCTTGTTTTGCTTTCTTTACTATATATTTTATCTGTTTCATGTTTCTTTCTTCTTCTGCCTTACGATAATGAGAACTAATAGATTAATTAGACGTTGGTTAATGTTTTCCCTCTCTCAGGTTGCAGAATGCCTTAATCCGACTGGTGTGTGCCCTTAAGAAGGGTAGATATTAGAAGGCTCTTATCACTTACAATGGCATTTCAGCTTGAGGTGTTGGGACCCTTTCTGTCCCGTTGGCTCCTGCCTCTTCTCCCTTGCTTGGAGAGGAGAGAATGCTTTGCAGTCCCTAATATCTGGTCTTCCCCCAAATGCTGGCCTACAGGGATTATCCCCAACCTCCCTGCTGCCACCATGATCTTCTCAAGTCTTCACCCCCCTCAAGTTCCCCTGTGGTTTCTCACTTGTCTTGAGCTGATGCTGGGGGCCGGCAGCTGGGGAGGAGCAGGCTGGCTTGCCTGCAGGTGGCAGGTGGCTAAGGGGGGTGTAGGGACAGCCCCTGAGGGCTGGGTTCAGTGTGGCTCTCACCCTGCGGCTTTGCCCTCTGCTGCCCCCGAGGTCGAGAATGCCCTCAGCCTCCAGAAGAGCCAGGATGTGCTGGACGCGGAAGAAGAGAAGAAGACCACGATGAAGAAGATGACGGTGCGTGAGCAACTTGCGGTCTGTGACATCCGGGTGGGGAGGGGGCGGAAGTCCTGATGAGGCTGGAGTGGGGTGGGATGGGCAGAGGACAGTCGAGGCACAGACACTTGGGCTTGAGTCTCGGCTCCACCTCTAATTGCCCCCCACCTACCCTGGGGGAGCTCAGCCAAGTCACTTCCCCTCTCTGAGCCTTACTCTTAATACCTCACAAATGACTGTGATAAAACCTGTGTCCTTGGCTTGTTGGGAGGACAGAACCCAAAGGTTAGTTCACTGTAAAGCCTTAGGCACCTGGGAGCAGTCGTTATTATTTTATACATTATTTCCCCCAAAATTCCTTCTGATGGGGAACCTCTGAAGGAACTTTCCTTTTCTCTTTGCTAAATACAGTCACTTCTCAGTTAGCCACCAGAATGTTTGGGCTGGGATAACCACTGAAGTTTCCAGAATTATATTTAGCTATAAAGAGAGAAAAAATCCTTGCCTTTGATACTTCCATTTAATTAATGTTAATTGAGCACTTACGGGTCGTTGGTGCCAGATCAAAAGTGAGGAATTAGAAGGACATTTTAAAGGAATTCAACCGGACCACTTTCGAGGGCCATGCGTGGTGATTTCTGCATTGGGCCGGTCCACGGTTTAGATATACTTCCCCACCATGGGGCTGCTGAAACAGTTCTTCCAGAGCCCTACATGGGGGGCGGTGCAGCAGGCTAGGGCTTGTCATGTTTTTGGTGGCCTTGAACTGAGGGCTCTGGACAGGGCTTGAGCAGTCAGCTGGCTCCCCCCACTGGAGGCCAGGCAGGCTGTGGAGGCTGCCCACGCCGAGGGGCTGCGCGGCCTGCTGCCTGTGAGGAGGAGTGGCCTCGGCCCTGGTGGTCTGCAGTGGCCTGTGCCCTCATCGACACCTCCATGGTCCCCCATCCAGAAGCAGATCCAGGAGGAGCCGCTGGATTCTCTCTTGAGCTCCGCCCGCCAGCAAGTCATGGAGACCCTGACCCAGCTGAGGTGACCACGGCCCCTTCCCCGAACCCCCGCCGCATTCCCTCTACCCACGGGCTCCGCCTGTATCTTCTGGGGCCACTCTGCCGTGCGTGGCCCCAGCCCAGTCCCGGGCCTTTTCGCTTCCCTTTGCCCAGCCCCTGCCAGGGCTGTCTGCCCTGCACCCCACTTCCCTCCTCCTCCCCTCCTCATCTCGCGCTTTTGTGATCTGAATCTCAGCCCTCATCCCAGCCCTGCGTCCTTCGCTTCCTGCCTCCAGCCCCAGGCCCCCCCTCGCTCCATGGCCTTGCTTTCTGTCTCTCCCTCAGTCATTCCCAGCTCGCCCTGGGCGTGCGGGAACGGTCGGAGCTGGTGAACACGTGCGTGAAGAGTGTGCTGTCCCTGCCCTCGGTGCAGGCCATGCAGGAGAAAGACGAGGACGAGGCTGAGGCCAGACAGGTGAGGCAGGGCCCTCCCCAGTGGGGCCTCGGGGCTGCCTGGCGTCCTCAGAGCGAGGCACGTGCCTGGACTCCCAGCAGGGAGAGGAAGGTGTTCTGGGAGGTAGATTTTTTTTTTTAATTTATTTTATTTATTTATTTATTTTTGGTTGCGCTGGGTCTTCGTTGCCGCGCGCGGGCTTTCTCTAGAGGCAGCGAGTGGGGGTTACTCTTGGTTGCAGTGCGCGGGCTTCTCATTGCAGTGGCTCCTCTTGTTGCAGAGCATGGGCTCTAGGCACGCGGGCTTCAGTAGTTGTGGCATGTGGGCTCAGTAGTTGTGGCTCGTGGGCTCTAGAGCTCAGGCTCAGTAGTTGTGGTGCACCGACTGAGTTGCTCTGCGGCATGTGGGATCTTCCCAGACCAGGGCTCGAACCCGTGTCCCCTGCATTGGCAGGCGGATTCTGAATCACTGCGCCACCAGGGAAGTCCCCTGGGAGTTAGATTTGCTCTTCACACTACTACTCAAGTAGCTTGGGCAGTTCACCTCCCCTCTCCTGGCCTGAGTAGGCACTCGATAAACATTTGGTGAATGTATGAATCTGCAGAATAAAGAATCCCTCATCTTAAGCACCGTCCACTTTGGGCTCTGCCCCATGAGAAGGATGTGGGCAGATGTTGGCATGGCCTCAGGAGGTGGCCAGGAGTGGGAGGAAAAGACCTGAGGACTGGGCGAGTTGAGGCTGAGGCCTGGAAGTGGAACCTCAAGGGGCTCCCATGAGCATCTTCAAACCCCTGCAGGATAGTCCCAGGAGGAGTGATCAGAGGTGACCCTTCATGTAGGATGGGGTCAGTGGGGGAGGTTAGGGAGAGGGGTTTCAGCTCTGGGTGAGGCACATGGATGCATCCTTTCATTCACCAAATATTAACTGATGCCTAATCCAGAAGTACAAGGGAAGGCTACAGTAGGGCTGAGGGCAGATTATCAAAGTATCGTACAAATAAATGCAAAATCACAACAGTGGTACGTGTTGCAAGCAAGAAGTACTTGATGCTATGTAGACTATGAAGAGCCTGGAATCGGGGGAGGCTGAGTGTGTTGGGGGTCAGGGTTCATGGCGCTGGAGGTGAGAGGTCACAGAGGAGCTAACTAGTTGAAGGGGATGGCAGAAGGAAGAGTGTACCAGGCAGAGGGAGCAGCCTGTGCGGCAGCCTGAGGACAGAGAGAACATGGTGACTGCAAGGGCGATAAGGAGGCAGTGTGGCTGGAGTCCAGAGGGTGAGGTGAGAGAGCTCTGGGGGCCAGACCAGCCCCAGCGTGAAGGTTCTGAGTCCCGGAGGTGGTGCACTTGAGAGAAGACCCAAAGGAGGGGGGGGGGAACCCCTGCTGGGTGTGAACAGAGCAGTGCTGCACAGTGATGGGCCTCAGATGGGAGGGAAGGAGGAGGCAGTCGGTGAACGAGGCTTGCTTGGTGGTGGTGGTGTAAGCCTGGTGTGCACAGACTCGGGAAGCCTGGACAAAGACAACCCGGAAGGTCGATGTGGAGAGCGGTGGGAAGAGGGGAGGCAGGGGAGAGAGGGTCTCAAGACACTGCTCAGCCTTGTGTGTGTGTAATGCTTGCACCCTCCTAAGGTAATTTCAGGACTGTGGTGTGGCTGAGGAAGGAAGAGACAACCGGGCAGAAGAGAGATGGCTCCTGGAAGGGGCAACTTAGAAAATCTATTTGGATCTAGGAGTAGTAATTTAAAGAAGAATCAGAACACTTCCCCAGAGACAATAATCTAAGTCACGCTGGTCGTCCGTTGATCTAGCTCTCACAGTTCCAGAGCTTTTTCCCACCCATCTTCTCATGTTCCTCACAAACCGAAACTTCCTGTTCTGTGACCTTGGACAAGTGTCTCCTTATTGGTAGAATGAGAAAAACACTTTGAGGACAAAATGATATGGTTGTGCAAATCATGAGGCACGCACCTGGCCCGTGGTAGATTTTCAGTAAATGCTGGGCCTCTGATTCCTCCCCTTGTAAGCTAAGAAGGGCAGAGATAATAATTACCAATTTGTCGAGAAGGAAACTGTAACCCATGGAGGGCAAGTAATTTGTCCAATATCACACACCAAGGTTAGTCTCAGAGGTGGGACAAGAAAGCAGCTCTCCTGGGTCCGAGTCCCCCTTCTTCCCCTGACCCACACCAGGGGTTGCCTAGGGCTGGGGTCTGCTCCAGATGCTCCCTGGTGGCCTGGTCCTCCTCCTGTCCACAGACACTTTACCGTCAGACCTTGGATGCCCTGCAGACACTTCTCAATGCCCTCTTTGTTGAGAACCCCACTCCTGCTGGGCTGAAGAGCATCTTGGAGGTACGGAGGCAGGGAGGAGAGCAAGGGCGGAGGAGAATGGAGAATTGACTCGGGAGATCTGGGGGTGGGGGGCTGGACCCAGAAAGAGTGATTTTACTTCAGGATGTCATCTTGTGCCAGGTTCCTGCTTCCCTGCCCCTCTCGCAGGCCACGTCCCAAACTCCTGCCCCTTCACTCTCTCCCTATCCCCCATGCTCCTGCTACAGCTGTCCCCATATCCTTGCTTTCTAAATTCTTGTTCCTGTCTCTCTCTCCTATCCTCAAGACTCTCCACCTTTCATCTCTCTCCTCACTGACCTTTGTTCTCCCTCTGTCCTGTCCTCAGTTTCTGGACCGCACGTCTCCCTATGCTCTAAGAAGAGGAGGAGGGCTATGGCGGGTTGTCTTTATGCTCTCCCTAGAAGCTTCCTGATGATTGGTGAAGGCTGGCCTGCCCATCCGGGCAGTAGACTCTGGCATCCAACTTGTAGCTCTGAGTCTTGCCCTTTTCCCCACAGCCTCTGGGGCCCTGGATGAACTCTGGGAAGGCCCATGAGAGAGCACGGGCTGTGAAAAGCAATGTCTCTGTGTTGAACCACACGCTTCTGACCCTGCCTTTCTTTGTGAGTGGCCCTGGGAGGGGGGAGGGGACACTCCTAGGGAGAATCTTCCCAGCTCTGAGGGAGCCTGTGCATCCATCCAGAGAGTCCCAGGGGGTCCCCACTATCCTCAGAGGGCTCAGGTCTCAGGGCCAGACCATCTAGCTCTGTTCACCATTTACTGTATAGCCTTATTAAACCTATAAGTCTCAATCCCTAAGATTATGACACAAACAGATGTCCTCGGGGTTCCCGGCACTGGGGCTTCTGCTGGGGAGGCTCATCATTCGCATCGCGGATCCTGATGAGGAGATTGGCCGGGAGGCTCTGGACGGCATCACCATCCTCTACACCATCGTGGAGCTTCAAAAACGTAAGCCCTTTGGAGTGCTTCTAAAACAAAGCTTTTGAGCAGGTACTCAGCCTAGGAATTGAATGGAGCCATGGCAACAAGGCACTGGTGGGATATAGAAGAGACCAACACAGAGTCCAATGGGGTCTGGAAATCAGTGTGAAAACTTAGTCCCCACGGAACTTGGAGACAGAGGTGACAAACAAACCCATTTTGACTTAAGCAATCCTTCTATTTAAGCTTCTCCTCCTTCTTCCAAGTTTAATTTGTGACTCTCGTTTTCACATTCCCATGCCACCATGTACACCTAGGCATAATAGCCCCAATGTCCTGGTTTTTGGTCTGTCTTCCCCCACTAGACTATAAGTTCATTTGAGTCTGTGTCTTGTTCACCACTGTATTCCCAAGATCTAGCCCTGGGCCTGGCACATGGTGGGTGCTCAGTGAATATTTATTGGATGAATGAACAAAGAACAGGTCCTATCTTGGAATCTGGAGTGGCTAAAACCTGTAGGTGGGAGTACATCTCTGGATTCAGCTGCAGGGAGCTAGCAATATGGTATGGGCTGCCACAGAAACCCAGCTGGCACTGCACCTGAGGTGTGCAGTATCAACTGTTACTTGCCTCCTTCCTTTCTCCAGAGTCCCAACTCTGCTCCAAACCAAGGAACCTTGGCACATTGTTCAAACTTCCCTGGCTCTGGAGGCAGAGTGACCTGGGTACAAGACCTAGCTCTGGCCCTTCCTAGCTGTGTGACCTTAGGCAAGTATTTTTCTTGTCAAGGCCTAGATTTCCTCATTTGTAAAAAAGGACACAATAGGATATAACTCACAAGCTTTTTGGAAGATTAAATGAGATCATATATGTAAAAAGACCAGCTCATTCCACACATTATAGGTACTTGCCAAATAGAGTTTCCTTTTTCCCCATCCCTACAAGGATCATCTAATTAGTTTCAGCGTTTTGGGATATGGCTGGTGTCCCTGCTCTTCTTGTTCTTTAGCATTTGGGGCAAAGATTTAGCCCCTAGGAGATTTCCCCTGCTGCCCAGGAACCACTCAGACCTCCTGAGTGATAGATGAAGGTGATATAAGCCATGTTAATGATCAGTCTTAGGGACAGGAATAGTATACACCAAATTAGTATTGCCAGATTTAGCAAATAAAAGTATAGGACACCCAGTTAAATCTGAATTTCAGATAAAAGGTAAATACTTTTTGGTATATTTGAGACATACTTTCACTAAAAATTGTTTATCTGAAATTCATATTTACTGGGTATCTTGTATTTTATCTGGTGACCCTAAGACAAACCCACCCTGTTAGGTTCTCAAGGAGTGAAATGGTTTATCCAGGGCCCCCTGACTGTAGGAAGCAGCAAAGCTAGGATTTGAATCTGGGTCTGCCTGATTCTAGGTCTCAATCTCCTTCCCTTTACAAACAACCTGCATGCTTAGTCCATATGTTATTCTGCCTCAGTGGCGCTTTCTTATGCCTGTGTCTCGCACACCCTGGGGGACCCAGGTAGGACCCACTCCAGGCCACAGTTAGGCTCAGGAAATGTTCCTGAAATGTGTTTCCTTCAGCAGAAAATTAGGAGCCCACACATGCAGGTACTATTCTAGGCACTCGGGACACAGAAGAAAAAAGATTAATTCAATAATCCTCCTGTTGAGCTTATCTTCTTGTTGTCAGGAGACAACGAACAAAAAAACAAGTAACACCTATAGTAAGTCAAATGATGATTAGTATTACAGAAAAAAGAAGAAAACAGAAAAGGGGGATTGGGAACACCACGGGTAAGGGAATTGCAATTTAATAGAGGTGTTGCCACGCACACACCAGAATGGCAAAAATGGAACAGACAATTCACTGGTGAGATGTGAAGCCACTGGAACTCTCACACACTGCTGGTGGGAGCATAATTGGTCCCCACTGTGGAAAACTGTTTGGCAATATCCCCTGAAGCTGAACCCATACTCACCTTAGGACACAATTCCAATCCTAGCTATGTGCCTACAAATGTGTACCTATAGTCACCAAAAGGCATGGATTAGACGTATTAGAACATTCAGATCAGCACTATGCATAATAGCTGGAAACAACCCAAATGTCCATCAGAAGTAGAACAGATCAATAAATTGTAGTATATTCATACCATGGAAAATTATACAGCACTGGGAGTGAGTGAACCTATGCAACTTGCAACAGTGTGGATGAATCTCACCCACATAAGGTTGAGTGAAAGCCAGACACAAAGGTTAACATACAGTAAGAGTCCATTTATATAAAGTCCAACAGCAAGGAGATCGAATCTGCGGGTTTAGAAGTCAGAATAGTGGTTACCCTGAGTGGGGGAGGGAGATAGTGGACTGAAATGGGGGCACAGGAGGGTCTTCTGGGGTGCTGACCGTGTTCTGTTTGTTGACCTGGGTGCCCGCTACAAGGATATGCTCACCGTGAAAACTGATCCCGCTGGTCACCTATGATTTATGCACATCCTACAACTACGTTTAAGAAGAAGTTAAAAAACAAAATAGGCGGTCAGTCCTCACTGAAAAGGTTCTTTTCTTGCAGGAGCCAGAGATAAGGAAGAGACCAATAAGGAGGAGCTGTACGAGAGCAACAAGCGTTTCCTGGGCCCCTACAACCCTGTCAGCCCGTGCCAGAACATTCTGCGTGTTATCGCGGTGACCACCTGCTCCCCATCAGCCCTGGGCCTTCCTGGGGCGATGGGGACAAGGGAGGAGGGGCAGCACCAGCCTGCCCCAGTGCTTCCTCCTCCCCTTCCATCCTTCCAGGCTCAATCCTCTTTACATTCCTTTGCATGCTTTCCTTGACCACACAGGCCCATCCTGTGGGCTCCCAACCCCTCTGGTCTGTGCCACAGTGCGTGGGCCGTGTCACCAGCTCTGGGGGCAGGGGCCATGTCACCCCTTCTTTTGTAGCTTCTCCTCAAAGTGTTTGACACTCACGGATTAACTGAGTATATGCACCCCTGCTGACCTCTGCATATGTCTGGGGGTGTTAGTGCGTCCATATACGGCTCGCTCTGGGTCTGCCCATGTGTGTCAAGATCTCTATGCCTTTGTTTCAGGAATTTGGAGACTTCCTGGGGCCCCAACAGGTAAAGGACCTGCTGCTAGCAGCCCTGGAAGGGCTGAAAGGTGGCTCAGAGGCTTGGGGGAAGGACTCGGGGGAGATGATGCAGCTGGCCTCGGAGGTCACACTCAGCTCGGTGCTGGAGCGGTACCGACACAGGGCACTGGAGGTGGTAAGGCCCCCTGGGGGCAGGGGCTGGGCTGGGAAACCCCACAGGGCCCACTCATCCCTCAGGCAGGGTAGGGCTGCTGGTGGCTGAGTTCTAGATGCTCCCAACTTGCAGGTGAGAAAGAACTCGCTTATCGGCCCCCAAGACAGCTCAACTATCAAGTGTGGGGTGGGGGAGGGCAGCAAAGACAAGCTGTCTCCCAGGGAAGGGGCAGCTGCTCTGTCTGCCCATCTCCCCATTTCTCCCCTCTGCGCCCTCCTCTCCCCTCTCTCTTCCCCCACCCTGTCACCGCCTTCCTTCCTCCTCCTGTCTCCCTGCTCCCCCATCACCCCCTTGGCTTCTCCACCTGGCCCTCTGCCTGCTCCTGGCCACCCTGGCTGTACCCCAGATTCCAGAAATCATGCAGGGCATCTATGTGCACCTGAGCCACATTCAGGAGCCACGGGCCCGAGAGGTGGCCCTGCTGCCCGTCTCTCTCCTGGCCAGCTCCTTCATGACCGAGGTCGTCGTGGCCCTGCTCATGTGTCCCCTCCCACTGGACAGGTACCAAGTGAGGGGGGCTTACAGCCACTACACTTCAGAGGGTTGATATAGCCCTGTTCCCGGGGTGGGAATCCCTTCTTCTACCAGAGGAGCCCCTCGCCCTCCCAGGTGGTCCCTCTTCTATGATCTATGATGCTTATGACAACCGTTAAGTCCTTCCTGAGCACTGCCAGGTGTCTGTGCTGCACATTTATATGTTTTCTCACAAGTGTAACAACCCCATTCTATAGATAAGGAAACTGAGGCTCATGGGAAGTTTCTAGCCCTAGGCACCTACTGAGCAAGCAACAGAATGAGGACCTGAACTCATATCTGACCAACTCCAAGCCCAGAGCTCTTCAATGATGCCGTAAAAGTAGAACTGAGTGTTGGTCCTGATTCTGCCTCCAGACGCTCTGTGATCTTGGGTAGCCTGCTTGCCCTCTCTGGGCTTGAGTTTTCCCCCATATGCAAAAGGAAGAAATAATCCTCCCATTCTCACCCCAAATGGGTGGTCATGACAAGTAATGCAGCCGGTCGTGCTGAGTGCCTGCCCTGTGCTCCATGCTGTCAGCCTTCAGGGACCTCTGGTCTGATGGGCAGAGGGGACTGTGGCCAGATGGTGATGAGCTCGTGGGCAGGGGAGACAAATCTGGCTGCTCCAGTCTCCCAGCTCAGGAAACGCTCCCACAGCTTTGAATGAAAACAAGGCAGAAGCATGTGATCCACATCTTAAGGTAGTTGGTTGAGAGTGAATGGAAAAGAATTATGCAGAACTGTGCAAGTGTGGTGCGCTTCTAACCAGGAGAGCTGGTGTCATTCATAGAAACCAAGATCAGTGCAGGGGTGACACACTCCCATCTCCCACCTGGAAGAATTTAACCCTTTCTGGCTTCACTGGAAACCAGGGAGTTTTCTTCTTGGAGCCACTAAACATTCAGACTCAAGATTGCCAGGGCCATACCTGACCTCAGTTACTCAGGATATAGGACAGGGCAGAGTCTTTACAGCAGCCTGTGTAGCAGGCCAGATAGAGCTGGGACAAAATTTAAGGAGGCCTCACTCTCAAGTGCCACTCCTGTGCTTGCCTGATTGGAGGACCTCCTTACATGTTGTGCCCTGGGTGCCTCACTTTCCTCACCCTAGTATTGGCCCTGGTCCTCCCAGGTGAAAGGTGTAGGTGCTGCCCTGGCTTAAGTGGCTCAGGCTTCAAAGGAACTAGTGTCTCTTACAATAACTGTCTAGACTTTGCTTCCAGGATCCCCACAGGGACAAGCCCAATCACAAGAGTCACTGCACCCTGAGAAGCTCAACGCCACAGCGTCCCCAATGGTCCTTCTAGTTAATTTATAGTTCCTCCAGCCCAGACGCAATTTACCAATTGGGTCATTTTTACCATAAGCAATGTTGCCTAGCAACATAGTTGACATACTATCTTTATCAGGTTTCCAGGGGAACGGAGCTGGAAAGTTAATGGAAGGTTCACATCTTAAGCAGAAGGGGGAAAGGGTTTTGTTAACCCTTTAGTGCACTGGCCCTGTCAGCATTTTCACCTCCCCACGACAGGAGTGCCTACAGGCTGGTGCCTGCTGGCCCAGATGCTTTCCCCTGCCTGGTATACTGCCTTCTAAGGGACAGGAGTGGGCCCTCCTTGACATTATGTGACAAATGCAAGATCCAGGCCCCGAAGGGCTCCTTGGCATAGAAGAACAGGCACAGGTTTGGAGTCATCAGGCCTGGTCACTTCTGGTCTCTGTAGCTCATTAGCCGTGTAGTCTTGGACTGGTGATTTCACCTCTCTGAGCCTTAACTCCACATCTGTAAAATTAGAATAAGAACCCACCTTGAGGGTCAGTGTAAGAATTCAGTGACCTTGAGTATCTTGAATATCTTGCTCACGTCTGCTGGCAGACAGCAGATGCTCAATATTTGCTGAAGTAATAAACTGTATGCAAAGCACCTGGTAAAGTAAGTACCTGAGTCATAGGGTTTTCGATAATTGTTAGCCCCCCGCCTCTTAGGGAGTGTTTTCTGGTCCATTCCAGAAATTTTCTGGTACGTCCATGGATGCCATTTCAAAGGCACCTTCCCTTCTCCCTCCCCAAACAATTGGGCGGCAGGGTGTGCCCCACTGCCCTGGTCCCCACTAACCATCCCCACCCTTGACCCCCCAGCAATGGAGCAGAGATGTGGAGGCAGCTGATACTGCGCAAGCCCAGCTGTGACGTCCGAGATCTCCTGGATCTGCTCCTGACCAGCCTGAAGGAAAAGCCTGTCACCAAGAGGGGCCGGGCCTCCATCGTGCCCCTAGCGGTGAGGACATCCCACCCCGCTCCATCACTGCCCCATCCCATCCTCCTCCCTCCTCCCCTCCCCCTGAGTTCTGCACACCCATCTTCTAGTTCCCTGCTCTTCCAGGAACTAACTGTGTGGCCTTGAGCAAGTCTGTCTCTGGGCTCTTGTTTGTGATCCACTGGACGACGATAGTACTGTTACTTACAGTGACGGCAGCAGCCTGGAATAGTGGACACAGAATGACCTGGGACTCGCAGACCTTAGTCTGAGGGCTGGCTTTGCTCCATTATTGTTTTGTAACCTGAGCAAGCTCACTTCCCCTCCCTGAGGCTCAGTCTCTGCATCTGTAAATGGAAATAATAATATCCACCTCATACAGCAGTTGGGAAAATTAAACGAGGCAACCCGTTCACTCATTTAACAACATAAAATGTTTAAGTGCTTCTGCTGCCAGTCTCAGAGGTCGGCCCTCGGAACACGGAGGGAAAGGGCTCTGACTGCAGAAAGGGGGCTGGGTGTAGAGACCGATTTCTCTCTGCCTCTGTCACCAACCCCCTGGTCCTAGCCAGCTGGATAATACCCCCACTCATCTCCTTGCTTCCACTCCAGCCCCTCCAATCTGTACCACAGCTAAAAAAATCTTTGAGAAATGCACATCTGCTCTTCTCAACCCTCTCGATGGCTTCCCATTGCCCTCGAGAGTAACACAGTGCTCCCACCTGTGCTACAGGCCCTGCACCCCTCACCGGCCTCTTGCCCTCACCCCTCACCGTGATCCTCTTGCTTGCATGGGTCCAACCTCGTTGTTCCTTGTCAGATCTTCTTCTTCTTCTTTTTTTTTTTTTTTAATATTTATTTATTTGGTTGCTCCGGGTCTTAGTTGCAGCAGGCGGGCATCTTAGTGTGGCATACATGTGGGATCTAGTTCCCTGACCAGGGATGGAAGCTGGGCCCCCTGCATTGGGAGCATGGAGTCTTATTCACTGTGCCACCAGGGAAGTTCCCTGTCAGATCTTCTTAAACACTGCTATCTTCTGTTACAGGGCCTTTGCACATGCTGTTTCCTCTGCCTAGACTGCTATCCACCAAGTTAACTTCTGCTCAACCCTTAGCTCTTATCACCTCCTCAGGGAAGCCCTCCCTGATTTCTCTGACCAGATCAAATCAGTGCATATTATACTTTGCTTCACATACTTTATCTTGGGAGAGTTTACCCCAGCTGTGATTTAACAATAGCGTGTGCATGTGTGTGTGTGTGGGGGGGGTGTCATTTGAGTAATCAGTGAGATGCATGAATTCAGTGCCTGAGCCTGATATCCCCAAAGTCCAACATACACCTGGCACACAGTAGACTCAAAATTTTTTTGTTGTTTTGATCAATTTATTCAACAGATATTGAGCACCTACTATGTGCCAGGCATACTCATAAGTTCTGGGGATTCAGCAGAGAGCAAGACAAGCTGGTGGAGGGAAGCAAATAAAGAGGAACGAGTGGTATTATCCCTTTACAGAGGAAGATACTGA
Organism: Balaenoptera physalus; assembly: GCF_965194825.1. NCBI lineage: Eukaryota > Metazoa > Chordata > Mammalia > Artiodactyla > Balaenopteridae > Balaenoptera > Balaenoptera physalus. The sequence continues at coordinate 150,400,825 of NC_138882.1, read as the reverse complement.
TGCTCAGAGACATTCCATGTCTCATGTAAGGTCACACAGCTAGTGAGTGGTGGTGCCAGGACTCAGATCTCCTGCCCTGGAATCCCATGCTTCACCACTGGATCTCTCTGCCTCTCTCCCCCAGCACTGAGTTCAATGAGTAGGGCACCAGCACCCATTCCTTCCCTGGTTTGGGCATTCATGCACTCCTCCTCTGATCACTGTGTGTTGGTGTATTCTCATGTCACTAAGAGGAGGCAGTGAGGGCAGCCTAGTTTAACGGCCCTCAACGAAGAGGCAACTGGTGTCCCCCTCACCGTCTGTGTGCCTGTGTTATGAACCAGGAAGAGGCAGGGCTCACTACAGCGCATAATCTGAAAACCTGGCTTCAAGTCCCAGCTCTGCCCCCGGGAGGCTGGGTGACCTTGGGCAAGTCTCTTCACCCCCTGAGCTTGTCTCCTCCCCTGCACAGTGGGATGAAGACTCTACCTCACAAATGTGGGAAGAGATCCTTCCACCATGATTCTTCCAGGGGTGTGTCAAAGGCAAAGGGTCGCTGTGATTGTTCTGGGGCAGGGCTCACCCAGAGAGCCAGGAGTTGGGGTGTGGTAGTTGCGGGGGAATCTGGGCTTGCCCAAGTTGGGTCAGAGAAGAGCAAAGATCCAGGGCCAGCCTCCTAGAGAAGCAGTCCAGGCCCTGCCAGGAGTGCTGGGACATCTACCAGATCCCGCCCCCCACCCCCCCAGGCAGCCAGCGGCCTCTGTGAGCTCCTGTCCGTCAACAGCTGCATGGGCCGCGTGAGGCGCATCTACCCCCAGCTGCTCCTGGCCCTGCTCATTCAGGTCCATTACCACATCGGCCTCAACCTGCCTGGCCGCGTGGTTTCCCACAAGGACGCCAAGAAAGACGGACAGCCCTCTGGTTTCGTGCCCGTACGGTATGTTCCTACTGTCCCTGGCAGGGGGAGGGCCACCAGCAAGGGCCCTTCCGAAAGTCTTTAGGGCAATTGATCAGTAGAAATTAGCTTTGGGACTAGAAGAGAAAACAGACGTGCACTTTTTTTTTCTTTTTTAATTTATTATTTATTTTTGGCTGCGTTGGGTCTTTGTTGCTGTGCGCGGGCTTTCTCTAGTTGTGGTGAGCGGGGGCTACTCTTCGTTGCGGTGCGTGGGCTTCTCATTGCAGTGGCTTCTCTTGTTGTGGTGCATGGGCTGTAGGGGCATGGGCTTCAGTAATCATGGCTTGCGGGCTCTAGAGCGCAGGCTCAGTAGCTGTGGCCCACGGGCTTAGTTGCTCCATGGCATGTGGGATCTTCCTGGACCAGGGCTCGAACCCGTGTCCCTGCATTGGCAGGCGGATTCTTAACCACTGCGCCACCAGGGAAGTCCTCAGATGCATACTTTTATGAGAGAGCCAATCATGTGTTCAACAACTGTTTGTGAGCACCTGCAGGGTATGTCCTCTGCTTAGTGCTGGACGGCAGGGAAGAATCAGCTTCCCCCGAGGAGCTCACCATTTCGGTTTTCCTCTTCCCTCCCTAGAGATATTATTTGTATTAGATTTGTGCCCAAGGCTGAACCATTTGATTTTTATTTATTTATTGGAACAGGTAATATAGGCACATGGGTAAAAATCTCAAAAGGCATTAAAAGGGAGTCTCTGTTCCTCTCTTTACCCCAGTCATCTGCCCTAAGAACCAGGTTCTTTCTTGCCCTTCAGAGGGGGTTGATGTAGGGCTAAGCCCATGTGTTTTCATTCTCTACTTTTATACCAATGGTAGTGGACCTTACACAGTTATATATTTTTGCTTTTATTGTATACCATATCTCTGAGATCATTACATATAGAGCTGCCTCATTATTTTTAACAGCCGCATAATATCCCTCTGTGTAGATTCCAATAGACCATCATTTACTTAACCAGGATCCTCTCGATTTAGGTGCTTCACAGCATTTTGCAAATAGAAACAGTGCTGCAGTAAGTGAGGCTGTTTATATGTCTTTATACTTACATGTGATTGTATATGTAGGATGAATTCCTGAAAGTAGAATGGGTGCATCTGAAGGTTTCTGTATTTAAATATTATGGTGGAATAGGAATATGTGGTGGAAAAAGTTCTTGACCAGTGAGTGAAGGGAAAATGAAGGACCTCCTAAAGCACCCAGTTTGCCAAATTGCCTCCCACAGAGGACACCGCCGCCAGTAGTATATGACACTATATATTTCCCCACAGCTTCACCAGCACATTCTCATCTTTGCCAATCTGAAAGTTGAAAAAAATGGTATTTTGCTGTAATTTTAGTTTGTATTTCTCTTATTATGAATGTGGTTGAGGTTTAAATGCCATTTCTGTTTCCTTTTCTGTCAGCAACCTGTTCTTGTTCTTTGCCTAATTTTATATAGGACTGTTGGGAATTTTTCTTATTAGTTTGTAAGAGCTCTTTATATATTAAGGACATTAACTCTTTGTCATTTGTATTCCAGTTTATCACTTAACCTGCAACAATTTGATGGTTTTTTGCTATTCAGAACTTTAAAATTTTTATGTAGTCCAGTTCCTCAGTCTTTTCCTTTTTGGTTTCTATTGCATGTTATGCTCAGAAAAGTGCTCTTTGAGGGATAGAGGGCAAGTAGTTGTGTAGCTGGGCTTGAAGTCAGGACACCTTGGGTTTGAGTCCTGGACTATAACAGTGCTTTGCACTTTGGGTTAAACCAATTTAACCTCCTGGCAACTTGGTTCCTTGCCTATGAAATGGGGTAAGCAGTTCCTACCCTGACAGGTGTGTTGTAAGGACAAGATAGGATCTCATCACAGACGATACCATGTGCTGAGGCTGCGGAGAGAAATTTGTCTGGCAGATGGAACTGATGGTGGGAGAGACTTGGGTGGAGGGAGGTCTGGCCTGTTGGGGCAGGGTGACATGAGGTCTCAGCCCCCTTGTCTTGGCAGCTGGGTGGTCAAAGTGGTGAAAATCCTTCTGCTGAAGATGGGCTGCTCATACGAGGCTACCTTTCTGGAGGACCAGGGTGGCTGGGAGCTCATGGGGCAGGCAGAGAACCACCACCGTGGAGTGTCCCTGCTGGCCAGGTGAGGCCGGGGACCCCCAGGGCAGGGGTTGGAGGGAGGGGAGAGACCTCAGGGTCTTTGGAAAGACCTGGGTTTGCATCTCTCTCTGGGCAAGACCCTTCCCTCACTCCATCGTCTCTCCTCTGAGACTGGCAGAGTATCATCTACCTCAGAGGGCAGACAATTCAGATGTGAAAGATAGCACACACTCTACAAACTGTCGTTGGAGCAGTACCTGGCATTGCAGAGCACTTAGGTTATTTATGAAGCACCTTTCTCACCACATTATGAATTTAGTTCCCACGCTAATACAGAAATTATGGTCTAGCCGAGCAGTTTATAGTGTGGCCTTGGAGCAGGTCTACCTGTGCCTGAATCCCAGCTTACCACTTCCCAGCTGTGTGACCCAGGGCAAGTTCGTTTCCTTCTCTGTGTCTCAGTTTTCCCACCAGTAGTATGGAAATAATAACAGGGCCCACCTCCAAGATTTAGGGTGAGGATTAAAGTACTTTGAACAGCCCCTGGCATATAGTAAGAGTTCAACACAGGTTAGCTTTTATTATCGTCATGCTGACTGGTGGGGCAGGGATTATTAATGTACATTTTGAAGGGGAGGGTGCCAAGGTTCAGAGGGGGACAGTTATATACCAAAGGTCACACAACCAGGAAGTGGCAAGGCTTGGAAATTACCTGCTGACCCAGATCAGGGCTTTTCCCCCCAACCACACACGCCTCCCATGGGGTCAGGAGAAGGGTGGCACCTTGATTTCACTAATGTGGCTCCTGCAGGAAGAGTCTGCTTCTTAGCCCTGCACTCTGAGTGTCCAGGATGGTGCTCTCCCCAGGGTTTCTCAGGATACAGCCGCATTTATTGAGCACTTGCTATGCTCTAGGTACCATGCAAAGAGCCGTACATTCATGGACTATTCCATTTAACCCTCACCATGACCGATGAAATAGCACTATTATTTTCCCAGTGTTACCCATGAGGAACCCGAGACCCAGAGAAGTTAAGTGACTTGCCCAAAGTCACACAGCTAGTGGTAAGGCCAGAATTTGAACCCAGGCTGTCTTATTCCAGACTCTGTTCTTGGCTGACACACTTTCCTGGATTCATTGATTAATGAAGCATAGTGCAGACTTGAGGCTGCATCAGAATCATCTACGGGGCTCGTTAAAACGCTGCTTGCTGGGCCCCACCTCTAAAGTTTCTGATTCAGTTAGCCTGGGATGGAAGCCTGAGGATGTGCATTTCTAACAAGTTCCCAGGTGATGCTGATACTGCTGGTCCAGGAGCCGCACTTTGAAAACCACTAGCTTAGTAGAATGAACGAGGCAGCTGGAGTGGGGAGCCCTGGGTTGGGGCTCCAGCTCTGCCATTTTCCAGCTCTATGACCTTGGGCACTTCACACTCAAAGCCTCTGTTTCCTCATCTATGAAATAGGTTAACAACAGTAACCTGCCTCAAAGGGTAATGGTGAGGATCAAATGCAATAACTACTTGAAAGCGTCTGGCTGCTGCCTGGTGCCAGTGAGTGGGTCCTCACACCCTTTCCTTCCTGTCTCTTCCTGCTGGAGTGGTCCTGTGCACTCAGGGGTCTTAAGCCTGTCTTTCTTACTGATTTGCTCTGTGCTCTCAGGCAAGTCACTTTCCCACTCTGGGCCTCAGTTTTCCCATCTGTAAAATGAAGCAGTTAGACCAAATGGTCTCTGAGATCCTGTCCAGGTGGGAAACCCTGGGGATGCAGGAACCCAGGTGAATTGGGCTTGCCCAGAGTTTTGAGTGTTGGGGCTAGGCCCCCACCCAGCACATCCCCCCGGGGCTGGAGAGCCTAAGGGCACTGTTCCCCCACCCCCAGGGCCATGGTGCACTACTCCTGCCAGGAGCTCTGCCGCATCCTCTATCTGCTCATCCCGCTCCTGGAGCGAGGTGACGAGAAGCACAAGATCACCGCCACTGCCTTCTTCGTGGAGGTACAGACTGGGCACTGGGCGTGGGGCAGGGGTCCCCCCGGGGCTTCCCCTGAGCACAGGCCTCAGTTCCCACTGCGGGTCATTTCTCCTGTGCAATAAGTATTTAACACTTTAGAGTCTTTCCTGAACATGATTTCTTTTGAGTACAAAGGCTTCGTAGCCCTCTCTCCCTCCTCCCTCCCATCTGTCCTCTTCTTTCTACCCCCTCCACCCCATTCCATTCTTCCCAGACTCCCCCTTGCCCCAGGCAACCACCAACCTTTGCTGGGCACCTCTGTGTGCCAGGTACCAGACTGGAGACACAAATATGAATTTGACTCTGCCTTGCTCTCAAGGAGTTCTTGGCATGGGAGTGGAGACAGAGCACATCCCAATTATAACACAGGGTACTATAGAGTGACTTGTGCTATGATGGGGGCAGTTCAGGCTGTGGTGGGAGAACAAAAGTCTTGGATGTTGGGTGGGGGAACATCAGGGAGGCCTTCCTGGAGGAAGTGACAACTAAGCTGAGTGAGTGTATGGGGGTACTGGAGTGGGTACTGGGGAGAGATTAGTCAGGAGAAGGTTGGTAGGGTTGGCCCCAGAAGGCAAGACTTGCCAATAACAATAGCCAACATTTATTGAGCACTTACTATCTTCTAGGCATATTCTAAGAGCTTTACACATATCGATCCATTTAATCCTCACAATAATCCTATGATGCATATACTATTCCATCCCCTAGTTTAGAGGAGGAAACCAAGGCACAGATTTAAGTAACTTTCCCAAGGCCACACAGCTCATAAGTGGCTGATCCAAGATTCAAAGCCAGACACCTGGGCTCTAAAGTACACTCTCTCTTTCATTTTGTGTGTGTGCTTGTGGTTGTGTATGTGGTAAAAAATATATATTTCATGAAAGTTACCATTTTAACCATTTTTAAGTGTACAGCTCAGTGGCATTAAGTGCATTCACACTTTTGTGCAACCATCACCACCATCCATCTTCAGAAGTTTTTCATCTTCCTTCCCAAACTGAAGTTCCGTACCCATTAAACACTAACTCTCCCTCCCTCGTTTCCTCAGCCCCTGTAACCGCCATTCTACTTTCTGTCTCTATGAATTTGCCTATTCTAGGTTTCGTATAAGTAGATTCATCAATATTTGTCCTTTCATGTCTTGCTTATTTCACTTAATATAATGTCTTCAAGGCTCATCCATGTTGTAACGCAGGTCAGAATTTCATTCTTTTTTAAGTCTGAATAATATTCCGTTGTATGAACATATCACATGTTGTTTCTCCATTCATTGGTCGATGGACATTTGTAAAACCCACTCTCTTAACCGCCATCCCATCTTCCTCTTGTGACCTGCTGGCTGCCACACAGGGGGTCTTGGGCTATCACCAGGGTCTGTACAGTGGGGTTCAGAGGTTCACTGTCTGCTCAGACAGTGGAAGGTTAAGGAAGGCTTCCTGGAAGAGGTGCCATTTGAGCTGGGCCTTGAGTAAAGATTGCCAGGCGGGCAGAGGGCAGCATGGCAATCCCGGCACTTCTTGCACCTTTCTGCCTCTCCAGTGGACTGTGAGTTTAGGGAGTAGGGACTACATTGTGTTTATGTTGCATCCCTAGACCCAGCGCCAAGAGGGCCCCCAAGAAGTGGGGATAGGATGGATGAGTGCGCACCCAAGTGAACACTTTGCCTGGCTCTGCAGGCACCAGCAGAATATGTCACCTCCAAGAGGACAAGCGTGTGTCTTGGAGCCAGGAGTCGGGGTTACAGCCTCAGCTCTGCTGGGGTCTACTTCTAATTTCCCCCATGACCCTGGTGAGGAAAGGGAAAGTGCCATTTATTGAGGGGCTGCCACATGCCGAACACCACGCTGACCTCTTTTATCTGCTACCCCACTCATCAGCACAGCAGCGCTGAAAACCGGGAATTGTGAAGCTCATGTGTCGGCGAGGTAAGAGGCAGTTTTCAAGGTCACACAGCTCAAGTTGTCCAGAGAGATTCAGACCAGGTCTGCCCGCCTGGCTCCTCTATCCTGGTCAGCCTCGTGGGAGAGGCGGTCCTCTCTCTGTCGGTTAGTGGCTGCCACAGGGGCTCTTTGGGGAGGGGGGGTGGAGGTTGGGCTTTCCGTGTCCACAAGGTCAGGGACAGTAGGCTTAACCTTTCCCAGCATTCTCCTGGAGCCCTGAGCAGTGGCCCTCCCTCCCTGGGGCAGGGGTCCTCACCCAGCTTCAGTCCTTCTCCCACTCCCCAGAAGAGATGGCCCACTCCTGGCCAGAGCCAGGCCCACCATGTTCACAGTGGTGCTTTGATGTCGCTCAGATGTCCCTCCCTGGCTCCCCCAGCCCCCCATGCTGTGACTGTGTGTGTGCTTGCTTCTTCCAATGGCGGGTGAAGTCCTCAAGGGAGCTGTGAGCCCTTCGGCAAGTTGCTGAGCCTGTCTGTGCCTTGCTTTCTTATAATACGGGGATAATGAATTGCCCATCTCATGGGTTCTTTTTGTTTTTTTTGGGGGGGGGGTTTTTTTTAAGCAAAAATTTTAAATCTTTTATTGTTTCACTCTTACTTTGAAATAATTTTGGATGTAACAGAGGAGCTGGAAAAATAATAAGAAAGTTCCTGTTTATCCCACACCCAGCTACCCCCGACGATAACAACTTACATAAAAATAGTACAATAATCGAAACTAAGACATGGGTACAATACTATAAACTACAGACTGCTCAGATTTCAGAGTTTTCCACTGATGTCCTTTCTCTGTTCCAGGATCCATTCCGGATCCCACCTTGCACCATTAGTTGACTTAATGGGACCTCCTTCATCTCCTCTAATCTTGTCTGTCATGGCCTTGGCACATTGAAAGACTAACTCTAGGTATTTTGTAGAATGTCCTTCCATTTGGCTTTGTCTCATGTGTTCCCATGATTAGACTGAGGTTATGCATTTAGGAGAAGAACCTGTATAGGTGATGTGACCTCTCAGGGCATCATGTCAGGGGGCCCATGACCTCTATTTTAACTTCTTATTATTGATGATGTTAACTTTCATCAGTTGGTGAAAGTGGTTCGGACTGTGAGGGTAACACGTATCCTTTTGTAGTTAACAAATATACGTGGAGAGATACTTTGAAACTAGGCAACTTAAACTTTTACCCCCTAAGTTTAGCATTCATCAATGGATCCTGCATGGAGCCATTATTCCTGTGGTTTTCTAATGGTGATTTTTCTATTTCCTTCATTCAGCCTACAGTTATTAGTTGGAATTCTTCTGTAAGAGTTGTTCCTTCTACTTTCACGTATTTATTTGGTCATTTTTTTATAGCAATACAGACTTGTGGATATTTACTTGATTCTTTGGGTTATAATCCAATATTATCCTTTTTTTTTAACATCTTTATTGGAGTATAATTGCTTTGCAATGTTGTGTTAGTTTCTGCTGAGTAACCAAGTGAATCAGCTATACATACATGTATATCCCCATATCCCCTCCCTTTTGCGCCTCCCCCCCACCCTCCCTATCCCACCCCTCTAGGTGGTCACAAAGCACCGAGTTGATCTCCCTGTGCCATGTGGCTGCTTCCCACTAGCTATCTATTTTACATTTGGTAGTGTATATATGTCCATGCCACTCTCTCACTTCGTCCCAGCTTCTCCATAGTGGCTGTATCAATTTACTTCCCCACCAGCAGTGCAAGAGGGTTCCCTTTTCTCCACACCCTCTCCAGCATTTATTGTTTGTAGATTTTCTGATGAGGGCCATTCTGACCTCTCATAGGGTTTTGATGAGGATTAGGCGAGTTCACATAAAGCACTTAGAACAGTGCCAGCACACTGGTGCCGAGCAGCAGTGTTGTATGGATGGGTGGAGGGAGGGTGGTAGGTGGAGCCCCACTTTTCCTGCCTCCCCCACTCCCCACCCCATCAACTGTCCTGCCTGCTCTCTCAGGCTCTTTCTTCTCATCACAGACATAGGGTCTCAATAGTCACAGTAGATGGAGGACAAGGGAGCAGATGGGAGAAGTGCTTATGAGGTTGACTAGGCAGGAACTGAAGACCAGTTGGGTGCTGGAGGTGGGGGGCAAGGGAGAGGAAGGAGATGAGAGTGATGCCTGGTTTGGGGCTGGGACAATGGGGGTCTGGTGGTGCTAATCCCGCAATGGGGGGCACTGGAGGAGGGCAGTTCTTTTGTGGTGCGCAGGCTCCAGGGCGCGTGGGCTCTGTAGTTTGTGGCACACGGGCTCTCTAGTTGAGGTGTGCAAGCTCAGTAGTTGTGGCGCACGGGCTTAATTGCCCCGCGGCATGTGGGATCTTAGTTCCCTGACCGGGGATCGAACCCACGTCCCCTCCATTGTAAGGCAGATTCTTTACCACTGGACCACCAGGGAAGTCCCAGAGGGCAATTCTAAGGAGGAAAGGAATCATTTCTTGTTGGATGTGAACTCAGGCAACAAGTGTTCCCTGAGCACATACTTCACCCCAGAGCTTGTATCAGGTAACAGGCGCCCAAGGAGAAAGGCTCAGTTTGCGTCCTCAAGGAAGCCGCCAGTGGGATAGGATACGGGAGGCAGATGCATAAGCACATGGGGGCACTAAGGTTTCCATGTTCAGGGCTCCCAGGGGCCCAGAGAAGGGGGCAGTCAGCCTAGGTGAGGCCTGGGGACACTGTCAAACATGGCTTCAGGGGGGCTGAGTTTTGGATGGAGCTGTGCACGGTGAGCTGGGGCTAGAGTGGAGGTGAGAGCCCCGGCAGAAGGGCATCCTGCCCGCACAGAGGGGACAAAACAGCCTGGGTCGTTCAGTGAATGATGGGCAGCTTGGTTAGAAGCTGGCTGGTGGTAAGAATGTGGGCTAGAGGGTAGGCAGGTGTGAATGAGGCCCCAGAGGCAAACAGGGCCTGAGGTACCCCTTGGGCCAGGGAGTAATTACCCTTACTTCCTCAGCTCCTCCAGATGGAGGAGGTGCGACGGATCCCTGAGGAATACTCTCTGGGGCGGATGGCAGAAGGCCTGAGCCACCGGGACCCCATCATGAAGGTGCTGTCCATCCGAGGCCTGGTCATCCTGTCCCGAAGGACTGAGAAGGTGAGGGGAGCGTAGGGGAGAGCCCACCCAGCCAGGCCCCTGACAGGAGGAAGGATGGAGCTTAGCCATCCTTGACTCTCCATTGCTGGTGGCTGGAATCAGAGCTCATTTCTGTCTCTGCCTCAGTTATCCCATCTGTAAAATGGGTATCACTTAATAATTCCCTCTATACTTTATTCTTTAGAAAATAGTTTCTAAATTCAGATTTTTCACAATGACCCTAAAGGCAGTGTGTATAGGAGGGGCTGGGGATGGCAGTAATTATTCCTATTTTACAGATTAGGAAACTTGAGTCCCAAATTGTTGATATATCATTCGCATTTTTAAAAGTGCTGTGTTTTTCTCTACCAGGCACTGTTGTTGCAGCTTAGGATTTAGAGGGACAAAGGGACAGGATATAGACTCAGAAAGCTAACTAACAACGCATGGTATCATCTATATAGTGCCAAGAAGGGGGGAGACAATAAAGGGCCTCAGGTATCCAGGCTAGGAAAGAGTCAGTGAGGCCAAAGAGGGCTTTGGGGACAGCAGGAGCTTGAGTGAGGGCATGCCAGGCAGGTGGGACAACATAAGCAAAGGCCTGGAGGTGGGACTTGCTTGACCAAGTTCATCTCAGTGAATCAGAGGCTGGGTCTCCCACCTGTTAGCACAGATAGGAGCCCCCATCCCAAATGCTCCTTCTCCACAGACCACCAAGGTGCAGGCCCTCCTGCCCTCCATGGTGAAGGGTCTGAAGAGTGTGGATGGGCTGCTGGTGGTGGAGGCGGTCAACAACATCAAGATCATCTTCAAGGGGCAGGACCGGAAGCTGATGGACAGCTCGGTCTACGTGGAGATGCTGCAGATCCTGCTGCCACACTTCAGTGATGTAAGGAATCCCATGGGGGTGGGAGGACGGGGTGGGGTGGCACCCGGAGGGCAGTTCTTTACTGCTCTGGGAGTTGCAGTAGCTCCCACAGCCTGTTGGGACCTGGGCAAGGCCGAGTCAGCCCAGGGGAAGGGGCACTAGTCCCAACTGGTCCTCGTCTCTTTTTAACTGGTTTGCACAGAGAACGTTCCTTTTCTAATTAGTTCTCACAGAGGGAGGTCTTTTTGTGTCATCAAGTTTCCCCAGAGACTTGCCTCACTGTGATTGGTCCACCTAGAGAGGTCACTGGTTTTTGATTGGTCTCAACAGAGGGGGGCATTTTCCCACTTGGCACGAAGGCACATTTTAGGCTAGTGGGGGCCCTGGCTGGGAAGAGCGGGCAGAGCTCCAGACCTAGGCTTTGCTGAGGGAGACGCCAGCCCCAGATCAGCCCCACCAGGTGGCCTTCACTGTTTTCTGTCTCTGTGTGACTTGCGCCTGGAGGGGCCCTCAGAATGAGTGGAAGGAAGGCCATGTGCCTCCATGTGGGGCACAGAGGCCCAGGCAGCCTCCTGGAAGACAGAGCATGCCTGAGCCTCTGGATCTGCCCCAGTCACGAGAGGACGTGCGCTCCTCCTGCATCAACCTGTACGGCAAGATGGTCCGGAAGCTGCGGTGGCCCCGCACCCCGGCCATGGAGGAGCAGCTGATCAGCACCTTGGTGCCCCTGCTGCTGACCATGCAAGAGGGCAATGCCAAGGTGAGCCAGGTGAGTGCGCACGGCCCTGAGCCCTGAGGGTGCACCCCTCTTTACAGAACCCAACCTAGAATCACAGATGATCCATCACCGGACAGCTTATTTATGTCTGGCCAAGTCTGTTTACCAAAGGTACCCATGTCAGTATCTCTCTTCAAAACAGCCAACTTCACTTGTATGTTTCAAATAGGAATTGCTTTTCCAAAATCCAGTTTCATACAGTTTTTTTTTTTTTGGAACACATTCTGGCTATCCTGGAATTCCACAGCTCTGGTGTTCTCTTCCTGTTGGCCCCCAGAAATGTGTGAAGACCCTGTTCCACTGTTCTTGCTTCATGACTTGGGAATTGCCAAAAAGAGCTTACAGTCGGAAGCCCTGGGACAACCAGCAGCAGATGGTGGCCAAAATTTGCAAGTACCTTGTGAGTGCTTCCAAGACTACAGTGGGTCCTTATGAGTATGCTGGAGGTGGCAGGTTCTTTCCTTGCCTCTTTCTTCTTTTTACATGAGCATCCTTACTGACAATTCCATTACCACCTACAAGTCGTTGGCTCCTGGAAGTTCATCTTTGTCTCTGACTCCTCTCTCCACTTCTGGTGTTCCCTCTCCATGGCTTACCGGACATCTCCCCCGATGAACCACACTCACCTTAAGCTCAGCATGTCTCTTCTGAACTTATGCCCATCCCATGTCAGTTCTGCTCTGTCCCTCTAGATCCCCAAAAGCTGAAACCTAAAACTCTCTGAGGCTTATTCCTCTCCCCGACCTTCACCTTTGATCAATCTTAAATATCCTTAATACCTCTGAATCTGTCTTTCCCTCCCCCTCCCCACTATCATTACCCTTAGTTCAGGTCATGGATGTCTCTCAGCATGGCCATTGGTCCAGCCATCCAGTGGGTCCCCAAGCCTTGAATCTCATCCCCTCCAGTCCATTCCCCATTCAGGCCACCAAAATGGTCTGGTTAAAACACAGTCTGTCTATATTATATCCCTGCTTGAAGGGCTCCATTGGCTCCCTTTTCTACAACAGTAATTCCCAGTGTGTATTCTTTGCAACACCAGTCCTACAAGATATGCCCCACAGGGGAGAAAAGAAGTTCCAAGACACATAAGTTTGGGAAATACTGCATCATCATCTTCCTCTTGGAGATCTGCAGTGCCATTGGTACATTAAAGCTCTGAGATATTCTGTGCTGAGGAAATGTTTCATGGTTAATTCATGGTTTCCCAAAGTTATTTAACCACAGAACTCCCTTTCGAGATAACACCTGAGAACATCCTGCAGTAGGAGAGAGCCATATATACAGTGAAATGCTGCACTGCAGGATGCAGCCTGATTCCTCCACATACAATTTGGGAAGCTTTGCCATCTAGTCCCATCTACCTTCCCTGTTGTTATGGGCCGCGTTCCCCAGGATGCAGACTCTGAGGCAGAGATTGGCATGCAGGAGGTTTATTAGGGACACCCTTGGGATCAGTCCCTGTGGAAGGAAGGGCAGAGAGCGGGAGTGGCAGAGGGAGGAGTCAAGCTGCAGTGTAGTTTCAGGGGAAGTCTCAGCCAACACTATGCTGAGATTCCTCACATTGGAACTAGGGGTCAGGTTTCCACATAGACCCAGGCATCTGTCAGTTTCCGGTTCTGTCCCTTGAAAAAGTCTTGAGGTTGTGGATTGCCTTGTCATTGGATGCCAGCCAGCCTGGGAAGGGTCATGACTTTGGGCCAGCAGTTCTCTTCCACCAAAGCAATCTGTACCTGGGGGAATAAATCCTTTACACCCTAAGGGAGATCTGGCTGGGGCCTACAGCATCCCCATTCTCCCACCAACCTAACAAAAATATACAAAGTAACAGATTGTTACTTTGCAACAATAATCGTTATCAACAATGCTCAAAACCTCTGCAATCCAGTGCCTAATATTTTACCTCATTTTACAGAGGGAGAAAGGCCTGGAGGAAGTGTTTGACCCGGGTTGCTAATTCAAATACTTACCATGATCTGTGACTGCACAGATAATGATTATAAGTGACGTGGAGGTGGTAGGGCTGTGACAACCTGGAGTGCCCAGGCTCTGGGTTTTTTTGTTTTTTTTTTAAGCATTGGTTTTATTTTATATTTTTCCTTTTTTAAAAAAAATTTATTTATTTATTTATTTAGACTGTGCCAGGTCTTAGTTGCGGCACACGAAGTGTTAGTTGCAGCATGGGAAATCTTCGTTGTGGTATGCAGGATCTTTTAGTTGTGGCATGCAGGCTCATAGTTGCGGTATGTGGGCTTCTTAGTTGTGGCATGCAAACTCTTAGTTGCGGCATGCAAACTCTTAGCTGCGGCATGCATGCGGGATCTAGTTCCCCAACCAGGGATTGAACCCGGGCGCCCTGCATTGGGAGCGCAGAGTCTTACCCACTGGGCCACCAGGGAAGTCCCCCCAGGCTCTGTTGAAAGCACGAGTGGAGAGCTCCAGCTCAGCATGCAGCCCACTCTCACCAGGGCCTCCAGTTTCACAAGAAAGTCTAGATTTTTATAAGACATTAATTAACAAGCAATTTAGCTTATTTAAAACACTGTGCTGGCCCCTGCCCTGCCAGCCACTTGTGGCCTGTGGGCTGCCAGCTTGTGACCTCTGCATTAAGCCCTTCCGGATTCTCAGTCTCTTCTTTGTTCTCCAGGCATCAGCAGCTCTACTCATATGAAGGTCAACCTCTAGCCTTAGCTTTAAGAAGGGGTCGGTAACCTAGTCATTCATTCATTCATTCATCCAACACTTTCTGGGCACCTGTGCCATGCCAAGCTCTGTCCAGGGTACTGAGGACTCTGAGCTGAGTGAGATGGCCCGTTCTTTTGGGGGAACACCAGATTCAGTGGGGGAGATGGGTATAAATAATTATAGTCCAATGTCATAGGTGCCATGACAAAGTCTGTGCAACATGCTATGGAAACATCAAGAGTGGTGGGATCAGCTTTGCCTAAGGGTTGTGGAAAGCTTTGGGGAGGAGATGGTTTCTGAGCTGAGCGTCAAAGAATGAGAGGGAATTCATCAGGAAGGAAAGAGGGAAAGGCACTCCAGTCAGGAGCAATGGCTTGTACCAGGTACAGATCTGGGGAGAGCTGGGCCATGACCTGGGACCGGAGCATGGTGTGCATGGAGGTGGTGATGGAAGTTGAGACTGAGAAATAACATGATCATGAACACTTTGCCCACCAGGCCCAGGAGTTTACTCCCTGACATGCAGATTGTCAACAGGAGAGTGATCAGATCAGACTTCTCTTCATCTCCCTCAACAGTCTCTTAGCAGATTGCCTGCCCCCTAGTTTCTACTTAATCACACCCAACTTGAACACCACTGTCAGACTATTTTGCCCAAAACATTGCTTTGTCATTGCCCTATTAAGAATGAATGCTGGCTTCGTATTTTCTAATGCATAAGGAAGCCCTATTCCTATCTGGATTTTAAGGACTTTTAAGACCCTCCTAAGTCTCTAGTTTATTCCCACTGCTCTGTAACTTGAATCCTTTACCTTGGTCAAACCTGTCTCCTTAGTCATGTCCCTTGCATGCCATGTCCATTCTCAGCTCTGGCTGGACTTGCATTTTATTTTATTTTTTAAAATAACTTTATTTATTTATTTATTTATTATTTTTTGGCTGTGTTGGGTCTTCATTGCTCCGTGTGGGCTTTCTCTAGTTTTGGAGAGCAGGGGCTACTCTTCATTGTGGTGTGCGGGCTTCTCTTTGTGGTGGCTTCTCTTGTTGTGGAGCATGGGCTCTAGGCGCACAGGCTTTAGTAGTTGTGGCACGTGGGCTCAGTAGTTGTGGCTCGAGGGCTCTAGAGCACAGGCTCAGTAGTTGTGGTGCACAGGCGTAGTTGCTCTGCAGCATGTGCGATCTTCCCAGACCAGGGCTTGAACCCATGTCCCCTGCATTGGCAGGTGGATTCTTAACCACTGTGCCACCAGGGAAGTCCCTGGACTTGCATTTTAGAACTTACCTTCCGGCTGTAGCAGGTGGGTGGATTGGAAGAAGAGACGCCCAAGGCAGGAGGACCATTGAAGTGACTGTTGCAATCAGCTAAGAGAACATGAGGCCTGGCCTCTGGGAGAGTCCAGAATGGGTAGCAGAGATGTTTAGGAGGCAAGGAGCCAGGACCTGACTGCCTGACGTGGTCCCCGTTCCTAGCTTTGGGAGGGGTGGATGGGTAGTCCCTCTGAGGGCCCAGCACTCTCAGGTTTCTCTTTGTCCCAGGTGGACACCCATCGAGACAGTGCCTTCACGTTCCTCAGCCAGAGCCTGGAGTACACCAAGAGTTCCAGGGCCTCCCTCCGGAAGTCCTCGGTCATGTTCATAGGTAACCTGCCCTAGCAGAACTAGTCCTACCGCTTCCTCCCCTTGGAAGGAAGCTGCGGCCCTTCTGGCACTGGGTGGATGCCTCCCCTTGGGTGCAAGGCTTGGCCAGCAGACGGCCTTGGTATAAATTAGAAAGGTCTCCCCTCCTCTGAGATCACTGCTTGGGAAGTGAGCCAAGGTCACAACCTTGGCATCTGTATGCAGAAGTGCTGCTTCCCCCCTGAGTACGGTGGGGTCCGGGTCCAGACCCAGCAGGAGCTTGCTGTTGACCTCGGCAGGAGGCGCCAAGCTGCACAGTGGAGAAGTGAACTAGGATCTCAGCTCCATGATCCCCTTTCTGTGTGACCCCAACTGAGTCACTTACTCCCACTGAGCCTCCTCCGTAAGATCTGTAAGATCATCGGTAAGATGGGGATCAACTCCTACTTCACGGACCGGATGAGAATATTTTTTGCGTGTGTGAACACTGGCAGATAAAGCTGCTCCCTCAGTGTTCGTCACCTTCATCCTTCTTTCCACAGTCCCAACCTCTGCCTTTCTGGGGGAAAAACCATAGATTCCCCTCGCTCAGAGTCCCCCCATAGGACCCTTCTGATGGCATGCTTTCTCCTCTCAGCTACTCCCCTCCCCTCCGCTCCCTGAAATATCCACACACCCCTCAAGGACCAGGAGACCCTACTGCAGAGAGGCTTGGAGAGGATGACATTCCCAGCCCTCCACCTTGTAAAGCGATGTTTCTTTTAGTACCTTCGCCCAATTCACTTGCAGTTTTTCATCCATCCTGTCGTCCATGCATGCATTCATTGGCTTATGCCGCAAACACTGATTGATCCTCTACTCTGTGTCAGGCACTGCGCTTAGTCTAGAGAAACACAGAACTTCTCAGGAGGTGATGCTGGTGTTTGGGGGTGGGGAGGTGTAGGGGGTGGCTCTTAACATGATCAGTTCCGGGACATATGAGTGATGCCCAGGACAGGGGCCGGGGGTGGGGGGTGGGCGGGCAATCCCTCAGGGTGTGGGGACCGGCTCAGGGACAGCTTCTCACACAGAGTAACATTATTTCTTAAATTCTGACATCTCTAAATCTTGCTCCAAATTAATCACTTCTAAAAATGTTGGTGTTTAACAACCTGGGAGTCTTCTCTGTGTCAGGGCCTGTGCTGGGAAAAGAAACCTGGGTAGCACCTGCATCAGCCTGCAGACAGCTCCTAGTGTGGCGTTTTGATTCCTAACCTCTTGTGGGTTATGGATCTTTTGTGAGACCCTGAAGAAAGTTATGAGCACTTTTCCTAGAAAAATGCATATAAGCATACACTCAGAGACTATCCTTCCTACTCCCCCATCCCCAGTGGATCTAAGCTGAAGAAACCCCTGGTCTGGTGGGAGATGTTCACGAATCACAAGTCAAATACAACACAGTATGTACAGGTAGAGAGAAACTCAGAGACTCTGGGAACCCAGAGAGGCATTTAACTAGGTTGGGGACAGGGTCAGGAAACATTTCCTGGAGGAGCGACTGTGTTAAACTGAATATTCAAGGACAAATAGGAATTAGCCAGGCACAGAAGTGTGGGAAGGGCCTTCTGAGAGGTACGGCTCATTCAAGGATCCGCACGTACTTTAGGAGCTGGGCATGCAAGCTGGGAGCAGGGTAGGGCTGAGCAGTGTGGCCGAGGAGCTGAGTCTCAGCCCCTCCCGGGGCCCCACCAACCACCTGCCTGGAAGGTATGCGAGGCACTTGGTACCCTTCCCGTTACTGTGGCTCAAACTCCCTGGAGGAGGGGGTGCCGAGGCAGCACCTCCCTGAGTCTAAGGACACTAAGGACCAGCCTGGGGAAGAGACCACCTAGGGCCACCTCTCAGAGTCAGCTGCAGCCCAGCTCCTGCCCCTGTCCTGGTGCCACCTCTGCCTGCTGGACCTGCCACCTCTCCTAGGAATCTGTGTCTTAGGGAATCTGTCCCAGGTCAGGACAAAGTTCTCTGTTTGTGTCCTTACTTGTGGGGCTGGAAGAGGGTAGGGAGAGCTTTTCTGAGGGGGTCTGGTCCAAAGGTGGGGGGTCGGAGTCAGGAGGTGGAGGCACTCACCTCTCGGATTATGCTCAAGGGTCCCTGGTCCCCTGCATGGAGAGCATCATGACAGAAGATCATCTGAACGAAGTTAAAGCCGGTAAGTCCTGCCCTGCGTTGGTGAGATTTCAGGGGCCAGTGAGGGAACGAGTAGGCTCACAGTGGGTAATGGGAAAGGTAAGGGTTATGTCCCAAGGCCAGGGGCTTCAGCTCAGTCCAGTAGTGTTGGTATTGACCCAGACAAGTACATGTTAAGTACTGTGTAGTCACCAAGACACAGACATACAACCCCACCCTAGGGGAGCTTATGATCCAGGAAACGAGGCTCAGAAAATAAGACCAAAAACCATTTAGTGTAGAGCAAGTAGTTCAGACTCTTAAGGAGCACGTAAATTTTGTAACCGGGGAAGCTGATGGGAGCATGAAGGTAGGCTGGGGTAGTCCAAGAAGGCTTCCTGGAGAAGGCAGGTTTTGATTCAGGCTTCAAAAGGCATGAACAATTTGAAGAGCTGGGAGATGAGGGGATGCTGAGCAGAGTGCTTAAGCCAAGGCATG